>NC_138185.1:138010512-139210512 GCF_964194105.1 Spermophilus citellus
ACAACATAATAGCAAAATCCAAACTGGGGGCTGGGGCTGGGGCTGGGGCTCAGCGGTAGAGCTCTACCCTAGCACAGGTGGGACCCAGGTTCGATCCTCAGCACCACATAAAAATAAAGACATTGTGTTGTGTCCATTTACACCTAAAAAAAAAATAAATGTTAATTTTTTTTTTATGTCCTCTCATGTCTGGCTTCTTTTGCTCATTAAAAAAAAATGAATAAACAAAATAAAGGTATCATGTCCATCTACAAAAAAATATATTTAAAAAAATTCAAACTTTTTTAAAAGACTAAGAACACCAAGTGTTGCAAGGTTATATAGCAAACACAGCTCTCATACATTGCTGGTGGGAATATAAAATAGTACAGCCACTAACAGCCACCTAACACACATATTTACCCTATGACCCAGTAATTCCACACCTGAGCACTTATCCAAGAGAAATGAAAACATATGTCCACACAAGATTTTTTTAAATTTGCAATCAGGGATCGAACCCAGAACTTTCCACCACTGAGCTATATCCTCAGTGCTTTTATTTATTTATTTATTTAAATTTTTAAAAATTTAATTTAATTTAATTTTTTTATTTATTATTTGCTGAAAACATTACATTGTTTTTTTTTTGTTTTTGTTTTTTTGTTTTGTTTTGTTTTGTTTATTTATTAGTTGCTCAAAACATTACATTGTATTTTTTTAAATTTAAGACACAGTCTCACTAGGTGACTCAGGCCAGACTTGAATTCGTGATCCTGCTGCCTCAGCCTTCCTAGTAGCTAGGGATACTGTTGTGTGCCACCTTGCCTGGTCCACCCAAAGATTTGCACATGAATGTTTATAGTAGCCCCAACTGTAAACAAATGTCTATCAACAGAGAATGAACAAATTGTGACATAACTATACAATAGAATACTACTTGGCAATGAGAAAGAGCACCCTACTGTTATGGTAGTATGAGCAAATCTCAGAAACATACTGAGGAAGCTGGGCATGGTAGTGCATGCCCGGAATCTCAGCTACTGAGGAGGCTAAGGCAGGAAGTTGGCAAGTTCAAGGCCTGGGCAACATAGAAGACCCTATCTAAAAATGAAATAAAATTAGGGCTGGTAGATGGTAGAACATTTGCTTATCATGTGCAAAACCCAGGTTCAGTACTATAAAAGAAACAAAATCATACTGAGCAAAAGAAGCCAGACACCAGAGTACATAAAGCATGATTCTATTTATTTGAAATTCTAAAATAGCAAAATGAGCGGGACATTGTGGTGCACACCTATAATCCCAGCAGTTCAGGAGGCTAAGGCAGGAAGACTACAAGTTCCAGGCCAGCCTCAGAAATTTAGTGAGGCCCTAAGGAACTTAGTGAGACCCTGTCTCAAAATAAGAAGAATGGCGAGGAAGAAAAAGAGGAGGAGAGAGGGGAGGAGGGGGAGGGGAGGGGAAGGAGGAGGGGAGGAGGAGGAAGGGGAAGAGGGAGAGGAAGAAGGAGGAGGAGGAGGAAGAGGGGAAGAAGGAGGTGGGAAGGGGAAAGAGGAGAAGAAGAAGAAGAAAAAAAAAGGAATGGGAATGTAGCTCAGTAGTAAAAGTGCCCCTGAGTTCAATCCTCAGGACCAAACCAAATTAAAACAAAACTCCAGAAAAACATGTTAGCTATAATGGCAGAAAGCTGATCTCTGTTCACCTGCAATCTAGTATGGCAGTAAGAAATTGTCTAGAAAGGAGCAAGATGGAACTTTTAAGGGAAGATGGAGATGTTTCACAACTTGATTGTGGTGGTAGTAATTACATAAATGAAGTTATAGGTTGAATTATGGCCAGGCATTGTGGTACATACTTACAATCTGTTACTCCGGAGGCTGAAGCAGGAAGATTACAAGTTTGAGGGCAGCTTGGGCGACTCATTGACACACTATCTCAAAATAAAAAATAAAACAGGCTGGGGATATAGCTCAGTGGTAGAGCATTTGTGTGCCCCTGGGTTCAATCTCCAGTACCACAAAAATTGGAGGGGGAAGCTCAATGAGCTATGAACTTCAAGTGGATGCATCTCATTGTAGGTAAATGATATATCAATAAAATTGATTACAACACAAAATATTTTTTTTAAAGAGAGAGTGAAAGAGGGGGAGAGAGAGAGAATTTTTAATATTTATTTTTTAGTTCTCGGCGGACACAACATCTTTGTTTGTATGTGGTGCTGAGGATCGAACCCGGGCCGCGCTGCATGCCAGGCGAGCGCGCTACTGCTTGAGCCACATCCTCAGCCCAACACAAAATTTTTAAAAGTTCTCTGTGGCTGGGGTCTAACTCAGTGGTAGAGCACTTTTATATAAGGCAAAAGATAATAGAACAATAGATGACCGCTTTATCATCCTAATTCTTATGGGGAGACTGAGAGGCTGATGGTGAAATAATGAACCAAGTTTCAAAGCCTTCTCTCTCTCTAAGCTGTGAGGTCTCAGAAAAATCATTTAATCCCTACAGAGGCTCAGTTTCCTCATCTGTAAAATAAAATATAATAGCAGGAGAAGGGGAAGAGGGTGGGAAAAATAGACACAAAATAGGAAATAACAATACTACTATATTAGAATGATGATTTGAACCAAAGCTAATTTCTTTTTGTGTGCCCTGAGTCACAGAAGACAGAATTCTGAAACTTACTTCCACTGAAAAATGGTACTGCTGACTCTTAGGCAGGGTCTTGATTTCACCTGAGAAAACTTGCCCTGATCCCAGGGAAGATGGTATAAGAGTGCACCGTCACAGAACACTCTTATGTATCAGCTCTGTTCTAAGCCCTCCCCAGGAACCATTGCATCTCCACCACATTATAAGGTAGATTCTATTTTATCTATCTATCTATCTATCTATCTATCTATCTATCTATCTATCTACCTACCTACCTACCTATTTTGGTACTGGGGATTGAACTCAGGGGCACTTAATCACTGAGCCATATCCCCAGCCCTTTTTATTTATTTATTTATTTTTGGAGACAGACTCTTGACCAGTTGCTTAGGGCCTTGATAAATTGCTGAGGCTGACCTGGAACTTGCAATTCTTCTGCCTCAGCCTCCTGAGTTGCTGGGATTACAGGCATTTGCCACCATGCCTAGCAGTCGATACTATTTTAATTCCATTTTACAGACTAGAAAACTGAGGCCTGGAGAAGACAACTGCTGGCAAGTGGTACAACCTGGATACCAATTTAGGTCCTTTGGCACAGAGCCCAGGCACATGACTTTCAATCAGTATGCGTCTTGTTGCCAAAATTGTAATTTGAGATAAAAGAGGGGAAAGGAGTTCAATTTAGAAATAATAGCTTTATACAAATTTAAATGTGAACAAAACCTAATTACCTTTCATATCAGTATTTTTACAAAAAATAAAAAATAAAAACTGATGTCATGTCCATTTGGAAAATCCTGTTCTGTTTCTAGTTTCAGTTGCTGCCATCCTTCTAGAGAGCAGGTGGGGAGTACTAACAGGGGCAAAAGGGATCTAGTTAGGTGACTGCCATCCTGGTTTTAGCACTGGAAGTGCCACACTCCCTGGTCTTGGCCACCTTAGGACTTGTGGTCTCCCAGTGAAATATCCCCAAGGAAAAGAGAAGGGATATGTGAACTTTGGGATCTGGTTTCTGCAGTCCCCTCCAGCTCCTTTCTCATAACTTTTCCTCATCCTCCCTGAGCTGCATTTAGCACTGAAATGGACTGACCACACTCTCTTTCCCTGCTGGGCTTGATGCCTGCTGTGGCTTCAGGCTTTTCCACATCTTCATCATTTGCTTTGGTTCACTTCACACTCATTTGTAATCTGACCAGACTGATGAATGTGGCCATTTATTAAAATACTTCCCTGAGTGTGTCCCTTCTCTATCACTCCTCCTCAGGATCCAGGCACTAAAGGGATGTCAGGCACAACAGAGAGCTAGACATCTGCTCCAGCACAAGGGCTGGCATCTTTTCTGTAGCCATACTGCTTGAAATCAGGGATATTGAAATTCAGTATCCCTGATTTCAACTATGCAAAATATGAATTCATACAAGCAATGCCAAAAAGATAATCTGGAGTGATATGACTATTTGGATGCTTATTTATTGGGTTCTCTTTTTATAAAGTTGCTGATGTTCAGCATAGTTATTTTTATCACTCTCAAACAAGAATGCATGTTTTAGGGTTAATCCCAGAGACTTGAATGGACCTCAGAGGTAGCAAGCCTTGGCTTTGGTTCAAGAGGATTCATTGGACCACTGTAGCTAATCTTCATAGAGAAGCAATTAACAATTTGGTTTTTTGGTGAGGCCTAGGGATTGGCCATTTGGACACATGCTTGTGGCATCAGGGAAGGCAGGGCTGCCCACCAGTCTTGCCATTTGGCAAGCTATGCCTCACCATTCTTTTATTCATTCATCCTGCAAATAGTCTGCTCCTACTACATGGGATGCAGCTAGGCTGGGGAATGAGAGTCCAAGACCTTTCCTGCCTTTTGGTTGCCTTTAGTCTAGCAGAAGCATGAGATATCCACACAGGAAATATGGAGTGACCTCAAAAATAGTGAAATGGAGCTGGGTGCAGTGGTGCACGACTGAAATCCCAGAGACTTGGGAGGCTGAGGCAAGAGGATTGCAAGTTTGAGGGCAGCCTCAGCAATTTAGTGAGGCCCTAGACAACTTAGCAAGACCCTGTCTTAAAAAATAAGAGCTGGGGATGTGGTTCAGTGGATACGTGCCCCTAAGTTCAATGCCCAGCACAAAAATTATATATATATATCCATTACTACTTCTAATGGTATTGAAAATTCTTCTAAACTTTTTCAGTACTGCTCATTATTCTACCCGAGGGTGTAGTCTGGAAGGTGTGTGGTGCCAAGCAGAGTGGTGAACTCTCCCCTGAGTCAACAGGGATTCACTGTAGGTTTTTGAGTGGGACCATGAAAGAATAAATTAGTAGTCTTAGGAAACTTGGGAACACTATAAATGAACCAAATAACGACAGGGAGGCAGAAAGGAGGTGATTATTGTGACAAAGGACATTGAAAGGAAGAAAGGGAGTCAAGCATTTCAAAGAAAAGACTACGGATGAAGGAGGAAGAAAGTTCAAGTGCATTGTGAGTTCTGAAGTCTTTCGAGTTCCAACTTCTCTAGTTAATTAGATTGAGAGAATTGTGCAATTAGCCAGGTACAGTGGTTCACACCTGTAATCCCAGGACTTGGGAGTTGAGGCAGGAGGATCACAAGTTTGAGGTCAAACTCAGCAACTTAGTGAGGCCCTAGCAACTTAGTGAGACCCTGTCTCAAAATAAAAGAGAATGGACAAGGGATGTAGCTCAGTGGTAAAGCACCCCTGGGTTCAATTCTTGATACAAAAAAAAAAAAAAAAAAGGAGGGAAAATTGTGACTCATGCCTGTAATCCCAGCAGCTGGGGAGGCTGAGATGGGAGGATTGTGAGTTCAAAGCCAGCCTCAGCAATTTAGTAAGGCCCTAAGCAACTTAGACAGACCCTGTCTCTAAATAAAATATAGAAAGGGCTGAGGATGTGGCTCAGCGGTTAGGTGCCCCTGGGTTCAATCCCTCACACACACACACACAAAAAAAAAAAAAAAAAAAAAAAGGAGGGAAAATTACCAATTA
Organism: Spermophilus citellus; assembly: GCF_964194105.1. Classification (NCBI taxonomy): domain Eukaryota; kingdom Metazoa; phylum Chordata; class Mammalia; order Rodentia; family Sciuridae; genus Spermophilus; species Spermophilus citellus. The sequence goes on from NC_138185.1 coordinate 138,016,150, forward strand.
CCAATTGTCAGCAGTAAGGAAGATAGGAACTTAATTAGAGGAGAGGGTTTTCTTTTAGGTGAGCATTTTAGGTGGCAACTCTTGCAGGCATTTCAATAATACTGGCCAGGACTTGAGGGTAACATCTGGACAGAAATAAACAATCAGGGGGCTGAAGTAGCTATTGGGATCAGCTACATGGAGAAATGGAGAAGTAGAGACTAAGGCTGTGGAGAGTTGGGGGATGAACATGGCAGAAGCCTAGGAGCCAAGGGTGACATAGAGGGTGTGGGAACTTGGAAGCTAGAGGGCTGGTCAGCAGTACTGTGAGACCAGATCAACCCAGATCATGGAATTTGTCACAGACTCCTTCCTAGGACACAAGCACACTGAGTAGAGAAAAACTTCTAGTGACCCAGCTAACTGGAAAGCTCAGAAAATATGCAGTCTAATGACTATATCGCCATCATCATAATCATTATCATCATCATCATTATCATCAGTGTGTTGGTAAACAAATGTTAAATATAAAATTATTTTTCTTGCATCTTTTTTTATTTCTGACCTCCTTGTTTGAGTCTCCTAGATCATTCTAAGTGGCAGACCTGATTAGGACGTCTTTGAGCGTGCAGAAGAATTAGAAAAAGACAATGGAAAGTGCATTTCATTAACCATGAACCTCTAACCTCTCTGCATGAATTTTTTGAATAAATACTTCCTCAAAATGGGTGTTCTTTTGTTTTTCTCTTTTTGGCAGCAGGAAAGTCACAGTGGTAACACAGGGAGTTGTGTTTCTTTTGGTTTATTCTTGTTGAGTCATGATTTTGCTATAGATATCCAAATGTTTTTAAGTAAACTTAAGTAAGTTAAGAGATTAATGAAAATGCCTAATAACCTGGGGTAGGCCTGTGGCTAACTGGTTGTAGAATTGCCTATCACTTAACTAGTTTCTTGAATCTTGGGGGTGTGCCCTAGTTCTTTATTTTCTTTCTTTCTTTCTTTTCTTTTCTCTCCCTCTCTCTCTTTTTTTTTTTTTTTTTGGTACCAGGGATTGAAACTAGGGGTGCTTAACCACTGAGCCACATTCCCAGCCTTTTTATTTTTTATTTGAGACAGGGTTTCACTTGGTTGCTTACAGTCTAGTTAAGTTGCTAAGGCTGACTTTGAACCTGCGATCCTCCTGCCTTAGCTACCCAAGCTGCCGGGATTGTAGGTGTGCACCAGATGCTTGGCTGGTCCCCTAGTTTTGAGGCCTACCCTCTGGGCCTCACTATACTCAATATAATGGGCAGGAGCATATGCACAACTGTCACACCCCTTCACCCAAACCTCTCCCCTACAGCTGTCTCATTTGGTTTCTTATCAGGGTAAATTATAGCACTTTTACAAGTTTAAAGCCCCATATAACTGTGTTGAACATTCTGGAAGCAAGATATTATTATTGCTATGACTCAATATCAGGGCTATGGTTTAGGGTTTTTTAAAATTTATTTATTTATTCTTATTTGTTATACATGACAGCAGAATGCATTTCAATTCATAGTACACATATACAGCACGATTTTTCATTTCTTGGTTGCACACAAAGTAGAGTCACACCATTCATGTTGTCATACAGGTACCTAGGGTAATGATGTCCATCTCATTCTACCATCTTTCCTATCCCTATGCCCCCTCCCTTCCCCTCCCTCCCCTTTACCCTATCCAATATTCCTCCATTCCTCCCATGCCCACTCGCATAATGGATCAGCATCCACATATCAGAGAAACCATTAGGCCTTTGGTTTTATGGGTTTGGCTTACTTCACTTAGCATGATATTCTCCAACTCCATCCATTAACCTGAAAATGCCATGATTTTAATCTCTTTTAATGCTGAGTAATAGTCCATTGCGTATATGCACCATAGTGTCTTTATCCATTTATCTATTAAAGGGCATCTAAGTTGGTTCCACAATTTACTATTGTGAATTGTGCTGCTATAAATATTGATGTGGCTGCATCACTGTAGTATGCAGTTTTTATGACTTTTGGGTATAAACTGAGGAGTGGGATAGCTGGGTCAAATGGTGGTTCCATTCCAAGTTTTCTGAGGAATCTTCATATTGGTTTCCAGATTGGCTGCACCAATTTTGTGTTGTTTTAACAATAAACTTTACCTTAGAATAGTTTAGAGTAACAGAACAATTGAGAGGCCAGTACAAGTTGTTTTATATATATTTTACACAGAGTTTCCCTCAGTATAATCATCTTACATCAGTATGGCACACTTGTCAAAATTAATGAGCCATCATTGGTACATTTTTGGTGTGTATGAAACTGGGATACATCCCCAACCTTTTTAAACTTTTATTTTGAGATCAGGCCTCTCTGTAAATGGTCCAAGCTGGCCTTGAACTTGAGATTCTCCTGCCTCAGTCTCCCAAGTAGTGGGAATTATAGGTGTGCACCACTGCTCGTGGCTCATATTTTTAACTAAAGTTCAGATTTTAAAAAAAATCTTCTTACTTTTTACTGATTTCCCTCTTTCTATTCCAGGATCCCACCCAGCATACCGTATTACATTCTCATCATACCATATGGAGGGGAGGGTACATAAGATCCACTTGACTTATCACTGTTGATCTTAATCTTGACCACCTGGCCAAAGGAGTATTTCTCAGGATATTCTGCTATAAAGTTGTCTCATTCTTCCCCCTTTCTATACTGTATTCTTTGGAAGGAAGGCAATGTGTGCATCCCACTTAAAGACTAGGGGTTTAAAAAATAAATAAATTATATATTTTTTTAATTAAGGGGGGAAAAAAGAGTCATCTGGGCATGGTGGCACAAGCCTGTAATCCCAGGGGCTTGGGAGTCTGAGACAGGAGGATCAAAAGTTTGAGGCCAGCCTCAGCAACTCTATGAGTCCCTAAGCAATTTAGTGGGGCCCTAAGCAATTTATCGAGACCCTGTCCCAAAATCAAAAATAAAAAGGGCTGGGAATGTGACTCAGTAATAAAGCACCCCTGATTTCAGTCCAGTACCAAAGAGAGAGAGAGAGAGAGAGAGAGAGAGAGAGAGAGAGAGAGAGAATGAAGGTTTATGGTCGATTCTCCTTGAGGGTAGAGTATCTACATACATTATTTAGAATTCTTCTGCATGAGAGGTTTATGTTATTCCTCATATTTATGTATTCAATCATTGATATTAGTATGGACTTATAGACATTAATTTTATTTTGCCAACTTGTTCCAGTTTTGGCCATTGACAGCTCTTTCAATTAGCTGCTATGTCCATATGAAGTACCTACATCTGTCTATTATTTTCATTTTAGCACTTTCTTCTTTTCTTTTTTTCTTTTATTTTGATGGAAATGGATGGGTGAAATATGCTAAAGTTTTGTTTTGTTTTGTTTTGGTTCTGGACATTGAGCCCAGGGATACTTTACCACTGAGCTAAATTCCTAGTCCCTTTTTTTAATTTTTATTTTTTAATTTTTTGGTACCCTGATTGAACTCAGGGACACTCACCACTGAGCCACATCCCCAGTTCTATTTTGTATTTTTTATTTAGAGACAGGGTCTCACTGAGTTGCTTAGCATCTCATTTTTCGCTGAGGCTGGCTTCGAACTCTGGATCCTCCTATCTCTGTCTCAGCCTCCTGAGCCACTGGGATTACAGGCGTTCACCACGGTGTCTGGCTCATTTTTTTATTTTTTTGAGATAGGGTCTAGCTAAATTGCTTAGGCTGATTTTGAACTTATGATTTTCCTGCCTCCTGAGTTCCTGGGATTACAGGTGTTCACCATATCACCAATCCTGACTAGTACATCTGTCTAGTATTTTCTGTACACTAAATTCTCCAGGCTCATCATGTATATTTCATGCCCTAGTCACAGAATCTATAATTTCTTCATGGAAGAATGTCAGGGTCGAATTTTAATCCTAACAAATGTGTCTGAAAGTTGGGGCAGATCTGGCAGGTGGGCAGGGATAAGACCCGACCCACCCTTAGGAGAGGACTTTCCCAGCAGTAGCAGCCAGAATTGCAAGTCCTTAGCTGAGAAATAGGTGACTCACCAGCTCCCAGGTTGTCTCCTCCCTCCCCCTTATGCTGACAAGACTATACCTAAGCCAGCTCAGACAGAGGGACGGACCTAGGTCACAAAGTGTCCCCACCCAAGAGGCCAGAGAAGAATGGCCTGTCTCAGGCCAAGTCAGGACTTTTACCCATGTCCAGCAGACTACTCATATATTATTTATGTCCCTCTACCTGCAGAAAGGACTAAACAGAATTGTCCTCAAATTTAGAGCTATAATAAATAATAAAGCTCTTATTATAACCCAGGTAAAAGGATAAGAGCAGATAAGAAAAGAGAGAGAGAGAGAGAAAGAAGAGAGAGAGAGAGAGAGAGAGAGAGAGAGAGAGAGAGAGAGAGAGAGTGTGTTTGTGTAGCAATTTTGTTCCAGACACCTGGGCTGGGGCAGATTCCCTAGGATCCCTGAATCATAGGTTGCTAGTATCAGAGGACTTTCAGAGATAAACACACTTCACCTGTGTTTTTATAGCACTGAAATGGGTGAAGTGATTTTGTGGAAGTCACAAAGCTAGTGAGCTGGAAAATTGGGACAGGTTTCTGATGTCCTGGTCTTTTAAAATCCCCTTCCCTTTCTAGGAGGTGGCGAGGGGAGGGGGTGCGGGGGGGGGGACAGCTTTTGAATTTTCCAGGGGATGCAATAGCAGGACAACACTTAAGGCCATGAATAAATGTATGTGGATGTGTATGAGAAGTGTTGGGGGGGCGGTTCTGGGGCTACAATTAGGATTATTAGCATCCCCAGACATTTGAATTAGGGAATGGAGGGTGTAGATATTGGGAGGTACAAGTTGATACTGGGGTCCTACCATTTCCCCATATTCAAAATGTTAATGGTTTAGTCAGCAACCTTTTAGCTTTTATCGACTTTTGATAGAAAAAGAAGGAGGAGAAAAAAAGAAAGAAAGAGAGAGAGAGAAAAGGAATGGGGCCAGGACTGTGGTTCAGTGGTAGAGCATTTGCTTAGCATGTGTGAGGCACTGGGTTTGATCCCCAGCACCATATAAAAATAAAAACAAATAAATAAAGACATTGTGTCCATCTAAAACTAAAAAAAAAAAAAAGAAAGAAAAAAAAAGGAATGAATGAAGGAAGGAAATTCAGTCAGGGATCCTGAGACTTTACCCAAGAGATCTGCAGATTTAAATTAATGGATTTCTGTACTACCAGCTCTTTGAGAAATAGAGTTGTCTCTCTTTTTTTTTTTTTAAATATTCATCACCCTCCTGATCCCAACACTCCCCTTCCCAAAACTCATGAATGTCTGACTCCCTGTGTGAAGGTGTTTCAATTACCTTTGTATAGGCTGAGATGAAAGACTGCCTTGGGGATCAGAGAAAGGATTCTGGGTCTGGTGTCACTCGGTGTGGCTGCAATAAAGAGACTAAATTAGCATCAGACTACTCTTCACTTGCTCTCTAGGTGACCTTTCTAAGGCTACCCGGGAGATCTTGTTTCAGTCTACAAGCTCCTTCTAGGGCAAGGACAGTGGGTGGCCCAGAACAGGATCTGCAAATAGGTAATTATAATGTGCTTTTGATAATAATGAAGATAATATTAGGTATTTTGGGGATATATAAAATATTCAAATGGAGAGCTGTTCTTGAAGATCCTACCAGCTAGCTTCTCTGCACTTGGAGTTATTTTAGCAGAGGGGAGTAAAGTTGCTCAAAGCCTGCCTTCAGGCTGAGTGTAGAAGAAGCTCTTTCGTGAAAGGGAGAACAGAAAGAACATTCCTGCCTGCTGTATTCACACTTGAATTTGTCTGCCTCTCTCATCTGTATATTTTATTTATTTATTTATTCAAGGCTGACGATAGAGCCCAGCCCTCATGCAAGCTACAGAAGAGCTATGCCACTGAACACACCCCCCAACATAATTTTTAATTTTTTAAAATAAATTACTGTCCCGACTTTTTAATATTCATACAAAGATGTATAGAGTTTTAAAATTTGAACATGCTGTATTATGTGTTCTGCAACTTGCTTCTAACAATAAATCATGGATGTCTGCATCAAGATACCTCGATTTTGGTACTGTCGTGAGGCGATCGATGCTTTGTCCTTGTACCTGAGTGATGCTTGGAGCACCAGCTTTTCGCCGCCCTTTCTTCCTCCCCAGCCTTTGTGATTGCCTGGCAGCGTGGGGTGCCCTGCCCAGAGAGGTCCAGGCTGGTGGGCGGGGTCCGGGGCCGCTCGGGACATGCAGATGAGGTGGGCGGGGCCCCATATATATCCGCGGGAAGCGTTGGTAGGGCGAGCCCAACCCCGTCAGACAGTGAGAGCAGACAGCGGAACCTGTTTCCCCGAGCGCAGCGGGTCCTGTGGTCCGGACTGGCCCCTCTGCTGCCCCGGGAGCGGGCCATGCCGCCGCGGGAGCTGAGCGATGCCGAGCCGCCCCCGCTACGGCCCCCGACCCCTCCTCCACGGCGGCGCAGTGCGCCCCCCGAGCTGGGCATCAAGTGCGTGCTGGTGGGCGACGGTGCGGTAGGGAAGAGCAGCCTCATCGTCAGCTACACCTGCAATGGGTACCCAACACGCTACCGGCCCACAGCGCTGGACACCTTCTCCGGTACGTTGAATGGCCCCCGCGGCCGCGTGGCTGAGGTGGGGTTGTGCAGTTGGGGATCTGGGGCCGGCGTCGTTGGGGGAGGGCACCTGAGACCCCGGATAGGGAGCGGAAGCAGGCCCCGAGGTGGCGCTGGTGAGGCCCGGTGGGTCCCAGGACGCTCTGCTAACTCAGGCTTTCCCCGCCCCTGCAGTGCAAGTCTTGGTGGATGGAGCCCCTGTGCGCATTGAGCTCTGGGACACAGCCGGACAGGTGAGAAGCCGGGCGCAGCCTCTGTTGGTTTGGGCTGGGGGCGAGGGGAGTGATGACCTGGAGGCTAGGTTCAACCCCTGATAGGGCAGGAATGGGGAAGGCCTTGAGTCTCCAGACCCAAGTGGAAAGTGGATTCCTGTTCCATGTGGCAAGGAACAGCCCTTCTAACCACCTGGCCTTCCAACCCCAGGAGGACTTTGACCGGCTTCGTTCCCTCTGTTACCCGGATACTGATGTCTTTCTGGCATGCTTCAGCGTGGTGCAGCCCAGCTCCTTCCAAAACATCACGGAGAAATGGCTGCCCGAGATCCGCACTCACAACCCCCAGGCACCCATTCTGCTGGTGGGCACCCAGGCCGACCTGAGGGACGATGTCAATGTACTGATTCAGCTGGACCAAGGGGGCCGGGAAGGCCCAGTACCCCAACCCCAAGCCCAGGGTCTGGCTGAGAAGATCCGGGCCTGCTGCTATCTCGAGTGTTCGGCCTTGACACAGAAGAACTTAAAGGAGGTGTTTGACTCAGCCATTCTCAGTGCTATTGAGCACAAAGCCCGGCTGGAGAAGAAATTGAATGCCAAAGGTGTTCGCACCCTCTCCCGCTGCCGCTGGAAGAAGTTCTTCTGCTTTGTGTGAGCAACTATGGCAGTGTGTAGCAAGTGAGTGGTAGGCAGGAGGCCAGAGACTTCTGGAACCTGGGACAATGGGCCTTTGAATGGGCTACTGGCAGGGCCTGGCCACCCTAAGGGACTCAGTTCCCCATTGAACACTGGGGACATGGGCCTCTAATTGATCACTCTGGTAAGCCCAGGGTAAGCCTAGGGCCTGGAAGAGAAGGAAAGCTTTGAATTGGATTTCTTTGGTCAAGGCTCATAGAGAAAACCCAGCACTTTGATTTTCATGGGATGGTCCTAACAGTGTCAGCCATCTCTTAGCAACATGGGATCCAATTGCCAGTTTCTTATTATGGGCCTACAGGACAGCCCAGCCCAATTAGGACCCCTTGTGGTGATCCTCACCCACTCCTTGCACAAAGGTGAGGAAGAGCCTGGGCAGTAGCTAGGCATCTTGGAGGGCTGGAAGGTGGCTAGCCTTGATTTGGAGAGAAGTTTGGGATGGAGTGGTTAGACAGAGGCCAGCGGGATTGAGAAGAGGGAACGAAAGTGAGGCTTGGACCTGTTTGACTAGAGGCAGAAGGGCTGGGCTGGGAAGGAGGAAGAGAAGGAGAATAGGGGACGGGCAGCTATGGAGCAGGCTGACACCTGGGCTACCCTCAACCCCCAAGGCCAGAGAAGGCGGGGCTGGTCCCTGGGAAGAACTGGGTCTCAAGGCTCCCTAGGTACTGCCCAAACTGGCTGGGCCAGCATTCAGGCAGGAAGTGAGAATCAAGGGCCTAGCAAAGGGAGGGAAAGAAGTTGTAAATTAGAGTCTGAAAGAGGAAAGGGGTTGGGGTCCCTTTTGCCAAGGTCACAGCCTAGAAGGTAGAGCAGTGCAGTTTGCAAATAAAACCTTATGTTTCTGAAGCTGCTGTCTCTGTCATTTCCTGGAACAGTCTGCTGCCCTTTCCAGGTATCTGTAATTTGATTTGGATACCAAAGGACTGAAGCTAGGTTGAAGGGTGGGGGCAGGACCAGATGGGACAGTGTGATGGGAACAGGATTGGGGGGGCCAGGTGTGGGGCTCCCCACTTGGGGCTTGGCCTAGCTGGTTCCCAGGAGAGCTAGCGTGGGAAGCAGCCTGGAAACGGGTTTCCCCAGGTGTCAGCGCCAGACCTGCTTTCCCATGACCTCACCAGGTGGGTGGGGCCCCTCCCCTCTCTCCCTCCTTTCTAGAGCATAGTGCTCAGTGCTGGGGCTTTGGGGTAATCTCAAGCCCTCTAACCTTTCTGTTCTGATTCTTCTAACAGTTTACAAGCCCCAGAGACTCCTCCATTCACATTCTGAGCCCAAAGAGAACCCCCTTATGTGCCTTAAATCTCAATCACTGGCCAAAGTTCTTGGACTTGAGCTGGTTGAACCAATCTTCACTTGGCACATAAGGACCTAGTGAAAGTCAGGGTGCTGGTTGTGAACAATTTAAATAGAGGTTTGTCTCAGAAATCCTGAGTGCATGAGGGTTCATTGGGAGAGATCCAGAGGGTATTTCCTATAATTGGAACTGGGAGAAACTAAAAGGCAACCTGAGGAGAATAAACCAAAACCTTATGTTATCTTAGGAAGACTGAGACCCAGAGAAAAAAACGGTAACTTCTCAAGTGAGTGGTTATAAGAGCACCTGACAAACTCTAGAGTTGGGCATATTGGTAAAGAGGTATTTCTAAGGCACACCTGGGACACCTGCTAGGCAACTACTCAACCATTCACACCCATCCCAGTCCGCTGGGCCCAGCTCCCTCTTCAAGAAGTATAGGGGTGTGTGTTTGTGTGTGTGTGTGTGTGTCCCTCATAGCTGAGGGACAGAAGTCCTAGCCAAGTGAAACCTCAGATAATCCCCAAGTTTAATTTTAGCCAAGACTGTCTGCCTCCTATCCCCCAGAGCATCAGCCACCTCTCCTCCTTTTGTCCTCTTGTCTCCTCATAGTGGAGCTGGTGAGCTACACTATGATAGATTCTCAGGATCTCAAATCCTGGCACACTCCCCTTGAGGGCAGAGACCCAGGTCAAGTTCAGGCTCTGATATCTACCATTACAATAGACAAATCATTTCTCTTTGTTGTACCTCATTACCTTATTTGTAAAATGAAGGACACAGGACTGACTGAAATAAGAAATTTTCCAAACTGTTGTGAGGTATATACAAGGCATAGTGGTGCTCACATATAACCCTGGTGACTTGGAAGACCAGCCTCAACAACTTAGCAAGATCCTGTCTCAAAATATAAAATAAAAAGGGGCTGGGGATGTAACTCAGTGGTAGAAAGCCCCTGGTTCAATTCTCAGTATCCCCTCCACGCCATACATACACAAACTGTTCAGAGGGGCCTTGGAGTTGCATGGGGGGAGGGGAAGGAGAGAAAGCCCAATCAGGTGATATCTGCATCCTCCCAGGGAATAGGGAACAATTTCTTTCCTAATTCTGTCATGGTACCAGCACATCCAATTCATCCACACTGAGTACCTCTTCTCCTGCCAGGTGACTATGCCTGGTCAGGACCTCTATCAGCCTCACCTCTATATTCCTGCCATGGTGGCTCCCGACTCCCATCCACCCCGAGCTGCTGCCTTCTTCTGGCACAACACAACTTACTGGTTCTCATTGTTTACAGTGAACTCCAGTTCCTGATTTCCATATTCAAGACCTCATATCTGACAGCAACCTGTACCAAATAGACTTGTCCCAGTGATCCCCCATTATCTCCTGACTTTGAGTCCAAGTCTTGACTTTTGCTAGATTAACAAAAGGGCCCCTACCACCTCCCAAATCTCCTATTTGTTTAAAAAGTGCCCCTACCACTTTCCAAATCTCCTGTTTGTTCATTTTCCCCCTCTCCCCCCTCTCCTCCCTTCCTCTTTTTTGTTCATTTATTGGTAGTGGGGATTGAACCCAGAGAAATTCTACCTCTGAACTACATCCCAAGCCATTTTTATTTTTTATTTTGAAACAGGGTTTCACTAAGTTGTCCAGGCTGACATCAATCTTGTGATCCTCCTGCCTCAGACTCCTAGGCTGTGATGACAGGCATGTGACACTGTGCTGGTCCTATTTCTCCTCTTACTACATTCTAATACTGCTCTTTTCCAGAAAGGACTCTTACTAGTGTCTGCTCGGCTCCCTTGGCAACTGAGGGTACTTTAAGTTTTATCACTGTCTCAAGCTGCATCTCTCCAGATGTATGCGCATATATAGAGAAAACCCCATTCATGCTCCTTACTTTCCCACAGGATCCCTGGCTCAGGCAGTGTTTGCTGTTAGCTCTTAAGTGCTTAAGAATAAAAAACCAGTCAGAATCTTGGAGGAGACTGAGAGGATCAAGTTCAGCTCTAGGTTTGTTTCACCAAGGCCTAAGAGCAATGACTTGCAGAAAAGGACTCCAAAACTTGGGTCCCAAACCTGTGCAGCATGAGAAGGATTTACCTCTGATTCCAAACCCACTGGCTCTCTCTCTCTCTCTGGTTCTGTTTCTCTATATTATATGGTGTCTTTCTTCTTTTATGGGATAGATTAGTTTCTTTAAATTAATTTAGAGTAACCAGTGCACCCTATCAATGTAAATTGTTTTTAATATCTGTGTAACTTTAGCTGATTTTTAAAATAACATTTATTTTTCCATGATAAATGCCCAGAAAAAAGTAGAAAATTCAAAAAAATAGAAGATTTTTTAAAAATCATAAATTCAATGTCAGCATGAGCAATTTAGGGAGACCCTGTCTCCAAAAAAAAAAAAAAAAAGAAAGAAAAGAAAAGAAAAGGCTGGGGATGTGGCTTGGCAATAGAGTACCCCTAGAGTACCCCTAGAGTACCCCTAGGTTCAATCCCTAGTACTACAAAATCAGTTAATCAGTCTTTTTTTTTTTAAACAGGGATTGAACCCAGTGACACTTAACCACTGAGCCACTTTCCCAGCCCCCTTTTTAAAATATTTTATTTAGATACAGAGTCTCTCTGAGTTACTTACTGCCTTGATAAGTTGCTGAGGCTGGGTTTGAACTTTCGATCCTCCTGCCTCAGCTTTCCGAGCCACTGGAATTACAGGCATACACCACCACATCTAGCTCAATTATGATTATCTCCCAAAGACAATAGTAATATTTTGGTGTACTTCTTTCAAACTTCTATTTATATGTCTTTAAACATTTTTGTGATCGTGCTGTATATTTAATTTTATATTTCTATTTTTTCATTTAGGATTTTTTTTTTTTTTTTGGTACTGGCCACTGACCAGCATCCCCAGCCCTTTTTATTTTTTATTTTGAGACAGAGTCTTGCTAAGTTGCTTAGGGCCTCACTAAATTGCAGAGGCTGGCTTTGAATTTACAATCCTTGTGCCTCAGCTTCCCGAGCCACTGGGATTACAGGTGTGAACCAACACATCCAGACATTTAGGATATTTTTAAGGGGACAAAAATTTATTTGTATTATGTCTCACTGCAGTCATATTCTTTGAATCTCAGTTTCTGCTTAAGAAAGAAGTTATAGCTTTAAGACATTGGGTTTTGGGCTGGGGATGTGGCTCAAGTGGTAGCGCGCTCGTCTGGTATGCGTGCGGCCCAGGTTCGATCCTCAGCACCACATACCAACAAAGATGTTGTGTCCGCCGATTACTAAAAAAATATTAAAAATTCTCTCTCCCTCTATTACTCTCTCTTTAAAAAAAAAAAGACATTGGATTCTTTTCCCCCAGTATTGGGGATTGAACCCAGGAATGCTCTACCACTGAGCTATATCTCCAGCCCTTCGAATTTTTTTATTCTGAGACAGGGTCTTGCTAAGTTGCTAAGGCTGGCCTTAAGTGTGGAATCCTCCTGCCTCAGTCTTCCAAGTTGCTGGATTGTAGGCATTTAGGATTTTAACAGTGTTTTTTCATGTTATCAACTCTAACTATGAGGCTATAACTATGCATATTTGCTTATTGTTTCATCCTAATCTTAAATTTTAAATTTCCATGAACTTTTTTTTCCTATTATAAATGTTCTGTCTTTGGGTTGATGACTGGGTCCCAGTATAATCCCCAGTGGATCTTACAAGGAACTTGGGTTTCTCTCTCTCTCTCTCTCTCTCTCTCTCTCTCTCTCTCTGTGTGTGTGTGTGTGTGTGTGACTGTGGGGGGTGTCTTTTTCTGTTGAAGCATGATTAGCAGATTGTGGGTGTTCAATAAATACTAAATGATGACAAAGTGTGTATATATATTTGTGTTCATGCACCTTTCTTTGTGTCCCTGATTTTGCTTTTGTGTATTTAGAGTGTTGTCTTTGTGCAAAACTCTGAATAATTCCATACATGTGTATATCTATGTAAATGCAGGTGGTTTATCTTTATGCAAAATATACATATGTCTGTGTGTTCATATCAGGCCTGGCTTTAGGACCTGTGCGAGCCCTTTGTTAAAGGGCTGGGGATGTAGCTCAGTGATTGAGTGCTTGCCTAGTTCAATTCCCAGTACTGCAAAAATAAGGTGTGTATTATACACAACTGTATTTGTGAATCTTGGAGTGCACATTGGTCTCTATGCCTGTATGTGACCATCTAAGGTGGGCCTGCTTTCTTGGGGCTGTATGTCTATGTGGCTGCGTATGCTTATGCTCAGTTCCATGTAGGTCTGTTTGGAGGGGGGTTTCTACATTCATTTTTGTGCTAACTGTGCATACTGGGCCAGGACTGGGGTGACCCTGAGTGCATGCACCCCTGAATGAGCTGTGTCCTTGCTTTCCTCACGGGAGCCAAGTGGTGCCCAGGGCTGAGGTGACGCACCCTCCCTGAGCTTCCCATTCTCTTGGGAACCAGCTTGAGAGTGAGTGAGACCGAGAGCAGACTGCGTCAGAAGCACCAGCCCCTTTTGCAACCAGCCCTGGCCCCAGGCGGTAACCACAGCTCTGAGCTCGCACAGGTCAAACCTGCCCACTGTGCCTCTGCTGCCAGGAAACCCCCAGTCCTAGCATGGCTGTGCTGGCAGGGCCCTCTTTGGCGTTGGGCCAGATCCCAGTGAGTGGATCCCAGCTGAGGGGCTGCATGAGTCACACTGTGGTAACAGTGGGGATTGACTTCCTGGGTTTGGGCATTGCTGTTTTCTGCCCCTGTATGCAGCAATGCATAGGCAGTCGTGTCCTTCATTATTGCCTTCTATACTTACAGCTGAACTAAAAGATAGGCCAAATGGCTTTTATTAGCTCTGGTTTTCAAATGAAGGATAGGGCAACAGACCAAGTTGAAGCCTTGGTCCTGAATTCCCTGACCCTGGGTCCAGGCCTCTTCTCAGGGTTCCATTCAGGGGCTGGAGGGTGTTGCTCCCAGAAATGGATCTTTTAGAGTTGGGGAGCTAGATTTCTGGCACAGACCAAGTTGTCATGGGCATGTGGATGTCAGCATTGAGCAAGCCCCTGTGCTGGTGGAACATTCTCAGGACTTTCTTCTCTAACTGGGGCTAAAGGATGGGTCTGTAGCTGGATGACCATGGAATTCATTGTCAGATTGCGTGGGAGCTCTGGTGATAACCTGGGTCCCTCTGTAATCGCCCTTCACTCGTGAGTGCTTCCTTCCTCAGACCTGTATTCTCTGTTGTCATATGCTGCTCCTGCCTGTCTTTCTCTCCAGTCCCCTGCACTAGCCAGCTGACGGCCTCTGTAGGTCTCCTGCCAAGGATTGTGAGATTGCTCTCTTTGAAACAAGGAACTCTTGATTCCTGAGACTGTGTCCATTTCCACCACTGACCCTGGCCAATGGGCCATGTGCTCTGCTGACCCCCTTTCCCATGGGGACTGGGAAAGCCTCCCATTCTGGCCCCATCCCGACTTGCTGGGTGACTTTGGGCAAATTATTGCCTTCCTTCTTGTTTGAGTTTCTCCCAGTCGTGAAGTGGGGCTAATACTCTGCCCCTCCCTGGCTCCCAGGGGACCTGCAGGGATAAGCAAGATAATAACCAGGAACCGATTTGGAGGAAGCTATTGAGTGCCAAGTGAGAGGTATCAGTGCTGGTCTGTGTTTACCTGGGTGTGGACCTTTAGTTCCCAGCCTCCTTGGGCTTGGGACCAGCCCTGACAGCTTCTTGGCTCGTGGCTTCTTTGTCCCACTTCCAGAAAAAGGACAGAAAATCAAAGCCAAACACCCAGTTGTCTGGAGAGGATGAGAACATTAGAGTTTGGGGCGCTGGAATGCTGGCTTCCTGACCTGGCCACATCCCCAATCTCTGGCTGTGTGATCTTGGGCCAGTCACTGCCCGCCTCTGCGCCTCAACTCCTCAGCTCTGACAGCCTCCCCAGTTTTGGACTGAGGGCTCCTTAGAGCCTGGAACTGGAGGCCAGCATCGCTGTTTTGGGATAGAAAGGATCTTGTCATTTAGTCTAGTTTCTTTATATTTTAATCGATTACCATCAACCATTTTTTGGGGCCACAGACTGACCAAGAGTAACCTGGTTAACCCAAGGTCATAAAATGGTTGCAAAAGGCATCATGCAGAAGAGAGCCAGTGGGTCAGAGAAGACCCCTTGGGAAGAGAATCCCCAGTGAGTTATGGGCCAACAGTGTAACCTGTTTACTCCCCCAGAGCTTGGTTCTCCCTCTGCCTTAGGCTTCTCCCACCTTCAACCTAATGCCCAGCCCAGGCCTCTCCTCAACCTCTCCAGGGCAAAGGCTCCTCTAACCTTCCCCACCACACCCAAGACAGCCCCCTCCTGACTCCACTCCCTGTTCCTGCTCCGTTTGGCCTCTCCGCCAACACTGCTCTGTCAACCATCCGTAAGAGTCAGCAACCGTCTTATCCCAGCGAGGCAGGGTTTGAAGCCTCTTTTTTCTAGCCTTTGACCTTTTTCCTTCTGAGTCTCCTGCTGCCCTCTAGCCACTCCTCCTCTGTGACCTCTTCTGTTCTCTTCCCTTGCCTGTCCATCTGTGCACATTTCTCTCTTGCCATCTCTTGTTCACTTCTCTGTTTCACCCTACACCACCTCCTCCCAAGCCCTGGGCTCCACCACCTGCACCAAGTGCAGACCCCTCACCTGTAGTGTGTGAGGGGCCTCAGGGGACGCACCTGCTGCCAGAAGACTCAGAGATACCCATATGGTCCGCATGTGCTTAAACTCCTGGCCCTATTTTATGTTCCTCCTTGTTTTTTTTTTAAATATTTTTCCTATTTTATACCCACATTATCTCATAATTTATAGACCCTGTTAAGCTGTCTTAAGTTCCTCTCCTGTAAGTCAAGCATAAGCAAACAACTAAGTAATGACAGTAAAATCAATGAAACCAGTCTCCATCTGATATCTGGTTCTCCTGAAACTGCCCCTCCTCTACTTGTTCCTGATATATATATATTCTTTTCTTTTCTCTGTTTTTTAGTTGTCAATGGACTTTACTTATTTATATGCGGTGCTGAGAATCCAACCCAGTGCCTCACACATGCTAGGCAAGCTCTCTAACACTGAGCCACAACCCCAGCCCTTGTCCCTGTTTTTGTTGCTGGCATTGCCTCACAGCCAATGAGGACTAGGACTCTGCAGAGCCCAGAGTCACCAAATCTTGCAGTGGCTTCCTTCTCCAGGTTTCCATCTTCTTTTCCAACCCTCCTGTCTCTATACCAGTAAAGAGTTCCTGATTTAATGATTTCTTTCTCCCTTATATATTTATTCTATATGTATATATGTATTGTACATATTTATTTATTTCAGTTGTAGTTGGACACAATAACTTCATTTTATTTATTTATTTTTACGTGGTGCTTGGGATTGAACCCAGGGCCCCACATGTGCTAGGCAAGTGCTCTCAGTGGAGCCCCAGCCCCAGCCCCAGTATTTGTTTTTCTAAACATATTACCCCCCTCCCCTTTAAACTAGAATACAAGGGACCTCTTTATTTCCTTTTCATTCTGATCTCTGGTTCTGGGCACTGTTGATACAACCCCCAGGAGCTGCTGCAGGTGGGAAGGAGAGGCAAGCTCTGGTGAGAGGGATTAGGACCCCCCTGGGCTGAAGCTAGGCTTCCAGGTGAGGCCATTGACCACAATCCCCTCTCTCTTAAAAGTGTCTTCCTAGGCTTTATCCTTTTTGTGGTAGGGTGGGGGACAGAAGTAGTCTTGAGCAATAGGGCAAACCACTCCTCATTCAAGGCTGTTTGTTTAAGTGGGCAGGGATGGGTTTGGGAGGAAAAAAAGCAGTTTTTGTCATTATTTACTTGAACTGTTAGGATATATAAGTTTTGGAGACAAATCCTCAATACAGGGAAGGCAGGGTGGGTTTTAAAGAATAAGATGATGGAGATTCATTCCAAAGTTAAATGCCTAGAGCGCCCAGGTGAGCACTGAACCTGAGAGTAGCAGGCAGGGTGAGAACTGTGAATAGTTTAGTACCTACCTGGCTGAAGAGAACCCCGAACTCATTGCCTGGATTGCTGCAGGAATGTGGGCCCTGGATTGCCAGGTCCTCAAAAATTTTTTTTCAATATTTATTTTTTAGTTATAGGTGGACACAATATATATATAGTATTTGGACACAATATCTTCATTTTATTTATTTATTTTTATGTGATGCTGAGGATCGAACCCAGTGCCCCACACTTGCCAGGCGAGTGCTCTAACGCTGAGCCACAACTTCAGCCCAGGATACAATATCTTTATTTTATTTTTATATCGTGCTGAGGATCGAACACAGTGCCTCATGCAAGCTAAGCAAGCGCTCTACCTCTGAGCCAGAACCCCTGCCCTCAAAGTTTTTTCAACAAGCTAGAAATATAGATTTTTTTCCCTCTGGTATTAGAAATTGAACACAGGAGGCTGGGGTTGTGGCTCAGAGGTAGAGCGCTCGCCTAGCATGCGCAAAGCCCTGGGATCGATCGATCCTCAGCACCACATAAAAATCATTAAATAAAATAAAGGTATTATGTTCAACTACAACTAAAAAATAAAATATTTTAAAAAAAATGTAACACAGGGCCTCACACATGCTAGACAATTACTGAGCTACATCCCAGACCTTTTAATTTTATTCTGAGACAGGTTTTTGCTAAATTGTATAGGCTGGCCTTAAACTTGTGATCCTCTTGCCTCAGCCCCCTGAGTACCTAGGATTATAGGCAAGTAACACTGTACCTGGCTCTAAATGTTTAAAATTTTATGTTTATTTATTTATTATCAGGAATTGAAGTCAGGGGTGCTTAACCACTGAGCCGCATCCCCAGCCCTATTTTGTATTTTATTTAGAGACAGGGTCTCACTGAGTTGCTTAACTCCTGGCCTTTGCTGAGGCTGGCTTTGAACTCTCAGTCCTCTTGCCTCAGCCTCCCGAGCCACTGGGATTACAGGAGTGTACCACCACGCCCAGCTCCTGATTATTTTTTGAGACAAGGTCTTGCTAAGTCTTTAGGACCTTGATAAATTGCTGATGCTGGTTTTGAATTTGCGATCCTCCTGCCTCAGTCTGCTGAGCCACTGAGATTACAGGTGTGCGCCACCATGTCCAGCCTCTAAATTCTAAATTTATTAAACAATGAAGTCTCCTGACTCTTTAAATTAAACCACTGTGTTGTCAGAGCATGGCAGGCACCCAGTGTACAAAGGCTTTGACTTGCCTGTACTGTGTAGTTTCTGTGTCCCTCATTCAAGTTATCTTGGTTAATTGATTTAGTCTTGCCTCCTCCCTCTGTCACTCTCCTGTGTCCTGTGGTGTAAACTCTGGTAATGTGGCTCGCTATCTACTTGTTTTTTCCTTTTTCCATCCTTTGTTGTTGTTGTTGTTGTTGTTGGAGATTGTCACAACACCTTTATTTTATTTATTTATTTATTTATCTTTGCAGTGCTGAGGATCAAACCCAAGGCCTCACTCTCTAGTTTTTTTTTTTTTTAAGAGAGAGAGAGAGAGAGAATTTTCATATTTATTTTTTAGTGGCGGACACAACATCTTTGTTTGTATGTGGTGCTGAGGATTGAACCTGGACTGCATGCATGCCACGCGAGTGCGCTACCACTTGAGCCACATCCCCAGCCCCCACTCTCTAGTTCTTAAAGTCTGGCTTTAATACTCAAGTGCCTGCTCAATACCTAAGAGCCCATCAGTGTGGCCTCTACCCACTAACCTCCTCACTTTCCTTCTGATGGCTTTGGGACACACTGGGAAGCTTGCCACTTCCAAACAAAACAAGACCCATAGCGCTGGGAATGTGGCTCAATAGTAGAAGTCTTGCCTAGGGTGCATGAGGCCCTGGATTCAATTTTCCTGTTACCACACGCAAACACCCCAAAATACCTGTGACTTTTTTTTTTCAGTACTGGGAATTTGAACCCAGAGTCTTATGCATGCTAAGCAAGCACTCTGCCACTGAGATGTATCTCCCACTGTCCATTTATTTGATTGCTATGGTTTTGCTGTGCTTAGATTACCAAACTCACACCCATATGCACCTTATTATCTCATTTTTTTTCAAGTTATTTTTATTGTAGTAAAATATAATAACATAAAATTTACTATCTTAACTATTTTAAGTGTCTAGTTAGGTAGCATTAAGTATATCACCACCATCCATCTCCAGAGAACTTTTTATATTGCAACAGTGAAATCTATCCATGAAACAATCACTTCCCATGCCTCCCCCTGCCCCTGAAACCACCATTCTACTTTCTGTCTCTATGATTTCAACTTGTCTAAGTCAAAATATGTCTAAATATGAGTGGAACCATACAGTATTTATCTTTTTGTGGCTAGTTTATTTCATTTATCATAATATTCTCAAGGTTCATCTGTGTTGTAGCATATATCAGAACTCCCTTCCTTTTTTTAGGCTAAATAATATTCCATTGTATATATTATATGTATTCTATTTTGCTTGTCCGTTCATGACTATAGACACTTGTGTTGCTTCCATATTTTAACTATTGTGAGTAATGCTGTTATGAACATGTGTGTATAAATCTCTTCAAGACCTTTGCTCATCTATTTAATACTCCCTCCATGAAGCCATTTCTCAACCTTCTTAATCTCCATGGCTTTACTAGCCTCTGTTTCTTTTCAACATCTATTTATTGGACACTTAGTATCCACCAGCAGGGTCTGAATTGGGAATACTGAGGTAAAGAAGACCCAGTCCAGGTTTTGAGGAGTCTCACCCAAATGAAAGCAGACACAGTAACATGGCTCATCTATTTTTTTTTTTTTTTTTTTTTGGTACTGGGGATTGAACTCAAGGGCACTTAACTATCGAGCCACATCCCCAGCCCAATTTTGTATTTTATTAGAGACAGGGTCTCACTGAGTTGCCCAGCACCTCACCATTGCTGAGGCTGGCTTTGAACTCATGATCCTACTGTCTCAGTCTCCCCAGTCACTGGACTTACAGGCGTGTGCCACTGTGCCCAGCCTACATGGTTCATCTGTATGCAGCTTGAGCAGGTGGAGAGGACAGCAACGGACTTTCACTGGAGAATCAGGGAAAGGTTTCTGAGCTGGGTCATATATAGAGTAGGAACTTCCCAGGGGCAAAGGGGCATTTGAGATAGAAGGAACTGCTTGTGCAAAAACATGAGCAATGTCATTTGAGTGGGGATGAAGCAGAGGAAGTGATAAGGAGTGGTTTGGGAACCAAATTATCACAGCCTTTGCATCTGTGCTGCCTGCATTCCAGAGTGTAAGCTCCAGGGGAGCAAGACTGTGGCTTGGCCTCCATTGCTTCACACCTGCCACCTGCCTGAGACTGACCTTCCCTTAAACTCTTGTAGGAAGAAATCACACTGGCCAGTAATGCCAAGAGCGCCCCCTAGTGACCTCTGCAAAGCTCCCACCTCCTCCAGCCAGAGCTGACAGATCCAGGCAACCATTATCCCAGCAGCTGTTACTAGGGATAGCACTTTGTGTAGCATCATTCCACTTGATCTCTACCCCTCCCTGAGAGTATGTTCACTTCAGGCCAACAAACACTTATTAAGTTCTTACTCTGGTTTGATCATTGGGTATTCTAGACATTGTTTGAGTCATTAATCACCCTGCTTATAGAGAACCAACAATAATAGGGGCCCAGAGGAGAGATTGAGTCTGGACAGCGGCCTGGAAAAGTATGGGGTTAGGAGAGGAAATACAGCACCCATGAAAATGAACAAAGAGAATGAGCCCCACCCCTGCCATCTACTCAACATTCACTGAATAACTACCATTAACTGAGGTCACAGAGGGTACATGAGGTGCTGGAGATCCAGAGATGACTAAGATGCCATCTGTGACTCCAGGAGCTTACAACCAGCAGGAAGACAGATAGGTAAACAAAAGAAGAGGTGCCCTGTGCTGAGGGTCCTGTTGGCAGATCCAGGAGTGTGGAGCAAAGAGTACCAGCCAGCAGGACCAGTGTGGCAGTGGGAAGTTTTGATCTTAGGCTGGGATGATAAAGGGAAGGTGGTACCTGTGGTCTCACTGAATAGAACAGGTACAATCAAGAGGCATTACCATCGAAAGGTGGCTCATCTGGTGTGCAGGAAGGTTCTGCTTCCTGGTTTGGCTGCTTCTTTAGAGATGTGCACAGTGGTGGAAATTCAGAGTCGAACACCCAGGACTTCACATATGTAGATTCATGTCATGGCACTTCAGTTGCTTACCAATAGCCCCCAACCTCTCCTGGAAGACTATACTCTAGGGAATATTTTTTTGGGTTTGGATCCAGTCCTCCCACACCAACTCCAGGACCTCAGAATTAACCTTCACTGTCAGTTTCCTTGCCTGTAAAATGGGGTAATAGCACCTTCACCACAAGGTTGTGCTGAATTTCATATGAAATGTAAAGCACTTCAGTAGCGCTTCCCGCCTGCTTCTCTCAACAATGTCAAATTTCTAATGATTGTCAGTGCCTGGCATATAGGAGCTCAATGTGATTTATTAAATAAATAAGTTAATTGAAAGTGTGACTTTTTTTCCCTCCCCTACCAGGAGATAGTTTGAGCAAACAGAGAAGTGGATTGGCATGGGGTAACTCAATTAATGGCTCCTGGGCAGCACAGAACTTGGGAAGGGCTGCATTTGCTTCTGTGGATGGACAGGGAGGCAGACCTAAGTCTAATCAGGTGGATGGAAGGATCAGGGTTGAAGCCTGTGCAACCCCTCTCCAAATCCCCCAGTACACAGGGGGTTAAGACTCGCCCCAGCTACCGAGCAGGCCCAGTGAGAAGCTCCAGCAGAAATCATACTACGCAGCAGGGCCTTGGCCTCCAGGTGCCCCCTACTCGCATGGCCCTCCCCCCTCCCCTCTGGTGGTCAAATTTGGCACTTCTCTCCACCCTGGGGCCAGAGCAGTTTCGGGAGAGGTGGGAAAACCTGCTAAACAGGATGGCCAAAGTCTGAACCAGTTGAACTGGGCGGTCACATCTACCCCTAGCAATCTTATCCCTCTCTTGCCCGCAGAACAGAGGCAGAAACTGTGCAAAACAAATGATTTTATTTAAAAATTTTATTTTTTGAGGTGCTGGGGATTGAATCCAGGGTCTCATGCATGCTAGGCAAGCACTCCACCACTGAGCTACACCCCAGCCTCACAAACCATTTTATCACACTGTGAGTGAATTGGATTTGTGGGAAATTGAGGAGGGGTTGGTGGTGTGATGTCAGAGAGCCCTGGGATTAGGGACTGGGGATTCAGGGGCTGGTCAAGGGCAGAGCTCAACCTCAAGGGAAAAGGAAGAAAGAAGGCAAAGGAAGACATACCTTCCATTTGTCTTCACCCCTACCCCTAGGGCATTAAATAAACAAAAAGCTTTTTTAAAATTTCCCCTCCCCAACACTGGGGATAGAATCCA
Source organism: Spermophilus citellus (assembly GCF_964194105.1). NCBI lineage: Eukaryota > Metazoa > Chordata > Mammalia > Rodentia > Sciuridae > Spermophilus > Spermophilus citellus. The sequence goes on from NC_138185.1 coordinate 138,038,431, forward strand.
GGGCTTTGTGCATGCTAAGCATTTAGCACACACTCTAGCACTGATCTATGCCTCCAGCCCCCAAAAGCAATACTTTACAACACTAACTACATAGAGAAGTCCTTCCTTCCAGCTCTGGACCGTGTAGTGGAAGGGCAGCTGTGGAAGACACTGGGGCCTCCAGCTTCTGACACCATCCCAGGCACCATGGGGTGGGGGCAGGCAGCTTCAACCAGGACCTAAAACTCCAACTTCCTCTGAACCCCTAGGCAGGGCAGGTCCTTCTATGCACAATACTCCTGGTTCAAGGATTTTTTGCTTCTCTCAGACCCTTGTGTTTTCTCAGAAACAACTAGCCTGAGCCCAGAGGCTTCCAAGACAGCTAAAGCCCTGGCTTCTGAGGCAGAATGTGCCTGGAAAACAGGCAGGAGTCTGGTCCTAAAGTTTTCCCCAGTCCAGGCCTCTGTCTTGGTAAGCAGGAAGCAGGGCTTGGTGAGAGATGGCAAGAGCCCCAGGCTCAGAGGGGTCGGGTGGTATGATTATAGACCAGGTGTTCTGTGTCTTCAGTGGTGGAGACAGTGGAGCTAGCAGGGGTGGGTGGTGGGTGATTCAGGTGGTGATGTCTGCGCAAGTCCTGTCTCTGGTTCTTGAAGCACCAATAACCCAGGATGGCTATCACCATGATGATGCAGGTGACCAGGAGTACAGCAACAGCCACTTCCACAGAGCCTGGGGAAGAAGGAGCAGAAAAGGGGGCTCCCAAGCCTTGCCTGGCTATGACACTTACCCCATTCTACCTAGGGAGTCAAGTCAAATAGATGCCAGGTATGGAAGCACATGGGTACCCAACTCACACCTCCAGCATATAAGCTGAAGGCAGCATCTGGCAGCTCAGATGGGTTCCAATGGGTCTTAGGTTTTGGCTCTAAGTTACTCTACTTACAGATAGCTTGGGAAAAAGACCTGGGACTCTGATTACAGACATCTCCGAATTTCCACACTCCGAATTTCCCTCCCTTGCCCATGATGGGCCTCACTATTTGATCGCAGTAGTCTGTCTCTATAGGTAACCTTAGGATCCTTTTCAACATGGTTTAAGAGTCCACAACCAATCATGTGGAGTTGATCCCTTGAGTTGATATCTATGCATCCACCTTGGCATCAGGACAGACCAGGGCTTACCTACACTGGAGATGGAGCTTTCCCGTCGCAGACCAAACACATCTTTCTCTGCAACATGATGGGGGAGAGAGACCAGTTAGTATTAAGGGCCCTGAGACTCAGCTGCTCCCAGTGCCCCAGCCCCTCTTTGCCATTCTCTCCCATGGCTTGATGGAGGGGTGACCCACTTAGGCCTTGGGACAGAGCTAAGTCTCTTCTTCTTCATCCCACCCAATACATCCCCACCAGCCCCCTCACTGGAGATGCCGTGACAGGACTCGAGACACTGCTGCTCTTCCTCAAAGTTGTTCTTGTTGCCATAACAACCACCATAAGTGAAGCGGGCACAGCGTTCACTGAAAGGGTTGTAGTACCAGCGTGGGATGCTCTCCTGGCAGAGTCCTGTGTCTGGCAGGTCCACACAGTGCCCTGGGGGGTGGGGAGCAGGCAAAGCAGTGAGCACACAGAGAACCCTGCCACCACCCTGCAGGCCCCACGTGGCTTCTGTCCACCACCTCCTGCTTGCCCCATGGGGAGAGCAACTGTGGTTCAGTGAGGATCTGGGAGCCCCAGAAACATCTGGATCTTCTGCAGTTTTGCCAGAGACAAGGAAGGCAAAGCCTGAAAATAAGCTTTGGCATAATGGGAAACTACATGGACTTACACAGTTATTTTTCAATTTCCTGTCACTGTAGTTTGCATTTTTAACAAAGAAAATGGCTCTCAAAGAGGATGGTTCTCAGGGCTGCGGTTGTGGCTCAGAGGTAGAACGTTTGCCTAGCATGCGTGCAGTGCTGGGTTCGATCCTCAGCACCACATATAAATAAAGAAATAAAATAAAGGTATTGTGTCCAACTACAACTGACCCAGTATGTTCATATTGTGCACAACTACAACCAAAAAATATATATATTTTTTAAAAAGATGGTTCTCAGAGTCTGAGCCTTGGCAAGCAATGATGTCCAGCTAACATTCACTAACATTGTTTATTATATTTATCATAATTTTCAACTTGTAGCAAATTATAGTTGCTTTCCATTTACGTGAAATTCCTTTTTAATACACTGAGTTAAAAAAAAAAAGAAACTGATTAAGTGATCTGCATTGGGCATGGCTAACATTACAAAGCTGTTCAGATAATGGGTGATCATTGAGGTGTGGGAAGCATAGTCACAGAAGGGGACCCAGGAGTCAGCCAGAGAACAGGCTGCTCCCCAGGAGAAACCCTCTGCCCTCCAGGGCTTTGGGCCTTAGTCTGGCACATACAATAGGTTCCTCAGGCACTGCCAGGTGGAATGAGGATGGCAGTGCCAGTGTTTGACCTGACCCAGAGGTTCTGGGGAGGATCTCACCTTTGTCACTGAGGAAATGGATACTCTGGAGCTCATCAAAGCCACTGGTGTCTGCAGAGATGAAAAGTCAGGGGCTCAACAAGGGTCTCCCAGGGACACAGGGCAGAGCTGCTGGGACCTCCCTGCCTGCTGCCCACCCCTTTTCCATTCCCCAGGCCTCACATTTTTCACAGGTGGCCTCATCAGAGCCGTCAGGGCAGTCTGGGGTGTCATCACACTCCAGGAAGCTGTCGATGCAGCAGCCATTACTGCAGCGAAATTGGGTGGAGTGGCAGCTGCCAGAACATACTGGGTCAGGGAAGAACGGGGTAGAGGTGAGGTCAGGCTCAGGCAAACAACAGGTGCCAAGGGTCCATGGTCTGCCTGGCCTTCTCCAACATGATATCCTGATGTGTGCCTATTCTCTCTCCACCAACCCGACTCCTCATACATGTAACCTGGGCAGATTCTGACAGGAAGATGTTGGGTTGGAAGGGGTGGGGTGTTCTATGGTCCTTCCATATTATAAGAGGAGGACTGTGTTGGGCAAAGTTGGATTGGTCACGGGTATGGAGGAAGACCTGGCAGGGTGAGGGAGACAGGGAAAGGTTAACAACACCTACCTGGATGGTGCCTTTCCATTGAGGGGCCTGGGGGAAAATGGAGAAGTCAGAGAGGCATGGTCAGGTCCCAGCAGATATGAGATGATTGCAGGTGGGGAACAGGAAACTCCCACAGCCCACTCCCTGACTGGTGAAGAAAGACCACCCACCCTGGGTGAAAAGTCAGTTAAGCCCCAAAGCTGCCTCTCAAAGGCCCACCTTGCACATCCCGGCAGGCTAGCATACACTCTTCTTCCCGAAGGTAGTTGTTCTTGTTGCCTAAGCAACCTCCATAAGTGAATCTCTTGCAGATTTGTTCTGTGGGGTCATAGTACCAGCGGGGGAAGGAACCCCGGCAGCGGCCCACCTTGTTAGATGCAAGGCAATAATCTAGAGGGAGGAGAGCTTGTGAGGGGGAGGCTAAGGGACCCATTAGCAGAGGGCAGAAGGCTCCAGGTGCCACCTGCCCGCCCTTCCCTCACCTTCCGTCTGCTTGGCAGATAGCACAGTGACTGTGACGTTGGCCTTATTCTCTGGTTGTTCTGAGCCAGTCACTGTCAACTGGAACAGGTAGGTGCCTTCCTTGAGTCCCCACAGCTCCACCTGGTCCGGATTGTTCCTCTATACATAGGACTGGTCATCAGGCTTGGACACCCCTTAATACCCTTGGGCTGCCCCAGGAACTCCCAGCCACATACCCACTTCCTAGGGACTTGGTGCTAAATTCGTCCTCACCTTCTCTCCACCTCACACCACCAGGAACCACTGGTTAGCCTGTTACCCTAGGAAGGGGCCCCTAGGAGGCTGATGGGGGAGGAGGTCAGGAAGTCGTCCAGTATCTCACCTCTATCCTGACGTCTGTGCCACCCTGCAGTAGATGCCAATCTATGTTGTCCACATCCTTTAGCACCAGGGGTTCCTGGGGCTGCACCTTCAAGTCTATGCCCACCCAGGCCCTTGGGATCCGGGACCCTGGGGGAAGGTGAAGTAAGATCAACTCTCACTGAATGGACCAGGTATCTCCTGGGGAGGAAGTAGGGCGGTGGCACTATGGGCCATATCTGGATCAACTTGGAACTTAGCAGCTTGTGTGGGACATGGTAAAAGCTAACAAAACCAGTGTCTTGTTCTCTATTCAGGGACATTCTTTATGTGGTAAAACCCACTTTCTGTTTCTTACTGAACAGCCTGTGCTGTCTAACCTCATTTGGGAAGTGTGTATGTACTTGGAGGAATGAGCTTGTTCCTTATAATAAGCAGGTGCTTGTGCTAATTGCTTTAAAGTAACACTTTAAGGTTAAAGTAACACTTTCTTTTAAAGTCAAAAAAGGAAATGTGTAATTAAAATTTATCATGTTTACTCTGCCAGTCTAGACCATGCAAAAGCCTGTCTGGACAGAGGTCTAAAGCAGAGTTCCTGGGAAATAAGGTAGCAGGCCCTGGAACCCCAGGGTGAGTGGCTATGGGAATGAGGTGTCTGTGTCAGCTCTGACAGATTCTACAAGTGGTCCCAGATTCTTAATGACAGTCTGTGCCTATGGCTTCCTCTATCCAGGATCAAAATCCAGGGGACAGAGAAAAGAACAAAGCATGAGTCCCACTCATTAAATGGTGGCTCCCAAAAGATATGTCCACTGCAAACCCCTGAAACCTACAAATGTGACCTTATTTGGGAAAAGGACATTTGCAGAAGCATGTATGTTACAGATTTCCAGATGAGGTCATCCTGGATTAGTTGGCTAGGCCCCAAACCTAATGACAAGTGTCTTTTTTAAAGCATATATCTTTATTTTATTTATTTATTTTTATGTGGTGCTGAGGATCGAACCCAGGGTCTCACACGTGCTAGGCAAGCTCTCTACTGCTGAGCCACAAGCCCAGCCTCTTCCCTCCACAAGTGTCCTTTAAGAAACAGAAGAGAAGACAAAATGAAAGAAGAGGCCATGTCAAGACAAGCAGAGACTGGAGTGAGGCAGTCACAAGCCAAAAGACACACGGAGCCACCACAAGCTGGAAGAGGTGAGGAAGGATTCTCTGCTGAAGTCTTCAGAGACAGTGTGTCTCTGATGACATCTTGATTTTAGACTTTTGACCTCTATAACTGTGAGAGAATAAATTTGTTTTTTTTTAAATCATTTTATTGTTGTTGTTGTATATTTTTTATGTGGTGATGGGGATTGAACCCAGAACCTCATGCATTCATGCATGCTAGGTAAGGGCTTTACCACTAAGCTACATCCACACTCCTAAATTTCTGGGGTTTTTTTTTTAATATTTATTTTTTAGTTGTAGTTGGACACAATATCTTTATTTATTTTTATGTGGTGCTGAGGATTGAACCCAGGGCCTTGCACATGCTAGGCAAGCGCTTTACTGCTGAGCCACAACTCCAGCCCCAAATTTCTGTTGTTTTAAGCCAAACAGTTTATAGTGATTTGTTACAACAGCCCTAGGAAATGAACAAAGTGTCTGGCAGGAATTATAGTCCAGATGGGCAGATAAAATCCAACAACATGAAGCAGTATATGTACAAGACAAGGCAGAGGACACTGTGAGAAGGGAGATAGGCCAGAGGAAGGAAGGCATTCTGGAGAAGGGAAGAAGAATTTTTAAATCTTTTTTTGTTGCTGATGACAATAGAAAACAAGAGTGAGGAGCTAGGAATTTGCAAGGCTGGTTCAATGGGCAATAAGGAAATCAGCCAGGCTGGCACAAACCTCAAAGAGCTGCAGAATGCCAGGCAAGAGTGTTTGTTCACAACAGAAGTAATATTCAAATATTAAACAACTGGTGATACAGGAAGGGGACAGATGTTGGCTGTGAGCAGTGGGGCAAAGTCCTGGAGGCTTTTGCATTACCAGACGCTGACCTCTGAGACTCCCGATGGAGGCCCAGGAGTCCTAAGGGAGGGGCTAGGACTCAGCAGAGAGCTCCTGCTCTGGGCAGTACTTGTTCACACATATGTTTGGAAAGGTTCTGTGCAGCAAGGAGGGTGACAGGTGGACCAGGGCAGTGGTCAGGGCAAGTTCAACAGGAAGGGTCTGAATCACAAAGCAGTCAAGAAAATGGAAAGAAGGATGTAAGAAACTGGTGGGCAGACACTTCAGGCTTCTCACGAAAGGCTCTGAGAACTCAGGAGGAAGAGCCAGGGCACACATGGAAGGGAAACTAGATGTAGAGGGAACCTGTGTGTTCACTCACAGAGAAGCTGAACTTGAGGCAAGAAAGATTCACCAGAAACAGCAGGCAGTGGCAGATATGTGGGGGCTTTCCAGAGGCCAGGGCTGAAGACAGAAAGGAGGTGTATTTACCAACAAAGCTGATGCCTTGCTGGGTACATTGAGAATGTGACTGCCATCACACTGAGTACCTATCTGCATTACCTATATCAGGGGTCAGCACACTGTGGCCTGTGGGCCAAATTCATCCCACCATCTTTTATATTGTGAAATGGATAAAGAAAAAAAGTATATAACATTAAAATTTGTGGGGCTACTGAGATGTAGCTTAGTAGCAGACTGCTTGCTGAGGATGCATGAAACCCTGGGTTAGATTCCTAGCACTGGGGAAAAAAAAGTGTGCCTGTAAATTGGAGCACAACTTTGCCCCTGTCCTTACATATTGTCTAAGGCTGCTTCCACATGACAACAGCAGAGTGGTTACAACAGAGACCTTATTTCACACAAAGCTTAAAATATTTACTATTTAGACCTTTAAAGAAGAAAAGTTTGTTTACTATCATAAAATGTTCTTTCATTTACCTAGAATAATCTCATTATTCCAAATAAAATGAATTCAATATTGGAAAAAAAATGGAGGAGCTGGGGTTGTGGCTCAGTGGTAGAGCACTTGTCTGGCATGTGTGAGGCACTGGGTTCAATTCTCAGCACCACATATAAATAAATGAACAAAGTAAAGGCCCATTTTTTAAAAAATAAAGGAATCTCTTTTTTATTTATTTTTATTTTTTTTTTAAAGAGAGAGTGAGAGAGGAGAGAGAGAGAGAGAAAGAGAGAGAGAGACAGAGACAGAGAGAGAATTTTTAATATTTATTTTTTAGTTCTCGGCGGACACAACATCTTTTGTTGGTATGTGGTGCTGAGGATCAAACCCGGGCCGCACGCATGCCAGGCGAGTGCACTACCGCTTGAGCTACATCCCCAGCCCAGGAATCTCATTTTTTTTAAAAAAAAGAAAAAAAAAAAGGAAGAACTTGTTGACTCCAACCTGAGAGGTTAATAACTGGCCCAAGGTCATGGCTCAGTTTGTTTGTTTTTTTAAGTGAAACCAGGGGTCTTGTGTATGCTAGGCAAGTACTCTATCAATGAGCCACATCCCCAGCACTTCTGGCTCAGTTTTTAAATGGCAAAGCTGGGATTTGAACTAACTCCAGAGCTCATGTCTTCTCTAAAATGTCACGCTATAGGTCATCATCTGCTTAGAGGTGTGATTTTTGTTGTTTTAAAATCCTGAGTTTTTGTTTTGTAGTCTAAATAATACATGTATATTAAATAAAAAATGGAGGTGAAAATTAATTAGCCTCTTTTCCTTAACATCCCAAATTCCTTACACCAAAGGCATCTACCAGTTTGTGTGTAATGAATATAGTATTTTAATTCACAGCTTTCTTTCCTTCTTTCCTAAACCATGCTGCCTTGGGGTTTATTATTATTCCAACAGCATCACAGGATTCAATTAGAGGATGTGTTGACAGACACTGAAATTGTTTCTAATTCTTCATTATTATAAACAATACTACAATGAATAACTGTCTGTCAAGCTGTTGTATACATGTGTAAATCGAGCAGCAAAATGAATTCCTACAAGTACAATTGTGTCAATGATGACAAGCATCTACAGTTCTGATACTGCCCTCCATGGAGGCTCTAAAGAGAGTCACTTCAGGTATAAGAGTGAGTGTGGGGGCTGGGGTAGTGGCTTAGTGGTAGAGTGCTTGCCTAGCATGCATGAGGCACTGGGTTCAATCCTCGGCACCACATAAAAACAAACTAATGTATCCACCTAAAACTAAAGATACATAAATAAATAAATATTAAAAAAAAAAAAAGAGTGAGTGTGTACATGAGCTGGGGTTGTGGCTCAGAGAGCGTTTGCCTAGCATGTGTGAGGCCCTGGGTTTGATTCTCAGCACCGCATATAAATAAATAAAATAAAGGTCCATTGATAACTAAAAAAATATTGAAAGAAAAGAAAATTTAACAACAACAACAAAAAAGAGTGAGTGAGTGCAAAGGAAGAAGAAAAGGTAAAGTCAGGTGTGGTGGAACACACCTGTAATTCCAGGAGGATCACAAGTTTGTGGCCCACCTTAGCAACTTAGCAATAAACTTTTTTTTTTTTTTTTGGAGTGGGGATCTAGCTCACTGGTAAAGTGCCCTTGGGGCCCAATCCCCAGTTTAAAAAATAAAAAAAAGTTTAGGAGATGAGGGCAGCTGGTAGAAGGCCAAGTCACAGGATTCTTCCTTAATGAGGCAGAGAAAGCAGAGCCAATGGGGAAGCTCACAGAATTGGTCACAGAGAAGAGACCCAGGACACATGGAGACAGCAGAGGGATGGAAGGGAAGAGGTTTCACAGGGAAACATGTCAAACATATGGATACCTACAAAACTGAGAAAACATACTGGATTTAAGGAATTTAGAAAAAAGAGAGTAGAAAACTGTCTGGAAGTAACCCTGGCTCAGTGGTGATCAGGAAAAGAGCCTGAGAGATGAAATAAGAGGGCAGTGAACTGGAGGAGCCACCGCCTTGCATTTTGTAGAAAATGAAAGAAAATAGACTACTTAGAAGCCTACCTAGCAGACAAGAGATTATAGGCCTCAAGTCCAGCCCCCTAGGTCAAAGTGGCAAGGAGAGAGATGCCAGACCTTGACTAGAATAGAATAGACCTTGAATAGAATTCCTACCCACAACTTGCTAAGCCCCAGGTCCCAGGACCAAGGGCCGATGCCCTGCCCTACCACTCCCTTGTTCCCATCCCCAAGAGACCAAAGGCTAGACTGGCAATAAAACTAGCCCTCCCCCAGCTGCCAAGCCCCAGGACATCTCCAGGGAAACACAGACTCCACCTCCTAAATCACTCTGCCATAAGAAAGATGGGGGAGGGCAGGAGCAGGGGAGAGGAGGGACAAACTCCCTGGCCTCCAGCTGTAGGAATCTGGACTGGACTGGCCTGGCCACAGGCAGGGAAGAGAAAACAAATCAACCCTTTTCAACAGGATTTCTCTACCAAGTATAAGAATCAAAGATTTAGGACTGGGGATATGACTCAGTGGTAGAGTACTTGCCTGGCGTGTGTGAGAGTCTTGGGTTCAATTCCCAGTACCGGAAAAGAAAAAAAAAAGTTCAGAAGCCCTGACTACCCAGTCTATTTTGGCTGCTTCTGTCTGCTCTAGCCTCCAATTTACCAGCCAGACTTAGCCAACAGTGGAGCCCTTGACATACACAGCTTCCCCCACTTTCCAAGGCAGAACCCTGAAAATAGTCTACAATGTCCTGGGGCTCACTTGTAGTCCAAGTCCTACCAAACTTTTTACATGCCCCAGGAAATCCTCACTCTAGCCTACCTTGTGCCAAGTAGGCCAGTCCTTGGGGGTTTCCAGATGAGAAAGGCTGAGCCCAAGACCAGGTGACCCTTATCCAGTTCACCTTCCTGACCAGACTTCAGAGTATCTGACTCTGACCCTCGATGGGCCTCCTATAGGGCCTATGTCAGAGCAGGAAGAGCACTGACAGTCAATTAGAGTCACTGCCACCTACACTATCTATTGCTTCCTTGTGGAACAGGCTCCAGTTCTGGCCCAGTGGGACCTCAGAGTTCAGCTTAGACCATAGATATTGACCCCCATTTCACAGAATTCCCATCTCACTTCTCCTCAGAGACACAAAAGAGCTACTGGGAGACATGGAAGAGATACTAGCCCTAGAAAAGGCTGGAGAGGAAAGTCCCTTGTCTACTTTCCACACTGAGCTCACCTCTGACTCAGCCCCAGCCAGTCCTGGCCACCGGACTCCCCTGTCTTTGCTTTTGTTATCTGTTGGCTATCTTGGGTCATAATGCTAGGTTTCTACTGGAATGGTGGTCTCATGTGAAAAAAGAGCCCAGGACTTTTGGAGGTCTCCCTGCGTGAGTCCTAAGTTTACAATTTATGGACATTATGGTGGGGTGGGGGCTCAGTTTTCTAATCTAAAAAGCAGTTGACTAACAACAGCATCCTTTTCAGAATGAGGCCTGCAGGATGAACGGCACAGAATTCAGTAATGGTTATCTGTTTATGACCCACTTTTGTCCTGGAGCCCTACCTGGCCAGAGAGCAGGTGAAGAAAATGAGGAGGAAAGGTTCTTGACCAGTCTTGATCTCACTCCCTACTGCTCAGTTGGAGGAAGAAGGAGGAGTTTTGACCCCCATTTTGCCCCTATCCGTGGAAGTAAACAAGGTGAGCAGACAGCTCTGCTACCATTTCCTAAGCAAGGAGAGCCCTGCTTGGTTCACATGGGTGAGTGCACGCACACACACACACACACACACACACACACACACATACACCTGCATGAACAGGTGACATCCTTCCCCTACCAGATATACATACCATTGGGCTGACTCACCCAGCAACCTTCCTCATCCCCCACCCCAGAGCCTCTGGGCTATTGTGCCCCCAACACCACCTCTCTTGGAGTCAATCCCAGACAGGGCTTCTTCCTTAGTCTCTTGGGGTCTGCCTTTCCCCTCCAGATCAACAAAAGGCCAATCTGTTCTCAGGTGTACAGAGATGTCAATCAGCTCAACATCCAGCCAGTGGAGGAGACTAGCCAGGCTCACTTGCCAAGGACTCAAGGTGCCTAGGACAGTGGTTGGCCAGGGTACCTTTCTAGTCACCCGGCTGCATCCAGACACCTAATAATCTGACTCAGCCTATGAGGGTCAGAGGTTGTGAAGCCTGGAGAGTTGTCTCTTCTCTCCCATACACACAGCCCAAGGCCAGGCTTCCCTTGGGTGCCAGATCATCACCTCTGAACATTCTGAATTCAAGAGCCAGAGCCTGGGCTCTGGAATGTCCCCCATCCCCACTCATACCATCTTTCTTTTGTTCACTGGTTATAGTTCCTCCTGGAGGAGTCGGGTGGAATTGGATTTTCCTCCCTAACTTCTTTCTGATGCTTGGTTCCCTCGGGACCATAGTTAGTTCCCTTTTGAGCCTCTCCAGATCCATCCATGCCCGCCATCTCCGCCTCCTCCTTTTTACCTCCAAAGCCCTGGGTCCGAAGCTCGTGGTACGAGTGGTAAACCTCTCTTGTGAGGTAGTTGATGAAGCCCTCTCTGCGCGCGAACTTGCACACAAAGTTGTGCTCGTAGAGGCAATTCATGAGGAAGCAGGCGGTGATGGCGTCCTCGCCGCCGTCGGGCTGCAGTTCCACCAGCGCCAGGTTGCAATTCTGGGTGGTGCAACAGGAGCGCACGCAATCCCAGCCCCGGCGCACGGTGGGGGAACCCAGAAAGGTGGCCCCGTTGCTGACCGAGGCTTCCGTGTCCAGCACGAAGGCTTGAACCCCCGGAGTGAAGAGGTTCAGGCAGGCAGTTCCCGCCGGCAGCTCAGGGGGTGCGGGAGGCAGCCCGGCCTCAGTGATCTGGAGACCCAGCACGCACAGAAGCAACACCTCAAGGACCACAGGGATGCCAGCCTGGGCAAGGCGAGCGCCGGCCATCGTCCTCCCAGGGGCCGTCGCCCTCTTCCCCGGGGTTGGGGGGGGGGAGTCACCTTCACAGTGCGAGCCTCTGGGTTCTGAGGGTACTTGTGACCTGAGAGAAGGGAAGGGACAGAGGAGGCACGCCTGATCAGCCTGGGTGGGAGACTTCGAGGGAGGCGGGCAGGCAGGCAGGAAGTCGGGGTGCGGGGACACGGAACACCCCGCAGTGAAGAGGGGCACGCGGGCCCGACCTCCCACACACACTCTAGTGACCGGGTCGCCCGAAGGACGGACACACAAACTGCTAAGAAGCTCACGTACCCGGACGCACGTACAGGTGCCAAACAAACGGCCAAACATGCTCCGAGCCCGCTCCGCCTCCGCCTCCGCCTCCGCCTCGCGCTCCAGGGCCCCGGTTACCTGGGCAGGTGAGTGGGGTGGGGCCTGGCCTGCCGAGGATCCGGGCCCAGTTTCCTGCGCGGCTCAGACCGCGGCTTCTGCCGGGGTGCCGAGTGCTCTCGGGATCTGCCACCGCCACCCCCTAGTTTCTGGTGAAACTGAGTCAGCGCGGCCGGGGCGGAGCGGACATTAACTCCTGCGTCGCCGGCCCCGCCCACGCCGGTGCACCCCCACCCGCCCGTCCCAGCCGAACTTCCGGCCCCGCCAGCTCCGCCAGCTCCGCGGCCCTGGGACCTCAGCCTCCCCCGGAGCTGCCAGGTTTTCAGAGCTCTTGGAGAGGGGAGCCGCGTCCCCACGAGGTAGCTCTAGGCGACCCCCACAGGGTCCAGCCTCCGGAGGGGCCCAGCGCCCCAGAACTGCATCCCGAACTCCGAAGGCCAACGCAGGTTCGGGACGCTGCGGCAAAGTCGCAAAAGTCGGGCGCTCTGGGACGGCTGCCTCTTGTCTCCCTTTCAGGTCAGAGCCAGCATCACCAGCCCCAGATTGTGAAGCAATTGGGTAGGGACTGGAGAAGAAGTGGGGAAAAGGATGATGCAAACGAATCTTGCGTAGCCAACCCCCTAGGTCATCATTTCCATCTCCTGACAGGAAGAGAACCCAGAAGCTGGGTGGCTGCACCTGTGATAACGGGGATCCGGGGTTTCTGCTCCAGTGTCATCACCCTTGCCAGTTCCTGGCAGTTATCCTTTCTGCCAGAATGAAAAACCAAGGCGATTCCCCTCGTCCAGACTTCTCCGTTTGACCACAGTGGTTCCCTTTAGTTTGAGACCTTTCCTCAACTTGTATTTTTCTTTATGGTCTCTCATCCCTCATCCATGGCTGCTCCCTTATCTGAAGCTCAGATTCCTCTACCCTCCCACAAAGGGGTTGTTCCAGGTCAGCAGCTGACCACTCTTTTCCAGTGAAGTGTCCATGGAAGCTCAAAGGACTCAGTTTACAAGTGTAGGTGATTTAATGTCCTTCACAAAACCGTGGCCTCCTGGAAGCCAAGTTCATTGCCCTTCCTAAGTGAAAAACTCTTAAAAGACCATTCTCTACACAACAGGATTAGTCATATTAATGCTTTCCCCCCAAAAAAAGAGATCACATCTATTCATGATATCTTTAGGAACCCCTGACCCAATGGGAACATTCTTCCCCATTTCTCATACAGAGCAGCTTTACCTAGTAGGACTTGTAGCCAAGGATCATTTTCCTTCATGAACAACAACATTTACCAACTGCCCACATTATGGGCATTGGGGTTGGGAGCTGGGGTATGTCTTCTCTTTGGATTTTCAGGGGTGTTCCATATCCCCTGGCATAGTGGTGGCCATGATGGTAAGTTAGGAAAGAAGCAAATGATTGTGGTGCAGGTACTGGGAAGAAAAGTTTTTGTCAAGATCTGATTCCAGAAGTTTATACGTCAAGGAGAGTATTAATATATAGTGATATTACATTACCAGAAGTTTGTCATTATATCCATTATACACAACATTACAAAAACCTGCATTTATCAAGCACTGGGAATGCTCTAACCCTATTCCTAAGTGCTTCCCACACATTACCCATTAAGATCAAATCAAACCAAGGAAGTCATTACACTTTTTATTCCCATTCTTATGGATGAGTAAATAGGCTCAGATAAGTGAACTAATTTGTCAGATTATCCAGCAGTTAAGTGGCAGAGAAAAGATAGGAGCCCAGGTAAGCCCACCTTACTCCCACACTTTAACATTGGGCTTATGATACTTGCAATTCTACCTTTATCTGAAAAATTTACCCTCACCTCATATTCAATTAGCCTGAAACAAAACATTTTCAAGTGGTAAGCAGCCACCATTTGTGATGTCTGTTGTTATGATTTGTCCCCTCTGAAATTCATGTTGAAATCTGCCATGGTGGCAGTGTTGGGAGATGGAGACTTTAAGAGATGATTAGGTCATTGAGAGGGATTAATGCCTTTCTTAGGGACTGTGTCAATTCTTGATGGACTGGATTAGTTACCATGAGAGCAGGTTGTCAAAAGTGTGAGGCTGTGCTGGGTGTGGTGGCACATGCCTATAATCCCAGTGGCTCTGGAGGCTGAAACAGGAGGATCATGAGTTCAAAGCCAGCCTCAGCAATGGTGAGGCACTAAGCAACTCAGTGACACCCCATCTCTAAATAAAATATAAAATAAAGCTGTGGATGTGGCTCAGTGGTTGAGTGTCTCTGAGTTGAATCCCCAGTAACAACAACATGAAAAAAAAAAAAACTGCCTCTCGTTTTGTGTCTACTGCACATGCCCACCTGCCTTTCTACTTTTCCTCCATTGTTATGATATTGCATAAGCCCCTCACTGGATCTGAGCTCCAGATCTTGGATTTTTAACCTCTGGAACCGTGAACTAAATAAACTCCTTTATAAATTACTTAGTCTCAGGTATTCTGTGAAGTAGCAGAAAATGGACACCTACTGTGTTCTTTCCAGGCACTTGACATGTATGATTCATGCTCTGGCAACACTTACTATTCTTACCATACACAGAAGTTCCATAATTATTGAGGTCCCATAGTGAAGAGCGGGAAATAAGATTACATGTGGTTGAGCAGTGGGCTTCATATTTAGATTTTGATGTTTATTTTACTTGGGGGGGGGGAGCGGATACTGGGGATCTAACCCAGAAGGGTTTTACCACTCATCTACATCCCCAGCCTTCATTTTAAGAAGGCTCTCACTAAATTGCTTAGGGCCTTGCTAAATTGCTGAGGCTGGCCTTGAGTTTGCTATCCTGCTGCCTCAGTTTCCCGAGCCACTGGGATTACAGACATCTACCACTATGCCAGGCTACAATATTGTGTTTAATTCTTTCACCTGCCTCTTACTCTCCTCCTAAGAGGTGGAGTCTATTTCCCTTCTCTTTGACTCACACTGCTTGCTTTGGCCAATAGGACATAGCAGAAATGGTGCCATGTGACTTCTAGACTTCTAGGCTATGGTTTCTAACTTTCCCTCTTAGAGTCAGTAGTGACATTCATAAATTTGAGTACTTTGCAGAAAAGAGAGTCATCTGAAGAGGAAATGGCCATGAGGATGAAGGACTGAAGGAAATGAGAGAAGCCTGACTGGTTCCCAGTGTCATCCTACCCCCAGCCAAGGAGCTGGGTGAAGCTGTCTTGCATCTTCTGCCCCAGTAAGTCCCCTCAGCAGAGACTAGCTGGTCCTGCCAAGCCTTGCCTAAGTTGCAGAATTATGAGCAAGTAAATAGCTGTTTCTGTTTTAACTTTTTGAATATCTGGGTGGTTTAATGCCAATAATAAGGGAAACAGAAGGATAACAATTACAAAATGATTTTTACTGTTAACTATCTAAATAAAAGTCCACTAATTATATTGCAGAAACAATGATTTTTAAAAATATTTATTTTTTAGTTGTACATGGACACAATAGCTTTATTTTATTTGTTTATTTTTATGTGATGTTGAGGATCGAACCCAGGACTTCGCATATGCTAGGTGAGCACTCTACCCCTGAGCCATAACCCCAGAAATAATGATTTTTGTTGAGGAATTTTGAGGGGGAAGTAATGCAATACTTTTGAAGATTAGGCCACTATCAGTTTTATTTAAAGGGGGATAGGATAGACCCTCTCAGATAATGCAGCAGCCCTTAAATGGATATTTTTGAAGAATTCTAATGTTGAAAGTGCCCACGATTTTCTATTGTAGGTACCCTCTAACTAGCTACCAGTGATCTATACCTCCAGGTATTCACACTCTTGTGTAATCTTTTCTCTTTCAGTGTGTCTGGATCTGGTCACTTGCTTCTAATGACTAGAATATAGCCAAAGTTATGGGATGTCACCTCCCTAGATTACAAGAGACTGTAATTCCTTCTTTCTCTCCCTCCCTTTCTCCTTCTCTGGTCTAATGTAATTGACATGCCTCATCCTAAATAGCATTCTAGAGAAGTCCACATGACAAGGAATCCATGTCTTTAGCCAATAGCATCTGGAACTCAAGACCTGCCAACACCCATGTAAGTGAGCTTAGAAGTAGGTCCTCCTTTAGTTGCATCTTAAAATGATTACAGGCCCGGCTGACACCTCGACTGCAGCCTTATGAGAATTCCTGAGCCAGAGGACCCAGCTGAGGTAGCTAATCCCAGAATCTTCACCTACCCAAAAAGTGATATAACAAATGCTTATTGTTTAAAGCTGATATATTTTAGGATGATTTGTTATACAGCAAGAGATAACTGCTGCACTTATTAACTGAAAATAGTATAGAATTTCAAACTATATACAGTTTACTTGACAACCAATATATCCATAAATACCAACCCCCCCACAGTTTTGCATATCCTTTGACATTGTAGTTCCACCTCTATAAATTTCTATTAAGGGAAATAAATCATGAATGTGAGCAAAGAAATTTTACAAGAATGTTCCAAACAGCACTGTTCATAATGGCAAATTAGTAGCAATCTATATGTCTAATAACAGTGATTGAGTGTCTAAATCATCAAGTTGTTCTACAAAAACATGTTGGAATCCATTAGTGAATCTTAAAAACAATAAAGTGGGGCCAGGGATATAGCTCAGTTAGTAGAGTGCTTGCCTCCTGTGCATAAGGCAATGGGTTCAATCCCCAGGTTCAATAAGACCTTGTTTCTAAATAAAATAGAAAAAAGGGCTGGAGATGTGCCCCTGAGTTCAATATAAGTAACTAAATAAAGTGGATTGTCACTAATTCACTTTTTATTTGAAAAAATAAAAATGAAATAGAATTTCTCAGAGGATGATGTACAATCAATCAATAAATACACGAAAAAATGTTCATCATCACTAGCAATTAGAGAAATGCAAATCAAAACCACTCTAAGATTTCATCTCACTCTAGTCAGAATGGCAGCTATTATGCATGCAAACAAAAAAAAAGTATAAAAATAAGTGTTGACGAGGATGTGGGGAAAAGGCACATTCATACATTGCTGGTGGGACTGCAAATTGGTGCAGCCAATATGGAAAGCAGTATGGAGATTTCTTGGAAAATTGGGAATGAAACCACCAATTGACCCAGCTGTCCCTCTCCTCAGTCTATAAACAAAGGACTTAAGAACAGCATACTTCAGGGACACAGCCACATCAATGTTTATAGCAGCACAATTCACAATAGCTAAACTGTGGAACCAACCTAAATGCCCTTCAATAGATGAATGGATTAAAAATGTGGCATATATACACAATGGAATATTACTCAGCAATAAAAGAGAATAAAATCATGGCATTTGCAGGTAAATGGATGGAATTAGAGAAGATAATGCTAAGTGAAGTTAGCCAATCCCCAAAAAACAAATGCTGAATGTTTTCTTTGATATAAGGAGGCTAATTCATAGTGGGATAGGGAATGGGAGCATGGAGGAATAAATGAACTCTAGACAGGGCAGAGGGGTGGAGGAGAAGGAAGGGGACATGAGGTAATTAATGATGGTGGAATGTGATGATCATTACTATCCAAAGTACATATATGAAGACATGAATTGGTGTGAATATATTATGTATACAACCAGAGATAGTTGTGCTCTATAAATTGTGCTCTATATATGTAATAAGAATTGTAATGCATTCTGCTGTCATATATAAATAAAAAAAATTTACATAAAAATAAGTTGGGGGGGGCACTGGACTTGTGGCTCCATGATAGAGCCCTTGCCTCAAATGTGTGAGGCACTGGGTTTGATTCTCAGCACCACACATAACTAAGTAAATAAAATAAAGGTCCATCAACAACTAGTAAAGATATTTTTAGGGCTGGGGATGTGGCTCAAGCGGTAGCGCGCTTGCCTGGCATGCGTGTGGCCCGGGTTCGATCCTCAGCACCACGTACAGAGATGTTGTGTCCACCGAAAAAAACTAAAATAAATAAATAAATTCTCTCTCTATCGCTCTCTCTCTCTCTCCCCCCCCCTTTAAAAAAAGAAAAAAGATATTTTTAAAAATAAATAAATAGGCTGGGCGCTGTGGCATATGTCTGTAATCCCAGTGGCTGGGAAGTCTGAGGCAGGAGGATTGCAAGTTCGAAGCCAGCCTCAGCAACATAGCAAGGTCCTAAGCAACTCAATAAGACCCTGCTCTAAATAAAATATAAAAAAGGGCTGGGGATGTGGCTCAGTGGTTGAGTGCCCCTGAGTTCAATTCCTGATACCCATCTTCTCCAAAAAATAAATAAAAATAAGGATCTCACTAAGTTGCCCAGGCTAGCCTTGAACTTGTGTTCTTCCTGACTCAGCTTCCTAAATTGCTGGGATTATGGGTGTGTACCACTACACCCAACTTCACCATCTCCCTTCTACTATTGGCCTTCACATATACTCTGTCTTCAGCCAGACCCATCTATGTTGACCTCTGTGCCTAGTTAGCTCCTACTAAACCTTCAGAACTCAGTTTGAATGTTTTCATTCATTAGGTCACAGACTCACAGGACTGGACATTCTTACAGTACTTTTTACCCACCCTTTCTTCAAATAGCTAAATAAAGTGGTAGTTTTACTCTCATTGGATTAATCAACTAATGTTTATTTTTACATCAGACCAAACTATAAGTTTTATAAAAGCAGGGTCCCTCTCTCTCGCTCTCTCTTTCTGTCTCTGAGAGACAGCTGTTTGTTACTTTGCCAGGCTAACCTTGAACTCCTGGGCTGAAGTGATCCTCTACCTCAGCCACCCAAGTAGCTGGGGCTGACTACAGTCATGGGCCACTGTGCCTGGCACTCAAGTTTTTCCAAACCTCTTTTAGGAATTGTCGTATGATAGTAGAAGTCAATACAGTGCATGCAGAAACTCAACATCCTAAAGGCAACCATTATAAAATCTGAAAAGAAGTATTTAAACACAAATTGGAATGTTGAACGTGAAGGGGACAAGGAAGTTAGTGTAAGTTAATTTCTCATCCTTCACATTGAAGAGACAAAAGATATGTCTAACTGACAAATGCAAAAAAAAAGATATTCCATAAAGGGAAAATAATGGTGATTGCAGAAGAACTAAAGCCACAAGCTGTTGGTGGAGATGCTGCTGGGGAGAGGAGAAAAACTCATTTTAATTTGTTTGTCCTTCTGAGCATTCACTTCTTTAAGAAAAGTTATAGTGGGGCTGGGGATGTGGCTCAAGCGGTAGCGCGCTTGCCTGGCATGCGTGCGGCCCGGGTTCGATCCTCAGCACCACATACCAACAAAGATGTTGTGTCCGCCGAGAACTAAAAAAAAAAAAAAAAAAAAAAAAAAGTTATAGTATTCTCCTGTAACCAAAGAAAGAAAGAAAGAAAGAAAGAAAGAAAGAAAGAAAGAAAAGAAAATTTAGAAAAGACTAAACAAAGGAACAAACATATCCTCCCTTTAGAATGCAAGCTTATCTAAAGTACTAGTCCTTGACACCTGGGTATTAGTTAAGTCTGCAGGTTTCCTCTGTGTCAGGAAGGAGCTGAATCAGCAGAGGGTCATGTGATGATAAACATGGCTTCCTAAGAAACTGCCTCTGGGGAACAGGCAGGGTAGACTAAGCTTGATAAATTTGCCTTCATAAGCACACAGGCCAGGCTGATAGCAGCTCACATTCAGACATACCCGGACATAAAGGGGCACTGAACATATTAGGTCCTTAGGTAGCCAACTCCCAATTCATCAACCACCTGAGACTTGCCCTTGTGGTGCCAAGCTCTGAGCAGGAAGCCCTGTCAGCCAGGGGCCCTGCTCTTGTTGGAACTGATTATAGCTGCCTGGGGGCCCAGAGTGGAGTTTGTACCAAGAAGGTGGGATGCAGAGGGCTCTCAGGTGGGTGACTCAGGTGTTCAAGAGCTCCCCAAAGGGCACCCCTTGTGTCCCCTCACTTCTCAGGATCCAAGTTCCCTTCTTTCCTCCTCCTGGGGAATGGCAGCCTCTGGATTCTGCCTGTCTATAGTTTATGATACTGTGGGCCTCAGCAGCTACAGAAAGTGAAACTGGGGCACAGCTCTGGAGTGCCACTTACTGGCAGTAAGGAGCCAGGAGACTGGCATTCCCAGCACCAAAGGCCTGTTGATCTTTGACCTTCACCACTCCCAGGGCCCTTGGCTCTCCTCTCTTCTGCCTTCCCGCTGGCCTCTCCCTCTATTCTGTCTCCTCATTTCCCTCTGTGCTCTTGGTCTGACTGGCAGTTTTTCTCAGCTCCTTGCCCAGGTCGGTCCTTCCATGCTGTCTTCAAGCCATGCTTCCTGTACATCTCCCAACCCAGACAAGGAGAACCCAAGTAAGAAGGTCCAGTGGACTTCTGAGAAAAGGAGGAGGACATCATCCTCAGACACAGACCCCTCTAGGATATCCAGGTCCAGGAGACCCAGCCGACTGACAGTGAAATACGACCGGGTGCAGCTCCAGCGCTGGTTGGATATGGAGCAATGGGTGGATGCTCAGGTTCAGGAGCTCTTCCAGGTGAGTAGCACTGGGGAGGACTGAGGAGATAGGGAACCTGGGCCCTGGCCAGGGGACTGAGAGAGCCTGCTCAGAGACCTGGAGAAGAGCTGGAGGGCTGATATGAGATGGTCCAATGGAGAGAGAAATTTTCCTGCAGATAGATGAGAAAAGGTCTTGGCTGTCCCTCTAACACTCATTGCGATCTGGTGTGATTTGGTGCGATCTGGTGTGATCTTCCTAATCTATAAAATGGGTCTTCAATACCTGTTATATTTCTTTGGAACTATTTTTTGAGGCTCAAATGACATATTCAGAGGGAAAATCCTTGGCTAGAATATTTTATTTTTTGTCCTAATTTATTCTTATCCTCAACACACATATGTTTAGTTCTACACTATCTAGATAACACTGTAACTATCAGCCACATGTAGCTGTTAATTTTAAATTAATTAAAATTAAATAAAGTAAAAAATTCAGGTCCCCATTCACACTAGCCACATTGTAAGTGCTAACTAGTTCCTTGTACCATACTGTCCGCACAGATGCAGAATATCTGCATCCTCTTTTTTTTTGGGGGGGGAGGGTTGGACTCAGGGACACTTGACCACTGAGCTACATTCCCAGCCCTATTTTGTATTTTATTTAGAGACAGGGTGTCACTGGGTTGCTTAGTGCCTTGATTTTGCTGAGGCTGGCTTTAAACTCTTAATCCTCCTGCCTCAGCCTCCCGAGCCATGCCCTGGCTATATCTATACCCTCCTAGAATAGACAGAACTGCATTAGAAAATGAGAGTAGCCAGGGGTGGGCGCCAATACCATGACCCCATCTCCCTTTGAACCTGACTCTGATTCCTCTCAATCCCACCCTGGGTAAAGGATGGGTCTAACCCCCAGCACTGGAAGTAGTCGGTCCTTTCTTTTTTCCTTCCTTTCTTTCCTTCCTTCCCTTTCTTCCTTCCCTTCCTCCCCTCCCCTTCCTTCCTTCCTTCCCTCAGGGATACTTAACCACTGAGCTAGTGAGAAAGGGTCTCACTAAGTTGTAAGGCTGGCCTTGAACTTGCAATCTTTCTGCCTCAGGCTCTTGAGTGGCTGGGATTGGAAGGTGTGTGCTACTGCACCTGGCTGTGTCACTTTCTTACTCAGAAATCTTAGCTCCAAATCTGAGTCCCAGAACAGTAACAGCTGCTGCTTCAACAGAATAATATTTGAGCACTTAACTATGTTCTGGGCACAATGGCCAAGCATGCGTTATTTCATTTAATCCTCCTCACAGCTCCATTAGGTTGGCACTCTTTTATAGCTGAGAGAATGGAGGCTTAGAGATGTTGAGTAACTTGTCCAAGGTCACAACACTGGAAAGGACCAGGAGTTGAAACCAGATCTCTGGTTGCAGAACTTGGACACACCTGAAATACTTAAATACACACACACACACACACACACACACACACCAATGTCCCAGCACCACTACAACTGAATTTAAATCTACTAAAGTGTTGTCTATACTCTGGGCAGTTTTCAAAAGCAACACAATTGCTTCTAATGTATGGCTGGGCTGAGAATCATGAGAGAACTGGAGAACCAGGAGTCCTGCTTGTCCATAGGATGTGATGCTTGTTTCTCCTCCTTGATTCAGGCCCTATCTTTTCTTTTGGGGGCAGTAGCCACCTGTGAGTTTTGAATGGGTAAGGGCTGTCAGTGATCCTACTGCTGGGGTGGGGAAGAGTGATGAATGGGGTTCAGTCAGTCTTGAAGCTCACAGGCTCAAGGATCAGTTTGGTCCAGGTGTTGACCATGAACCCTGAAGCATCCTGAGCCCACTCATGATGGGGATATGCCCTAGAACTATAAGCTGGAGAAGCAAATTTTTTTTGGCTTGTTGCTCTGACCTTGCAGGGCCCCTCCGTACCCTTCACTACTTTCAGAACTCTCCACTGGCTCAATTTCAATTTCAGGTTGTTTATTGTGCACTTGCAAGAAAAGTCTCATATTTCAGACACCTCAGGCAAATTCTGTCAGGCAGCAGAGAAAGACAGTAGCCAAAGAACCTTGCTTTGCAGGATGAAGGTGGAGGAGGAGGAATCTACCCAATTATGAGCCCATAACATTAGAAAACAGTACATGTGGGAGGACCACTCCCAGGCAATGACCGGAATAAAATGCTTGGCCTGTGGTTACCATGGCAATTGTCCAAAGGTGCCAGGTGGCAGTTCTTCTCCCAATCCTTGTTCTTTTCAGCAGGAAGCAACTAAGTGCCTGGGGAAGCCCCAGGTGGCTGGACATCTTGGCCAGAGGTTAAGGCAACACAGGCTCCAGATTCACCCTGCTCCAGTTCTGCTTTCATAGAGCCCCTTGCCACCTGCCAAGGTGTAGGGATGAGTCACTTGTTTATTTTAGTGCAACTCAACTTTCCTTTGTTGGAGGGCCCTACCTCTCCCTGGGTGTACAGCCTGGTGGGGTCTTCAGAGGAACCAAGTCTGGAGATACAAACAGAACCAGGACCCTGGAGCTCCTGTTGTCCAGAGCTAGAGTGTGGATTCGGCTTCTGGGCAGGGACTTAAACACACACACATTTTTCCTATTTTAAGGAGACCCTTGCTCAACAACATGCCCTCCTTCTTTTTTTTTTAAATTTTTAGTTGTAGATAGATGTAATACCTTTATTTTATTTATTTATTTTATGTGCTGAGGATCCAACCCAGTGCTTCACATGTGCTAGGCAAGCACTCTACACCCCAGTCCCATGCCTTCCTCTATTTATGATCCCCTGCTTCCTATCTCCACATAGCCAAATGTCTTAAAAAATTCATCTGCACTCACAGCCTTTGCTTACTATTTATTTTTTTGGGGGGTGGGGTGGGGTACTGGGCCCTCTACCACTGAGCTATACCCGCCAGCCCTTTTTGTTTTTTATTTTGAGGCAGGTTCTCACTAAGTTGCTGAGACTGTTTTTGAGCTTGCAATCCTTCTGCTTTAACCTCCCAGATCTCTGGGATTACTGGCTTGTGCCACTTTTTCTGACTTCTTTTATTTTTTTTCCCTTCCCATCACCATTCAATCCACTGAAATCTCCCATAACTTGTTAAGATCTCTTGTGGTTATCATTAATCACTGCTTTGGGGCTAAATCTAATGTACATATCAGTAGGGGACACTGGTGATCACCCCAGGGTTCTGAAATATTCTTTCCACTGAATGTGGTTGTACACAACAGTAATCCTAGCCATTAGCGGCTGAGGCAGGATGATTGCAAGTTCTAGGCCAAGTTCAGCAATTTTGTAAAGCCCTCAGCAACTTAAAAAAACCTTGTCTCAAAATAAAAAATAAAATAAAGAGCTGGGGATGTAGCTCAGTAGTTTCCTATAGATTTTATCATATATTTTTCTCCCTGGTGGCAGGTGTCATTTTGATAACAGTCATTTTGATGTGGTGACATTTTTCACTAACCTATTATATCTTCAACTTCAAAAAAAATATTGCAAATAATGTGTGAAGCAAACATTTATTAGCTCATTTAAGCCTGATTCAATTACTGTGCTCCATGGTGTAGAGATGAATGGTAGAGCATATGCTTAGCAAGCACAAGGCCATGGATTAAATCCCTACCAAAAAAAAAAAAAAATAGACTTGCAGGAAAGAACACCAAACTCTTATGATCCCTTATTATCAACACTAGACTGAAATGGCAATCATATTCAATATATGTATATATGTACATTATATATCAATATGTGTTTGTTGAATAAGCAATGTAATAATGGTTTGAGGGACAAGACTCCAGATTTTTTATAGAGGCAAAGTTTTAACCTTTATAGCTTATCTTTATTATTCTTTCTCTTCCCTTCTTTCCTCTCTGTTTCTTTTTCTGGGCAAGCACTATATCTCTGAGGTATGCTCCAGCCTCACTAATGATTATTGATGACACCAGACATTGTAAATTTTACACTGACGTAAGTGGATTCTTAAAAATCTTCCTTTAAGGGGCTGGGGATGTGGCTCAAGCGGTAGCGCGCTCGCCTGGTGTGCGTGCGGCCCGGGTTCGATCTCAGCACCACATACAAACAAAGATGTTGTGTCCGCCGAGAACTAAGAAAAAATAAATAAATATTAAAATTCTCTCTCTCTCTCACTCTCTCTTTAAAAAAAAATCTTCCTTTAAGGTGTGTGCAGGGCTCATGCCTGTAATCCCAGCCATTTAGGAGGCTGAAGCAGGAGGATCATTAGTTCAAGACCAGTTTAGGCAATTTATTGAGATACAGTCTCAAAATAAAAAAGAAAAGGGGCTGGGGATGTAGCTCAGTGGTAGAATGCCCCTGGGGTTTAATCCCTAGTATTAAAAAACAAACAAAACAAAATAAAAAACAGTTATTTGTGATTCGATTTGATTCATCAGAGGCTTGTTTTTAAGCTCTATTAGAGCTGGTCTAAAAGTAACCTTTAGGGCTGGGACTGTAGCTCAGTTGCAGAGCACTTGCCTAGCATGCGTGAGATACTGGATTCAATCCTCAGCACCCTATAAAAATAAACAAATAAAAATAAAGGCATTCTGTCCATCTACAACTACAAAAAAAAAAAAGAGTAACCTTTAGTCCAGGGAATAACTTAACCCCTCCCCCTAGTAAAGCATGATTCTTTTGAGGTCTCTACTGAATTCTTGCATGATCAAGAATAACTCTTCAGGGCTGGGGATGTGGCTCAAGCGGTAGCGCGCTCGCCTGGCATGCGTGCGGCCCGGGTTCGATCCTCAGCACCACATACAAACAAAGATGTTGTGTCTGCCGAAAACTAAAAAATAGATATTAAAAAAATTCTCTCTCTCTCCTCTGTCACTCTCTCTTTAAAAAAAAAAAAAAAGAATAACTCTTCAGGGACTGGGGTTGTGGCTCAGTGGTAGAGCTCTTGCCTCACATATGTGAGGCACTGTGTTCAATCCTCAGCACCACATAAAAAATAAATAGGATAAAGGTATTGTGTGCATCTACAACTAAAATAATAATTAAAAAAACTGTCCACCCTGGTGGTTGGAATTTGATTTGTCTTCCAGTCCTACCTGAAGTCTGTTCACCTTTGTGTTTTCGGTGCCTCATAGTATCTGGTTTTGTAAAATTTTACTCAGTGAATGTGCATCTTCTTGTTCAACACACTGTAGAGAACCCTCATGCAATTTCTGGAGGTCTCTTTCTGTGTAACTTATTCCTCTCCAGAACTTTGTCCAGCAACTTCTAGCCACTTCAACCTGCCTCTACTCTGATCTCTGTCACATCAATTTAGCAAGACCACTGGGCTCTCCTTGGGATCTTTCTCTCTGTTCCATGGTCTTTCCAGGAAGAAATATGGAACAATTACAGAATTTACTTCTTTTTTCCCTTTCTTTCTGGGATTATAGTCCCAAGCTATCTGTTGTCTGATGTCTGAAAATATTGTTAATATATTTGTCTAGTTTTCTAGTTATTTATGTTGAGAAAAAATCAGGTCCCTGCCATTCCATCCTGACTGTTAGCATAAACATCTGGTTAACTCTTAGCCTTTGGATCTCGGATCAGAGGTCACTTCCTGAACCCCAGGGTTGGCTGGGTTGTCTTCCCATGTGCTATCTCCTCAGGGTGCTTATCTTATGTATTTCTCTCATCTTATGTATTTCTCTCATCTTTATCCTTTAGGAGACAATAAGTTTTGTGTGTGTGTGTGTGTGTGTGTGTGTGCGTGTGTGTGTGTGTGTGTGTGTGTGTGTGTTGCTGGGGATTGAACCCAGGGCCTTGTGCATGCGAGGCCCTTTTTATATTTTATTTAGTGATAGGGTTTCTAAGTTGCTTAGCGCCTTGCTAAGTTGCTGAGGCTAGCTTTGAATTTGTGATCCTTCTGCTTCAGTCTCCTGAGCGGCTGGGATTACGTACATGCGTCACCATGCCCAGCATTATAAGCTTTTTAAGGACAGTATCATGTCTGTCTATTTTGCTAATATGACCCCAGCAATCATCATAATGCTTAGTACGTGTCATGCACTCAATAAATAGGCATAAAATGGATGAATGAATGAATGCTGAATAATATGAGCTAGAGAACAAAGAAGCAAAGGAGGAAAGTCTAGAACCCAGGTGAAAGGGCTAACTTAGGCACTATTTATTTTTAAAAAGGTATGGAAGGACCAGAAGAGTTAACAGTGGTTACCTGTTGGCAGTGGGAAGAGTGAGAAGGTAGGTGAGGTTCTTTTCCTTTTGCTGTCTTTTCTTTCTTTTATCTATCTTATTTATTTAATTAATTTATAAAATTGGCTTTATTGAATTATAATTGATAGCATAAAATGTGCCCTTTTGAAGTATACATTTAGATGAACCACCATAACAGATAAGGAACATCTCTACCTTCCAAAAAGTTCTCCAAATAGCACTTACCTTTAAGCAAATTAAATAACTAATTGCTTATCATACCTGGGTTCCCCATGCTCCCTGGGTACTGAGGATTGAACCCAGGGCCTCAAGCACACAACCTAGGCAAGTGTTCTTACCTTAAACTATATCCCTAGCCCTTCATGCCTGTTTTTACTATGATTCATTGACTGCCATTTATCTATAGGCTCTTTGAAAGCAGTATCTTTTTTTTTTTTTTTGGTACCAGGGAATGAACCCGGGAGTACTTAATCACTGAGTTACATCCTCAGCCCTTTTTATTTATTTTGAGACAGGGTGTTGCTAAGTTGCTAAGGCAGGCCTTGAATTTGAGATCCTCCTGCCTCAGCCTCCTGAATGGATGAGGTTATAGGTGTGTGCCACCAGGCCCAGTTTATCTTTGCTTTATGTTCACTGATGTGCCTAAGTTCACGATGCCAAGTAAACAGTAGCCATTGGACAGATACTTGAATAGTTAAATTCCAAAGGATTAAATAATCAAATGGAAAAGGTAAAATGTTCAAACCTCTAAAAAATGTAAAGGTGATTAGAAAGTATTTATCCAAGTCTGATAAATACTTGCTAAGAACTTTCGAAGCAGAAAGGAAGGGAGGAAGGAAGGGAGGAACCAATACTGGAAAATTCCATTAGATTCAATCATATAAACAAATCCAACTATTATCCTAACTGTCTCCACTGTTACTCATTAAACATAAAATATATTTATTTCCATCATATGTGAAGTACTAGGGTTAATCTAAATTCAATAACTTAAAAAAGAAAAACTATTTCAATTAGTAAGAAAAAATGACTGAGCATGGTCACACATATCTGTAATCCCTGCTACTTGGGAGGATGAAACAGGAGGTTCACAAGTTTGTGCCAGTCTCAGTAACTTAGTAAGGCCCTCAGCAACTTAATGAGACTCTATCTCAAAATTTAAAAAGGGCTGAGAATGTAACTCAGTGGTAAAGTGCCCTTGGGTTAAATCCCTAGGACAAAACAAACAAAATTTTTAAAATGTCTGAGGATATAGCTAAGGGATAAGGAACCCCCCAAAAAGAAAAAATAAAAAGAAGAAAAAAATAAGCAAGAAATAAAACAAAAGAACCCCATACAGACATGGATACGGTCGCTGTTCCTCTAGGGACCATTGGGGGTTCCCAAGACTCCTTCAGGGGTTCCATGATTATTCTCATAACAATACTATAAGATGTTGTTTGCCTTTTTCACTATGTTGAGATTTGCACTGATGATGCAAAAGTATTGCTGGCCCTTAGCGTGAATCAGAAAAATAATACTGGGCTGTGGGTGTAGCTCAGTAGTAGAGTGCATACTACTCATGTGGAAAGCACCATGTTCACTCCCCAGCAGCAACAACAAAAAGTATTATGAGTTTGTATAAGTAATCATGTTCTTTACCACCATGTCATTTTTCACTTAAGAAAGTCCTTGATGGCCAGGCATTGAGGTTCATGTCTGTAATCCCATTGACTGAGGAGGCTGAAGCAGGAGGATTGCAGGTTCAAGGCTAGCTTTGGCAACTTAGTGAGACTGTGTCTCAAAAAATAAAAAGGGCTGGGGATTTGGGGATGTGGCTCAGTGGTTAAGCACCCTTGGGTTCAATCACAATACAAAAAAAGGGAGGAGGAGAAGGAAGAGGGGGAGGGTGAAGGGGAGGGGGAGAGGGAGGGAGAGGGGGTAGGGGGAGGGGGAGGGGGAGGGGGAGGGGGAGGAGGAAAAAGAAAAGAAGAAAAAGTTCTTGATAAAATAGTAAAAAATTAATTTTATTAAATATTGACTCATGTCTTTTTTGTTTGTTTGTTTGTTTGGTACTGGGGATTGAACCCAGGGGTGCTTAACCACTGAATCACATCCCCAGCCCTTTTTTGTATTGTGTTTAGAAACAGGGTATTGCTAAGTTGCTGAGGCTGGCTTTGAACTCCTGATCCTCCTGCCTCAGCCTCCTGAGCTGCTGGGATTACAGGTGTGTGACACTGTACCTGGCTTGTTTTGCTTTTTGGGTTTTTAATTTTTTTTTTTTTAGATTTGATGGACCTTTATTTTTTTTTATTTACATGTGGTGCTGAGAATTGAACGCAGTGTCTCACACGTGCTAGGCAGGCGCTGTACCACTGAGCCACAACCCAGCCCCTTGTTTTGCTTTTATTAGTGCGTTATAGTCATACATAATAGTTGGCTTCATTTTGACATAATCATACATGCATGGAATTTAATTTACTCCATTTCAGTTCCTGGTTCCCCGCTTTCCACTCCTCCTCCTCCTTATTCTCCTTTTACTCTACTGCTCTACCATTTATTTATTTATTTATTGTACTTGGGATGGACCCAGAGGTACTTTTACCACTGAGCTACATCCCCAATTACATTTATGCATGTATGTATGTATGTATGTTATGTATTTGTACTGGGAATTGAACCCAAGGGTGCTTAACCACTGAGGAACACCCCAGCCCCCCTTTTTTGCATAGATCTGATTTGGTATGATCTTTTCTTTTTTTAAAAAAATTATTTATTGATTGATTTTACAGTATAATGCATTTTGACATAGTGCATACAAATGGAGCACAACTTCTCATTCCTCTGGCTGTACATGGTGCAGAGTCACTCCAATAGTGTAATCATACATGTATTTAGGGTAATAATGTCAGTGTCATTCTACTGTCCTTCCCATCCCCACAGTCCCACCCCTCCCCTCACTCCCTTCTATACAAACCAGAGTTCTTTCATTCTTCCCTATCCCCCTGCCCCACTATGGATCTGCTTATCAAAGAAAACATTCAGCTTTTGTTTTGGGGGGAATTGCCCAGGCTTTTTAAAATATTTTATTTAGAGACAGGGTCTTACTAAGTTGGTTAGGGCCTCACTAAGTTGTTGAGGCTGGCTTTGAACTTGCAGTACTCCTGCCATAGCCTCCCGAGCTGCTAGGTTTATTTTTTATTGGGGCAGGGTTTTTCTGAGTTGGTTAGAACCTCACTAAATTGCTGAGGCTGGCCTCAAACTTTCGAATCCTGCCTCAGCCTCCTGAGCCCCTGGGATTACAGGCATGCACCACCATACCTAGCTATTTATTTAATTTTAAATTGGTGCTTTATAGAATACATAAAAGTGGAATTCACTGTGGTATATTTACATATGCACATAGCATAATTTTGTCAAATTCATTCTTAATTTCCTCCCCTTTCCTATCCCTCCTCCTTCCCACTCATTTTTTTTTTTGTCAATGGACTTTATTTTGTTTATTTATATGTGGTACTAAGAATCAAACCCAGTGACTCACACATGCTAGGCAAACACTCTTCCACTGAGCCACAATCCCAGCCCTGTCTCCTCAATCTTGAGCTTATGTCTTCTTTGCTGAGTGCAGTGGCATATACCTGTAACCCCAGAAGCTCAGGAGGCTGAGGCAGAGAATGACAAGTTCAAAGCCAGCCTCAGCAACTTAGTGAGGTCCTAATCAATTTAGTGAGACCATGTATCAAAATTAAACAAGAACAACAACACAAACAACAACAACAACAAACCGGGGAGGCTGGGCATGTGGCTCAGTGGTTAAGTCCCCCTGGGCTCAATCTCCAGAACCAAAAAAAAAAAAAAAAAGACTCAATCCTTAGAACAGTTTTAGGTTAAAAGCAAAATTGAGTGAAAGGTACAGAGTTCATATATGCCCTGTCCCTACACATGAACAGCCTCTCTACTCTCAATGTCCAGCCTCAGAGATGGTACATTTGTTACAGTTGATGAACTTACACTGACCTCATTACCATCCAAAAATCATAATTTACTTTAGGGTTCACTCTTAGTATTGTACATTCTATGGATTTGGCCAAAAATGTATAATGACATATATTCACCAATATCATATCCTACTCAACAGTTTCACTGCTCTAAGAATCCTTTGTGTTCTGCCTCCTCCTTTCCTCCTCCAAACCCTGGCAACTATTGATCTACTGTCTCCATAGATCAGCCTGTTTCAAAATGTCATTCGTTATAGTTGAAATCATACTGTATATAACCTTTTAAAAACATTTATATTGGTGAATTATAATTATACATAATAGTGGAATTCATTATGTCATATTCATACATGTACATTTGGTCAATCTTATTCCCTAGTACCTTCTTCTTCAGAATATAGCCTTTTAAAATTGACTTCTTTAGGGCTGGGGAAGTAGCTCAGTGGTAAAGTGTAACTTGGCATGCACCAAGGCCCTGAGTTCAATCCCCAGCACTGCAAAAAAGGAAAAAGAAAAAAAATAATTATTTAACTTAGCAATATACATTTGAGGTTCTTCCATGTTTTTTCAGGGGTTGATGCTCATTTTGTTTTTATACTGAAAAATATTTCATTGGATGTTCCAAATCTTATGCATTTACCTACTGAAGACCATCATATTTGTGTCCAAATTTTGGCAAATATGAATAAAACTATAATAAACATCTCTTTGTAGGTTTTTGGTTTGTTGTTTTCTTGAGACACAGTCTTGCTGTTGTTATGTTGTCCAGGCTGCCCCAGAACCTGTGATCCCTTGCCTCAACCTTCACTTGCTACAGCATCCAGCTGTGTACAAGTTTTTTTTTTTTTTTTATTACAACCCCCACCTTCACCTGCATTGGGTATTGAGCCCAATGCCACTGAGCTGCATTCCCCAGCCATTTTTATTTTATTTTTACTTGTTAAATTTTTGGTCCTATGGATTGAACCCAGGGGTACTTTACCACTGAGCTATATTCCCCAGTCCTTCTAATTTTAAATTTCAAGATAGGGTCTTATTAAGTTGCTGAGGCTGGCTTTGAATTTGTGATCCTCCTGCCTCAGCCTTCCAAGTAACTGGATTACTGAGCCTGTGTGAATGTTTTTGTATGGATGTGTTTCCATCTCATTGGGTAAATACCAAGGATTGTGTGGCAAGAGTGCATTTAATTTTGTAAGAAACTGCCAAACTTGGGGCTGGGGTTATAGTTCAGTGGTAGAGTGTACGCCTAGCATATGTAAGGCATTAGGTTTTATCCTTAGCACCACATAAAATAAATAAATGAAATAAAGTTAAAAAAAAACTGCCAAACTGTCTTGTAGTGAGCCTATACCATTTTGTATTCCCATCAACAATGAGTAAGAGTTCTTGTTGCTGCACACCCTCACCAGCATTTGGTGTTGGTAAGGCTTTAGATATTTTGCCATTCTAATAGATGCATAGTGCTCTCATTATTTTAATTTGCAATTCCTTAATGACATATGAAGTTGAACATATCCATTCATGTGCTTATTTGTTGTCTGTATAGTTTCTTTGGTGACATATCCATTCAGCCATGTCCCGTCCCTGCCCGCCCCCCCATACTGGGGACTGAACTCAAGCACTTAACCACTGAGGCATATCCTGAGCCCTTTTTATTTTGAAACAGGGTGTCAATAAGTTGCTGAGGCTGGCCTCAAACTTGCAATCCTCCTGTCTCAGTCTTCCAAGTCACTGGGATTGCAGGTGTGTGGCATCTTTGGCCCATTTTTAAATTGCATTGTTTGTCTTCTTACTTTTGAGGTCTCCCCCCCCCCCCCGCCCAGTACTAGGGATTGAACTCAGGGGCACTGAGTTCTTTGTGCATTTGGGATAACAGTGTTTTATCAGATATTTCTTTTGCAAATCTTTTCTCTCAATCTGTAACTTGCTTTCTGGTTCTCTTAAGATTTTTAAATTTTTAACTTTGTATTAATTTTTTCAACAACTATAACTTTTGTATACATATATGTAAATATACATATATTTATATTTAGTTGTTGATGGACCTTTATTTTTTATTTATTTATATGCAGTGCTGAGAATCGAACCCAGTGCCTCACACATACTAGGCAAGCGTTCTACCACTGTGTTACCCCAGCTCTCAGCAACTATAACTATAAAAGAAATATTTTTATTGAGGTAGGTTTCACATAATTCACCCACTTAAAAGTGTGCAATTCAACAGTTTTCGGTATCTTAAAAGATTATTAACCATTACTACAGTCTAATTGTAGAACGTTATTTCTCCCCAAGAAAGACCATAAGCACAGTAGTCACACCCCATTCCCTTCCACTACCATTTCCAGCTCAAGGCAACCACTAATCTACCTCAGTCTCTGTAGATTTGCTTATTCTAGATATTTCATATACATTGAGTCATTGACAATATGTGGCCTTTGTAAGTGGCTTCTTTGACTAACAGGTTTTCAAGGTTAATCCATGTTTAGCATAAACTGTTCCTTCCTTCCTGTTTATTGCTGTGTAGTATTATCTGTCTATGCAAGATTTCATTTTTTTCATTTCATCAGTTGAGGGACACTTGGGTTGTTTTCATTTTTTGACTATTAATGAATAATGCTACTAATGAACATCCATGTGCAATTTTTTTTTTTTTGGTACCGGGAATTGAACTCAGCGGCACTTGACCATGGAGCCACATCCCCAGCCCTATTTTGTATCTAATTTAGAATCAGGGTCTCACTGAGTTGCTTAGCACCTCACCATTGCTGAGGCTGGCTTTGAATTTGCGATCCTCCTGTCTCAGCCTCCCAAGCCACTGGGATTACAAGCGTGCACCACTATGCCCGGCTCATGCCCAAGTTTTTGTGAGACCTGTTTTCATGTCTCTTGGGGGCAGACCTTGGAATGGAATTTCTTGGTCCAATTATAACTCTATATTTATCATTTTAAGGAACTGCCCAACTGTTTTCCGAATTAATTGTACCAAGTTACATTTCTACCAACAATGTATATAAACTTGGCATTAAGTATAGACAGTTTTTAAAGAACCCTAACACTGTTTCAAATAGAACATAGTAGGTATTAAGTAAATATTTGTTGAATGGAAAATGGGTATTCTGTGAGTAAGGTGAGGCTAAATGTAGGAAGTCAGAGATGAGGTTGGAGATGGGTGAGTTCCTGAAAGTAACTTTCTCTCCAGAACTAGCTGACCAGGCCCATCTGAGCACTGTTTTCTTCCCAAATAGGATCAACCAGTCCCTTCTGAGCCTGAGATTGACCTGGAGGCTCTCATGGAACTATCCACAGAGGAGCAGAAGACTCAGTTGGAGGTAGGATGAGACTGGGCCCAGAGGTTGGGGGCCAAAAGCTGGTTTGAGACCAAGGTGGACCCAGGAACCCTGAGTCTGCTTTCTTGGGCTGAGTGGGGAGAACGACTTCAGAGGGGAGAATTATTATTGGGAGATTGAGTGGGACTCACAGGAATGTACTTTGGCTCATGGATTCACTCTCTGCTCTCTTCTACTCAGGCCATTCTCCAAAACTGCCCCCGCCCCACAGAGGTATGGGATATTCTGCTGGTCTAGGGGCAAGAGGGGGATGGGGGTGCAGGGTGGTTGTGGGGAGGTCACTAATGAAGAGGAATGTTTGAAAGGAAAGCTTGGTCCTGCATCCTTCTTTCCTTCCCTGGCTAAGGGAAGCTAGGATCACAGTCAGGGAGAGACTGGGGAGGGCAGTGTGGTGCGTGGGTGTGATTTCATGCCTTAATCTTACTCTTCTTTCTCCTTCAGCCTTTTATCTCTGAGCTTCTCAGTCAACTCAAGAAACTCCGAAGACTCAGCCGGCCTCAGAAATAAACCTGGAGGGATTACCTTAGCAGCTTCAGTACCCTGGACCCTGGCTGAAAGGAATACAGTTCCTTGAGACACAGACAAGGAATATAAAGGACAGGGAGGGACATTGGTACACCCTAGGTTATGTGCAGTCGCAGCTAGGCTGTCTGGGAGCCACTCATTGCTGTTGTCCAGTGCTTTCCATGTCAGCCAAGTGGATAAAATCTTTAGCAGCCCCAGCTAAATGGAGTGTGGAGCATATTTGTGCAGAGGGACCAGGGGAAGGAAAGGGTGAAGTGATTCATTCAAAGACCAATATCCTAAGTCATTAGGCTGTACCTACATACCTGATCCATCCATCCATCCTCCAAATGGGTCTTAAAAACTCAAAGAAAGTCAACAGCTTTGCTTTGGTGAAATCACAATCTAATAAAGCTTGGAGGCCAAGCTGAGGGCAGATGGCTAAGACACATAGTGTCCTGGCATTACAAGGGAGCTCAAATGTCAAAGATTAATTTTGAATCTAGAGAGGAGGTAACAGGAAAACTTAGCTGGATCTGGGGGTATCAGAGAAAGCTCACCCCTCTTCTACTCACAGCTGATGGGGGAGGCTTCAGGTGAGGGTCTTTTCTTGAGTTGATTCTAGTTGGGGGCAGGAAGAGAAAAAGTAGAGGCTATGCAGAACATAAAGAACATAGGTTGAGAGGCCAGGGGCAACTCAGGAGAAGTCATTAGAAAACAGATACTGGGTCTGAATGGCAGGCAGGTTGGGACAGGAGCCCTGGGAGGTGGGGTCCTTTGTAAGTAAGGCAGGTATGTATGCATTGTTCCTCCATACACTGTTTGAGTACTGAGAGAGACTGAGAAATTCAATACAGAGGGGCCTGGAAGTTCAGCCTAGAGCAGGAAACACAGTTTGGTTGAATGAATTTTCATGCTTTCTTCATGAGGCCACCAGGATGGGTGGGACTGTTCCTGCTGGGAGAAGATTACAGGATAGCTCATTTTTTTTTTTTTTTTTCCTTCCACAGAACTGTTCTTATAGTCTGCTCTGCTCTTGCCATCTCTCACAGGGCCTGGGCTCAGGGTCAACTAGGTTCTAGAGATAAGAGATGCTGAGGGTAGGGTAGCTCAGTGGCAGAGCATGTACTTAGCATGGGCAAAGACTAGGTTCAATCCTCAGCATTGCTAGAAAGAGAGAGATATGGGTAGATGCTGAGCCCAGTGAATACATATACTTTATTAGATCTACTATGTGCCAGGTAGGGGAACGGGCCCTGAAGCCAGGCTACAGGACTCACCCTTAGATTCAGTTTGGTCTTTCTAGAACATCATGCCTCTTACTTCTAGTCCAGGCTTCTTGGAGGAGGGACCCTACTTTTTCCCTTTGGCTTTTCCACTCATTGTTTCAAATGGAATCTTTCCTCTTTCCAGGGGACACTGAGGCTCAGGAAGGGGTGTATCCATCATCAATAGACTTGATCTGCTGTCTCATTGATGTCCTCAGGGCATCACTGCCAGCCTGCAGGATGTCTATAGGACCACCTTTCCAGGAGGGTCAGGGTTTCCTCAGTACTGTCCGCCAGTATATGGGGGACGGTAGGCTGATGTCTGGTGTTCTTTAAGCTCAAAGGCATCATGGCCCTCCCTGTGGAGCAAAGGGATGCAGATTAGGGATTGTAGGCAACCCTTGAGCCCTTCCACAGAACATTCTACCTGTACCCACCGGAAGCACCGGGCACAGTAGAGGTCTCCATCACAGCCAGCACATCGCAGGGTGGCATCCTCATTGCAGATGCAGCACCAGGGAAGTTCTTCTTCCTTAGCCTCTGGCCTGGGAGCCATGACTTGGGCCTTCAGGGACCAGAGAGGAATACAGGAAGTAAGATACATGATAGAAGCAATCAGCCAGATAGGAAGGAAGGCTATGGGCTTTTCTCACCTTAGGCTCTGTTCTGCAGGATGGGGCCTGGGGTCGGGAAGCTGGCTCCACAGGGATGTTAAAGCCACTTGCCTCATCCAAGGCAGCTTCTTCAGTGAGCTGTGAACAGGTGAAAGGATACTACTCCCTGCTCCAGGCCCTTCTCCCAGTATTTCTGTGCTGTAGCCTTGGCTTCTCAACTCTTCTTCCTTTACTTCTTGCCTATGGCTGCTGATTCCCCATCTCAGGGGGCTAAGGGGCAAATCTGGGTCACAGGGACACAAGGACCCAAACTTGAACAGGAGCTGCAGAATGGCTACCCCAGAATGGAGGCCAGGTGAATGGGGCCAAGCATCAATGAGGCAGAAACAGGACAGGGGTGGCTGGATGGGTAAGCCAGGCCTACCTGCTGCATGACTCTCTGGATGGCTGTCTCCTCATCCTCCTCATCATCACTGTCTGGGAGGCGGAGGTCCTGAAGGGTCACTTGAATGAGGGAGAGATAGAAATGGGAGGAAGAGTGAGGGTGAGAGATTTCACCTAAACCACTGTCCTCTTCTGGAAATGGTTTATTTCCTAGGGTTTGTTCCAGAGCTGAGGAGCCTCATTAGCTACCCTGTTCAGAACTTGTCCCTCCTTGTCCCAACCCTACAAGGCTGGACCATTAATGAAGCAGCCTTAAGGAGCAGGGCAGGAAAAGAAACCTCAGCACCTGAAAGGACTGAAGGTCCCCCTACCTCCTGATGGCTGCCACTGATTCCTCATCTACTGCTTTGCCCCAGTTCATTCCTCATGGCTCTGGGCAAGGCTCAACAGATCTCTGGGCATAGGGACCTCTAGCACCTGACTTAGCCCTGGGAAGGAGAGCTTGGCCTGAGTGCAGGGGAAGGCTGTGATCAACAGACACTAGTGAGCAGCTGACTCCAGCCTTTACCTTTGTCAGGGTCCTGTCCCCGCAGCACAGCCAGTCGCTTGGCAAGGGCCAGGATCCGTTCCTGCCTTGTATTCTCCTCCCGTAGCTCAACTGCTGCCTCAGCCAGCAGTCTGGTCTTCTCCTTCTCCAAGGACCAGCTGGCCTGCCCCTGGGAATTAGTGTGCTGGCTTCCTGTGCCACCCTGGTTGAGGTCATTCTGGAGAGAGGCAGCTGGAAGAAGTAATGGAGTCAGGGAAGAAGAGGCATTCTAAGATTTCTCCCCCATAAGTCACTGAGCCCATTTCTCAACTTTTTTAAAACTATACATTATCAGCTTTGTGCTCAGCCCTAGCACATGTGACTTATATTACCAATAAGATTAGTATTTCCTCCAATTTTTCAAATGTTAAAAATTAGCAATCTTGGACATATTTTTTCAACCACATCCATCCCCACCCCACTGATATGTATGGGCTGGATGTCCCATGGTTTCAGAATCACTGCCCTAAAGGATTAGGATATGAGGAGGCTAAAGTTCAGCCAGTTTCTGCCATTCAGGGCTGGAATTAGACTTCCCTGGGAGCAGCACACAGAAGGCACGACTGAAGCTGAGATTTTATATATCACTGGGTAGGAAGAACTTTACCAGAGTGGGTGTGGCTCTGACATGATCACCTTTAGCCTAATTTCAGAGCAAGAGGTTTGAAACCAGACAGCTTTGGGTACAAGGCCCATCCCTGCCACTTAAGAGCTATGTGGCCTTGGTCAAGTTCCTTAAGCTCACCATGCCTGAGTTTCCTCATTTATATATGGGCAATAATAGTACATACCTCAAAATTATTGAGGTTGGTCCATGAAATTGTGTCTGTAAGCAAGGTTTCTCAGTCTTAGTTCTATTGACACACTGGACCAGATAATTCTTTGTTGTGGTAGAGAGGCTAACCTATGCATTGCAGGATGTGGCTTATGGCATCCTGGGCTTCTACCCACCAGATGCCAATAATATCCCCCAAGTTGTGATAACCAAAAAGTCTTTAGACATTTTCAAAAGTACCCTGGAGGGTAAAATCATCCATGGTTGAGAACTATTTCTCTGAAGCTTTCAGAAAACACTGTCCAAAAGAATTTTCTATGATGAAAGAAACAGTGTATATTATGTCCCTTATCTATCCCGTAAGGTAGTAGCCATGAGCTCATGTGGGTATTGAACACTTGAAATACGGCTGGTAACACTAAGCAAATGAACTTTAAATTATATTTAATTTTGAATAGCCTCTTCTTTCATATCATCATCATTATAGAGAACACTCACTACACTCAATGAACACTTATATTATGAGCCAGGTACGGTCCCAAGAACTATTGAATTATCTGATTTGCTCCTCCTGACTTCCCTGTAAGGTAGGTTTTTACCATACATACCTCCATTTTACATATGATGAGAGTGAGATTTAGGTCAAATAACTTGCCCAAGATCACACAATTAGTATGTGGTAGAAATGGGGATCACTGTCTGATTCTAAAGCCCATGCACTTAAACACTAGGCCTACACTAGCTCCCTTTGGAGTAAATACTCAATAAATGATAGTTCTTATGATGTTGGTCATTCTTTACTTTATATTCATCTCCAGAGAGTGGATAGCAGAGCCTCTCCCATTTGGGGGAAGAGATGGGGCATGTTCCTGGAGGAGCCAAGTAGAGGGGTTACCTGGACCTTCTTGTTCCCAGCTCTCATCAATAGCCACCTCAGCTGCCAGCTGTGTTAGCAGATCTTGTGTCTGCTGATCCTGTGTCCTGGTGTCTGCTGTCAGATGTTCCTGCCCAGAGGAGGGAACCTCAGTGGGGAGTGGGAGTAAGGTAAAAGCCACATAAAGCCTAGAAGTATCCTGGGTCAGGGGTGGATGCTGAGGAGTTCTCAAAGACCAGGCAAAGGTTTGTCTTAATCAAGTAGGTATGGCAGTCCCCAACAGGACTGTGTCCACTTTTTTCTGACCCACTCAATCTTGCTGCTTGTCCCTTGTTCCTTGGCCTGGCAGCAGGCCTGAGGCTCAGGAGGTAGGGGTGGGAGGCTTTACCAATTCCTGTAAAGTATATGATCATACATGTATCTGAGCTTCTTCTGGATCCTTTCCCTAGGAATCCCTTCCCTCCCAAGCCTTAGCACTCACCAGTCTATGGGTGTGAGAAGGCAGAACCCTGCCCTGAAGGGCAGCAAGCCGAGTCTCCATCTCCTGGACAGAAGGGATAGAACCCTGGGTTTCATCCTTCAGTGCAGCCAGCCGTGCCTCTATCTCTGCCTGTGAGGGTATTGACTCTGCAATTGGCATAGGGGGAGCCAGGTAAGGGCCAGAGGAACCTCAATCTCAGAATCTCTAGACTGTCCTTTTGGCTACCCTGTCTGCCTCCACTCACTTGGCTTGTTCTCCTGACGGAGTCGTGCTAGGCGCTCAGCAATGACTTGGTCTTGTTGGGTCAGTGCCTGGCTCCTGGAAGTGCTGGGTTTTTGCTTGGTTTCCAAGGCTGCCACACGTCTAGCACGATAAGAGATAGAGGTGCTTGAAGGCAGAAGTGAGGACTGAAGGCACCCATTCACTGATTCCCATTCAAATTATTTCTAGGCATCTAGGGAGTCCTGCAGTAGGAAATTTTCTATGGCTCTTGCTGCTGTCACCCTGCAGCCCAGACCTGCTTACCAAATAGAGGGTCTGGTTGAGAGGGCAAGTTCTGCCAAGTGCTCGTACTGGGGAGATGGTGATAAGCTACTTTCTGAGCTCAAGAGGGTGTCCAGGGCTGGGCATGGCGGCACTAGCCAGGTGTGGTGGTGCATGCCTGTTATCCCAGCAGCTTGGGAACTGAGACTGGAGGATTGAGAGTTCAAAGCCAGCCTAAGTGACTTAGTGAGGTAGTTAGCAACTCAGTGAGACCCTATTTCTAAATAAAATATAAAAAAGGGCCAAGGATGTGGCTCAGTGATTAAGCACCCCTGGGTTCTATCCTCAGTACCAAAAAAAAAAAAAAAAAAAAAATTAAAAAAAAAGTTTCAAGAGGGTATCCAGAAGCCTTCAAAGTGGGGATTCTCCTGACCCTGTACTTACTTGAACTAGAGACTAGGAGCAGAGTCCTACCTATGCTCCCTTGTCTTTTCCCTGTCCTCATTTTTTCCTTTAATACTTACTTTTTATAGTTCTGGGGCGGTGACCACTTGGAGACATTGGCAGGAGAACCTCTGTAGAGAAGAAATCTGGTATCAGAAGTCCTGCCATCCCAGTCAGTGTCCCCACCTCCACCCCAAACACTTCCTGGGCTGACCTCTGGCTATACAGCACAAGGTTGCAAGGGCTGTCCAGATGCTCACTGCTGTACTTGGTGGAGCCCTTATCCATACTAGCTTCTTACCTGGTCAGGACCTCGTGGCACTGCTTGCAGACTTTCTGTTGGGTGTTACCAGTCCGAGGTACTACTGCACTGAAGCTGAGGCAGCCGGAACAGAAGGCCCGGCCACAATTCTTACAGCCATACTACAAGAAATATGAAGCAGGAGGATCCACCTGTTATCTACCCCTATGGGCTCCTCCCTGGTACTCTGAGTATACAGAGAGAGGACAGAGAGATTGTGACCAGATATTAGGAGGAGGAAAAGGATTGAGGTCCCTAGGGCTTAGGGAGACTGGGACAGAGGGTAAAGCAATTCCTTGGTTTCCGGTCTCTTATCAAATCACATAAAGCTTCAAACAAAATTCCCATGCTTTCAACCACCTTCAACTGCATGCCATGGGGAGGGGTGTAGAAGGCAAACCCTGTGTTTCAGGTCACTGACTCTTTAACAAAGGAGAATCAGACAGTGCAGGGCTCATGCCTTCTCTGCTCTGGAATAGATAGAGGGAGGTTTAGCTCAGGATGGGATGATAACAATGCCCTCCATTTATTAAGTACTTACTGTGTGCCAGGCAGTAAGCTCAGTACTTAACAAAAGTTACATGATTTGCCCAAACCAAGGTCACCCCATGATAAAAAAGCAGAGCTCAAATTTGAACAGACTCTAAAATCCAGATTCTAAAAAACAGATTCTAAAATGTCCTGCCTCCCTGCATGCCATTAAATTATCACATCTGGTTCAGGCACAGAAAAGTAGTATTTTACCATGATAACCTGGTAGGTCTGTGTTGAGGACAAGAGGGCCTTTGACATGGTGGGCCCTGGGACGATAGGGGAGTGTGATCATCTAACTCAAGAAACAAGGGAACGGCAGGCTGCTGTATGGGGAAGGTTTCAAAGCAGAGAGAATAATGAGCAGGACAACTGTATTAAGCCGCGCGGGGGAGGAACCGAGTGGGAAGGCAACAGTTGGATGTTACACTTATGTTACAGAAAAGTGTAATTTCAAAAAATGACGTTAACAAGCTTTGGGGTGCTCTCACCTTCAGCACCTCACTGGAACCTCGCATCAACCCCGAAAGCGAGGGAGCGCTGGAAAGAACCCACAACACCGAATCTTTGGACCGTAAGTTTCATGCTTTTCCCTTCGCTTCGCGCCCTCCCTAACCCATTAGCCCTCTGGGAGAAGACTCGCCTCCTTCTTGAAGAGGGTGAACTTGACAGCACAGCCATAGCACCTACTCTCCATCGCGGCTCCAGGCGGTGCAGAAAACGGAGGATTGAAGTCAAGCCTTTCAGGACCAAGCCCCTAGGAAGCTCACCCACCCACGTCCTGCCCTACACGCCCACTTGCGCGATCCCGCCTCGGCCTTGGGTTGGGGGAATCCAGACTCACCGCCTGCGCCCGAGCGCGGCACAGGCGGGAGCGGGGGCTGCCGGGAGCCGTAGTTCATTTACGGCTGCGCGGTCCCTCAGAGTCAGTCAAGCCTGACCCGGAACACGACGATTCCCAGGGGGCTAAGCGGCACTAGGCCTGCTCGGAGCCCGCGGTCCCTGCACATGCTTGGGCTCTTGGGAATTGTAGTACGAGCACCGTCAAGGCTGGAACCATGGCGGTGACCAAGGAACTATTACATATGGACTTGTACGCGTTGCTGGGCATTGAGGAGAAGGCGGCAGACAAAGAGGTGAGAATGGTGGTGAGGAAGGCTGATTCTGAGCGACCTGGCAGCCTTTACTGTCCTGGTTCCTTGGCTGGGGCCGGCACCTTCTCTTCAGGTTCGACCGGGCCCTGGGCGGAGAAGGAAGGGAGGCCCGGCGGCCTCAGAATGTAGGCTCCCACACCTTCCTGAACAATTTGAGGGCCTCACAAGTAAGGGGAGTTCTGGGGGCTGTTTAGGAGAGCCCCTGTATGGGAGAGTCCTGGATGAATCTGTGAGCGAAGCCGACCTCCTCTCTGCGCCTGCGCAACCTCCGCCTTGGATTCGGCTTCCGTCTTGTGCTGTCTTTCATTTCAGCGTTACCATTCTTAGCAAGTGATAGTGGCCCCTAAGCAAGAGAATCGGAAGGGTAAGGCAAGTGGCCCAGAGTTCCACCTACCTAGGCGTACATCAACGTGAGGGGTCGCAGGGAACGGGTTCGGTGATGCTCACCTGTCTTCCCACCGACTCGGACGGTCGAGGCAGGAAGGAAGGTTCGAGGCCAGCCTCAGCTATTTAGTGAGACCCTGTCCCAGAATAAAAAAAATAAAAGAGGCTGAATATGTAGCTCAGTGGTAAAGCACCCTTGGGTTCAATCCCCAGTACATTAAAAAGAAGAAAAAAAAAAAAAAAACGATGGTGGATGGTGAGACACTGATCAGTCTGGACAATGGTTTCTGCTATTTCCCCTAGGATCACGGTGGTAGTTGTAATAATATAGATAGAAAAGGCTGATAATTCATGGGATGAATATTATGCCCACCAATGCCCCTGTACTTCTGAGCTGCTCTGCTGAAGGTCTGAGTGAGCTTTCTAGAAGAGGGAGCTTTGGGGCAGAAAAATCGGGGAGACCCAGAAGGTTTTGAGAAGAGATAATGTCAACTTATACAGAATTTCCCCTGCAGCTGAAATCAAAAGTGACCACAGGGACATCTATAAAACACCAAAAATATCTACTACATCTCTCTCATAAGTCTAATATTTCGGTATTAATAATGCCGGGCGTGGTGTCGCAGGCCTGTAATCCCAGCAGTTTGGAAGGCTGAGGCAGGAGAATCGCCAAGTTCAAAGCCAGCCTCAGCAACTGAGTGAGGCCCTGTCTTAAAATAAAAAAAAATGTGGGCTGGAATTG
The DNA here is from genome assembly GCF_964194105.1 of Spermophilus citellus. Lineage (NCBI taxonomy): Eukaryota > Metazoa > Chordata > Mammalia > Rodentia > Sciuridae > Spermophilus > Spermophilus citellus. Next base: position 138,082,093 of record NC_138185.1, read on the forward strand.
TGGCTCAGTGGTAGAGCGCTTGCCTAGCATGTGTGAGACACTGGGTTCAATTCTCAACACCCCATATAAACAAACAAAATAAAGTCCATTGACAATTTAAAAAGAATTTAATTTTTTTTAAAGGGTTGGGGATATGGCTCAGTGGTTAAGTGCCCCTGGGTTCAATCCCCAGTACCAATCAGTTAATCAATCAGTCAATAAAAAAGAATAAAGATAAACCATGAAAAGTAGGTGGCACACACTTAGAAAAGCCTTACCAATTATTTTCATAGCAGCCAGTTCTCCTTTCCAGTACATATTTCCCTTTGCACTTTGGATACATTGGCTAACTTCATGCTAATGGACATTTTTTGGTAGAAAGCAAGGGAGTCCTAGGCACTGGTGTTCCCTTCTCTTGGTTTAATACCCATCATGTTCTCTAGGGGAACTTGGGAGAACCAAAGGATATTTAAAATATATATATGAGGAAAGCTTCCTAAAGTTGGTTCTTTGACCATTCAGCCTAGGAGGTGTCCCTTCCACCCCTGCCCCAGTACTGGAGATTGAACCCAGGGACATTCTACCACTGAGCTATATTCCCAACCATTCTGTTTTATTACTTATAATTTAAATTTTATTTATGTTTTTGGTACTGTGGATTGAACCTGGGGATGATTTACCACTGAGTTACATCCCAGACCTTTTAATTTTTTTTTCTTTTAATTTTGAGACCAGATCTTGTGAAGTTGCTTAGGAACTTACTGAGTTGTTGAGGCTGGCCTCGAACTTGCAGTCCTTCTGCTTCAGTCTCCTGAGTTGGCTGGGATTATAGGTGTGTGGCACTGGGCCCAGTTTTTTTTTTTTTTAATATTTTCAGTTGTAGATGGATACAATACCTTTATTTATTTATTTATTTTTAATGTGGTGCTCAGGATTGAACCCAGTGCCTTATACATGCTAGGCAAGCACTCTATCACTTAGTCACAATGCCAGCCCTCTTGCCCAGCTTTTTTAAGAAAATTCCATATGTAAGTGAGATCATGCAGTATTTTCTTTTCAGTGTCTGGCTTACATCACTTAGCATAATATCCATGTCATCTTAAGTGACAGAATTTTCCTTCTAAGTTTGAATAATATTCCATTATGTGTACATATATATGTATATATTTAAAAAAAATTATTAGAGGGGCTGGGGTTGTGGCTCAGTGGTAGAGTGCTTGCCTAGCATGTGTGAGACACTGGGTTCGATTCCTAGCACCACATACAAATAAATAAAGGTCCATCAAAAACTAAAAAAAATATTTAAAAAAATTATTAGAGCTTTATAGTTATACATAGTAGTTGGGTTCATCCCAACCAACTTATATATGCATGGAATTTGATTTCAGTTCATGATCCCCTACTTTTCCTCCACTTTTCCCTCCCCTCCTTGTTTTCCTGCCTCTATTAGACTTCCTTTCACTTGTCTATTTATTTATATTTGATTGGTTATTTTTACTTATATAGAAAGGTGAAATTTTCTGTGGTATATTTATATATGCACATAATGTGTTTTTTTAAGAATTCATTCTGTTTTGCCTCCCCTTTCCCATCCTTCCACTCTGCCTCTTGATCTTCCCTTTATGATATTCTGCCCTTCTCTCTTAGCTTATTTCATTTAGTATATTATTCTCCATTTCCATTCATTTACTGGCAAATGCCATAATTTCATTTCTCTTTATGGCTGCATAGAACTCCCTTGGGGGTGTGTGTGTGTGTGTGTGTGTGTGTGTGTGTGTGTGTATAAACACAATTTCTTTATCCATTCATCTGTCAATGGACACTTTGGTTGGTTCTATGTCTTCACTGTTGTTAGTAATGCTGCAACGAACAAGCTAGGAACCTGAATCATGAGCCATTCTTTTTTTTTTTTTTTTTTTTTTTTGATACTGGGTATTGAACACAGGCATGCTTTACTGCCGATCCACATCCCAATCCTTTTTTTATTTTTAATTTGAGACAGGGTCTTGCTGTATTGCTGAGAGCCTTGCTAAATTGCTGAGGCTGGCCTCAAACTTACAATCTTCCTTTCTCAGCCTCCTGAGTCCCTGGGATTACAGGCATGTGCCACTGCCCTGGCTGTGAGTCATTCTTTCTTTCTTTCCTTTTTAAATAGTCTATTTGACTTTTTTTTTTTTTTTAATTCTAATCTATTGGGCCTGTCCAGTCTATTCTCACAGAAAATGAAATGATCTTGGTACTCCCTTAAATCCCTATTCTTCTTTTTTTTTTTTTTTTTTTTTTTTTTTTTTTTTTTTTTTGCAGTACTGGGGATCCAGTACAGGGCCTTGCACATGCAAATGCTTTTCCACTGAATTACATCTCTTGCTTCCCTATTGTACTTTTTTCTTTTCTAAATGGTGGGGAAGGGGAAAGACACACACACACACACACACACACAGAAAAGAGGAAAGCCGGGGTGGGGTGGGGTGGGGTCTGGAGGTCGATATGAAGTGAAGGGATTGGATGGCAGAGCCCCAGTTGTACTTTTAATAAAATAGAATTTCTTACCCTTTCATACATGTTTTTCCTTCTGCCAAGATTGTTCTTCCGCATGCTTACTATGTGTATCCTTCAGAACTCAACTTAAAGGACAATCTCAGAGAGGCTTTGCCTATTGCTAGCTTTCATAGCAGCTGGCTCGCCTCCTTTCCAGCATTTATATTACTTTGCATTCATGTATTGAGCTCTGTGATTATTTGCTTCATGCCTTACTCCCCTCTTTACTCCTACCTCTGTGGAGCAGATCTGATCCATTGATGTCTGATCCATTTGCCTGACCTGCACATTCCCTACCATTTTCCCCTTTGCTCATTGTGTTCCAGGAATATTAGTTCTGTTTTTGATGTTGTTGTTTTTGTTGTTTGTTTGTACTGTGATCCAATTCAGGGGCCTTCTTGGCTTCCTTACTTGGTGAATGGCACATAAAGAGGTCTCAATAAATATTTATTGAGTGAATGAAGGATCAACTACAGACATCAATGCATTTACTTGACTGGAGAATCAGGAGGCCTAGGATAGTCACTGTCTCTCTCAGGGAGGAGTAGGGCAACCTATGGTTTGGGGTCAAAAGTTCCATGTAATGGGAGTCACGCGAGGACTGATAGGGTACCTCTGATGCAACATGACCAGGTGGGCACAAGTTACTACCATACATAATAAGAGACCCTTGCCTGCAACATCATGGGAGGACATGAAGAAGGGATCCTTGGAGGGAACAAGCCAAAATCTACCAAATCGTAAACAACCTGAAGCCAATAGACTGTCCCTTAAAAATGTTGCACCCCAAGCAAAACATAAAAAGAACAAAAAGAAGGAAGAGTACTTAAATGAAGATGTGAATGGTTTCATGGAATACCTAAAACAGAACTCACAGATGGTTCACAATGGGGAGATGATAGCAATGGACAGCCAGGAAGTAAGGAAAGAAATTGCAGTTGCTTTAAAGAAAGACAGTCGACGGGAAGGAAGACGATTAAAAAGACAAGCAGCAAAGAAAAATGCAATGGTATGTTTCCACTGTAGAAAACCTGGCCATGGAGTTGCAGATTGCCCAGCTGCCCTTGAAAATCAAGATATGGGCACTGGAATATGTTATCGATGTGGGTCCACAGAGCATGAAATAACCAAGTGCAAAGCTAAAGTAGACCCAGCTCTTGGTGAATTTCCTTTTGCAAAATGTTTTGTTTGTGGGGAAATGGGGCATCTGTCCTGTTCATGTCCTGATAATCCCAAAGGACTCTATGCTGATGGTGGTGGTTGCAAACTTTGTGGTTCTGTGGAACACTTTAAGAAAGATTGCCCTGAAAGTCAGAATTCAGATCGAATGGTCACAGTTGGTCGCTGGGCAAAAGGGATGAGTGCAGACTATGAAGAAATTTTGGATATGCCAAAACCAAAGAAATCCAAAACAAAAATACCTAAAGTTGTCAATTTTTAATAACGTTCAGTACCGTTGTTAATTACTATCACATTGTTACTTTCCATACCAGGCGTGCTTTACAAGTTAGGCTTCCTTAACCCCAAGAACAGTTTACTTCATTCTGCCCATCAATGAGTACTTCTACCGCTGTTTGGAGAAAGTCACTGAAGAAAAGCACAAGATGATTAAATTGGATTCTCTGAAAGAACTTGTTTTTAAAGGAGAAAACTTAGACAAAACTAAGTTATATAGTTGATTTTATATGTATGTATGTGTATGTATAATATATACATATATATAAAACAAAAGCATACTGCTTTGCATTTGTGAATGAATTTTTGGTCATATTGTTTTCTTGGTGTAAAATATCAATTTATTAGTATACTAGAAATTTTTAAATTGCCATAAAGTCTGTATTTTTAAAATATTGAATAAAAATGCACTTGTTGTTCCCTGAAAAAAAAAAAAAGTTCCATGTAATGCCCATCCATTCAGAATGTGTGACAAAGAACATATCACTCTTAAAATTTTTACTCTCTGGCTCTTTATAGAACAATTTGCTCACTCTAGTTAAAGTTAGGGACAAGTTCAATTCTACCTTTCTGTATGCAGAGCTAGTCCTCTGCAGACCTTTCCCCCTCCTATCAATACAAACCTGGGAGGCCCAGAAAAGGGCTGAACACCACCATCCATATGAGTTTAGAGAATCAGTGATTCCCTACATCCCCCATCTAGCCCTGGACCAGGCAGGTGTTTTCTTGTAGGAAAGCCTTGAGTTAACGACCTTGGTTTGAGGTGGAGGTACTCCTGGGGAGAGAATCCAGTCTTCTGCTAGAACCTGAAGCATTGAACCCCAAGTTCTTATATATTCACAGGGCAAGGCACCAATGGCTGCCAAGTTGAAGACTAGATTGTAAATTAATGACATTGGCAAATCCTCTAGAAAGATTCTGAAGTAATCTCAGGAATTTTATGGGTTACTGTAGTGGGCTTCTAACCCTTTTCCAATTTCTGGTCTTGTCCCTTGATCCTCTATTCACAGAAGCCAAAGTGAGACTTAAAATGGTGATCAGATTTTGTCACCTATGGTCATAACTCCCCAATGGCTTCTCATCAGTCTTAGAATGAAATTTGAAGTCTTTCTCATGACATGAGGCCCTCTTTGCCTGATCTGCACATTCCCTACCATTCTTCCCTTTGCTCATTATGTTCCAAGCATATTAGTTCTGTTTTTTGTGTGTGTGTGTGTTGTTGTTGTTTGTTTGTACTGTGATCGAATTCAGGGGCCTTCTAGGCTGAGCTACATGCCTAGCCCTTTTAAATTTTTTTTTTTTTTTTTTAAGGCAGGGTCTTGTTAAATTGTTAAGGCTGCTCTTGAACTTGCAGTTCTCTTGCCTCAGCCTCTGGAGTTGCTGGGGTTACAGTGGTGTGCCACTGCACCCTGCTGTTATTATTTTTTTTTTTTTTTTAAATCTTGGCAAACATACAGGGTTGGGTTGTGGCTCCGTGGTAGTGCTTGCCTAACACATGTGAGGCACTGAGTTTGATCCTCAGTACCACATAAATAAATAAATAAATAAAATTATTTAAAAAAATTGTGGCAAACATGCATATGTAACATAAAATTTGTCATTTAAATCCTTTTTGAGTAGGATTTTCAATGGTTTAAGAACATTTACATTGTTTTGCAACTGTCAGCACCATCTATCTCCAGAACTTTTCTATCATTTCACCATCATTTCAAACTATACCTTTGTACCAAGTAAACATAACTCCCCATTCCCTCTTCCCCCCAGCCCCTGAAACCACTCTTCTACTTTCTATGAATTTGACTATTCCATGTACTGCTTATATGTGGAATCATATATTTGTCCTTTATTTTCTGGCTTATTTCACTTAATATAGTATTTTCAAGTTTCAATCGTGTTGTAATGTGTCAGAATTTTCTTTCTTTTTTTCTTTTTAGTTGTAGATGGGCATAATACCTTTATTTTGTTTGTTTATTTTATGTGGTGCTGAGGATCAAACCCAGTGCCTCACACATGCTAGGCAAGTGCTCTACTACTGAGCTATAACTGCGGCCTAGAATTTTCTTTCTAAGGCTGAATAATATGCCTTTTTTAAAAAAAATAATATGCCTTTTAAAAATATTTTTATTTTAATTTTTTGTTATTGAGGATTAAACTTAGGCACACTTTACACCTAGCTATATCCTCAGTCCTTTATACATACATACAAATACATGCTTTTATATATATATATATACACACACACACACACACACACACACATATGTGTATATATATATATTTTTTTTTTTTTTGAGACAGGGTTTTGCTAAATTGCTAAAGGTCTTGCTAAATTGCCTAGGGTAGCCTCAGACTTGCAATCTGCCTGACTCAGCCTTCTGAGTTCTTGGGATTACAGGCATGCATCACTGTATCTGGCTAATATTCCATTTTATACATATATTGCATTACCTGTTGATGGATGCTTGGGTTTTTTCACCCTTTGGCTATTGTGAATAATGCTAGTATGAATGCTAGTGTACAAATCTGAGTTCAGTGGCAGAGAGCTTGTATAACACATGAACACATGTGAATCCCTGGGTTAATCCCCAGCAGGTAAAAAAATGGAAAAAATTATTTTTATTTTTTAAATTGTTTATTTTTTTTGTACTGGTTACCCAGGGGTGCTTAACTATTGCCACATCCCCAGCCCTTTTTATATTTTATTTCGAGATAGGGTTTTGCTAAGTTGCTTAGGACCTTGCTATGTTGCTGAGCCTGGCTTTGAACTTGTAGTCCTCCTGCCTCAGCCTCCTGAGTTGCTGGGATTACAGGGTATGCTACTGTGCCCAGCAAGAATTATTTTTACAATATAATTGCTGGACCATATGGTAATTTTGTGCATACTCTTCTGTCTTGCACAGCAGTTATATCATTTCACCTTCCTACCAGCCATGCACAAGGGTTCCAGTTTCTCTCTGTCCTTGACAAAACTTATTTTCTGGTTTGGGGTATTAACCATCCTAATGGGTGTGAAGTGGACCTCCTCTATTTTTTTTGTTTTGTTTCTTTCCAAAATCACCTACAGGTCCTACTTGAAGACCTTTACATTTTCTGATTTTTCTGGTAGAAAATTCTGTCTCTGAGCATTTGAATATTTCACCTTAGTCAGATATCTGTCCAAATACCACCCCCTTTGGAGAGACTTTCCATGATCCATTATTTAAATTAACTTCATTATACAGTAGATGGGGTAGAGAGAGAAGATGGGAGGGGAGAGGAGGGGGGATAGTAGGGGATAGGAAAGGTAGCAGAATACAACAATTACTAATAGGGCATTATGTAAAATTGTGGATGTGTAACTGACGTGATTCTGCAATCTGCATTTGGGGTAAAATTGGGGGTTCATAACCCACTTCAATCTAATGTATGAAATATGATATGTCAAGAGCTTTGTAATGTTGTGAACAACCAATAAAAAAAAAATAAAAAAATAAATTAACTTCATTACACCCTATTTTGCTGTGTATTTCTAGATAGTAGATCTCACTATGCACATTATATTATATACCCATTTGCCTACTATTGTTCTTCCCTTTAGAATGTAAAAAATCTGAGTAGAAAGGAACTTCCTCCTTTTTTGTTTATTGCTGGGTCTCTAGCCCTTTGTACCCAAGTAAACATAACTTGTCCAGCCTGTGACAGATGCTCAACAAATCTTTGTTGAATGATTGGATTAATATTCATTATTATTTTCTTAGGCAGTAATATTTTATGACAAAGTGAAATTACTAGAACAAAAGTAAATATACTTACAAGTTTTTGATTCAGAATACAACCTTTCTTTTTTTTTATTGTTGGTTGTTCAAAACATTACATAGTTCTTGATATATCATATTTCACACTTTGATTCAAGTGGGTTATGAACTCCCATTTTTACCCCGTATACAGATTGCAGAATCACATCAGTTACACTTCCATTGATTTACATATTGCCATACTAGTGTCTGTTGTATTCTGCTGCCTTTCCTATACAAAATACAACCTTTCAAAAGGATTGTACGGCACACTTCTACCAGGTAGGTAGGTAAGAGGTTGCCATCTCTGCTTGCAGCCCTGGCTCTTGACAGCAGCTACACCCTGAACCTTCATGTCAAACTGAACAGTGTTCTCCCTGGTTCTTTTTTATTTCCTTTTCCTTTCTCCCTGTGTGCTTTAGAGGAGGGAAAAATATTTCCTCTCAAAAGAGGTTGCCATCTCTGCTTGCAGCCCTGGCTCTTGACAGCAGCTACACCCTGAACCTTCATGTCAAACTGAACAGTGTTCTCCCTGGTTCTTTTTTTATTTCCTTTTCCTTTCTCCCTGTGTGCTTTAGAGGAGGGGAAAATATTTCCTATCAAAAACATTCTTTTCGTGTGTGGTGCTGAGAATCAAACTAGGGCCTTGTGCATTCCAAGCATTTAGTCTTCCATTGAGCTACACCCCTAGCACATAATCATTTTTATCAAGGACCTTCTGGATGTCAGAGTTGTCACTTCTGTCTGTTTCCAGCTTCTATGTCTTTTGCTCCTCGGTCCTATCATTTTGAAATGTGGATGCTAACATTGGTAAGTCTCCTAGAAGTTCCTAATCAGAAGGTTATTTCTTAGAAACTTGGTGTAGAAAGTAACAGTTTTTATAACTATTCTTAAGTGAGACCAAGAACTGTTACTTGTCACATCTACAATGTTTTGAAAATGGATAGAAACCTCAGCAAGGCTGAGAATTGTACCTTTATAATCACCCTTGTACTCACTTTCAGTTATAGTTAAGAAAGTGAACTTTGGAGTCAGGCTGCCTCCATACTGACTGTAATTTACCTAGTTGGTGACCATGAGTAAATATTTAACTTCTCTGTGCCTTGTTTTCCCCACCTGCAAAATGAGAATGATTGCATTCTCTCCCTGAGTGCATTGTTGTGAAGCTCGGTTTTTGCATGATACCTGGCACAGCGTGTTTACTCTAGGGTAGCTCTTACTGTTTTCATTATCATTGTCAATGCAGGTTTGTTTCTTTATTGCATTATTAGGGATTGAACCATGGGTGCTTTAACACTGAGTTACATCTCCAGTCCTTTTTATTTTTTATTTTGAGAAGGGATCTCCGTAAATTGCTCAGGCTGGCCTTGAATTTGTAATCCTTCTGTTTTAGCCTCCCGAGTAGCTGGGATTACAGACCTGCACCAAGTTTGTCCTCGCAAATTTTTATTTATTTATTTATTTATTTTGTAGTGCTGGGGATCAAACCCAGGGCCTTGTGCATGCAAGGCAAGCACTCTACCAACTGAGCTATATCCCCAACCCCTTGTCTTTGCATTTTAAAATCAAATATAATCCCTCAACTTGTGTCCAAGGTTGCCCTCTACCCTTCTTACTCATTCCATTTCTGACAGTTCAGTGCTGATTCATTCACCTGACAACACAACAAAGTGATTCTTGATTGAGGCAGGGGTCAGGGTTTAAAGGAGGTGGAATAAAATCAAGGGCACTCGAGTTCACTATTTTGCTCCAGTCAACAAATTGATGGAGTCCATCACTATGGACAAGGTTCTTTTTTTCTGGTACTGGGGATTGAACCCAGGGAAGCTTTACCCTTGAGCTATATCCCAAGTCTTTTTTTATGTTTTATTTTGAGACAGGGTTTCTCTAAGTTGCTTAGGGCTTCACAAAGTTGCTAAAACTAGCCTCAAATCTGTGATCCTCTGGACTGGGGTTGTGGCTCAGCGGTAGAGTGCTTGCCTAGCATACATGAGGCACTGGATTCGATCCTTAGCACCATATAAAAATGAAATAAAGATATTGTGTCCACGTACAACTAAAAAATATATATATATTTTTTAAAATCTGTGATCCTCTTTCCCCAGCCTTCCAAGTAACTGTGAATACGAGTGTACACCAATGTGCCCAGCTAGACATGGTTCTTTGTTGGCATGGTGGGATTTGAATGCTGAATACAATGCCACTTCTGCCTTCTGGCAGCTCACACAGTGTAGTAAACAATGAACATGAGGTAGAATGAAAGAGATTCAGTAAAAGTGTACAAGAAAAATGCTATAGGAATAAAGAAGACACAATTCAGATAATTGGCAACATCAGGGAAGGCTTTCCTGAGGGGGGCATTTTTGTGTAAGACTTTGAAAGAGAAAAGAATATATCGTAGCAGATTTTGATGGGATTGTCATGACCATTTACTGTTTTCATTAGTCCAGAGAGGTTATAAAACATGTCTAAGACTATTTAGGGAGTAAGTGTCAGGCCTGGACTAGAGCCCAGGTTTTCCAGCCTACATGTTTCTTTGTGTGTGTGTGTGTGGGGGGATTGAACCCAGGGCCTTGTGCATGCAAGGCAAGCACTCTACCAATTGAGCTATATCTCCAGTCCCCATGTATCTTTCTCTTCTATCTTTAGCAGCTTTGCTCTTCATGTGAAGCCCTTTGAAGGGTAGGTAGCTCACTCAATCTTGGCAGGTGAACTCAGGTGCTTAAAAATGCATTTTGAAGGATTGGGGGATGTGATTCAGTAGTATAATGGCCCTGGGTTCAAAAAAAAAAGGGCAGTCATTCATTCACCTAGGGCCTGACCCACAGTGGGCCTGTTTGTCACCTGGCCTTCAGGTCTTCTTCATATCTCTCTGATGGTAAACTTATCCCTAGCTAAAGCTGTCTGGCTCTAGAATTTTGAAGTTAGTTGGCTGCCTGTTAAATCAAAAGAAATGATTCATTTGTGTTTGTAAGCTGTAAGCTACTCATTACCATTCAAGATAATACCTCACATTTATATGATACCAAAGTGCTTTCACATAAATTATCTTATTTGAAGTGATCTTCAAAACAAGCCTATAAGGTAGGGCAAGGACCATTAGCTCCAATTTATAGATGAGAAAACTAAGACTCAAAGAGTTTAATTGATTTGCCCAACTTAAGATGTCTAGTAAATGCAGAGCCCCTGCCCAAACCTGAATTTTCTACTCCATCTTCATAGTAGTTTCCATGACCCATACTTCAGGAGCAATTAGGGCAACAAGAGATGATCTGTCGGGCCCAGAGAGCCTCACGACTCCATCAGTGACACAGAGATAGGATTCTGTAAGTAAAGCTGCTGGCTTGTTTTAAATCCAGCAGGTGTAAACTGACCTGGAAAGCTTGAGGAAGTATGTTATAATTTGTATTAAAGCTGCAGGATATAGTTTCCATTTTAGCTAACTATGGCAGTATTCAAAATATTTTCTATTTGCATAGCTGCTTTCCTTAGTCTTGCTGTTCCCACACTGTTATTTAATTTTTTCTCTTTTTTTCCTTCTTTTTTTTATGGGGGAGGGGTACCAGGGATTGCACTCAGGGGCACTCAACCACTGAGTCATATTCCCAGCCCTATTTTGTATTTTATTTAGAAACAGGATCTCACTGAGTTGCTTAGTGCCTGGCCTTTGATAAAGCTGGCTTTGAATTCGTGATTCTCCTGCCTTAGCCTCCCGAGCTGCTGGGATTACAGGCATGCACCACTGCGCCTGGCTTTTCATTCTTTTGTTTAACCATTATTGGGGATTGAATTCAGGGGCACTTTATATCACATTTAAAAAATTTTTTTACCTTGAGATAGGGTCTCGATAAGTTGCTGAGGCTGACCTTGAACTTGTGACGCTCCTATCTCAGCTTCCCAAGTTTCTGGGATACCAGTTGTATGTCTCCACAACAAGCTCAACTCAATTCTTTTTCGTTTTCTTTTTAAAATGTTTTTAGTTGTAGATGGATGCAATACCTTTATTTTATTTATTTATTATGTGGTGCTGAGGATTGAATCCAGTGTTGGAAGGAAGGGAGGAAGGGAAGGAAAGAGAGAGAGAGAGAGAGAGAGACAGACAGACAAGAAATACCAGAGAAGAGGGAGTTCGGTTCCTGAGAGAGGGCAAAAACTGAGTACAGAGTTGCTCTGGGGCTAGAACCTAGGTCCTAGGTCTTAGGTCAGGCCATAGGTAAAATTGGGGCAGCCAGACTCAGGCCATGGAACATATCTGGGGGGTGGGAATCTACAACCTGAGTGAAGAAGGTAGGAAAGGGGTTGGGAGACTGAGCCTGAGATGGGTGTACTTAGAGAAAGGGTGGGAAGATAGAGGTGAGGCCTGAGAGAAGGGTGTCATCCGAGAAGGAGAAGGAGAGCTGTGGGCAGTGTTCCAGGCGGGTAGCTGGTTTGAGGAAGTGGGCTGAGAAGAAGGACGACAGGACAGGAGTTGAAGCCCAGGAGGGAGTACTGTAAGAGCTAGAAGGGAGGACGCATAGGGGCCAAGATTTGGGGAGAAGCAAGTCAGTGGATGCCTCTGGTTGTTCCATGTGGCATAGGTCCCTTTTCTGAGTTGGGATCATGAGCCGTGGTTAGCAGTTTGCGGGAGACATTGGTGTAAGGTCTAGCTTTCCCCAGAATCATCTCATTCCACCAATAGGCTTATTTTGAGGTCAGTGAGCTCAAGGGGCTGGTCTAGGGAGTGGCTGGCTCCCTCTCTGCTTGTGCTAAGCCCTAGGAGACCCCCCTCCTCCAATCTCCAGTGCCCAGGTATTTGGGAATTTCCTTGTGATGCTGTCTTAATTGGGCCACATGCTGTAAGGAGTGAAAGTTAGAAATCTTTCAGGCATTTTTCAGTGCCCAGAGTCCTGTGGTTTGCTTCCTGCCTGTGAGCTCAGGCAGTCAATCTCTGGTTTTCTTGCTCATAAGGGAATAAAGAGATGTTTGCTTCCCCGAGGCCTGGGGAGAATGACTGCCCAGACCATGATTACAGGCTGTTTCCTTTGCTGGCAGTGGGTCTGGTAATGGATATTTAGCTGATTCACCCCAGATGGTTTGTTCAATCAGTCCTTATTGTCACATATGTCTGCCTTCATAAAGTGTGTTCTTATCTGAGTCCATCCTACCAGCCTGGCTTTTTCGAACTGGGCCTAATTACTTATATACTTACTTACCTGGCTCCAAGTTGTATTATAAGAAAGGACAGCAGTCTTTTAAGAAATAATCTCTTATTTGTAGGGTACCTTTCTTTTAAGTTAATGATGGCACTATTATATTTATTGGACCCCTCAGCGCCTTGCTTTCTTGGGTGAGTCAGGAATTGCTTCCCTTCAAAAGAGGTAAAACTGGGGCAGGAGGATTGTTAGAATCCTAGCAGGGTGCCTGGGGCAAAACCCAGTGGAGGTGGCAGGCAACCAGCTTGCAGGATTCCCCCCAGTCCTCACCCCACTCTGGTTGCTGAAAGTGATAGAACCAGTTGTGGAGCTTCAGGGGAAGGGTTGGATGGGTGGCTGCTAATTTGTTACTCTTTTTTCTCCTCTGTGATATGGGCTGTTGGGGTATGTTGGGGGCGTGGATAATATTTAGTTACCCCTGTAGTTATCCTTGCAGTCTGCTTGAGTAAGTTCTTCCAGACTTGGTTTTTTGGAAGAGGTGTTTAGCAGGAAGAAGGGAAATTTGCAAAATAGTTGCAAGGTCTCTTAGGGTCAGGACAGCCACTTACTTCCTTCTACTCCTTAGTCGGCATGAAGTAGTTGGCATAATTGAGGTTTTCTAATTGTGTTTTGGTCAAGAACAAATGAATGCTTGCTCCTTTCATTCAACAGATATTTCATGTGTGCCTACTAAGTGCCAGGTGTTATTCAGTGTTCTCTTCTGGGCCCTGGGAGGAGCAAAACTCCTTGTCCCTTAAGCATATTCACTGTATTTGTAAGGGGAACCCTTGTTCCTTCTTACCTGAAAGCTCTAATTTGAGATATAGTTGTGGAGATATATATATATATATATATATATATATATATATATATATATATATGGTATATAGTTGTCTTTATTTTTCAGGCCACACCAGAAATGAAATAGCAGATTAGGAGCAACTTCGAGGGATGTGCTGGATCTGGCACAGTCTAAGAGAGACTGACTAGGGAAGTGATAAGAAAACAATAAAAGGAATAGAATTGGTTTTGGTACTGGGTGTTGAACTCAGGGGTACTCAACCACTGAGCCACATCCCTAGCCCTATTTTGTATTTTATTTAGAGACAGGGTCTCACTGTGTTGCTTAGTGCCTCACAGTTGCCGAGGCTGGCTTTGAACTCGTGATTCTCCTGTCTCAACTTCCCAAGCCGCTGGTATTACAGGCATGCACCACTGCACCTGGCAATTTTTTTTCTTTTTTAAATGTGGTGCTAAGGATTGAATCCAGTGCCTCACACATGCCAGGCAAACATTCTACCACTGAGTTCCAACCCCAGCCCAAAAGGAATAGAATTTAAGATCATTGTCTGGGCTGGGGTTGTAGTTCAGTATAGAGCACTTGCTTAGCACAGGTGAGGCACTGTGTTCCATCCTCAACACCTCATAAAAATAAATAAATAAAGGTATTGTGTCATTGTGCCCATCTACAACTAAAAAAAAAAAAAAAATCATTGCCACCTAGAGAAGCTTAGAAAAAGCCTCATAGTTTGCTCTCAGTAGCACTTGATTGTGTTGTGCCTTAAGTAATTTATGTTCTGGATGATGATCCTGAGGCATTGAAGACAAATTAAACTCAACTAGTGTCCTAGGATGGAAAAAGATAGGTGTAGACAGGCAGATTTTCTATTTAGAAATACATCAAGAGAAAGACCAAGCTTCTGTAAATACCAATTTGAATTCCTTCTGGGGACTTGTTCAGATCTTTGTCATTCTGGGGCTATGCCTTACAGACTGCCTTATCCTCTGAAAAACCTTCGTCTGCACCAAGGTGGTTGTGTGAGAAGTCAGTGAACTGTTACCCAGCTCCTCCTTTTTGTGAAGTCTCAGGAATGCAAGCAGAGAGACCAAGGAACTCGGGGGAAACCTTTCCTGTGGGTAAAGAGGGAAAGGTGCAAGTGTTTAATAAAATCCAGGAGCCTTTGGCAACTTGCTGTGGTTGCTTCAACCCACCTAAATCCCAGCAGCTGTAGGCACAGCTATATAGAGAAGCTTTCAGCCTGAGATTCGTAGGTTTCCACAATCCTATCTTTGTTCTACATTCTACAGTGGTATTTCTTGTTTTCTTCTCCTTCCAACTTTATCATACTTAAGAAAAATTCTGTTTTGTTGCCTCTTGAGCTACTCATGAGGTAGGGTTATTTCATAATAAACAATATTGAGTGGGGCTGGATTTGTGGCTTAGTGACAGAGCACTTGCCTAGCATGTGTGAGGCACTGGGTTTGATCCTCAGCACCACATAAAATAAATAAACAAAATAAAGGTATTGTGTGTTGCGTCACATGACTAAACCCGTCAGGGTCACTCCAAGTGAATTTGGGGAATAAATAAAGACACAGACACAGAATCTACCTTTTCTTTGGGTTTAGTGACCGCTTCTCAGCTGCAGCTCCCACAAGGGGGTCAAGGCAGGCAAGAAAAGAGAGAGGAATGTCAGCTGAACCCTTTTATTGGGGAGAAGCCATTCAAATGAGGCAAGGGGTCAGGTTTCAGGGGATTGAGTCTAGCTGCCTGATGTCTTGCTGTCATCAAGACATATAGGAAGGCTATGCCCATCTCGTGCTATGCGGGGATCATAGGTGTCGCCTCTCAAACAGAGGGGCCATGTGGGTTCAGTCCACCCTGTACGCTCAATGCTTATAGTTCACACACACAACACAGAGCCCATGGCTGGTTTGCCACATTTCCACACTCTCATTGCTCAAAGCTAAGAAGTGCTCAGTTCCTATGTGGCAGCTCCCAACAATTGTGTCCATATACAACTAAAAATATTAAAAATGAATAAATAAACAAACAAGTAATATTGAGATCAGAAGCTTTTTTCAAAGGCCCGCTTTAGAAAAGTTATGTTTACTTGATGAGAAGTTTTTAAGGCAGCAGTCACTCCAAGAGGGCTGGACTAAACTGGGAATCCATTTTATTATGATGCAAAGTACCAAACTCCAGACCAACTGGTTCAAAGTCAAAACTGACTTCCAGGCTCAAACCGAGGAATGGGTCCTACCTAGGGCAGACTTAGCCAAATACAGTAATAATTAATCAAGACAGATATACTTGACTAGTTTTCTTAGACCAGCTGCATTTAGTTCACTCTGGAAGATCTCAGGATACCTATCCTTGTACCTCTTTGAATGAGAATATTTCAGAGACCCTGGGGACCAACCAAGGATTGACTTTAAAGACTGCCCTGTAGCAGACTTGAAATCGGCTGCCCACCTAGAGATTGGGTTTACCGGCACCCACTGTGGACCAGGGTCCATTTCTAGACCCTGTCAGGTTGGCATCCTACCCAGCTGATGTTGTGACTTACCCTACTTCCAGGAGTCAGTGAGGGAGGCATTTGGGAACTATTGAGGACCTCATTTTTTTGTCAGGTGTTTGCATCGACTGTTTTCCTTTAATTCTTCCAACAGCCCTGGATGTGGGGCTTATTTTTCTCACTTTGGAGTTGAAGAATCTGAGGCTGAATGAGATTCAGTAATTTGCTCCCTATTAGTATGTGGAAAATTCTGAAATTAATGATGCATCCATTAGACTCTAGAAACCTCTCTTTTACTGAACCATGCTGTCTCCTAGCTTAGAATAGTAGAAAAATGCAAGAATTCTGATGTTTTTTTTTTCCTATATTACTTAAAAATTCATTGTAGACAGTAAATATCAACTGTTAATAACTGTGTCTTTCAGGGATTTTTGTTTGTTTGTTTGTATTTTCATCTGACAGAAATGAAAGTCCTGGCTTCTTATTTGGCCTTCTCTGATTCCACTCTGGTAGAAGTTTGGGGTGTTTTGTTACAACTTGGGGATAGTGGAAGTTTAGACAACCCTCTACCCCCCATTCAGCCTTTAATGTTATAAATGAAATGGGAGTCAATGTTCTATGGTGTTTGACTGAAAGAGTATGTTTTTTATTTAATGGAATGACTGTGTGGTTTTCCATTAAATGGATTTTTAGTATCATAATTAATTCATTATGTCAGTTTCCTCATTTACAAAATGAAGATAATAATAATTTCTACCTCAAAGGGATTTTAAGTGTTAAATTGGTTAATACTTATAAAGTACTTCAAACAGAATTTGCCATATGGTAAGCATTGCCATAAGTGTAAGCTACTATTTTTGTTTTGGAATTTAAATGATTTCTAACTTTCCTCTATTATGAATAATGTTATACATAAATAGCTGCATTTATAAATATTGTATGAATTTCTAGATATTTCTTTAGAACAGACTCTTAGATGAGGGCTTATTGGGTCAGCAGGTCTGAACTTTTGAAAACCTACTGATATGTTCTGCCAGTTGTATTTTAGAATCCACCATTAAATCATTTTTCATTTTATTAACCATTTATATTCTGTTGTGAACTAGTTGTCTCTTTGTGTTCTTTCTCCTTTTTCTTATAGTTTGTTGTTTTTTCTTAGGTCTCTACATGAGTTCATTTTAGAGTAAGGAAAGTGTTGTCTGTCAGAGTTCATGCAGAAAATTCCCTCAGTGTTTGTTTTCTCCTGCCTTTTAATTTGGTCTGTGATTTTCTTTTCTTTCTTTCTTTCTTTCTTTCTTTTTTTTTTTTTTTTTTTTTTTTTTTGGAGATGAGGTCTCGCTATGTATGTTGCCAAGGCTGGCCTTGAACTCCTGGGCTCAAGTGTTCCTTTTGCCTCATCCTTCAGAGTGCTGGGACTACAGGCTCATGCCATCATATCAAGCTTGTCTGTGATTTTTGACTTACAGAAACTTTTATGTGGTTTCCTTCCCTTGATTTTATTTATGTTTGTCTTTTTGAAAGTACATTAGTCCCATTTTTTATTTTTTTAGTTTTGTTTTTTATATTTTTGTTTTAATATATCTGGAAGTATTTTGGTATATGGTTTGAGATGAAGATCTAACTTTTTCACTTAATGTAATAAATTTGTTTGTATTTATCTGTTCTTTCCTACAAATTAGTAGGAAGTAAATTAGTTTACTTTGAACTAATTTTTTTTTTCAGATATTTATATAGGTACTGGGGATTGAACCCAGGAGTTTCCTGAGCAACATCCCCAGACCCCAGTTCTTTTTATTTTTTATTTTGAGGCAGGGCTTAGGGCCTTGCTTAATTGCTGAGGCTGGTCTTAAATTTGCAGTTCTCAGGCTGTGCCTGGTAATTTTTATTTTATTTTTATATCTTAAGTACCTCTTTTTGTGGTGCTGGGATTAGAACCCAGGGCCTTGTGCCTTTGAGGCAAGCACTCTCCCAACTGAGCTATATCCCCCAGCCCAAGTACCTCTCTTTTAGATGGAGTTTTCTCTGGGTTTCCCAGACTGGTGAAACTCCTGAGCTCAAGCTATCCTCCCACTTCAGGCTCTGGAGTAGGTGGGACTACAGATGCAAGTCACATGCTTGGTTTTCTATTACTGTTTTTTGTTAATTTTTTTTTTTTTTTTACCAAAACATCCTCTGATGAAAACCATTATTTTTATCTCCATGTTTTATTTTTTAAATTTATTTTTTAGTTTTAGGTGGACACAATGTCTTTATTTTATTTATTTAGTTTTAACATTTATTTTTTAGGTGTAGATGAACACAACACAATGCCTTTATTTATTTATTTATTTAGAGAGAGAGAGAGAGAGAGAGAGAATTTTTTTTAAAATATTTATTTTTTAGTTTTCAGCAGACACAGCATCTTTGTTTGTATGTGGTGCTGAGGATCGAACCCGAGTCCCGCCCATGCTAGACGAGTGCTTTACCACTGAGCCACAATCCCAGCCCCTTTATTTTATTTTTATGTGGTGCTGAGGATCAAACCCAGCACCTCACACATGCCAGGCGAGTGTGCTACCACTTGAGCCACATTCCCAGCCCCTTCATGTTTTATTACAGTTATGTCTGCTTTTTCCTGACCTTTTCTGTTCTTAGTACCTTTTCCTTATACAAAACTTTTCTCTGTCTCTTCTGAACTGGTCTGGGGCTTGAGAAATCCAGGTGTTTTTATATTCTGGGTTTTAAATGTTCTTTCTGGCTCTCTGCCTGGAGAACCCCCATCACATTTCTTTTTTGGGGGTAGAGGAGTGGAGGAGAGGTTGTACTGGGGATTGAACCGAGGAGTGCTAACCACTGAACCAATCTCCAGCCCTTTTAATTTTTTATTTTGAGACAGGGCCTCACTAGGTTGCTTAGGGCCTCACTAAGTTGCTGATGCTGGCCTCAAACTTGGGATCGTCCTGATTCTCCTGCCTCAGCCTCCCAAGTTGATGGGATTACTGATATGCACTACCACGCCTGGCTCCACTCATTTTTCAAGACCTAGTTAGATATTGCCTCTTCTGGGAAGCTTTCAAGGATAAATTAGCCATTCCCTTCTCTATTTCCATTATTGTGGACCACTTTTGCTGCATCTCACATACTGGCATCTTCTTTGCTAACCATTGTCTTCCTCTTTGTCATTCTGTTAACATTCCTGATTTTTCTTTGTATCCCCAACCTCACATCAGCCCCTGCATATCTATATGCTTCTTTAATGGGTAGGTCGGATAGATTCAGTACTACAGGGAGAAGCTCCCAGAATCATCTTTATCCCCTTACTCATACCTCCCTAGGAATGAATACCAGCTTGTCTTCACTTTAAGAATTTCATCTCTGTTCCTGCTAATGCCTGGCCAGTTTTGTTTTGTTTTGTTTTGTTTTTTGTTTTTCCCTAAAGAAGCTTCAACACAGAATGTTCAGCCCTTTACATCTTTCAAAGACGGTTTGGAGGGCTGGGGTTGTGGCTCAATGGTAGAGTGTTCGCCTAGCACATGTGAGGCCCTGGGTTCAAACCTTAGCACCACGTAAAAATAAAATTAATAAAATCTAGCTATTGTGCCCAACTACAACAACAACAACAAAATATTAAAAAAAAAAAAAAAAAAAAAAAGATGGTTTGGAGGTGGGTGTAGTGGTGCAAGCCTGTAATCCCAGGGGTTTGGGAGGCTGAGTCAGGGGAATCATGAGTTCAAAGCCAGCCTCAGCAATTTAGTGAGGCCCTAAGCAACTTAATGAGACCCTGTCCCAAGATATAAATTAATTAATTAATTAAATAAATAAATAAATAAAAGGGGGGGGGCTAAGGTTGTGGCCCAGCTTGCCTTCCATACCTGAGGCATTGGGTTCGATCCTCAGCACCACATAAAAATAAAGATATTGTGTCCACCTATAATTAAAAAATAAATATTTTTTTAAAAAAGGGGGTGCTGGGGATGTGGCTTAGTGACTAAATGCCCCTAGGTTCAATCCCTGGCACAAAAAAAAAAAAAAAAAAAAATTGATTTGAAAATTGAGGCATAGGCCATGTCTTGAGGGAATGGGGGTCCAGACAATTGTGTTTGGTTGTGTGGGAGGCTGGAGACAGGGTAGAGTTCACCTAGGTAGGGAGTGAGATAAGCTAGATATAACTGTACTGGCTGACTTAAGTAAAATCTCATGAGACTGTTATAGGCATTTGTCAAAGAAACACATTCTGGAAAGAGAATTGAGAAGGAAGTAAATTAATATGTAGATTAACTTTCCATTGTTACATAATTTTTTGTTTGAACAGTTTTGCTTCTCCATTTAAGTGAAAAACCAATTAATTATCTTATATAGTATCTCTAAAATGAACTTTAAAACACAGAACAATATTTAATATTATTCTTTTTTAAAAATTCTTTGAGATGTTGATGGATCTTTATTTTATTCGTTTATTTATATGTGATGCTGAGAATTGAATCCAGTGCCTCGAACATGATAGGCAAGCGCTCTACCACTGAGCCACAACCCCAGCCCTAATATTATTCTTTTAGAATGAAATTCATATAGCACTTTTTCAAAAACAATAGAAAAGAGAAACAAAGGAGTTATCTTTACCCAACTCACCCTATCCCTTTTTATCTTGCTTTCTTTCTGATCCTTCTCATGCTTCTCTTTCTCTTCTACTTTCCCTCCCAGATTTACAGAAAAAAAGCATATGAACTACTTTATAAGAACCCCATGATACAAAAGAAAAAAAATCTTCCACAAAATTCTCTTATATCCATAGGGCACGCCTGCTTATCCAGGTAATGGGGAAATATTCCCCGGGCAATTTTGCAGACTGAGGCCATAAGATATGGGGGAGACTGCTCCCAAGACTCATGGCCCCTTCTCCCTGTCTCTCCCTTCACTCATCTCATCTTAGAGTGAAGGCAAAGGGGGCCAGAGAAAGGTGGAGGTAAAGAGCCAACAACCCCATCCCTCTCTTATAAGTGTGTGTAGGTGCTTCCATGTGTTGGAGTGATCAAGGGGAAGGGTTAGAGCGGGGCGCTGTGGTCCATGCCTGGAATTCCAGCGACTCTGGAGGTCCAGGCTAGTTGATTTTTTTTTTTCCTCCTTTCTATGTTGGTGATGAAACTAGGATCACGAGTTCAAAGCCAGCCTCAGCAATAGCAAGGTGCTAAGCAACTCAGTAAGACCCTGTCTCTAAATAAAATAAAACATAGGGCTGGGGAGGTGGCTTAGTGGTCAAGTGCTCCTGAGTTCAATCCCTGGTACAAAAAAAAAAAAAAAGAGGAAGGGTTAGAAAGACACCCACCATCCAGTTAACCTAGGAACCTCAAAAAAAAAATGAATTATTTAATAAAAGTTTGGTTTAAAATAAAAAGGAGGGCTGGGTGTGGCTCAGTGGTGGAGTGCTTGCCTGGCATGTATGAGGCACTGGGTTCGACCCTCAGCACTGCATAAAAATAAATAAATTAAATAAAGGTATTGTGTCCATCTACAACTAAAAAATATTTAACAAAAAAGAAAAAAAGGAAATGAAGCTGAGGGAAGCACAGAGCCAAACGAGTGAAAGGGAGAAGAGACAAACGATAAAGATGACATTGCAAAAGTAAGACTATCCTGAAAGCTGTCCTTTTCCCTTCCCTTATTATTGTTTTGTTTGTTTGTTTTTGGTACCAAGGATTGAACCCAGGGGCACTCCATCACTGAGTCACATCCCCAGCCCGATTTTGTATTTTGTCTCAGCCTCACGAGCTGCTGGGATTTCAGGTGTGTGCCACCGTGCCCAGCTCATTGTTTTTTTTTTTTTTTTTGGGGGGGGGTGGGGTGGGGATGCGAGCGGTGGTATACTAGAGATTGAACTTAGGGGTTCTCAACCATGGAGCCACAGACCCAGCCCTATTTTATATTTTATTTAGAGACAGGGTCTCACTGAGTTGCTTAGTACCTCACTGTTGCTGAGGCTGGCTTTGAACTCACAATCCTCCAGCCTCAGTTTCCTGAGCCCGTGGGATTACAGGCATGCTTCCCCATGCCTGGCTTCATTGTTATTTTTTAATCGTGAAAACAGAGCTAATAGGTGAGCAGGTGGGCCAGGTGTGCATAGGTAGGTGATTGGAAAGGTGGGAGGCAGGGAGGGAGGCACATCTGCTTGCTTATGGCTCAAGGCCTGTCCAGGGAGTCATACCTGTCTCTGAGCTCAGTCAGGAGAGCCAAAAGAAAGGCTTGGGTTGTCCTGGCAAGTGAAGGTGTGGGACTGGCCATAGCCCAGCAGGTGGCAGCACACCTACAAAGGTCATGGACTTGGTGCCTGGCTCTGGAGGTGGGAGTTGAGTCAGGCACCTGCCCAGCAGGCTTTCCCTGAAGATGGGCAGATTATGGATGCCTGCTTCTGAAGGTCCTTATTTAGCACACTTGGGTGTAGAAATACTTATTGCCTTCGTCTGTGAAGCCTGGAAAGCCAGTCTGTTTAGCTTTTCCTCCAGGAGTTTGAGCAACAGTTTGTACAGAGCCAAAGTGAGGGGTGGAGGCAATAGGAAGCAGGGACAGAATCTGATTTTTTTTTACTATCCTTTCACTTACAATGACTAGGTAGGTCATGTGTGAAAGAGAATCTTGGGAGTTATGATTCCTTATTTTTATAATATGAGAAATAGTAGGATTTTTTTCTTTTCAATATAGAGAAATACCAATATGAAAACTAAAAGTGGACCATTTTAGATGGTTTTGGTGGCACATGCCTGTAATCCCAGTAGCTGGGGAGGAGGATTGTGAGTTCAAAACCAGCCTCAGCAAAAACGAGGCACTAAGCAACTCAGTGAGACCCTGTCTCTAAATAAAATACAAAACAGGGCTGGTGAAATGGCTCAGTGGTCAAATGCCCTGAGTTCAATCCCTGTTACGATTAAAAAAAAAAAAAAAAAAGGACCATAAATCACCCACTAAGGGTATTGAAAAATGATAAACCTGTTTAAGAAGGTTAAAAGACCTGTTTAAGGTTTGACAGTTTGAACCACAGAAGGGTATAAAATGATAAGTAAATATT
This sequence comes from Spermophilus citellus, assembly GCF_964194105.1. Taxonomy (NCBI): domain Eukaryota; kingdom Metazoa; phylum Chordata; class Mammalia; order Rodentia; family Sciuridae; genus Spermophilus; species Spermophilus citellus. The sequence goes on from NC_138185.1 coordinate 138,105,344, forward strand.
TCCTACCCCTCCACCTTCATCCTAGCCAAAGGAGACCACCATTAAGTTCCTTATGATTGCCTTGAGAAAGAAATAAAACAGTACACATGCCCAGATATCTGTAACTTTGTGTCCCATTTGTTTTTAAATTTAAAATCCCAAAGTAATCACACTGTTCTGAACCTTACTTGTTTTACTCATATTATTCTAAAGATCTTTCTTAGCACACAGAGACGTCTGGCTATTGTAATGTTTCTGTGTGTATGCTAGGAATTGAACCCAGGGCCTTGTGAGCACTTAACCACTGAGCCACACACCTCTAGCCTATTTTATTTTGTTAAGACAGGGGCTTGTTAAGTTGCCCAGGTTGACCTCAAACTTGTGCTCCTTCTGCCTCAGCCTCCCCAGTAGCTGGGAGTGCAGGTGTGCCCCACCGTATCCAGCTTATTGTAGTGATTTAAATGGGTCTCCCTGTTGATGAAAATCTGGCTGGTTCCAGTGGGTGCCTAGTATAAACAGTGTCACAGTAAGCTTCTTGTGTATTTGTTTTGACATATCTCTACGAGTCCAAATTCCTAGGACTGGGTCAAAGGGAAAGTACATCTTAAAATTTGGCACAATTTTCCTCCAGAAAGGTTGCCCTAGCTTCCATGCCTACCAAAATTGTGTAGAGAATAGCTGTTTGCAGGTGGTTATATAGAGACCAGAATACTGTGCTTCTGCTCCTTAGGAGACCCTTTGACATAGCAGTGGTGAGATTCAGCACTAAGTGGGAAGTAGGCCTGGCTCCTCTGCTGGCAGCAGTGGCTGGCTCCCTCCATAGCCTTTGCCTCCTCAGTTGCAAATCTCCATGGTGGCTATGAAGAGGGAAGCAGCAGCCTTTCTTTTAGATGGGCATGGGGTTTCTTTTATTGTTTTATCAAGATTTCTCTCTGTCACTGTGAGAGGAGTGGATGACCACATCTTCTGACTCTTCTAGGTGAAGAAGGCATACAGGCAGAAGGCACTATCCTGTCACCCAGACAAAAATCCTGATAATCCCAGAGCAGGTGAGACTCCAGGGGCATGGGAAGGAAAAGACCCAGTTAGTCACTTGGGTGTTGTGCTAAGCTCTGCTTGGGAATGCTCTGAAGTGTAGATGCTCATGGCTTGATCTGGGCTTCACGTTAAGGCATCCAGTTAGTTGCTGATGCACTCACTCTTCCTTGCAGGTCTGCCATCTGCTGATGTCAGTTTTTCTGCCCTCCTGTGGCTAAGAAGTGTTTTTTTTGAGGGAGCATATCATTGCCAAGTCTAACTTTCTTTACTCTGTTTTCTGGGTCCTTATTTAGCTGAACTCTTCCACCAGCTCTCTCAGGCCTTGGAAGTACTGACTGATGCTGCAGCCAGGGTAAGTATCTGTATAGTTGCCATTGGTTAGAGACCGCTGCTGCTTTCAGCCTTGATCCTCTGCCCTTTGCCATGGGGCACAGTCTTTGTCTAAGCCCCAGAGAGCCAGTCTCCTACCTGTTGCCCTGATGACTCTGGGCTAGGAGGCAGGGGCTAGGGAGATTGCTGGGGCTCTGTCCTTTTTTTCTGGCTGACCTACTGCTCTGTGTTCCTTTCTCCTGTCAGGCTGCATATGACAAGGTCAGAAAAGCCAAGAAGCAGGCAGCAGAGAGGACCCAGAAACTCGATGAGAAAAGGAAGAAAGTGAAGCTTGGTAGGTGACTTTGCGGTGCTGGGTGGGCCTGGAACTTCCTTGACCATTTTCATTCACTTTCTTTACTTTTCTTCCTGGAGCTTCACTTCCAGCAATGCAAAGTCTCTTAGTCCAGGTTCTGGGCAAAATTGTTCTGAGAGGTTGGGTCCTAAAGACTCCCTTAGAAATAATAGCAATTACTAAATTTACTATTAAAGTTTAGAAACTTGCTGGAGCTGGGATTTAAACCCATACAGTTATGAGTAAAATCAGTGTTCTTATTTCTCATGGTAAGTTGGGTCTTTTTTTTATTTGTTCCAGTCTCATCTCTGCCCAGAGCTTTCACTCCTGAAATGCTCCCTCAGAAGAATTCTAAGCGGTCCAGGCTAGTTGATTTTTTTTCCCCTTTCTGGGTTGGTGATCAAACTCAGGGCCTCAGGTATGCTAGGCAAGTGCTCTACTGTCTCCCACTCCTGTGCTTGCCACGAGTCAGGGTCACTCCGCGTGAATTGCACTGGCAACAAAAAGACCACACAAACCAGAAATACCTTTTTCGGGGGTCAGGGACGGCTCTGAGACCTCATGTGACAGCTCCCATGCTAAAAGGCAAGGGGAGCAAGGAAGGCAAGAGGCAAGAGAGCGAGCGTACCCCAAAATCCTGTTTTTATTAGGGGAAAGACATTTGATAGAATATTCCACCCAAATAAGGCAACAAACAGGGGGCTGTAGTCCAGTCTCATTGGGTGATACCCAATCCCAGAGCTGCACTTCCTTACCTGCGAAGGTAAGGCCTGCTTGCTTCGCGCTGCATGGGATGCCAGTTCCACACCCCCATTACTCAAGGCTGAGGGGGGCGTGTCAGCTCCTGATCAGAGCCACCCCACACTCGACCACTGAACTAAATCTCTAGCCCTGAGCTTTGTTTTTTGAACAGCTTTTATTTTGAGGTACTCTTTACATATTGCAATATTGATTCAGTTCAACTATATGATTCAATGATTTTTATTAAATTTACCAGATTTTGCCACTATGACTAAAAATCAATTTTAGAACATTTTCATCAACCCAAGAAGATTGGTTCAGACATTTTGTTCACAGTCTTATTCCCTTCTTAGATTTTGCATATTCAGTGTTGTTTTTTTCCCCCTCTGATATTAGTATTGAATTGGGGAGGCACTCTACCACTGAACTATCTTCCATACCTTTTTTATTGTTTGTTTTGAGACAGGGTCTTGCTAAATTGCCCAGGCTAGCCTCTAACTTGTGATCCTCCTGCCTCAAAAGGCATATTCCACTGTTTCCAGCTCCGGGTGCATCCATTTCTCTACCAAAAAAAAAAAAAAAAGATGGAACGAGGCAAGGTGGCACATGCCTGTAATTCCAGCAACTTGAGAGGCTAAGACAGAAGAATCACAAGTTCAAAGCCAGCCTCAGCAATTTAGTGAGGCCCTAAGCAACTTAAAAAATGTCTCAAAAAATGAAAAGGACTGGCGATGTAGCTCAGTGGCAAATCACCCTTGGGTTCAATCCCCAGTGGGAAAAATTTATAAAAATGGGGGGAGTGTATAACTCAGTGGTTGAGTACTTGCCTAGTATATGATTTTGATTTCCCAGAACTGCAAAAATAAAATAAAAAGAGGTCCTATGTAAGTAAGTATGCAAAAAGGAAAGCACTGACTTCTAGACCTGAAAGAATGGTTTGTCATGGCATCTGGCCTGACACAGGACCACAAGCAAGTTTCTCTTGAGAGGCAGGAGGGCTCCAGGATCTGAGGTATCCTCCACCAATCTGCCCATCCCTGGAAGAGCCACTTTACCAGGTCTACAAGTAAGGCTTGGTAAAGGTGATTCAAGCGGGAGGTAAGGGAGACAATGAGAAATTGAATTCAGTGGTGGGAAATGAATCAAAGCCAAGGCAAAGTCCTGGCTATGGTGCCAAACCACAGAAATAGAGGCCAGAAACTTTATCCAAAGGCATCCCTGACTCAAGGTCCTGAGCTGCTGACATAAGTGCCCACCTGTACCCTTTTCACTGCCTGGAGAGGACCAGCTCAATTGATGTAAACTGTTTTAATTCTTCCAGACCGTTGTCACTTGATTGGATCCCATACCCCTTCTGTGCTATGACTTTCTTAGTGGAAAGTAACTTGGGAGCAAATGGGCATGGTAGGAGGGGGCAGGAATTACCGTGTGGTCTTATCAGCCCGAGCTAGGGTGATCTGAGTCAGTGCAGAAACTGCAGACCAGTGATTGGGTCATTCAACCCTTGTGCCTAGACCTGGAGGCTCGGGAGCGGCAGGCCCAGGCCCGGGGGAGTGAGGAGGAGGAAGAGAGCCAGAACACCAGGACGCTAGAGCAAGAGGTAAGCCTGTGGGCCATCTGCTGCAGGAGGAGTGGGGGGAGGAAGGATTTGGATGACTGTTGTGGTAGGGAGGCTTGCTCTTCCCACGTTCTTCTGTGGGAGATGGGTGATTTGTTCCACCCACAGGTTGCTGAGCCCTAGCGTACAGGTGGGACCTTTACAAGGTGAATCAACCTGAAATTGGATCTGCACAGAATTGTCCCCCCTCCGCCCCCTGCTCTGTAGATTGCACGCCTACGAGAAGAGGGTTCCCGACAGCTGGAGGAGCAACAAAAGCTGATCCAGGAGCAGATACGTCAGGACCGTGAGCAGAGGCTGAGAGGTGAGAATACCACCCTCTCCTGTCTCTCCTTAAGGGCAGCTCCCCCTTGCCCAGAGCAAATGGCTGTGGAGGCTTCCACTTCCTGGAACCCATGGCACCATATTCTAACATACCAGTTCTTGGGGAACTTTTTTTACTCCCCTTGGGATCTCCTGCCACATTAGTATTAGTCCCACACAGAGTAGCTCTCTTTTGGAGGAGATCACCAGGGAAGGGCCCTGGGGGACTTTGCTTCAGTGGAACTATGTGGTCTGTGTCTCTGCTTCCTGCCCCCAGCAGGTGCTCCTGACTCTTCATTTGGAAAGAGCTAACAGATGACCCTCGGGAGGTAGCCAAGTAGGCCACCCTGGGGATGGGGTTGGATGATATGCAATGTCCCCACCAGGCCCTCATTAGGTAGGGTAGGGCAGATACTGCCCTTGGTCAGAAGTAACCTTTTTTAGGTCCTCTGGCTTTTGGCTGCCTCCCCTCTGGAAGAACCTCATATTTTATCTTCCTCTTTTCCCAATATTTCTAGGAAAGGTAGAAAGTACTGAATGCAGAGGAACTCCCAAACTAAAGGTGAGCCTGGACGGGATCTGTAGGCTACCCCATAGCACCTAATCCTCACAAGAACAGATGGTTTTATGTGGTTTTAGTGGTCCGTCAGGGATATTTAGTCTCTAAGGTCACCACCACAACTGCCATATCCTTTCCATCCTTCAGCCTCCTGGAAAGCAGGACTGCCCTCAGAGCTTGCCATGGAAGGCAGCTCTCAGGCCTGATGATTGCAGGGTAGAGCATTCCCAGGCCCTCTAAAGAGAGTGACTTACAGGGTGGGAAGCATTGCTAAGGGTGAGCAGGCCACCCTGCCTCTGTTTTCACCAGGAAAACATGTTTTTGGTGGTGCTTAGAAATGAACAAGGCATCTGCTCAGACTGTCCAGCTCAGTTGTGAGTTTGGTTTTGTTCAGCCAAAGATCAATCTTTATTAATCTATCTTTTTAGCTAAAATGGAAGTGCAAGAAGGAGGATGAGTCCCAGGGTGGCTACTCCAAAGATGTCCTCCTGCATCTCTTGCAAAAGGTATACCCTGCTGATTTTCTCCCTTCCTGTCATTCAGCACATAGCTTATCCTGCACCCCAGGATTTTTTATGCCCCTGAACATCTTTGCTTTTTGTTATTCTTATTTCTTGTTTAGGCTGACCATGGGACAGCCTAAAGACTTTTCTCCAATCTATGATCTTCCTATCCCTTGGGTTGCTATGTGCCCACTCCAGCCAGGTCTCTCCTTTATTACCCATCTAGCCCTTACCTTGGAAGCATGGGCTTGGCTGAGTGTGCTGGGAGAGAGGGGGCATTTCTGGCATGAAAACCCTATCTTCATGACTGCCTTCAACTAGCTGAGGCAACTGTGCCATTATTCCAGCCTCTGTCCTTAGTCCTTTGCTCATCTCCTTTGTTGTCCTGCAGTCCTGGAAAAAAAACTTTATTTCTTTCTCATCTCTGATCTCACTTCTCTGGGCCTCTAGCAATAAGAAGTTATCCTCATGCTAACAATGCCCTAGTGGGCTCCAGGGCAGCCCAGGCTGGTCTCTGGCACGTGCTAGGCATGGCCAGCAGCCCAGTCATGCTTACTAGACACTCTTGTCTCCACAGTATGGTGAAGTTCTCAACCTGGTGCTTTCAAGTAAGAAAGCAGGCACTGCCATAGTGGAGTTTGCAACTGTCAAGGCTGCGGTGAGTCCTGCAGGGGACTTGGGGACCATTGGTGTCCCTATCATTCTAGGACAGGGACCCACTTTTATGGGCCCTCCAAGTTGGTAATCCATACTTCCAAGTGACCTCTAGGCCATCCCAGAGCCTAGACCCCCCAAGTCCTAGGGTGAATGCTCTGACTTTTAATTTCATGCCAGCTGGCTGCACACCCTCCACCCTTCACCCTTCCAGGATTTGAGCCCCAGAATTCCTTCCCACTCCTTCTCCTTACTCCCCCAAAGCAGAAGATTGATCCCCACCCTTTTCCCATGAGAAGGGTCAGAGTTTTAGCACACTATCATTTATGGTAGTTGAGGTTGCCATCATTGTTTGTGGGACTAGAATGCTGGTTCTTTCTGGAGAATAGAAAGAACAAGTTAAATGGCTATCTTGATGGATGAGACGAGGACTAGGTCTCTGTTTGGCAGGAGCTGGCTGTCCAGAATGAAGTGGGCCTGGTGGATAACCCTCTGAAGATTTCCTGGTTGGAGGGACAACCCCAGGGCATGGTGGACCCCACTCCTCCAGGACTATCAAAGGTAAAGAGCCAGGCCTCACCCAGCTGGGCCTGATCAGGGCTCAGGGACCTCTTCTTATTTGTGCTCTTCTCAGGACCTTTCCTTCCAAGTTCAGATTGGCAGAATTAAAGTGAGACTGGGAGGTTCAATCTCACTGGAGAGCTGTCACTCCCTGTTGACGCCTTTTCCTCTCTGTGGTGCTGGGGATCAAACCCAGGCCCTTCATATATGTACACTACACTCTACCACTGAGCAACACGCCCAGCCCAACACAGTATCCTTGGATCTTGCTTTCCTTCCACATCTGTCTTCTTCTGGGGCTCTAATCCTCACCCAGAGGGCACACAGGTTGCTTGGTTGTGGTTTGAAGCATTTGGAGTTTAGATGACCCAATGCTACAAGGAAGGGGCTAGTGGCTAGGATAGCTGTGTTCTTCCCCAGCTCGTCTGTTTTCTAAGCATCTTTGACTCCCTAGTCAGGGGCCAACTGTGAAGAAGCAGCGTCTCTCTAAAATAACAGTGGCCCTCTGCAGACCCTGGGGTGCCCCCACTGGTGGTAAAATGTACATCTTCCAACAGATGCTAGTCCAGTGCTGGCGGCTAGACCTCACGGCTCCACGAAGCCTTGTGTTTACCCCACCTCTGTGGCTCTCTTGTTTTCTAACCTAGTTGCAGTGCCTGGGTTTGTAGGCTTTCTAGGCACAACTGCCCCCACATGATGGGACAGATTGTTTTGGGGACAAGGTCTAGCAGCCTGGCTTTTACCTTTTTTGAAGTGATCTTGGTGCTTTTTTGGTGTGTCCATAGCTCCTCAATAGGTTAGCAGGAGTTCTGCTCACTTATTTTTCTCCATTTCTCTCTGAGGGACTAGAAATTTTATGGGTATGTCTTTCAGAATTGGACAGAGGAGGAACATGAAATGGTCTGAGCCTAACTCAAGACCCTGATTTAAAAGAGACCTCATTGGGGCTGAGGTTGTGGCTTAGTGGTATAGTGCTTGCCTAACATGTGTGAGGCCCTGGGTTCGAGTCTCAGCACTGCATATAAATAAATAAAGTAAAGGTCTATTGACAATTAAAAAATATTTAAAAAACAGAGATCTCATTGCCAGGCATAGTGGTACAGTCCTATAATTCCAGCGATTTGAGAGGCTGAAGTAGGAGGATCTCAAGTTGGAGGCCAGTCTCAGCAACTTAGTGAGGCCCGAAGCTACTTAGTGAGAGCCTGTCTCAAATTAAAAAATAAAAAGAGCCAGGGATGTGACTTCGTGGTATAGCACCTCTGGGTTCAATCTCCAATACGAGAGAGAGAGAGAGAGAGAGAGAGAGAGAGAGAGAGGGGGGGGGGGGGAAAGCGAGCACTCATTCCCTGCCTTTAAGTCTCAGCATTTCATAGTCCCAGGTAACTCCATAGATTGTATTAGAAAGAGCTTTATTCTTATCTCTGTTACAGAGGTGCCTTTCAGCTTGGCATCTCTGCACAAAAGGAAGAAAAAAAGGAGGCCCCAGATTTGGGTTATAGAGGCAGTATGTGTCCCAGTTTCTCTCTGCCTCTCTGCCACATTTGGAAAGACCTGCAGATCAGACCACATGGTCTGGGTGCTACTGGACTCAGGCCAGGACACAGGGCAGGGCAGTAGCTCAGCTGATGGCCTTGGCCTGGTTGGTAGCCCCATTGTCAGGTTTGGGCCAGCCAGAGCTCTCAGTCGTGGAGGATCTGGGAGTCCAGTGGTGTCCCTCCGTGGTTTAGTATCCCTCTTCTGGTCCAGCTTTCCTTTTCTAGAAAGGAGATCCGCCACTATTTTTGTAGCATTTCCCAAAGTTTCCCATCACTGATTGTCCTGAAAGTTCCCACAGCACCTCTTTGCAAGCTGCACCTGTGCCTTTGGCTGGCATCTCTTGGAGTACTTCTCTGGGCAGCAGGGATTGCTCTAGGCAGCTGTTTTGGCAGGCTGAATCTCTCATGTTCTTTTATCTGCTAATGATTTGTTTGGCCTTTTTCTCATATTTTGCTCAGTATCTGTACCTACCTTTCCTGCTCTGTAGCCCCTTCTTGCCATTGCAGCCCCTGGATGCATCTCCCTTCCCCGACTCATGCCACTGAGGGTTCTAGGCTACCATTCAGCAAGCAAGTCCAGTGAACCTTGGTCAAGTGATGTTAGGATTCATGCTTTGCTGTCCAGTATGGTAGTCACTAATCAAAGTGGTTGTTGAACATTTGAAATGTGATTAATGCAAATTGAATTTGCAATTTTATTTCAATTGATTTAATTTTAAATAGCTACATATAGTGAGTAGCGACCATATTGGACAAAGGCAAACCTGTCTCCCTTTTTCTCTCAGGTCTCCCCAATTTCCTTTTTAGTCTGGGTTGGATCATTTTTGACTAAACATGTCCTGTGACCTCTCTGTTGATGGTGGCTTCAGAGGAGGCTGGTTCAGGATACTGTCTGTTCTGCCCAGTCTGTGTCCTCCCATACCCTAACTCACCCCTTTGCCACCCTGTCACTTGTCTGTCCTCTGCCTGGTTCCTGTGGTTGCAGGGTGTGGCCTCTCTTTCCTGTCCTCACCAGCTTCCTCTAGGGCTCTTGCTAGAAAGTGACCCTCCAACAATCCCAGCTGGTCTTTGTCCCTCCACTCTGGGGGGACTTGAAGGTATGTTGAAAACCCAGAGGGCAGGCAGAGCCCCAGTTTCCTTTTCTTTAATTCACAACTGTACTGTCCTTCTCTGGGTTCCCAGGCTCTGCCTCCTCCAGTCACCCCAGCTCTGTCTACCCTCACCCCACTCAAAAGCTAGGCTCACTAGGAAATTGCTCCCTCAGCATCTGTAGGACTTCTTCAAGAAGTGAAATCCCCAAATCCACTTTGAAGGAGAAGAAGGGATCACAGAGGTCCAGAGCTGGTGTCTTCTGGAAGGTGGCAGTGTCTGAAAGGTCCTCCTCTGAGGACTGGTGGAAGGTGCTGGCCAGGGACAGCGCTGAGGGCAGGGTGGCCGAGTAGGCAGCAGTGTAGGTAGCTGGGGGCTCCAGGATGTTCGGACAGCTGGAGCTCTCTCGGTAGAGGCGTGGGGGCTTGGGTGGTGCCAGCAGAGTGGCCCGGGGCTGCTCATCCCCCCACAGGGGCAGACGCCGTCCATCTGGCCTCCCTTGAAGTTCCCGGATAACCTCTCTGTTGCTGTACTCCTCATGGTCACCACCCGCAGTGCTGGCCTGGCTAAGCACACTGCCCTGTCGCCGGAGTCGCCTCGGCCGTCCCAGAGTCAGCCGCTTGAAGAAGGAGGCATTGCGGAAGGAACCTTTTCTCCAGGTCTCCATGGGCTCTGGGGGACCAGTAGATAGTCTGGCACCTCAGAAGCCAGCAAACAGGTGTTCAAGAGCAGCTAGTGACCATTTAGTCCCTGCTGGAACAGCGAATGCCAAGAATCAGGGAGTCTGCCCTAGTGGGCTGGAAACAGGCCCTAGCTTTTTGGTCAGCATCTTGGATGGTGAGATGAGACCAGGAAGAGGGCACTTTTTGTCCAGGAAAGCAGAGAGCTGGGAGTTCCTGGTAGCAAGAGTTCCCACAGGGACAGGAGTGGCCTGGTTACTTGATAGGGCAATGGAAAAAAACCCAAAGGAAGAAACAGCACTTACGGAACCAGAGTGAGGGCAGCTCCGGTGGTGGTGGCAGAGATGAATCTTCTCAGCTGGGCGAGGGCAGCTGTGTGCTCCTTCCACAGGAGGCAGATGGGCCTCAACTCATCCTTTCATCGACTCCTGAGGGCTTTTGCGCCCTTCTCTAGGCCAGTGCAGCATTTGCCCTCTCACCAGCAGCTGCGGGACTCTGATTAGTGGCTTGGCTGTTTGTGCCAGTGTGTGGCAGTGGAGATGTGTTTTGTTTTCAGCTGACTCAGTCAGGTGGGAAGCCGGTTTCATGCTCTTAGGTAATTGTAGCATCCGCAGGCAGGGATTGGGGCAGCTGTGACCAACACCCCAGGGCAATGGGAAGCTTAAGATTCTTCTGGGGACTGGTCTGGGGGCAGCCCTGCATTATGTGTCACCATACTGCTTCCTTTCTCATCACAGTTCCATCACCCTGGCCCCAGCTTGCACACCTGGCTCCCCAGCCCCCAATGTGTCTGGGAGGAGCCAAGGGAGGTGGGTGTTAATTGAAAGGCAGGCCCGTGGAACAGCTGCTGGGGAAGGAAGAGAGACCTGTCGACCTGTTGCTGGTGTGGGTGACTCAGCCCTGGGGCCTGGTGACAGGCCCTCATTAGCAGAGCCTGCAGGAATGGGGGGAAGGAAGCAGAGGGTGTGTTAACAGGGAACAGCCCCATGCCTATAAAGGTCTCGGCTCCTCCCAGGGCTGGGCCTGGGGCATGCCAAGGGTGACTCTGGGTTTTCTTGGCAGAGCAACATTAACTTGGGGAGGGGAGCGTTGCCCTTCCCATGGCCTGACATCCTGTCTGGCCGCTTAGTTTCCTACTCCTCCCTCCTGGCAGCAGGAGATCAGTTGAGGGTCAGGGTGTGCTGCTCTCTCCTTCCTCTCCTGTCCTTCCCCTCTAGCCACTGGACCTTATTTGTGACCCCTCTTCTGTGGAGGGGGCTGGGTCAATTGCGACTGCTAGGAATTGTCAGCAGTGCCCCAGGGGTTTGGCTAGGTTGGAGACTCTCCTAGGGCAGTGGGAGGGGGACAGGGCAGAATATTTCTCTGACATGACACCCCTGACTCCACACCAGCTGACCAGGGCCAGGCAGCTTAACTCCAGCCACTCCCTCCTTATCCTCGGGTCACTGACCACCGTACTTTCCTCTTTGTCTATTCCATGTGAGTGCACCAGTGTGGAGAACCCCAGAACAGGGCTCTACAGCTTTCTGGCATGGATAGGACACCTCATTTGCAACCCTTTGTCTCTGTGTTAGTTTAGGTGGGCTTCACACTTGTCTAAGCAGCTAGTGGAGTCTGAATGGTCTCTCAGCTTTGGCTGCACTGAGGGAGGAAATGATCTAATTCTAATTCATATTGCAGACCTTATCAGGACCTGGGGCTGACAGCTCAGGGCTCTGCTATAGCACTGCCTCTCCACCCGCAGCCTCAACCCACTGAGGTGGTTGTTTATTATTCTTTTGGTTATTAAAATATAGCCCTCCTTAATCCCCTGTAGAGTGCTAGCAAAATCATAAAAGCGGGCCACAGGCCCTGCCCTTCAGCCCTGCTGTGTATTTTTAGGCAGCAAATGGTCTCCTTGTGCTCACTTCCATAGTGGGGTTGTTTGAGGCTGTGTGGAGGGCAGGGCTCCCTTCTCCTGTGTCCTCAGCAGGAGCCTACCATAGGGAAGCCAGGCAGCTGGCTGGTGGCAGCTTTGGTCTGTTCTCAGCATAGCCAGGTAGATCCCTGCACTTGGGGCAGCTTCCTTCATTGGAACCTGTGTGAGGCAGAAGCCATGGGGTAGAGGGAAGGAGTGGCAGATAAAGGCTGAGAGGAAATGGAGACAGGGCCTGGTGAGAGAATGGGGAAGTGATTCGCTGGAAAGAGTGCACAGAGCTGACTGCAGATGTGATGGAGCTGGTTAAAGAGAGGCTGGCAGGAGGTAATGGTCTAGATGGGCCAAAAGGGAGCCAGCTGAGAGCCAGTCTAGAGCACAAAGCCAGCAACATTCTGAAGGAACATGGATGAGTAGATATTCCAGAAGGATGTTCCAATGTCCTTCCCTTCTTGACCCTTAAAAGTGCAGCTCTGTCTAGGCCCCTTAAGTCTATAGTCTGTGGGGGCCGTGCCCTGCTGGCCCTGACCACTCCTTGTCTCCTCTGTTCCCCAGGGCTCAGTGCTGTCGGAGAGGGACTACGAGAGCCTTGTCATGATGCGCCTTCGCCAGGCAGCTGAGCGCCAACAGCTGATTGCCCAGATGCAGCAGGAGGAAGAGGGGCAGCCCACATAGCCCCCAGCTCCAAACTTCCCACCCCACAGCCCTTTCCATGTTACATGCACCAATAAACTACATTTTTTTTAAGTCTATCTCTACTCCATGCCTAGGTGTAGGGTACCGGGCTCTACCTCAGATGGCTGCACCCACGCTCAGGCTCCCTTTCTGGGCAGGGATAGATCTGCAGCGACAGTAACTGCATAAGCAAAGTACAGTAGCAACCACTCATCAAAGCCATTTATTGGCTTGGACTAGCTGCGCAGGACCTGTCTGTCCAGGTCCCAGGGCATCCTCCACTGGAATGACCAGCTACAGTGGACACCTGCCCCCAGAACCCAGCCTACTGCAAGGGTCAGGCCTGCAGCCAGAGGACAGCTGGGAGCACTGGGGCAAGGGGCCTGTCCCCCATTGACTGGAACAGGATTTCAGAGGCAGTTCAGTGCTCATGGGTGCGAAACTGGAGAAGGAAACAATTTGGGAAGAGAGGCAGTCAGTAGGACAGTATGGGGGCAGGGCCCATGGTAGACCCTCCAAAGGAGGAGTGCCCCTTCTGCAATCAGGAGAAGGTCACTCCTTGTGCAGGCACCACACCAGTGTCTGGCCCACCCCTGTCATGCTCAACACCCGGAAGCCCTTGCGTTCCAGCTTGTCCAGGACTATGCGAGGAGGGTCGTTGACGTAGTACTCGTAACTGCAAAGAGACCAGAGTGGCAGCATGAGGGAACATAGACAAAGCTCCTACACAAAGCTAGTATCTGCTGAGGGTCAGGCCTGACAAGGAGCTCTCTTCAAAGTGACATTTACTGGCACTTCCTGGCTGCCAGGCTATGTGCACATTCCCATCCCCTCTCCTATGAAGCACTTTACGTGTCTTAAATTTATTCCTCCTAACAACCTAATGAAGGTACTATTATTGTTCTTATTACATGAGAGAAAACCAAAAGGGGCTGACTAGTTTTCCCATTGTCATAGATAGGAGACCCAGTTAGTCTGGCAAAGCCACATGTCCCGAGTGCCCCACTGTTCAGGAAGAGTCACCTGCTCTTTTAGGCCTCACTCCTTGCCCAGCCTGTGGGTTGTTCCTGGTGGTCCTGCGGTCCTGGCTGTGCATGCTACTACCTGACATGGAGAATGCTTGGTTTCCCTTCTTTTAGGTTTAATTGGTGCTGAAAGGCCATGAAGCAGATAAGGGGCTTCAGCCCCATGCTGGGCATCTCCAGGCAAATGCCTCATGGCGAAAGGATGAGGGTGGCTTTCGCATTCCTATCCTGACTGAAGGGGCTGGGATCAGTTCTCTCTCCTTCTTTGAACTGGACTCACTTTGGCAACTTTTTTTAATATTCTTGAGTCTGTGTGGCCAGGGTCCTCCCCTACTCCTGGGTAGGAAGGGTGAGGAGCAGAAAAGTGGTCTAGATGTGGTCTAAAAGTGGTTTAGATATGGAGATAGTGTGAAGGATGCCCAAAAAGTGCCCTGACAGCAGCTAAGCTGAAAGGAGGACCCAGGCATTTCTAGGGCTGAGCTTTGTCACTCACCATTCAGGAACCTTTCTTTCCTGTCTTTGCTTGATGGGATCCAGCTTAGAGCTGAGAGGTCAGGGCGAGGAACAGTCCACTCATTGAGTCCTAGACCCAGAGAATAGACTGCCCTGGGCTTCCATTCAGGATGAACTACCTTATGAAGAAAGGCCAGAGGGAAAGCTTTCTGAGCAAGCCTCTGGGGAACTGTAAAGGAGCTGGGGGGAGAGCTGTGGGCAGGACCAACCCTACAGAGGACAGAGTCCCCCGATGCAGGTAAGAGGGCCCAAGCTGGGCATTGCCTTTGGACTTGGTGGCTGGGCAAAGGGAACAGGGCAGAACTAGGGGATTCCAGGGAGAAGGTACTAAGGGATGTCACTACTTACAAGTTGTTTCCCAGGACACTTCTCTTTGAGGCCCCCAGATGCTGCATCAGCTCTGGATCTGAGTGTTCATCGCCCACCATGGTGGGGCCCACCTCCTGCAAAGTAAGCCACAGTGGCTGCTTGGCTGGCTGCTTTGGCTTCTGGTAGAGGTGGGAGGTATCATTTTCTTCCTTCCCTGCCTGCTGCCCCTGAGCAAGCTTCAGGTAAAAGTGAATGAAGGTGGTAGTGAGGATCCTTGGAGGCTCACTATAAGCTGGGAAGGATGGAGCCCTTCCACACTCAGGCCAACAATGTGGGGCCTCCCTGACCCTTCTAAGTGGAACTGGGCATTGTGTGACTATTAATACCTTATGCCAGGCACCATCTCCCACATTTGTGTGTACTAGAATTACCTGGAGAATGAGAGAAATGAAAACACATGTCCACACAAAAATTTGTACACAGGCAGGTAAACTTCCTGAGTTAAAAAACAAATGTTTTTGAACAAATGTACACAAATATTCAGTGTTAATATCCAAAAAAGGTGGAAACATCCTAAATGTCAGTTAACCTTTGAATAAACAACATGTAGTACAGTCTAACAGTGGAATCTTTCTTGGCAATAAAAAGTAAGAACACACTGATGCCACAATATGGATGAAACTTGAAAACATGTAAGTGAAAGAAGGCAGACCCAGGAGACCACATGGAGTGACAGAAAATAGGTTAGTGCTTACTTAGTGCTGAGAGAGTTGGGAGGAAGGACTGGATACAGGGTTTCTTTGGGGAGAAGGGTGTTAGAAATGAATCAATAAAAATCAATAAAATTGATTATAGTGATGTTTGTGCAACATTGAATATGCTAAAAGAGGCACTGAATTGTACACTTTAAACTAGTTAATTCTTTTTTTTTTTAAGATAGAGTGAGAGGAGAGAGAGAGAGAGAGAGAGAGAGAGAGAGAGAATTTTTTAATATTTATTTTTTAGTTATCGGCGGACACAACATCTTTGTTTGTATGTGGTGCTGAGGATCGAACCCAGGCCGCACGCATGCCAGGCGAGCGCGCTACCGCTTGAGCCACATCCCCAGCCCCAAGTTAATTCTTTTGGTATGTGTATTTAATATCAATAAAGGTATATGTGGGTTTTTCAGATATTTTTTAGTTGTTGATGGATCTTTCTTTATTTGTATGTGGTGCTGAGAATCAAACCCAGTGCCTCGAGCATGCTAGGCAAGAGCGCTACCACTGAGCCACAACCCCCAACTCTTATGTGTTTTTTTAAAATATTTATTATATTTTTAGGTGTAGATTGACACAACACAAGCCTTTATTTTTATGTGGTGCTGAGGATCGAACCTGGGTCCCACCCATGCCAGGCAAGCGCTCTACTGCTGAGCCACAACCCCAGCCCCTATATGTGTGTTTTTGATAGTACTGACTCACATATTAGACAAGAGCTCTAGCATTGAGTTAAAGTTCCAGTCCCCCCAACCTTTTTTTGATGGGGAGAGCTGGGGATTGATTCCAGGTGTGCTCTATCACTGGACCACATTTCCCATACATTAAAAAAATTTTTTTTGTAGTTGTAGATTAGACAGAATGTCTTTATCTTATTTGTTTATTTTTATGTGGTGCCAAGGATCGAACCCAGTGCCTCACATGTGCCTGGCAAGTGCTCTACCACTGAGCCCCAGCACTCCCCAGTGCACATTTTTAATACATTTTATTTTATTTAAAAAATTTAGTTGTAGTTGGACACAATATCTTTATTTTTATTTATTTGTTTTTATATGGTGCTGAGGATCAAATCCGTGGTTCATGAGTGCGAGGCAAACACTCTACCACTGAGCCACAACCCCAGCTCAACATGTTTATTTTTTGAGACAGGGTCTTGCTATAAGTTGCTGAGGCTGGTCTTGAACTCTAAAAAAGACATATGAATAAGAATCATCTGGGCTGGGGATGTGGCTCAAGTGGTAGTGCACTCGCCTGGCATGCATGAGGCCCAGGGTTCAATCCTTAGCACCACATAAAAATAAAGATATTGTGTCCACCTAAAAATAATAATAATAAAGAATCATCTGGGCAGAACATTTCCCCAAACCCACAAAGAAAGACTGAGTTTCAGGTCTGGAAAGGGGACCCAGGAATTCACATTTTAACAACTATGTAGATGATTCAAGAACTGCTGCCCTGGTGCACAGCAAGACCTCTACTGTTAACGCGGTGAACCCACCCTCTCTTTCCTTCATCTCAAGGGAACTGGGTCCCTCTTCTTGATCACCTGAGCCTGGGGAGTGGGAAGGGGGAGAGGGGCATCCTGTCGCCCAGCTGCAGTCCCAGTCATACTACTCTGAAGCTAAAAGGGGGCTTCCAGGATAATCAGCACCTTCTTTTTCAAGCTTAGCAAACTGAACCAAGAGAAGGGGTTATGCCTTCTGGCTCCTGGACAGCCTTCTCCCCAACGCTACCCTAAGTGCACCTCTCCTTCCTTCTTCACAAGCAGGACGTTCTTCTTTCCCTTCAGGGCTTACTCTTCCTAAAAGGGCATAAGGGTGTAGCGTAGGGGCCAGGGACTTAGCATATGGGGTTTAGCGCTTTAGCACGTCCTTTTCTTTCCCAAACCTCCTTCCACGGATTATTCCATTTCGTTTCTGCAAAACGGCCCAGTATAGAGTGTTGGACGCAGCACGTGTGAGGCCAGGGCTACCTGGCACCTCCATGGACAGGGAGGACAAGCCCGCCCTGTCGCGGGGACACAGGCACCCGGGCTCCTCCGCGGCCTTGGCACTCTGAGCTGGTAGAGCTTCCCGCATCTTCCCGCAGAGCCCGCTTCCCCAGTTCCCTCTCCTGGCAATCGCGGGGGCGTGTCGGGCAGGTTATCAAGTTCAGCCCCCGACCGCGCTACTAGGATAGAGGCAGGAAGGGGCAGCCGCGGTCTCTACGGCCGCGAGCCGCCAGACGGTGGGTACTCACCATGCGGATCTGGGTGCTGATGAGCACATAAGGCATGATGCACGCCTCACGACCAGATCCCACTCGCAGCTCTGGACACGGCGCAGAAGCCAGGCTCTTCTTGCGTTGGGACTGCGACCCCGCTGCCCCGAATCCAGTTACTCCGGCTCTGGCCACTGGCGGCGCCAATCCTCTGGTGCCGGGCCAGGGCGGCTGGCCAATCAGGGGCGGGCAGCGGTGACGCGCCCGGCGCTCGGCGGTTCTCCCTGCCCTTGCAATCGGAGCCGGGGACTTCGATCCTGGGTCCCACCAGCTGCTTCCGCCGACCAGTCCGCCCGCGAGGAACCGGGAGCGTGGTGTGGAGCGCTCCCGCGGCTGGGAGGCGGTGGTGTCTGGGCGGACTCTACTGGCTACGGCGGCCGTGGCGTCGAGAGCGCGCGTTGACCCTGCGCCCTCTTCTTACTGCACCTCCTGGTACAGGTTCCAAAGTCCTGCGGGTCCCTGCCTCTTCCTGCGAAGCAAATGGCTCTCCAGCCCAGGCTCAAGCCCTCTCTGTCAGGGACTCTACAACAGCTTTAGTGGACCCCTTTCCCCTCTCCAAGACACGTTCTTCAGAGATTCCATAGACGCGCGGGATGCAGGGGCAGGAGGCTTGTGACTAGCCTAACGTCAAAGCTGAAATACCATTCGGGACACACTGCGCGGTTCTGCCTCCCGGACTATAATTCCCTACGAGTAATTCTGTACAGGAACTGTGGGCTTGGCTGGGTGCCAGTCTGGAGTGACTGGGTGGAATCTGGCTCTCTTTGGGGGAGCTTCACGCACTCCTGCAGAGACGAGGCGCTAGAGCAGGAGAACACAAGGCAACATCTGGGGCAAATGAACAACATCCCCTGCACCAGCTATTGGAGATCAAAGACTTCATAGCCAGGCATCCACGCCCTCATCTGGATGTATCAAAATCTGACAGCTCAACACTCTGCCTTGTTGTGACTGCTTCTCTAAAAAGTAAAGCAAGGACTAGGGATGTGGTTCAAGCGGTAGCGCGCTCGCCTGGCATGCGCGGAGCGCTGGGTTCGACCCTCAGCACCACATAAAAATAAAATAAAGATGTTTTGTCTGGGCTTGGGATGTGGCTCTAGTGGTAGCGCGCTCCCTGGCATGCATGAGGCACTAGGTTCAATCCTCAGCACCACATAAAAGAACATAAAGATATTGTGTCCACCTAAAACTTTTAAAAAATATATTAAAAAAAGATGTTGTGTCCACCGAAAACTAAAAAAAATAATTATTAAAAAATTCTCTCTCTTAAAAAAAAAAGTAAAGCAAAACAATAATACCCTGTAACTTTCCCTCCTGGGCCTTGGAAACATCTGCACTTCATTCAGGGGACATTTATAGGGCATGCTCTCTGTCTCTAGCATTTTGGTAGAAGCGAAGAGAGCTGTAAGGGAGGTAGGAAGTCTTAATCCTAAAGGGTCTTTGCTTAATTGATCTAATTTATTATTCTGCTAACAAGTGTGAGGCCCTGGGTTCAAAACTCGGGCTGAACCAAGAGAAATCTTGGTTTGCGATACTTTATTTTATTTAAATAAAAGCACGCAAAAAAGAAAAAAAAAAATGTAATGATAAAGCCTACTTAGGGCTGGAGATGTAGCTTGCCTCACATGCACAAGGCCCTGGATTTGATTTCCCATAAGGAAAGTAAAATAAAATTGCGGCAGTGGTGGTGGAGTCTGTAATCCCATTGACACCAGAGGCTGAGGCAGTAGGATCCCAATTTTAAGGCCAGCATCAGCAATTTAGCAAGGCCCTAAGCGACTTAGTAAGACCCTGTCTCAAATAAAAAAAAAAAAAAAAAAGAACTGGGATGTAGCTCAGTTGTAGAGTGCTCCTGGGTTCAATCCCCAATACCTACCCACCCCCACCCCACTCCTCACCCCTTCTAAAAAATTCTGTAGTTGCTTGCCACACTTTGGCTAGGGGCTGCACTGCCACCTTGGGCAATTCCGCCAAGGCCACCTTTGATGCCATCTCCAAGACATACAACTATTTGACCTCCCATCTCTCGGAAGAGACTGTGTTTACCAAGTCTCCCTATCAGGAATTCAACTCACCATCTTGAGAAAACTTATACCAGAGTTTGTTCAGAGGACCCAGACTCCAGCTGTGGCTACCACAGAGGGTTTTTATACAAAAATAAATAAAGTGAATGAAACACGTTTTTAAAAAAAATTCTGTAGTCCCTACCCCTGCCCTTTAACTCCTGGACTAACAATTTAGTTAGAGGGTATAGGCATATTCATCCATAAAGGATTTTTAAAAACTGACTGAAGATACTGAGCCTGATGACAGTGCACTCCTATAATCCCAGCTACTCAGGAAAATGAGTCAGTAGGACGGAAAGTTCAAGGCTAACCTTGACAATTTAGTGAGACTCTGTCTCAAACAATAAAAGGCCTTGTGGGGCCTAGGGTTGTAGCTCAGTGGTGAAGCACTTGCCTAATGTGAATGTGAGGCACAGGGTTCAATCCTCAGCACCACATAAAAATAAATAAGTAAAGGTATTGTGTCCCCCTACAACTAAAAGGAATATTAAAAAAAAAAAAAAGGCTCAGGGTGTGGCTCGGTGGTGGAGTGCTGGCCTTCTATGCACGAGGCCCTGAATTCCATCCCAGCACCTAAATAAATAAATAAATAAATAAATTGTGAATATCAAGTGTTGATGATATCTAACAACTAAACTATTTACCTTTGGGATTGCAAATTGGTGTGACTGATACAATCAAATGTGCATCTACTATGATGCAGCCAAACATCTCTTATATAAACCTCAGAAAGTCTCTCCTGCAGCCAGTACACTTACAAGAATATCCACAGCAACACTGTAATTAGCAAAAATCTGGAAACAGCTCTTATTATCTATCACAAGCAGACTATAGTAAAAGCTTTTAGTAGATTCATACAGCAGAGACCTTTTAAATATTTATTTTTTAGTTGTAGTTGGATGTGATACCTTTATTTTATTTACTTATTTTTGTGTGGTGCTGAGGACTGAACCCAGTGCCTCACACGTGCCAGGCAAGCGCTCTACCACTGAGCTCCAGCCTCAGCTCCTCATACAATAGAAACTTTATAGCAATGAAAATGCTGAGTGAAAAAGCAAGTCTTGGAAAAATATAAAATAATTCTAATTAAATAAAGCTCGAAAACATTTTGTTTGTTTTGTGGCACTGGGGATTAAATTAGGGGTGCTTTACATCCATATCCCCCTTTTTTTTTATTTTGAGACAGAGTTCCACTAAGTTGTCCAGGTTGGCCTTGAACTTGCGCTCCAATAAAAACTATCAATCAATTTAAACATGAAAGAACCTTATTTGGGGTCCTAGAAATTGCAATTTGGGAGATACAGGTTCACATATTTCTGATGTTCAAAGGAGACAGGAAGCTCTACTTTCCGTAGAGCTTATGATGACTAAAGACTTTTAAGTCATTACAAGGTAATTGCTTTAGTTAGCTTGTTTTACTGCAATGAAATACCAAATACAATCAACTTATAAAGAGAAAAGTTTTGTTTGGGCTCATGATTATAGAAGTTCTAGTCCAAGATTGGGTGGGTCCTTTGCACTGCATTTTTAGTGAAGGTAGCTCATCATGGTAGAAGTGCATGGTGGAGCAGATAGATGGCTTACATCAGGAACCTGGAAGCAAAGAGAAAAAGATTGGAGTTCCACAATCCCCTTCAAAGGTCCACCCCCAGTGACTTAAGGACCTCCCACTGGGCCCCATCTCCTGAAGGTCCCATTGGGAGTTGGCACTCTCAATAGTACTGACTTGGCAACTATGCCTTTAACACCTGGACCTTTGGGGGATATGCATCCAAACCACGGCAGTAATTAAAATTGTTTCAAGAGAAACTCTCACTGAAGTTGGAAAACAATGTAAATGCTACTTGACATGGACTACGTGACAATAGTAAGTAAAGAAATAAGGGATAAGCCAAATGGAAAAGTCCATAAAGCAACGAGTCCATCATGAATCTCTGGAAACACTGTAATTATCTGGTTGTGCCAGAGGCCTGCAAAGAGTGGGGGCGACCAAGGTTCACATTCCAGGCAGCAGCTGGAGGCCAAAGTTCTGTTCCCTAATGGCCTCCTGACTTCATTTTGAAAAGTTCTATCAATGTTGCTTCCATATGATGTTCCTTTAATTTTCATAAAACATACGTAATCAAGTTATAAACAAGAATAGGGGATTGCTAGGTGAGGTGGCACGTGCCTGGCTCAGGAGGCTGAGGCAGGATAGCAACTCAGACCCTATCTCAAAATAAAAAATAAAGGTCTGGGGTTGTGGTTCAGTGGTAGAGTGCTCACCTAATATGTGTGAGGCCCTGGGTTTGATGCTCAGCACCACATAAAGATAAACAAATAAAGGTATCATGTCTATCTACAACTAAAAAATATTTAAAAATAAATAAATAAAAAGGGCTGGGGATATGGTTCAGTGGTTAAGGACCCCTGGGTTCAATCCACACTACCAAAAAAAAAAAAAAAAAGGTAGGAGAGCATAAGTATAATATAATATTCAGGGAGTCATAACTTCTGCGAGAGAAGGGAAGAGATGGGATGCAGAGGACACACAGGGGCACACCAAAAAGCAGGTACAAGGACTTTTTTTTTTTGGCAGGGGGTAGGTGCTAGTGATTTGAAACTCAGTGGGGCTCTACCACTGAGCTATATCCCAGCCTTTTCAATCTTTTAAAATTTTGAGACAGGGTCTCACTACATTGCTCAGGTTGTCCTGGAACTTGTGATCCACCTGCCTTCCCCACTGCCACACATAAATAGCTGGATTTATAGGCATGTGCCACTGTTCCAGGCCAAAATAAGAATAGTTTTTTTTTTTTTTTTTTTTTTTATGTCCATAGCTGTAGAGATTAGAAACAAGGGATAAGGCCACCATCCCAAAGCACTGAACTGTTGGACTTGTTTGCTCTTTTGGCAGAGCCAGGTAATGAGGCAGATGTTCTGGGCAGAAGGCAGGACAAGAGTTTGGGAGTCACATCAGCTCACTTCTCTCAGTCTGGGATGTGGAGTGCCTGGGAAGACAGGAGGGCAGTCATCTCTCAGGCTTTATTGCATTTGTAAAACTGGTCTGCAGATGCGGCATAAGATAGAGAGCTCCATCCTGAAACACTCCCTGCACTGTGGACCGCCCTGACAGCCTCATGCCTGCCAGATAATATCTTTAATATCCAGGAGGAAATTAAAGATATCTTATCTTAGTTTATCTAACACATCCACCTCCCCAGTAAAGACAGGAGAAATTGTTCTTTTGTAATTGAGCTTTTTTCTCATCTGAGAAAGTATCACCAAAGCAACAGGTGCTTTCCTTTCTTTCTCCAGTCAGCTTTTATGGACGGCTTCTGCATTAGAACTGTGCAAGGCACAAGAAACGTTGAGGTGAATGACACTTGCCCTGGGAGAGTGAGCAGTCTATTGGGTTAGACAGATTAGAAAGCAAATAATCAGTGTTGTGAGGGTAACAGAGTCTCCAGAGCAAAGAAAAATGAAGAGATTAATTCTACCCTGGTGGGAGGTCTGGGAAAGTTTCCCAGAGGAAATGAGTTTTTGTGTCCTTAAAAATAAAGTTAATATCTTTCTTTTTATTATAGAAGCAATGCAGGCTTATTACACAAAAATGAGAAAAAAAAACTGAAAAGGGATATTACATAGTTAATGAAAAGATACTGAAATTAATCTTTAAAATTTAGTAGAAAGTATTGATGAAGTTTTATTCTTTAAACCTCATGGTATTATTCATTACAATGTTCATACACATTAAATATTTTGGTACTTATACATTAAATATTAAGTGTATTCCTTCTGTTTGTTTTGTGGGGCTGGATATTGTGTAATTCAGGACCTCAAGCATGCTAGGCAAGTGTCATACCAGTTATATCCTCAACCCCTATTTTTTTTTTTAATTTTATTTTGTGACAGGGTCTCACTAAGTTGCCCAGGCTGATCTTGGATTTGTGATCCTCCTGCCTCAGCCTCCCAAGTAGTTGGAATTTATAGGAGTTTGCCACCACACCCAGCTAAATATGTTATTGTACATGTAAAGTATTTCATCATTAAAAGATAAATATAGGGTTTAATCAAGGATCTTGGGAGGACTGGTCTAGATATTTGCAGTCACTATACCCTCCAAAATTTTTAATGCATATAAATTTTTAAAATATTGACACATAGTAATTGTACATATTTATGGGGTACAATGTGATGACAAACTAAACTTTGTTAAGAAATTATTTATTATTATTATTATTTTTTTTGTACAGGGGATTGAACTCAGAGGTGCTTAACCACTGACCTACATTCCCAGCCCTTTTCATTTTTATTTTAAACAAGGTCTAACTAAGTTGCTGAGAGTTTCACTAAATTGCTGAGGCTGGCTTTGAACTTGGGATCCTCCTGCCTCAGCCACTAGAGCAGCTGGGATTACAGGAGTGCTCCATCACCACTGGCAAGAAATTCTTGATAACAATAAAACTGAAATCACAGTCCATAAAATCCTTTTTAGTTTCTAAAATTACAAGAAGTTGCAAGAGTAAACATCACAAGAGTAAAATGAACTTATAAAAGAATCCAGGGATGAAAAACTTACCAATATAGAAAAAACAACAAAACTTGAAATGGCATGTGAACAAATTCATAGGTCAACTCAAATTTCAGCCTCACCCAGATGTTTAAAAACAATAATGTTTTGGGCTGGGTTTGTGGCTCAGTGGTAGAGTGCTCCCCTAGCATGGTGAGGCCCTGGGTTCGATCCTCAGCACCACATAAAAATAAATAAATTAACTAAAGATATTGTATCCAACTACAACTAAAAATAAATATTAAAAAAGTAATAAGCATTAAAAAACCCAATGTTTTAGAACAATAATCAGCTGGGTGCTGGGGAGACTGAGGCAGAAGGATAAATTCAAGGCCAGGCTCAGCAACTTAGAATTTGTCTCAAAAATAAAAAATAAAAAGGTCTGAGGATGTGGCTTTTTTTTTATTGGATGTTCACAACATTACAGAGCTCTTGACAAATCATATTTCATACATTAGAATCAAGTGGGTTATGAACTCCCATTTTTACCCCAAATACAGATTGCAGAATCACATCGGTTACACATCACATGTTTACATACTGCCATATTAGTGACTGTTGTATTCTGGACCTTTCCTATCCTCTACTATCCCCCCTTCTCTCCCCTCCCATCTTCTCTCTCTACCCCATCTACTGTAATTCATTTCCCTCCATGTTTGTTATCCCATTCCCCTCATAAACTCTTATATGTAATTTTGTATAACAATGAGGGTCTCCCTCCATTTCCATGTGATTTCCCTTTTTTTCTCCCTTTCCCTCCCGCCTCATGTCTCTGTTTAATGTTAATCTTTTCTTCCTGCTCTTCCTCCCTGTTCTGTTCTTAGTTGCTCTCATTATATCAAAGAAGACATTTGGTATTTGTTTTTTAGGGATTGGCTAGCTTCACCAAGCATAATCTGCTCTAGTGCCATCCATTTCCCTGCAAATTCCGTGATTTTGTCATTTTTTAGTGCTGCGTAATACTCCATGGTGTATAAATGCCACATTTTTTTTATCCATTCATCTATTGAAGGGCATCTGGGTTGATTCCACAGTCTAGCAATTGTGAATTGTGCTGCTATGAACATCGATGTGGCAGTATCCCTGTAGTGTGCTCTTTTAAGGTCTTCAGGAAATAGTCCGAGAAGGGCAATAGCTGGGTCAAATGGTGGTTCCATTCCCAGCTTTCCCAGGAATCTCCATACTGCTTTCCAAATTGGCCGCACCCGTTTGCAGTCCCACCAGCAGTGTACAAGAGTACCCTTTTCCCCACATCCTCGCCAGCACTCATTGTTGTTTGACTTCATCATGGCTGCCAATCTTACTGGGGTGAGGTGGTATCTTAGGGTGGTTTTGATTTGCATTTCCTTGACTGCTAGAGATGGTGAGCATTTTTTCATGTACTTGTTGATTGATTGTATGTCCTCCTCTGTGAAGTGTTTGTTCATGTCCTTGGCCCATTTGTTGATGGGGTTGTTTGTTTTCCTATTGTTTAATTTTTTGAGTTCTTTGTATACTCTGGATATTAGGGCTCTATCTGAAGTGTGAGGAGTAAAAATTTGTTCCCAGGATGTAGGCTCCCTATTTACCTCTCTTATTGTTTCTCTTGCTGAGAAAAAACTTTTCAGTTTAAGAAAGTCCCATTTGTTGATTCTTGTTATTAACTCTTGTGCTATGGGTGTCCTATTAAGGAATTTTGAGCCCGTCCCCACAATCTGTAGATCGGAGCCAACTTTTTCTTCTATCAGATGGAGAGTCTCTGATTTGATATCTAGCTCCTTTATCCACTTTGAGTTGACTTTTGTGCATGGCGAGAGGAGGGGATTCAGTTTCATTTTGTTGCATATGGATTTCCAGTTTTCCCAACACCATTTGTTGAAGATGCTATCCTTCCTCCATTGCATGTTTTTAGCTCCTTTATCAAATATAAGATAGTTGTAGCTTTGTGGATTAGTCTCTGTGTCCTCTATTCTGTACCATTGGTCCACCAGCCTGTTCTGGTACCAGTACCATGCTGTTTTTATTACTATTGCTCTGTAATATAGTTTGAAGTCTGGTATCGCTATACCACCTGATTCACACTTCCTGCTTAGAATTGTTTTTGCTATTCTGGGTCTTTTATTTTTCCATATGAATTTCATTATTGCTTTATCTATTTCTACAAGAAATGCCATTGGGATTTTGATTGGCATTGCATTAAACCTATAGAGAACTTTTGGTAGTATCGCCATTTTGATGATGTTAGTTCTGCCTATCCATGAACAAGGTATATTTTTCCATCTTCTAAGATCCTCTTCTATTTCTTTCTTTAGGGTTCTGTAGTTTTCATTGTATAGGTCTTTCACCTCTTTTGTTAGGTTGATTCCCAAGTATTTTATTTTTTTTGAGGATATTGTGAATGGAGTGTTTTTCCTCATTTCCGTTTCAGAAGTTTTGTCGCTGATATATAGAAATGCCTTTGATTTATGTGTGTTGATTTTATATGAGGATGTGGCTTTTAGGGTAAAGTGCCTCTGGGTTCAATCTCCAGTAACAAAAACCAAACAACAACAACAACCCATTAGATTCTATCATCAGATAAAAGATTCTATCCATTCTGGAAGTGGAAAAAGTTTATAATCCTGTCTCCGTTAATGTAAGAACGACTGTTTTTTGTTTGCTTGTTTTGGTATCAGGGATTGAACTCAGGGGCTCTCGACCATTGAGCCACATAAGCAGTCGTATTTTGTATTTTATTTTGAGACAGAGTCTCATTGAGTTGCTTAGCAACTCATCATTGCTGAGGCTGACTTTGAACTTGCGATCCTCCAGCCTCAGCCTCCAAGCAGCTGGGATTACAGGCGTGCGCTACCGCGTCAGGCAAGAACGACTTTTTAGCGTTGTATATGCAGCTATAATTTGAATTTTGTTTCTTTGTTTTGTCGGTGAGGGTGGAATGCTGGGGCTTTAACCCCAAGCTTTGTGCATGCTAAGCGCAACACCATTGAGCCAGTTCTATGATGTGAATTTAAGCATTAGCTGGCAGAAGCTGGCCCCAGGGACTGGGGGACTTCTCATGGATAACCAGCAGTCTACCTATTCTAACTTGATCTGCCAAAGGCGCTATTGTCTAGAATTTAGTACACGGTCTGAGTAGGAAGCCCATAAACTGTTAAGCCTAAAAGAAAGTAAGTCTGCGCTAAGACACCGTAAAGAAAAGCTGGGGAGTGGCGTTTTCTAGGTAGAGAGGTCGTCTTTTGCAGGTAGAAGCGAAGGTAGAAAGCGTGGCAAATACCGGGAGCAGCAGATAAACTGATGTGATTTGTGGGAAACGAAATCCTAGATGGCCAGACGGTGGGGTTCTGGAAAGAGACCTGGCCCTAAAATCTCCCAGTTTTCTCTGGGGTCTCGGCCCCTTTCCCCGCCCCTCTCCACTCTCTGACCCCGCCCCTCCCCGCTCTCTGACCCCGCCCCTCTGACCGCCACTGGACCTTCGGAGGCGGGTAGGGTCATCGCCGTGCGCCTGTCTGCGGTGAGCTGAGCTGACGGCGCAGTTTAATGACGTCACGATCATTGACAGCGTGAGGCCGCGGCGGCTGCTGCTGCCATGGTGGCTGGAGGCTGGGTAAGGGTCTGAGTTATTTCCTGCCGGGCGCAAGTGGCTTAGGGGACTTGAGGAGGCCAGGGTAACGAGTTTGTCTGCAGTGTGGTGGGCCGAGGTGGGGGTCAAAGACTCAGAAGCCAGACTCTGATCAGGGTCTGGGAGCGTGTTGGAAGGAAGGCTACGGCCAGGCTGGGAGAGGGGCGCGATAGCCAGGGCCAGGGAGTTGGCGGAACCTTAGGGTCGGGATTGTTGTGAGGGTAGTCAGCAGCCTAGAGTTAGGGATATCTGTCGGGTTCGGCTTTGCGGGTGCTGGACCAGGCTCACGAATCTCTTCTTCTCCGCCCGCTCGCTCCCGTGTTTTACGCGGGTTGCAGGTGCAGCATGTCTAGACTGGGGGCCTTGGGTGGCGCCCGCGCGGGGCTGGCACTGTTGCTTGGCTCCGCCGCCGGCCTTGGATTCCTGTGCATCCTTTACAGGCAGCGATGGAAACGGACCCAGCGCCATGGCGGGAGCCAGATCCTGCCCAACTCCGTGGACTGCGCTCAGACTTCAGAGCCTGGACGCCAGGGTAAGGAGCCAGAAACGGAGGTCAGCCTGTTGACTGATAGGCCTAGCTACGAGCTGCCTTTGGCAGAACTTGTGGGACAGGCAGCGGAGGAGGTTGCCTGAGGGTTTAGTTTTTTTGGGAAAACTTGTTGAAAACAAAAGGTATCTCCTTTTCTGTACTCTTTCCTCTATAATTCCAGGAAAGTATATTGTGAAAAGATCATTTAGTTTTCGCTTCTAGTTCTGGCTACAGTAATGCTGTATGTATTAAAGGCACTTTCTTAGTTTTGGGTGAGGTGTGTAATAAGAGTTCAAAACAAGGCAAAAGGAATAACTAATCTTGTAGAAATTAAAAGTCAGAGTTCATATAGTAAATTACATATTAGAACTTGAAGGGAACTTGGAGACTAATTCAAGCTTTTTAGTCTTCTTATGAAGAAATAAAGATTCAGAGAGATTGTGTAACTCCCCAGAGGTTGTCAGAGTATAAGTGGAAAGGTTGGGCCTAGTCACCTGGTCCAGAGTACTTTCCATCATACTATTGCAGCCTGGGCTGGGAGCATGCTCATGCAATTGAAACTGAATATGGCTGGAAGCCAGCAGCTGAAATTTGTAAAACTTTCACCTTCATTCCCTTGAGCAAAGGATATAGGGCTGGTTCAAACTACTCCCCCGATTTGTGTGATGGAGGATCATTTAGATCCTCTCACCTTGTGTTAATTGGAAAAGAATGTTTTCTCTGGCATACAAAATCAGATGGTTTAGAAAGCTGTTTTGGAGGAGTGTTTCAAGAGTTATACCTTATCTGGGTGCAGTGGTGCATAGTGTAATCCCAACAGCTTGGGAGGCTGAGGCAGGAGTTTTTTGATATCAAAGCCAGCCTCATCAATTTAGCAAGGCTTTGTCTCAAAATAAAACATAAAAAGGGCTGGGGGATGTGGCTGGTGGTTAAGCATCCCTGGGTTCAATCCCAAAAAACAAACAAACAAAAAGTTACTACCTTAGATTGCAATTGATTGTTAGCATTTCATAACATAGTGGTAATGTGACATGCTGGGTGCATTTGTCTTTCCTTTGGTTTTCTTAATTTGTTTGTAGTTTCTTAGTGTAGTCTGTCTTACTACTGAGGCTGAGAAAGTGACCACAATCTCAGAGGTATTTCTTGCTCTACATTCTTGAACCCTATGGGGTATGTATTATAGTTTGGTTTACATTGTTACTAGATTTCCTTGAAGAAGGGATTTCAGCTTTCCTATTCTGTGGGTTCTGCCTTCCTCATTTCTTTCCTGTTTAGCCCAATTGACTTAAGTGGCTCTTCAATGGCTAGCATTTCACTGTTGGAATTCACCCAGAGCTCAAGTCAGGGTTGGGTAGTTGGGGCTTGGTAATGGTGTTTTTCTGATGGAGTTTGTATGGGCTTTTTCCAGTGTAACTTTTCTTGGTAACTGACTTCCCCCTTTCTTTTTTTCCTCTCTGACAATACTAAACGAAGAGAAGTGTACTTTACTATTCTTTGTGAAATGAGAGATCAGAATTTGGGTGAGCCCAATGTTAATTTTGCTGTTAGTTGGTATTGATTGCCTGGTATTTGGCACTATAAGGTCAGTTAAAGACCTTTCTTTTACTCTAATAGGGCAGCTGTCGTGCCTCCTAGGTCTTGCATCCTTGTAAGCATTTCACATTATCTGCTGTGCACAGCTTTGCTGAAGGGCCCTGGTGTGGAAGGTTCCTGGAGTACAGGGCGTTTTTTTGTAGAGACTGGGAACTTAGTTTCTTTCTGAATAGTTACTTGGGACTTGTTATTAACACTTAGCTGTGATTGTAAGCTATCTGAGCCTCAAGATCGTCTCTGTATATTGAACTCCAATAAGAAGCAAGTGGTTCAAAATTCCAGGTGTGAGATCTTTTCCTCACCACATCCCATGTGTGTCTGTCTCCTGGTTACCCCCTTCCTTCAGCGATGCTGTTGCGAGCTGTCCCAGGTGAAGCTGGAGATGCTGCGGTGTTACCTAGCCTTCCACAGGAAGGGCAGGAGAAGGTGCTGGACCGCCTGGACTTTGTGCTGACCAGTCTTGTGGCACTACGCCGGGAGGTGGAGGAGTTGAGGAGCAGCCTTCAAGGGCTTGCTGGGGAGATTGTTGGGGAGGTCCGGTGAGTAATACAGCCTCCTCTCTTGCTTTGTTTCTCTTACCCTTCAATTTTTCCTTGCCCCTAAAAATTTTTCAGCTGTAGCATTCTGGCCGTTGCTGGCCATCTTTAAGAAGGAGCCAGTTCTATAGTTTCTAACCTAATTTAGTGGGGAAGCTGTGCATTGGGTTTTTTACCTTGCACAAGCTCGTTGCTTCTGGCTCCTCATGATCCATTGTAGCAGCTGACATTCTTCATTCTGTCCAACCTAGTCTGCCATGTAGGGTGCTGCCTTTCTTGCTCTTAGGGTGGAAACCCAGGATTTTCTCTGCTTTTGGCCATTTAGTGAGGAGGAGTGAGGGAAAAAAGGCTGTATCTAATGGTCCCTCTGAAATGGACCCTGCCTTGCAGATCCCACATGGAGGAGAATCAGAGAGCGGTTAGGCGACGGAGGTTCCCATTTGCCCGGGAGCGGAGTGACTCTACTGGTTCCAGCTCTGTCTACTTCACAGCCTCCTCTGGAGCTGCATTCACAGATGCTGAGAGTGAAGGAGGGTGAGTCTCTCCTGGAGGGAATTGTGGCTGCAACCAGGTGGTTTTGTAAAAGTATTATTTGTCAAAGTAAAATTCAAACCAAGCCACTCTAAATTTTTGGAACAAGGTAAGGGTGTGAATAAATGAAACCAAACAGTTGAAACAAATATCCCATCCAGTTTGTCATTCAGAAGAATGGAAATGTTAACAGTGGTTTTATTTGCATTTGTTATTTTTCTCTGAGTCAATTTATGTTTTACAGTTATATTTTTTATTAACTTGGGCATTTTTCTGTATTATCACAAGAATTTTATAACCGTTGTTTCCTGACTTTGTTCCTTTCCTTGAGTGGCTGAGCAAGTTAAGCAGAGGTCTCTAAGCACAAAGTTTGCACCCTCTCTCTCAGAGATTCCATGAGCCTTGCTCAAGCTCCTTTTCCTCTTCACAGTGGTGAGGTAACTCCTAATTTCTCAGGTCTGACCATAGGCTACACTGTGAAGTGGGATCGCCGCGGTTCATTTGCCCACTTCTAGCCAGGGAAGGCTGGAAGCACAGTGGTAGTTTTGCACAACTTACTCAAGTAACTTGTTTAGTTGTTTGGGATATTTTTTCCTGTCTTTTCCTTTTCTTTTGTGGTGCTGGGGATCAAACTCAGGGCCTCATGTGTGCTAGGTAAACCCCCCTCCACTGAGCTATGTGTGCACCCATTTGAGTTTCTAAGAAAATCATTCTTTTTCCATATCACTGCCATTGGTCACAATGCTGGATTTGATCACTGTTCATGTGCCTTTTGAAATAAGTGAAGTCTTTTAAAATTTTTTGGTGCTAGAGGTTGAATCCAGGCCTCATGAGTGCTACCCCCAGCTAAAACAATTGAAGTCTTAATGCATTAGCTATAGTCCTTCATTCATGATGACTGTTTCCTGGGTTGTCTGATCCCAATTTTCTGAATTCTCAAGGGTAGCAGAAGTGGTTGTTTTCTATTCAATTTACCTAATAGCTCTGGGCTGTGAAATGCTTCCAAAGGCTGTTAAGAGGAGAGAGCAAAAATGAAATGAATATTTGACACATCCAAATGGCAAAGAAAGAGAAGGATGAAGTAGTTGATAGGGGACACTGAGACCTAATGAACATTTCTGTACAACCCAAGGGAGAAGGTCACGTGTGGATGGGTAATTGATGTTTGGATTTTGTAAGAGGGAAGCATGGAAGGAGAAGTCACAACTTTGTCCAAAATCAGGAATCAGGATGTGGAACTCCAGGCCCTTCATGATTAAAAAAAAAAAAAAAAAAGTAATATATATATATATAAACTTCTGGGCTGAGTTAGAGCCAGAGTGGTTTACTAGGGTACATAACTTGTGGGTACTCACTGGAACTTCGAAGGTCACAAGGAGCAAGGCAGGGCTTTCAGCCACCAAAGGGATGGGTGGCTTTCTTAATTATAGTTCCAGCAGGTTGAGCCCCATGACCAGTCCTGTGGCACATGAAAGCCATTAATGGTGCAAGACTCTGGCTTAGCAAGCTGCTATCTGGGGCAGCGGCCATGGTGAATAATTCTTTTTTGTCATGGAAGGTGCCATATAGGTCAAGGGGGAATATTCTGAGAAGAGTCCACAAACTCTGACATGGCTTTTGGCATGTGGGCCTTGGGAAGGAAAGAACTTCTTTGAGGGGTGAAAGAATGAGATCTGATGGGCTACTGTGTTACAATGAAAGTGGTGTTCTTTCTTCCAAATATATAACAACTTTGAGCTTCCAGGAGACAGACTGATTGGCAGAGGCACAATCCCTGTGCAGTTTTGTGAGCTTGTTTCCATGGCATTGTACTACAGTTTGAGTTCCTTTCCTGGCAGAATACAACGTGCCTTAAAACATCAGCTCCTATAGCCAGGCTTTCCAGGTATTCCAGCCAAGCAGGTTGCCGGCAACCTCACCTTCACCTTCACTCCTCCTTGGGCATTTATAACATCATTTATTTGGGTCTTGTCTTCTCTCCCTCTCAGGGTCAGGGGTCCTGCCTAGTCATCTCTGAATGCCCAGGCTCAGCCCCTCTAGTGGGGTTTAGAAATTGAAGGAAACTTAATTGCCAGGAGGGTACATGTGTAACTCAGTACTCTATTTCTGACTAGTGGGCTCTCCTTAAGGAATAGAGGGTAGCTTGGTCTCCTGTCCACTGTGGAAACAACATGTCCAAAGGGCCTTTTCAAAGGTCCTGCTTGTGTCTAGCAACTCAAGCCTGAAGGTATATTAAAGAAAAGGACCACCCATAAGGGCTAGATTGGTAATGCAGCAGGTGTAAGGTGAGGGAATGGTGCAAATGTAGTGTCCCTGCATGTGATAAATCTCAGGCCCTGGAAACCTGTGGGCTGATTTCAGGCAGTGGGGCTTCAGCTTGGTAAGGCTGAACTCCTTGAAGTGGGGTAAGGCACAAAGTCCTCCCCATGCCAGCCTCCTCAGATCCTCCCTGCCTCACAGGACTGTGCCAGCTGTCACTCTTGTGGTGGAAAGCCCCTGCTGACCTTTGCTTCTCCTTGGCTGTGTGAGTTCTGCCTTTAGGCCTCAAGGGGATAGCAGTACTGCAGGCTCTTCCTTCTGGTTAGCTTTAGCAGGGTGAGAACAGTGTTCTCTCCCTGGGTGTGCTGGAGGATGAGACTCCTGTTTTGAATTAAAGTGTCTGAGGCAGTCCTTAGTCTAGCCCAGAATATGGTCTTCCCCTCTCTAGATATAAGCTCTCACTCCAAATAAACCACTTGCTCATTTGCCTTTGAATCTAGCTAGGCAGAGTAGACTCTGGTTTGATTTTCTCTTCCAAGTCAAGTTATTGTCCAAGCATTAGAGCTTAGCTGGGAGTTTCTCTTGGTTGCCCCTCTCTGGTCTTTCAGCACTACCCAGGTTAGTTGTGAAATTGGATATCATTTTTCCTTGTCCCTTTAATTTCTAAAGGTTTTACTGCAAATTGCTAGCAAAAGATACTTGGATAATCTCTTGAAAAGAAAGGGGAGGTTAGGGAGATTTAAAATTCAAGTTCTTATAGTGGATGTTTTTGGGGCCCTTCCCCACCCCCACCCCCAGATAGACTCCTCTATAAAGAGGAAATTTGCATGCTTAGACTAGCACATCAGGTCTGTTTGCTCACTTGGTACCTTCTGGAGCCTGCCTGTACTCTTGTAGTCTGACTTTCTAGATGAGGAAGACTACTTTTGTGTTCAACATTTAACCCGACTTTAGGCTATTTTGTATTTACTTTGTCTCCCTCATCTCTCCTCCTCTAGTTTTGTACCAACCATAGAGAAACTATCCTTACCTTTTACTCCAGGAAGTAGGAAGGTTTACCTGTAAAGGACACTAGGATCTTCCTGTGTTTCAGTATAGAATCTGTTTTCCCTTCACTCAGACTCAAGGGCTCTCTTGTATCTTCTTCTGGCCCCAGGAAGTCCTACCTTCTCCCTTGTCTAGTTCATGTTTGATTTAATTGGCAGTTAGGGAAAACAGCCTAATCAGCTGCTGATGGAGACAGATCCAAGAGAAACTTAGCTGCTTCTTCAGTGGATACATCAGGATTGGAGCTCCCTAGGGTGTAGTTTGCATTTTCTCTCCTTCTTTCAGATGCAAAGTGGCCTCTACCACTCAGCTACTTCCTCAAGTTCCCAAGGACTTTTTCTCTTATTACAGGTTTGGTTGTTGACTTGGGTCAGTGGTACAGGTTTAATTAACAAAGAATATGGGCCAGGTATGGTGGTCCATGCCTGTAATACCAGCTATTCAGAAGGCTACAATAGAAGGATGGCAAGTTCTAGGCCAGCCTGGGCAACTTAGCGAGACTACCATCTCAAAAAAAAAAAAAAAAAAAAAAAAGGGGGTGGGCGTGGGGAGGTGGCCTGGGTATGTAGCTCAGTGGTAGAGCACCACTGGGTTCAATCCCCAGTATAGGGTGGGAGGGGGAAAAACAAGGGTGTGTGACTGCCTGTTGCTTCAGAAGCTGGCACCCACCCATGTTGGTTCTGGAAGGTGCTTTTGACTGATAAAACAAAGATGATTAGCAAATCCTTAGACTGTGATCACTCACCTCAGATCAGGTGTGAGTGTGTAGGTATGTGCATGCTATGTATTTCCCACCTCCCCCCATCCAGTGCTGGGACCAAACCCAGGGCCTCACAAGGTATGGTAGGCAAGTGCTTACCACTGAGCCACACTCCAGTCTGCTGCTTATTTTATTTATTTTTTAATTTTTTTTTTAGTTGTACATGGAAACAATACCTTTGTTTTATTTATCTACCATTATGTGGTGCTGAGGTTTGAACCCAAGGCCTCGTATGTGCTAGGTGAGCGCTCTCTACTGCTGAGCACAACCCCAGCCTCTGCTGCTTATTTTAAAACACTATTTTATTTTATTTTTTTAAAAAGTCAGCCATTCCAGAGGCTGAGGCAGGAAGACTAAAAGTTTGAGGCCAGCCTTGGCATTTTAGCAAGACCCCACCTGGAAATAAAAAGGGCTATAGCTGTAGCTGAGTTGTAGAGAACTCCTGGGTTCAATCCCTAGTACTGCACGTATGCACAAACAAACATGAACACACGTGTGTATGTGTGTTTACTGAAGCACTTTAAAAGAAGAAAAATGACTTTTTGTTTCTAAGAGATTTACTGGCAAGCACTTTTTACATACTTTTCTGAGCTTTTTGTTTCTAAGAGATTTACTGGCAAGCACTTTTTACATACTTTTCTGAGCTTTTTTCCTTTTTGTTTTCTGGCAGATTTGGTGGTCTTCAAAAAGCATTCTGATATTGGCCCTGACCAGCACAGGGCCCCCACTTCAATACTCTAACCCTCCCTGATAATTTTCCTAGTCCACAGTTCCCATAGGAAGCTTTTTCTTGAAGACTAATTCTACCATTAAGGGATGGACATGATTCTTATTTGGTACACTGTACAACAATGCTAGAGCCTCTTTATGGCTGAAGGATTAGACCCTAGGGATTTGAATGGAATAATCAGCTGAGTTGACCCTGTTATTTATATTTCTCTGCCAGTTATACAACAGCCAATGCCGAGTCTGACTATGAGAGAGACTCTGACAAGGAGAGTGAGGATGAAGGGGAAGATGAAGTGAGCTGTGAAACTGTAAAGATGGGAAGAAAGGATTCTCTGGAACTGGAGGTGGAAGCAGCTTCAGGTCCAGCATCTGGTGTCTTAGAGGCTGAAGTCTCTCTGGGTCATGAGGATGTGCTGCCCCTCCTGCAGCAGGCTGACGAGCTACACCAGGGCAACGAGCAGAATAAGCGTGAGGGCTTCCAGCTGCTGCTCAACAACAAGCTCGTGGTGAGGCTCTAACTGCTTGTCTTCTCCCTCCCTTATCTCTTGACCCATAGGGAATGAAGAAAGGCCCATATGGTGACTGACCCTGCAAGATAACATGGGAAGGAACATGGGAATGAGATGGCTAGTTCTGCCTGTGCTCCCCAGGTTGCACATCATTTTCCAAGAAGGCCCAGCCGGGGTACTATCTGCCCCAGAGCTTTCTTCCTGCTGAGGAAGAGAAGTATAGTTCTCTGCCTCCTGTGGATTCAAAATAAGCTCTTTCTCTCTCTGTAGGGGGAAATGGGGAAAGGACTGGAATGGGTACCCCTCCTCTTATTTTCCTTGAGGTAGAACTCATTCTGTCTGCTCTAACTTGAGGTTTCTATCACAAGTAACAAGTGTGTAGAGCACTCAAGCGCTCTTTTCTTGGGCAACTTCACACTTTTTTTCGTGTCAGCAAGACTCCTCTTGCTGTGTCCCTCTGTATCTTCTTGGATTTGACCTTTCCCCTAGCAGTATAAGGCCAGGGTGCCCTTCCCTGTGATTATGCAAGGTATCAGCTAGAGATGCATCATCAGTTCCGAACCTGGGAGGTCTATGGAGTGGGAAGACTGCATGGCAGTTGGCCTCATGTTAGTGACTGTAACACACTATCTTTGAAAATTAAACTGAGGGGCTGGGGATGTGGCTCAAGCGGTAGCACGCTCACCTGGCATGCGTGCGGCCCGGGTTTGATCCTCAGCACCACATACAAACAAAGATGTTGTGTCCACCAAAAACTAAAAAATAAATATATATATTAAAAAAAAAAAAGAAAAGAAAATTAAACTGAGGATGTGGTGTCGCATTCCTGTTTGTTTTACAGTATGGAAGCCGACAGGACTTTCTTTGGCGCCTGGCCCGGGCCTACAGTGACATGTGTGAGCTCACTGAGGAGGTGAATGAGAAGAAGTCATATGCCCTAAATGGTAGGTGCTGAGAGGTTCCTAGTGGGAAAGTGACTGATTGTGGAGGTACAGGTGGTTCATCTACCTGGGACTCAGGGGAACCACCAGGATGTTGGCTATGAGTTGTGGCTTACTCACTAGGGGACAAACTTGGGTTTTGACATACAGCAGTTTACCTCTTTGCATGTCATAGTAATTGACACAGGAGCACATGATTTTTTTTTTTTTTTTTTTTAAAGAGAGAGTGAAAGAGGGGAGAGAGAGAGAGAGAGAGAGAGAGAGAGAGAGAGAGAGAATTTTTTAATATTTATTATTTTTTAGTTCTCGGCGGACACAACATCTTTGTTTGTATGTGGTGCTGAAGATCGAACCCGGGCCGCACGCATGCCAGGCGAGCGCGCTACCACTTGAGCCACATCCCCAGCCCAGGAGCACATGATTTTAAGGGTAGTTGTATCATGTTAGCATTAGTCTTTGTTCTTACTCCTCAAGCATAAGAGAAGCAAAGCCTTTACCTTTTTTTGTGATACTGGGGATTGAACCCAGGGATGCCTACCACTGAGCTACATCCCTAGCCCTTTTCAGTTTTTGAGACAGGGTCTTGCTAAGTCTTGAGCTTGTAGTCCTCCTGCCTCACCCCCCCCCCTTTTTAAATATTCTTTTAGTTGTTGATGGACCTTTATTTTATTTATTTACTTATTATGTGGTGCTAAGAATTGAACCCAGTACCCCACACACACTAGGCAAGTGCTCTACCACTGAGCTACAACCCCAGCCCCTGCTTCAGCCTCTTGAGTTGCTGGGATTATATATGTGTGCCACCATGCCTGGCAAAGCCTCCTTTCTTAACTGGAAAGGAGGTAGAACTCAAGGTTTCTGGTTGCTGTTTAGGAATCTAGTTTTAGTTATACTGTCTATGTGGCAGGTGTTCTGAGAATGTGAGTATATATGGTGAACACTTAAGAAGCAGTTTGGGAGTTTACTGCTAGTGTAGAAATCTGATATGCACTTAGCAAATCTGTTGTCTAAGTATTGTGGAGGATAGGGTACATCAGACCTGTGTCAGACTCAGGGCTTGTCTTTGTTTGTCATGAGGGTGGACTCTTTAAACAAGACTGATGTGAGCTAGGTATGATGGTGCATGCCAATAACCCCAGCTACTTGGGAGGCTGAGGCAGGAGGATCACAAATTTAAGGTCAGTTCAATCAATCAACTTAAGGAGACCCTGTCTCAAAACAGAGTGCTGAGGAGGGTAGGCATGGTGGCACATGCCTGTGATCCCAGCAACTTGGGAGGCTGAGGCAGGAGAGGACGACTGCAAGTTCAAAGCCAGCCTCAGAAACTTAGTGAAGTCCTAAGCAATTTAGCAAAGACCCTGTCTCTAAATAATATATTAAAAAACAGGCTGAGGATGTAGCTGCATGGTAGAGTGCTCCTGGGTTCAATCCCCAATACTGGGCAAAAAAAAAAAAAAAAAAAAGTGAGACTATCCCTAACCCTACCTTGCCACACACCCTATGTCAGGCACCTAAATGGGCTTCCAGGTATATGATCCAGTTCATTATCTAAGGTGACTGACTAATATGGATTTATCATTTTTCCCACTTAAGACAACCCTACAAATGTTACTGAATCTTTTTTCTTTTAATATTTATTTTTTTGTTGTAGTTTGACACAATACCTGTATTTTATTTATTTTTATGTGGTGCTGAGGATTGAACCCAGGGCCTTGCATGTGCTAGACAAGTATTCTCCCATTGAACCATAACCCCAGCCCAAATGTTACTGAACCTTTGAAAATGTGAATCTGACAATACTTCAAGGTCAGCATTCTAAATATTATTAGAATTCTATTGATGGAGAAACTTAGAGTTGATACAGACTCTCAAAGGTCCCTGGAAGTTAAGAGAAGGTGCTTTTACTGTTTGTTTTTTTTTTTTTTTTTTTTTCCTTCAAAAGCATCTGCTGCCCCTCCTAAATTTCATTTGAGGATTCTGATCAGCTTTTGGGCTGATTTTTTTGATGTCTTGGTATCAACAACTTTTTCTTTTCCTCTGATAATTTCTCACACAACCTATCCCCAAATGGGACTTTTTACTTGTTACTATGAAAAGTCTGAATTTTAGAAAGATTCTGGGAGTGGTGGTTCACATCCATCAGCTCAATCATCTTTAGCACCTGTCTCACCCTCCATACCTTTTCCAGAGCTGCTGCCTTCTCTATGAAGTCCTATGAGTTTTTCAACTCAAACTTTAATTTCTTTAGCTTTTTTTAAGCTAACAAATGATATCATGAAAAGGAGATTGGAAAACATTGCTTCTTTCCAATGCTGTATAGAATCAATTTATTGACTTCATCTTTCAAGTCATTTGTACTTCGAAAGTTATGATTTCCATCTAGATTTGGTAGACCTACTTACTGGTGCTGAGCATAAGAGGTCTTCAAAATCTAATAATCACATTTTTAAGTAAAACCAACATAGAATAAATAAGAAAATAACTTTTTTTTTAAGGTACTGAGGATTGAACCTAGGTACTTGTGGATGCTAGGCAAGCACTCTATCACTAAGCACATACCTAGCTCTACTGTTGGTATTCTTACATCATCATGAGCTTCAATAATGGTCTGCCATTTGTGGCCATGAAACATTCTGTCATGGGATCCGTGCCCTAGAAGTTAGGAAGTGTATGTCTGAATATTCTCAGAAATTAGTTTGAATTTTCTATGCAATCTTACCATTTTGCAGATCAACAAGGCTAACTTTAAACATACAACCCTTGAGGTTATTAGATGCAATTTTGTTTCGTTAATAACCATTTTTTGGGGGATGGATACTGGGAATTGAATACAGGGGTGCTCTACCATGGTGCTACATCCCTAGTCCTTTTTATTTACCTTGAGACAGGGCCTCACTAAGTTGCCAATGCTAGCCTTGAACATGCAATCCTCCTGAGTAGCCATTATTTCTTATATTGAACATAGCAGGTATTTTCATATCATACCTATTTTTCTTAGAAAATGGACCAACCACTTTCTTTTCCCATTTTGCTCCATTTTGTAAGATTCCTGTTCTTGTGAACTGCCATTGTGTTTCTTAGAAAGCCGAAGGGCAAACTGTTTCTTATTAGTGCTAACAGCCAGCATGAATCATGAAGACAGGGGGTGAGCAGTGGTCACAGTAGTATCCACAGCCAGCACTTGTTTAGTTTGGTTTTTGTGTTTAGCACTCCTGGACAAGTTTATTTCTACTGGAGGTTAGATGACTATGGAATGTCTTTGAAGGTCTTACTCTGGAATTGTAGTCTTTTAGAATTATCCTTATTGGGTCAAGCCCATTTTGTTCCATTGTCGCAGATGTGGAAGACCTATAAAAACTTAAAATATAGTATATAATGTATAGCTAAACTAAAATAAAATTGTAACAGTGTAATTTACAAACTCTAGATTATGACTTCCAGCTTTTACTTATTTATTTATTTTGGTACCAGGAATTGAACTAAGGGGCACTGGACCACTGAGCTACATCCACAGCATTTGTATTTTATTTAGAGACAGGGTCTCACTGAGTTGCTTACTGCCTTGCTTTTGCTAGCTTTGAACTTGTGATCCTTCTGCCTCAGCCTCCCCAGCTGCTGGGATCACAGGCATGCACCACTGCACTCAGCTTCCAACTTCTTTTAATGTACCTGTGTTGATGTAACTGAAATACTGGCAAAATTGAAAACTTGGGATTTACTGGGTCCCAAGTTATTCTATCTCTAGATGCTAAGAACATAAGAAGGAAGGCATTCTGTGGCTCTTCGGCTATGATTTGTCCATCCCACTATCCAGCTTGGTAAGAATTGGCTGTCACATATTCACTATTATTTTCCTAGTGACACAGTGCTTTAAAGGAGATAGAAACCCTAAAAGGTAATGTCCCTCACTGGTGGGGTCACATTGCCTTTATGTTTGGAAAAGGAGAGTTAAGAGACTTTTATAGCATCAGTTGCCTTAAAAATTACTAAAATAATTACTAAAATATGAGCAAACAGTACAGATTAGCCAACTGACAACCTCAATATATTACTTTTGTTCCATTTTTATCAAAGGAAAAATCCCTTTTTGCAATTTTTTTTTCTAGTGTATGGTTGTAATGATCCTCATCTGGAGGTCTATGGACTCCATCTTCTTTAATACTTTAA
This sequence comes from Spermophilus citellus, assembly GCF_964194105.1. Lineage (NCBI taxonomy): Eukaryota > Metazoa > Chordata > Mammalia > Rodentia > Sciuridae > Spermophilus > Spermophilus citellus. The sequence continues at coordinate 138,146,539 of NC_138185.1, forward strand.
GGGACCCTCATTAGAAGCTTTCATGTGTTTGGACTTTGATGTCTTTGTTAGTCTGGTTCCTAGAAAACTTGGTAAAACTATGCAGAAGTTGCTTGACTCCTATAAGAATTGTGGCTTTGGGCTGAGGGTATAGCTCATTGGTGGAGTATTTCCCTAGCATAATAGAAAGTCTTGGGTTCAATCCCCAGCACTAGGGCAGGTGGTGGATCCTTTTGAGGATTTTATCAAATTTTATACATTTGCCACTGATGACAGATATGGGTCACCTCTCCAAGGTGAAGAGGAATCATCCATGAGAACCCATATACAGCTTTTTCACAAACTATTTCCATGTAAGTCCCAATTGTATAAGTATTAGTGAGAGCTAAAGTACTCATTTTTCCCACAGCGCTTCCTGGGGAAGTATACAAGGGAGCCCATGTCAATTCTAGATTTACCTTTATCTTTCAGGAAAGGAAGAAGCAAAGGCTGCTCTGGAGAAGGGGAATGAGAGTGCTGAATGTCACCAGTGGTAATAACACCCTGCAGGGTTCTGACAAGAGCCAGAACAGAGACCTTTCTTTTCTCTGTCCTGGCCAGAGGATCCAGGATGGGGAGCTCTACTCTGCATTTCAACATGCTAACCCTATCCCAGCCAGGGACCATAGATTTTCTTTGGGAGATGCTCTGGGGCTGAGGCAAGTTGGGAGAGCAAGCTTTTTTTCCTGCTGTGGCTAGAAGAAATGGGTATCTTTGTAAGAGTGACCCTAGCCATAAAAACTTGTGGGTTCTTGGCTCCTCAGGGAGACTGGAGCAATTTGCTGCTCCCTTGTCCTACATAAACTCTTCTTTCCTCTAGCTGTGATCCCTGGCTGGTGGTGGACCTTGGCTTCTTTGCATGAGAAAAACTAAGCAAAGCCAAAGAAGCTGAGAGGTCAATTATTAGCTTCCTGGGCTGGGGATGTCACTTAGTGGTAGAGTGCTTACCTAGCATGAGGCCCCAAGTTTGATCCCCAGCACCACAAAACAAAAAGCCCAAAACACATCAGCCCTTTTTGTGAGCAAAACTCTGCCAACTTATTAGTCAAACCTACCCATGTCCAAAGTCCTGATTTTAGCATCTGAGTTTTAGTGAAAATGTTTTTTCCCCCTCTCTCACTATCCCATTGCTTTCTAAGCCTCTGCCCTCAGATTGTGAGCTGAGAGGCTGTGCTTCTCTGTTGCTGAAACCTCCTCTGCAAGGGTTCTTGGAGGCCAGGTAACTCTCCAGGGTGTCATTGCTTTCCTGGTCTAGGATCCCAAGGATGAAAACTGGCTCTGAGGAACAGCTGTTTTGATTAACTATGGATATGAACCTCTGGAAGTGTCTGATACAGATAACCCCAGGTATTTAGTAAATAAAGCAACTAAGGCCTGGTTAGGCACTCAATGCATGTCAATTTTGCTTCTAGAAACAATGCTGGGGTGGATAACGTAGAACCCCCCCCCCCCCTAAGTACTAGGGATTGAACTGAGGGCTGCTCTACCACTGAGCTACAAGTCTAATCTTTGAGAAGGTGTAAAATTGTTGAGGTTGCCCTTCAGCTTTTGGTCTTCCTGCTTCAGCCTCCTGAGTAGCTGGGATAACTGGTGTGCACCATGTACCAGGCTTGGCCTTGTTTTTTTTTTTTTTTTTTAAATATTTACTTTTTAAGTGTAGTTGGAGACTCAATACCTTTATTTATTTATAATGTGGTGCTGAGTATGGAACCCAGGGCCTCGCATGTGTCAAGTGAGCGCTCTACTGGTGAGCCACAACCCTAGCCCCTTGGCCTTGTTTTTGTTGTCTTGATTTTTCTTACAGCGCTGGGCATCAAATCTAGGGTACTGAGCATGCTAGGCAAGTGCTATACTACTGAGGTATATCTCCAGCCCCCATAAAATGTTTATTTGGCAGACAGCAAAAGCTGCTGTCTTTTTGTTCCCTTGGAGGGGAGGATGTAAGGAGCTAAAACGGGTCTTTCTTGGCTTCTGTTGGTTCCCAAGTTAATGAGAGATTCCTATAGTATCCCATCCCAATTTGGCCATGCTGAGAGCATAGTTTCCCAAATTCTGATGATATATCTGTGTACTCCGAAGGCCAAGACCTACCTTTAGTGTTTGCTTAGGAGACAATTAACAAGCTACTTAAGTCATTTAGTTTTCTGCTGACTTATGTGTACTCCCACTTCTCTATTTTTTTGTTTGCAGTGCTGGGGATGGAACTTAGGGTCTTGCACATGCTAGGCAAGTGTTCTACTACACCCCTAGTCTTCTGGTTTTTCAAGTTTTTATGATTAGCTATGTTTGTACTATATGAGGAGATTTTAGAGATGTGTATCGAGACCTTGCCTAAATATGTATATTTACTTTTGGTACTGGGGATTGAACCCAGTGGTGCTCTACCATTGAGCTACATCCCTAACCCTTTTTAAAAAAAAAAATCTTTGTTATTTTTTATGTAGTGCTGAGGATCGAACCCAGTGCCTCACACATGCGAGGCAAGTGCTCTACCATGAACTACAGCCCCAACCCATCCCCAACCCTTTGAGACAGGGTCTTGCTAAGTTGCTGAGGCTGCACTTGAACTTGCAATCCTCCTGCCTCAGCTTAAGTTGCTAGGATTACATGCATGTGACACCACTTCCAGCTTCCCTAAATATTCCTAAATGTGAAGAGATTTAATGTGATGGGCCAAGCTTTTTAATGCCTATAACACACTGGAGAACTATAAGCCTACCACTGTGTATTAAATACTAACTGGAATTGCAGGTCTTGGAGAGGGAATTAATAAAATGAAAATCATACTTTTAGCTCTATTTGAACATGGAGGGATAGAGGATAACACAACTAGGCTATGGGTGGGGCACTGATAGTACCTAGTCCTTGTGTCCTTGAGCTTGCTGCTGCTTCCCCCCTTAGGTATGCAGTGCTTTGTGGTCAGTTGGCTGAGCATGAGGGCATCCAGAGGCGCATCCAGAATGGCTTTAGTTTCAAGGTGAGGATAAGCTTCTTCCCTTAGGCTGGTCTATTCTGGATTGCCTATTCATACCCAGCTCCCTTAGAAGGGCTTTCTTACAACCTCAGTGCCTTGCTGCTATTCTCTTTGATCTGATGTTTTATATTTGTATTTTCCCTTTAGGAGCATGTGGACAAAGCCATTGCTCTCCAGCCAGAAAACCCCATGGCTCACTTTCTTCTTGGCAGGTGGTGCTACCAGGTAAGCTATATGTCAGGGCTGACATAATGGCCCAATGGTCCTAAACGTGCTGACACTGATTTCTACCAGGGTTAGTCCTCAGCTTCATCATCTTGGTCTGGTGGGTTCCATTTCCTCAATGCTCATGTTATTGATGGCTGTTTGGTTTTAGATCAGATTATTCACTACTCTTAAAGGTTTTTCTTAAACCTTTTATTTACATCTTGATCTTTTGATGGCAGGTCTCTCACTTAGGCTGGCTAGAAAAAAAAACTGCTACAGCCTTATTTGAAAGCCCTCTCAGTGCAACTGTGCAGGATGCCCTACAAAGCTTCTTGAAGGTATGAGGGGAGATAGATAGGTAGCAGCCCCAGAGCCAGGGTAACCTTATTTTTCCTAAAGACATTACTGAGACCCTTAATGGGAAGGGTTTCTACAGGGGAAAGTTGCCTGCCTGTTGTATGGGAAAATGAGAATTACCTGGCTAGAACAACTGAATCAGTCTCTTGGTTGGGGCCTGGAAATGTCTACCGAATAAACTTTTGCCTCACTTGAATTTTAGAACTTCTTAATGAAATGCCTTCCCTCTCTAGGTTGAAGAACTACAGCCAGGATTTTCCAAAGCAGGAAGGGTGTATATTTCCAAGGTAAACTCACTCACTTCAACCTAGATGAAAAAACATTTATGTAGATGGTATTTCTAGTGCTGGTGAATCCAGGCACTCTACCACATTCCCAACCCTTCTGGGAACTTTTGAAAGCATAGATATTTTTGCTCTTCCTATCTCCTGGTGGTGTTTGTCAGGTTTTTATTGTTGTCTCTTCTCAGTGCTATAGAGAACTAGGAAAAAACACTGAAGCTAAAAGGTGGATGAAGCTGGCCTTGGAGTTGCCAGATGTTACTAATGAGGTAATACTTTTTAAAGAGTTTTTAAAATACTGAATTCTACCACTGTGTCATCATGTGACCTTTTCAATAAAGAAAATCTTCCCTTGAGGTCTTATTTCCCTGGGATGAGAGTTTATCCTCTACATGGAATCTCTTCTGTGTTCTGTGTACATCTTACCTAGGGGAGGTGAAAGATTTCATAGGCTCCAGGCTATCTGGGAAAGTAGGAGAAAAGACTACAGCTAAGAGCTCAGGAGGGAAGCAAAGGACCCCTCAGGTACTGGTGGTTTGAGAAAAGGTTGGCGCAGATTTTGAGTACTAGATTTGTTCTGTTTGTTTCTCTAGGATTCAGCTTTCCAGAAGGATCTGCAAGAACTGGAAGTAATTTTAGGAGAATAATCACATTTCAATGGCCTTTGTGACTTCAGGAATACTATCTAAGAGGGGGAAAAAAAATCAAGGCTTTCTAAGATCAGAAAACCAAGCAAGACTGGTTTAGGCAGTGTTCTGCCCCCTGGGTCTGACTATTACCCACTACCGTTCCCCAACTTCTTGCCTGCTATCCATCAGTTAATTTATTCTCATGTTTTACCTAATCTAAAATTAGGGAAGAACTTGCACCTTGGGTTTCTGTTGTTCTTCCCCTTAAGGAAATTCTTGAAAAATGAAGACTTAAACTGGCATTTGCCGTAGGGTTAAGTGTGGGTGGATCCCTGAAGGCTGCTAGAGCTGAAAATGAAGTAGCAGCACTGCCAGTGAGATAGATGAACTTTCAAAGAGCTAAAGGAACAAAGAGAACTTGTCACTCTAATGTTTTCACTGATTAATATTCATATTCATAATATTCATTAGCTATATCTATAATCCTAAGATCATACTCTGCTTACCAGGACAAAACAAGGGGCCAGAGCAGTTCAATTATTGCCCCTCTCATCACCTATCATGTGGGCTCTACCTATATTCCTGGGTTAAGGGGCTGGACCACTTGACTTCCAGAGTTCTGGCAGCTTTTAGAATGATAGCAATGGCATTAGGGTTTATTGTACAACAATGATCTGAAGCATTATCTGGAATATATTTTGGCACAAGCTTGAAATAAACCAAAGTTGATAACAATGATGACGATCTTCTGTTTTTTCCTCCTACACATGAAATTATATGCATAGAAAAACAGTGCACTAAATAAGATCTTTGATTAATGTTCTTTACAGTGGAAAAATTTAACTGCATGTAAAACATAGCCAGAGAGCCTGCTTTTTTTTTTTTTTTTAAAGAGAGAGAGAGGAGAGCGAGAGAGAGAGAGAGAGAGAATTTTTAATATTTATTTTTTAGTTCTTGGCGGACACAACATCTTTGTTGGTTTGTGGTGCTGAGGATCGAACCCGGGCCGCACGCATGCCAGGCGAGCACGCTACCGCTTGAGCCACATCCCCAGCCCCAGAGAGCTTGTTTTTATCCTGAACAAGATCGACTGCAACTAAATAAGTGTTCCCTGCCCCTCTTGTTTAGCACAAAGTCCAATTCCAAATAAAGAGTAAGACAATTGTCTAGGTCAGATTCATCGAAGTACCACATAGGGCTGAGGTGCCTTTATGAGAGCCAATATTTCACTGCAGAATCTGTCACTGTCTTTATAAAGACCAACCTAGGTTTATTTTGTGATGTAGAAAAAGAAGATCCGAGATACAGTCAATTCTGAGGATAAGACAACTTTGTTATCTAAAACCCAAAGTTTTTGGATGGTCAGTGAGAATATAGGTGTGTACTGCCATGCCCACTCCCTTAAAGTCAAACAAAACTGCATTAAATTGATCTAAATATTCCCATTTCCCTGCATAAAGCAGGGGACCAACATATGCGGAGGCAGAGATTTTCTGTGTCACATATCCCCAATACTAGCTGAGAGGCCTTTTAAACTTAGAACTGATTAAAACCCATTCCAAGTAGAAGTCTTGACAACAGAAGGATCTCAAACCTCTGAAACATAATAATCTGGGCAAGTGCCAGACCACTACGACCTGAGACTTATGGAATAAAAACAAGACATAGGAATGTCATGATAGTTCAGTCTTGTAATGTTTTCCATTAGATTGAAGGATACAAGGTCAATTACCTGAATGTAGGATTTCCTTTTCAGTTTTTAACACTTAATGCAATAGAAACTGACCAGCACTACTCAGTGCCAGAGTGGTATTATGGAAACCCTATCTTGAAATATTCATCTTGCTCTAGATAACTATCCTATAAACAGTAGTTCAGGGGCTGGGGTTGTAGCTCAGTGGTATAGTGCTTGCCTATTGTGGGTCACTGGGTTCGATCCTCAGCACCACATAAAGATAGACATAGTACCTTTACTTACATACAAACAAAAACAAAAAAACCAATCAGTATACTCTTCAGTGCACACTTGTAATCCTAGCAACTGAAAACACTGATACAGAAAGATCACAAATTTGAGGTCAGACTTGGTACTTTAGCAGACTCACTCAAAATAAAAAGGAATGGAGATATACTTCAGTGGTAGAGCATCCCTTGGATTAGTCCCTAGGACCACAAAAAAACTAAATAGTATATTCATCACAAAAAGTTATTTTATTAATAGCCTCATACTGTATCTGCTTACTTAGTCTTTGAAATGCTTAAGATTCCAGAATTCAGTTAGTCTTAGTGGTAAGTAAAAGACCAAGCAAATAGAAGAATAAGGACTGATAGCCCAGCAGGCCTCATCCAAGAGTCCTTAATCTAAATCAAATTTTTATGAGTTCAGGCATACAACCTTAAAACCTACATTCTAATTAACAGGGGAGTTTTGCTGATAGAGAAAAGATCCTGTGAAGAGAGACACTCCTTTGGCTACAGAGCTCAGACATTTTATTTTATCATTATTTGGAAGTGAAAGAAGAAATCTGATCTTCCCAACTACTTTTCTTGGAGACCTGTTAGCCCTGAGTCCATTCCAAGACACTATGTCAAAGGTATTTTATACCTCTATAAACACCAAAGAAATCACAAAGATTAACATGCTCCAGAAGGAATAAACATTTCAGATCAGTTTGTGAATACTGACCTGTCTCCTATTTACACAATTAGAAAGGCTGATATAATAGCTATTTTCCTGGATGTCGTCCTGGCACTCACAACAAGGAAGAAGCTTGTGAAGAACCCCAGGGAGCAGTCCTCTCCATTAGATTGCAGCACTTAAAAAAAGTTTACCACAGGGGAAAAAATCCAGTAATTCAGTCTTTGGCATCTCCCACACCATCCGCATTGATGGCAAACATAGCTTCAGCTTCAGGAAGACAAGGAGAGTCGTAGATTTTGCAGATTCTTGTTTCCCCTCTTCCTTTCCTCAGGTATAATCTGACCCAAAGATACAGACCAAAGCACCAAGTTATTATAATTACATCCTGACTTTATAATAGAGCTTTTAAAGATATATATGTATACGTGTGTGTATTTCCTACAAGGACATTAGGGATTTTAGTGCATTTCTAACCTGGAGAAATCCATTCTCTCTGACCCCTTTAGTGGAATGCTCATACTGAAAAAAACACTTCAAAATAATCAGGCAGAGGTTCAATACTCATTCTTCAATAACAGAGTTTTAAATTCCTTTATGAACCAAAAGCAAACACCAGTACCAATCAGAGTAAGACAATTAGATTTAGCAAGAGTTCCCAAGTGTTTAATTACACAATGTCAGCTTTAATATGGTTTATTTTATTTTATAAAATATTTATTTCTTTAGTTTTTAGGTGGACACAGTTATCTTTATTTGCTGAGAACCAAACCCAGTGCCTCACATACTCTAGGCGAGTGCACTACCAATTGAGCCACATCCCCAGCCCTTTAATATGGTTTAAATGGAAATGTTTTATTGTCATGTTTAGTTCACAGTTAATAGAACATATATTTAAGCAAGAAGTATTAATGCCATCACCTTACCTGGTGGTTGATGCATGGGCAATGATGTTTCCTCCAATAGGCTTTTTGGGATCCGCAGCAAACATGGCTGCTCCATCCACTTGAGCTACCACTTGGTTGGTGATTACCACCGCTACACCAAACTGATGAGGAAAGGATGTCAGTTTTGTAGCTAGGGACATTCCAAGAACCTTAATGCTGCCACCACTTCCCCCCACAAAGCAAAGAATGACTAAGGTTTCTCTTCATTTTTAAACTAATAACTTGATATTAGGCACTAATGTCCTCACCTCTCAGCAAGGTTCCTGTAAATTTTTGTAGCCCTGCAGCTTACCTCATCAGCAAGTCTTAGAAGCATCCGCAGAAACCTGGCCAAATGCATCTGCCTGGCTGAGAGCTCTCCTCGACCTGAGTAGTCTGTTCTGTAGAGAGCGGTGGCACTGTCTACAATAAGCAGTGCATACCTAAAGGCAACAAGAATTTTCTTTTTTTTTTTCTCTTGGTACGAGGGGTTGAACCCAGAGGCACTCTACTACTGAGTTACACTCCCAGTCTTTTCTATTTTTTTTTTTTTGAGACAAGGTTCTCAATAAGTTGCCAAGGCTAGCCTTAAATTTGAGATCCTCCTGCCTCACTCTCTTCAGTCACTAGCCCAACAAGAACAAGCATTTTCTGAAGACTTTCTAGTCTGTGTCAGTTTCTATTCCTTTATTCAATCTTCTAAAATCTCATATTTTAATTTTCACATAGGTGTTTAGATTATGTTTATTTTTTGTATGTGTATGGTGATAAGAATTAAATCTAGGGTCTCACACATGCTAGGCCAAGTGCTCTACCATTGAATTATACTCCCAGCCCTTGGCTTCATTTTTCATTAGTGACTCGATCACAAAACAAGAGTGTCAAAATAGGCCAGGAGTGACTATGTACACCCGTTATCCCAGCTATTCCAGAGGCTGAGGCAAGAGAATTGCAAAGTTCAAGGCCAGCCTGGGCAACTGAGTGAAACCATGTCTCAAAAAAGGGCTGAGGTATACAACTCAGTGCTTTAAGTGTGTGCCTAGCAGACATGAAGCTCTGGTTCAATCTCCAGTAAAGCCCATGTGCATATACACATGTCATAAGCATAATAACAGAAACTAAAATTCTCCATTTCAAATTCGGGTTACTATGAACAAGATACAAAAAGCTCTGGGAACATATTTGGTATCTTCTAAGCACATACCTAGACTCTACCATCATGGCTGATGCTTGATAAAGGAGCTGAGTCTGGTGGTCTGTGTTGAATCCTCGAGCATATGCTACATTATCCAGGACATCACTGCCAGAGAGACCATATCTAGAAAAGAAAACATTTCAGGCACAGAACTTAGTTGGGTGAGAAATTCGTTTCTAAGATTTAAATTACCAGGATGGGTAGGTAAGAAGTGGTACTGACAGTGCTTTCAAGATCCAAGAATATAAATACCTTTTTTTTCCTTTTTTGGTGGTGCTGAGTATCAAACCCAGGTCCTTGTGTATGCTTGATAAGTGCTCTCCCACTGAGCTACATCCCCAGCACTAAATCCCTTTCTATTATGATATGCAGGCAAACTTCAGAGAAAGATGGCAGCAGCAATTGTTAGAGTAGATGTACCTGGTAAGACTTTAAGATAAATCAAATTTATTCTTTGAGGATTCCAGATCTAGAATGAGAATTCCTAATTACAGGGAAACAATATTCTGCAAAACCCAAGGGCAACAAGCCAAAATAAATATATCAATTTGAATTCACATCAGCTATTGGTATATGAACATTAAGCCTTCTAAAAAAGGGTCCCCAAACTATAAGTTCAAGGAAGGATTTTATTAAACATATTTCATTTCTTCAAAATTCTCATAATAGTTTCTAGTAATAAGAATAAAACAAGTTACAGTTCAGAATGTGATATTTCTGTATGTAGTATAACTGAGTGACATCTGAACTCAATTTATGGCTTAATGATTTTTTTTTCTTTTGTGTCTAAAGAGCAAATAAAATAGCTCCTGTTTTCATAGAATGGACTCACTTCTGCTTCTGCTAACTAAGATATGAATGTTCAAGGTTGCTCAAGAAAGACAATTTCATTCTCATAAATGTTAAGGGTTGGGGATGTGGCTTAATGATGGAGCACTGGTGTAGTAGGAAAGAGGCCCTGGGTTCATCTTCACACCATTAAAAAAAAAAAAAAAAAAAAGTTTTGATTTATCTATCTGAACAGACTTAACCTGCACTCTTTAAAATTTCTTTAGTTAGGGGTCTCCTTGTATTGTCCAGGCTGGCCTCAAATCCTGGGCTCAAGTGATTCTCTCCAGTAGCTGGGACTATAGGCATACATTACCACACCTGGCTTTACCTGTACTTATACAAAAGATTTCCTGCATCTCTCAAATATATGTGATTCTCTCTCTTCAGGATTTCTAAAAATGTGGTTTGAGCTTTTTTATGACACTTGTGAAGAACTACTGTGCCATTCTTTTACTGGAATATAAATTCCTTTAGGGAAAAAACTGGGATGGGATTCACTAATTTCCTAGTATATTTTATATACCTATTAGATTCTGATAAATGTATTGAGCAGCTCAGGAGGCTGAGAGGAGGATGACGAGTTCAAAGCCAGCCTCAGCAAAATCGGGTCACTAAGCAACTCAGTGAGAACTTGTCTCTAAATACAATGGCTGAGTGCCCTTGAGTTCAACCCATAGTACCACTCCCCCAAGATGTTATTGAATGCTTTTATCCACACCCTGAACAATGTGAAAATAATGTATCATCACTTAAAAACAAGTGGTTTTCATGAAGTATAATAGTTATCCCCTTATTTAATTGTTCAAAACAGAATGATCAATTGAATGCAGTGATGCATACCTGTAATCCCAGTGAATTGGAACACAGAAAACAGAAGGATCTCAAGATTGAGGCCAGCTTTGACAGCCTAATGAAACTCTGTCTCAAAATAAAATGGTTGGGGATGTGGGCCCAGGGTTCATTTCTCAGTAAAACACAAGAGACAGGGAGATATGGATGGATGGAGGGATAGTGTTTAAAGAAAATCCAGTGTTCTGTAATTCTTTGAGCTTATTCTACGTTCATGATTCTATCATGGGGATAAGGAGACAGGGATGGGGATAGTATTTTTTCTTTTTTTGAGACATTGGGGATTACATTGCACATGCTAGGCAGGTATTCTACCACTTTGCCTGCATTTTAACTTTATTTTTTTTTGGAGACAGAGTCTCATTAAATTACCCAGGCTGTCCTCAAACTTCGTTATCTCTTGCCTCAGTTTCAGCTGAAATTTCAAGCCTATGCCACTGCACCTGGCTACTATTTGCATTTCTAACAAGTTCCCAGGTGCTAATGTAGCTGTTTTCATGTACATGTGTGCTAATGCACACATTCTGGGAATCCTGTGCCATAGTAACCTGATTGTGGTTTAGTATTCTTCAAAAGTTCATGGCAAATTCTGTTCTGCTGGGAACAGAAATTGGATATTAGTTTAAGGAGGCCTATGACTTTCCAGAACTATCAATTGAAAGCAACATATATACATGGAATTCAATTCTAAAAATTTTCTCACTAGGTAGGTGTGACTAAGATGAATTAATTTCTATTCAAACATATTTTCTCTTCAATGAAAAAAATCATCATAAACATGGCCCTAGGGGCTGGGGATGTGGCTCAAGCAGTAGCGCGCTCGCCTGGCATGCGTGCGGCCCGGGTTCGATCCCCAGCACCACATATAAACAAAGATGTTGTGTCCGCCGAAAACTAAAACAAACAAACAAACAAACAAAAACAAAACAAAACAAAAAACAAACAACATGGCCCTAATTAATAAAGTAATTAATTCATTAATAAATATGAGTGAATAGTTCTAGGGCTATGGGATACAGTGAGTGACCAAAACAAAGTTTCTATCCTCATGGCTATATTTTTCTATATTATCTGAATACTTCCAATATTACTGGAAAAAGTCTTAGTGATTCTATCCAAAAGACTGCTAAACAAGCCTGGGAGAGAAGACAGTTCAGCACATACAGCTTCAGAAAACTAAGGTCAGGTTGCAAAAGAGAATAATTCTTTTTTTCTCATGTAAGCAAAGGTAAAGTGCTACAATTATTGTTTCAACCTAATTTTATGCCTCAGTGGTATATATTCAACGGATTGGATCCCTCTGATTATCAAATAGGAAAGAGAATTTGATTATAATTATAAAACTAGAGAAAATATTCTCAAATTAATCAGGCAGGTTTCAACTTGAATCTGACAACCCAACATGAAGTAAATTCTCTTTGAGTTTCAGTAAAATGTGTGATAAGAACTAAATTATCATATTTAAGCCTAAACAGAAGAAAATAATTTTGAGTTAATTTGAAAGATGTATCAGCTTTACTGCAATATAAGTAATATACCAAAAAGCAAATGTGTTGTAAATACAAAATTCAGCAAGTTTAAGTAAATTTGCAGATTTGTACAACCATCCACACAGTCCAACTGTGGAACATTTATAACCACAAATATCTCTTAAGTCCATCTGCAGTTATTCCAGATTCTTACCCTCAATATACATAATTTTATTGTCTTCATAGATTTTTCCCCTTTGGAAATTTCAAATAAATGGATTGTACAAAAAAAAAAAAAAAAAAGGATTGTACAGTATGTGGTCTTTTATATTTAACTTCCACGAGCATGTTTTTAGGTTCATTCATGTTGTAACATGTATCAGTGTTTAGATATTTTTAAATCACCAAACAATATCTATTGACGGATAAAACATTGTTTATTAATTTACTAGTTGAGACATTTAATAAATTTAACAATAAATGTCATACACAATAGCTCTTGATTTTCTTTACAAGTAAGCACCATTCTAATTTATTCTGTCTCCATGACTTTGATTACTCTAGTACATACTAGTAGAATCACAGTATTTTCCTTTCATGATTGGCTTATTTCACCTATCATAATGTCCATACTGTTTTGTGTGTCAGAATTTTCTTCCTTCCTAAGGCCAAGTAATATTTCATTGTATGTATACATACCACATTTTGCTTATCCATTCATTTGCCAATGAACATTTGGGTTGTTACCACCCTTTGAATGTTGTGTTGTTTTGATTGTGATTGCTGATTAACAGTGTACTGCATTTTCAAGTGCTTCCCTGCTTTAAATTCTTTTGCATATACACTCAGAAGTGGAAATAACTGGATCATATGGCAATTATTCTGTATTTATTTAGGTACCAGGGATTGGATTCAGGGGCATTTGACCATTGAGCCACATCCCCAGAACTATTTTGTATTATTTTTAGATACAGGGTCTCACTGAGTTGCTTAGTGTCTCGCTTTTGCTGAGGCGGGCTTTTAACTTGCCATTCTTCTGTCTCAGCCTCTAAAGCCACTGGGATTACAGGTGTGCGCCACCATACCCAGTTTGTGTTTAATGTTTTTGAATAACCATGTTACTAGTAATTACTAGTACCATGTACAGTAAGTGGCTATTCTTTTTTTGCGCATTGGTATTAAAGGTTTTATTTTTGAACTCTTAATTCAATTCATCCTTGTGCCATGATCACAATTACTTAATTACTTTATAATGAGCTTATATATTTATTTTTGGCAGTTCTGGGGACTGATCTCAAGGCCTTACATATGCTAGGAAAATACTGAGTTATATCCCCAGCCCTTTAAATTTTATTTAGAGACAGGGTCTCAGCTAAATTGACAGTATACTGCATTGGCCTTGAACTGCAATCCTCCTGCCTCAGCTTCCCAAGTAGTTAGGAGTATAGGTATGTTATCACTAATCCCGGTCATAATGAGTTTTAAATTGGGGAGTCTAAGACCTTCAATTTTCTTCTTTCTTTTTCAAGAATATTTTGGTTTTTCTGAGTCTCCTACATTCCCATATCAATTTTATAATTGGTTTGTCAATTTTGGCAAAAAAGCTTGCTGTAATTTTTATGGGAACAGTGTTGAAATCTGTAAGTCATGCTAGGTGTGATGGTACATGCCCATAATCCCAGTTGCTCAGGAGGCTGTGGCACTGAGCAATTCAGTGAGACTCTGTCTCTATTTTATTTATATTTATAAAAAAGGGTGGGGATATATCATTTAGTGGTTAAGCACCCCGGGGTTCAACCCCCCGTACCAAAAAAGAAAAAAAAAAAAATCTGTATATCAATTTAAGGAAGACTGCCATTTAGTCTTTAACCCATGAATGTGGAATTTCATCTTCAAGTTCTGTTAGCAAGGCTTATAGTTTTCAATGTGTCTTACTTTTGTCAGATTTATTCTGAAACATTTTCTTTCTTTTTTGAGACAGGTCTCACAATGTTACCCAGAATGGTCTAGAACTATGGGCTCAAGAGATCCTTCTATCTCGGACTCTCAAGCAGCAGAAAGTACAGGCAAGTGCTACCATACCTGTCCACTGTTTTAATTCTTTTTCATTCTACTGTAACTGTAACTGTTTTGTTTTTTTTTTGTGGTGCTGGGGATTGAACCCAGGGCCTTATGCATGCAAGGCAAGCACTCTACCAACTAAGCTATATCCCCAGCCTCTGAAACTGTTTTTTGTTCTTTGATAATATATAGGAACACAATTAATTTTTGCATATTGACATGGTATCCCACAACCTTGCTGAACTTTTTTTTCCTAGTTCTAGTTTTTGTGTGGATTCCTTAAGATTTTCTACATACAGTCATCATGTCATCAGCAAATAGACAGTTTTACTTTTTCCATTCCAAAACTGGATGCCTTTTATTTCATTTTTTTATCTGACTGCATTGGCGAGGACCTACCTACCACCCTTTTCCTGACATTAAGAGGACAGCATTCAAAATCTCACCGTTAGGTATGATGCCAGTAATAGATTTTTCATAGACATCTATTATAATTTAGATCTGAGATGCCCCACAAAAGCTCATATGTGAGACGATGCAAGAATACACAGACACAGGGCTGGGGATGTGGCTCAAGCGGTAGCGTGCTCGCCTGGCATGCGTGCGGCCCGGGTTCGATCCTCAGCACCACATACCAACAAAGATGTTGTGTCCGCCGAGAACTAAAAAATAAATATTAAAAATTCTCTCTCTCTCCTCTCTCACTCTCTCTTAAAAAAAAAAAAAAAAAAAAAAAAAAAAAAAGAATACACAGACACATCAGATTATGAGCTTTAACCCAATCAGTGTGTCAACCCAGTGATATAGATCAACTGAGTGGTAATTATAGGCAGGTTAGGTGTGGCTGGAGGGATGAGCCAGTGGAAGTGTATTCTGGGGTTCACATTATCCCTGTTGGGTAGAGCACTCTGCTTCCTGATTGCTATGCCCTGAGCTATTTTTATCCTCCACACCCTTCTGCTGTGATGTTCTGCCTAACCTTCTGCCCAGAGTAACTGAAATAGACATCTATGTATGGACTGAGACCTCTGGAACTGTAAACCAGATAAACTTTTTCTCCTCTTATTCTTATTGTTGGGTCTTTTGGCACAGCAACAAAAAAGTTGATGAAAATAACAACCTTCACCAAGGCCTTGAACTCATTATTGACACTGAAAGTACCATCTATTATTGAAAGTGAGAGTGATATTGGTCCCCAAATATTGTTGAATTGTCCATTTTTTTTTCTTTCAATTACTTCAGTTTTTGTTTCACTTATTCTGGTGTTCTGCTGTTAGGTGTGTATATATTTAAGAATTTTTTTATTGCTGGTGAACTGACCTTTTAATTATAAAATGTCCCTCTTTATCAGTATTATTATTTTTTTTGTCTTAAAATTTATTTTGTCTGATATAACTATTCATCCTCCTTATGGTGACTGTTTGCATGTGACATCTTTTTCTATCCTTTTACTTTCAACCTATTTGTCTTTGAATTTGAAGTGTTTCTTTGGAAGTCAGTATGTAGTTTGATTTATTTTTATTTATTATTATTTTTTTAAATTTATTTTTTAGTCATAGTTGGACACAATGCCTTTATTTCACTTATTTATTTTTATGTGGTGCTAAGGAGCGAACCCAGGGTTCTGTGCGTGCCAGGCGAGCACTCTACCGCTGAGCCACAACCCCAGCCCCATAAATTTATTTTTTATCCAGTCTGACAGTGATTAATACATTGACTAAATAATGCCTCCACCCCCTTTTCCTTTTACTACAGAAGACCATTCTTTTGAACCATATACATAATTTGGGATGTGAAGTAACACAAGAGATATTCTTTAGCCAAACTAACACGGGCAATCACCAGTGTTAGTTTTAGTTTTTCTGAGTCTCCTAAATTCCCATATCAATTTTATAACTGGTTTGTCAATTTTGGCAAAAAAGCTTGCTGTAATTTTTATGGGAATACTGTTGAAATCTGTAAGTCATGCTAGGTGTGATGGTATATGCCTATAATCCCAGTTGCTCAGGAGGCTGTGGCCCTGAGCAATTCAGTGAGACTCTGCACAGTGACAAGTGCAGCCATGTATTTTCTAGTTTAATAAGTAACCTACCTCTCAGCCACTGCTAGCAGTCGTTCTGGCCTAAAGGTACCCTCAGTGTCGATGTACATGGCCTTTCCTTCACCTCCACCCCGGTCAATGGGAAGCTAAAGAGGAAAACCAAAAAACAACAGTGGAAATAATTGATATTTCTGATACAGGTGGACCAAGTTCCCCATGACAGGTCTATAATTCCTCCTACTCCCGATAAAGCAGAGAAGAAAAATAAAAACTCTAAAATGTTAAGAGGCAGGAAGAAGTCATTTCTTTGGATGGAAACACAATTGGTATTAGACATGAAGCTCTCATATTATATCTAATAGCACACAAAGCTAGAATCTTGTCAGAGTTAGATTGCTCAGAAATATAGTTCAAAGTAGGTGAAAAAATTTGACTGCACACCAATAGAAGATGTATTAGTTCATTAGTACAAATAATTAGAAGATCATTTACCCATTTAGGTCTAATTAACAAGGGATCCTAATCCAATCCCCAATTAATCTTAGCATCCAGAACAAATTTATACTTCATTTTTTTTTTTTTAATATTTATTTTTTAGTTATCGGCGGACACAACATCTTTGTATGTGGTGCTGAGGATCGAACCCGGGCCACACGCATGCCAGGCGAGCGCGCTACCACTTGAGCCACGTCCCCAGCCCTATACTTCACTTTTTAAAAGAACTTCTTTTTTTGTAGTTGTAGATAGACAGAATGCCTTTGTTTATTTATTTTTTGTGATAATGGGGATCGAACCCAGGGCCTGTACATGTGAGGCAAGCATTCTACTAACTGAACTATATCCCCAGCCCCTATTTGTTTATTTTTATGTGATGCTAAGGATGGAACCCAGTGCTTCACACATGGTAGGCAAGTGCTCTGCCACTGAGCCACAGCCCTAGCCCTATACTTCACTTTATTGAGCAGAGTTCATTTCAAAGGGCTACTGAAGGGGCTTGTCAATGGCCCAGAAGCATCCATAGAAAGTTTAAAATATAAGCAAGAGACACGGTATTTGCTGCAATATATATAGGTGTTAAAAGTGAACAAAGTGAAAAAGGAAAACAATAGTTTGTTATAGAAAGTAGGGAGGAGGGAAGGGAAAAAAAAGAAGAAGAAAAAAAAAAAGCAAAATGCTTAGCATGCATGAAGCCCTGAATTTAATTCCCAGCCTCAAAACCCAAAGAACCTAACACACAAAAAAACTCCAAATCCCCAAACCTCAAAATCATACACACACACCCAATGAATCAAACAAAAGAGGCAAGAAAAGAAAGGAACACAGTATATTATGAAAACAGTCTCATAGGCCACAAGGAAAACTCTTATTTTAGACTACCCATCCCATGTCAGACACCTTTAAGTTAATTCTACAAATTTTAAGTGAATGATGCTTTAAGGATAGTATCCAAACTAGAAATCTATTTTGGACCCAAAATTCCCATTTGGATTCTGAGGAAAATCCTTTAGAACATTTTACATTCAGGGGCTGGCAAATACCCAATGCTAATCTTAGAAAAAACTTTTTTCTTTATGCATTTTTCTATTGACAGGCATCTGGGCTGTATCCATAATTTAGCTATTGTGAATTTTGCTGCTATAAACACTGATATGGCTGGGATTAAATAAAGTCATGTAAATCATTTAAATAGTACTTGATGTACAGAAAAGTACTTTGAAGATATGATTTCCCAAAATTTTAGGGCACTGATTTTGTTGTATACTCTACTGTGGAAGGCTTTGTTAATTTAGAAAGAGAATAATTATATTACTATTTGGAAAGTTGGAAGATAAAAATTTTTTATATCATGTGAATGTATGCAAGGAACAAAAGACATGTATAAAACAAAAGGAGGGCCTTGACAGAGGTTAAAAATGTAGAACCAATGGCCAACAGGATCAAAGTAGAAGCTTTCTGAAGTTTGTGGAGAGGAGGAAATCTGGATACTCTGGGGCTAAGTCTCCAGGATATAGATGAATGATTTTCCCTTTCTCTCACTTTCTGATATTGTGAATGCTATCATAAGAAAATTCTTTTGCAACTGGGTGGACCTCCTTAGACAGAAGGGAGGCCATAGGTAACTAGGCACAGATAGGCAGATTGATAACAAGGAAACAGAGAAGGTGTCAGATATAGTTGAGTCAGTGGTAGCCTGGAGCAGATGCAGATCAACTACAGGCTATGTTCTCCAACTTGCCCTATTAGTGCGACCACAGCCATCTTGTGTTATTGGGCTACAGCACAATCTTTTTAGCTGTTTTTAAATAACTGCTTAGTATCATACTTTAACTCTTCTTCCTATGCATGTTGTTTCTCATTTTTACCATTTTAATGGTAAAAAAATTCTTTGTATATTTCTGTGAAAGAAAATATATACACACACATATAAGAAAGGTAAATGATAAAAAAAAAAAACCTATAAACTATATATATATATTTTGGTACCAGGGATTGAACCCAGATGTGCTTAACCACTGAGTCACATCCTTGGTTCTTTTTAAATTTTTTGTTTTAAGACAGGGCCTCATTATGTTTTGAGGCTGGCCTTGAACTTGCAATCTTCCTGTTTCAGCCTCCCAAACCACTGGGATTACAGGTGTGCTCCACTATGTCTAGTGAGCATATACTTTTAAATTTAATACATATGTTTTTTTTCAGAATTTTAAAAATTGTTTTGTAGTTGTAGATGGACAGAATGCCTGTATTTTATTTGTTTATTTTTATGTGAAGCTAAGGATAGAACCCAGTGCCCCAGACATGTGAAGCAAGTACTCTGCCACTGAGCTACAGCCCCAACCTATCTTTTCAGAATTTTTAAATTAGTCTAGTACTCTGAACAAATATGGAGTGTATTTTTATATTTTAACTGTAGCTCTCAACTTTATATAATTTCAGTGTTAGACATCCAATTCTTAGCAAGTTTTCACTTCATTAAGTTGAGAAAATCTCAACAGTGAGAACAAAGAATGTTTAGATATAAGCAGTAATCTAACATCCTCTCTATACCCTTGGTCCTAGCTCTTAGACTAGTTAAGTGTAATCCTTTCAACTTTTAACAAATTAACATTCTTTTTCTCTGAAAAAAGATCAAAGATCTATAGTTGCTCAGCCACCTGTGAATTTTTAAAAAATATTTTTAGTTGTAGATGGACAAATAGTTTTATTTTATTTATTTTTATGTGGTGCTGAGTACTGAACCCAGTGCCTCATACATTCTAGACAAGTGCTCTACCACTGAGCTGCAGCCCTAGCCCTGAATGTTATATTTATAAAGAGACTACATTTACCTGAGACCTTTGCTTCAGTTTATAGTCAACAGGCAATATATGACAACTTAATAAACATTCCCAGGTTAGGATTTTATTTGTAGAACTTCAGAGCATTAGCATATGTTTAACTGCCATGGCAATGATGAACATTATGTACTGTGTAAATATTTATTCTACATAAATCCCTTTCAAAACAACATGGGGGGGGGGGATTGGAGATGTAGCTCAACAGTAGAGCACTTCTTTAACACAAGGAAGCTCTGGGTTTGATCCCCAGCATGACAAAAATCAAAGCAGTCGTTAACATAGGTAAAACATTTCTATTTAAAAAGGTCACACAGGGCTGGGGATGTGGCTCAAGCGATAGCGCGCTCGCCTGGCATGCGTGCGGCCAGGGTTCGATCCTCAGCACCACGTACAAAGATGTTGTGTCTGCCTAAAACTAAAAAATAAATATTAAAAAAATTCTCTCTCTTTAAAAATAAATAAATAAATAATTAAAAAGGTCACACAAGGGGTTGGGGTTACAGCTCAGCGGTAGAGCACTTGCCTAGAACTTGTGAGGTACTGGGTTTGATCCTCAGCACCACATAAAAAAATAAATAAAGATATTGTGTCCATCTTTAAAAAAAAAAATCTTAAAATAAATAAATAAATAAATAAATGAATAAATAAAAGGCCACACATCATGTTCAATGACCCATGTAAGGTTAAATTCCCTTCCAACCACTATGCTAGGTATCAAACCCAGGGCCTCATATATGCTAGGCAAGTCTTCTACCACTGAGCTACATCCCAAAAGGGTAATACAGTTTTTTTTTTTTTATTTGTTTGTTTCTGGTACTGGGGATTGAGTTCAGAGGCCCTTTACCACTGAGAGCTACATTCTTATCCCTTTTTCCTTAAGCAATATCTTAAATAGTGCTTTTCTACTTTAGCTATCAAATTTCTAATGGTGCTCAAGCAAGTTTCATAGCTTACTACCACTCTCCTCAATATTTTGTTATCTTCAAAGTTCTTTCTTTCTTCTTCAAACTCCTTCTTTCTCAGAATTATTCATGAGGAGGGCCAACAATGACACAGGTGTACTTGATATTGAAATTCTAACTTGGCTGTCTTTGCAAAGAAAAGATCAGTGGAGAGGGCTAGGTTGTATCTCAGTGGTAGAGTGCTTGTCTAGCATGTGTAAGCACTGGATTCGATCCTCAGTACCACAAAAATAAATAAATTGGGGGCTGGGGATATAGCTCACTCAGTAGAATGCTTGCCTCACATGCACAAGGCCCTGGGTTGAATCCCCAGCACCACTAAATAAACAAATAAATAAATAAATGGTACTGTACCTATCTGCAACTTAAAATAAATAAATAAATGGAAGATCAGTGGAGCAATCAAAGAAGCAATAAAATGGTAAGTGAGAAAGGTAAATGATAGAAAAACAAAACTATCAAGCTGGTTTGCTTGATGTTAGATAAACTTATTCATAAAGAAACAGAATATTCTTCTACCTTAACAAACAGCATTCATCATCTCAAGAAAATGGTGGGCCCATGTCAGGGCATGGTGAAGCATGCCTGTAATGCCAATGACATGGGAGGTCAAAGCAGGAGGATCTCAAGTTCAAGGCCAGACTCAGCAACTTAGTGAGACAGACTGTCTCAAAATAAAAAGGACTGGGAATGTAGCTCAGTGGTAAAGTGCTCGAGTTCAATCCTCAGTATTGTAAACAAAATAACAAGAAGTAATTTTTCTTTGAAATATCAAGAATGATGATAAAGTCTCAAAAAATTTTGATGCAAGAATTGGTTCATAAGAATAGTCCAGATTCTATGTACCTGGACTGACCACTCCCAGGAATTATATCCTTAAAGCCAGAGAATGTGAAGATGACCTATTCAGAAAAGAAAAAAGGCACCCACTAAATACTGTTTGACACTAACAAGGAAGTTTGTTAGCTTTCTCTTCTATATTCTACACTCTCTTGTAGATATTTCATTTTCAGAGATTCCACTGTTACTTCTGTATATGACTTGATTCCATATTCATCAATACTGGTAGATAAGATGGGTACAATGGTATGTGCCTGCAATCCCAGTTGCTTAGAAAGCTGAGGTAAAGGATCACTTGAATTCAGGAGTTCAAAGCCTGCCTAGGCATTGTGTTGAAGACCTTGTCTCATATATTAAGAAACCTCTGCTAGATATTTTCACTTGGGTTTTTTTTGGTCACCACAAACCTACTGTCTCTAAACTTGAACTCATATTTCCATAAAACTCTCCAGTTAGATGCTTTTAATAATCTTAGATCAAATATCCTCAGCTCTAATTTTTCAACAGGTTGCTACCAGAATATTTCTGCAAGTTTTATTTTCCTGTTGAAAATTTTGAAATATTCCCTACTCTCTACAGAACCAAGTTTAAACTTCACTGGAAGTTGGTGTTGGTGCTGAGGATTGAACCCAGACCTTACGCATGCTAAGCACATACTCTACCACCAAGCTATGTCCCTAGCCCAATTTTATACTTTGTATCTACACTGAAGACCTTGATTTATGGTATGATCAATCAATATGATCTTGATTTCTTTTCTCCTCCCCTAAGTACTGGGAATTGACTCAGGTGGTACTCAACCACCAATCTATTCCTCCAACCCTCTCATTATATTACCCAGGCTGGCTTTAAGTTGTCATCTGACTGCCTCAGCCTCCCAAGTAGCTGGGATAACAGGCATGTGCCAGCAAGCCCCATTTTGATATATCTTTTTAAGGTTCATATCCTATAATTTTCTGCCTAACTGCTAAACAGGCTATATGTGAACAGATTTATGTATTATCTTCTTATACATTATGTCTCCCCATCGAGTGTGTTGTTTATTCCATTCAATACAGTTAAATTCTTTTAATTTCTTTCTCCTAAATTTTGTATCCTTTAGAACTCTACTCCAATAACCATCTATCCTTCTATCTTTCTTTTTTTGGTACTAGGGATTGAACTCAGGGGCACTTAATCACTGAGCCACATCCCTTGTCCTTTTCATTTTTTTTTTTATGTTGACAGACCTTTTTTTAAATTCATTTATTTATATGCAGTGCTGAGAATTGAACCCAGTGCCTCACCCATGCTAGGCAAGTGCTGTACCACTGAGCCAGAGGAAAAGGGACACTCATCCATCATAATTTAAGAAGGACCAAGTATGAGATAAAGTTTAAGAGAGCATACCTAATTGGAGAAACTCAGTAGATTAGCCAAACAGTACTCCTCCTCATTGTGTTTTTATTTTGATAGGGTCTTGCCAAGTTGCTTAGTCTTGCTACATTGCTGAAGCTGGCTTTGAACTTTTGATCCTCCTGCCTCAGCCTCCTAAGCCATTGGGATTATAGACATGCACCACTTTGTCTGGCTTCCAATATCTTTCTTTATAAAGATACATACTCTGATTACTCTAGAGTAAAGCAATCCTTCCTCTCCTTTAAATAGTTAAGCTATTTCCTCTATCATTTATTTTACAGTATGTCAGCCATGCCCTAGAACTTTGGTTCTATAATCTCCATCCATTCAAATTCTATTGAATGATTACTGAATAACAAATAATGACTTAGCTTCTAGCAACACAGCAGGGAACAAGCCAGTTATAGGATCTACCCTTATGAAGGTTTTAAAGCTCTGAAGTCTAGTTTGATTCCTGTATTTATTACTTAAATGAACGTATTAAGCAATTATTTAACCCAGTGTGTATGTTCCCAAATCTACCCATTAATGAGAGCATAAGTAAAAGAAAACCAGGGAAGATTGTCCAACAGAGGAAATACTGGGCATTATTCTGATGAAGATATCTAAGAGAAATCAAACAGAATGGAAGAAGGAGTCTGAGAGAGGACGGCAACAGATGGTAATCAGATCACATTGTTAGGGATGAGCTATTGAGAGGAAAAGGGACACACATCCATCATAATTTGAAATAAAGATGGGTAAAATTGTAGCTGGATTTGTAGATTTGACGTGAAAAGCAGGTTAGATCACTGGCTCAGAGTGAGGGTTGAAAGAAACATGAAGGTTTGAGGAGAAAGGACCAAGTATGAGATAAAGTTTAGGAGAGCATACCTAACTGGAGAAACTCAGTAGATTAGCCAAACAGTACTGAACGCTAATTTAAAGGTTGTCATCTTGAATTTAAAGCGAAATCAGTCAACTTTATGGTATGATTTTTCTTCAGTATGATCAGTAAATAATTTGGGTTCAAATACCGAGAAACAGGATTCCTCTAAGGTTGGTATCTCTTCAAGTGGATACAAAAGTTGAGGTTATTTCTGAAGGAATTACTTTAATGATCAACCATAATATGCAAACTAATGAAAAAAAGGGCAGGTAAAGCCAGGAGAGGCCTAAGGGATAAGAAAGTATTTGAAATCAGTGATATGGAAGTTTCTATGATGTGGAAGATTTGCAGTAGGAGGCTATCTTCCAACTAGTTACAGGAGTCCTGAGGACAAAGAAAGTCCCTTTATGTCTGTCCTAATAGATGTTTGCAAATACACGAGACAACTAATCCTTGCTGATTTAATTAGCTCACCTGGCATGTTACAGCTAGTGTATGACAGATCTGGGTCTTCCCAGTTCGGAATTCCCCAAACATCTCTGTGATAGATCCAGTTTCAATTCCACCTAAAAGCAACAAGAAGCACTTCTCAGAACAATAAAATGTTGAGACTACAATGAAACATTAGAAATGTTGTTGGAGCTCATCAGAAAGATGTTTTTATAACTTAGAAATTGAAATTTCAATAAGCAGTAACTTGTTAAACTTATTTTGAAATAATTATAGATTTATAGAGTTGCAAAGAAATGTACAGGGAGGTTCTGTGTACTCTTCATCTAGCCTATCAGAAAGTTGACACTGGTATAATCTAGAGTTTGTTCAGATTTCTCCAGTTACACATGCACACACTTACATGATTGTACAGTTCTAGGCAATTTTATCCAATGTGCAGCTTCAAGTAACTACCATTAATAGTTGGGGGTGATGGTGTACAACTGTAGTGTCAGCGACTTAGGAGGCTGAGGTAAGAAAATTTTAAGGTTGAAATTAACTTTAGCAACTTGGTGAGACCCTCTCTCTCAAAAAGAAAAAAAAAAAAGAAAGAAAAAAGGGGGGGTTGCAGAAGGCTAAATGTTTACCTTGGTGGTAGAGCACACCTGGATTCAATTTCTAGTACTGGGGTGGGGTGGGGGTGGAGATGCTACTACTACAACCAGGATACAAAACTGTGTTGTTACAAATCAATAAACAGCTATTTAAAAAGATAGTTTTATGTAGTATCATCTAATATTTACTAAGTGTATCTTATATACCTGACATTGTAGTATATATTTATATGTATTACTCATTTATTTTGAATAACCTATAATGTAAAAAGTCCTTTTATCCTCATTTTGGAGAAAACTGAGGTGTATAGATTTTAAATGATTTTCACCATGTAAATGCTGGGAGGGTGAGTTTGGAGAGAGGATGAACACTCAAATTTGAGCTTTATTCCAGAATCCATGGCATTTTGCACCCAAAGAAGGAAGAAAAGTTGAATGATGAGATAACAGGGAAAGAAGCAAGAACCAAATCTAATTTATAGCAGTTAGATAGCTACGCCTTCAAAAGTTCAAAAACCCTAGTTTTCCTTAAAGTCCTGAAGATTAGTGTGCATTACACTATTAGTATTCAAACAGAGTACTTTGGGAATGGGGGTATAGTTCAATGGTAGAACATACGAGGACCTACGTTCAATTCCCATCATCACCCATGCCTAAGTACAAAGGCGATTTTTAGTCAGCAAACTTTCAACCTTGTGGTAGAGTAGATCATAACTAGTTTTATTCCTTAAGCAGAGGAAGTTTATTGTCTGAATGTAGTATTAAATTTTTTAACTTGAAGATAATTTTAGGGGCTGGAAGTGTAGCTCAATGATAAGAGAGCTTGCCTACACATGGGAAGCACTGGGTTTGATCCTCAGCACTGCATAAAAATACAAACAAAAGATAATTTTAGTATTTTGTAAGTCAAATTCCAACCCCCAAAGTTTTTTTTTTTTTTAATTTTTTATTTGTTGTAATTAGTTATACATGACAGCAAAAGGCATTTCAACTCATTGTATACAAATGGAGCACAACTTCTCATTTTATCTGGCTGAACACCTAGCAGTCTTAATTCTTCAATGTGGATACTTCCCTTAACTCTTAATCATATCTAACATGTAAATCATGCTTAAATATTTCAGTTTTGTTCCTATAACTTGCACACTTTGCTAATCAGTTTACAACATGGGTTAAAGAATTCATATTACCTTGAAGTAGTTTGTCAAGCTCTTTGGAGCCAGTAGTAATCTGTATGATCTCTGACCGCCTTTGATGGAATTCAGTTGCAGTGGTGAAACCCATTGGAACTAATTTAGCTGCCTCAGCCTGAGAAAATTAAGGAATGTTAAATCAACCAAATAATAACCCTTACCTGGAAAGTCTGTGATCAAAGTGCTAGAACTACAAGTCTTCTCTAATATACCAGTGATACCAATGCTGTCTTTCAAAGGTTTCTACTGTCAAATTCAAATGAAATTTTATTTTTAAGTTGTAGATCCTTAGCATCCAGGAATTCACAACATAAAATATCTGAAATCAAATCCCTTTCTATATCATTTTGCATATCTCAATTTACTTATTTTAGATTTACATTTATGTGTTCCAGAAGCAGAGAACTGATATCATTCCTAAAACTAAGATATGACACTGCATAAGTGAAGACCCTGTCAGCTTTTGTTCAGTCATGAAAACTGATGCCCAGAAAGTGACAGCAAATAGACTTTGGGAACCCCTGTTGGCATTTAGTCAAAATCACAGTATGCCTTTATCTTCTTTTCATGGTGCTAGGGATTGAATCCGTGCAGAGTACATGCTAGGTAAGTGTTCTACCACTGAGCCATATCCCCAGCCCAAATCAATCTTTTAACAAAAGTATTAGAAACTCAGAATATTTTTTTAAGTTGTAGATAGACATAATAATTTTATTTTTGAATGTGGTTCTGAGGATCAAACCCACTGCTTCCTGCATGCTAGACAAGAGCTCAACCACTGAGCCACAATCTCAGCCCTCAGAATTCTTTTTATATATACATATATATTTTCATATTTTATTTTTTTAGGTGGGCACGATATCTTTATTTTACATTTATGTGGTGCCGAGGATCGAACCCAGCCTCATGCATGCTAGGCACTGAGCCACAACTCCAGCCCTCAGAATTTACAATTAAGCCACCACTTCAATAAACATTTAATTAAGTAACCCAATAAATGATTTCATACTCACATAGATAGCAACATCTTCACTCTTATCACTTACATTAGGAATTACTTAGGGTTTTTTAGCACTGCAAATTTTACAAATTGAGACTAAATAAATATATAGATTAATATCTTACCAGTGTTTAAAAACATAAAAGCTCTTAGTGTAAGAATATACAATAAGGGTTGGGTTCTGGCTCAATGGTAGAGCACTTGGCTATCACGTGTGAGGCCCTGGGTTTGATCCTTAGCACTACATAAAAAGATAAATAAATAAAATAAAGGTATTGTGTCTACCTACAATTTAACATTATATATATGTGCATATATACACATATTTTTAAAATATACAATAAAATGCAGATGAGGAAGGGTTAGAGTACAATAAAATATCTGGGTTCTGGTCTAAGTTCTGCTATCCTCTGCATGACCTTGACTCAATAATTAAACCTCTGGTTTTAAGCTTCCTTATCTACAAAGCAGGAATATTGACCCTACTTATCATTCTTAGTATTCTTATAAAGGCAAAATGAGAATATATGTAAAAGAGAAGGGATTTCAAAAACTAAAGTGCTGTTAAAAAAGGGATTATTAAATTAACACTTCATATTCAGTTAAGCCAGTAAAATCACTTTTATATTACAGTAAAAAAAATAAACACGATTTGAAATCACATTCTCTGTTATTAAAGATCTCATCTATATAAAAGTTAACTGAAAGATTCTCATTAAAGAAAATATAGAGGCTTCAGAAAATTGAGGCAAAAAAAATGGCTAGGGTATAGTGTTAGTAGTAGGGAACATATTTAGGCTAAGTAAAGCCCTGGGTTTAATTCCTAGGACATGTATTTACCAACACACAAAATTGCTCATATTCTTACCAACCAGAAATAACAATGTAAATATTTTAGTATATTTATCCCCAGTATATGTTCTATACATAAATTTATAAATACATTTGACAAAAAATATCAAATATATATATTTTGTTCACTTTCCTTATATAAAAAACATTTTATTAATAAAAAATATATTACCAGTCATTTCTGGTGGGAGTATAAATTCATAGTTAATTTAGTAGCATTTAAATCTAATTTCATGATATTGAAATTTACACAAGAGGAAAATACCAAGGTAAGCAACTGGACACAGTCTCTTCTGGAAAGGGGACCAGGATCATAGGGGAAGGAGGAGGATGGAAGGAGGAAGACTATCTTTCACTATTTATTTACTCTTTTGTACTATTCCCAATAATGCCTTCCTAGGTCACAAAGCTGAACTTACCAGAATTTTATCAGCTTTGGCTTCACTAATTCCTTTAATATTTATTAATTCCTTCTTTGGTGCATAGGCAACAGCCTCCACAGTATGGAAGCCAGCTTCTTCTAATTTCTTCACATCATTGGCATTTATGCCACATTGCTGCAAATAAAATCATATTTAAGTTTCAGATCTCTCACTTGTTTAATGTGTAACCTATCTAATTCAGAGGATTTTTCCACCCTTGTATCAGGGATAAAACCCAGGGGGGTTTAGCCACAACCCCAGCCCTCAGGGGCTTAACCTCAGGGTCTCACTGAGTAGATTAGTAGTTGCTGAGGTTGGCTTTGAATTCACAATCCTCCTGCCTCAGCTTTCGGAGCTTCTGGGATTACATGTATGCACCATCATGCCCGGCTTAATTCAGAGGTATTTAAAGTAATATAACTTATACAAAAGACCTGAGAAGTGTGACCCACATATGAGCTATCAAATTACAAATTATCAACTTTTTCATAATCAAACCAGTGTTTAAACTAGCACTAGGCAACCATCAAGAACATAAACAAGAATAAATATGGGAGCCATCTGTGGAGGCACACCTGTAATCCTAGCAACTTGGGAGACTGACAAGTTTGAGTTGAGCCTCAGGAAGTTAGAAAGGCCCTAATCAATTTAGAAGACCCTGTCTTGAAATAGAAATATTTCTATCCCTAGGGCCTAGGGATACAGCTCATGGCAGAGCATCCCCCAAAGATTCAATCCCCAGTCTAAAAAAAGAAGAAAAAAGGAATAATGCTAGAAAAGATGTGGGGAAAAGGAAATTTTACATTGTTGGTGGAAATGTAAATTACTATGGCGGTTCCTCAAAAGACTAGGAATGGGCCTGGCATGGTGACACAGGCCTATAATCCCAGCAACTCACAAGACTGAAGCAGGAGAATTGCAAGTTTGAGGCCAGCCTCAGCAATTTAGCAAGACCCTGTCTCAAAAATAAAAAGGGTTGGGATATGATTCAGTGGCTAAGTATACCTGGGTTCAATCCTTAGTTGTCCCCCCCCAAGATGGTAAAAATATTCAGAACAGAATATAAAGCTATAAATCGAGTGCTTGCCTTGCATGCATAAGACCCTGAGTTCAATCCCTAACATCTCTCTCTCTCTCTCTCTCACACACACACACACACACACACACACACACACAAAGAGAGCTATAAAATGAAGTCTTTCTCCTGGCATCTTATCATAAGTACTGCTCTTCGCAAGAGGTAACCTCTATTAGTTTCTTGTGTAATTTTCAGAAGATATTATGCATATGTAAATGAATA
This sequence comes from Spermophilus citellus, assembly GCF_964194105.1. Lineage (NCBI taxonomy): Eukaryota > Metazoa > Chordata > Mammalia > Rodentia > Sciuridae > Spermophilus > Spermophilus citellus. The sequence continues at coordinate 138,176,231 of NC_138185.1, forward strand.
TTTATTTTTAAATAAATGGGATCATAAAAAAAAGAATGGGCAAAACTAGTTTTGGTTACTAAACATGACTATTTTTTATGCTACTTCTCAAAGTGAACCACCAAAAGGCACTTCTTTCTCCCTATTTACAAAGTTAGGTTTGGTATTATTAGCCACCAAAACTATGGTTTCTGAGAGAACATGAATTAGTGGACAGATATGCATATATGTGGGGTTCAATGAGGCTTTAAGAGAAGGGAAAGATTAGTATTTGCCAACAGAAACCAATACCTACGTGGAAGTATCAGGAAGCTCATGGCACCAAAAATTATGACTCTGAATTCTCAAATGTTTATCAGAAACCAATTTAAGTAACCTCTAGAGTCTTGAAGCTTAGTTGGAGATGGGAGAATTATGCAAAAGGAAATTAAAAAAAAAAAAAAATCAAAAGCTTTCCTTCTCACTTCTTTCAACTCAAATCAATTACAACAGGCCAAAATACTGCAAAGCCCCAGTTCTGGTGCTTGCTATTCTTAGGCAGGGTCACAAATTTTTGAGTTTGGCTCTTATACCTTAACAATCCCACACTTTCTTCCTATCTATGATAGCACAGTAACTTCAGCAGAGATCTGGGTGAACAGAGGGAAGTGGCTCCCTTTTCCTCCCTGCATAACCAGTCCAGGCCACCATAGTTCCTGGACAACATTTTCATACTTAGTGCAAGCATACTTAATCCACCATAGGACCCTAGCCTATTTAAGAAAATCCAGCTCTGAGAAAGAAAAACAATACGAAGAGAAGTGTTGACAAAAGAAAAGACTTGGCCTGATATGTTTAGCAATAATATCAAACCTTTCTACATTATTTTTTTTTCGGGTGAGGGTGGGGGTACTGGGGATTGAACCCAGGAGTACTTAACCACTGAGTCACATCCTCAGCCCCTTTTATTTTTAAATTTTGAGACAGGGTCTCCCTAAATTGCTGGGATTACAGGCATGCTGCTCCACCACACCAGGCTCCACAGGATTCTTGACAACCTCTGAAAACTCTTTGGGTTTTTACCAAGGAATAAACCTACAGTTTATGTAAAGGTTGCTATCCCCCATTAGGTAGAATCTAGTACAGCATCATAATTAAAAAATTAGTAACTATGAACATACCTCTAACCGTGAAACAGGTTGTGGGCCAAAGCTTTCTTCTTCAACTGAAGTATCTGCGTTTGCTTCAAGCTGCATCTGCATAGCCATTACTGAAACAAACAAACAAAAAAACAGATGGCCAACAATATGAACACTAAAGAACTACTATGGGAGTAAGGAAAGAGCCTTAAAGTTAGTTTTGCAACTAATCTCTGAAGAATTACGGTTGGCCCTCCCTATTGGTGTTCTACATTGAGGATTTAACCAACTATGGATTGACTCAGCCTTCTAAGTAGTTGAGATTATAGCTGAGCACCACCACACCACAGGTAAGGCTATCATCATAGTTATATACTCAGCTCAAAAAGAACTGAGAACAAAAAACATCAAATTATCTTTAAGGTATATTAATGAAAGTGTAAAAGTCTTATGTCCACAATAATAAGTGGACTTAAATTTATATAAAAAACTGGGTGCTATAATCCCGGCAATTTGGGAGGCTGAGGCAAGAGGATCGCAAGTTTGAGGCTAGTCTGAGCAACTGAGACCTTATCTCAAAATTAAAAGGGATGGGGATGTAGCTCAGTAGTGATAGGGTGCCCCTGGGTTCAATCACTAGTAGTGGTGGCGGTCACATCAAAAAAATCTAGACAAGGGCTGGGGGATGTAGTTCAGTGGTAGAGAACCTCCAGAGGGAGGAAGAGAAAGAATCTGGACACATAAGAGGACAAATTTAACCCCAAAGATAATAGGAACTCTACTCTTGGAAGACTTGACAGAAGACAGGATGACCATTTGTTATTAACTGGGTTAGGTCCATCTCAGGTGGAAAATAAAAAACTGTGAATTGAATTCCATATCAGAATCACAGGAATACATGTAAGTATTTTCTTTTATTATCTATGAAAAAGATTGCAGAATAATGGGGAAGGATGGTCTGTTTAATAAGTAGTGAGTGCTGTGTTGAGTAGATAGCCTTATAGAATAAAATGAACTTGACACATCTCTCACACAAGGGGAAAAACAGATTTCCAATTTAGATTTTATACTTATGAGGTAAAAGAAAGTTTTCAGAATATAAGAATATTTTCACAACCTTAGGCTAGATAATGATTTCTTGAATTGGGTAAGTAATGCAACAACTAAAAAGGAAAAAGAAGACTACAAAACTGGACTATATTTAAATCAGAACGTCTATTCATCAAAAGAAACCACATAATAGCATGAAAAAAAAATCACAGTAGAAACTATTTACCACATAGATTGATAACCAGAATAAATAGAACTCCTTCAAATCAGTAAAGAAAAAACAGAAAACCCAAGAGAAAAATAGGCAAAAGATTCGAACAAATATTTCACAATAGAAGATACCCAAATGTCCAAGAAACACATGAACAAAAAGCTTAACCTTTTCAGTAATCAGGAAAATTAAAACCACAATGAGATTTTACTTATACCCACCAGAAGAGCGGAAAATTAAAAATACAAATACTGACATTTGACGAGCCTGTGGAAAAACAACATTGTATGCTGTTGATGTATTAAAAAAAAAACAGGCCAAGTTAGTCAATGCTGTTGATGTATTCAAAAAAACAGGCCAAGTTAGTCAATGGTGTTAAAAGTCAAATATAACACAAGGAAGTTCAAGGCAGGCTTCTGGGGTGCTTTTTTTTTTTTTTTTTTGCGCGGGGCTGGGAATTAATCCAGGACTTGAGTACTGCTGGGATGAGCCATCTACCACTGAGCTATATACCCCGAGCCACAGCATTCTATGTCTTGACCTGAGTGGTAATTACATATTCATTTTGTATTAATTCACGGAATTGCGTACACTTATGATTTATACACACACAAACATATCCCTTTAGAAATTTAAAAAACAAAACCCAAACTTCATTCGGGTCATTCCCTAGGCATTACGTGAACCATGAAAGGTTGCCCATATTAGATGATGGGAAACATCATCTAATATGGGCAGTTGTTGGTTGGTATTTTGTAGGCAAAACCAAGTTCCAGGAATTCAGAAACCTTGACTGTAACGTTAATTAGGTCTGACTACCACTCTCTGGATCTAGGCTTGCTCAAAAGTCCATCAGATGAACGCCGGGTTTGAAGCACTAAACACCTGGGACAGATTTTTTTTTTTTTTTTTTTTTTTGTTCTACAACGAGCTCTGAGGGTCAGTTAGGCCCGGGCATGTCCCTCCCCGCCATCTTCGGGTTTCTCAGTTGGCGCGGAAGGGCCCCTAGAGCCGGCAGCGGGAGCACAGGCCCGGTCAGGACGCCGCTAACTATAGGACAAGCCCCGACTCTGGAAAGGAGACCGACTGTGCCGAAAACTCACCTGGGTCTGCAGCGCTGCTAGGTGAGGCGGGGCAAGCGCTCCGACTTCAGTCCACTGGTCTAGCGTGCGCTCCAATTCTCGACACGGTTGTCGGCTTCCTGTGCACAACCCAAGCAAGTTTCAGGACCCAACTACGCGTTTCGGAAGGCGCCTCAGTCACCTCAGCACTGGCTCTCCAGCCGCACTTCGGCCCGCGACTTTCAGAAATCCCGCCAAAGATTCTCGGGCAGGGTCACGTCCGCGTCGACGTGACGTCGCCCCGCCCCTCTCGCACCCACATTTTAGTCTCTTCCACCTTTGGTCGCGAGCATAGAGATGGGCCCAAAGAATTTGAGCGCCAGTGATACTGTGGATACGCTCTTCCCTTTCTCCTAAGGACTGGTTTAAACTTTGCGAGTTGTCGCTTTCTTCCCAGATAGAGGACTACAAGTCCCAAGAAATGGTACGACAGGCCTGGAACTACATCGCCCAGTATGCACCGCTGCGGAAGTTTCAGCTAGCGGCTTTGGAGAAAGGTGTGGCTGTTTTTCCTGCGGCGTCGAAATGTGAATCTTTGATCTTAACTGGCGCTCTGAGCCTCCCAAGTTAAAAAAAAGTTGAGAAAATATAAAACCTACAGATTATTGGCCCCTTTATCTGGTTTTCCGATTCAGTAGGTTTGGGTAAGTCTGATGCTGATCTGGGAACCATGATTTTGGGAATTATTGCATTAGCTCATAGATGTTAGCTTCCTAAGAAACCTTTTTTTTTTTTTTTTTTTTTAAGTTTTACCCTGGGATTGAATCCAGGACCTTGCACGTGCTCTGCTAGTAAGCGATACTCCCAGCCCCCACTTTTCTTTTACTGTCCATTAGAGATACAAAGATAGCTGTGGTTTTACTTGTTTCTTACATATTTTAATCCTATCTGTTTTCAGTTAGATGAGTGTAGGCAGATGGCTTGGTATTCCCTCTAAACTTTTTTTTTTTTTTTGAGGCAGGTTGCTATTGCTGACTGAGACTGGCTTCAAACATGTGATCCTCTTGTCTCAGCCTCCTGAATCACTTTGATATATCTTAAAAGACCTACTAGATATATGGTAAAATACTCTTCAGTTAATAAAGAGACATTACTTAATTTCAAAAGATTTCAAATAATAAACTTATTTTAATAGTGCAGAAACAATCAGCTTTCAAATCAGTAAAACAAAAAATTTTATGAAAATAGCCAACAGTTTGAACAAAGAAAAACACAAATACCTACATAAATATAATTATGTACTTGAAACCCAAGAAAGCAGAGATCATCCTTACAAGTCAAATCATTCTTAGAGTGGGTTGTTGCAGTTACCAAAATGAATAAAACAAACTTCTAATTATTAGACATACAGGAAAAACAAAACTCCAATAAGAAAAAAAAAACTGATAATTTAAAATTTTTTAAAGAAGTTTATGGAAATAGGGAACATCTGTCTTGATTTTTAAGCCAGATGAGTTTTGTTTGACTTTGTTGTTTTTTTCTGTGGGTAGGGATGCTGGGAATTGAACCCAAGGGGGCTTAACCACTGATCCACATCCCACCCTTTTTATTTATTTTGAGACTGAGTCTTTTTAAGTTGCTTAGAGCCAAGCTACAATGTTGGGGCTGGCCAACAATTTGTAATCCTCCTGCCTCAGCCTCCCAAATCACTAGGATTACCAGTATCTGTTACCACACCCAGCATTGTGTTGACTTTTGAAGCTAAAAATCAGGTAATCTTATAATTAAAAGTAAAAAAAAAAACAAAAAAAAAAACAATGAAGAGGAGAGATACACAGACCCACAGGACTTTAACCTTATCTTAAATTAAAAAGCAAAATGTTAACACAAATTTGTTTAAAAATACAAATATTTTAATTTAAAATTCAACACAGAAAATGTAAATTATCATGATTCGGATTTGACTAAAGTGTGGGTGAATATTCTTTCATAGATAATACTGGTCATTTAATAATGGATATGCTAATTTTTGTGTATGAGGACTGTGTGGCTTCAGGAACCAATACTTAAGAGAAAGTTTATTATTACTACCAGAAACTAGAGTTTTGGATATGATAGTTTTAAATCTCATTATTTAATAAAAGAAGATTGAAAATATTGCTGAAAATGCTTCATATACTTAGGCAGAAGGCAAACATTATATCACAAACAAAAACATTAATATATTTATATACATGTACTTGGTCAAAATGAATTAATTTTAATAGACACTATAGAATAAAGGGCAAGGCCCCAAGAAAAGATAGCAACCAGTCCAAGAGTGCTAATGCTTTCTCTTCATATCATTTCTGAAATGGAGAAAAAGGAGGATGAATAGTTTGTAGACAGAAATGTTTATTTTTTGTTGCTGTTGAGATAGGATCTTGCTATGTTGTTCAGGCTGGACTTAAAACTTGTGGGTTCAAGTGATCCTCCCACCTCACCTTCCTGAATAGCTGAGATTACAAAAGCATAGCACCATACCAAGCTATTGACAGACATATTTCCAAATCTAGCAATATCTGCTAGGAAGAAGCCAGACTACCTAATAGCTCTATACATAGGGAACAGCTTAGTTTTATCAGTGGATATTGCCTCTTAAGTTATTTCTTATTGTTATACTAAAGCAGATAGCACAACTTTAGTTAGGGGAAAATTTCCCTAAGTTCCCTATTATACCTTCGGTATAAAGACGAGCATCCTGACAAGGCTATATGAAAGCTTTTATCATTTCTAATTGTACAGATTTAAAAACAGACCATATAAATTTACTATTACATCATCAAAAGGAATTTTACTATGACCTTAAGGCAAAGTTAAATGACAATAGAGACCATGACACAATATCAAGTGAATTCTTGCTTGGTTGTTACAGCTGTGGTCCATGGGTCTAGCAGTAGAAATGGCAGCCCTGAAGTAGATCTTGGTAAATTTGCTTGACAATGTTCTTCAGGTAGTTGTCCTCTAATGGCACTTTATATATAATGGCAGCAATTTCATCTTGGCTAGAAAAAAACAAAAGGTTAATTCATTTTCTGGAAATTTATATTTGTCTTCATTTCGGTGCTACTCATGTTCTTGGATAAAGTTTCTTAGTTTCCCAAGAAGCACAAATAGGCATTTCATTAAATAAGCAGACTGAGAAGTTGAAATGGGATTGTGAAACAAAGCCTGAGAACTAATTCTATATGTAATTGTAAGCTATCCTGATCTAGTTGTTTTCTTTAAATAAAATTCTAAACTATTAGTGTTTGCTGATGGATTTAAATTCTGTCTTCTCCCAGTCTGTCAGCAGTGTGTCTAAAAAAAGTCACAAAATAGATCACAACCTAGTAAGAATAAGACATTTACAGGTCTGCTTCCACAGACGAATTGAGAATAGTATTATGAAAACACAGCTTTTTCAAGTGATTGTTGTTTTTAAGGACAAAAAAATTGTTGACATATGATCTGGGCTAAAACTATGTAGAATTTTTTTTCCTTATAGATTGTTTTAGGTAGGAGGGTTCAAAAGTGAAGAAGTGGTGATACACAACTGTAATTCCAGTGGCTCGGGAGGCTGAGGCAGGAGGATTCAGAGTTCAAAATCAGCCTCAGCAACTTACTGAGGCTCTAAATAAAATACAAAATAGGGCTAGGGATGTGGCTCAGTGGTCAGGTGCCCCTGAGTCCAATACCTGGTACAAAAAAAAAAAAAAAAAAAAGTGGAAGAAGGTACGAATGAATACATTAATGGACTCCAGCATCTACTGGAGATAGTAATTAAGGTCACTGAAATTAAAAGAATAAACCCTCCGAAATGAAATCACAAACAAGTGACATTTAGTTCTCACTACCCATGATGATGACGACTTTGAGAGATAACAAAGGTAAAAAGGTAGCTGGGAGTCTTATCCTGCTGGCCCTTTACTTACCTGGTGTTTCCAAGGTGATTCTGAATGGTGAAAGGTAATGGGACCAATGGATAATGGGCTGAGAGAGACAAAGTTACCGCAAACTTTGCAAATGCTACAGAGCTGGAGAATAAAAGCTTCAATCTGTTAAAAAACAAGACCCACAATTAAAAATATATACTGAAATACATTTTTTTTCCATGTAGACTGGCATATGAAATTTAGGCACACATTATTTCTTGTCCTTATCAAATGGATTTATCTTATCCTTATCAAGTAAAACACCTGGAGCAAGGTATTAAAATGGTTCTTTCACTGTTAGTCAGGAAACACAATAATAAATATTTTATGGTTGGGGATATAGCTCAGTGGCAAAGCACTTGTCTAGCATGTGTGATGCACTTGGGTTCAATCCCTAGTTATATAAAAAACAAACACAATTATTTTAATAAGTTCTTGACTAATTATTTGCTGTTATAGGTTGAAATATATTCCCCAAAATTCATATGCTAAAGTCCTAACCCCTATACCTAAAATGTGATCTTATTTGGAAATCAGGTCATTGCAAATTTAATTAAGATAAGGTTCTATTAGAATAGGTCAGGCCCTAATCTGACTGGTATTGTTATAAAAAGGGGAAATTTGGACACCGAAAGAATACCATGTGAGGATAAAGGCCAGGGATCAGAGTTTGGACATTTAAAAGTCAAGGAATATCAAAAATTGCCAGAAGACCATCAGAAATTGGAAGAAAGGCATGGAAAAGATTCTCTCTCTCAACCCTTAGAAAGAACCTGAGTAATACTCTGATTTTAGACTTCTATCCTCAACTTTGAGATAATAAATTTCTTTCATTTAAGCCATCCAATTTGTAGTACTTTGTAAGAGCTGCCCAGGGAAATAATACACTTACTCAGTATTATTCACATCTATGTCCATTAGATTATAATTTGGTCCCCATTTCTTTAAAAACTCAATCTCTTCTCCAAGGAGTCTGCAATTTTTTACTATTGGTGAGAGTTCTTGAAGCATCTAAAAAAATAGAAAAAAAGATTTCAATGTTCAATGACTGCTACAAAGAACTCAAAAAGTTAAATAATTGAATATATCATTTCAGATTCTATTATATATTTATAATTTCAATTCTGCTTTGTGGGACAGAGTTTGCAAGTTTTCCTTTATATACTTCAATCAAACTTTACCTTGGGTACCTGATGCTGTGTTGTACACTTCTTCTTCCAGGATTCCTGCTCCTCTATGTACTGAAAAATAAGCTTATGAACTAAAAGGGAGGAAGTAGGAGCTTTATCCTCTGGGGAAGAAAAAACCAAAAACAAAAAGGAAGGTATTACTTATTCATATATTTTATGTAAGCTAAAAATACTGTTGTCACATAAGCTAGAAATACCCTCAACCTGTTAGATGTGGAAGTATCCTCTTGATTTTTATTTTCAACATGATTATAAAATAAATGGTGAATATAAAGTATTCCCACAAAAACTCATACAAAATAATATCTGATTAAAACCATGGGTTTCAATGTAACAAACTACTACGTTCAAATCCTAGATTTCTTTATATCTTAAGTGATTTTTAAAAAAAATTTTTTTTAGTTGTAGTTGGAAAAAATATCTTTATTTTATTTATTTTTACATGATTTTTACATGGTGCTGAGGATCGAACCCAGTGCCTTGTATGTGCTAGGTGAGTGCTCTACTGCTGAGCAACAAACCCAGCCCCCATTGTTTTTAGTTGTAGGTGGACACAATACCTTTATTTTATTTATACATTTTTATGTGGTGCTGAGAATTGAACCCAGTGCCTCACAAGCTAGGCAAGCAGAGTACTCTACCACTGAGCTATAGCCCCAACCTCTTATGTAAATTTTTTTTTTTTTTTTTTTTGCTTTTGTGTTTGTGTTCCTGGAGCTGTACCTCTGAAGCTACACCCTTAACCCTTTTTAAAATGTTTATTTTGATGTAAGGTCTAAGTTGCCCAGGCTGGCCTTGAACTTGTGATCTTTCTGCCTCAGCCTCCCTAGCAGCTGGGGATTACAGGCATATACCACTGCACCAAGCAACATTTAATTTTTCTGATCTGTAGTTTCCTACCTCATAGTACTAATGTAAGTAATAAATCTGCCTGAGATGAAATATTCATGATGGTAATTTTCAAACTATGGAAATGCCTATTTATCAATCATTTAAAGATAATGAGAATGTCATTTCTTTTCAGATCCACCCAGGAGCTAGGGTTGTAGCTCAGCGGTAGAGCACTTGCCCAGTAGGGTTTGATTCTCAGTACTGCATATGAGTAAATAAAATAAGGGTCCATCAACAACTAAAAAAAATTTTTAAAAATCCACCCAATATTTAAAACATTACTCAATTTTATACCTAATACATATTTTAAATATAAATTATTAATATTACTATTTAAATTAGTGAAACAGTTACCAAGAAGAATTTGTATCTATAAATTAATAATTTTTTTTTTTTTTTTTTTGGTGCTGGGGTTTGAACCCAGGGCCTTGTGCATGCAAGGCAAGCATTCTACCAACTAAGCTATATCCCCAGCCCAACAAAATTTTTTTTTTTTTTTAAAGAGAGAGTGAGAGGAGAGAGAGAGAGAGAATTTTCAATATTTATTTCTAGTTCTCGGCAGACACAACATCTTTGTTGGTATGTGGTGCTGAGGATCAAACCCGGGCCGCACGCATGCCAGGCGAGCGTGCTACCGCTTGAGCCACATCCCCAGCCCCCAACAAAATTTTTAAGAAGCACAAATGTTTTGAACTTACCATCTAACAAAGACTGAAAATTTAGGTCAGTAATCTTCCTGTGAGCCTTGTCCAAGAAAGGGAGACCAACTAAGATGAACCAGGAAAAGAATAACATTTCTTTTTGTTATCTGATTTTAAGCCACATAAAACTCAGTACTATTCTGGGTAGAAGGGTTTTTTCACAGGGAGTTGAAGGTTTATCTTTGAATCAGATTCTCAAATTATGGTCAAAGTTTGACTGAGATTTTCCTCAACAACATTGGTAGATCTTTGAAGGAAATTTTATGTGTAGAATATACCTCCTCTTTTTGCCCCCTAACTTCTGTGCAAAGATAATTTTTTTTAGGAATCATATAAGGAACATAGCCTCCCCATACCTACTATCCCTGAACAAATACTCTCAAAATGATCAATACTTTTTATATTGCCATGATGATTTTTTTTTTTGGGGGGGGGAGCAGGCGGGTACAGAGGATTAATCCCAGGGTCACTTAACTGCTGAGCAATATCCCCAGCGCTTTTTTAGTTTTTATTTTGAAACAGGGTCTAGTTCAGTTACTTAGGGACTTGCTAAGTTGCTGAGTTTGGCTTTGAACTTGCAATCCTTTTGCCTCAGCTTCCTCCTGAACTGCTAGGATTACAGGAGTGTGCTATAGTGCCCAGTCCCAGCCCTTGTTCAATTTATTGAGAACACAGTCTAGGTAAGTTGCTTAGGGTCTCTAGCTAAGTTGCCAAGTCTGGCTTTGAACTTGTGATCTTCCTGCCTCAGCCTCCCTAGTTTCTGGGATTATAGTTTAACTGTAATGAATTTTTAGATCATCAGGACAACTGCTCATTCCTTCAGACTCTATAGACATATCATCTATCTCACAGATTTTGATTCTTTTTATTTTATTGAATGCTTTGCTAAATATTTTCTATGTGTTAAGTGGATACCATAATGAGAAAAAGTTATAATCACCCACATCTTCAAGAAGCTTTACAAATCAGAAGGACATAAAAACTACAAATTGTGGTAAATGCTATTAAGGAATATTGCAGAGAGCAATGAAAACATAGACTATGAGGGGGAATTGGCAGAGCAGGTAGGTATAAAAGGAGAGTCATGGAAAACTTTCCTGTGAAACTGATAATTGAGCTAAGCTTTTAAGGATTATTAGAAATTTTAGTAGTGAAGAGGAAGAAAAGAGCTTCCAGGAATAAGAAACATCTGTATGAAAGTCTTGAGGTAGGATGGAATGACTGAATATGAAAGATCATGATCATTTAAGGAAATGAAAGAAATCCAATCTGGTCAACATGCAGAATATGTAAAAAAAAGGTATATAAGAAAAAGAAAGAAAAATTCAATTTATGCAAAGGCTTTACAGACTATATAAAATATTTTGATCATTAATTTAACATAACTATATATGCATGATTAGATTTTTCAACAATCACTATAGCTACATGGAGGAGAATGAATTGGCAAGGAAAAAGGGAAAATCCAGAAAGTTCAATTGGAATGTTATCATACTCATCTGGATTAGAGATGACAAATGACAAAAGAGATGGAGAAAAATGGATATTAAGAAATTAAAATCAGAAATCAAAACAAAAGAAACAATCGAAAAAATTGACAAAACTAAAAGCTGGTTCTTTGAAAAAATAAATAAGATTGATAGACCACTAGCCATGCTAACAAAGAGAAGGAGAGAACCCAAATTACTAGCATACGGGATGAAAAAGGCAACATCACAACAGACACTTCAGAAATACAGAAGATAATTAGAAATTATTCTGAAACCCTATACTCTAATAAAATTGAGGTTAGTAGTTGGGCTGGGGATGTGGCTCAAGCGGTAGCGCGCTCGCCTGGGATGCGTGCGGCCCGGGTTCGATCCTCAGCACCACATACCAACAAAGATGTTGTGTCTGCCGAGAACTAAAAAAATATTAAAAAATTCTCTCTCTCTCTCCTCTCACTCTTTCTTTAAAAAAAAAAAAATTGAGGATAGTGAAGGCATCGATAAATTCCTTAAGGCATATGAGCTACCTAGATTGAGTCAGGATGATATAAACAACTTAAACAGACCAATATCAAGTGAGGAAATAGAAGAAACCATCAAAAGACTACCAACCAAGAAAAGCCCAGGACTGGATGGATATACAGCAGAGTTTTACAAGAACTTTAAAGAAGAACTAATACCAATACTCTTCAATCTATTTCAGGAGATAGAAAAAGAGGGAGTACTTCCAAATTCATTCTATGAGGTCAACATCACTCTGCTTCCAAAACCAGATAAAGACACTTCAAAGAAAGAAAACTTCAGACCAATATCCCTAATGAATATAGATGCAAAAATCCTCAATAAAATTCTAGCAAATTGGATACAAAAACATATCAAAAAGGTCGTGCACCATGACCAAGTGGGATTCATCCCCAGGATGTAAGGCTGGTTCGATATATGGAAATCAATAAATGTAATTCACCACATCAGTAAGAACCATATGATCATCTCGATAGATGCTGAAAAAGCATTCAACAAAGTACAGCATCCCTTTATGTTCAAAACACTAGAAAAATTATGGATAACAGGAAATTACCTCAACATGGTAAAAGCTATATACGCTAAGCCTCAGGCCAGCATCATTCTAAATGGAGAAAAATTGAAGGCATTCCCTTTAAAATCTGGAACAAGACAGGGATGCCCTCTCTCACCACTTCTATTCAACATAGTTCTTGAAACACTAGCCAGAGCAATTAGACGAAAGAAATTAAAGGCATAAATATAGGAAAAGAAGAACTTAAATTAGCACTATTTGCCGATGACATGATCCTATACCTAGCAGACCCCAAAAGTTCAACCAAGAAACTTCTAGAACTAGTAAATGAATTCAGCAAAGTGGCAGGATATAAAATCAATACCAATAAATCAAAGGCATTCCTGTATATCAGTGACATTCTCTGAAATGGAAATGAGGACAACTACTCCATTCACAATATCCTCAAAAAAAAATAAAATACCTGGGAATCAACCTAACAAAAGAGGTGAAATATCTATACAATGAAAACTACAGAACCCTCAAGAAAGAAATAGAAGAAGACCTTAGAAGATGGAAGGATTTACCTTGCTCATGGATTGGTAGAATTAATATTATTAAGATGGCCATATTACCAAAAGCACTTTACAGATTCAATGCAATTCCCATCAAAATCCCAATGACGTTCTTTGCAGAAATAGAAAAAGCAATCATGAAAAATAAGAGACTCAGAATAGCTACAGTAATTCTAAGCAGGAAGAATGAAACTGGTGGTATCTCGATTCCAGATTTTAAACTGTACTATAGAGCAATAGTAACAAAAACAGCATGGTACTGGCACCAAAACAGGATGGTAGACCAATGGTACAGAATAGGGACACAGAGACAAATCCACAAAATGACAACTACCTTATATTAGACAAAGGTGCTAAAAACATGAAATGGAGAAAGGATAGCATCTTCAACAAAAGGTGCTGGGAGAACTGGAAATCTATATGCAACAAAATGAAATTGAACCCCTTTCTCTCACCATGCACAAAAGTCAACTCAAAATGGATCAAGGAGCTAGGAATCAGATCAGAGACTCTGCGTCTAATAGAAGATAAAGTTGGCCCTAATTTTCATCACGTGGGGGCGGCCCCAAATTCCTTAATTAGACTATACCTATAGCACAAGAGTTAAAACCAAGAATCAACAAATGGGACGAATTCAAACTAAAAAGTTTTTTTCTCAGCAAGAGAAATAATATGTGAGGTGAATAGGGAGCCTACATCCTGGGAACAAATTTTTACGCCTTAAACATCAGATAGAGCTCTAATCACTAGAGTATACAAAGAACTCAAAAAGTTAAACAACAAAAAAACAAATAACCCAATCAACAAATGGGCCAAGGACTTGAACAGACACTTCTCAGAAGAGGATATACAATCAATCAACAAATACATGAAAAAATGCTCACCATCTCTAGCAATCAGAGAAATGCAAATTAAAACTACTCTAAGATACCATCTCACTCCAATAAGAATGGCAGCCATTATGAAGTCAAACAACAACAAGTGCTGACGAGGATGGGGGGGGGGGGCGGGGAAGGTACACTCATACATTGCTGGTGGGACTGCAAATTGGTGCAGCCAATTTGGAAAGCAGTATGGAAAATCCTTGGAAAGCTGGGAATGGAACCACCATTTGACCCAGCTATTCCTCTTCTTGGTCTATTCCCTGAGGACCTAAAAAGGGCATACTACAGGGACACAGCCACATCAATGTTTATAGCAGCACAATTCACAATAGCTAGAATGTGGAACCAACCTAGATGCCCTTCAATAGATGAATGGATTAAAAAAACGTGGCATTTATACACAATGGAATATTACTCAGCACTAAAAAATAACAAGATCATGGCATTTGCAGGGAAATGGATGGCATTAGAGCAGATTATGCTAAGTGAAGTTAGCCAATCCCTAAAAAACAAATGCTGAATGTCTTCTCTGATATAAGGGGGTGACTCAAAATGGGATAGGGAGGAAGAGCATGAGAAGAAGACTACCACTAAATAGGGAAGAGAGGTAAGGGGGAAAAAAAGGGAGAAGGGGAGTTGCACGGAAGATGGAAAGAGAATCTCATCGTTATACAGAATACATATATGATTTTGTGATAAGAAAAAAAAAGTGTGTCACATTAGATTGGATAGACAGAAATGATGAGAGGGGAGGGGAGGAGTAGGGGGGATAGGAAGGGCAGCAGAATAGACATTATGATTGCTATATGTATATAGGTGACTCTGTGACCAGTGTGATTCTGCAATCTGTACAATTAGAAAAATGAGAAATTATACCCCAATGATTCAAATGTATGAATTGCCAAGATCATTGTAATATCATGAATAGCCAGTAAAAAACATTAAATTAAATTAAAAAAAAAGAAATTAAAATCAGTATGTCTTATTGATGATTTTGGCTATGTGTAATGAGGGAGAAGGAGATGTACGTGATTCCTAAACTTTAAGCCTGGATTTGGACAGAAGGTAATGCTATTCATTCTAAAAATCAGATGCAAAGGCTGGGAGGCTATGAAGATCCTACATTCCAAAATGGTTGTGCTTAAGATGACCAGTTAAAGAGAAAAGACCTAAAGATACTGACAGTAGAACCTGCCTATAATCCCTCTGACTCAGGAGGACCACAAATTTGAGCCTCAGCAAACTTAGCAAGACCCTAAGCCACTTAGTGAGAACCTGTCTCAAAATAAAAAATAAAAAGGGCTGAGGATGTAGCTTAGTGGTAAAGTACCCCTGGGTGTCCAAACACTAAAACAAATGGCAACTTTAACTAGCTATGTTTTTATTTATTTATTGGTGATACTGATGGTTGAATCCAGGACCTCATGTGTACTAGGCAAGTGTTCTACCTGACTTATATCTCCAGCTTTTTATTTTATTCTTTTGAATTGTTTGTTTGTGTAGTACTGGGGATTGAACCCAGGGCCTCTTACATAAGTATTCTATTAATGAACTACATCCCCAGACCTCTGCAGAGGATTATGTTACTTTTACTACTCACCTACTGGTTCTCCAAAGGTGATAATGAGTTCTATGGTGTCATAAACAAAGGTAAATACAGCTTGATCATCAGTCCACTCAATAACATCCCACTCAGACAAACTGGAGAGAAGAAGGGGGGGAAAAAGCCACATCTTTTTAAAAGATAAACTTCTTTATTTTTTGTGTGTGTGCTGGAGATTAACCCCAAGGTTTTATATATGCTAGGCAAATGCTCTACTACTAAGCTATACTTCCATCCCAAAGAGAGAATTTCTAAAACTACTCAAAACAGTATCAATAACAGTTGCTGATGTTTTCCCACTGGATTCAGAGACAACTGATATTTCAGTTCAAATACTGTGAATGTAGGAGGACTGAAAGTTCAAAGCCAGCCTCAGCAAAAGTGAGGTGCTAAGTAACTCAGTGAGACCCTGTCTCTAAATAAAACACAAAATAGGGCTGGGAATGTGACTCAGTGGTCAAGTGCCCCTGAGTTCAATTCCCAGTACCAGAAAAAGAAAAAAAAAAAAAACCTTAAGTTGTAATCAGAGTATCAGAGAAAAAAACAAGTCTATGCAAAGTATTTAAATACTTTAACATTATTCCATACATAGCTCTTCCACCCTGTATATTTTCACTTTAGTAAAAACTCTGACCCTTTTTGAAGCTGCCTTGTGCATACAGGTTAAAAACCTGTAGTAATTGCTGGGCACAGCGGTGTATGCCTGTAGTTGTCCCAGCTACTCAGGAGATAGTCAGCTAGGTTTGCTTGAGCTCAGGAGATCAAAGTCAGTCTAGGAAAAATGGTTAGACCCCATCTCAAAGCTAGAACAAAACAAACCCCTGGGAAAACCTACAACAACACATTCTGAAAACATTTTCAACTGCTCTAGTAGATGAACAACTGCTCTAGACAATGACTAAAACACAGGATAAAATACAAATGTCACCTGCTTTGCCTTACCTCAGCTGATTCAGTAGTTCTTCAGTTCTATTTGTTTGTTTCTGCATAAAGTCTATCTGAGCAAGGGTCTGCTCTTTCTGTACCTCCAGTTCTAAGAGCTTTCTGCAAAACAAAACAAAAAACCCAGGTATTCACAGAAAGATACGGTCTTTGTTACAAGAATTCAAACTATTAACAAAAAGGTTTATGATAAGAAGTCATGGGGCTGGGGCTCAAGCGGTAGCGCGCTTGCCTGGCATGCGTGCGGCCCGGGTTCGATCCTCAGCACCACATACCAACAAAGATGTGTGTCCGCCGAGAACTAAAAAATAAATATTAAAAAAAAATTCTCTCTCCCCCCTCTCTCTCTCTCTCTTAAAAAAAAAAAAGAAGAAGTCATATGCTTGATGGCTCCCAGGTTAAAAAAATATATTTGTTTATTTAAGCATTAATGTAGAAGTAGGCTTACTTAGAAAAGGTACCAATCATTGGCTCTCAAATCAGGATCCATGAAGATATCCTCGGGGTTCCAATGTTCTCTAAAATAATTATTAAAAATTAGAGACAGGGTCTCACTGAGTTGCTTAGTGCCTCGATTTTGCTAAGGCTGACTTTGAACTTAAGATCCTCCTGCCTCAGTTTCCCGAGCAGCTGGGATTACAAGCATGCGCCTACTTTTTCATTTTTGATAACAAAAAAGCATAATGTAGATCATAAGGATATTCACTTTAAAACCATGACATGTAATAACTTTGTTGCCTGCATTTGATTTCAGTTTCTTGCAGCTAAATAGAACTTGACCTTTTGTTAGTCATTTTGTTAGCATTGATTTAATTTCAAACATTACCACCTGTTAATGTTGTCGACTGGACTTTTATTGGTTTTGTCATGTTTTTTTTTTTTTTTTTTAAAGAGAGAGTGAGAGAGGAGAGAGAGAGAGAATTTTTAATATTTATTTTTTAGTTCTTGGCGGACACAACATCTTTGTTGGTATGTGGTGCTGAGGATCCAACCCGGGCCGCACGCATGCCAGGCGAGCCCGCTACCGCTTGAGCCACATCCCCAGCCCGGTTTTGTCATGATTTAATTTCTTTTCGTCTTAAAGTTGAGCAAGATTCACATGCCTAAGAAATATATGCCTCATTTCATACTTACATATACTTATTTAAGTACAAATATAAAAATAGTTTAATTCTTGGTTTATTTTCTTTAAAAGGATCCTGATAGAATTCAAGCTTGAGAAATCCTGCTTTGGATTAATGCCCTATAAATAGTAAGGGCTTTGAAAATACTGATGACTATGATGTGCTTTAGGGTCCAGTTCAGTGCAGCAGAAGCTCTAAGTCACCTTTAGTCAAGACTCATGTTCACAATTCTTGTGACTCTCTGGAAGTAGAAAGTCATTTAGCTTTCTGGAGTTCAGCATTAGATTGTCTAACACTTGGATTAAAGTCTGACCTTTGAAGCTCCTCTTCTTTTGTTTTTAACTGTTGCAGTTCTATGAAAAGAAAACAAAACATAATACCTTAATACCTTCACATAATACCTTCACAAAAATCCTGTTTTGTTGAAAATTCAGACTTAATCTCATTTAAATACATTAACAAACAAACTCAAAAGGGCTTTAAAAAAATTTTTTAAATATCTTTAAATAATTCAAAAAGTTACCTTTCTCTGCAGCTCTCATTTCAGAATCCCATTCTTCCACAGGATTGTCTTTCTCCTCATCTTCCAAATTCTTAGTTTCTAAAAGTAAATAGCATGCATTAGAATAAGTCAATCAAGATAATTTATTAAATATCAGACATGAAAAGAATAGATGGTCACAAAGTGAAGTGTTGCAGGTATTTCACAAATACCATCCATTCTCTGTACTAAACTATAAAGCACTAAACTATAATTATAATTTCATATGAAGACATACACTTATCTGGTGGCAGAGAAATGAGCTCTGAGCCACAAAGCAAGGATCTCTATTAGCATCTTCTATCTTCTCATGGTCCACTATTTATACATATAATTTGCAAGAACATAATAGTTGTTAGGCAACATATATGGGCTAAGTAAAAAATAAATAAACACAAAATTTTTTTTTTTTTTTAACTTGGGAAATTTACTGGGGAAGGGATGGGAGTAAATATGCATTGAGGATGGTCACACAATTTGTTTTAGAAACCTGGGAATCATTCTAAAAACTCTCCTCTCTCACCATTTTTTTTTAAAGGCATGCCTTTTTATTTTATTTATTCGTATGTGGTGCTGAGAATCGAACCCAGTGCCTCATGCATGCCACGCAAGCACGCTACCACTAAGCCACAAACCCCAGCCCCTTTTCCCCATATTAAGTTTATCCAAGTTAAGATCTTACCTCAGAGATATCTTTTTCTTCACCATTACCAGCATCTCTTAAAATAAGCTTCTATTCTTTCTTTCTTTCTTTTTTTTTTTTTTTTTTTGATACTGGGGATTGAACTTAGGGATACTCAAGCACTGAGGCACATCCCCAGCCCTTTTTATATTTTATTTAGAGACAAAGTCTCGCTAAGTTGCTTAGAGCCTTGTTAAGTTGCTGAGGCTGGTGTTGAACCTGCGATCCTCCTGTCTCAGCCTCCCACGCTACTGGGATTATAGCATGTGCCACCACACCTGGCTCTGTTACTAGTCCAATAATGGATTAACTGGTTGTATTTACTCTTGATCTACTCAAATCCAATCTCTAGCCAGTAGCCAGTGCTTAATTAAGACCTGTCAAATGACCGTTCCTTTCTCTTAGAAAAATTCAGAATTCCTTAAGAGGCCCAATTAGAACTGGTCCCTAGTGATATCTATAGCTCTTCTCAGGTTATGTTGCCTTTTGCTCTATTTTAGTTATAGTGGCCTTATTTTCAAACACTTGTAATTGGCACATTTTTTTCCTCATAGGGTTTCTACTTTTGTTATTCATTGAATAGGCTGCTCTTTCTATCTTTTTCACTTTGAGACTCCCATTCATCCTTCATATCTTAGCTTAAATGTCACTTCTTTAGCAGGAAGGCTACCATGACCTTTTGACTATGTCAGATTTCTATTACAGGACCTCAATAGCACCTTGTAACCTTTTCCTCAGAATTTATTATAAAATTATTCACTTAATGACTATATTCTCTTTTGGACTGGAAGCCCCATAAAAGAAGAACTAATGTTTGTGTTTGATCACCAGTGTGTTCTTAGCACTAAGTACTATATATGACACACGGTAGGTACTCAGCAAATTTGCTCAATAAATAATATTCTGTGAAATAGAAAGATAATCAACAAAAGAGTGGGACAGTCTAAGACTATGGAATTCATATATTCATTATCAATTTAATGCAGAACACATGTACAGGCACTTATACTATATATAGCATAGTACTAATAGTACTAAGGACCTGGAGAAAAATAAAAGCTGATTTTGGCTTCCATGTACCTTATAATTAGGAAGATAAACTGAACAAAATAACTACAATACAAGTGACAGCCACAGAAGCTAAAGAGATGGAGAGTATTTCCCTTCATGGAAAACAGGAGAATGTATTAGCCAAAACAAAGTGGCAGGTAGGCATAGTGGTGCATGACTGTAATCCCAGAGGCAGGAAGATTGCAAATTCGAGGCCAGCCTATGAAATTGAGCAAAACCCTTTTTTAAAAGAGTTAAAAAAAAAAAAAAGGGGGGTGGGGTGGGGTGGGGATACTGCTCAGTGGTAGAGTATCCCTGAATTCAATCTCTAGTACCTCAAAAGCCAACCAAAAAAATAAAACAAGATCATACATACAAAAAAATAAGTGGCAGGGGGACTAGAGATACAATTCAGTGGTAGAGTACTTTAGGTCTAGCATGCCCAAAGCCTTGGGCTTGATTCTCCACACCATAAAACGATAACAACAAAAACAGAAAATGGCATAACTACATAGAAATGTATGTAGTTTGGGCTGGAATTCAGAGGACAAGAAACAAGTTTTTGAATTAGATTTTGGAGATGGGAGAAGATTATTTATTCACATAGAGTTTAAGGTGCTTAAGGATATTGTTGCACTGAAGTTCAGTAAGAAGACAGAAATTATATAATCTAAAACTCAAATAGGTTAAAGATGTGCTTAGCCAAAATGACTATAAGGTACTTGAGGGCAAAACCTGTATCATTTCTTTGTTTTTTCCCCTGATGGTAAGCAGAGTATATGGCATGAAGTATGTGCTCAAAAAATATTTGATGAATTTAACTGAATTTGGGAATTAGTTACATAATTATTAAAGCAGATGAAAGCATTAGAGGAGAAAATATAAAAGGAATGACAAAATCTAAATTCCACACAAGGGGTTAGAGAAAAAGAAGCCATCAGAGGAATTAAAAGGAATAGCCCAGAGAAAACAATAGGGTTAAGGTAGTGCAATATCATAGAGGTTAAGATAGATGAAAGATTCAGGAAGAAATGAACAATCAGCAGCAGCAAAAGCTGAAACAAGTCAGATGGTTAAGGGCCAAGAGTAACCAAATTTGATGATTATGTGGAATTTTGAGATCTCTGAGAAAGCAGCTTAAGGAAAGCAAAATTAACAAGTGAAGATTATGAGAAGCCAAACTGAAAGGTTAAGACAATTTTCTTTCTTTTGATGGTACTTGGGATTAAACCCGGGAACACTCTACTACTGAACTACGTCCCTAGCCCTGTTTATTTTGAGGTAGGGTCTTGCTAAATTGCCTAGATTGGCCTCCAACTTGTGATCCTCCTCCAGAGTCACTGATACTACAGATACGTGCCACTGCACCTAGGTAATTTTCTTGTTGTGTATGCTGCTACGGATCAAAGATTGCTAGCAAGTGTTCTACCACTAAGCTACATCCCCACCAATTTTCAAATGAGATGGACTTATCTATTAAAAAATACAAAATTATAGTCTAGATTATTAAGAGTTTTCCACAGGGACTCATCTTGGGTATCTCTTGTTGACTGTGTTACGGATGACCATAGCAAACGAGTTTTAATTTGCTTTAATCTAAGGTTTCAAGGTGCTAATACGTGTCGGTATAATAAGGCAAACCAGGTTGGGGATGTAGCTCAGTTGGTAGAGTGCTTGCCTTGCATGCACAAGGCCCTGGATTTCATCCACAGTGCCACCCACACACACAAAAAAAGACAAACCATCTCTATTGTAGGAAAGCATTAAATATGATTTCGGAAAAGTATTCATTACAATTCTGGGATGACTCTATAGAGTGCTACCACTAAGTTAAACATCCAAACCCCTAGAAAAGTATTTAAAATACTTTACCTATTTCCACTTCAGACAGACAATTATTGATCTTCTTGAGTATGTTATCCATCTCATCTATCCTTATCTGAAGTTTCTCCCTCTCATTCTAAACACAAAATATTATAATTGTAAGGTTAAACTTCCAAACAAAACATTATAAATAGTTTAAGTTGTTGACATAACTGTTACGTCTTGATCATAAATGGGTAAATCTTAAAATGGCCAAACCTTCAATCTGGACTTAAAAATAAATGAAATTTTAAAAGGAGATAAATACAAATTAATTTGTATTCTCTTTTACTTATTTATTTATTTAGCTGCTAGAGATTAAAGTTAAGGTGCTTTGGCACTGAGGTACGTTCCCCAGCCTTTTTTGAGACAGAGTCTAACTTGCTAGCCTCAAACTTGTAATCCTTCTGCCTCAGTCTCCTAAGTAACTGGAATTATAGGCATACCCCATGGAGCTTGGCTGTATTTTCCTTTATTCAAGTATTTGTATATGTGTTTCATGGAATATGGGATATTAATGTTACCTTGAAAAAAAAAAGTTCTTTAAAATTTTTTCTATGGTCAAATAAGGGAAAAACTGATCCATGACATCATTTTTTATTTTTAGACTTTAAAATTTATATTTCTCTAAGATTATATTGTACGCAATATTTTTCATATTTATTTGCCAATGGGAGGATAATCATTTTGAAAATGCTATTTTAAACTTCATGGACACACATATACAACTGGGTACAAAGGTGAAGAAGACAAAACTATAGTCTATATACTATACTTTCCATTTTATAGTCTTTAGCAATGGGAGACCTAAATCCTATATATATTTTATTTCAATGTGTAATAACAATATCTGAGATATAAGCCCATATTAGTAACTACTTTCCAGTTACTGAAGATAACAAGACTTGTCACTTTTGACTGAGCCTGCTCTCTTAAGAACAGTTGTTCTCACTCAAATTTCATTCACATATCTCCTAAGGAACATTCTTCATATTCCACACCACTAGAAAGTACTTTTATTTTTTCCTTTGTGGTACATTGGGTATTGAACCCAGGGGTAATTTACCACAAGCTACATCCCCAGCTCTTTTCTACTTTTTTATTTTGTGACAGGTCTTGCTAAATTGCCAAGGCTAGTCTAGAACTTGTGATCCTCCTGCCTCAGCCTCCCAAACCTCTAGGATTACAGCCATGCACCACCATGCCCAACAAGTAATTTTAATAATTCTTTTTTTTAATGCTGTTAATTGTCTCAAATTACCTGGGCTGACTGCACCAGCTTGCTGTACAGAGTCACTTTTCCTTGGTGAGTGAAGACTTTAGTTACCTTGGTAACACATGATTTTATTTTGTTAACGTAAAATCCAAAGGCCTTCAGCTGTAAGGGAGAGTTAAGGAGTACAATACACTAAAACAAACCAGTCAGAAAAGGTAACTGATCCAGAAGTTCATTCAGCTGCCACATGCTAGGCTTTGCCTGATCTAGATTCTGATTCCTAAAACAGGACACTGATCACTTGGAAATTTAAATCCATATAGCTGCTTAAAAAAGGAACCAAATATTTTAGTTTTGATTGCTGCCTGTAATTTATTTATTCACATTAAAAATCAGAAAATGACAGGTTCACTTTCAACATTAGCATACACATGAAATGGGTCATTTGTTATTTAACCAATTATAGTTGAACTTTTCTTCATTTAAATATAAGTAAGTGAAAGGCAAACAAGGAAACTTCAAATACATTTCACATATTAAATTAATCAATCATAGGTGTGTTTTTTGTTTTTTTTTTTTTTGTACTGAGGCACTTTACCAGTGAGCTACATCCCCAACCTCTTTTTTTAAATCTTAAGACAGGTTCTCACTAAGTTACTTAGGGTCTTGCTAAATTGCTGAGGCTGGCCTTGAACTTTTGATCCTCTTGCCTCAGTCTCCTGAGCCATTGGGTTTATAAGTGTGCACCACTGCATCTAGTGATTATTACATCTAGTGATTATTACGAGTTTGAAAAGATTATACATCGCTGGGCATGGTGACACATGCCTGTAATCCCAGCAACTTGGGAGGCTGAGACAGAAGGATCATGATTTCAAAGCCAGCTACAGCAACTTAGCAAGGCCCTAAGCAATTTACTGAGACCCTGTTTCAAAAAATAAAAAGGGCTGGGAATGTGGCTCAGAGGTAAAGTGCCTCTGGATTCAATCCCCAGTACCCCAAAAGAGAGAAAAGATTACATATTAACAATTACTTGTATATAATTAAACAAGACCTTGGTAGCATATTACATCACCAATTATCAAATAACAATTATTTCACAATAATCATTGTTTAAAGTGTCTGCACTGATTCCCACTTAGAAAGAGACCAGAGTACCTCTTCATCAGAGGAGTGTCTCATTTTTTCCCACAAGTTCCTATTGACATCAGTCAACAGTTTATCTTGGGTCAATGAAGAAACCTTTAGTCTGAAAGACAGAAAAAATCATTAGCACAGGATTCAGAAGTCATTTTAATTGAAATAGCTCAGATCTAGCATGCTTAAATTTAAATCTTTATGTTTATTGCTACATTAAAAAAGGGGGGAAATCACTCAAGAAAAGGGCCAGTCTGATTATTATTCAACACTTGAAGAGCAGTTCAAGAATAAAAATCAGAAAAATTTCACACAAAAATTCTTATTTCAATGTATCAACTTGTTCCCCAGTGAAAACATGTTGCTTATATTCTTAAAGCTTGTCAAAGTATAATTACTATGAAGTTATAGTCACTAAAAGTTCCTACTTCAGCTCAAAGTTATATCTTACTTTTATAGAATAGCATTTATAAAAATAGTAAAGATATTATGTCAGTATATATTGGTTTCTTGTTGGTAGGTGAAGGAAATAAATTTCTATTGAAGTAAGATTTCATATGCAGGCATGTAAGTGCAAAATTAAACAGCAAAGCATATCTAAATTTATTGCCAACTGAGTACAATATCCTATTACATTCTTTAAACATGAATCTAAGAAATTCTTATCATTGGGCTGGGGATGTGGCTCAAGCGGTAGCGCGCTCGCCTGGCATGCATGCGGCCCGGGTTCGATCCTCAGCACCACATACAAACAAAGATGTTGTGTCCACTGAAAACTAAAAAATAAATATTAAAAAATTTTTAAAAAAAGAAGTGTCTTTAAAAAAAAAAAAAAGAAAGAAATTCTTATCATTGGGGCTGAGATTGTGGCTCAGAGGAAAAGTGCTCGTCCAGCACGCATGAAGCACTGGGTTCAATTCTTAGCACCACATAAAAATAAGATAAATATATTGTGTTCACCTACAACTAAAAAATAAATGTTAAAAAAAAAAAAAAAGAGGGGCTGGGGATATAGCTCAGTTGATAGAACACTTGCTTCGCATGCACAAGGCCCTGGGTTCAATCCCCAGCACCACATCAAAAAAAAGAAAGAAATTCTTATGATTTATTCGGTGATGAACCCCAGTACTTAGTATAGTCCCTAGCACACAGTAGGTGCTCAAGAAGTATTTGTTGAATGAACAAAGCAGAATCAGGCAAATTTGATGTACTATCAATGAACAGTATCATAAATTTTTACTTTTAAAACTACATAATTCTTTTTTTTTTTTTTTTTCTGGTACCAGGGATTGAACTATCTCCAGCCCTTTTTTTAAATTTGTATTTATTTAGAGACAGGGTCTCACTGAGTTGCTTAGGGCTTCACTAAGTTGCTGAGACTGGCCTTGAACTTGCAAGCCTCTGCCTCAGACTCCTATGCCACTGGAATTATAGGCATGCACCACTGCGCCTGGCACAAAACTACATAATACCTAAAGATTATTTTATTTCTTTTCTGTTTGTTAGTTTAGATCAATTTGATTGAATAGTCCTTAATAATTATAGCAAACATATATTATTTTGAATTGCCAATTCTAATTTGCCTGAGGAAACCCGGATATATCTAATTTGTAAATCAGTGTGTAAAAAACCAAAGCATGCCGGGCATGGTGGGGCACACCTATAACGCCAGGGACTTGGGAGGCTGAGGCAACTCAGTGAGACCCTCAGCAACTTAGGAAGACCCTGTCTCAAATAAAAAATAAAAAAGGCTGGAATGTAGCTGAGTGGCAAAGTGCCCCTTGGTTCAATCCCCAGAACCAAAAACAAACAAAAAAAGCACTGTAATTTAACTTTATTCTATATACAAATCAAGAACCATTGTGATAAAATTAGAAACCCAAAGGCAAACTTGATTTTTAGGCACTACATATACATCTTCTTTTGAAGATTTCTATTGCAATGAATTCATGATATAATAACCTAATAATTACTGTTTATTTCTATGGAGGACTTACTTTGTGGTAAAAATAGTATGAAAGCATTTCATATACACTATAAATGTTCATTTATATTCATTTTGACCTGCTAAGTAGGTATTATTATCCCTACTTTATGGATGTGGAAATGAAGGTTAAATGAGTTGCCCAAGGTTACACAGCTAGCAATTTAGCCAGGACTGAATTTATTTATTTATTTTTTGGTACCGAGGATTGAACTCAGGGGTACTCAACCACTGAGCCACATCCCCAGCCCTATTTTGTATTTTATTTAGAGACAGGGTCTCATTGAGTTGCTTAGTTGCTGAAGTTGGCTTTGAACTGGCAAATCTCCCGTCTCAGCCTCCCAAGCCGCTTGGATTACAGGCATGCACCACCATGTCTGGCCAGGACTGAATTGTGTTTTAGGTCAAAGCCAAACTTCTGTACCCATGTTAATGCCATTAATTTTTTTCCATGCCACTGTTATTTTAATCAAAACCTTGCCACATATACTACTTGCTTGTTAAACAAAGACAAAACCCATGTAGAAAAAATTAAAACTTTCTTACTCTTCTATCTTTTGGCGAAGAATTTCACAATCCTCTCTATAAATCTGTATCTTGGGTCCATAAACATACTGTCTTAATATCAGGTCTTCTGGAGTAGGCGATGTGTTTGTAGTAAACTGGAAAAAAATAAATAAATAAATCACTTCCTCAGAACTGGTATCCTGAGGATCAAACTGTTATGGGCCAGGCTATATGGGCAATGACCAAACAGATTCCATTTTACCCTGAGACTCCATGTCATGTACGAAATGCTTCTTCCATGTGAACAAGGCACCTCTGTACCTATCAACAGTTGCTTAGCACAGCATATTTGGCAATACAAAATGGCAATTCTTATATAGTGTAAATTGTTCTCTTTTTGATTCCCATTGTTCTTGGACAGTGTTCCATATGTCAGAGAATGATTGTCTAGATGTTAGTAACCATTCTTTAACTTGTAATCAACTAGGGGCCTTTTGACCCACTTCCCCTTCTGTTTATGATTTTAGATCTCATGATGTTTGTTTATGGTCTTGAATCATAGCAATAGCCACAGATGATTAATGTATTGACATGCTTCACTTAGGTGTACTCAAACCCCTGAGGGAGTCAAAGGGTGTAGACTTACAGTCTGCCTCTTGGCCCACCAGCTGGTGAATAAAGGTTTCATCTCCTGCTTTAAGATGGACTTGGTGGGGGCTGCGGTTGTGGCTCAGTGCTTGCCTTGCATGTGTGAAAAACTGGGTTCGATCCTCAGCACCACATAAAAATAAATAACCAAAATAATGGTATTCTGTACATCTACAACTAAAAAAAAAGATCAACCTGGTGACTTATTGAGATCTCACCATAACAAAACCATGTGTGAGAAATAATTTGAATTTCAGAATGCCTATTTGAGTGTGTGGGGGGGGGTTTACTAGGGGTGTAACTCAGGGGCACTTAACCTGAGTCACATCCCCAGCCGTATTTTGTATTTTATTTAGAGACAGGGTCTCACTGAGTTGCTCAGCTTCTTGCTTTTGCTGAGACTGGCTTTGAACTCGCAATCCTCCTGCCTTAGCATCCTGAGCTGCTGGGATTATAAGCCTGCACCACTGTGCCCCGCTTGTTCATTTTCTAATTTCTTAAACTGAGTATTAAAAATTTCTTTTTCCAGGCACAGAGGTGCACAACTGTAATTCCAGTGACTTGGGTGGCTGAGGCAAGGAGGATTACAAGTTCAAGGCCAAACTAGGCAATTTAACAAGAACTTCGGCTACTTAAAAAAAATAAAATGGGCTGCACCATCTCTAGCAATTAAAGAAATGCAAATCAAAACTACACTGAGATTCCATCTCACTCGAGTCAGAACACAAGCAACAATAAATGTTGGTGAGGATGTGGGGGAAAAGGTATGCTCATATATTGCTGATGGGATTGCAAACTGGTGCAACTATTATGGAAAGCAGTGTGGATATTTCTGAGAAAACTTGGAATGGAACAACCATTTGACCTAGTCATCCTACTCTTTTTGATTCCCATTGTTCTTGGACAGTGTTCAAAGTTTACACTCAAAGGACTTAAAAATCAGCATACTGCAATGATGCAGCCACCCCAATATTTATAGCAGCTCAATTCACAATCGCTAAACTATGGAACCAACCTAGGTGTCCTTCAACAGATGAATGGATAAAGAAAACTGTAGTATATATAAAGGAATATTACTCAGCCTTAAAGAAGAATGAAATTATGGCTTTTGTTGGTAAATGGATGGAACTGGAGAATATTAAGCTAAATGAAATAAGCCAGTCTCAAAGAACCAAAGGCCAAATGTTTTTTCCTGATATGCAGGTGCTAATTCACAATAAGATA
This sequence comes from Spermophilus citellus, assembly GCF_964194105.1. Taxonomy (NCBI): domain Eukaryota; kingdom Metazoa; phylum Chordata; class Mammalia; order Rodentia; family Sciuridae; genus Spermophilus; species Spermophilus citellus. Next base: position 138,204,867 of record NC_138185.1, read on the forward strand.
TGTGTGGGGGGTTGGGAGGAATAGAGGTATTTTGGACTAGACAGAGGGAAGTGAAGGGAGGCAGGGCATAGGGGTAGGAATGATAGTAGAATGAATCAGATATTATTACCCTATGTGCATACATGATTACATGACCTGTGTAACTCTAAATCATGTACAACCAGACAAATGAGAAGTTATATACTCCATTTATATATGATGTGTCAAAATTCATTCTACTATCATGTATAGCTAATTAGAATTAAAAAAAATTGCACAGGGAGCAGAAATCCCCACCAGAAACAATCAAAAATCACAAAAAAATTGATCCCTAAAAGATGTTTAAATTCACTTGTCGTAAGTAGAATGCAAATTAAAGTTGTTGAGACACCATTTCTTATTTATCAGATTGGTAAAAATTCAAAAGCTTGATGATCTATTAGTGATGCTATGGGGAAATGGCCTCATATATTGCTGGTAATGCGAAATGCCATCTTTACTTATTTATTTTTAAGTTTTAGGTAGACACAATATCTTTATTTTACATTTATGTGGTGCTGAGGATAGAACCCAGCGCCCTGTACATGCCAGGCGAGTACTCCACCACTGAGCCACAACCCCAGCCCCCCGAAATCTTTATGGAAAGATAACAACATTTTATGTCTATATCCTTTGGAAAAATAAATAAATAAATAAAAAGGGCTTAGGATGTACCTAAGTGGTAAAGTGGTGAATCTCTAGTACCCCCCCCAAACCCCAAAACAACAAAAAATCTTTATTTTTAGATTCTTTTCTATAACAGACAGCCAAGTTTTTAATTTCCTGCTAAGTTAGGCTTTATGTCCAATAGATTTGGCATTAGATATTCTCTGTTATTTGCTTTCTAAACAGTTTTTATTTCTTCTTTGATCAAAGAGTGTTTCATTATTTGCAGTGCTAGGAATCAAACTCAGGGCCTTGTGTATGCCATGCAAGTACTCTACCACTGGGATACACCCCTAATCTAAGTGTGTTTCTTTCCTTTCTTCCCCCGCCCTCCCCACTTTTTTTTTTTTTTTTTTTGGTATTGGGGATTGAACCCAGGAGTACTTTATGAGCCCTTTCTATTTTTCATTTTGAGATAGGGTCTCACTAAGTTGCTGAGGCTGACTTCGAACTTGCGATCCTTTTGCCTCAGTCACTGGGATTACAAGTGTGCACCAGTAATGTGTTTCTTAACTTCTAGGAAGCTGATAATATTTTAGTCCTTTTATTCTAATTTTAATGGATTAAGATCCAACACTGTGGTCTATAAAACCTCCATTGTTTTTAATTTGTTAGATTTCTTTGTGGCTAAGGATACACTGATTTTGTAAATGTTTGCCAGACTTGGGGCCACATCCCCAGCCTTATTTTATATTTTATTTAGAGACAGGGTTTTACTGAGTTGCTTAGCCCCTCACCATTGCTGAGGCTGGCTTTGAACTCGTGATCCTCCTGTCTCAGCCTCCCAAGCCACTGGGATTACAGGCGTGCACCTCCACACTTGATTTAGAAAAACTTTCTTTAAAACAGAATAAAATTAATGCTTCCTTTTTTTCTTTTCAGTAAATACTTGCTTTTATGCAGTTTAGTAAAAAAAAAAGGAAAAAAAAATATATATATTTTTCAAATGATATAATTATTTTGCCAGGAAATTGTACTTACTTTAGCTGGGAGATTGCTCTGCCGGGGTTTTTGTATTAAGATGTGGACCTGAAGAAGTATAAAAAACTCCCTTATTGTTATTCTTCCATCTTTGAGTTTCTGAGAAAAGAAAAAAATTTTCAGGATCACCTCATTTGATTCTACTTTGAAAATATTCATGAAATTATCCATATTAAGCAGGCTATCCACAAGCAGATCTGCGATTATCTAAGATTCTTATTGAATAACCTGAAAGAATTAGAATTTACAGAAACCAAAACATATGTATTGAATCTTCATTTCTATTTGCTATTGTCTGTGTGTTTTTCCCCTCCAAAACTGACAAGTGAAACTTAATTCTCTAAGTTATATGCTAATGATATTTCAAAATGAAGCAGCTGAGAAGTAATAAGGATTAGATAAAGTCATGAGGCTGTGGCCTCCATGAATGCATTAGTAGCTTAATGAGAGGAAAAAAGGAACACATTAGTGAGCTTGCTCTGTCTCGCCATGTAATGTCCTGAACTACCTTAGGACTCTTCAGAGTCCCCACTAGCAAGAAGGCCTTCTTCACTAGATGCTGAGCTGATACCAGGGTCATGCTTTTCCAGGCTTACAGAACCATGAGCTAAACAAACCTCTTTATAAATTACCCAGTCTTGGGTTGGGGATGTAGCTCAGTGGGAGTATGCCTGAGCACAAAAAAAATCTAATAAAATGAAAAATAAACTATCCAGCCTGTAGTATTCAATTATAGCAGCAAAAAGTAGACTAAAAATATTACATGTAATTAACTGCCATGTTGAGACCAGAACAAAGAAAACAAGTCTTCCGTACATTTGAAATCTTAGAATTTTTTTAAAAAGACAAGAAAATCAGTACATTACAAATGAGAAATATTTTTAACATACCTCTCTCAAGCTCTCTTCACAAATAGTGTCTCGGAGAAACCGTGATTCCATTTGATTACTGCGGTATGCTAGAAGTAAAGCAGCTTCATGTGATAAACAGGTCAAATCTAAATTGTGAACTTATTTTTGTTATCTTTTAGATTTGTTTTCATGATCTTGAAGCCATCCATTGTGATGTTTCTGAGAAGGCAGTCATTTAGCATGGCAAATATGTTATAGTTTTGAGGCTCCATTCACTGTTTCCCCAATAGTTATAAGCCTCTGAAGGAAAACTCTATTCCTCTATAGCATAGCAATTCTCGATTCACTAAAATAACTAAGAATTAAAAGTAAACTAAATACTATTTTACTTTTACACTTTATAAACTTTATAATGCTGAAAAGACATATGCAACATTCAAATATTTCCTAAATGAAATAGATTTATAATTAGTCCAGGATGCATTTGACTGTTATTAATTTAGCCTTCATAAAGATCTTACTACTGAAATCCAGGGAGGTCCCATCAGCCTTGATTGAATCCAGAGAGCTGCTGCAACTAGATGGGGTTCTGCTCAGGCTTTTTATCAATACACTGTTAACATTTTTATCTATATACCCTTCATTATGATGATCAAAAATCTGAAATTATGAATTAAGAAACATCATCAGAATAGTTATGACATTATACTTATAATGATTAAGTGATGAACACTAAAACCACTACTTAAAATTTACCTATAATTACCTACATAAAATTACCTATAATTCATATGAAATATCTCAAAAAATAATTAGAATATCAGGCAATCTAGGTCTTTAGTTAAAAGTAATTTAAAAATACATGTAAATAACTTCATGCAGCATATTTCATAAACTGTTTCTTAGATGTTATAGCCAGAGCCTAAAAGCTACTAAATGTCAACCTATCCAATTATTCAACTACTAGCCACAAATAGCCTGGCTATATCATTGCAGAATACCAGACTGGAATATTGACTATGCATATGGCACTGGCCAGAATACAGAAAACTTAGTACTTTCCTTCTCATCTAATAAGACCTACCCTTGACTAACATCAAATAAATTATTTGGTCCTGCTTTTTCATCATTTGACTTCACAGTATCATCTATACCTACTTACTTACATGTTTTTTTGAAGACAATATATTCCTTGCCTAAATATTAGCATGTAAACTTTTATTAGTTGTAGATGGACACAATATCTTTATTTTTTTAATGTGGTGCTGAGGATCGAACCACTGAGCTACAACCCCAGCCCAATAGTTTAAGCTTTTAAATCTTTTCCCCACCTATAAAACTAGATTTGAGTGATAGGTTTTGTTCCCTCTAATTATCCAAATCAATATTTCTCAACTTAAAAGTTTGACCTGGGCATTCTCCTACCCATTAAAGAAATGGACTCTCAGCTTCTACATATCTTCATTATCCAAGAAAATTCAGTCACCCTTTTCTTTTCACAGTTTAAATAGAAATGCTTTTTACTCCCCAAGTATTTATATAACACTAAAGACTTTTCAAATTATATTTGTGCTCCTAAGAGTTTCTCACATACAAAACAACACTGATAAATTACCAGCGGTAACAAAATTCTTAATTATACAGTTTCAACATTGGTTCATTTTACTACTTTCATATTTTGTGCTATTTGTCACTATAAATTATGTTAAAGTCTAGCTGACAGTTAATCTTTAAGATTTTATATAAGAACATTTTTCCAGACCTATAACTAAATACATTTTAAGACTAAAATTAAAACTCAAGAACACCCACAAACTTAAAAAAAGAAATCCAAGTCTTACTGACATTCCTCAGTTCAAGACAGAGCTTACCTCCTGATCTTGAGTAGTATCACTAAGCTCAATATCATATTTTATGATTTTTTTCTCCTTCTGCACATCATTATCTTCTTGCACCCAGGTTCTTTTTTGATTACTGCAGGTTTCTTCCATTTTATTTTCAGATGGTAAAATCTCCTTTTGATACGTCTCAATCAAAGACTTTTCCTCAATTTCTACGCTAATAGTGTCTGAGGAATTAATCTCACCAGGACATATAGGGAGATTTTCCTCATTTATATATTCAGATGGACTTAAGTTCAGGTTAGCTGCAACAGATCCAATGTCTGAATCTTTTCTGGAGACTTGCTGAATTTCTAAGTGATTTATATCAGTTGTGTCTGCTGGAATCTGCTCCAGGTCATCAATACCAGTGACACTACAATTTCTCTTATTTGGCAATCTAGGCAAAAAGATTCCCAAAGAACACCTCCTCATTTTATCTTTAACAACTGTCTTCAATGGTACAGAGGTAGTGTCAGCTCCATTTTGAAAATTTTTATTTTCTTCATCCCAATTATCTTTAGCATTGGTGGAGACAATGTTAATATTATGTATTTCTGTAGGTTGCACTACACTCACATTATCATGTGCCTTACCTCCTAATTTAAGTAATTCTTCTTGAGGAGGTAGTGTAGGAACAGTTTGAGATTCTAAAAACTCTTCAGTTTTTCCATTTAAATTATTCATATTTGGTTTGATACTACTAATACATGGAACATTAGAAGTAATTATATGATCTGATGCATTTCTAGCATTGGTATGAGTCTGAATGATTTGTGTAGCTGAATTTGAGTTACTGTGAAAATCTACAGCTGTATTACATTTTGCTGTTTGATTATTTTCTTGTATTTCTTTTTTACAGGCTATAGCAAACTGTTTCTCATTATTGAGTATTTTAGACTCATTTTCATATGTGAGTGAAGAATTTTCTATAATAAAATTTAAGCTCTTATTTCCACTTTTAGACAGTATTGCTTCAGATTTACAAATAACATTCTGTCTATTTTGAGTTAATGGAAGTTGTTGGGTTGAGAGATGAGGCTGAGAAGCATCACAGATATCATCAACAAAGGCCTCTATTTGATCCTTTGGAAGCTTAAAAGATACACGCTTTGAATTAAGTTTAGTTATTTCCCCCAGATTTTGACTATATACTAAAGTTTGATTAGCTGATAGATTTTGAGGCTTCTTGATCAGATCTTCATCTTTGAGCAGGGTCATGGAACAGTTTAACTGTCCTCTGGAATCAGTCCAAATAGTTTCTTTCTTCTCTAGCAAAGAAGCAGAGAAAGGCAGTCCCTTAGAGTCCAAGTAATATTTACTGGCTAAATCATCTGCATAAGCAAGATCATTTTGCACTGGGCAACTGTTGGCTTTCTCTTTATTGAGTAAGAATGTAATATTAGAGGAAATATCTTTAGGTAAACAGGCAGACTTATCGAGGGACCCACAAATAGCAGCTATAGGACTACTTATAAAATCCACATTTCTTCTGTCTGTACTATTTAAGTGACAGCTTTCAATTTCGGCCTTTTCCAATGTACAGGCCTGATCTACAATGTTCTCCATGACCTCCTCATCCATAGCTGCTCTACAGAATTTGATTTCCATTTCACTATGATTCCCAGAAAATGTATTAGTAGGATTAAAGGGTATCGTATGATGTTTTTTTTGCTTAGGGTGAAGAACAATTTTGTTTTCTATAGCTAACACTTGTGTATTAGTGGTTTCTTGAACATAATTATCATCCTTAGGAATTCCAAATTTAGGGTACTCTTGAAGCATTTTCTCTGTGGCCTGACAATCAATGAAAACAGTATGGGACTTGGTGACTTCTAGGTCATTATAATTATCTACAAACATTACAGTTTTGTCCACAGGCCTAGTAATTTCATCAGGTAAGACAGTTTTACAATCTGAGACCGTTGGGTGACTTGCAGTGATCTCCATGTCATCATGCCCACATGAATACAAAATAGTTTTAGATGTTCCTGTCAAAGGCACCAAATTAAAGTCTTCTTTGTCTTCCAGAGCACTTTTATTACTCTTTTCCACCATGCAACTCTGGGTAATATTCACCTCATTTTTATCATTTTCTGAAAATGCAATGGTCTTGTCATTTTTGAGCATAAGGCTTTTTCTTCTCTGACTTTTACCTGATAAATATTCATTCACAAATCCAGCCTTTTCCACATTGTTGATATTTTCCCGAGTGTTTAATTTAGATACTTCCATGCTATCATCAGCTTTAACTGCTACACCTTTCTCTATAGGACCAACATTAGACCATTTCTTCAGTCCTGTTAGCTGACTGCCTTTTGCTGTTGGATTATCACTTTCATTGTTTTCCAAAAAGAAAACCTTGTCTTCTTCACCAGAAGATGCCACTTCTGATTTTTGTAGGCTTTTCCTTTTAGCTAATTCAAAGGTAGATGTGTCTGGAAGTCCAGTTCTCTCCTGTGCTTGGTAGTCAATGAAAACAGTGTGAGATTTTGTCATTTCTAGTTCATCATGATTATCTATAAACATTACAGTTTTATCCACTGGCCCACTAGTTTTTTCACTTGCTAAGTGAGTTTTACATCCTAAGACAGTTGTGTGACTTCCAGTGATTTCCATGTCATCCTGGCCACAAGCATACAAAATAGTTTTAGAAGTTCCTGCCAAATGGGAGTCATTTTTGTCTAATAAAGGTCTATGGTTTAATTCTACTGTGTAACTCTTGGTGATATCCATATCATTCTCGTCACCCTCTGAAAATACAATAGTCTTATCAATTTTTAGTCCACCAAAACTTTTCCTTTCATGAATACTGACATTTTGCTTTTCCATCAGAAATCCAGGTTTTTGTACGGCTTTGTCATCTAATACATTCCTCTTGTTAGATATAAATAAACCAGTTTTTTCTACAGGACTTTTATCACATTTTTCAACTTCTGTAGCAACTTGTCTGTTTACTGTTGTGAGCCGGCCGGCTCTGTATTTTAAATTAGTCTCACTAAGTTCTTGTACTTCAGAAGGGCCAAATCCAGTGACAACAGTGTGGCTCTTGGTTAGATCCATAGTTTGGTCCCCTTCTGCACAAACAGTCATCTTCTCATGAGAACAGTTAGGTGTGGGATGATCTAAATTTTTCTTCGGTGACTCAGGAAGTTTAGAATTCTGGCCTAGTATAGAATTCACTAGATGACTCTTCTCAGAAATATCATAATTTTTCACAACAGATTGTTCTTCTGTTGCAAATAATGGCTTTGAGGTAGAAGACAAAGATTGCTCACTTAAAACTGTATGTCTGTTATTTCCTAGTAGTACTTGTTTATCAAGAACTGCACCAGAGTAGACTATATAATGGTTTATTGCTGTGTTCTGATTATAATCAGTTGATGGAAGAGGATCTTTATTAAGACGGGGCAAAAAGTTCACACTTCGATGTTTTTCTTTGCTCTGGATGTCAGTTACGATGTTTTTAGATATGTTTGGTTGTGGGGATGGTGTAATATTTTTTATCTTTTTTTCCCATTCATCCAAAGGGCTTTTACTTTGAGAATGAGATTTACTAGTATTGTTTGTTATTAGAGTATAAGATGCAAGAGGAGCATGACTTCCTAAATTACTTGTGTGACTTTCAGTCAAATCCACAACTTTACCTGCTAAAAGTTCAGTCTTTTTGTCAGTTAATGAAATAGATACAGGCTCTTTTGAGCTCTGTTGTAATCTTTCCTTAAATCTATGAGCAACTGAGCTACAACTTAAATTCATTTTCTCATCTTCTGACCCAATTATAGGATTTTGGAACATCATTTTTTTCTCAGATATTGATGCAGCTGCTACCTGAACATCTGACTCCTCTTGTTTAAAAATCTGATTATCTATTGCAACTGTGTGACTCTTGGTAATGTCCATGCTATCTTCTCCTGAATAAATAGTTTTCTCTATGAGAAAAGGGATACCATCTGGACTGGGACACATTTTAGAATTACCATCATGCTTCAGCAAATTTTCCTCCTCTCTCAAACTTGACAGACACTTGGTTAGTTCCATGGCATCATTACAACTAGAATAAAAAACTGTCTTATAACCTTGAATATCTGGAGTATAACATATAGAGTCCGGAGTCGCTGTCAATGTTCTGGTATCTTGATTAGAAGTCTGTGTGACTGTTTGAGTTTCTGACTCTATGATATGACTTCTGGTAATATGTATTTTGTCTTGAGGGTTTAAGGAAGAGTCTTGAACACTAGCATTAATTTTATTTTGAAAGAATGTTTCCTTTCCTGGAACTTTAGTTTCACAAACTGTTTTAACATCCAGCTTGACATTCTGAGTTTGATTTTCTTTTTCAGACAAATTATCTGCTGAGGGTAAAATCTGTACAGTGCGATTAACTGTCAAGTCCATACAGTCATCATGGTAAATTGTAATATCACCTTCAAATTCCCTTAAGTTGGCCTCACCAGTGGTGGGAACCAGAGTCTCAATATTCGCTGTATGACACTGGGTAAAATTCATATCCTCATCTTGTTCTTGGAATATTCTAGTCATATTATTACTATTTTCATCAACATTAAAAGCTACTTGCATTTGATGTGTAGAAGAGGCAGTATTTGATTCTTTGGAATAAATAAGTATCTCAGAATTTTCTTTATCAGGCCCTGTAGAAGGAGAAGCACTATATTTTCCTCTTTTCAATCTTTTTATAAAATCACTGGAATTTTTTTTTTTTTCTGAAGAAGTGTTTTGGTCCATTGATAATTTTTCATTTTTTATTCTTGAATCCTTAGCATTGTGCTTTAAGTTTGTCAGAAAGGATCTGGTTTCTATCTTGGTGGACTTTTCACTTTTGGTACGATCTAAAAGGCCTTTGGAAATCATCACAGTATGACTTGCTGTAAGGTCCATCTGGTTTTCATCTGAAAAGATGACTGTCTGGTCACCTGCATGTTTCCTTTCATGGTTGTGTTCTGTAAATGGAAACTATAAAAAAATAAAAAAATAAGACCAAACCAAAATAAAATTTTATAAAAGTAATTTATAACATGTTCTATATAAACAATTCTCAGTGATGGTTTCATGACACTGGTGTACTTATCAATGGTGTGGTATGTTGCACAACATTTGCTATTAAATTTTTTTCTAAAATCTGAATAATTTACATTTTAGTGTTTCAGAAAATTAAAAATTCAAAGTTAGCTGGGCAAAGTGACACACACCTATAATCCTGGTGACTCAGGAGGCTGAGGGAGGAGGAGTTCAAGTTTGAGACCAGCCTCAGCAACTTAGCAAGGCCCTAAATAACTTAGCAAGATTGTCTCAAAACAAAAACTTTAAAAAAAGGGGAATGGGGATGTAGCATAGTGGGAAAGTCACACTGGGTGGTTAACTACCTAGTACCTGGATGAAATACCTAGTACCCCACCCCCCAAATTTTTTTTTAAGGTTAATTACACAACCTTTAAAATGACTGAAAATTGGCTCACGCCTGTAATCCCAGCAGCTCTGAGACAGTTTAAAGCTAGCCTCAGCAACTTAACGAGGACATAAGCAACTCAGTGAGATCCTGTTTCAAAATAATAAAGGGCTGGGGATGTGGCTCAGTGCCCCTGGGTTCAATCCCTAGTATCAAAAAAAAAAAAAAGGCAATGATTTAACTATTTTTATTAATGCCAAGATGGGAAGTTTTCCCAGTCTATGTTTTCATCTTGTTAAGTCATCCCTCAATCATTCCATTACCATTATTTGTTTGTGTGTATGTTTTAACTATGGAGATTAAAATATGACATTACTTGGATGAATTCCTACCTCTCTTTGTTGCATCTGGATCTGAATGGGAGCACAAAGCAAGGTGTTCATTCCTATTGAGAAAAAAGAAAACATTATAGTCAGAAAAAATATATTATTAACAGCAGACATATTTTCCTTTTCTTAGCTCCTTCATTAGTGACAAGTATTTATCAATTATAAGCTCTTCATAAAGACTTATAAATTAAATTCCATTATGACTTTTGTCTTTTTTTATGGCAGTGCTATAAACTGAAGGTTTCATATATGCTAGGCAAGTGCTCTACTATTGAGTTATACTTGTGGCTCCTAATTGTTTTCTTTTTTGACAAATACAGAATTATTGTATTCTTTGAACAAAATGTTTTTAGAATGTGGTGATGACTTTACTAAAAGGTGGAAAACTTAAAACTATTACTTTTTTACTTCTCTGTTAAAAGAAACAGATTACTGAGAAAGGGTAAGATTTAAAGGGTCTTTTATTCAATGTTAAGGCATTGAAATGTTCTCATGACAGATATCCATTTGATAAAAGAAATTTATTATAAAATAAAACACATTTTATAAAATATACATTTTAGAAAAGTAACAAAAAAATATAAGGAAGAGTCAAGAGAAAATGAATCACTGAGAAAACTACTGCAAATAATTCAGATATAACAAGTAAGTGTTTATGTTAGGGTAAAAGTGAAAATGGGAAAGAAAAATTAGACTCAAGACATTTAGAACTGAAATATAAAGATTTAGGTATCAAACTGGACTCTGGAAATAAATACTGAAGAAGATGTTATACTACACTAAAAAATACATTTATGCATCATGTATGTTTATGGAAACCTTTAGTGCACATGATGAAGTAATTATAGGCCTTTTAGTAAAAGCCTTATTTCTATCAGGACTCCATTCATTTATTCAACAATTATTGATTTAGACCTACCATGTGCAAAAAAACTCTCAATTATCTGTAAGGCACAAAGGAGAACAAGAAAAAATGTCTATACTTGAAGAGCTAGTAGTTTTTTTTTTCTAAGTATGTTTTTAGTTATTGATGGACCTTTATATTTTTTATTTATTTATATGTAGTGTTGAGAATTGAACCCAGTGCCTCACACATGCTAGGTAAGTGCTCTACCACTGAGCTACAATCCCAGCCCAAAGAGCTAGTAGTTTAATATCTGAAAATCCACGATAAATACCTAAAATACAATGTGATAAATTCTAAAAAGGACTGAAAAATAAAAGCAGAGAACTTAGTGGCTCACGCCATGATTTTGTTTAAAAAGGCTTGATTTGAGCCAGTACTACTGGAAATATAGTGCCAGTCTATGAACTCTTATTACCAATTCATGATGAGATAAGGAGCTTACAGCAAATGCAAGCCATATTAGAATTCCTTCATCAAGAAGTTCCTACAACTAGACACAGTGGCCCATGCCTGTAAACCCAGGGTTCAGGAGGTTGAGGCAGGAGGATCCCAAGTTCAAAGCCAATCTCAGCAACTAGTGAAGCCCTAAACAACTTAGGGAGACCTTATCTCAAAATAAAAAAACAAAAAGGACTGGGGATGTAGCTCAGTGGTTAAGCAACCCTGGGTCAATCCCTGGTACAAAAAAGCCTTACTAAGAAAAAAATGTTTAGCTGAACTAAACAGTGACTTAATACCACATATAATTTACATTGTGGTACAAATTCCTTTTCTGTTGTAGACAATTTGTAGACTGGCTACTTTGAATATCACTGAGGTTAAGCTACGTGAAAAGCTAAGTGAAAAATTAAGAAGACTGATAGGTAAATCAGAGTAGGAATAGCACTTAGATAGAGGAAACAGCATTTTTTAAGTGCATAGGGGACGGAAAAAAAGTCCATATACGGAACTGCAAATAATCCATCAATGGGCTAGAGCACAAGTTACCTACAAAGGGAGGACATAAGGTTGGAAAAGAAGACAAGACAAATTATAAAGGACTTTCTAAGGGCTGGGGATATAGCCCAGTTGGTAGAGTGCTTGTTTCAAGGCTCTGGGCTCAATTCCCAACACCACAAACAAACAAAAAAGGACTTTCTAAGTCAGGGCTAAGGATATGGGTTTTATCTTGTAAGTAAAAAAGTTATCATTGAACCGTTTTAAGCTGTAAGTTAACTTAATATTTAGAAGTATGGAGATGCCTATAATTACACATGCCTATAATTACAGCTATGTGGGAGGCTGAAGCAAGAGGATCAAAAGTTCAAGGTCAGCCTGGGCAATTTAGCAAGACCCTATCTCAAAATAAATTTTATAAAGGGCTAGATAGGGCTGGGGTTGTGGCTCAGTGATAGAGCACTTGCATGCAGCTAGCACGCATGAGGCATTGGGTTTGATCCCCAGCACCACATAAAAAAACTAAATAAACAAAATAAAGGTATTGTGTCCATCTACAACTAAAAAAAGGGGGGGGGGGCTGGGGGGGGATGTAGCTCAGAGGTAAAATGCTCCTGGGTTCAATGCCATGTCATGGGAATGTGGCCCCTGCAGGGCAGGAAGGTGGTTAAATATAATATTAAATATAATAGTTAAATATAATGTTATAGAAAATAACAAAGACTTAAATTAAAGAAAAATAAGAGAAAAGTGCCAGATTGGCAAGATACTTAGGAGGCAGAACTTACAGAAAGTAGGGACTCTACTGAATATGGGAAATGAAGGAAGAGTTCAGAATGATTCCTAACTTCAGTGAATGGCTGAGTGAGCAGGAGTTCAGGAAAGGAAAAACAGGAGGAATAGCATGTTTGAGAGAAATCATAGCATATTTATGAAATTTTAAATTAAAAAAATCTGTGAAAAGAACAAAGTTCTCCTTATATTTTTTCCATGTTTCTTGTAGATATTACTTACCAAGAAATTTGGATTAAGAGAAAGGTAAATTACAAGAAAAGTATTCTGGTCATACTCACCAGCAATCTCACAATAATTATCTTCTGAATTCTTATTCCTAAAAATCAAAAGGCATTTTTGTAATCTATTCCCCAAACAATTACCAAGAATCCAAACAGTTAAAAGATTAGGCAAGGTGAAGGGTTTTCATAGGGTAACCAGCAGAAAATTACAGATCCTTTAAAAAATGACTTATCTAATAGAGGCTGAAAAAATTACAAGATAATTAAAGGACTTAATGGTTTGGTAAATGGTCTTACTGGTTTGTTGAATCAAGAATACTGTTAAAATATGCTTAATACATACTGCTTGCTTATTTAAAAATACAGAATGATCTGTAAAGCAATTCATTTTCTAAAACTTTAGCCTTAAAAATAAATTAATAAAAGGAAACAACCCAAGAGTTTGCCAATATGAAGTTGACTAAATGTTGGTTCAGACACACAATGGATTATAATACACTGAGTTTTTCTTTCTATTTTCAAATTTGCATCACAAATTTTTATTCCTGATGCAGGAGAAATTCCTTCCATTCCCAAAATGAATTGCATGCTGCCCTGGTGAGACTTAGAAAACTTTTAGATTTTTATGCAACAAAATTGAAATAACAAACTATTACGTGGTTCCATTTTTGTCTTTTAAAAAGCTAAAAATAAACATGTACTTTGAAATAATATAGAAAATTTCTCCAAGGACACACAAAATAATAACAGTAGTTATCTGTGGGGAGTAGATCAGCAAAAGATAATAAATTTTACTTGTCACTTTTTGCTCTTTTGTACCTTCTGAAACTGTGAATATTATTACTTCCATTTCTTTAAAAGTTAATAAATTATAAAACCAGTATGAATTCTCTAACAAGGTTTTCTTCTCTCTAGGCAAACAATCTTAGGAGTTTCTTCCAGAGATATTTTATGAATGTGTAAATAATACATGTTCATTGTATATATGTACACACATGAATTAATATATACACATACAAGCTTTTCTTCATCCGTCTTTTATACAAGTGGTGATATACTATGTACTGTTTCATATGTTGTTTTCTCTCTTGAATAATAGGACTTGGATATTTTTCTATTTACTATACAATCTTCTTTTCTCTACCTGCACAATAATCAGTTTGTGGGAGGCGGGTGTACGCTTGGAATTGAACCTAGAGGCCCTCTATCACTGAACCACGTCTCCAGCCCTTTTATGTTATTTTGAGACAGGGTCTCCCTAAGTTGCTGAGGCTGGCCTTGAACTGCAGTCTTCTTGCCTTAGCTTCAGAGCTGCTGGAATTACACCAGCTGCTGGAATTACTTGCACCACCATGCTTGGCCACATTAATCAATTATATGGAAAATGTGCAGTTTATTTAAACATTCCTTACTGATGGATCTTTAGGATCTTTCTCATCTTTTGTTGTTACAATAAATGCTGCAGTATATAACCCTATTTATTCCTCATTTTAAATATTTATAACTATATTGATGACATAAATTTCCAAACACGAAATTACCAAGAAAATGGCATGTGCACTTAAAATTTTGATTGATATTAACAAATTGCCTTTATAATTTATACTCTCACTAGCAATGATTTTTTTTTAACCTACATCCTTAACTAATTTGAAAAAAAAGAAATATTTCAATACAGTCTTCATTTGTATGTGTCTTATAAGTAAATAAGCATCTTTTCATTTGTGCCAAATTAAATTTTGGAGCATTTCAGATTTTCAGATTGCAGATACTCAACCAGCAATCTCTTATGCAAATATTCCCAAATCTGAAATACTTATGGCTCCAAGTATTTTGGACAACACATACTCAACTTGTATTCCTACCACAACAAGAAAGACTAACTTAATGAAAAAAAATCTAAGACTTATTATTTAATGTTTGTACTAGCTAATTAAATTAAGGGTTTATATATATAAAAGTATAGTGTTTCATACTATATTAAAACTAAGTTGTTACACCAAACATCTTTATCAGATACAGCAATGCATATATTAAACTCTGCAAAGTATTTTATTTTTTAATTAACCTTAAGTATTCCACAAAAGGGATAAAAAATAAAAAGCAAAAGAATATTAAGGGACTTCATTTAATAGAAATAAACAACTTTTTAAATGTAATCATAAATGTCTTACTTACTGAATACATAGAACATTTTCTCCTGCTTCTGTTTCTAAAAATAAAATAAAATTAAAGTTGTCCAAGGATATACAATAAAACATTAGAAAACTTACATAAGGATTTTTTTTTGGTATCAGGAATTGAACCAAGGGGCACTTAACCACCAAACAACATATATTTTATTTAGAGACAGGGTCTTGCTGAGTGGCTTGTGGCCTCACTAAGTAGCTGAGGCTGGCTTTGAATTTGCGATCCTCCTGCCTCAGCCTTCGTGCACCACCAAGCCCAGCTTACATAAGGATATTAACAATAATTTAAAAAGAAGTTACTATCTACCCTACATTCTGTCCTATGACTCAAAGTACAATTTTTTTTTTTTTTTTTTTTTTTACAGAGAGAGAGAGAGAGAATTTTTTTTTTTAATATTTATTTTTTAGTTTTTGGCGGACACAACATCTTTGTTTGTATGTGGTGCTGAGGATCGAACCTGGACCACACGCATGCCAGGCAAGCGCACTACCGCTTGAGCCACATCCCCAGCCCACAATTTTTTTTTTAATGTTTATTTTGTTTATTTATATGTGGTGCTGAGGATTGAACCCAGGGCCTCACACCTGCTAGGTGAGTGTTCTACCACTGAGCCACAACCCCAGCCCTATACTTTGTTTTTTTTTTTTTTTTGAGGCAGAGCATAAAGTATTGCTAATATAAAGTATTGCTACATTCCCCGAGCTTTACTGTGAACTCCGAATCCTTCTGTTTCAGTTTCACAACTGGAATTATAGGTGGGTGCCACCATTCCCAGATTTGAGCTGTATTTTTTAAACAATAATATATTATTATTGATTATCTGGTTAGATAGTCATAGTGAAATTTTAAAGAAAACAGATTAGCAGAGACTGCAATAATATATTTACCTATAATTTCTGACTTTCTCACTGTTTTCATATGAGACACTGTTTGGAAGACCCTAGAAGAGAAAATAAAAATTACTAAAAATCTTTGATTTTTAATTAAATCTATTGGTGTTCATTTATAGTTTGTTTTGAGATAGGTAAAGATAATATTTTTTGTGACTGATCCAGGGTTTTACAAATGGTAGAAAAGCATTTTACCACACAGCTATACACCCACCCCAAAAACAATACTTTGAAAAAAAGATAAAGAATACTTTGATTTGGACTTCTCTTTGCTATACCATATACTATTAATATTTCAAATGCCAAAATTAGCTTACGAGGGCTGGGGTTGTGGCTCAGTGGTAGAGAGCCTGCCTAGCATGTGTGAGGACCTGGGTTCGATCCTCAGCACCATATAAAAATAATAAAGATATTGTGTCCAACTAAAAAATAAATATTAAAAAAATTAGCTTACAACATTAAATCATGCTTTTTTGTGTGTGTACTAGGACTTGAACCCAGGGGTACTTAACTACTGAGCCACAACCCCAGCCCTTTTTCAAAAAGTTTTTTTTTTTTTTAAAAAGACGGACATAATATCTTTATTTATTTTTTATGTGATGCTGAGGATCTTACCCAGTGTCTCACGTGTGCCAAGCAAAGGCTCTACCATTGAGCTATATATAACCCCGGGTCCTTTATTTTTATTGAGACAAGGTCTCACTAAGCTGGTTGGGGTTAACTAAATTGCTAAGGCTGGATTTTAACTTGCAATCCTCCAGCCTCAGCCTCCTGAGCTGTTGAGATAATAGGCATATAGCACTGTATGGCAAAATTATGGTTTTTTAAAAATGAACTCTCACCTAATCATTATTTGATCCCTCTCAGTAACCTAAAATACTCATTTTATTTAACAAACATTTAATAAGTACTCACTACGTGCCTGGCACTATACTACAGTCTGGGATACAACACATGATCTAATCCTTGGCCCCAAATAACTTCCATCATAGGTAGAGAGTAAGAACAATGATTATAAACATTATTTAGCTGAATTTTGTTAACAGTTCTAATAAGGAAGCATAGACTCAGGAGGAAGGGATACCTTTACATTGGCATAATTAAGAATGACCTTCATGGAACATTTGATATCTGTCTGATAGAAGCTGGCCGGTTCATTCTAATGCTAATTCCGCTAATATAAAATATTGTTCATTATATAGAAACTATTCTTTTTTTTTGGAGGTGCTGGGAATTGAAATCAGGGCTTTGTGTGTGTGAGGTAAGCACTCTACCAACTGAGCTATATCCCCAGTCCAGAAGCTATTCTTAATTAGAAATATAATTTTATTTCAATTAGAAAAATGCAATGCACAGGGGCTAGAGTTGTAGCTCAGTGATAGAGTGCTTGCCTAGCATGTGTGAGGCACTAGGTTCAATCCTCAACACCACATAAAAATAAATTAAAAATGTGTCCATCTATAACAACAAAAATATTAAAAATAAATGCAATACACAGGTTGGATACAGACTTTATGTCAGGCACTGTGTTATGTTCTTTTTTTTTTTTTTCTTTTCTCACAGGTACCAGGGATTAAACTCAGGAACATTCAACCCCTAAGCCACATCCCTAGACCTATTTTATATTTTATTTAGAGACAGGGTCAAAATGAGCTGCTTAGCACCTCACTTTTGCTGAGGCTAGCTTTGAGCTCATGATCCACCTGCCTCAGCCTCCTGAGCCACTGGGATTATAGGTGTGTGCCACCACGTTCTTTATAAGCATTTTTTGTTGTTGTTATTGTTTTTATGGAACCAGGAACTGAACCTAGTTAAGGCTTTACGCATGCTAGGCAAACACTCTGCTACTGAGCTACGTCTCCAGCTCTACATGTTTTTTTCTTTTTGCAGTATTGGGGATTGAGCCCAGGACCTCATGCATGTTCAGCAGGCACTCTACCACTGAGCTATATCTCCTGCCCTTCACATGCATTTTTAATGTTTATAAAGATTACCACTTTATTTTATAGATGTAGATACTAAAGATCATAAAGTTTAAGCAGCTCCTAAAGCCATATAACTGTTAAGTGGAAGACCCAAAATGCAAGCCCAAATATGACTTCAACATCTGAGCTCATATTTACAAAGCTGTATTTGATACAATTTTTGTTCAAGACATATAAATGAATTTTAATTTTTTTAATATTTATTTATTATTATTTTTTAATATTTATTTGTTAGCTTTCGGCGGACACAACATCTTTGTTTGTATGTGGTGCTGAGGATCGAACCCGGGCCGCTCACATGCCAGGCGAGAGCGCTACCACTTGAGCCACATCCCCAGCCCGTGAATTTTAATTTATATGTCTTATATCAACCTGACATCTGACTATAGATCTAACAATGCAGATTTAGTACATTAATAAGGTGGAATATACACTGAAAGAAATTTGCAAAATAATGAAAACACAAAATTCTTCTACATTATCTTCATCAATTGCTTCCTTATCTTTACAGTTGTCTCATTCGTGCCAAATTTGAAATCTTTTTCACCCCCAGTACTAGAGATTGAAACCAGGGCCTTGTACGTGCTAGGCAAGTGCTCTATCCTGAGCTAACTTCCAACCCAAAAGTATTTTTAAAAATAAATCCACCTTTACCAAAATTTCCCTGGACATTCAATATAATTTTCATAGAAATAATTATCTTTCCAGGCATGGTGGAGCACTCCTATATTCCCAGTGGCTTGGGAGGCTGAGACAGGAGGATTGCAAGTTCAAAGCCAGCCTCAGCAACTGAGCGAGGTCCTAAAGCAACTCAGTGAGACCCTGTCTCTTAATGAAATACAAAAAAAGGCTGGGGATTTTTCTCAGTGGTTAAGCACTCCTGGATACACTCTGCAGTACACAAAATAATAATAATAATAATTAGCTTGTCATTGAGCTCATTTCAGTGGTTTATGTGATATTAAACAACATCATCAACAAACAATTTATCAAAAAATATGGCAAATTTAAAGATTTTTATTTTTTATGGTGCTGGGGATTGAACCCAGAGCCTTGTGCATATGAGGCAAGCACCCTACCAACTGAGCTATATCCCCAGCCCAAATTTAAAAATCTTAATTAGCTTCATTCGCAATTCTATAATCAGGCAACATTTCATTTCATAAAATAGAATAAGTATTCCAATGGGCAGAGTAGAGAGAAAGGGGCTGCAGAAAGCAGAAACAAAGAACAAAAAGTGGATCAGTTATTTCAAAATTACTTTCCTTATAACAAGGCTAAGACAGAAAGACAGAACACAGAAATATAACTGCTTAGTTAATATCAGACTACTTCAAGTTATTTTGGGGACGGGTAAGGATAAAAGCAGAAAGAATTTCATCATTATGCTGACTGAAACTGGCCTGATTGGGAAACTGGACTTTCTGCCTCTCCTGATTTCTTGGAAAGTCAGGTAACAACTTGTTTTTTTAGTTTGGCAATATAAAAATTTAATGAGTAATTCCATTTTGATTTTTAGATTTATCAGTTGTCTAGGATGTTTAGTCCAAAACAACAGTTTCTGCTATGGTTTGAGTATGGTTTATCTTCACCAAAATTCATGCTAAGGCTTGGTCTTCAGTGTAATGGTATTGAGAGATGTCAGGACCTTTAAAGTAAGAAAGACATGGAGCTCCACCCTCACAAAGGGATTAATGTAGTTTCCTTGATAGTGGGTTAGTTATAATCAGAGCAGGTTCTTAAGAAGTGAACTGGCACTTTCTGTATGTCTCTTACACCTGAAGTCTCTTCTGCCATGAGACCCTCACCAAAAGAGAAGGAGATACCAATGCTATGCTCTTAGACTTCGACAACTATGAGTCAAAGCAAACCTCTTTATTAATTACCCAGTCGCAAGTAGACAGCCTCCTATAATTTTTACAACTCAACTTTCAGGATCTGAAATTCATCCACATGTCAGAGTGTTCATGTACTCTAAGAAACTTTCATGAGGTAATGGGAAATATATGTTAATTCTAACAATTAAATTAGGAGAGAATTACATCGTTTAGTAATACTTTTGACACTTTCTGTTTTAACATATACTATCTGATTTTGACCATGCAAAAACACTGAGATATGTAAGGGCTATTACTTCCATCCTAAAAAGAAGGAAACTGGGGTTATTTAGTAAGGAAACCAGAACTTGTTCCAAGTTTTCTGGTTTTGAGTCTGAATTCTAATATCCCAGAGCTATTTTATAAAAGTATGGTGACTGGATTATTTCCACAGAAAGAGTGGAACTTGTTTAACAACATTTAGCAAAGGCAAATGGAAACATCAGAAAAAGCAATGAGCCAGGAATCAATAAATAAATTATACAGTATTCTTAATCATAGCTCTGACACTACCAATATTATCTTGGGAGTATCAAATCACATCTGTGGCTTTAATTATCTCATTTATAAAATGAAAAATTTGACTGTTTTCTAAGGTTCCTGACACCAAGATGAAATCATTTTTGTCAGACTGAGACAAAACAATCTGGGAAAAGGGAAAGAACTCAATCCAGACTATCTCAGGTAAGTACCACCTCAAGGACTTTCTAAAAACCCCACAAGAAATTCCTTGTATTTCTACATGTACCCCATGTTCACACTAACATTAAGACTGAAATAATTCATATAAGAGGCTCTCAATGGAAATACTTTCCCAGAAATAGCACATAGCACCTCCACTAGTTAGCTGACACCAATTCTTGCCTTAAAGCTGAGTATGGTAGTGCAGTGGTGCATGCCAATAATCCCAGTGACTGGGAAGTAGAGGCAAGAGGACTACAAGTTCCAGGTCAGCAATCAGTGAGGCCCTAAGCAACTTAGACCCTGTGTCTAAAAAATAAAAGGGATGGGGATGTAGGTAAATGGTAAAGTTCCTCTGGGTTCAAGCCCCAGTACAATCAAACGAACAAAACTATTAGAAATGCAGAGTGAGATACAGAATGAGACGGACTTCCTCTCTCATAATTCATGCAAGAGTAAAGGAATCAAATCTATGTAAGATTATAGAGGACCCAATAACAATTTGTAATGTGAATATAATTTTATATATCAAACTGTGCACATTGAAAACACAAAATATACTGATTTTTCAAGTACCTATGGTTCGTTTACAAAGATTTATTATATACAAGAAAACAAAAAAATTGGGGGCGGGGTATGGGTACTGGGGACTGAACCCAGGAAAGCTTTACCACTGAATTACATCCCCAGCCCCTTTAAAAAAAAAAAAAAAACAACTTTATATTTATTTATTTTTATGTGGTGATGAGGGTCGAACCAGAACCTTATATATGCTAAGTGAGCACTCTATGGTGAGCCACAACCCCAGCCCCTCCCCAATCCTTCTGTATTTTGAGACAAGGTCTTGCTTAGTTGCTAGGGTTGGTCTCAAGCCCGAAATCCTCAGCCTTCTGAGTCACTGGGATTACAAGCATACATCATTGCACCTGGAATTTCTATAGAAATTCTCTAAAGAGAATCCTTTCAAAAGAATTTCTGTAGAAATAAAAATAATACAGATTAACATTCTCTGCCTATAAAAGAAACTAAAATTGAATGACAAAATACCCCTAATGCCTAAAAAATTTTTCAGTTCTAAATTAAACAACTTTGGGGAATTGGGAATGTAGCTCTCAGTGGTACAGCACTTGCCTAGCATGTGTGAGGCCTTAGGTTCAATCCACAGTAATATAAAAAACCTAAAAAATAAAATAAAAAGAACATCTTTGATTTCTTTTGAATCAAACAGGAAAGATGAATACACTGTTGAACATCAAGAAAATGATAATGAGAACACTATGTATAAGAATTACAGTGGCCTGTGGATATAGCTCTGTGGTAGAGCACTTGCCTTAGGTTCAATCCCTAGCAAGGCAAAAAAAAAAAAAAAAAAGAGTAAAATAATAGAATAAAAGATATTGGTTTCCATATATTAATTTTGTATCCTGCTACTTATCAATAGTAACTTTCAGTTGATATTCTTGGATTTTCCTAATAAAAAATCATTTAATCTACAAAAGGCAATAGGTTTACCCTAATATTTCTAATATTTAAAATCCCAACTACTTTCTCTAGTATTTTTGGTTAGGACCTTCAATATGTTAAATAACAGTAGTAAAAGTGGATATCATTGTTTCTCAATGTTTCTCTTTTAAATATAATGCCAGTAAGAATCTTTTAAGTAACCATTCTCTAATACATAATAAAAACCATAGATTATCCAAATCATTCTAACATTTTCAATTTGACCCACAAAAAAAGCATTACCTATAACATTTGAATTATTTCTTTCAACTTACTTTATAGTATCTGCAAAGCTGACTCTTCGAGAGCTTTTCTTATTTCTTAAAGTATTGGATTCCTAAAAGGAAAGAAAATATGGTGTGGTTATTAATGAAACCACTGTGAATTAGGAGTCCAAAGCACCAAAGACAGGGATCAAGTCTTATTCTGAATTTGATATGTGGTTACCCAAATTATCTCAATGTAGAAACACTTAATGTACATGAATATGGTCTTCAATGTGAGTTAATTTTTTAATTTTTAAGCATACCGACACAACATACAATAAAAAAGACTGGAGACAAAACAATTGCTATGTTACTTATTATGGTAATTTAAAAAAATTTTAATAGTATTAGGGGGTTGAACCCAGTGGCACTCTACCACTGAGCTATATCTCCAGTCCTTTTTATTTATTTATTTTCAATTTTCAGATTGGGTCTTGCTAAATTGTAAAGGCTGCTCTTAAGTTGGGATCCCCTTGCCTAAACCTCTGGGGTAGTTGGGATTACAGGCATGAAACACCATGCCTAAATAAATTTTCATAAATTTGCTGGGCATGATGGTGCCTGTTAACCCAGCGACTTGGGAAGCTGAGGCAGGAGGGTCACAAGTTCAAGGTCAGTCTCAGCAATTTGGCATACTGTTTCAAAAATAAAATAAAGGGTTGGGGTTTTAGCTCAGTGATAGAGTGTGTACCTAGCACGTGTGAGGTAGAGGGTTTGGTCCTCAGCACCACATAAAAATAAATAAATAAAATAAAGGTATTGTGCCATCTACAACTACAAGTATTAAAAAAAATACATGTAACATAAAATTTATCATCTTAACGATTTTAAAGTATACAGTTTAATACTGTTGTGTATACATCCACCCTGTTATATAACCAATCTCAAGATTTCTTTTCATCTTGCAGAACAGAAACTATAACATTTAACATTAAAAAAAAACCTCCCCATTCTCTTCTACCTCTAATTCCTAGCAATCACCATTCTATTTTTAGTATCTATGAATCTGATTATAGTAGATACCTCATTAAAATCATAACATGAAATTTTTCTTTTTGTATTGGGCATGGTGGCACATGCCTGTAATCCCAGTGACTTGGAAGGCTAAGACAGGAGGATCACAGGCTCAAAGCCATCCTCCAACTCAGTGAGACCCTGAGCAACTTAATGAGATCCTATTTCAACATTAAAAAGTAAAAAGGATTAGGGATGTGGCTCATTGTTAAACATCCCTGGGTAAAATCCCCAGTACAAAAAAAAAAAAAAAACCTTTTGTTCATGCATGGTATGTCAGAATTTCCTTTTTTTTTTTTTTTTTTTTTTCAAGTCCTGGGGATAGAATGTAGGGGCACTTTACCAATAAGCTATGAACTACATCCACAGGTTCTTGCACTAAGTTGCCCAGGTTAACCTTGAACCTGTAGAACCTGTAATCTTGGTACTTCAGCCTCCTGAGTCACTGGAATCACAGGCACCACCTGGCTTTCCTTTTTTAAATAATTTCATTGTATGGAAATACCACATTTTGTTTACCCAATTATCCACGTACTGACATCTGGTTTGCTTCTGCTTTCTGGCTACTGTGAATAATGTTACTGTAAACATAGGTACTCAAATCTCTCTCCAAGATGTTACTTTTGTTTCTTGTTGGATTATATGGTAATTCTAATTTGAATTTATTGAGGAATTACCATACTGTTTTTCACAGCAAATATCATTTTAATTCCCATCAACAATAGACATAGGTGCGTTTTTCTATATCATTGCTGATACTTGTTATTTTTTATTTTTCAACAGCCATCCTAAGACTGTAAGGTGGTATTGTGGTTTATTTATTGTGGTTTTGATTTGCATTTCCCTAATAATCAATAATGTTGAACATCTTTTCATTTTAATATACTATTTTTCTTTCCTACCTTCCTTCTTAACAAGAATAAACATTTTTCACATAGACCCCAAACAAAAAACAAAAGACAAATTCACAGAGAATTTCACCAGATTAATTGTGGATACCTGAGTATAAGCCTTATTATAATAAATAATAAGGAAGGGTATCATCCCCTTTGCAACAAGGAGTCTATATACTTAAGACCCTAGCAAACACCACAGATAAAACATTTACCTCTTTGGATCTTGTATTCCTCATCTATAAAATGCAGGAACTAAATTCAAGATTACTGATAAGATCCTGTCGGTTTTAAAGCTGCATAAGTCTGACATTTACTCATTCAATTTTTTAAAAATGTGCGCGCGCGCGCGCGCGCGCACACACACACGATTCTGTACTACTGATGGAAAAATAGAGATAAATAAAATGGATACAATTCCATGGGGGATTAGACTAATGACAACAAATTCACACAAATAAAATTCAAAGAGTGCAAAGTGTTATAAAGGAAAATTACATATAAAAATCTAATTTAGTGGGGCTGGGGTTGTGACTCAAAGTTGTAAAGTGCTCGCCTAGTACATACAAGGCCCTGGGTTCGATCCTCAGCACCACGTATAAATAAAGATATTGTGTCCAATAAATATGTAAAAATCAGGGAAGTTTTCTTTAAGAAAGTACATTTAACTTGAGACCTGAAGGATTAGTTAGAAGTTAGCCAGATGAAGAAGTTGATAAAGGACAGAGACTCAGGAGGTTGAGACAGGAGGACTGCAAGTTCAAGGCCAGCCTTAGCAACTTAGTGAGACCCTATCTCAAAATTAAAATAAATAAAAAAGAGTGCAGTAAGGGGAAAGGATTCTATGCAGAATGTGTGCAGAGACCCTGAAGCAAGAAAAGCATTTAAGAAATAGAATTAGAGAAGCCAATGCAAAGTGAGCACTTGGAATTATGTAGCCTGGAATTCTCAATTTAGAATAGACAGAAGTAAAAAATTATAATAATAAAATGTTGATGATCTTCTATGAGAAGATAAATCTTAAAGGAAAAATAGGAATTAATTAAATAAAGAAGGGGGATATAGCTAGGCATGTGGTCCACTTCTGTTATCCCAGTAACTTGGGAGGCTGAGGCAAGAGGAAGACAAGTTCGAAGCCAGCCTCAGCAACTTATTGAGGCCCTAAGCAACTTAGTAAAATCCTGTCTCAAAAAAAATAAAGGGCAGGTGGGGGGGCGGGCAGAGAAGAGGCAGCTCAGAGGTAAAGCACACCTGGATTCAACCCCTAGTACCCTACTTTCACCAAAGAGAAAAGAGTATTTATGATAAGTAAGCATTATTAAATGTTAATTCTAGAATCTAGGTGATGAATATACAGTAAAATTCTTTGCTTTTTGGTATGTTTGAAAAAATATTTTTGTTCAAATCTTGGCAGAAAAAGGAATGAAGGACCAGCCATGCAGACAAAGGGAATAGCATACATAAATACTTGCAGATGTAATAACTTATTTTTTGTTTAGGGAATAATAAGCAATTCTGAGTGGTAAGGTAAACATGTGAAAGTAACAAGAAAAAAGTCTGGAAAAGTAAATAGGTCTAAGAATCACAAATGCCAGTATATCATGTATTTTTTTTTTTTATTTTTATTTTTTGCAATCCTACAGATAGAACCCAGGGCCTTATGCACGCTAGATGTGTTCTACCACTGAGCTATATCCCCAGCCAGCAAGTGTTGCATTTTAACCTGAAGGTCATGGAATGCTTGTCTTTTTTACACATTCAAATAGGAATCATTCATGATGTTCTCTCTTTTTTTTTTAAATTTGTTTTAATTAGTTACACATGACAGTACAATGACCTTGACATATCATACATTTGAATCAGATGGGATGATGTTCTCTTTTCATATAGCAAATAAAATTCCTGATTAAGCTACAGGTGACACACCTGTAATCCCAGCGGCTCAGGAGGCTGAGGTAGGAGGATCGTGAGTTCAAAGCCAGTCTCAGCAAAAGTGAGGTGTAATAAGCAACTCAGTGAGACCCTGTCTCTAAATAAAATAGGACTTGGAATGTGGCTCAGTGGCTGAGTGCTCCTGGGTTCAATGCCCCCCGCCCCCACACACACACAAAAATCATAGAAGGCCAAATGTGGTGGCACATGCCTGTAATCCTAGCTGCTTGGGAGGCTGACACAGAAGGATCACAAGTTTGAAGTAATCCTGGGCAACTAAAGGAGATCCTGTCTCAAAATTTTTTAAAAAAATAAATAAATTTTAAAAAGGGCTGGGGCTGTAGCTCAGTAACAGAGTCATGTTTAAGACCCAGTACTTGGGATAGGGGAGAATCACTGAAAAGAGAAATCTATAAATCAATTGCCTAGAGACTTACCTGAACTATTTCATTCCCATTTCTGAGGTCCTGAAGAGGACTCCTTGGGGGTTTCAAAATCTAGAGGTAATAATTACAATTATTCAAGAAAATCTGGCATATCTGTTAATAATCACTTTATTTCAATTTATAGCAAGAATAGAAAACCAAAATTTCCATTAAAATATATGAAATCCTTCAAAGTCATATTGCTTAGAGTTATGTGGCAGATTAAAATATTAGGCATTTGTTCATTTCTCCTTGCCTACTCTCCCTAATTATTTTGCCTACTCTCATCCCACATGGTCTGTGTGAAGTTCCACACCAACTCCAGGGTATATATAACTCATAGCCTTGTCTAGAAAAACACAATAATTGTTTGATAGAGGTGAGGGGCATGACCCATGCCTTTAATCCTAGTTACTCAGGAGGCTGAGACAGCAGTATGGATAGCTCAAGGTCAGCCTCCACAATTTAATAAGATCCTATTTCAAAATTTAAAAAGGGGCTGGGGCAGAATGTGAACCCGGGAGTAGGGAGAGCTAGATGTATCACAGTCATCATAGAGAGAGGATCTGGCTGCTATCAGAGATTACCCAGAGGAAGCAGTCAGAATAGAAAATGAAAAAGGAAATCCTAGAAGGTTCCATTGTTGAACTCTCTCATCCATAAGTTATGCCTACAGCCATCCCTATCTTTGGATTTTTCAGTTTCATAAAATGATATATATTATATACCTAAATCAGTTTGGGTTAGATTTTTGTGTCTTGCAATAGCTTTGTATATCAGGTTAAATATAATTTTAAACAGCTTTATTGAGGTATAATTTAGGCATTAAATTATAATAAAATTTATAAAATATGAATTTTGGTTCACAGATTTTTTTTTTGGGGGGGGGGGGTACTGGGGGATTGAACCCAGGGGTACTTAACCACTTAGCAAAATCCCTAGCCCTTATTTATTTATTTATTTATACTACCAGGGATTGAACTCAGAAATATTCGACCACTGAGTCACATCCCCAGCCCTATTTTGTGTTTTATTTAGAGACAGGGTCTCACTGAGTTGCTTAGCATCTCACCATTGCTGAGGCTGGCTTTGAACTCCCTATTCTCCTATCTCAGCCTCTTGAGCCACTGGGATTATAGGCGTGTACCACTGCACCCGACTGGTTTACAGATTTTTGTATTTGGGTTAAATATTTGAGTCTTGGCAGGGCACAGTGGAACACACTTATAATCCCAGTGACTCAGAAAATTGAGGCAAGAGGATCAAGGTTCCAGGCCAGCCTGGGCAACTTAGTGAGACCCTGTCTCAAAATAAAATCTAAAAAGAGATGGGGATGTAGCTCAGTGTTAGAGCACTCCTGGGTTCAAATCCTAGTATCAAATGAATAATTTTTTTGAGTCTTTATCCATAGGAAGCTAATGGAAGTGGGAAGGTGAGGCCACAGTAAAAATTATTGTAGTATATCATTATTGTTTAATAAAAGGTAACAATAATTGTTTCTTACTGAGGAATGCCGTCTTCTAACAGGTCTCTCTCTATTGTCACTGAGAAAGGGAAAAAAAGTTATGTATACATAGGTAAAAGAATGAATTTCCAAAAGTCATCATCACATCACCCTTTACATACTTTAAAACTGGCCATTGCTTTCTTTCGCTCTGGCCAGCAAAATTTTATACTTGTATTACAGTATAAGACCAAGTATTTAGTAATTCAGTGTTTTAAAATATATATTGTATACTACAAGACTATCTCTTGAATAATAACCAGTACAACATAATTTACTATAACTACAGAGGTACAATTAAAAGATAAATGGGGGGTTGGAGTTATGCCTCAATTATGCCTAGCATGTGTGAGGCACTGAGTTCGGTCCTCAGCACCACATAAAAATAAAGTAAAGGTACATTGACAACTAAAAAATAAAAATTAAAAAAGATAAATGGGCTACAAATCAAAAGATTCTCTGCCTCTGATTCTTACTACTGTGATTTATATACCAGGTTTTGAAAACCCAAATATCATGAGGCCAAACATAATTTGTTAGGTATAAGAAAATGCGTATTGTAGAGACTACAATGAATTAGAAAATTTCTGCTTGGTCTAAAGGTCACAGCCATTACTTTGCTAGCTGCTCCAAGCAAGACTATGATCCCAGTGTTGTCACATTTGATTTTTCAAGAAAAGCTAAAAATCCAATTATTCTATGAAACCATGAGATTTTGCAATTTTGGCAACTAATCAAAAAAATTTTTTTTTAAATTTGTAGGCCAGTAAAATGTTTGTAGGCTACAAACAGGTCACCAATTTGTGATGCCAACTTTAGATAATTCATTTAATCTTCCTGAGCCTCAGTTTTCTCACTCAAAAAAACAAGAGATGATAGGTGGTATCTAAAGTCCCTCAGTTTTGACTCTGATGAATTTATATTATCACTTTATTATATTTTCTTGTTTTCCCTGAAACACAAAGGAAAAATATTTCTGAAGTTCATTAACAGATCTTACTAGTTGGAAAAGTATCATTCTCTAATAGAATACAACATTTTTAGATACACGGAATCATGAACTTACTTTTCTTCATTAGTCTCTGAAGACACCCCATCCATATCTTTTTTTCCTGAAATAAATACACAGTATTAGAAAAGGTACATAAGAAGGAAGAAAAATTACAATCTATGAGGAAATAAGAACACTGTTGAGATTTTAGGGTTACTTTCTAAGAAGACCAAAAATAGAAGGAAAAATATATGAGCTCTAAAATATGAGATACTTCAAGGAGTTCAAACTACTGCATTTTAATTAACACTCCCAGAAAATTCTTATATTCAAGATAAAATCTGTACTAATATTGATGAGAATGATATGAACTTTACTGGTTAAAATAAAAACTTGTCCATTAGATAGCTAAAACAGACACCGATTGCTGCTTTTTAAACCAGCAGCTTTCTGCATTCCAAACTCCTCCTTCCCAAAAGCAACCACTTTCACTTTGTACATATTTTTATATGTGCCTTGTTGGTCTAGATAAATTGTTTATATTGCTAAATTTTTATTTGTCTAGTTTTAGCATTAAACCATGGGAAATGAAAATTAAGCACCCTTTCTTGCAACTGCCTCCATTTCTCTACACACTCATGCACAAATAGATAAATACAGTACAAGAAAGTAAAGATTGCATGCCAATCTCACTATCATAAATAAGAAAATTCTAAATAAATTATTAGGAAAAAGAATATTGTATCGTAGTCATGTTTGCTTTATTCCAGAAACACAAAACTGGTTTAACTCTGGAAAATAAACCTTGAAATTTTATCATACTAAGAGATTAAAAATGAAAATCATATAATAACAGATGAAAAAAAAAGTATGAACTTTAACATCCTTTCTTGTTCTTCAAAAAAAAAAAAAAACAAACCCTTACCAAGCTAGAGGCAGAGTCTGAATTAACAGTATCTATTTAAAAAAACAATAGTAAACATCAACTTAATGGTTGAACTTCTGTAAGATCAAACAAGTGCAACAGCCATTTCTATTTAATTCATCCAGTCTTAGTAGTTCTATTTTCAGTACATTTTTTCAATCCATTCATTTCTATTTTCAGTTCGACAGCATAGTTCAATCTACTATGAACTCTTACATAAAATACCATAATATGTACCTCCCTGGTATCTTTGCTTTCACTCTTATCCCGCTACAATTTTCTTTCTAAACAGCAGTTAGTTATCTCCTCAGTCTTTCAGTGGCTTTCCATTGTGCTGAGAATAAACATTTTACTAAGACCTATGGAGTTCTACCAGATCTAGTCCCTGCTTGCCTTAGGCTTTATATTTCATCTCTTACCAGTCTCCTCTCTGACTATACTATTCCCCTAGCCTTTCTTTCAATCCCTAAACACACAGAACTCTTCCCTAAATCCATGTGTTTATATTTGCTGTTCTCTCTTGGTAAGAAAGACAAGAGGAGGCCAGGGTTATAGCTCTGTGGCAGAGCACTTGCCTAGCACATGTGAGGCACTGGGTTCAATCCTCAGCGCCACAGAAAAATAGATAAAGGTGTTGTGTTTATCCTCTTGGTAACATTATGTATACCTCCTTTTGAGTGTCTCTTTCATAAATTAAAAGTACGCTTTATAGGGCTGTGGATGTAGTTCAGTGGTAGTATCTGCCTTCCACGCTTGAGGCCCTAAGTTCAACTCCTAGTACCACAAATACATACATACATAAATAAATGTCTGTTATTTCTATTAGCTCCACAAACTACCCTTGCTCCAACAGTAAATTATGAGAATAGAGCTGATGAATCTTATGTTCACTATTACAGCTAGCAGTGCTTTGTAAATAGAAGAAGCTCAATAAATACTTGCTGAATGAGTAATGAAGAAACAATTATTTGGGGCTGGGTAATTAGCTCAGCAGTAGAACAAGGTTTAATTCCCAAAACCACAATTAAAAATAAAATTGACTTTATGATTACCAACCAGCATATTTTTATCTTCTTTGGGAATATTTTCAAACTCAGTATACATATTCAAACTCCAGATAAAAATACTAAATACTTATCAGCTCAAGGTCACCTAAACATCAAAATGACTGTTTGAAATAGTCATTGAGCACAACTCCTGTTGAACCTAGAGATTGGTTAGTACTTGATTATCTGATGAGATTCAAAGTTTACTGACGTCCCATCTTAATATTTAACTGTTTAAGTTTTACCCTCAACGGAAATAGGAGACCCCAGAGTATCATATTAAGTCTCACACAGAAAAAAATAAATAAATAAATAAGTCTCACTTATAAAACACAGTCCAGCTGAACTATTAATTACGTAGTAATTTTTACTGATTAGCCCCAAAACTGTGCATCTGGCATCCAGGGTGCTGGCAGCATACGCACAGAGGTATTTGTTTATTTTTAATTTGAAACACCCCATTTTCAACATCTGACAGGCACCATGTGAATCATTAGCTCAAAACAGTACCCATTCATATTTAATAATATATCACTGTGAAGCTAGATTTTTGGCAATTGATATAAATAAAATCAAGGGTTTTTTTTTGTTTGTTTATTTATATCAAAGTGGCTCAGGAAATGAGTGGCTATGTACAATCTGATTCCAAGGTTTGAGATTTTGTACAGTATCTAAGAGGTACACATATCTAATTTTTAATATTTTGTTTAGTTGTAAATGGACACAATACCTTTATTTCATTTATTTATTTGTATGTGGTGCTGAGGATTGAACCCAATCCTTCACATGTGAGGTAAGCGCTCTACTGCTGAGCCCCAGGCCCATCCCCAGCCCCAGCCCTAGTAACCATGATTATTTAAAAAAAAAATGTGTTCTTTTCCTTCAATTTATGTGTATTTTTTCAAATGGCTATGAATTGTTAGAACATATATATTCATTAAGCTGTTTGTATTTAACTACTGAAATAAAATTACCAGGTTTTTGTGTTTGTTTGTTTGCCTAAGGATGTCACCTGAACGAAGAAAGCTTCCTAACCTGTAGTAGAAATAATCCAGGGGACTGTAAACCATTGCCACTAGACCAAATCAGCCCTTGAGCTAAAAGCAGTTTTCACATTTTTAATGAGGCATAGAAAACAAAGCTAATTTTTTAATGAGGTATAGAAAACGAAGACAACAACAAAACAAAGAATGTAACAGAGACCATGCCAGTGACTATGTAGCCCGCAAAGCCTGAAATATTTACTATCTGGCTCTCTGTCTACTCCTGAATTTACACCACCAATACCTAGAGTAAATATTTTCCAGTGTCCAGTGTTATAGACCAGTGCTGTCCAATATAGGAGTTATTTACATTTACATTAATTAAAATAAAATTCAGGTCTTTGATCACAACAGCCACATTTCAAGTGTTCAATAGCCACAGAAGTTAATGGATACTGTGTTGGACAGTACAGATATAAGTATTACCACTGTGAAAGTTCTACTGGAGAGCACCATCCTACTATCAATATCTAGAGTATCTTCAAGTTTATTAGTATTCAACACATCATTAAAGACTATCATTCCATTTTTACTCAATTTACATGTATCTGTTACCCTATGAACATTTCCAGTCATTTAAAGGGTCAAAAATTGTATTGCTTTGAACCTAACCTTTAATTTTCAAAATCTTACAATATTAATTCTCCATCTCTGTAAATCATTCCTCCAAGTTCCACTTCAAATGCCATTTTCTCCATGAAATCCACTTTAATTCTCCATTGTCAAAAGCATCAAATCAGTTCTCCTTTCTGTTTATCATATCTCTTTGGAATGTCTTATAATTCCTTACATTCTGTCTTGTATCACAGTTATTTTGTATGTACTAATTATTTCCCTTTCTGGGACTTAGGGACTCCCAGCCCTAGCACAAGACAAGGAACCCAATAAATATGAGAAATTCAGTTGATCCAATTCAACTGATTTGAAAAGTTACTTCGGTCTTCACCATATCCCGAGTTACCTTGTGCTTTGGTCTTCATCCGCACCACCCTTCATCTCTGTTAACGCCTAATAAGCCCATCTTTAAAATTCCAAACAGCAGCATTTTTCTTCCCAAACTCTAATATTTAAACAAACAGCAAGAAAAAGGAGCTTTGACCCTGAAGCGGTCAGAAGAAGATTAAAAAAAAAAAAGTGGGGGATGCTTAAATTGACTTTGTTAACAGTATCTGCAGAAAACCGAAAACCGGTTTTGTGCTGCTAGCTAACCAATGAGAGCCGAAAACTTAAATATCATTCATTGTTATAGCAAAGAAAAGCTTAAGTCAGAAATACAAACAACCAAAAAGAAAAATAAAAGGTGTGGGCGGGCCAGGACGCCGCGAGCTCGACGAGCGATCCCAAGCGGTCCGAGAGCACAGGTGTGGGTGCCAAAGCGCTAGGGAGGAGAGGAGGAACAAAGTGCAGGCCCGGGTGAGAAAAGAGCCCAGCGCCCGCCGCATTCGGAGGCCGCGGGACTGACCCAGCATCCTCCACCTCCCATGCCGGACCTCCAAAGTGCTCAGACAAAACCCACATCCTCTCAGGAGCTCAGAATGATAGAGGGTCATTCTCCTTACCTGCCACAGCCCACCAGCTTAACTTGTTTGGGGTCCGCGCGCTCTTCAGCAAAGACGTCACCTCACAACGCCCAGCCAAACTCAGCGAAGTATTCAAATCTAACCGCCTAGCTCATGCGCACGCGCAAAGCCGCTCTACGTGTCGACTCCGCCCCTCAGATTTCGGAACAACGCCGCTCCTAACATGCTTTCAATTAAACTTCTTTGCCAACCACTGTGCCAATTTAACTTCTTAAAATGCATCTCATTTTCTACTGAAAATGATGTCCCTTTCCCAGCGAAGGCTTTCCAACATCATGAACGCGGCCATCTTCTTTCGATTGTCCGTTATAGAAGTGAGCGACGTTGGCTTCCGTACAAAATGGCGACTTCCATATCGTTGCGTCACATCCCCCTAGTATCACTCCCTATACTTACCAGGAAGAAGTAGATTTCTGGGACGAGGTGGCCGAGTGGTTAAGGCGATGGACTGCTAATCCATTGTGCTCTGCACGCGTGGGTTCGAATCCCATCCTCGTCGAGACTATTAGTTTTCTCCCGCAGGTTTGCACTCGTAATGAAAATTCTTTTACAGAACGGAAATAGTTGAATAGTCTGGCTATGATTTACTAGTCAACTTAGTGTGGCGCTCTGAATCTCAGGATTGGGATTTTTTTTTTCCCCAAAGAATTTGAAATATAGCTTCTAAAGCATTCTTACCTCACAGAAGAAGAAAAGAGAGGGAAAGAAACTTTCAGAAAATGTGCTGGATTTAATTTCTTATGAAGTACCAAAAAAAAAAAAGTGGATTAAATTTCTTATGAAGTAAAAAAACAATAGAATTCCATGATAATTTCCTTCTCATCTGTTCTATTGCCTGTCTGACCCAACGTAAAGTAATTCAGCTCCTAAGTGAAAGGTTTGGATTATTATGGACTGTTATCCTGGGATTTTTAATACCTGTCCTGATTAGGAA
The DNA here is from genome assembly GCF_964194105.1 of Spermophilus citellus. Classification (NCBI taxonomy): domain Eukaryota; kingdom Metazoa; phylum Chordata; class Mammalia; order Rodentia; family Sciuridae; genus Spermophilus; species Spermophilus citellus. The sequence continues at coordinate 138,239,597 of NC_138185.1, forward strand.
ATACCAGGTTTCAATACAAAAGCTACCGTGAGACTGGGTGATCAGAATTCCCTTCAGTTTCCAGCAGAGTGCAGGTACTCAAGAAATGTACACTTTGGGAAATACTTTTTTAAATGTTGATGACATGTGAAACTTTGTTAATATCTGGAAGCCAGATTGAAGAACAGGAATATGTCGACCTTCCTGGAGGAGCCGAAGGGGTTAAACCCTCTCCTGGATTTCACAGGAGAGGAGGAACAACAGGGAGCAGGAAAAGAATAGATTCCCTTTTAGGAAGGTCGTCAGGCAGATTCATTCACTTACATTTGATAGCCTTTGTTTATACAGTCCTCATTTACAGGTACTATACCTTCATGAATTACATCACTTCAACTCACCATAGCCTTGTGATTGCCATAGATACTTTAATTACTCCATTTTACAGATGAAGGCACTGAAAGATTAACTTGCTCAAAGTTACACAACTTTTAAATTGCAGAAAGGGCAGTATAACCCAATCTGTGGGCTTCTTCATGACTCTTAACCATCATCCTATATGGTGCAGGCTTCATAAACAGCAATTATTAATCTTTGGAGGTAATGGTTTACAGGTTTTCACCCACAGGTGTCTGCACAGCACAGTATTCCAGAACCCAACATCTGACAGATGCTTCAGCAAGGTTTACAGCCCTGAGGATTGGAAGGCAGTGTTGTTTCTATGCTGGGTTCTACTGACTCCTTCCGTTTAGATCTACATTTCCTTGGGAATGTTGATACCTCCATAGGCTAAAGGTTTTAGGTCACCTGTCTTCAGCTTTGCTCCTCAATCCATTCTCTCTACCAGCTGCTAAGTAAGGTTTCTACTCATATCCCACATATATCCAAGGAGTCCATGGATAGTATTGAGTATTATTTGCTTGGGAAAAAATATTTCATCCTTATTTTTATAGTTTTTAATTGAAAGCAGGGACTGCGGTTGTAGCTCAGTGGTAGATCACTTAGGGGCTGGGATTGTGGCTCAGCGGTAGAACATTTGCCTAGCATATGTGAAGCCCTGGGTTTGAATCTCAGCACCATATAAAAATAAAAAAATAAAGATATTGTGTTCAGGGCCTGGGATTGTGGCTCAGCAGTAGAGCACTTGCCTAGCATGAGTGAGGCCCTGGGTTCCATCCTCAGCACCACATAAAAATAAATAAATAAAACAAAGATATTGTGTCCAACTACAACTAAAAAATAAATATTAAAAAAATATATTGTGTCCATCTACAACTAAAATATATATTTAAAAAAAGATAACCAACAAAATACAGCTAACTCTACCCATGACTTTATCACCGAAAGAAATCAGATTTTTTTTTTTAAACAGAGAGAGAGAGAGAAGAGAATTTTATTTTTAATATTTATTTTTTAGTTCTCGGCGGACACAACATCTTTGTTGGTATGTGGTGCTGAGGATCGAACCTGGGCCGCACGCACTCCAGGCAAGCACACTACCAGTTGAGCCACATCCCCAGCCCGAAATCAGATATTTTTATATAACATTACTGTTTCTGCTGTGGACTTGAATGTGGCCCCCAAAAGTCCATGTGTTGGAAATTTGGTCCCTAATGCAGCAGTGTTGAGAGGTGGGAACTTTGGGAAGTAAGGCAGAGCCACATAAATGGGTTAACCCACTCATGGATTAATAGGTTATCATGGGAATAGTTTTTTGTAAAAATGAGTTCCTTGGTTAACTTACTCTGTCTGACCATGTGATACCCTTCACCATATTATGATGCAGCAAGAAGACCTTCACCAGATGCTGAACAGATGCTAATACTATTCTCTTGGATTTCCAGCCTCTAGAAGTGTGAGCCAAATAAACCTGTATTCTTTGTAAATTACCTAGTTTCAGGTATTTCATTATAGCAACAGAAAATAGACTAAGACACTCACTGTTCATCATTACTTTAAAAGTATGATAACTATTAGAACTACCATTATATATTATAATGTTATGCATTAATAAAGAAGTACAATTTTTTTTTAATTTTTGCAATATATAACAATATGTATATTCCAACATATTTGGTTGTCTTTGTATTCCAACACACTTAACTTTATACATTATAAAACAATTTTCTGAGAAGAGATTCACAGTCTTCACTGGACTGCCAAAGGGCTCTAGGTCACAAAAAAAAAAGGATTAGGAGCTTATGCACAACATTTCTGAATGGCCCTGGAGACACTAATCTTACCTTTTACTTTCTCTTTCCCACATCTTGGCAGATGCTGTCCCCGCCCCTGTCCCTGGAACAGGCCTCTGCCCCCACTCTATTCTGTCACTATCTGTCTGGCTTCTGCTCCTCCTTCAGATCAGGTCATCCCCGTCAACAAGCCTCCCCTAGCCTTGCAACTGACAGCTCCCTCTAGTTCTTTTAACTAGTCCCTCCCCTCCACCTTCAACCAGCTCTCTCCTGCTTCAGTTCCTTTGCGCCCCTCCTAGATGCTCTTAAACCCTTCTGGGTTTTCCCAAGCACTTGCCAGGCAGTCTTTAAATTGCCCATTAGTGCTGCAAGCTCTTTACAAACCATCAGAGCTGCATCATTTTCCTGAACTTTGCCAGCTTCTTGCAATGAAAACTTCCTTGGGAAAATTGGTAATGTCTATTCGATGTGTCCAGTTTCAACATGGTGGGTGAATTATTTATTCAAAGGAAAATCTTCCACTGCAGAAGTTCTGAAACTACAATGTGCCAACAGAGCCTGGAGGGGAGGGGGAGGGAAAAAAATGTAAATTGGAATCTCGCTTTTCTTTCCCTCAGTTCTTCCTTCCATAGCTGTCCACTTGGGTTTCTTTCATACAAAATTATAGTAAAACTTGCCACAAACATAACAGTTTTTTGCACTTCTGTTGATCTATTAAAACTGTGTTAATGTTCCTTTGTTCTAACAGAGTAAAAAGAATCAACAACATCCCAAATTATTTAAAAGTCCAGGAAAATATTTGAATTAGTAATGGAAAAATAAATTTAAAGCAGCTAGGGTGATAAAAAGAGTTAGATACGCCATCTACTGGAGAAGCTGTAACTGCACCATTCAAACAAGATGGTTCTAAAGAGGAATGGTTACAATGTTTGGAAAGATCTGCACTATCCTCCAAGAGGTAGTAGACCTCGATTCAGAAAAACCATTCTCCATCAACACCAGCGTTCTTCCTCACAAGTACAATCCTGGGCTGGGGATGTGGCTCAAGCGGTAGCGCGCTCGCCTGGCATACGTGCGGCCAGGGTTTGATCCTCAGCACCACATACAAACAAAGATGTGTCCGCCGAAAACTAAAAAATAAATATTAAAAAATTCTCTCTCTCTCTCTCTTAAAAAAAAAAAAACAAGTACAATCCTAAACTGTTTCATGAACGACTACGCAAAAGAACTATATCAAATTACCAAGATATTCCAGCTCTTTTAACTGCTTGGTGCTAGGAAATGGGTCTTCCTTCATTCTTTGGGTCCAACTTCAGGAAGACTCATTCTCTGTTGAAAATGAGATTTTCTGGGAAGAATTATTCAGTGTTAAGTTGTTGATGGTCCATAGTCCAGGCAGGTACTTGTCAGAAGCCCTTACATGACATAACTCTGAAGGAAGCATTTGAAATCAGTGCTTTGGCAGTGTGTGCCTGCAGTTTATTTCTTGCCTCTCATAAGAAAAATCCAGACCTCTATGTCCAATACTTGCAAAGATTGATTTTTAGAGGGATTTAATGACAGGAGTGAGTTTAATCTGCTCTCCACCATAAAGAAATGTCCACTGGAAAACCATCTCTGGGAAAACAGCCTTGAAAAGACCTGAGGAGGCTCAAGAGTGGGTCCATACAGTCTTCTTTGGGTCTGCAATATCAACCCACAACATTTTTCTTTGTTCAGGTCATTTTCTGAGATGCATGCTATCATGTGAAATCATCTACTGTGCTGTTAGAGCTTCTGGGGAATCTACTGAGTTAAAAACAAATAACTTTCATACTAAAGATTGGTAGAGCAAAACTTGAACCCAATTTATAGGAACCTTCCTTAGGAAAACCAAGATGAATGAATAAATCCCAAGAGACCAGGGGAAATGTGGAATGCTGAGGTAGCAATGGATAGTTAGCAAACAACAACCATTTATATCTTTCCTTCTCATCAAATTGAGTAAATGATCTCATCCACAACTAAAAATTTCAGAATGAAGTAAAATGAGTTAAATTCAACTCCAAATGAATCAAGTTGTAGGATGGGGATATGGCTTATCTGGTACAGTTCTTGCTTAACATGCACAAGGCCCTGGGTTCAATCCCCAGTACCACCAGCAGGGGGAAAAATCTAGAATCAAGTTAATGGAGACATAAGGTTAATAAAGACCACTGTGGAATACTAAGCTTTTTAAATTTCTTTTTGTACTAAATAAAAGGTCATTAGTCATTGACTCTGAGTAAGAAGGTAAGTTCAAGGCCTGTATCAGCGTCTTTCTCAATTGTCTACTTTCTGTTATTAGCTAATAATAGCTATAGACTTAAAATTCTGATTTTAAAACTGAATAACACTGAAATTTGATATATGAAAAAATGTGAGGTTTTTGTTGTTGTATTTAAGTTTTTTAAAAATTCAAATAGCTGAGCTGGGATTGTGGCTCAGTGGTAGAGGGCTTCCCTAGCATGGATAGGACCCAGGTTCGATCCTCAGCACCACATAAAAATAAAGGCATTGTGTTGTATCCATCTACACCAAAAAAAAAAAAAAAAATTATATTTAAAAAAAATTCAAATAGCTCTTTGATGATGATTTCTAAGTACTCACCAAAAGAATCACTCTAATAAAGTCTCCTCTTAATGACTATATGTAATCATTTTGGGTATAAACTTAGCAAGTAACAGAGGCAGTCTTTATTTGAGCTCATTTTCTTTTTTCCTATTGTTGTAGAGACAAACGAGGCAAGGCATGGAAGACAGCAGGAAACAGTTTTATTTGGCTGCAGCCAGGTTCAGAGGGTACAGCCTTTGCTGTAATCAATCAATCCCCTGAACCCTGAGTTCAGGGAGTTTCAGAGTTTTATGCCCACTGTTTAAGGGGGGAGTTCACAGCTCAGAAGTTCACAGTCTGCAGAAGTTCACATAAAAGCAGCTTTTTCTTTCACTGTTCTGGGCAAGTTAACTCTTCAAGGACAACACCTGAGAAGGGGAGAGCTTCTTCTCCCCTTTCTATCCTCCCCCTGCCAGCTGTTACCATGAAGCCCAATTGTAACTTAAAAATGTAGACATTTCTGTGAAGCCCAGCCCAAGGCCAGAGGCCTTGTTCACACATTTCTTCAAAGTACTATACTGGATACATTTGTGAAAATAGTAAGGGGGTGTCCAGCACCTGGAGTGCTGGTATCTTCTCAGCCAGTGGCCAAGTAAACTGGGTGACATGAAAATAGGAAGTTTATCTTCGTTGGACTCTTTTGCAGAGACTTTTGCTAACAGTCCCCAAATCAGCCATGGTGAAGAGGGCTTTTCTGTGGAGAAAGGGAGTGCCCACTTCACTATTAACAAAAATTTATTATCTCACAGTTCTGAAAGCTAGAAATCAGAGATCAAAGTGTCAGCAAGATTTGTTCCTTTACAGGGCTGTGAAGAAGAATCTGATCCACATCTCTTCCCTAGGTTCTGGTAATTTGCTGGCAATATGTAACATTCCTTGGCTTAGAAAATTCTCATTACTTACAATTTTGCTTCAATTCTATTTCTGGAAAATTTATTAATGTTTTTAAATTGAAAAACTTCAGGGGCTGGGGTTGTAGCTCAATGGTAGAGCGCTTGCCTAGTACATGTGAGGCACTGGGTTCGATCCTCAGCACCATATAAAAATAAATAAAGATATTGTGTCCATCTACAACTTAAAAAAAGAAATTTAAATGCAGTACTGGGGGTTGAACCCAGGGGTGCTCTACCTATAAGCTACATACCCAGCCTTTTTATTTTGAGATCTGGTATAGTTAAGTTTCTGAGGATGGCCTTGGACTTGGGATTCTTCTGCCTCAGTCTCCCAAGTAGATGTGGTTACAGGCATGCACCACATGCCTGGATATTTCTGGAAAATTCAACATTTGGGATGAGATATAAAGCTTTTTGTTTAAAGTTCTTAACTTTTGGAATCTCAATATTTGGAATATTGGAAAACTTGTAACAAAAAAGAACCAGAACAATTGTATCATTTATTATTTACCTGAATTACTGAAGTTTTTTAAGAACCTTGTGTCAAAATGCCATGGTAATGAAGTGTCAGAAAATACAAGGCACAAGACTATCTTTGTGTCTGAGAGCATACCAGACCTAGGATACAAAACCATGAACTGCTTTTAGATCCTTCAGTTCTATGATAAAGGAGGAACATGTGAATCTAATGCACACTGAAGTAGCTAGTCACTGTTGCAAATTACTATGTATTATGCATCATGATAGTTTCCAAAATACAGAGCTATATGGTGTTCTTTTCTAGTTTTCTCTTTCTATCCCCGGTGAAATTGACATCACTAGGCACTTGATTTATTTTGAAAGGTGTTATACAATAATATAATCTACATGTAATATATTGTATATATACAGTTTACAAGTGACAATAATAAAACCAAAGCCACATATACATGACTCAGTTTAAGAAACAAAATGTTACCACTATCTTGGAAGCTTCTAATGTGACCCTCCCTTCTGGCACTCTCTCACCAAAGACATAATTGCTTTCCTGAATTTTATATTAACAATTTTCTTGCTTTTCTTATTAAATATGCATGTACATATCCCTACAATGTTTGTCTTACCTATTTTTAAATTTTATATAAATGGAGTCATGTACAGCTTCTGTGACTTCTTTCACTCAACACTTTTTTGCTGTGCTGGAAATCATTGAACAGTCTTATCCATATAATTCATTCATTTTCACTGTTGCATAATGTTCAATTGTTGGAATAAACCATTGGGTATCAACTCTTCTACTTATGAATGCTTTAGTTGTTTCTTTTTTTAAAAATATTTATTTATTTATTTTTTATTCTCGGCAGACACAACATCTTTGTTTGTATGTGGTGCTGAGGATTGAACCCGGGCCGCTCGCATGCCAGACGAGCCTGCTACCACTTGAGCCACATCCCTAGCCCTAGTTGTTTCTTTTTGACACAAGAATATTGTTGTGTGAAAGTTCTTGTATATGTCTTTTGGAGTACATGTACATGTGTTTCTCTAAGTATATAGCTAGAAGTGGAATCCTTGATATTGTGCATGTTCAACTTTGCTCAGCGATTTTTTTCCTTAATCCAGGGTCTTGCTATGTTGCCCAGGCTGACTTTGAACTCCTGGGATCAAGCAATTCTCCCCCCTCAGCCTCCCAAACAGCCAGGACTACAGGCATGCACCACTACTCCCAACTACTAGGCAATTCTTAAATGTTTTGATGTGGTTAATGACTGATAAAAAATTTTGTGAAAGCATGGATAAGCTTCAGATGAAGGGAAAAGAATAAATGGGTAATTTGGAGGGAAAGAAAACAATAATCAAAATTAAAGACAATAATGCCTACATGTGCAAGGCAAGTGCTCTTAGCAGAATGCCTTTGTTGATGATTCCTCTTACTGCAGTAAACTTACTCATCTAAAACATGGTCAACTTCCTTATGTTGCTCTGTTTCCATTGTGGGTTTTCAATAATCCCATGTTCTAGAAAATCCCAAGTGTCAGCAGGATTGGTCCCAAGAACAAGTGATTCAAAGCCAAAGAGGCTCTGAAAAAAACTAACTCAGACAAGTCTAGGTTTTCCATTAAGAAATATAACCATTCAGGGCAGGGAGGTAGCTCAGTGGTAAAGTATGCCTAGCATGTGAGATCCTGAGTTCAATAGTACAGCAAAAGCAAAATAAAGATCCTATAAACTTACTAGGAAACCCATGGCTGTAATGCAGTGCTCAAATCAAAGTTAACCTAAAAAATGCAGTTGATTGACCAACTGTTTTAGTCACAACAGTCAATTAATTACCTCTGCCTTTTATACTTCAAATAAATTGGTAGAATCTTTTGGAAGGCAGTTTGTTGTTATCTGTCAATATTTAAAGCTTGGATCCCCAAATTACATGCAAAAAAAATGTTTTGCTGAAATACTGACACTAGTATGAAAGGATAAAGATTAGAATGCTCACGACAGTTTGAGAGTAATCAAATACTGCAAACACCTAAAGTTCCACCAACAGAGGAGGGAAGAATTAAATTATGGCACATCTCACAATGAAACACAATACAATTATTTTTAAAAAGTCCTAAACAGGAGGATCACAAATTCAATGCCAGCTGCAGCAACTTAGTGACACCCTGACTAAAAATAAAAAATAAATAAAAGTAAGGGCTGGGGCTGAGGCTCAGTGATAGTGCTTTTGCCTGGCATGTGTGAGAGGCACTGGATTCGATTCTCAGCACCGAATATAAATAAATACAATAAAGCTCTATCAACAACTAAAAAAAAATTGAAAAAAAATAAAAATGAAAATAGAAAGGACCAGGGATGTGGCTCAATGTTAAGTGCCCCTGAGGAGGAGGAGGAGGAGGAAGAGGAGCAAGAGGAGGAAGAGCAAGAGGAGCAAGAGGAGGAGGAGAAAGCAAGGGAAGAGGAAGAGGAAGAGGAGGAGGAGGAGGAGGAGGAGGAAGAGGAAGAGGAAGAGGAAGAGGAAGAGGAAGAGGAAGAAGAAGGTGGTCATCCGTCCTAGAGAAAAGCAAATCACAGAACAATTTCTATAGCATGATCCCATTTTTATTTAAAAAATACATGTAGGGCTGGGGATGTGGCTCAAGTGGTAGCGCGCTCGTCTGGCATGCGTGTGGCCCCGGTTCGATCCTCAGCACCACATACCAACAAAGATGTTGTGTCCGCCGAGAACTAAAAAAAAAAGTAAATATTAAAAATTCTCTCTCTCTCTCCCTCTATTACTCTCTCTTAAAAAAAATAAAAAAAAAATAAAAAATACATGTAGATTTGTGTGGCTAGGAATAGAAAACAGGAAGACCACTAGTTATTAATAGTAGTTACCTCAGGGAGTGGGCTATAATAAGAATTACTTTTTTTTTTTTTTTTTTGGTTCCAGGGATTGAATTTAGGGGCACTCAACCACTTAGTCACATCCCCAGCCTTTTTTTTTTTTTTTTTTTGTATTTTACTTAGAGATAGGATCTCACTGAGTTGCTTAGAGCCTCACTGTTGCAGAGGCTGGTTTAGAACTCATGATCCTCCTGCCTCAGCCTCCTGATGACTGGGATTACAGTGTGCACCACCATGCCTGGAAGGAATTAAATTTTCTTTGAAAGGATAACAATTAACAAGGGGAAAAAACACATCCAAGAACTTTGATCTATAGAAACGAACAACTAGATTGAACCTGAATTCCTTAAAGGAAATAATTTGGTTTTGTTTGTTCTTTTGAAGTGCTGGGGAATAAACCCAGGCCTCATATGTGGTAGGCAAGTACTCAACCAGTGAACTATACTTCCTTTATAGGGAAGTATCTTTTCCACAGGTCTGTATAAATATTCTAGCACCTAGTGAGGCATAGTGGCACACACCTGTAATTCCAGCTACTAGGAAATCTGAAGCAGGAGGAGGATGGCAAGTTCAAGGCCAGCTTTTGAAATTTAGCTAGACCCTGTCTCAAAATAAAATTTTTTATTTTTTATTTTATTTTATTTATTTATTTTTTTTTTTTTTTAAAGAGAGAGTGAGAGGGAGAGAGAGAAAGAGAGAGAGAGAATTTTTTTTTCTTAATATTTATTTTTTAGTTCTCGGCGGACACAACATCTTTGTTGGTATGTGGTGCTGAGAATCGAACCCGGGCCGCACGCATTCGAGGCGAGCGCGCTGCCGCTTGAGCCACATCCCCAGCCCAAAATAAAATTTTTTAAATAATATTTTTTAGTTGTTGATGTACCAATACCTTTCTGTTACTTTTATTTATCTTTACGCAGTGCTGAGGATCAAACTCAGTGCCTCACATGTGCCAGGCCAAGTGCTGAGCTATAATCCCCGCCTCTCAAAATAAATTTTTTTTTAACATTTAAATTTTTTTTTTTTTTAGGTGTAGATGGACACAACACAATGCCTTTATTTGTATGTGGTGCTGAGGATCGAACATGAGTCCTGCCCGTGCTAGGTGAGTGCTCTAACACACACATACACACACACACACTCTCTCTCTCTCTCTCTCTCTCTCCATTTTTTAGGTGTCTGTAGACTAGTGGAATTCATTGTAATGGACTCAATTCATTTTGTGTAGACTTTTTTTTTTTTTAATTCTAGGGATTGAACCCGGGGATTCTCTGCCACTGAACCACATCCTCAGTTCTTTTTAGTTTGATACAGAGTCTCCTAAGGCTAGCCTCTGTTAAGAGCCATCCATGGGCTATGTGTGGACTACATTGGCATCTCAGCCTAGTGAATATAAACAGCTGGTGTTTGGGAACTTCCCTTGGCAGTCCCACAGGGTGAGATCACCCAAATACACGTGAATTTCTATTCCATTCTGCCTGGTTCCACACAGCACTGGAGTTGGGGTGATAACCTATCTGCTATAACCATCCAGGCACACAGCCTTCAGAGATGGGTGTGATCTGCCAAGATGCCAATCTACCTGCTGACTGCAAGACACCATGAAGCAAGACTCCACCCTTGCAACCTTATCTCTGCCTTTGATGTATCTCCTTAAATAAACCATTTTCTAATTGTCCAACTCCAGCTTCTGTGTGGGCTTAACATATCAGGTGCTTCATCCTTTAAAACTATTTTTTTCTGACTCTGTGTCTTTGTTCTTCACTAATTATTCTAGACTTTATTTTTTCTCTGGTGGCTTACACCCTCCACGGGCAGGAAAAAGGACCCCTTAGCAAGGCACTGGCCACTTCACCATAGGCCTCAAACTTGAGATCCTCCTGTCTCAGCCTCCCCAGTTGCTGGGATTACAGGTGTGTGCCACCACACCCAGTGTAGAGACTCTCTGAAGCAATGCTGTGTTATATAACTTAGTGCAATGAAAGAATGTTCTATATCTGTGCTATTCAATATGTGGTAGCTACTAAACCAACAGGCTTTGAACACTGGAAATGTGGCTTATTGCAACAAAGAACTGCATTTTAAATTCTAGTTAAATTTAAACCAATACATAGGGTTAAAACTGACTTAACTATTAAGAATAGAATAAACAGTGCTAGAGAGAACGAAATACAAAACTGAAGAGCTAAGATGGCAATTGGGCAAAAGCTAATGCTCCCATTGAGAATCTTGGAAGGAACCATGCTAGATAATGAGGTAGCCTCTACCTCCCTCCTTCTGACACACAGATCATGTTAATAACTATTTACTGGTCTTACCCATGTTGTGCTGTACACTTACTGTATATTACCCAAGAGCATGAACACATTTTTTCTTTTATTTCTATTTGCATTTATTTTATGCTTTATGTATTCCCATAAGTTTTCAATTTCTTCTAGGATCTTTTTCTTTTATGCAACCTCATCCTCTGGTTTAGGAATAATTTGTTTCTTTTCAGTAACGTTCATGTCAATGAGAGGGGAAGCTCATGTATGAGTTAATCCAACCATGAACTCTGTAAGAGGCTGAGGCAGGAGGATCCCAAGTTTGAGGTCAGTGTCAGCAACTTAGTGAGACTTTGTCTCAAAAAACAATATAATATAAAAAGAGCTGGTCATGGTGGCACATGCCTGTACTCCAGCAGCTGGGAGGCTGAGACAGGAGGATTACAAGTTCAAAGCCAGCCTCAGCAATGGCGAGGCTCTAAGGAACTCAAGACCCTGTCTCTAAATAAAATATAAAATAGGGCTGAGGATGTGGCTCAGTGGTCAAGTGCCCCTGAGTTCAATCCCCAGTACCAAAACAAAACAAAACAAAAACTGCTGAGGAGGACCCAAGAGCAGCTTCAGGACATTTTTTGCCTTTGGGTCCTAGAGTCTTGCTTGCTGTCACTGACTATTGAAAGCTTTGCATGGATTGTATATCACAAGGGATTCTGAACTTCAAGACATATAACAGCCTAGGGGATGTGGGCTGCTCAGCAGCACATCTTGGGTGTCTTGTTCACCTGGATGCAGCATCTATGTATCTTATTCACATTATATACAGAGCCTAATGTAAACCTAGCACATAGTTGTCACTCAAATATCTGAATGAGTTTTATTGAGCCTCTGATTCCTGCCCTCAGTAGCCTAGAGCTACTGGGTTACAGAGGGTCTTAGTGATAAGGAGAGTTGACTGGCTCATGGAATAAAGACAAGGTTTTTCATGAAGTTGAGCAAATACTCAGATTCATGAGGATCCTGAATCACCTGGAATGTTTAATGCCTTGCAGTTCAGAATCCGTTGTGATATACAAGCCATGATTAGGTTTCTTGGATATTTTTTTTTTAAACTGGGAATTGAACACAGTTTGTTCTACCAGTGAGCTATATCCCCAGTCCTTTTTTTTTTTTTTTTCTTTTGAACCTAGGCTGGCCTTGAACTTGTGATCTTTTGCTTCAGGCTTGTAATCAAGTCACTGTGATTATAGGTGTGCATGACCACACCTGGCTTCTCCTTTTTTTTTTTTTTTTTTTTTTTGGTACCAGGAACTGAATCCAGGGGTGCTTAACCACTGAGCCACATCCCTAACCCTTTTTATATATATTTATTAGGTCTCGCTAAGTTACTTGCAATTCTCCTGCCTCAACCTCCCAAGCCACTGGGATTATAGGCATGTGCCACCACACCTGGCCTCTCCTCTCTTCTTTATCTTAGGAATATACCTTTATCTCTTGAATGGAGAAAATAATATATTCTCTCATATTGCTCCTTTAACTGGAATTCTTCTCCTATGTCTCTATTATGCAAATTCAACTCACTGTTAAATGCCTCTTCCTCTGAGAAATCTGTGCTGTTAACAGACAGAATTATCTCATATCTCTATTGGTTCCCTTTGTACACTTCATCATACATGTTCAACTAGGGCATGGACCAGGCATTCACCTCTGTATTACAGCATTAAAAAGGTTTGGCATATAATGGGTAGTTAACAATCAGTATGGATTAATGTTAAGAATATAAACACAGTTGTTTTTCCCTACCCACATTATCACTGCTCAATAAGTTTGTCAAAGGCTATGGAAGTATTAATGACACTGTGTCATTCACCCCATGATGCCTGAAAACAAAAATCATGGTTCTCCTTATGTGTACAAAACAAACAAAACAACAAAAGCTTGTAATTCCAACTACTCAGGAAATTGAGGCAGGAGGACTGCAAATTCAAGGTCAGCCTCAGCAATTTGGTGAGACCCTTTCTCAAATAAAATAAAAAGGGCTAGAGATGTAGCTCAGTAGTAGAGAACCCCTGGGTTCAATCCCCAGTACCATCAAAACAAAACAAAACAAACAAAAAACCCAACAACATGTACATGTACAGCATAAGGAACAGAAAAGAGAAAACTTCTGTTTGGACAGAAGAATCAAAAGGTTATCCAGACAAGCCAGATATGGTGGCACATACCTGTAATTCCAGAGGCTCAGGAAGCTAAGGCAGGAGGATTGAAGATTCAAAGCCAGCCTCAGCAACTTAGTGAGGCTGTAAGCAACCTAGTAAGACACTGTCTCAAAATTAAAAATAAAAAATAAAAAGTGGTGGGGATGTGGCTTCATGGTTAAGTACCATTGGGTCCAATCCCTGGTAAAATAAATAAGTAAGTAAATAAATAAAGTAAGTAAGTAAGTATTGTCCAGTCAGAAATTTAGGGTAAGAAACAAACATTAAGAATGTCCTGCTGGGCTGGGGATGTGGCTCAAGCAGTAGCACGCTCGCCTGTCATGTGTGCGGCCCAGGTTCGATCCTCAGCACCACATACAAACAAAGATGTTGTGCCCGCTGATAACTAAAAAATAAATATTAAAAATTAAAAAAAAAAAAAAAAGAATGTCCTGCTGGGGATATAGCTCAGTTGGTAGAGTGCTTGCCTTGCATGCACAAAGCCCTGGGTTCAATTCCCCAGCACCAAACACACACAAAAAAAGTTGAGAAAATCATTCGGGGTTGGGGGTTGTAACTCAGTGGAAGAGCGCTTGCCTAGCATGTGTGAGGCATTGGGTTTTTTTTTTTTTTTTTAAAGAGAGAGTGAGAGAGGGGAGAGAGAGAGAGAGAGAGAGAGAGAGAATTTTTAAAATTTATTTTTTAGTTCTCGGCGGACACAACATCTTTGTTGGTATGTGGTGCTGAGGATTGAACCCGGGCCGCACGCATGCCAGGCGAGCACGCTACCGCTTGAGCCACATCCCCAGCCCGAGGCATTGGGTTTGATTCTCAGCACCACATACAAATAAATAAAATAAAGGTCCATCAACAACTAAAAAATATTAAAAAAAAAAATAAATGCCCTGGCTGGGCGCGGTGATGCATGCCTGTAATCCCAGCGGCGTGGAAGGCAGAGACAAGAGAATCACGAGTTAAAACCAGCCTCAGCAAAGGCAAGGTGCTAAGCAACTCAGTGAGACCCTGTTTCTAAATAAAATACAAAAATAGGGTTGGGGATGTGGCTCAGGTCGAGTGCCCCTGAGTTCAATCCCCAGTACCAAAAAAAAAAAAAAAAAAAAAAAAAAGGTCTTTGGATGTGGGTATAGGTCAGTGTTAGTAATGTGCTTAGCATGCATGAGACCCTGGGTTTAATCTAACATGCACACTCACAGAATATAGAAAAGGGCATTTATGAGAAGCCCACAACTAACATTATACACAATAGTGAAAGACTAAAAACTTTCCCCTAATATCAGAAACAAAACAATGATGCCTAGTTTTACCCTACCACCTCTACTAAAAAATGTACTGGAAGTTGTATTCAGAGCAATTAGGCAAGAAAAAGAAATAAAAGGTATCCAAATGGGAAAGAAAGAAATAAAATATCTCTATTCACAGATGACATTATTTTACACACACACACACAATGGAATATTATTCCACCATAAAAAAAGGAATGGAGTTCTAATATATGCTACAAATTAATCTTGAAAACATTATGCTGAAGCAAAAGACAGACACAAAAGGCTACATATTATATGATGCCATTTATATGAAATGTCCCCAACAGACAAATCCATAAATGCAGACAGATTAATAGTTACTACTCCTAGTAACCAGGGGGTAGAGGTAAAGGAATAGGAATGACTGCTTAATAAAGTACAGGTTTCCTTTTCGAGGTGAGGAAAATGTTTTGGAAGAAGTGATGGATGTATATCATCATGGATATACTAAATGCCACTAATGTACACCTTTTTTTAAATATTTATTTTTTAGTTGTAGGTACACACAATATCTTTGTTTTTATATGGTGCTGAGGTTTGAACCCAGTGCCTCATGTGTGCGAGCACTCTACCACTGAGCCACAACCTCAGCCAGCTAATGTACATCTTAAAGCAGTTAATTTTATGTGAAGTTTACTGATTTAAAAAAAAAAAAAAAAAAAAAAAAAAGAAGCAATAGAAAATCAGTTACACAAGGTGTTAGAAAAAAGGATATATTTACAAACCAAAAAGCTCCCAGATTCTAGCTGGGGAGAAGAAAGGAGGTAGTATGTATGAACATGTCCCTTACAGCCCAAACTCAATCCTATGGAAACCCTGAGTGCCAGCTCATAGGGTCAGCCCCTGCCCCATGGCTCATCCCTGTTCCACCCCAAGAAGCAATCCCTCCATTGGTTACTGCCTTCAGTTTTCTTGCCAGTCATCCTGAGCCCAGGGAGGCAAAGGTGAAACATACTCAAAATCCGGTCCTTTATAGCGGAGGGCATGCAGGAACATTACAAGGTCTTGGGGTAAGGGATCCTGTCGCACCAGCCGGCATTCTGCACAGAGTGGGTCTATCTCTTGATTCATAACATCTGTTTCAGCTGCCTTTCCTTGTGCCAAGTCCACTGTGTCCATATCCTGAGGGACTGCTTCAACTATTCCATCCACCTTCTGGGGAGGTATGGCCAACTCTTCTAGGCCGTCCTTGGCCAACTCTGAGGAGGGGGCTGTAGAGTCTGTGAGTCCTGGGGGCATGTCACCATCACAGAGACCTAGTACATCCAGGCTCTGTTTGGCTTCGTGCTCTGCCACCAAGTCCCGGAGCAGTTCCTCATCTGTCTTGGGAATATGGCCACCCCTTCCTCGAGAGGGGCCCCAGGCCACTGAATTGTAGATGGGGTCATTGAGAATGGGGTGACCCAGGAATTGAAGATGGACTCGGATCTGGTGGGTACGGCCTGTAAGTGGCCGGCATCGTACCACACTGGAGCGGCCATTGTAGCTCAGCCTCTGGAACACAGTCTCACAGGGCTTGCCCTGGGGATCTACACGGCACACCCCTACCTTGTAAGATACCACTAAGATGGGTTCTTTGCAGGTCACCTCCTCGGCAGGGAACTCCCCTTCCACACGGCACACATACTCTTTTTCTAGCTAGGAAGAGGAGGAAAGAAGGAGAAAATCATCATAAAGTCTATAAACTTAAGGAGTCTAAACCATCTGTGGAGTGATAGGAATACACCAGTGTCAGAAAGAAGAGGATTCAAAACCCAGCTCTACCACTTACCAATTTCATGATCCTGGGTATATTATTTTAATCTCTTTCAGTCCCAATAACTCATCTAGAAAATGTGAGATTAAAAAAAAAAAACTTATTCCTCACCAGGCATGGTGGCACATGCCTATAAACCCAGTGGCTCAGGAGGCTGAGGCAGGAGGATCACGAGTTCAAAGCCAGCCTCAGCAAATTAGTGAGGCCATAAACAACTCAGTGAGACCCCGTCTCTAGATAAAATACAAAAAAAGGGCTGGGGATGTGGCTCAGTGGTTAAGCACCCCTGAGTTCAATCCCCAATACCAAAAAAACAAAACAAAAACCAAACATATTCCTCACAGGGCTGTCATAAGCATTCAGTAAATTGGGCTTTAATGTGGTTGATACTAAGCCTGGCATGCATTCAATAAATGAATGCACAGTATGCACTTAAAATGATCCAGATCCAGATGCAGAATTCCAACTCTGCATCCAAAAGTATAATCATTAGTAGTAAACTTCTACACAAACCTCTTCTATCTTCAACCAGAGTTTTCCCACCAAACAGGCTTTCTTTTCTTTGTTCTTTCTTTCTTTCTTTTTTTTGGGGGGGTGTGTGTGCTGGGGATCAAACCCAGAGCCTGAGGTAAGGTGGTCAAGCCCATGCAATGGGTGTAGGTCTTTCAGTTGGTGCTCCTTGCCCAGGATGAATATGTCTGTGTTGTATTGGAAGCAGCCAAGGGATGGACAGGAATGGAGAAAGACAAATGCTTTACCGTTGAGCTAAATCCCTAGCCCTTCTAAAATCTTAAAAACCTTCCCTCGTCTCTCAGCACTCTAAAACTTCAAAACAGCAAATTACCAAGAAAGACAGTTTATGAGTATAAGCTGGACACAGTGTGGCACACCTATATCCCAGTGACTGGGAACTTGAGGCAGGAGGATCCCAAATTTGAGGCCAGACTCAGCAACTTAGTGAGACTCTGTCTCAAATTTTTAAAAACTAAATAAAAAGGGCTAGGATGGAAAGAACTCAGTGGTATAGAACTCAGTCATATAGTACCCTAAATTCAATTGCATTAAAAATAAAAGGAAAAAAAAAGATAGTGTATACCATCTCTAAAGATATTTTGAAACATACAGGGTAATCTGTCTTTGACACCTTAGGTGATGACTTTCAAGTAGGAAGCTTGGCCAGATAAACAAGAAGCCCATTTCAGATATAGAATTCTGTGACACCCTGTCTACACAGAGCACTCATGAGCCCAGGAAGTGACCTACAGGAGAGAAAGGCCTGGTTTACCTGCCGGTCCCGAACCTGCTCATGAATTCTTTCAGAGACAACTGCTGTCTTAGCAAACATGAGCACTCCTGAGGTAAGGCGGTCAAGCCGATGCAATGGGTGTAGCTCCTTCAGTTGGTGCTCCTTGCCCAGGATGAAGATGACTGTGTTGTGTCGGAAGCGGCCACAGGGATGGACAGGAATGGAGGAAGGCTTGTCTACAACCACCACATCTTCATTTTCAGCTAGCAGGCGAACAGGCTCTGCAGTGACTGGTGGCTCATGCCTGTGCACTGTGTTCCGCAAGAAATCATTATCCTGTCAAAAACACAGGTAACCTGTCAGCTTGGAACCAGCTGCCTGTCATCAGTCAACATCACACCTCATTCTCCTTTTTTCCTTATTGACATAGAAGGGTCACAGTATATGCTTAAGCAGAAAAAGAAAAGTGTATAGTATTATCTCATTTTGTAAAAATACATACACACACAGAGATAGCAGGCATTGAAAAAGTATGCAAAAAGTTAATGATTATCTCTAAGAGGTGAGATTACGGATGTCTTGGTTTTGCTTATTTGTTTATTCTCTACCTTAAAGTTACATTATAAAAGCAATTTTTTAAGTGAAGTTAAAACCTCCTTGAATCATCACTTCTTGTGACCTTGAACAAACAATATCAAGTTGTTAAATCCACAGATATGGGATCTACACTTGGATTTGCCATAGGCTCTCTACAAGTTCTTGGAGAAGTCAATTTCTCTAGAACTCAGTTTCCTTATCTGTAAAATATGAGGGTTAGACCAGAACTATACTTTTCATAATTGGGACAGGAGAGGAAATCCCTAAGTTTTGAAATTGCCTTGTGTTACTAACAGAGGTGTCTGGTACCTCTTGATGTGACAGAATTTTAAAGGGGTCAAAGCACCTGTATAGACAATTCTGGTCTCTATCCCTGACATCCCACAATGTATTACATGTCAGGCTCTATGATAAATAGTTTAAACAGTAGTCATGAGAACACAAACTTTGGAAGTGGCCCTGTTGCTTTACCTTTCCTCAGTTTTCTTAAAAACAAAATTGGGTGGCAATACCTACTGCACAAAGCTGTGATTAGAATTCAATGTTATATTACGTAAAATGCTTAACTTTGTGCCCAACACCCAGGAGACATAAATGATAGCCTCTATTATCACTATTTGTACAGAGACCTAAGATGCAGGGTAGAAAGTGGGTAGTGCCCTTGGCACAAGACAACATACAAAAAGGAACTATGATAATTCCAACTTATGTTCCTTAGAAACAAGGAAGCCACCTTGATGGGGAGGATAAACAGGTTGAGTTCTGAAGCACAAACAGGCTATCTACTTGGGGAGACAGGAAGCAGAGGCTAAAAAGGAGTGTTCCAAGTGAAAAGGAAAACGCTTCTGAATTACCATAATTTAACTCCCACACCTATATACCAAGTCTGAAAAACAAAACCCAAAATCCTGATCCTTTCCTCTCCCGCCTTCTAGCCAGCCCCATCAGGACTGCACCTTGAGCACAATGCTGAGGTCCTGTACTGGCTCCTCGTTGAGATGCAGGCGGCCTGCCCGGATCGCGGCTTCATAGTAGGCGAGCGGCTGGGCTCGGAACTCGGTGCTGAAGACATGCATCAAGCTGTGACCCACCCAGCGGCCTTTGCAATAGGTTCGAAAGTCAAAGTAATAGGGCCGCACCTTGCGCAGGCCGCCCTCGAAGTAGTAGCTGGTCTCTGCAAAGTGCTCATCGCTGAAGCTGACCCCAGTCCGCCGTTTCTTTGGGGGCGGCACTACGCGCTCTCGGGTTGCGCCCCGCCGCTTCTTCCGCTTGCCTGGATCTGGGGCTAGGGCCGAAGGTTCCTCTCTGTCTCCTGGAGTCTGCTCCACGATGCCCGCGGCTGGCTCCACTACTGGGCCCCCGGGCTCTGGGCGCCCTGGAAGCGGCTCAACCCTAGCGTCGCTACCAGCGTCTCCGTTTTGCTGAGTCGGAGCCCTCAGCCCGTCTGCTGCCTCAGCTCGGGTGGACAGTGTTCCCGCCATCGGACCCCTATAGCTACCCCAGGTCCAAGCTAGGCTGAGGAGCCGGAGGTCAAAGCGCCACTGCACCACAAGCCCTAGCCACCCGCGGCGACCCAGCCACATAACCCTTCAGCCGCCGCTCCAGGGTCGCTGTCTGAAGACGTCACTCGGCATCAGCCAATCAGAGAGGCCCAGTGCCGAGGCGGGGTCTGCGGTTGAGTGAGTTAATTCAACAAATTGAATTAAGTTGGAAGAGTTGACCTAAGTGGCGAATTGTGAGGTTGCGAGAATGTCTTACCAAAAGCGGTCATAACTTCTCCGACGAGGAAAATCTGGCGTTATTTCATAAAGAAAATATTTGGGATTGCTCTGTATAAAAGCCGTCGCAGGAGTCGTTCGTGTACGTTGCGTGTAGACGACTGCTCAAAATTCCTTGGATCTGGAGAAACGCTTGAAAGGAGCTTGATTTTAAATAAAAACCAAACAAAAAGTATCACCAGAATGAAGACTGCCAACTTCTGTGAATATACTAAAAATCATATAAACCTTAAGATGATTGAATATTATAATATGTGACATATCTCAATAAATTCCTCCCTCACAACACATACAAATGTCTTCCACACTTGTCCGTCTTTCTGACAGCATGAGAAAGACTCAGAATTTCCCACTTGCCTCCAATATGCTCCCATACTGATCCACTTGCCCATTAAAGCTGCAAGTGGTAGCTCTTAAGGTTCATTACCGGGAACGCATCACCATTCTTCGGGGGAATCACGAGAGCGGGCAGATTACACAAGTTTATGGTTTCTATGATGAGTGTTGAAGAAAATATGGAAATGCAAATGTTTGGAAATATTACAACTCTTTTTGACTATCTTCCTCTCACTGCCTTGGTGGATGGGCAGATCTTCTGTCTACATGGTGGCCTCTCACCATCCATAGACACACTGGATCATATCAGAGCATTTGATCGTCTACAAGAAGTTCCCCATGAGGGTCCAATGTGTGACTTGCTGTGGTCAGATCCAGATAATCGTGGTAGTTGGGGTATATCTCCTCGAGGAGTTGGTTACACATTTGGACAAGATATTTCTGAGACATTTAATCATACCAATGGCCTCACGTTTGCGTCTAGAGCTCACCAGCTGGTGATGGAGGGATATAACTGGTGCCATGATCGGAATGTAGTAACAATTTTCAGTGCTCCAAACTATTGTTATCGTTCCGGTAACCAAGCTGCAATCATGGAACTTGATGATACTCTAAAATATTCTTTCTTTTTTTTATAGAGAGAATTTTAATATTTATTTTTTAGTTTTCGGCGGACACAACATCTTTGTTTGTATGTGGTGCTGAGGATCGAACCTGGGCCGCACGCATGCCAGGCGAGTACGCTACCGCTTGAGCCACATCCCCAGCCCCTAAAATATTCTTTCTTGCAGTTTGATCCAGTACCTCGTAGAGGCGAACCACATGTTACTAGTCATACCCCAGACTGCTTCCTGTAATGAAATTTTAAACTTGTACAGTATTGCCATGAACCATATATTGACCTAATGGAAATGGGAAGAGCAACAGTAACTCCAAAGTGTCAAAAATAGTCAACATTCAAAAAACTTGTTTTCACATGGACCAAAAGATGTGCCATATAAAAATACAAAGCTTTTTTTTTTTAATTTATTTTTTAGGTGTAGATGGGCACAACATAATGCCTCTATTTTTATGTGGTGCTGAGGATCGAACCCAGGTCCTGCCCGTGCCAGGCGAGTGCTCTACCGCTGAGCCACAATCCCAGCCCACAAAGCCTCTTGTCATCAACAGCCGGGACCACTTTAGAATGCGGCAGTTCATTGCATGCTGAAGTTGGTCAAGAAACCAGTTTCTGGCATAGCGCTATTTGTAGTTACTTTTGCTTTCTCTGAGAGACTGCAGATAATAAGATGTAAACATTAACACCTCGTGAGTACAATTTAACTTCCATTTAGCTATAGCTTTACTCAGCATGGCTGTAGATAAGGATAGCAGCAAACAATCATTGGAGCTTAATGAACATTTTTAAAAATAACTACCAAGGCCTCCCCTCTACTTGTGAGTTTTGAAATTGTTTTGTTTATTTTCAGGGAAACCGTTTAATTTAATTGTATGATTTGTCTGCACTCAGTTTATTCCCTTCTCAAATCTCAGCCCCATGTTGTTCTTTGTTATTGTCAGAACCTGGGTGAGTTGTTTTGAACAGAACTGTTTTTCCCCCTTCTGTAAGACGATGTTTCTGCACAAGAGCACTGCAGTGTTTTTCATAATAAACTTGTGAACTAAGAACTGAGAAAGTAAAAAAAAAAAAAAAAAAAAAAAAAGCTGCAAGTGGATCAGAAAATGTATTGCCAGAGTTTATAAATGCCAAATGCTGAAACCAACACTGGTTAACTTCATTAGAGAGGGTTATTGAAAAGATATTGGTGCCTCACACAATTTGCAAATGTTCTGGAGAACAGGATCAGCAAAAAGGGCCAAATCAAAGGAAGCAAAGTTCTCTGAAAATCAGCCATCTGTTGCCAAAGAAGAAACGTAGTTGAGATGCTATAGCTACCCTGTTGTGCCAAAGTACTCCTTGCCTTGCAGCCCTACTCCTTAGAAATCTCCAAGTCTCCCTGCAACATTGTGTCCCTCTTACAAGGTTCAAAGTCCTGCAAGGGAGCTTTTCATTAGCCAACCCTAGGTCACAGTTCTGAGTCTTCACTTCTAGGGTGCCTAGAAATAGAAAATTCTGACCTTTAATTTCCAGAGTGGGATTCCTCCAAATAGGCATTCAGAGGCTATGATACCAAAAAAAAGGTACAAATGTCCAGTCTAAGTCAGGAAAATGAGCATTAACCTTCACTGGGCCTTTATGATACAAATGCTAATGTTGATTTAGGGCATTCTTATCATATGCGTTAGCACTCTGAGGAGTAAGAGTAATCTTTTTTGCTAAATTATTTCTGTTAAATCATCAGTCTCATCAAACTGAGGGACTGCAGATTACTCTTACTCTAGAGCAGCAGGAGGTATCCACTGCTATTAGAAATTCCTATGCTAAAAAGCCAGATTCCCAACTCCCTCCTCAAATAAGAGGTTGCATTTTCCATTGATTGTGGGTATGTTAGAACAAAACTGCTTCAAAGTGAAGTCACCATCTCTCAAGTATTAAGAAATTATTAGGGGCTGGGGTTGTGGCTCAGTGGTAATGCACTTGCCTAGCATGCATGAGGCACTGGGTTCCGTCCCCAGCACCATAAAAAAAAAAAAAAAAAAAAAAAAAAAAAAAAAAAAAAAACCAACTATCTATCTATATCTATATCTATTTAATATATATATATATATATATATATATATATATATATATAATTATTGTGTCCATATACAACTAAAAATAATTTTTTTTTAAAGAGAGAGTGAGAGGGAAGAGAGAGAGAGAGAGAGAATTTTTTTTTTAATATTTATTATTTTTTAGTTCTCGGCGGACACAACATCTTTGTTGGTATGTGGTGCTGAGGATCGAACCCGGGCCGCACACATGCCAGGCAAGCGCGCTACCGCTTGAGCCACATCCCCAGCCCCCTAAAAATAATTTTTTAAAGAAATTATTAAAAAGTCCACAATGAGGGTAGGTGCTGCAGTCTGGCTGGGCACAAATCACCGAGCTGCCACAAAGCACCTGTATATTCAAACAGGAAACTTTATTGCGCGAACTCCACCAGTACTCCCCCGGAACTCTCCCAGCCGCCCCCCCCCCCCATCCCCGAGAACTCAACGGGAACTTCAAAGTAAAGGTCTATATACAATTGAATACACAGCTTAACATAACCATCATCATCTCAATGGCTCGCTGGCGTCACCTCTCAACCACTCCCTTCCAGCAAAATGCTATGCGTCATCCCAACTCGGCTGTGGCCCTCAACAGGTAGGGTCTGAGAACAAGAAGGTGTTCTTAGCTAAACTTTCTGCTTTATAGAGTTTTTTTTTTTAACTTAAAAAAAGTATACATATACACTGAGGATTGAACCGATGGGCACTCCACCACTGTGCTACATCCCCGATAATTTTTATTTTTTATTTTGAGACAGGTCTCAGTAAGTTGCTTAGGGCCTCACTAAGTTGCTGAGGCTGGCTTTGAACTTGTGATCTTCCTGCCTCAACCTCCCAAGTCACTGGGATTACAAGTATGCACCACCATGCCTGGCTCCCCAGGACTTTTTGTATTTTATTTTGAGATAGGGTCTTCCTTAATTGACAAAGCTGCTCTTGAACTTGCAATCTTCCTGCTTCAGCTTCTCAAGTAGCTAGAATTACAGGCATGTGCCACTGCACCCAGTAAGCAACTGATTTTGTTGCTATCTAGGACCATGCTTCTGTTAGTAAGTCCCTAATGAATTTCACTTTTTGCAATCTTGGATCTCTCTGCCTTTCTTCAATCTCATGGCATGTTGGGCATGGTCTTCATTTACTGGGACCAGATTGTTTTGGAACAGAGTTGAGAGAATCAAATAAGTTAGTTCAAGTAAAACTTAGAATAGTGCTTGGCAAAACTATGGAGATAGAAAATAAAAATCTTATCCCCCAACTCTTTCTGACCTATAGAATGAGAATTTGTATTTCAATTTCATTCCAGGGAGTTTGCATATTAAAGCTTGAGAAGCACTGGCATAGACGATGTACATTAAACATTTGTTGTACTCTATGAACATCCAACATCTTCTAAACATCTGTGTGTGTGTGTGTGTGTGTGTGTGTGTGTGTGTGTGTGTTGGGAATTTCACACAATTCTACCTCCAAGAAGTGGAATCCAGAAACTGGCCTTCCCAGCTTCCCTTGAAGCTTGGGCATAGAAATTTGACCTGGGCTCTCCATTCATTATGCAGAAGCTTTGGTTCAGATGCACACAGTGGTAGAAAGAGGCTTGTGGTGGAACCAATGTCTGAGAAGTTAGCTGAGGAGGCATCTAATTTGAGGAATATTGTGAGCAATGCTATTAATAATTACTCAGAGGCAGATTGTCTTTAAATGCAAGTATATATTCAATCACACCAATCATCAAATATAAACAATTAATGCAAAAGTGTTGGGTGTGCTGGAGCACCCCAACTAGCATTCAATGCACACTAATTAAACACTATAAGCAAATTACACAATCCTAGGGCAAATACCTCTAATGCTACGTGACTTCTCTTAGCCAAAGAGCAGATATTGTCCTTGTCTTGTGGTTCTCTCCAGCTGATGGCTGGACATCAGGGAATGATGGAGTTAGTCCAGGGACGGACAGCAAAGCAGCCAGTCTCACCTATGTCCTTGGAGCAAAACTCTTCAATGTGGCAGGACCAGCAATTTAAATATAGTTCCAAGTTAGTGGTGCACATTGGTGATTGGTTACTGCCATATTCAGATACTGCCATGTTCATGCCTCTTTTTCCAGGAATAATCACGGTCAAAATCTTGTCAATGATTTGGCCCTTGTTTTCTAACCTTCTCACTTTCCTTTTCTTTTCATAGTCTTTTTTAAGAATGGTTATAAATGTGAGCCAGGTATGGTGGCTCATGCCTGTAATCCCAGTATCTGGAAAAGCTGAGGCAGGGGGACGGTGAGTTCAAAGGCAGCCTTAGTAACTTTGCAAGGCCCTAAGGAACTCAGGAAAACTCTGTCTCTAAATAAAATATTACACGGGGCTGGGGATGTGGCTCAGTGGTTGAGCAACCCTGAGTTCAATCCCAGGTACAAAAAAAAAAAAGTATTTATAAATGTGAACAGTAGAGTGCCTTGTCTTGTGGTGGTAGTTTCATATGGTGGTAGTTGTCACTACCATAGCCACACTGATGGGATTTGGTCACCTCTAGAGAACGTTGTCAGTCAAGTTACTGCTACTAATGGCTGATACCTTTCATCACACTTTCCTTGGGAAGACAATAACAGTCTTGAAAATTGAGGACTGGGAAGAAATTTATAACTCAATAAATATGATGATATCCCTTGAAGGGTATCCAAGGTCATCTTTTATTTGTGGTGCTAGGGAATCAAACCCAGAGCCTAAACAAATGTTCTGCAACTGAGCTACACACCCAGCCCTCAAACAGTTTCTGGCACAACACATTCTTATGCACTGTGGCCACCCTTCTGTCATACCTTCTTATAGCTTTGCTGTTTTTGTAAATTTGTCCGCTTCCAAGGCCATCCCCCTCTACAAGCTGTGAGGATCTCTGGGACCCACACCAAATCTTATGTACGGGTCTTGAATTCATGCTTAACACAAGCCTAGAACACAGAAGGAGCTTGGCATCTACTGACTAAATGAATGAGGGAAAACCTCACATTCGGTGAATAGGGCATGGGTCTCCTGTGACAGTAAAAAGCCACCAATGTGCTTTAACTTGAGCAGCAAAGGGATGAAGGAGATAAACGCCAGCCCGGAAAATTGCTCAGGGGACAAGAAAAGTCAAAGGTATTGAAAACTGGGCTACTGTAACCCAGCAGGGGATAAGAAGGTGATGCTGGAATCTCCAACTCCGCAAGAAATCGACCCCACACTTGGGCAGGAATTGGCGAGGAGGCGGGGCTCCCGACACGTGACTCCTCTGTTTCCTGGCAACCACAGCCCCGCCCACCTCTTCCCCGCCTTCTGCTCCTGGCTTCCTCACAAGCTCCCCTAGACCAATCGACTCACACAACGTCGCCAGGTCGGATGATAATTGGAGGACTGCTGGGCTCCGTCACTTGGAGACTCCGCCCCTCCCTGTTTCTTCCTGCTTACCAGCGAGAGACCTGAGCCGAGCGATCCCAGGTTGCTGGGTAGGTGATTGCGGCAGGTGAGGAGGGCTTGGGGTGTCCAACATTTTGTATTCCCTGTTCTGAACTGACCGCAGAAAACCAGAGGGTGTCGAGGACCTGATTTGTCGTCACTCCCAGCCAGTCCTTGAAGCCAGAGCGACTGAGGCCTAGAGTCTGGATTCAGGGTTTCCTGAGCGGGTCCAGACACCTGTGGCCAGGGTCTGGAGGTGCTCCAGTGAGAGCTAAGTTTTGGTTGGGTGTGTTCAGAGGCGAGTAGGTTCCTCATTTCATCTGGGACACCGTGGCATATCTGTCTCTTTTACCTTGGGCCTTTTCTATGACTGCTGGGCTCTGTCGCTTGGAATTTTTCAGACCTTGCGCTGAGCAACCTTCCTTCCTTATCGCAAAGACTTTTTTTTTTTTTTTTTTTTTTTTTTAATGTACTGATTTTGCAGTACTGAGGCTGGTCTTCCCACATGCTAGTCAAACGCTCTACTCCTGAACTCCTGAACTACATATCCAACCCTTTTGGGGCTTTCTATCCAACTGCCTGGGCCACCTGAGTAGCTGGGATTTCAGGCGTGCGCCACCACACCAGACTCTATAAGACCCTTCAGGGAAGGTGTTAATCTGAACTATAAACATAGCTGATTATGCAAGCTCCCAGGTTCTTTAAGTAGTCTTTCCCATCTGTCCTTGCTTGGGCTGCTTTCAGCGTCCCAGACAGGCAGAATATTGGGTACTGGGTAAAAATATGGATTTTGGAGCAGCACCAGTGGGGTCTCCAGTCAAAGATTCATCATGTATTAGTAATGTGCCCTTAAGCAGCTATCCTTTTGAACCTGTTTCTCCATCTATAAAATGATGAAAATGCCTATTTTTCAATGTTTCTATTAAATGCTAACTACCCCGATCTGAGCATTACACGTTGTTTATATGTAGTGAACACTATACCCCATAAATATACACAATCAAAATGGTTATTTAGCTGGGTATAGTGACACACACCTGTGTGTCATCCCAGCGACTTGGGAGACTGAAACAGGAGACAGGAGATTTGCAAGTTTGAGACCAGCTTCAGCAATTTAGCAAGGCTCTAAGCAACTTGGTGAGTCTTTGTCTCAAAATTAAAAAAATAGAAAAGTGGCTCAGTGGATAAGTACCTCTGGTTTCAAACCCTGGTACCAAAAAAAAAAAAAAAAAAAAAAAAAGCCTAATAATTTAAAAGTGAAAAAGATAAATTATGAATTATAGACCAGCTGCTACATGTAAAGACCAATGGCCCTTGTACTATGAGGGTACCCTCTGACAGACAGTCATGCAGCACTTTTACTCTCTTCATGTCTATGGGACTGTGCAAGTGCTTGTCTGGGTTCTGTTGAAAACAGAATTTAATTGGCTAAGGATAGAGCAGTTACATTTTGGAGATCTTCAGAAAAAAGCACGGCTTTTTGTTCACACTGGAAGCATCCTAGAAATTCCTGTGCATGTGAAAGAGAGAGAGGGAGAATATATAATATAAGCCAGGGGTGGTGGCCCACACTTGAAATCCCAGCTACTTGGGATACTTAGGCAGGAAGATTGTGAGTTAGAAGCCAACCTGGGCAACTTACTGTGACCCCATCTCAAAAACAAAACAAAACACACACGCAATGTAAAATTTTAACCATTTTTGTGTGTACTGCTCAGTGGCATTTATATCATTATATAGCTATAACCATTATTCAGCTACAGAACTCTCCAAATAAAAACTGTATCCTTAAGAAATAACTTCCCAAGGCTGGGGTTGTAGCTCAGTGGTAAGTGCTCGCCTAGCATGGGTAAGGCACTGGGTTTGATCCTCAACACCACATAAAAATAAATAAATAAAAATAAAGGCATTGTGTCTACCTACAACTAAAAAAAAAGAAAAAATAGCTTTACATTTTCCCTTCTCTGCAGCCCCTGATGACTACCAGTCTATTTTCTGCTTATCAGCTCATATGAGTAGAATCATATAGTATATATCCTTTTGTGTCTGGGCTTATGGAAAGTCCCTTTTTATTTATTTATTGTGGTGCTGGAGCCTTGTGCATTCGAGGTAAGCACTCTACTAACTGAGCTATATCCCTAGCACCTTCCCCCCCTTTATTTTTGTTTATTTATTTTTAATTTTATTTTTGGTACCGGGAATTGAACCCAGAGACACTTAACGAAGTCCCATCCCAAGTCATTTTTATTTTGAGACAAGATTTTTTTGTTAATATATTTTATTTTGTCAATGGACGTTTATTTTTAAATTTATTTATATGTAGTGCTGAGAATGCAACCCAGTGCCTCATACATGCTAGGCAAGTGCTCTACCCCTGAGCCACAACACCAACCGAGACAGGATCTTGTTAAAGGGCCTCACTAGGTTGCTAAGGCTATTCTTAAACTTGCAATCCTCCTGCCTCAGCCTCCTCCCAAGTTGCTGGGATGGAAATTTCATGAAGACAAACTTCATTTTGAATAACTTGATGAATGCAGAGCTAGAAAGGAACTCAGTTGCCCTTTTGACATCTTTGTACCTAATATGAATTTGATGGAAGATATTTTATTTTTTTTGTTAAAAGAAACGTCTTAAAATCCTATTACCTTCATTAATGGACAAATAAATATGTGAGTGCCACACATTTATACTGTATTCTTAAAACTAGTTCTTACTTACTTGATCTTCTGTTTTCCAGCTTAAATCCCAAATGAAAATGTTTGAGAGTGTTGACTCTACAGCTACAAGATCTGGCAGAGATCTCTGGGCCGAAATCTGTTCCTGTCTGCCAAATCCTGATGAAGATGTTGCCAACAATGCCTTCTCGGACTCCTTTGTGAATTCTTACCCTACAGGTGAAGGCCAGAGGGAGGCAGAAAACTTTGCAGTCCAGCCAGCTATAAAGCCCTGGGCTCCCTTGCAGGATTCAGAAGTATATTTAGCATCTCTAGGTAAGTTAGCTTGCTGGCGTACACTCTTTTTAAAATCAGAAGCTGGTGGTTTTAGAGGAGCATGTTGAAGTTCTCTTGAATCAAACTTGGTTTCCTGTTCTCTTTTTTTTTTAAGTCTTTGATACATGTATCTGTTAGATGTAATTCTAGGGGTGTTTCAGTTTTGTTATAGGAAAGGATCATCCTCACTTTTCTTGCACATCCCTTGAAGCAATTTTTGTCACCTCCTACCTTTAACCATTTCATCTAAATTCTGTACTTTGGGATTTTATTTATTCATTTGGCCGTATGGAGGATTGAACCTAGGGGTGCTATACTACTGAACTAAATCCCTAGACCTTTTTATTTTTTATTTTGAAACAGGGTCTTGCTAAATTGCCCAGACTAGCCTCAAACTTGTGATCCTCTTGCCCTAGCCTTCCAGGTTGGATTACAAGCATGCACCACTGCACCTGACTTAAATTCTGTTTTATTTCTTGGCATTCTGTAGAACCCTCTTGCTTACTATTATTGGCCTGCCCATATATTCAGGTAACTTAAAAGTGTTAAACTATGCCATCCTGATAGAAATGCTAATGACCCCAAAGCTACATGGAGATTTCTAATGGTAGAGCTGGAAAAATTGTTATATTATATAGATTGATTGTTGGAAATGAGAAGGCGTGTTGACATAAATTCATTTTATCTCTTATTAGCTATTTTATTTTTCTATATATCTTTATTTTATTTATTTGTTTTTTAAGTGGTGCTGAGGATCGAACCCAGCGCCTCACACATGTAAGGCAAACACTACCAATTGAGCTACAACCCCCAGCCCCAGCCATTTTATTTAAAAAAAAATGTTTCTTGTATACATTTTCAGTTCCGTGTCCTGTGGCCATAATGTAAGTATCTAGAGAGATTCCAAACATAGGAATGAAATTCAGATTGTTCCATGCTAGGAGAAAGAGAAATGTCAGCCTAATTTATTTTTTAACTGATACATAAAAGCATAAAAACTGTACATGTTGCCTGGCATGGTGGTACGTGTTGTAATTCCAGCTACATGGGAAGCTGAGGCAAGATGATTACAAATTTGAGGCCAGCCTCAGCAACTTAGTGAGACCTTGTCTCAAAATAAAATTTTCAAAAACAGGCTGGGGCTATAGCTCAGTGGTAAAGTGCCCCAGGTTTCAATCCTAGTTTTAAAATATAAAAAATAAATTAGGTCTGGGATTGTGGCTCAGTGGTACAGCGCTTGCCTAGCATGTGTGAGGCCCTAGGTTTGATTCTCCAGATTACATATAAATAAATACAATAAAGGTTTATTGACAACTTAAAAAAAAAAAGAAAAAAGATTTTAAAAGTAAATAAATTAAGGGCTGGGGTTGTGGCTCAGTGGTAGAGCGCTTGCCTCACACATGTGGGGCACTGGGTTCGAACCTCAGTACCACATAAAAAAATAAATAAATAAACAAAATGAAGGTATTGTGACCATCTACAACTAGAAAAATATTTTTTTAATCATTTAATTAAAACTACACACATTAATTGGGTACCATGTAATGTGTGTGCATGTTTTTTTTTTAAATTTATATTTTAGTTGTCGTTGGACACAATACCTTTATTTAATTTGTTTTTATGTGGTGCTAAGGATCAAACCCAGGTTCTTGTACATGCTAGGCAAGTGCTCTACCGCTGAGCCACAACCCAGCCCCCATGTAATGTTTTGATACATGTATATGTTATGTAATATTTAAGTCAAGGTAAGAATATCTGTTCTCCTCAAGCATTTATCATTTGTTTATGGTGAAAACTCTCAAAATAATTTCTTCTTATGGTATTCTTTTGTTGCTGGAACATCTATCACAAGACCAAATCTTCGAACTCATAATTTGAGGAAGGAAAGGCAAGCCAGGGAGAAGGAGCTTTTAATGAAGGACGGAGAGAAGAAGCAGAGCTTATATGATTGCTAAGGAATACCTTGGGAGAACAAAAAGAATTTCATTAATGGCATAATGGAGGGAAAAAAATAGGAGTAAAACAGTTGGAATGATAGAGAATAAGAAAGATGAGGGAGTAATGTGAAATTTGGTGGGAAGTCACCAAAGAGAATAATGATGCTTGCAGCCATGTCTGAAGGGGTTGAAAGTTCTGCTTTCAGTAGCCAGAGCTCCTGCTTAATAATGATAAGGAGAAACAACAACAGTCTGAGAAAGCTAAAGAACCAGATCCATTGGCTTGTTAGTACCATGTGACTGGGGTTATTAGAATACATATATTCTAATATATGCCTCATGGAGATGGTGATGATTTTGATTGGCGAAGACTGACTTGGAAAGTTACAACTCCACTATTGTCATGTATGTAAGAAAGAAAAAAAAAAGTTACAACTCTACTACACTTTTCTAAAATCAGTTAAGAAACTAACTGGTAATTAAAATTTCCTTCTCTGGAGAAAATGGGAGCCATTTATGTTTCCTAGGAAAGGGGCTGGGTGACAATGGCAGGCAGGTTTGGAGTATGTAAACATGTCTGTTTCTGCCTGCCCTGTTGAAATCATACCTCCTCAGGAACTCAGCACACTCAGAGAGGGGAAAGCCTTTTGTAGCCCAAAGTATATTTTTCACCATGACAACCAAGGCCAGACAATATGAAGATTGTTTCTATTGCCAGATAAACATGTATCAAAGAGAATCCACTGGTAAGAGCAATAATTAAAAATGTAACCAGTTAAACATGAGGTATGCATAACCCCTTTTATATCCTTAAGGAAAAAATAAAACCCTTCACTTTTATTTACTATTTTATTTTTGAAACTTTCTTTTTTCCTTCACATTTTAATATTTATAAACTGTAGGTTTTTTTATACAGCTGAACTCTTACAGGAACACAAGTGCTTATTGTTTTATCAGTGGATGTTAGCTGATAGGACTTGTTTAGAAATGAAAACAGGATTGCATTGCATATCATATAAGTTTCTGTTGATTCTAGGCTTAATGTCCATTATCCCCTCCATACACACAAAAAAGCCATTATTTACCCATGCAGAATCATGCACTGCTTAATCATAACTGCTTAACAGAGATGCATTCTGAGAAATGTGTTGTTAGGTAATTTCAGAATTGTGTGGACATCATAGAGTATACACACTCCAACTAAGATAGCTATGTTATCAGTAGGTGACATAATCTTATGGAATCACCATTGTAGATGTGGTCTGCTCTTGACCAAAGCATCTTTTCTTTGGGGAGGGGATACCGGTGATTGAACTCTGCACTCAACCACTGGCCCACATCCCCAGCCCTATTTTCTATTTTATTTAAAGACAGGATCTCCCTGAGTTGCTTGGTGCCTTACCATTGCTGAGGCTGGCTTTGAATTCATGATCCTCCTATCTCAGCCTCCCAAGCTTCTGGGATAATAGGTATGCACCACCAAGCCCACAGACCAAAGCATC
The DNA here is from genome assembly GCF_964194105.1 of Spermophilus citellus. Taxonomy (NCBI): domain Eukaryota; kingdom Metazoa; phylum Chordata; class Mammalia; order Rodentia; family Sciuridae; genus Spermophilus; species Spermophilus citellus. The sequence goes on from NC_138185.1 coordinate 138,272,691, forward strand.
TTTATGTAGCACATGCCCATATTATAGTTGAAGAAAAGACTAAATTAAGGAAAAAGGTAAATGGTGGTATTCTTTCTTGTGTTCTTCAAAAGGGAAAATCTGTTCAACAGTTATACTTAAAATGCAAAGAAGAGTAATTAAACATCTATCATCAGGAAGCCATATGGACTACTCTCGGAGGGATTACAAGATGTTTGTTTTTATTAGGCTCCAACATCCAGACCACAAACTGAGCAACTTTTTAAAATGTTGGGAGATTCTTTTTCTTTAATCAAGAATTTAATCACATAGAGATCTTAAAGGTCTCTTACCATTGAATTCTCATCGAGTCAATTTTAGTGTCTAATGAACCATTGGATCTCTCATCATTTTCTCTAATTCTTTCTCATGAGGTTTGGAAAACCATTCATGTCACTGTAACAAGAAGAAAAACCATTTACTCCTCAGAGACATTATTTTCAAGGAGTTGGAAAACAGACGATAGTATATACATGTCATACCAGGAAAAACAAGCATTCCTTAGAGAGATACCTGCTGGGCTTCTGTGATTTCAAAGAAAACATGCCATTGATTTATTTATGAGAACCCATGACTTTTCTGTTTTCTTGAGTTAAACATTTATTTGATACAATGCAGGATGAGGACATTATGAAGGAAAAAGAAGTATGTTCAGTTACTTTTTATGTGACCTTTAAAAATTATCTCTTGTACAGGAAATGTGAATATTTTCATCAGTGAGAGACTTGGTAAATTGGCATTTTTCATTGGTAAATTGGGATTTCATTTCACACTCACTTTCTTTGTTAAGCTCTGTTTTCTCTTCTCTTTAGAGAAGAAACTTCGAAGAATCAAAGGTTTAAATGAGGAAGTCACTTCCAAGGACATGCTTCGAACCCTGGCCCAAGCCAAGAAGGAATGCTGGGATCGGTTCCTCCAGGAGAAGTTAGCATCTGAGTTCTTTGTAGATGGACTTGATTCCGATGAGAGGTAAATTGATTTCCAGTCCAATTCCAGTCTGTTTACTGAGAGCACTTCTTCTCTAAAGAATTCAGAGATAGTGACATCTGAGTCCTGATATTTTTACTTCCTTTTTTTTTTTTTTTTTTAAGAGAGAGAGAGAGAGAATTTCAATATTTATTTATTTTTTTAGTTTTCAGCGGACACAACATCTTTGTTTGTATGTGGTGCTGGGGATCCAACCCGGGCCACATGCATGCCAGGCGAGCACGCTACCGCTTGAGCCACATCCCCAGCCCCAACATTAGTTCTTTTTTTTTTTTTTTTTAAATTTGAGCCTCAGCAACTTAGGAAGACCCTTTTTATTTATTTTTATTTATTTATTTTGAGAGAGAGAGAGAGAGAGAGAGAGAGAGAGAGAGAGTGTTAATATTTATTTTTCAGTTCTCGGCGGACACTTCTTTGTTTGTATGTGGTGCTGAGGATCGAACCCGGGCCACATGCATGCCAGGCGAGTACGCTACCGCTTGAGCCACATCCCCAGCCCCAACATTAGTTCTTTTGAGCTAAAATCAGCCAATACCCCGACTACAAGTTAGTCACAGATTGAATAGAGTAGAGGATAACACCTCATATTGTAGCTACTCAATAAATTTGTGTAGACCAAATGAATAAATTTATTAAGCAGCTACTGTATGATGGCACTATGCTTGGTGTTATGAGAGGGTTGTATAAGAAGTTTTAGCCTTTTAGCAATATTTTTGTTTTTGTTTTTGAGTTTTAAGTCCTCAGATAGAGACAGACAACAAATATATATAAAGATTACCTAACAACAAGAGGCAGCATAAGAGAAGAGCTAGATGAGTGGAAGTGATAGAATGTACTTTGGAGTTAAGAGATCGTTGAGCTCCTCCTGGCTCTGGTGTTTGTACCAGGGAGGAAGGGAGGGCCTGAATGATAACCTGTGGTGATTTGGATATTGGCATTGTGCCACAATAAGTTGTTTGGTACTTAACACTTGGGAATTTGACTGTCCCATTTAACTAATTGTACGTTCTGGAATAAATAACCTGTGTGTGCTTCAGTTTCCCAATCTGTACAGTGGGATTGATAGCTTTTATCTCATAAGGTTGTTATGAGAGTTAAATGAGTTACTCTGTGTAAAGGCCTTAGAACACTGCCTGGCACATGTTAAGCACAATATAAATGTTAGCTATTGTTAATGTTATCTTCCCTAGCAGAATTTTAAAGTTTGGTAAGAATTTATTCAAAATAAAAAGTAATGGAGGGAGCTCATTAGTACATATAATTTTTATGTTTTATCAATTAAAATAAGAAATTTAATTAAAAAATGCATTGGGGAATGAAAAATTGAATTTTAACCAAAGGTTTATGCTTTTATCAGTTAAAAAAGGAATTTAATTAAAAAAATTCACGGAAGAGTGAAAACTTTAATTATAACCAAAGGTGTTAGGGAAATATGACTTAACCTAAGTTTGCAAGATATCATTAATATTGATATTGAGAGTCCCATCATATCAGATGAAGATGCTGCTGCTAAAATCAAGGACAGTGTGTGAATAAACTTCATAGTTGTATTTTACTTTTTAATTTGCAAAAGCACTTTCACTTATATTATCTCAAATATTGGATCAGCATGCCCCCAAATCCTTCAGAAATTAGCATGGCCTCTAAGGTCAGGCCAACTACCTTCTGAAGGCTCATAAAATAAAATAAAGTTTGTTCTTTTCTCTCTGAAGGCTCAACCTAATTGAGCTATAAACTGCCTCAAACATAGGTGATTTGAGGATGTATAGATTCTGACCTATTAACAATTTGGTGTTTGCTTATAGTCTCTCTCCTCTTGCATATCTTCCTACAATCCACTTTTGAGGAAAAAAAAAAAAAGACAAAACTTTCTTCTGTATAATTCTCCAGAAAGAATGATGTTTCTTTGAAATCAGAGTAGCACATTTTTGTGTATTTATCCATGCTTAACATAATGGGGCTCTCCCTTTTCTATAGAAATAATTTGAATAATTCTGTGAAAGGATAGTTGATGAAAATTAATATCCCTATCACACCTGATTCCCCTGAGCCATGAGCATGAGAGTCAGTCAGCCGCTTGCTTCACTCTCTGATGATTAGATCTGATCCCCATGCCTACAACGGTGGGAACTCTTCTTTCTATCATCCTTCAGGACAAGCACCATTTGTTTTCAAACTTCAAAGTTTATGTTTTAAGTAGAGGTCATTTTTCAGTGGACTCATGTGGGTCTTTGCATTTGTGAGGGCCAAGTAGATGATGCTCCTCCTTGTGTGCTTTTGTCAAAGAAGTAATGGCTAAGAAATCCAGCTGTCCAAAGCACCATTCCCCCATACACTGACAAATGTCTAAAATCTGCTGTTATGGCATTGGGCTATTAAAGAGCATAGAATGAGGTTTACATTATTTCTTATCATTTATATTTTTCTGTAAATGTCTAATAATTGTAAGGTGTAGGAGCCTGGGTACTTAGGGAAGGTGGGAGGGTGGCTGTGAGCCTGACAATCATCCTCTCTCTACATAGGCAAACACAAAGAGCCTTCTGGCATAATGGCCATTCTTTTGTGGGGAACATTTGCAGCTCAGATGTTTCTATCTTGGGGACTTGCTATGGGATGAAATAAACAACACACACACACATATAGGAAATATTGCACTTGCTACAAATATAAGCACTATGTATATAAAATTGAGCCTCAGATGCCTCAGGTATGAGAGATTTAAAGAAGCTCACTTTTCTGCCTCGCTAATAATTTCATATTTATTTGAGTGTTTCCTCTCCTTGACAATTTCTCTCCTCTTCAGTTTTGAGGAAAAAAGGATAAGACTGAGGCATAAGCTCTTCAGCTATTCTCATCAAGCCTTCAGAGGCTCTGCCTTTGAAGGGGGCCTGGTGCTGCTTATAGCCAAAGTGCCCACTAGGGGGTAAATTATGCCGTGGAGCTGCCAGGATGCACAGCTGTCAGAGGAGCATCGCTGTTCTCCCGTGTTAGCAGTGAAAAACAATTGCAGGAAGGAATTGGTGGTGGGAGGGAAGGCAATATTTGAGTAACTGAGCTAATCATTAAGTGATTAATCATTGAGGTCTGATAAAGCCACCCTTTTCTTTTGCTCTTTTGTAGCACCTTGGAACATTTCAAGAGGTGGCTCCAGCCAGATAAAGTAGCCATCAGCACAGAGGAGGTCCAGTATCTGATCCCTCCAGAGTCGCAGGTTGAGAAGCCAGAGGTGGCCGGGGACAAGCCAGGGACAGCAGAACAATAAATTACATACACACAAGCTGAGCAGCTGTCTCAGGTTCAGAGGGAACAGCAGAGAGCTCAGTGGCAATGGCAGTAAGGAGAAATCCAGGGAGGGTAAAAGCCCAAACCTCCACTCCACAAAGCAAACAGCTGCAGGCCCCTGAGGACTTGCTTGGGGCTGGCATGTGTGACTGTCTTGGATGAAGTGACTGACCCAGTGAGTGCTGGATCAGAATACTGCTTTCCTCTGTGTCTCAGTTTGACTGAGCTCTGTTGCTGGTTAAAATTCTGATGAGGATCTAGTGAAGGACTGGGTGTAAAAGTACTTGGAGACACTGATGCCCTTGTGTATTATGTTAAGTGAGCCACATTTTTTCTTGCCTCTTCTATATCCCAAGTATTCCCTTGGTGAATTGTCAGGGGTGAGTGGGGCTAATGAGAGTGAAGTCAGCTGCCTTGAATCCAAGCCCATGTGGAGCTTCCATAACAAATATGTAGGAAATAGAGGGACTCTGAAAAAAGAGGCTGGGCTTTTCCTTTGTCTGATTTTTGCCTTGTGGAGAAAATGGGTGAAAGAAGTGTGAAAATGTGGGTGTTTATATCTGTGTATATACATATTTTTATTTCATGCATGTCTTCTTCCCCAACTTCTTCCTGTGCCAGTTTCCAAATTAGATTTGTAAATATGGTTTAGTGCTTGACACTACTCCTGAATAGTTCCAGACTTTTTCCTTGTCACAGTTTTCCTGGCTGAGCCTGCACTTTCTTCCTTGTTTATCATACTCTTATTCATATAAACATACAAAATATCTGTTGTCCATATAAAACTTTTCTCATCAGAATAACTGTGTGTGGTGTTGGTGATTGGATTCCTCCCAGAGAGATGTTCCCAGGCAGTGGGAGGTAAAGATAAATGCATGCCAGTGAGGGGATCTGGTAACCTTTGCCTGTCTCCTGTTTTTAACAGAAGCCTCCCGAGGGTGATTCTGAAGCCATGGCCCCAGTGGAGCTTCTTCTGGGTAATAGTTTCTAAATCCCTAATGATGAGCAGAGAGGCTATAAAAATCTTCATTTCCAAATCAAGTATTTGCCTTACCCAGAAGGAATGGGGCTAACCAAGTGATTCCATATATTTGCTTAATGATATAATCCCCAAATATACATTTTTTTCATTGACTAATGGTATTAGCTTTATTCCTACTGATTGTGTGTGTGTGTGTGTTAATAGGGGTTGAACCAGGGTACTCTACCACTGAACTACATCCCCAGCTCTTTTTATTTTATTTATTTATTTACTTATTTGCGGTACCGGGGATTGAACCCAGGACCTTGTGCATTCGAAGCAAGCACTCTGCCAACTGAGCTATATCTCCAGTCCCCTTTTTATTTTTTGAGAGAGGGTTTTGCTAAGTTGCAGAAACTAACCTCAAACTTGAAATCCTCCTGCCTGAGCCTTCTGAGTAGCTGCAATTACAAGTGTATACCACCATGCCCAGTGATTTATGGGTACTTTGAGAAAACAGAACACTGACTATCATCTGGCCTCGGACCAAGCTTGGAGCTGCCATCTCTGCCTGGGATTCAGATACCATCAGACCTCACACTTCTTCTAGGACTATCTGATGACTTTCAGCTGGGTGAATAGATAAAAAAAAAAAAAAAAAAAAAAAAAAAAGACTTGAGATTTTTCTTCACTCTACATGATAAATTTTTTTTTTCTTCCTCAGTAACAATAATTTAAGGAAAAGTAACAATGAGAATCCTAAATACTCTTCATAGGACAGCTGGTCCTAGGGTGGTATGAGAATGTTTCTAAACCAGAAAATAGTGTTTTTATTATTCAAGCAAGAATCTAGCTTTTTCTTTTCCCTATCTCCCATTTTTTGTCTCAGAAAAAGACACTTTAGTAGAAAAGTTAGGGTATTGATCTAGAGGAAAACCTGGTGGAGGTTTGGGAGGAAGACCCTAGTTCTCTAGCCACCTTCTTGATTTTCTCTTTGAGGAGATCTTCACTGAAAAGGATCCAATGAGTTGTAACTATTGTTACAGTTGGTTTTGAGGTGACAGCTTAAGTGACGATCCTAAAAAGGTGAAACCCCATTTTCCAAAACCAAAGTTGATATTAGCTCCCAAAGCTAACTTATTAATATAGATTAAACTTAGGCTATTAAAGTGGTACTAAATTTGAAACCAAGAGTCTTGGATGCTATCTTTGCTTTGTGGCTTAGTTGTGGTCATAAATAAGTCAAATGACCTCTTTGTGTTCCAGTTCCCTTAGTAATTGGACTAACCATAGGAAAAATTGTATTGGCCTAAAATGCTGATCTGTTTCCTTTGGCCTTTTAAACTCCAAGGAACACCGGTGAGGATTTCTCAAATCAGATTTATAAGTTAGGAGAGCCTTATCGCCCAAAACTTTCTTTTTCACTTCTGTCTTTAGTAAAACTGACAGAACAAATGAAGCAATATTTAATCCTAAACTATAGAGCCAATGAAGGGTAATTACCAACAGAAGCAAAGCAGCAATGACCTGATACACCCAGAGAAGCTTGGGTTGGAGCCAGGGAGATAAGCTAAGTGAGTGTCACTGTTCTTTCTGGCACATGCTCTCAATCACCCAGTGCTTGGCAAGGTCAGTGGAGGAATGGCACAGGCTTATATCCAATACCTTCTCCAGAAATAGGCCCTGGACGTAGGAACAGCAAGTAAACATCCCACAGCTGTTGCTGAGGTGTATCCCTCCTAGACAGGCCTATCCACCAGGATGATTGCTGGAAGAGGGAAGAATCCTGGAGCCACTCCCTGGCCCTATTTTGGAGTGAGTCCTCCAGGCTCAGAACAGCCCAGTCCACAAAACAGCCAATATTTTCTTGAAAAATTGAAAACTATGCCAACCAGCTTGGGCCCTGTTTCACATTACAAGATTCAAGATGTAGCAACTATAGGTTTCTGGGGCTATTGGAGCCTCAGAGTGTTTTGAGCCTTGGAGCAGTTTTTTTGGATACTGGGGATTGAACCCAGGGATGCTTTACTATAGTGCCGCAGTCTGGCTGGGCACAAAATCACGAGCCACCACAGCCTTGTAGATTCAAACAGCAATTCTTTATTCCCGAACTCACACCGGCACTCTACAAGCACATTCTAGGGAAAATCCACACTTCCACTGGGCTCTGCATCCCAAAATACTCTCTGAATCCCACGAGAACTCAACAGGAACTCAAGGAGCAGGCGGGCGCCTGAGGCAGCAGGATATGCCCTATTCCCAGCAGGGTCCACCTTAAACCTGGAACCACCCTAAACCCGGATCTGCCCTAACCCCCCCCCCCATCCGCCCTAAACCCGGATCCGCCCTGGTCCTTGAGCAAGGTCACCTTTCATGCAATGTCACTGCAAATGACCTGGGTCCAAGGCAAGCCCATTTCCACAATGGAGAATCCTCCCTCTAAGCAACATGGGGTAGGCTGACAAGGAAATTGCCATGCGTCATTCTTACTTAGCTATGGCTCTCAGCACTACAGAACTACATCGCAGCCCTTTTTTATTTATTTTTTTTATTTTAAGACAAGTTCTCACCAAGTTGCTTAGGGCCTCACTAAGTTGCTGGGGCTGACCTCAAACTTGTGATCCTCCTGCCTTAGCCTCCCAAATTGCTGGGATTACAAGTGCACACCACTGTGCCTGGCACAGAGTGGATTATTTAAGGCATCTAAACAATCTTAGTTAAGCCCTTGCCATACTCCAGGCACTGTGCATGGTGCTGAATTAAAAAAACAACAAAAAAAACAACCCTGCCTTCCTACGAAGAATGATAGAGGGGCAGATAGGGCCTACATGACTGACACTGAGGAAATATAAGTGTAATGTGCTCTGAGAGCACCTGGGATGGAGAGGTGAGAGCTGGAGGCCAGTAAGGGTGGCGGGTAGAAAAGAGACAGTGTTAGGGAAGCTGAATGCAGAAAAACAGGTAGAAGCAGGAAGAAATAGAGGAATAAGAGTATGGGGATAAAAGAGAGTTCAAGAAGAGGAAAACAGCAGGTACAGAGGTCTAAGAGCAAAAGAGTTTGAAGGATCAAAAGTAGTTCAGTGTAGCTAAGAGCATAGAGAACAAAGGAGGAAGTGCTGGGTGTGGCGGTGCTCACCTGTCCTCCCAGCCATCCCAGTGGCTGGAGAGGCTGAGGTAGGAGGATCAGGAGGATGGAAAGCTCCAAGCCAGCCGTCCCAACTTAGTGAGACCCTGTTTAGAAATTAAAAAAAAAATGCTGGGGATCTGGCTCAGTGGTTAAGAGCCCATAGGTTCAATCCCTGGGGGTGCGGGGGGGGGGGGGAGGGAGAGAGAGAGAGAGATGGGAAGTAAAAAGAGGTGAGGTGGGAAATTAATAAGTTCACCTAGGATGGACTTTATAACCATGGTAAGGAGTTGGGAATTCATTATGGGAGAACAAGGAGTGTTAGGTTTAGATATGAGGTGTCCCCCCAAAAGCTCATGTGTAAAACAATGCAAGAAAGTTTAGAGGTGAAATGATTGGGTAATGAGAGCCTTAACCTAATCAGTGCATTAATCTACTTGAGTGAATTAGGTGGGTTGATGGGGCATGTCTTTGGGGTATATATTTTTTCCCCTGGTGTGTGTGTATATATTTTTTCCCCTGGTGAGCCAAGCTTGATCTCTTTCAGCTTTCAGCTTCCTGATTACCATGCCATACCACCACACTCTTCTGCCATGATGTTTTGCCTCAGTTGGGCCCAGAGCAATGGAGCCAACCACCTATGGACTGAGACCTTTGAAACCATGAGTGCCAAATAAACTTTTCCTCTAAAAATTGTTCTTGTCAGGTTCTATGGTCACAGCAATGAAAAAACTGACTGAAACGAGGAGCTAATGGGCCATTTTAAAAGGGTCAATGACAAGATCAAACTTAAATCTATAAAGATAGTTAATGGCTATTATGTGTTTGACCTGATTAAATTAATTTGGGGCGTACAAACTATTCACACTTGGCTACATGAAGTGTATGTATGATATGTCTACGTGAAGTGATGCAATTCAAGGGCTCATGGTTTTTCTTTGGTTTTATTTTCTATCTTGATTTAAGTTATTATTATTTTTACTGTCATGTAACAAATAGAATCCTGTATGGCAGATTGTATTTTCTGATGATGGCCATGTCAATATCTCACATCCCACAGAATTCATGTTACAGTGTGATGTGGATACTCCTCCACTGAAATGTTGGGTCAAGATTCCCTCCCTTTGAATCAGTCAGACCCAAGTAATTACCTTGATAATAGAGTGTAGCATAAATAATGTGGCTTCTGAGGCTATATTATAAAAGATTCGCACCTCTCCTCTTTCTGTCTCTTCATTCAAATGACTTCAGCCTCCCAGCTTTTAAGCCTGCTGGGTTAACATCAGTAGGTGGAATGAGAGACAAGTGGCCTCTGCAAAGCACTTCAGATTCATGAGCAAAATAAATGTCATGGCTTAAGCTATTAATTTTGGGTTTGATTTGTTATTCAACAGTAGATAACTGATAACCATGATGTAAGTTTCAGATTTTATGTAGCTAATTTTAAGTATCTTTTTGTGCAGTCCCCTTTTGTTTCTGATGGCTATAGAATTTTAATACCTGTGCTGGCTGCAGTATAGAGAGAAGCAACATCAGATGCAGGCATCAGTTATGAAGGTGGTTACAGCTATCTTAAGAAAGAGATGATAGTGACTTGAAGACTTCTGTGTCCACTTAGGATATAGAATGCTACAGGAAAAAAATGTCACTCACACTCTAACAATGAGAGAAACAGCCAGATAATCTATCTAATCATAGTTTTCCTTGAGCCCACCAGAACCCGAGGTCACAGGCAACCAAGTAAAACCTCTCCAAGGAGAGAGACGAACAGCCCGAGGTCACAGACAACCAAGTAAAACCTCTTCAAGAATAGAGACGGAAACATGAACTGCTTTAACTTTGGCAAAGATATGGTTCTCATCCAAGTGGGTTAAAAGACATTAAAAAGTGTTAACAAAAATATAAAGGATACACGTGAGCTATCTTGTCAATTTAGAATAGTTGGAGAGTATTCCAGACATGGAGGAGTCTGTGCTCACAAGCAGTCTTATTTCTGCAGGCTTCCCCTGGGAATCATGAGAGAAAGTGGGGACAGGACAGGAGATAGGAGAGAGCTTTCCTCCTGGTTGGTACAGGTGTGCAGGGTGCCTGCTGGGAGAAGGCAAAAAGTCTAAGGTACTTCCCTATTCTTCCTCCCCTGTGAACAAAAGCCTTCAGGCACTGGGGAAGAGGCAAAAAATTTTCCCTTTAAGAGGAGGAATAAAACGAGCTGCTGCTAGTGAAGATCCAAACCTTCTCACCCTTCTTGAATGCAGGCAAAGATCCATTGATTCTGTGGGAAGAATAGAGGCAAAATGCTTTACCACAGGAATAAGGGCAGGAAATTACCTTAGGCTAAAATTCAAGCAAGGGTCTGCTCAGCTGGGAGAGAAGCAAGAGAGTTTGGCCCACCCCAAATTAATTATAGATATATGGCAGAGTTTGGCTGTCATGGAGAGGAGGAGCAGAGACACTGAGAAAGCCCCAATTTCTGAAGCTCAGAAGCATAGGACCTTCTTAAGACTGAAGCTGAGCCAGGCATGGTAGCACATGCCTGTAATCCCAGAAAACTTGGGCAGAAGGTTTACAAGTTCAAGATCAGTCTCAGCAACTTATTGAGACTCTGTCTCAAAATAGAAAGGAAAAAAAATGGGGGGAGGGGGATGTAGCTCAGTGGTAAAGTGCCCCTGAGTTCAATCCTCAGTATCAAAAAAAAGACCAAAGCCAAGCCAAGTTAGGAGAATCACTCGAATCACCCCTACCCTGCTCTTCCCTGAGCCTAGCACCAAATAATAAGCAAGAACAGTCTCTTGCTGCTGGAAGGCCGTGTGCTGGGGATTGCTGTGAGGGTAGAGCAGGAACACTGACAAATTCCTGACACTCCTGCCCTACCCTAAAGGGCCCACCACTTAAGGAATTTGAAGCCTGGGTACACGAAAGTAATGAGAGCAACAACAAAACCCAAACCCTGCCTGTCTCTTAAGAAGATGGACTCAAACCCACACACACCCCAGACCAGTAGACTGATGGAAGAGGCATGTCCATTTCTAGGCATAAATACTATTTACCTCAGTCTCTGATGTTCTATACACTATGGACATTTCTAAAAAATTACCAAACACACAAAAAGACAAGACAAAATTTTAATCCATTGTCAGAAGATAAATCAACCGACGACACAGATATTGAACTAGCAGACACAGACTTTAAAATAATGATGACCAATATGACAAAGGGTCTAGTGGGAAAATGTGGGCAACTTGCATGAACAGATGAGGAATTTCAGCAGGGGCAGGGAAACTATAAGAAAGCCAAATGGAAATGCTTCAAATAAAATACATGGGGCTGGGATCGTGGCTGAGTGGTAGAGCATGTGTGAGACACTGGGTTCGATTTTCAGCACCACATACCAATAATTAAATAAAATTTAAAAATTCATCAACAACGAATAAAAATGTTTATAAAAAATGTCAGTCCCTGAAGAGAGGGAGAATAGGGTTGAAGAAATATTTGAAGAGATGATGGCTACATGAATGAAGGAAGGTGGCTAGTGACCAGAGCGAAGTAGATATGAGAAGCATTTGAATGAAGAACCATTGGGACTTGGTAACTGAGCAAAGTACAAGAAAATGGGAAGAATGAAATATGGAAATATGGAACTTGGGAGTCTGTCTTGAGAGCTCTGGACTCTCACAAGGTGGTTTGGGTGGTTGGCAAGTGGTGATACAAGGACTGAAGAGGGCTAACTCCAAGTGTGCTCTCTATTGCACCACACTGCCTCCTACAGGCCAGATTGGAACAACAGCAATCAGTGTGCTCTCTATTGCTGCACCACACTGCCTCCTTCAGGCCCGACTGGAGCAACAGCAAGCGCCAGCTTCTCTATTTCCTCCAGTCCCTGCATGAAGCTTTAGTGTACTGTTCCATGAATCAATGCGTGGCTGAGAGATTCTCATCCCTCCTGTTCTGCCCACCTCCTCTATCCCAAGTGCTATGTATCATACTTTGTTCTGAAGCAAAGGTTTTGTCTTCCCAAATTGACTCTCTTCTTCCTTCATGCTGACCTAATCCACTTTTAAAGAATTCATTCTTTAACAGATACAAAAAGTAGAGAAGGGTGGGGTGGGTGGGAGAGATCATGTGCACATGCATGTGTACACAGGAAGGGAGGAGGGTTTCAAAGAGTTTATACGCATTCTAAAGATCAGGTAATCTCTAAGGTTATTTTTTATTCTTTAATCATATGTCCTTTTTGGATGAAATTATCAAATGGTTACCCAGCGGAATGCCAAGGTACAGAGTGGTCTTTGTCATAGTGTCTGATCAAGTCGTGAGATCTGGGAGACAGAACAGAGGGTATAGGCTGGCCACAGCAGAGTAGACTCACAATGTGTCCAACAACCATCCCACGAGTACACTTATATATTAATAAACTGACATGATGATTTTTTTTCCTTCCCTCTCCCCATTCTTTCCTTCTTTCCTCTGTCCAGCTCAACATTTTTATCAAAGATTTGATGAGTAGAAGTCATCCTTACCGAAAATGAGAGGATAGGTAATTGAATAACAAAATCTGAATTCTAGCATTTTTCTATGGACTGGAGCAATGGGACAAAGTGTGAAACCCAATACGAATAAATGCAATATTCTTCATTTAGGAACAAACTTAACTTCAGAAAATAAGACAAATAACTGTGTGTTACTTTGTTCTACTGATAGAAGCCAGACTCAATCTAGACTAAACCATAAAAGGACATTGATTGGGAGGGTCAAAAAAGTAACTAGCCTCAGGGTCCTCAGGATCCAAGAACTCTAACCCTATCTTCATTCTTCTTTTCACTCTTAACTCTTCTCTGGGTTGGTAGAGCACAAATAGCTCCAAGCTCGCATCATCCCAGTTAATAACTGTGGAGGAAAGAGCATGTTTTCCAACTTCATATAATAAATCCCAGGGAAGGACTTTAATGCACCTGACCTGGCTCACATGCTCATCACTAGAGCTTTGACTATGACATGGGGAAGAACTATGCCTAGGGATAGAGCATATTGTGATTAATGATCCTGCCAAAACTACCTTAAAATGGGAAGTGGAGGAGCATTACTGTTACCTGAATAAAGGGAAAAGGGATAGGCACAGTGGCAGATGCCTGGAATCCCAGCAATGTGGGAGGCTGAGGCAGGAGGAGCACAAGTTTGAAGCTAGCTTCAGCAACTTAGCAAAGCCCTAAACAACTTAGCAAGACCCTGTCACAAAATAAAATATAAAAAGAGCTGAGGACCCCTGGGTTCAATCCCGTGTGTGTGTGTGTGTGTGTGTGTGTGTATGTGTGTGTGTGTATATATATATATATATATATATATATATATATATATATATAGCAAAAGGAGGTGCTAAGAAGCCCAAACAACACTTGTTCAGTGTCTTCACAGTCCAATTGAGTCAGCGGTGTTATGTGACTGCCAAAAAAAGTTACATTGCTAAGAATCAAGAATAGAAATGTAGGGGCTGGGGTTGTATGTAGCTCAGTGGTAGAGCACTTTCCTAGCACATGTGAGACAATGGGTTTGATCCTCAGCACCAAATAAAATAAAGGTATTATGTTCATTTACAACTAAATTTTTAAAAAAAGGAATTAAAATGTACCTGGGGCCACGTGGGAGGCCATCCTCACACCTGATTTGAGTTATCCCCTGGCTGGGTGAGAGGCACTTAGACACAGCTGTGTTAGAGCCTTCCCCACCCTTTTCCAGGTCTGAGGGCTTGTCTGTGCAGAGTGTGCCTGGCCACTGCCCTGAAGACCCAATTGTCGCCCCTGATCTTGGGATGTTGCCCCCCTTAACCTTCATTGGATGGGATTTTCCCTTGAGTTTTTTTGTTCCCCAATAAAAGCCCACTCCCTGGCGTGTTCTCCCTCACTCACTAGTCTCTTCTGTAAACCTTGCTATGGCATTAGGTGGCTGGAGGATGGAGCTAGGAGAAGCTATCCCGGAGCTGGTATTAAAGTTTTAATTTAAAACTCCCTAGCAATTACTTATGAATCGAATCTTCTTTCATGAAGCCAGTGCTGGTCACGTGGCAGAGAGCCATAGTAAGGTAAAAATACATTCTGTACTGGTCACACTACTCTGAAAGCATCATCTAGGCACCATATTGTAAGAACATTGACAAGGACAGTCCTCCCTGGAGGTAAGGAGGCTCAGAAGATCAAGTAATTCAAGGACAAGGCAGCTGGGTGTTGTGGTACTACATACCTGTAATCCCAGCAGTTCTGGAGGCTGAGCAGGAAGATTACATGTTCAAAGTCAGCTTTAACAAATTGATGAGAAAACTTTTTTTTTTTTTTTTTTTTTTTGTGATACTGGGGATTGAACCCGGGCCTTGGGCATATGAGGCAAGGGCTTTACCAACTGAGCTATATCCCCCCACACACACACACACAAAAAAAAAAGGAAGACAAGGCAATTAAATTGTTCTGCCCGGAAAGGGGAAGATATAATAGTGAGATAGCTGGGTTTAGAGTATTTAGAGGAGTCTTGGGTGGAACGCTGAGACCCCAAAGTACAAAGGACAAACTAGGACCAGTGGGGGGAAGTTTCTGGGGGACCAATTACATTCAGTATTAAGAACTATTAGCTGTTCAACAATGGACAGGGATGCCTTGTAAAACAGGGAGTTTCTCATCACTGGAGGTGTTTAAGCAGGTGTCAGAGAAGTTTTAAAGGGAATCCCTGCATTCTGTAGAAGGTTGGGTCAGTTTACCCCTAAGGTTCTTTCCAGTTAAGAAAGCCTATGGTTGTCCACTGGAAATCTATGAGGTGTTGCTACTAGTAAGCCAGCCCTGGCCTCCCAGTGTTTAGGAGGGAGAGGTGAGCTCTCCTCTCCTCTTCCTAGATGATAATGACCCCTTCCCACAAACATGTGATCATGTATAAATCAACAGACAGATGCAGAGCCTTCCAACAATACTTATGGGCTGGGAAGATCCAAAAAAGTTTGCTCTTGTGCCATTTTATGGTCTCTAAATGCATATATGAGACAATAAATTGAATGGAAGCAGTTTATTTTATAGGGTGAACAGGAATGAGGGAGCAAGGAAAATGAGACAAGGAAGTTTGTGAATCAAGTGGGTAGATAGGAGTCAGTCCCGCTGAACTCACTCTGAGGCTCCATAAAGGTTGCAACTCAGAATTTCCCCAATGAGCAGTGGAGAAATCTGGATGTAATTTCCTTGAAGCCCATCTTTTATTGATTTGCCCATTAGGGATGTTAAACCCCTGCCACTTCCAGGCTGCCCTAAAAGGGCTGGGGAAAAAAGACCGCAAATAGCCAGGCACTGTGGCACACACTTGTAATCCCAGCTACTTGGGAGACTAAGGTAGGAGGATCACAAGTTCAGGACCAGCCTCAGCAACTTAGCAAGACCCTGTCTTGAATAAGAAGTGATAAGGGCCGGGGTTATAGCTTTGTGGTAGAGCATATCTGGGTCAGTCTTTAGTACCACACACATACACACAAACATACACACACAAAAGGAGGGACTCAATAGACTGGGATTATGGCTCAATGGTAGAGCGCTTGCCTGGCATGTGTGAGGCACTGGGTTCGATCCTCAGCACCACATATAAATAAACAAAGTAAAAAATCCATTGGCAACTAAAACATATTAAAAAAATAAAAAGGAGGGACTCGGAAGAGAAGAAGAGAGGTAGGAAGCTGTTTCACGAGTGTGTACCTCCATAGCTGCAGTTGGATGCAGAGGTGAGCTTCAGGGATGTGGGAGTATCAACAGCCTCAGTTCCTTTCCCACCCAGTCTGGGACCCACCTTCTGGGACGGTTGATTTTCACATTCCAGCCTCTGTTGCCCAGTGGGTAGTGTGGTTGTCCTATGTTGGCTTGTTCAGCTGAGCCTACTCCGGGTGCCTACCCACAGCTCTCTTGCATAGGAGGGCCCTGCTCCTTGACTAGGCTCTCTGGGTTGAGGGCACCAGGGAAGTGGGTAGTCCAGGAAGGCACTTGTTCAACTCAATGCCTACATGTGACCTTGGAACATGGTAATTTTAGGGACACTGACTCCATTGTCCCTTCTATGCTATAGTCAAGATGAAAAAACAGGTCAAAAACTGGATGGGCCCCAATGGCCTAATTATTTTCTAAGAAGAAAATGCTAAGAACAATCAAGAATTCAAAGACCCTGAGAGACCTCATTCAAATCTTAGAGACATTTCAAGGATGAAAAATCATAGCATTAATTTTGGAGGCAGAATTCATAGCCAGACCCTGAAGACCAATCCAATTAGCCTACCACACCATTACACTTCTCTGGACTGCTTTGGTCAGAGCTCTAAACTTTCTTCCTCCTTTCCTCTCTCCTTCTAATCCCACACTCCTGTCTGGTACTCACTATCTGTCTAGCTGTATCTTCCTTCCTTTCATGGTCAGGGACTTCCTCACTTCTGAAGTTCACATTCATTACTCTATAAATTTGCCTCTTTTTAGCCATCCCTATTCAGCATTTTGATGCCCATTTCACCTCCTGGGCAAGATGAGACTGAGAGTTAGTATTCAAAATGAATTTGAGGTAAAATGGAATCAAGGATATGTGTGTGTGTGTGTGGGGGGTGTGGGTGTGTGTGAGCGCACGCATGTGTATTAAGAAGGGGTTCAGTTTTACTGTTGCTAGCTTAAGGAACATATCCTCTTAGTGTGGCAAATGTCCAGCCAGAGGAAGAGCCTGAGCAGTAAATCATCTCGGACGCCACTGAGGCTTCAGAGAGGATAAGATAAACAGAAACCTATTGAACAAAGTCATTTACTGGGATGGGAGCAAGGGCCTCATTTTTTACCATCATTTTTCCACATGCCCATTTTGCCTCTGAGGAAAGGTGAGGCTGAGAGCAGGAATTTACAATGAATTTTGGGTGAAATGGAATCAAGGTTCTCCCTAGGGCAGGGAGACTATGTGTGCAGTGTGTGTGTGTGTGTGTGTGTGTGTGTGTGTGTGTGTTCGTGGCTTCCCTCCTACCCCCTGATCTCTGCCTCTCCCTGCTTCCTCCCTGGCCCCATCTCCATTATTCTTTCAGTCTGGGGCTCTCTCTCCCTAGGTTGTCATGGGTTCTCTGGGCCTCCCTTTGTCTCTTTTTCTTATTTCCATCTCAGACTGTTCTGTTTTATTCATCCCTCAGTCCTGCATGGCTCAGGCTCTGCCACCACCTCACTTTCTTGCATATTTCTATTCTCTGTGCCTCTAAGTACACTTGTTTCTCTTTGACTCTGTCCGTGAGTATGCCTCTGACTGGATCTGTCTATTTGTCTGTCTCTGAATGTCTCTGTATTCCCAGAGGCTCTGTGAATCCAGAGCCCCCGCAGGAGTGGGTTTTCTGAGAAAGGAGCCTGGGACAACCACCAATGTGCTGAGTAGTGGTGGCTAAGGACATTTCCAGCCCAGCAGTTGTCATGGTAACAGCCAGGGCGGGCCAGGCAGGGGATGTATGCAACCACGTGGGCTTGACCTTTCTGTGGGTGTCAGGTTTGAGCGGGAGCTGGGGAAAAACACCAACAACTGCTTCCCTTTGGCCCTGCCTAGTAGGGCTTCTGGGTGTGGCTGAAAGGAGGGAGGGAGGAACTGAGAACTTGCACAGTTGGCGAGAGAGTGAAGACAGAGGCAGGTTTAGCCATAGCCACCAAGGGAAAGAATGGGCAAAGAGGAGGCAGGAGCTCAGGCGTGCACGCTCACACACAGCTTACACACAGCTCACACACATACATATGCTCCCAGGGTCTCACCGACACTTTCCCGCTGTGAACTGACCTGTGGAGGGCAGGGGACATCATTCCTGGAGGCTCAGCTCTCGCCTTACCAGCTGCAGCTCTGGTAAGTGGGTATTAAAGGTCAGTTCCTCACACTCAGAGCCCCCCCCAGACCCTTTCAGATCAAATGTCACTTTTTTCATATTGCAAAAGCTTTATTGCTCTAAGGAAAATAGGCTAAAATTAAAAAGAGCCATATATATATATATATATATATATATATATATATATATATTTTTTTTTTTTTTTTTTAAAGGGAATCTTATGAATGCAAAAGTCCACTCAAAATAAAATGCATTCCAATTCTCTCCCCACATCCTCCCATTCTGAAGAAGGTTTCTCCCAGTTGCTTCTTTTGGTGCCAAGTCAGGGGAGAAGAGCAAGCCAGGGCCCAGTGTCACCTTCTCTGACAAGGGCACAAGACAGGAAGCCTAATTGGTTGTTAGCTGAATGTGATGGGGCTTTGGACTCCCAGTCCCTCCTCCAGACTCACCAATGAGGGACTCATTCTCTCCACTCCTCTTTTCTTTTTTCTCTTTCTCTTTGGGGCCAACATTCTGGCGTGAGGAAAAAATGCCCATAGGTGTACTGTGACTGTTTGAGGGAGAAGTGAGGGGTTCAGGGCAACCTCAGGCTAGCTCCATGGAGAACACAGTTCACCTGTGGATCTCATTTTCAGACTGTCAATCACAGTTATGCAAGAGATATCAAGCTTTCTGGGTCACACTGCTATAGAAAACAAGACCACAGACTCAGAATACAAAATAAGGTCTGTGGTTTACTGAAAATCTGTGAATCTGTGGTTCAGGAAAGACATGAAGGGAGCACTCACCAGTACAGAGGTGGGTGACAACATCCTGGCACAACAAGATTTCTTTTATACAGGAGAGCAACCCAAAATCCCCTTGGGGAACTGCCTTTATGCAACTCAATGGGAGGAAATCATTGGCAGGAGAGGGAACAGCAAAGCCTGTGATCCTAAGTTAGCACACTTCAAAAAGTAATTTAAGGGGCTGAGGGTGTAGCTCAGTGATAGAGAACTTGCTAAGCATGTACACACACTGGGCCCCATCCCTAGCAACACCCCCCCCACACACACACACACACAGAGAAAGAGAGAGAGAGAGAGAGAGAGAGAGAGAGAGAGAGAGAGCGCAAACTGAGAACTGCTTGCATAGATTTGAAAGTGGTCCCAGATTGCCAGATTGCTGACAATCCAGCCTTCTTGAGACTCTAGGTATTCTTTCTGAATCACAGGCTATGTATTGGGTCTCTCTGGGAGTTGATGAAGATCACTCCGAAGTTTTCTTCCCTCGGTTCTAAAAACCTTTAGGTACATGTGCCCACCAAAGAAGTGTTCAGAGGATAGGAGGCTACTGGTGACCTGCTACTCCACACACAAGGCCTGGGCTCCTTCTGGACCTTCTCCCTGGGTCTCAGGACATTGTATTATACCATTCATCTTCCCTCACTGCAGTCACTTCCTTGCAGTTGACTCAGAAGCAGACTTGAGCTCAGTGCTTTTCCCTGTTTTATTCTAAGTCCTGTCCTCTCCCCCAGCTCAGCTCCTTGATTCATCTCTGATTGTTTCCTCCAGCTCAGTACCTGGGGCTGGATAGCTCCCCAGAGGGATTTTTTTTTTTTTTTTTTTTTTTTTTTTTTGGTACTGGGAACACAGGGGCACTCTACCACTGATCTACATCCCCAGTCATTTAAAAAAAATTATATATATATATATATATATATATATATATATATATATATATATATATATTTTTAAATGATGAGATAGGGTCTCATTAAATTGTTGAGACTGGGGATCAAACTTGCAGTCCTCCTGCCTCAACCTTCCAAGTTGCTGGAATTATAGGCGTGCATCACTGTGTCCTGCCTCCCCAGGGATTTTCCATAAAGTTGAGGAGTAGCTGCCTGGCACTGAAAGTAGGGCAAACCAGAAATGTGGGTTATCCTGACAATTGCTCCTGCCAGGACTTGACCTCTAATGCCTTTGTTAGAATCCACCCTTCTCTATGTATGGTTTGGGCCCAGTGCATCACATATGCTGGCTGCTTATTGAGTTAGGATAAGCCACCCACTATTTCTTTTCTTTCCTTTTTTAAAATATTTTTTAGTTGTTGATGGACCTTTATTTGTATGTGGTGCTGAGAATCGAACCCAGTGCCTCACGCATGCTAGGCAAGTGTGATACCACTGAGCCACAACCCCAGTGCCAGGCCATCCACTATTTCATGCCTATGTCTTTGCTTATTCTATCCCCATCTTCCCCATTCTTTGCTTTCTTTCTTTCTTTTTTGTACTGGGAATTGAACCCGGAGTGCTTTATCACTGAGCCATTCTTTGTGTGTGTGTGTGTATTTTTTTTAATCCTAAAACAGAGTCTAACTGAGCTGCTAGGCTGGCCTCGAACTTGTGATTCTCCTGCCTCAGCTTCCCGACTCATTGGGATTACAGGCAAGCATCACCATGCCCAACTGATTCTATTCCCTTTGCCCTAAACACTTTTCCTGGTGAATTCCTCTTCTACTTTAAGCATTAATGCAAATGCCACCCTACAAATGAAGCTTCCTTCAGTCTACCCTAGGAAACTCTGTAGTCCCATAGGACTTTTCCTTTTTCTTCTAATAGGACTTTTTCTTATCACTATCATAGCAGTCTTTATTTGCACATCTGCCTCCCCACTGGAGTGTGTGCCATCCAGAAGGGATTAGGTCAAAAACCTCCAGAACTCCACTCAATGTTGCTCACTGAGTATTTGATGATGCTACTGGCCCTCACCAAGAGAGGCCCTTGGATCTGAGTTATGAGCCAAAGAGACTCCCAGGCTCCCCAGAGAAAACTGGCATACCAGCATGGCAGTGAGGAATGGGAGGCATGTGTCGTGTGCCCTTTCTTTGCCAGATCACAGCCCATCCTACAGTCCCACCCAGTGCCAAGCTGATTGGAAGACAGGGGACAGACTATACACTTCTAAAAAAAACCACTGGCATCCCACCTGTGACAGAGGATGGAACAGCAACACTTGCCTGGCTTCTGCATGACCCAGCCCTTGGGCAGCCATCTTCTGTAGTTGTTCCCTCATTCCACAGCTTTTCCATCGCCCCTCCCTGCACTGAGGAGAGTCCTGAAGAGCAGGCTCAGAGTGGGAAGAGAAGGCTGAGGGCATCCTTCCTGTCTTCCCTCCCTCCCCTCCTCCTGGCCCGCCGCAGCTGTGCTGCATGATGTGGAACTGAGCACAGTCTTAATTACTGCTCAGCCCTGCTCATTAGTGCCTCTGGAAGCCAGAGAAGCCTGAGTTAAGAAGCTTCCATCGCTGCGGAGACCAGGGCCACAAGCCTCCTGGGTCCGCTAGCTGTACGTCTGGTGGTTTGGGTCTGTGTGACTTGGGGGTCCCTTTTTGGCCACCACAGGGAAACGTCCCTCCCTGAGATGGGGCAGGGGCTTGAGCTGGAGGGAAAGAGGGAAGGCTAGGCCCCCTCGTGTGCTGTCACTTGTTTGCACAGAGCATCTCAGGGACAGCATATGGTGGAACATTTGAAACTCCACTGTGATCAGAGAAAGATGAACGAATGATTAAATAAACCAAATGCAGCAAAAACCAGCACACTGACAACTTACCTGCCTTTGGAGGAATTTAAGCAATGAGACTGGTGTTGCTGTTCAGCACACTTTCTCCCCCTATAGTGAAATGGAATAAGGAGCCGCGAAGCACCTGACGACCGAACAAAAGGAAGCTACGTGGAGGAGGGGAGAGAGGTGCACCCTAGAAATTATACACTCATAGGTCTGATTTCAATATCTAGCAAAACTCCTTCAAAATATCAACTTGTAAACACCCTAGAAGATCAAATGAGATATTGCACATGAAAGCACTTTTTGAACTATAAAGGGCTTTGGAAATAGAAGGTGTTATTCCGTAATATTTCTGCTCAGTGTGGACTATAAAACAGATGCTACAGGGAGGCTGAAGATTTATGATAATGGCTCATCACCCACAAGGTACTCACACAATTTGAGCTGTTTCATTTAATTAGTCATTGCCTCTCCTGTAGTCTACAGCACAAGCCTTCTAAGTGGCTTCCCACCTCCGCTTTCTCCCAGGCTCCACTCATCCTACATGGCACTGCTGGGTTAATCTTCTTGATGCACAG
Organism: Spermophilus citellus; assembly: GCF_964194105.1. Classification (NCBI taxonomy): domain Eukaryota; kingdom Metazoa; phylum Chordata; class Mammalia; order Rodentia; family Sciuridae; genus Spermophilus; species Spermophilus citellus. The sequence continues at coordinate 138,295,020 of NC_138185.1, forward strand.
CTTTGAACACATACCTGTAGTTTCTCTTGCTGACTGCATGGAGCCTGGAGTGCTTTGCTTAGCAGATAAGATCCCCCATGATCTGGTCCCACAAGACTTCCACAGCCTTATTTCCCTCCTTCCATCAGACAGAAATGGGTTCAGGAAGATCAAATCCACAAGACCACACAGATACCAAGTCAAGCCCTCACACCCAGATGCCTGATTCCAAGACCATCGCACTTGCTAACCTACTTTTACATTTTTATTTAAAAAAAAAACAAAAAACAAAACAAAAAAAAAAAAACTGAATCTTGGGCTGGGGTTGTGGCTCAGAGGTAGAGCACTTGCCTAGCATGGGCCAGGCCCTGGGTTGGATCCCCAACATCACATAAAAATAAAGACATTAAAAAAAAAAGACTGAATCTGTTTCCCCACCTCAAAAAAAAAAAATTCATGTGTTGAAATACTAATTCCAATGTGATGGTATTTAGAGCTAAATGAGAGTGGAGTGGAGCCCTTACCAATGGCATTAGTGCCCTTATAAGAAGAGGGTGGAATGCTGGGTGTAGATTACAGTGCACACCTGTAACCTCAGAGGCACAGGAGAATCACAAGTTCAAGGCCAGCTTCAGCAACTTAGCAAGGCCCAAAGCAATTTAGTAAGACCCTGTCTCAAAGCGCGAGCGCACACACACACACACACACACACACACACACACACGGCTGGGAATGTGGCTCAGCAGCTAAGCATTCCTGGGTTCAATCCCTGGTACAAAAAAAAAAAAAAAAAAAAAAAAGGCTGGAGAGCCAGAGTTCTCCCTCCACTGTGTAAGGATACAATGAGAAACTGACAGTCTGAAACAGGAAGAGAGCCTTCCCTAGAACTTGAACCCACTGCACCCCTAATCTAGGTCTTCCACCTTCCAGAACTGTGAGAAATAAATGCTTATTCTTTAAGCCATTCAGTTTATGGTATTATGATAGAAGATGGCTATGGATGCAGCAAAGATCCTCCAGAGATCTTTTCTCTTATGGGGGGAAATTTCTTAAGGACAAATTCCTAGGAGTGGGATTTCTTGGTCTAAAGATATTAATTTTTTTTCCCAGACGGGGATCAAACCCAGGGGCACTCACCACTGAGTTACATTTTCAGCCCTTTTCATTTTCTTTTTTGAGACTGTGTCTCACTAAGTTGTCAAAGCTGGCCTCAAACTTGTGTTCGTCCTGTGTCAGCCTCCCAAGTAGCTGAGATTACAGACTTGTGCTATCACACCAGACTAATACATTAATGTTTCTAAAGGTTATGTGAATTGACACAATGCTTCACAAAAGGGCTGGGTTGGTTAATATTTGAGCCAGTGATGTATATAGATACATGTTTCACCAGACCCTCTTCTCCACTGGGGTTTACCTTTGAACAAATTGCTAATTCAATAAGGATTTTCTCTGTTTTCATTCAGATTTCTCTGACGATTGAGGTGGAATATTTTTACTGCCTAAGTATACTCTTGTGTGAATATACTCTTGTGTGCCTTATATGAATTTTGTGCTTATATTTCTAATAACAATTGTAAGTATTCATGTTTCAGAAGCTTCAATTTTAAGAAAAGAAAAGGCAATCTTGAAGAACTGACCCACTAGACTCTGAAATCACAGCAGAGATCCCTGTCTGACAAAGTCATATATAAAAACTCTATCTCAAGGTAAGTCTTTAAAAAGGACAAGGTCAGCTGGGGGTGTAGCTCAGTGGTAGAGTGTTAGCCTAGTGTGTGTAACTTCCTGGGTTCAATCCCCACCACTGCAAGAAATAAAACAAGAAAAAATCAGGTCAACTAACTTAAAATACTAGTCTAGGCTTAAAGGAAAAACTTTGAAGGAAAGCACCATCCTAGAATCAGACAATACATTTTCTGATCCTGTCAATATTTCCTAACATTAGCATTTGTTACTTAACTTCATAGTTGTTTCAGTGACTACATAATTGTACTGAAATAGCAATGCTTTATTTTTTTATTGTGTTTAAAAATATTTTACTTATTTCTATCTTATCTATTTATTTAATGGTATTGAGAATTGAACCCAGGGGTGCTCTACCACAAAGCTACATCCCCAGACTTTTTTATTTATTGAGACAGGTCTGCTAAGTTGTCAAGGGTGGACTCTAACTTATCATCCTCCTGCCTCAGCCTCCGGAGTAGCTAGGTTTGCAGATGTGTATCACCATGCTTGGAAATATTTTACTTTTTGGTACTGGGGATTGAACCCAGGAGTGCTTAACCCCTGAGCCACATCCCCAGCCCTTTTTATTTTTTATTTTGAGACAAGGTCTCACTAAATTGCTTAGGACCTCACTAAATTGCTGAGGCTGGCTTTGAACTTGTGATCCTTCTGTCTCAGCCTCCTGAGTCGCTGGGATTACAGGAGTGCACTGTCATGTGTAGCTCAATAGTTTATTTTTTGACTAAATAATATATGCTTTACAAAAGCCAAAAAATATAAAAGGATGGAAGTTGAATACAATGTCTCCGGCTTTTTAATTTTTTAGTTGTAGATGGATACAATACCTTTATTTTGTTTATTTTTATGTGGTTCCAGGGAATGAACCCAGTGCTTCATGCATGCCAGACAAGTGCTCTACCACTGAACCACGACCCTAGCCCTCTCTGGCTTTTCTTGTCTTTCAGTTACCTTATTTCCCTTCCTGGAGACAGATGCTATTACCAATTCCTTTTGTGTCTTTCCAGGGATGTTCTATGTATATATAATCCTTCATAGTAGAAATGATAGCACATAATATATCCTGATCCATACTTTGCTGTTTTGGAGAACATTTCCATTAGTACATAGAAAGCTTAAATACATTTTTAAAAACTAGTGCTGGATGGTGAGTTGTGGCGCGTGGTGAGCGTGGGATTCCGGGTGGAGGCTGAAAGGAGCAGATTTGGGGTTTGTGGGGGAATTGAGAGCCAGTGCCATGGTGGAGGAGAGACGTATGATTTTGGATTTAGAAATTCGAGAAGCCTGAGTGGCGACTTTTTAGGTTGCCGGCACGAAATGGAACCCGTAGATGGCTGACTCTGGTTGAGTTCCACCCTCTTAATTCCTAATGGGATCTCTTTCCTGATACAGACCAAAAAAAGAAGGAATAGTGGTCGTGCGAAAAAGGGCCGCGGGCATGTGCAGCCTATTCATTGCACGAACTGTGCCAGGTGCGTGCCCAAGGACAAGGCCATTAAGAAGTTCGTCATTCGAAACATCGTGGAGGCCGCAGCCGTCAGGGACATTTCCGAAGCAAGTGTTTTGGACGCTTATGTGCTTCCCAAGCTGTATGTGAAGCTGCATTACTGTGTGAGTTGTGCCATTCACAGCAAGGTAGTCAGGAATCGATCTCGTGAAGCCCGGAAGGACCGGACACCCCCACCTCGGTTTAGACCTGCTGGTGCTGCCCCACGACCTCCACCAAAGCCCATGTAAGAAACTGCATCCTTAATGAGTGAAGAAAATCTATCTTCTGGAAAAAAATAAAATGGAAATTGTAATTCAAAAAAAAAACAAAAAAAAAACTGTAGTGCTGTATGAGTGTGTTCTATTCTAGGAAAACTCAATGAACAAAAATGAAGTCCACATGAACAAAACAAATTTTCAAAAAGAAATTTATTTCACAGAGTATTTCTGTAGACATTCTCTAAATATTAAGCCATATTCACATATTGCAGTTAGAATTCACTGTACTGAAATTATGCTTATATATTTATAACAGAAATATTCTATGAAAAGCAAAGGCCATTTAAGCTGGAAATTATTTATTAAGCAAGTTGACTGGTAAAGATTATGCTTCAGTCAAAATGATGTATCCCAGACTGGGTGCAGTGGCGCATGCCTATAATCCCAGCGGCTTGGGAGGCTGATATAGGAAGATCGAGGGTTCAAAGTCAGCCTCAGCAAGGGCAATGCACTAAGCAACACAGTGTGTTCCTGTCTCTAAATAAAATACTAAATGGGTCTGGGGATGTGGCTCAGTGGTTGAGTGTCCCTGAGTTCAATCTCCAGTACAAAAAAAAAAAAAAAAAAAAAAAAAAAAAGGATGTATCCCAGCTTGGTAAGTATCTATATGCTTGAAAAAGTTTATCCTGTGTAATTCTTGAATTTTTAAAAAGCCACAAATGTAATAATTCTGCCAGTTCAGTTTGCATTTTGTTTAACAAGCATCAGAAGTGTGAAGTCTAAAGGAAAGTACTTCCAATGTTAGTTGTTTGAAATACATAGCCCAGGGGCATCTGGATCACTGGGTAGAACCTAACCTACCAAGATTGTGCTTCCTAACTTGGCAAAAGATGTGTGTTTCTGCAGAGGTGCACCTTTAACTCTAAATTACAACAAAAGGCATAACCTTCAAGTATCCTCCATGTCTTTCGATCACTGACCCCAGGAAAAGCATCTATGAGTTTATTGAATACAGCTCTGAGCTTTCAGCCTATGCCATTCTTAGGGGTATGAGTGTCACTCCTTTATTACTGTTGTGTAAAGAAGAAGCTTCCTTTCTTTGTCCCCAAATTATTTGGGGGCAATAAATGCTACTATTGTGAAATAAGTCATTGTTCACCCCCTCTGCACTTTGGATGATCTTTAAATTCTAATCTCATTTCTCCTTGGAAGTATCTTTTCAAACTTGAGGTCTTTGACCCTCTCATGCCTTTTAACGACAGAGTTGCAATGTATCATTAAAGCCTTTTTAGTTGGTCATGTGTTACTCATGACTCACTCTCATCTCCTCCAATGCTCAAAAGTTAGTACCTTCAGCCAGGCACAATGGCGCATGCCTGTAATCCCAGCAGCTCAGGAGGCTGAGGCAGGGGGATCGAAAGTTCAAAGCCAGCCTCATAAAAAAAGTGAGGTGCTAAGCAACTCAGTGAGACCTTGTCTCTAAATAAAATACAAAGTAGGGCTGGGGATGTGGCTCAGTGGTCAAGTGCTCCTGAGTTAAATCTCCAGCACCAAAAAAAAAAAAAAAAAAGTTAATACCTTCTACCCAGACTACTCTATGGAAAGTGGAGACATCCCCTCCTCTGGCACTCTCTTAGTCTTCTTATTCTGATCCTTTTTTTCATATTATTTGGCACCTTCTAACATAAAATATGCTTTTGATTTATTATACATATTTTTATTGTACACATACACACACACTACTAGAATATAAGATCTTTGTTAATTTGCTAATAATTTCCCAAGTTTCTAGGTTATAGCAGGATTATGAGGGTCAAGTAAGTGCCTGTACATAGCCTGCAGTAGGCAGCACCTGGTACAGAGTCTATGATGAACTAATAGCAATTCCCTTCTTCATCTGAATGTCAATCAACAAAACATAAATTATGACAGATAATGGAATATTAGAAACCATTAAAATGATAATTACAAAGAATGAGCAGTATGGAAAACATGTAATAACTAACATTAAGTGCAAAAAGGCAGGCTACAAAATTGCCTATAATTAAAACTGGATAAAAATAACTCAATAATGCTATACAAAATGTGGGAGACAAGATGGCGGGCTCAGAGTGAGGAGCTGTTAAGCAGGGATGAAAACTGGTGCACCCAGAAGTAGATTCTAAGAACAGTTTCTCTTCAAAACAGCTTTCTTTTTCTATACTGCTTGATAAGTATCTTGCTATATTAAATGGCAGTAAAATGGGTGATATCAAAGAGAATTATCTTGAAACACTTCTTTATGATTCAAAATAAAACTTTTTTTTTCCCCCAGTGGTGGGGATTCAACCCAGGGATGCCATACCACTGAGCTACACCCCCAGCACTTTTTATTTTTATTTATTTATGTATTTTGTCGTTGCTTTTTGAAACAAGCTCTTACTGAATTACTCCAACTTCTAATCCTCCTCCTCAGCCTCCCAAGTAATTAGGATTACAGGTGTGTGTGTTAGCTTTTCCTTGCTGGGACCAAAATGCTGATATAAACATCTTACAGGAGGAAAGATTTATTTCACTTCATGGTCCAGAGGTTTTAGCCCATGTTTGATTGACTCCATTACTCTGGACCTAAGGCGAGACAGGACATCATGGCAGAAGAGAAGAGTATGGCTACTCAGTTCATGGCAGCTGGAAAGGAGAGAGAGAAAAAGAGAGAGAATCAGGAACAAGATATATTCCCCCCCAAGGCATGCCCCAGTGATCTACCTGCATATAATTCCACCATTTCCCAGTAGTCCATTCAAATTATTAATCCATCAAATAGATTCTTCAAATGATGAGGTTAGAGTCTTCATGATCCAATCATTTTCTAAAAGCCCCATCTCTGGGTATTGCTGCACTGGGGACCAAGCTTCTATACATGAGCTTAAGGAGTACATTTCAGATCCAAACTATAACAGGTGTATGCCTCCATGTCTGGACAAAACAAAGCTTGCTTTATACTGTGACTGTAATAATTCTGCATGTTCTCTTCCAGATTACTATCATTGCAAAGTACAGCTTGCTTTGACATCTGATGGCAAGGTAACAACATGTCACTACCCTTCTGTGGACATTTCCCTTAACATGGAACTTATCCCTTAACCAAATCCTGTGCATCATAATAAAGAAATACATTATCAAGTGTTGTAAAACAGATCAGGGGCTGGGGGTGTGGCTCAAGCGGTAACACACTCGCCTGGCATGTGCGGGGCGCTAGGTTTGATCCTCAACACCACATAAAAATAAAAAAAATAAAGATATTGTGTCCACCTAAAAAAATAAAAAATAAATATTAAAATAAAACAGATCAAAGGAAAAGGCAAGCACTTTGAGCAATGACTCATGATTGGACAATTTAGCAAATACTCTTCACTATTAAGCTCCATTGGTGTCCTCCTGGACAGTATCACAGACATCATAGGAAACCAGATCCTCCAAAAGACAGATGATATTGAGGTTCTTGAGGAATCAAAGAGAAATATTATCTTGTGCCTTCCTTGCCACTGAAGAAATTGCTATCTGGTGTATTCACTAATATGTCAAACTGTAAAATAAAAATAATAAAATGTGGACATTTTTGTATAGACTTAAAAAAAATCTATACAAAAATTAAGCCCATTCTTAGGTTAGTCTGATGGGAATGAGGATTGATTTACCTAAATGCTTCTTCAATTTTTGTAATTCTTTTTTTTTTTTTTTTGGTCACATTGTATTTTGATACAATTTCAAACTTACAGAAAAGTTGCACAGTTTGAGACAGATTAATCAAGTTTGCCCCATATTTTTTTTTCTTTCTTTCTCTTTTCTTCATTTTTCAGGCCTCTTACATCTGAAAACACTGACAAACCACCCACCCAGTCATCTTGCCAGTGGACAGCCTCTTTTAAAACATCTGGAGAGGGGAAGTATTACATTGTGCCCTGTGTAGTGAAGGGGTTGAAATGGAGCCACTCTGAGGGGCAGCTGCTTCTACCTTTGGACTGAAATCCTGCATGCATAAGTCCACTGAACTGTCCACGGCTCTGCAAGCCTGTCCCCCTGAGTTGAGTTTCCCTGGGGAACAAACTCAAGGGAAGGCACTTAACTGCCTCCTGGTTCCCCATCCCAAGTCTGTTTAAAATGATCTTTTAAATTGCTGAGTTCTGAGGTGGTTAAACGATAGTCTATTGTGGGAACTCCTAGGCTTGGAGCCACCATTATACAAGGATTGTTTGTGGAGATGCTTTATTTATTGGGAGGGGAACAGGTCTGTGCTGGGGCTCTGGGTAGTGACTATTACAGTAGCAGCCAGCTAGGAGGATGAAAGAAGTTTCCCATTAGCTTGTGAGCAAGGCCTGCAGGCATACGACCAACTCATACACCGCCACCCCAAGGCCACACACACAATCACCAGTGTAACAGCTCTCTCACTCTTCCCTCGCCCTTCTGAGATAGCAGACAACTGGGTTACTTCTCTACTCTTATCTGGGGCTGACCAGGACAAACCCTGAGGACAGAACAGATTCTACATGTTGCAGCCTATGGGAAGGAATTAGGAATTTCAAGTCATCCTCCTCCACCACTGGCCTTGAGACCCAGCTATGGTCTCAATCAAGCCCCAGGGTTAGAGATGACCTTGCCCTTGCTACTCTTCCCACTGGACTCCCCTTCCTCCCAGGGTGTTATTTCTTAACTTTGTGATTTGTAGGAGTAAAAATCTTTATAAAAATGAGATAGTGAGCCAGGCATGGTGGGGCACACCGTAATCCCAGCAGTTTGGGAGGCTGACACAGGTGGATTGTGGGTTCAAAGCCAGCCTCAGCAAGAGCGAGGTGCTAAGGAACTCAGTGACACCTTGTCTCTAAATAAAATACAAAATAGGGCTGAGTTCAATTCCCTGTACCAAAAAAAAAAAAAAAAAAGAAAAGAAAGAAATGGTGAAGCTGGGCACAGTGACCCATGCCTGTAATTCCAGTGGCTCAGGAGGCTAAGGCAAGAGGAATGAAAGTTCAAAGCTAGCTTCCACAATTTAGCAAGGCCCTAAGCAACTCAGCGAGACCCTATCTCTAAATAAAATTTAAAAAGACTGGGGATATGGTTCAGTGGTTAAGCACCCCTGAGTTCAATCCCTAGTACCCTCCCCCCCCAAAAAAAGAAAAAGAGATGATGACTTTTACCTTGAGAGGTGGCACTGAGGAAGAAAAGACACCTTCATGTGAAACAAAGTACAAAACTACCCACAACAAAGGGAGACAAGTCTGAATCTCACCTATAGGAGCCAAAGTTTTACCTCTATTTATATTTTAGATGTACCCTGTGTTTAAAGCCATAAGCTGCTCAATCAATACTGACTGCTGAGGCTTATTTCTGTTGAAAAGGTTGTTTCTCATTTTTACCTATCAGATTAACAAAATTACTGAAGATAGGCCACTGTGGAATGGAAGGAAAGTCCCTCTCATGAACTAGCAGCAGTGGGGTAAATGGGTACAATCTTGATACTTAGGTATAACAGTTAAGAATATTCAGAGGGGGCTGGGGATGTGGCTCAAGCGGTAGCGCGCTCGCCTGGCATGCGTGCGGCCCGGGTTCGATCCTCAGCACCACATACCAACAAAGATGTTGTGTCCGCCGAGAACTAAAAAATAAATATTAAAAATTCTCTCTCTCTCTCTCTCTGTCTCTCTCCTCTCTCACTCTCTCTTAAAAAAAAAAGAATATTCAGGGAGCTGGGACGGTAGTTCAGTGGTAGAGTGCTTGCCTATCATGTGTGAAGCACTATGTTCCATCCTCAGCACTGCATATAAATAAATTAATTAAATAAAGGTCCATCAACAACTAAAAATTTAAAAAAAAATATTCAGGACTCTTGCTTTGATTAAACAGTTTCCCTTGTAGGAGTCTGTTAGAAATATCCAAAAAGCCAGATGTGGTAGCATGTGCCTGTAATCCCACAGACTCAGGAGGCTAAACCAGCCAGCCTGGGAAACTTAACAAAATTCTATCTCAAAATAAAAACAAAAAGGGACTGGGAGTGTAGTTCAGTGGTAGAGTACTCCCGTGTCTAATCCCAGTACCACCAAAAAAGAAAAAGAAAGAAAGAGAGAAAGAGAGAGAAAGAAAGAAAGAAGAGGAAAAAGAGAAATATTCATAATGATAAAAGCATTCATCATAGCATTATTTGTAATAGAAAAGTACATGGAGGGGCTGGGGTTGCGGCTCAGTGGTAGAGCACTCATCTGGCATGTGTGAAGCACTGGGTTCAATCCTCAGCACCACATAAAAATAAAAATAAATAAATAAAATAAAAGTATTGTGTCCATCTACAATTTTAAAATATTAAAGAAAAGAAAAGTACATGGAGATGATCTGACTAGAAATAACTGGGTATGGTGGCGGCTGCCTATAATCCTACCTATTGGGATGCTGAGACAGGAGGCTCTCAAGTTTCAGGCCAGCCTGGAAAACTTAGTGAGACCCTGCTTCAAAAAGAGAGAGAGGGGCTGGGGTTGTAGCTCAGTGGTACAGTGCTTGCCTAGCATGTGTGAGGCATTGGGTTCGATTCTCATCACTGTATATAAATAAACAAATAAAATAAAGGTCCATCAACAACTAAAAACAATTAAATAAAAAAAGAGAGAGAGAAAAGAATGTCTAGAATTAGGAAATTAGTTAAAGAAATTGTAGAATTGTAATGTGACTGTGCTGGAGGATACCATGTAATTGTCAAAAGTAATGATGATGGAGATTGTTAAATACCAACATGGGAATATTTTATGGGGTTAAGCAAAAAAACAGCAAGTAGAAACATTCTTTTCAATGATCTAAAACAGAGTCTAATATATATTAGGCAATAAATAATCAATTGTTCAGTTGAAGGAGTATGAACCCAGCTTATTTTTTAAAAATACCACTGCATACAGACTTATAAACGAGTCTCCTATTTTCATGTACCTAGAAAAAGTTCTAGAAGGGCAGTGGCCATGGTGCTTACCTCTGGGGCATGAATAGTTCTCACTTTCCCTGGTTCTGTTCTACACAGCACACACTGTGTGAGGGGAGGCTGTACCAGGCAGCTCACAAGAGGTGTTGGAGGATCTTGTGTTCTGCTCTTTCACTGGGAAAGCAAAGTAAAGCCCAAACCTCCCCAACCACCAATCAGGTTACTTGCAGGGTCAGAGAAAGCCAAGAGCAAGATGTGCAATTCTTGAGGACACTGTTTGATTAATACCTAAGAAAAGATACCACAACATGAGCTCCCAAGGACCTGGGCCTTGGGCAGAAGGCCAGACCTTGGTGGTTTCTAAGGCCTAGAGAATGCAGGCCAGTCCTTTGGGTATAGACCGAGGAGTGGGATAGCTGGGTCAAATGGTGGTTCCATTCCAAATTTTCCAAGGAATCTCCATACTGATTTCCATATTGGCTACACCATTTTGCAGTCCCACCAAATGGTCTATACCATTTAAAAACAGCATACTACAGGGACACAGCCACATTAATGTTTATTGCAGCACAATTTACAATAGCTAAACTGTGGAACCCACCTAGATGCCCGTCAGTAGATGAATGGATAAATAAAATGTGGTATATAGGGCTGGGGATGTGGCTCAAGTGGTAGCGCGCTGGCCTGGCATGCGTGCGGCCCGGGTTCGATCCTCAGCACCACATACCAACAAAGATGTTGTGTCCGCCGAGAACTAAAAAATAAATATTAAAAATTCTCTCTCTCTCTCTCTCACTCTCTCTCCTCTCTCACTCTCTCTTTAAAAAAAATAAAAATAAATAAATAAAATGTGGTATATATACACAATGGAATATAACTCAGCAATAAAAGAGTAAAATTGTGATATTTGTGGGTAAATGGATGGAGTTAGAGAATATAATGCTAAGTGAAGTTAGCCAATCCCAAAAAAAACCAAATGCCAAATGTTTGCTCTGATACAGGGAGGCTGATTCACAGTGAGGTTGGGAGGGGAAGCATGGGAAGATTAGACAAACTTTAGATAGGGCAAAGGGGAGGGAGGGGAAAGGAGGGGGCAAGGGGCGTAAAAAAGATGGTGGAATGAGATGGACATCATTACCCTAAGTACATGTATGAAGACACGAATGGAGTGAATATACTTTATATACAACCAGAGATATGAAAAATTGTGCTCTGTATATGTAATATGAATTGTAATGCATTCTGCTGTCGTATATAACAAATTAGAATAAAAAAATAAAATTTTTAAAAAATGAGAATGCAGGCCAGAGCTAGACAGTATTCTTTCTCTGAGCTAGGGTTGTGGTGCAGCAGCTGAGTCCTGAAATCCCCAGGTCTCTATGCTCAAAGCTTGAGAAGAAAAAAAAAAAAATCAATGTCTGGCAAGGTTATCTCTGAGGACTTTGTGGCAGTGGCCTGCCAGGGTGAGGTCTGAGGAACACTGGGGTCTGGATGAGAGGTCACTTAAAAATAGCAAAGTCAGTTATAGCAGCTGAGGAGGACTGGCAGGCCTCCCTGAGATTCTGAAAATGGGTACAAACAGTGTGGCTTTGGACTATCCAGAAGGAATTTTTCCAAATGTAGGAGACCTATTTTAGAACGCTTCAAATCACCTGTCATTTGCCAGAATGAGGTCTGTGAGATTGCAGTGTAGTCAAGACAGCACACATGCTCCTAGGTCAGTCAGAGCAAAGAGCACCTGTTGGTGCAGGATGAGGGGAAGAGGCAAACACAGGTCAATGTCAACCCCTCCAGGTTTTCAGAGGCATGGCAGATCCCAAGGTGTCACTTTTAGAAGGTAAGGCCTGGAGGTGACTAGAATAAGTCAAGACCCTGCCAGTCGGTCAGGTTAGGAGGTTAGGTCAGGATGGCAGCGAGGCTGGAAAGCTGGAAGCCTGGGGCATCTCTGACTTACAAGCCAAGAAAGAGTTCTTTGTAAAGCCCATGACATTTGGTCCTCACAACAGTCTTGAGAGGGGTATTGATTGATTGATCAATGTTTTTATTTTCACCATGGAAACCCCATTTCTCACTTTCATTATAATAATTAGCAAAGCATCCAATACCCCAAACAGAGAGAGAGATAGCTGAAGCACTTATAATACTCAACTGTAACATATGGACTTTTTTTTTTTTTTTTTTTGGCACCAGGGATTGAAGCCAGGGGTGCTTCACCACTGAGCTACATCCCCAGCTCTTTTTATTTTTTATTTTGAGACAGGGTCCCATTAAATTGCTTAGGACCTCACTAAATGGCTGAGGCTGGAACTTGTGATCCCCCTGCTTCAGCCTCCCAAGTGATATGCAGTACAATACTCTCTTGCAATATGTGGCGGTGGCTATGAGCTCCAGTTTCCCGTCAGCCAGCTCTCAGATAAGGAGGGCAAACAACCAACATTCTACAGTGTACTGTGTTGTAAGCTGTGATGTCTGGTGGATTAGGTATATTACATGAATTTTCAGCTTACAGTATTTTCAATTTACTTGGGTTTGTCAAAACAGAACCCCATCATAAGTGGAGAAGCTCCTCTACATTAATTTTATTTTATCATAAATATATCCAACTTAAGTACATTAATATTAATGTGCATCCAGTACATTAAGAGCAGCATGGTATTTCCAAAGGTATACATCGTGTAACCACTATCCCAATAAAGACAGAGCATTTCCATCATTCTAGAAAATTCCCTTCTGCCACTCTGTAGTCAACCCTCCCACCCACACTGGCCTCAGGCAAGCACTGATCTGCTGTCACTATATAACTTACTTTTGGTGTCTTTTTTTTTTTTTAACTGGGGAAGGGATGGGAAGAAGTGGATTCTAGGGAGAGGAGACAGCTGAACAAAGACTTTGGGAGGAGCCAGAGAGTCCTGAGCCCAGAGATTTTTTTTTTTTTTTTTTTAAAGAGAGAGAGAGAGAGAGAGAAAAGAGAAATAATTTTTAAAATATTTTTTATTTTTTAGTTTTCGGCGGACACAACATCTTTGTTTTGTATGTGGTGCTGAGGATCGAACCCGGGCCGCATGCATGCCAGGCGAGCGCACTACCGCTTGAGCCACATCCCCAGCCCACTTTTGGTGTCTTTTAAAATTTCATGGAAATGTAATCGTAATTTTGAGTCTGGCTTCTTTTCATTCAGCATAATGTTTTTTGTTTTTTTTTAAAGAGAGAGTGAGAGAGGAGTTAGAGAGGAGAGAGAGAGAGAATTTTTAATATTTATTTTTTAGTTCTCAGCGGACACAACATCTTTGTTGGTATGTGGTGCTGAGGATCGAACCCGGGCCGCACGCATGCCAGGCGAGCGCACTACAGCTTGAGCCACATCCCCAGCCCCAAAGCAGCATAATGTTTTTAAGAGTCACACAATTGCAGGTATCAGTAATTTATTTTTTAAATTATTGACTTGTCTTTAATTATATTGGACATATCATGATTTATGTATCTATTCTCTTATCAATAGATACTTGAATTATTTCCAGTTTGGGGCTATTGTGAATAAAGGTGCTATAAACATTCACGTACAAATTTTTCTGTGATAATACATTTAAATTTCCCTTGAGTATATAACAGAGTAGAAATACTATTATGTAATGCATGTTAGCATTGTAAAAATCTGCCAGTCTGCCAGGTGCAGTGATACATGCCTGTAATTCCAGCTACTCCAGAAGCTGAGGCAGGAGAATCTCAGGTTCCACAGCAACCTGGAAAACTTAGTGAAACCCTATCTCAAAATAAAGATTTAAAAAGGGGTAGGTTTGTAGTTCATGGTAGAGTGCTTGCTTAGTATGTACAAGGCCCTAGGTTTGACCCTTAGTACTACAAAAACGAATCTAAACGAAACAAAAACTGCAAGTCTGTTTTCTAAAGTACTTTTCCCACCAGAAGTGAATAAGAGTTCCAATTATGTCATATCTCCATCAGTACTTGGTATTTTTAGTCTTTTTTTTCTTTTTGGTAGTTGTAGATGGACAGCATGCCTTCATTTTATTTGTTTATTTTTATTTTGTGCTGAGGATTGAACCCAGTGCCTCACACATGCTAGGCAAGCACTCAACCACTGAGCCACAACCCTAGCCCCTATTTTCAGCCATCCTGGTGTGTATGTATCTCAATGTGGTTTCAATTTGCATTTTTTAGTTGACTAATATTATTGGGCATGCTTTAATTTGTTTATTGACCATTTGTATATCTTCTTTAATGAACTATCCATTCAAATTTTATTTGTATTCATTTTTATACTTAAAATTTTTATATTAAAAATTTTGTGCCAGGTATAGTGGCACATGCCTGTAATCCCAGCAGCTCGGGAGGCTTAGGCAGGAGGATTAAAGCCAGCCTCAGCAAAGGTGAGTCACTAACCAACTTAATGAGACCCTGTCTCTAAATAAAATACAAAATAGGGCTGGGGATGTGGCTCAGTGATTAAGTGTCCCTGAATTCAATTCCTAGTACTCCCCGAAAGAAAGAAAGAGAGAGAGAAAGAAATGGATAAATTGAACTGCATAAAAATGTAAAACTTTTGTACTTTAGAGGACACCACCAAGAAAGTAAAAAGACAACTTATGGAATGATAAATGTGTTTGTGAATCAGATATCTGACAATGAACTCCTACCTACAATATGTAAAGAACTCTTATAATTCAATGATAAAATAACAAATTACCCATTAAATTTGGCAAAGAATCTGAAAAGACATCTCTGTAAAGAAGATATGAAAATTACCACTCATCATCAGGGAAATGCAAGCCAAACTATAATGAAATATCCCTTTACACTCACTAAGGATAATTGTGAACAAAAAGATAATAACAAGTGTCGGCTACAACAAGGAGAAGTTGGCACCATTATACATCACTAGTGAGAATGTAAAATGGTGCAGTTACTTTAGAAAATAGCCTGGCAGGTCCTCAAAAGGTTAAATAAACATAGAGTTACTATGTGAACCAGTAATTCGCCTCAGGGATATATACCCAATGTATTACTCTTCTGTCTCTATACCAAAATACCCGAGGCAATTAAATTATAAAGATAAATGGTTTATTTTGGCTCACAATTTTGGAGATTCAAGTCTGTGATTTAGTGACCCCATTGCTTTGGGCCTGTGGTGAGGTTGTACATCATGGCTAGAGTACATGGCCCACTTCATTGGCCAAAAAGCAAAGAGAAATAAAAAGGGCAGAGACCATCACAATCACTTAAAACCTCCCAGAAGTCATCACTTCCTTAGGCTCATAGCACTTCTGAATAGCAGCACACTAGGGACCAAGCCTTCAATGCATGGACCCTTGGGGAATATTCAACATCCAAACTAGAGCACCCAAGAGAAATGAAAACCTCTGTCCAACCACAAAAACTTATACATCAACATTCATTGTATTATTCATAATAGTCTAAGCAGGAAACAACTCAAATATCTACTAAAATACATACAATGGAATATTATTTAGCAATAGAAAGGAATGAAGTATTGATTGATGTATGCTACAAGATGAACCTTGAGAACATTACGCAAGCTGAAAGAAGCCAGTCACAAACGACTCTGTATCCTACAATTCCATTTACATGCAATGTCCAGAACAGTTAAATATGTAGACACAGAAAATTTGTGTTTGCTTAGGTCTGGGTGGAGGGTTTAGGTAGAAATAAGGGGTGACTGCTAATGGATACAGGATTTCTTTTGGAGGGAGGGTGATAAAGACATTCTACAATTGTGTAAAACTTTGTGAAAATACTAAAAATATTGAATTTTACACTCTATTAGATTAACCATTTTTAAAGATGGTACAAATGTCCAGTTTTATAGTTTATTAAACATTTTCTTAATTGGCAAATGACTTTAACATTTTTTTATAGACTAAGTAGATTTGTTACAAGTCCACAGAACAGAATGCAAGATGATGCCATTTATACAATATGCTTCTTATTGGTTGTTATTTGCTGAAATTAAATCAATGTGGCACATTGATCCTGCTTCAAAGGCAGGGAGAGAAAGGATTTCCAATATGAGGAACAATGTATGGATGTAAAAGCAGAAGAAAATAGACACAGAATTGGATATGAAGTAAATGTGTTTTCCTCAACATTCTGCCCATATTGTTCTAAAATAAAAGAACTTTCTAAACATTAACACACATTTTAAAAAAATAATGACAATTATACAATAAGTAAAAAATGCAGAATACATTCCTCAAAACACATTTATGCGCATACATGCACACACACACAAGTCTGGCAACTGATGGAACATATAGAGCCAGTTGTTGGGAGAAGCCTTCCTGTTTCCTCCAAGAAAAGGGACATTTCTTGATTTGTCATCTCCACTCTCCTGAACCATTTGCACCCTCAACCCAGGGACAGAGGAGGCAGAGAAGCTGTGGGCACCGGGTTGCCTATTCTCTCAGGGTTGTCTATGTTGGGGTAGGGGGCTTCCTGGGGAAGGAGGACACTCAGGAATGTGGCTCAGGGAGCCCGGCCCAGGAGGGCAGCCTCTGCAAGCAGCACCGCCACCTTGTGGCTAGGGATGGTCTTACCTCTAAGTGCCCGGTGACCCTCAGTGGAGCTCCTTTGTATTCCCTGGAAGGAATATTAGATAATTAAATAGCATTCTTTTTTTTGGTACCAGGGATTGAACTCAAGGGCACTGGACCACTGAACCACATCCCCAGCCCTATTTTGTAGTTTATTTAGAGACAGGGTCTCACTGAGTTGCTTTGTGCCTCGAAGTGGCTGACAGTGGCTTTGACTCTGTGATCCTCCTGCCTCAGCCTCCCAAGCAGCTAGGATTACAGGCATGTACCACCACGCCTGGCAAATAGCATTCTTTTAAATATTATCTTTATTGTTTTGTTCTTAATATAAAAGTAATTTAGCTGGATGCGGTGATATATGCATACAATCCCAGCTAATCCCAGCTACTCAAGAGACTGAGGCATGAGAATTGCAAGCAGAAGAGTAGCCTGACTGATTTAGTGAGACCCTGTCTCAAAATAAAACATAATAGTAGAAAAAAACGAGGGGAATATAGTTCAGTGATTGCTTACCATGTGGGATGCTCTGAGTTCAATCCCTACTATCTCTCTCTCTCTCTCTCTCTCTCTCTCTCTCTCTCTCTCTCACACACACACACACACACACACACACACACATTCATCTTCATTTTATAAAACTTAAAAAAGTATAATTAAGGAAAAGGAAAATTGCCTATAATTCCAAATCCCAGAGATAGCCAAGGTTAGGCACTTTAGTGTATATTTCTTCAGTCTTTTTCCTAAGTATTTTTTCTTTTTTTAACAAAAATGGCATTATACAGTACACATTGTTTTTCATAACTAAATATATTGTGTATATGTCTCCCCACTTGTTAAACATTGTTTTGCAATGTCTTTTTTAATTTTGGAAAACATTCAAAACATAGTGTGATGGGCTCTTATATACAAGTCACCTGGTTGACTATTAATAATATAAAGCTGATGTCATTTCATTTTTGATGGCTGCATTATATTCCTTTCTCAGGTGAATAAACCATAGTTTATTTAACCAACTATTATTTGGCTTTTAAATGGCAACTTTGTGGGTTTTTTTTTAACTTAGATAAACAATGTTAGAATGAACATCCTTGTTGCTGAATCTTTTTTTTTTTTACAGTAATTCATAGTTATTTGCTTGGTTTAATTCCTAAAACAAAGTAGATACAAAGTTTATAAGGTGCTGCATACAAGATATATGAACAGCACATTCCAGAAAGGCTGAATTAGGAATTGTTGTTTTTGGAGACAGGGTCCCTCTAGCTGTATGTACTCCTAGAAGAACATCTCCCTACATAACTATAAAACCATTATCATACTTAAGATTAACAATAATCCTATAATATCATCTAATATTTAGTATATATGATGATTTTCCCAACTGTCCCCAATTGTAGCTTTTGGGGGGTACCAGGGATTGAACTCAGGGGCACTCAACCACTGAGCCACATCCCCAATCCTATTTTGTATTTTATTTAGAGACAGAGTCTCACTGAGTTGCTTAGAGCCTCGCTTTTGCTGAGGCAATCCTCCTGTCTCAGCTTCCCGAGCCGCTGGGATTACAGGCATGTGCCACTGTGCCCAGCATCCAATTGTAGCTTAAAAAAAAAAAATCAGATTCAACCAAGGATCATGAATTGTTGTATCTTCTCATCTGGAATAATCACTCCTTTCTTTTTCTATGACATTGTCTTTTTCAGGACTCCAGGCCAGTTTTCCTTTAGACTGGTCTGCATTGTGGATTTAGCAATTGTTTCCTCTTGGTTTTATTTAACTTACTTCTCTAACCAACCCACCCCGTGTTTTCTATAAAGTGGGAGTTAGTTCAGAGGCCCTCTGTAAAACTGTTGTAGTTGGTATTATTATTATTGGTCCTGGTTCTATCCTAGCCTTTCCTGTCAGGTGATTAATACCTCCCCACCCTTTGCTATTTGACTTGCAGAACTTTTTTTTTTTTTTTTTTTTTTTTTTGCAGAGGGAATAAACTTCATTTCTCCATGAACAGCAGGCACTGCTGTATGACTTCATGCTTTGGCCATTAAAATTCGAGTGGCTATGACTCTACTCTTCCCTGCAGAAGCCTAAGAATTGCAGCAGGCTTCCACCACTTTCTTTTTCTCTCTACCATGAGGTTGACATGTTCCAGATGGAGGCTGCGCTTGTGCCTAGATCCCATGGTGACTGTAATGCAGAGCAGAAACACCAGTGACTACAGCTGACATCCAATGTGCTTGAGAAATAAACCTTTGGGTTGTTTGTTGTATATATATAATTAGGGAAAGCTAATTAAAATATAAACATATATGAGCACTGCTATTTATTTCATCACAGGAAATCCTTGCAGCATCCATGGATTTGAGGACAGGACTCTAACATCTGGGTCCTCTAGATTCACACCAAATGTGTGTCCCTATATACAAACCTGCCTTCAAACATCTCAAGAAATGTCCTTGGGGACCTGAGCCTGGGCCAGTCTGTCTGGGTTGACTAAAGAGGTAGTACGGAGAAGATGGGGTCTGGAACAGTGACTGGTACACATAGTGGTCCAGTATTTCATTAGATAAATGAGTGACTTGTTTGCATGTTTGTGTAGGAATTTTCAAGAGCCAGTCTATGGCTTGTTGATGATCTTATAGATATTTCCATTGGTTAAGAGCAAGATGAGGAAAATAAGGATTACATAGTGAATTTTTCAGACTCGATTTTATTTAATTTTAAAGACTTTTACATGTGGGCATGGGGCATACACCTGTAACCCTAGATACTCAGAAGGCAGAGGCAGGAGGATTGCAAGTTCAAGGCCAGCCTAGGCAACTTAGTGAGAACCTGCCCCAAAATAAAAAATAAGAAGGGTTGGAGATGTAGCTAAGTAGTAGAGTGCATGCACCAGGCCCTAGGTTCAATCTCCAGTACAGAAATTAAAAAAAAAAAAAGAATTGTTAATTCACTTGACAAATTATTTACTAATTCCAAAGGGAAAAATGATAATTTAACAGTGTAAAGATCCAGTAGCCACCATTTTAACACAAGATGATCAGAGTTAACATCTCTTAAAATAGGACAAATCAACGTCATGCACCTTCTGTTAGGCACTAACAAGGGACATATAATTTTTTGTGGTATTTTTGGCAAAATGCATTACCCAAATATAATCCTGAGAAAATGCCTAACAAACTTCAACAGGGGGACATTCAGCTTTGTAACTGGCTTGCATTTTTCATCCACACATAATGTCAATATCATGAAAGACAAAGAAAGGCAGAAAGGCAGAAAGGCAGAACTGTTCTGGATTGAGGGAGACTAAAGAGTCATGACAACTAAAAGCTATATGTGATCCCTGAGTAGATCCATGGCAGAGATGAGGAAGAAGAGGAAGAGGGGCTTGAGTTGTGGCTCAGTGGTAGAATGCATGCCATGCATGAAGCCCTGGGTTCAATCCTCAACGCGCGTGCGCGCACACACACACACACACACACACACACACACACAAAAAAAAAAAGGGGGGGGGAAGAGGAGGAGGGAAGAGGGTGGAGAGATGAGAGAAGACCAAGAAGAAGAAGAAAGGACATTAATAATATGTATATTATTATATTAAAGTGTTAATATGGTACCTAGATTATAATATTGCATAAATAACATTAAATTTCCTGATTTTGATGATAGTACTATAGTAATTTAGGGTAAAGAGGCACAATGTCTACAATTTAATCTCAAGTGAATTATTATAGAATTTTATGTAGACCTGGGTGTGGTGCACCATGCCTGTAGTCTCAGATCTATCTCTCTCTCTCGAGAGAGAGAGAGAGAGAGAGAGAGAGAGAAAGAGAGAGAGAATCTTTTTTGTAGATGGACACAACACAATGCCTTTATTTTTATGTGGTGCTGAGACTCGAACCCGGGTCCCGCCCATGCTAAGCGATCGCTCTACCGCTGAGCCACAATCCCAGTCCTTAGATCTCTCGTTTTTAATTGGTATATGTAATTCTAGGGAATAGTGGGTTTCATTGTGGCATATTCATACAAATCTATAACATAATTTAATCAGTTTCACTTCCCAATACCTCCCCTTAACTCCCCTCCTCCCTCCTCCATCCCCGTCCTCTTCCCTAAGGGTCTCCACTCTGCTTTTATGACGCCTTTCCCCACCCATCTCACCCCCAGCTTCTATGTATGAGAGAAAACATATGATACTTGTCTTTCTGAGTCTGGCTTATTTTGCTTAACGGGATACTCTCCAGTTCCATTCATTTTCTTGCAAATGATATAGGAGGATTTCTTGAACCCAGGAATTTGATGCGAACCTGGGAACATAGCAAGATTCCATCTAAAAATAATAATAATGTTGGGCTTGGGATGTGGCTCAAGTGGTTGCGCGCTCGCCTGGCATGCGTGCGGCCCGGGTTCGATCCTCAGCACCACATACCAACAAAGATGTTGTGTCCGCCGAGAACTAAAAAATAAATATATAAAAATAATAATAATAATAATGTCTATAGAGACTATTCTTGTATGCATTCTGTGTGTGTGTGTGTGTGTGTGTGTGTGTGTGTGTGTGTGTGCATGTGCACATGGAGGGGGGATCATAAACCAAATATAGCAAAATGCTGGTGTAGGTAAGTCTGGGTGAAGAGTATATAGGAGCTCATTTTCCTTTCCTCACAAACTTTCTATAAGTTTGAAATAATTCCAGAACAAGGGGTGGTGGTGGTAGGAAGAACAAGCCAAAGTTTGTTATTAATCATGAAATGATGTCATTCCCATATTTTTGGAATTAAAAAGTTTGTTTATAAATGCAGTGATGATGATTATAAATGGTAGTTCAATGAACTCACTTGGCAAACTAAAAATATAACCACTCCTGTTGGCCCCTCCCTCAATGTTTTTCCCAGTGCAGGAAATCCTAAAATGCAATAAGCACAATTTCAAGTGTGTATCCCTGAAAGGATGGACTCCTGCCTTCATCCAGAGTCAGGGCACAGCACATTCCTCAAATTGGCCCAAGAACAGTTCTGTGGAGACCTCAAGGGGCAGCAGGGACCTATAAGCAAACACTTTCTGGGCACCCATCCATAGTGAATATCCGAGTACCCTGGAAAAGTAAGCCCTGTCTCTCTTGGCATATGATTGGTTGTCTAGCTTAAGATGTGGTGGGTGCTCCAGAGGCAACCGGAAGAACAGAGTTGACATCACTGTCTCTTTCTGGAAACAGCAATGACAGGGTGAGAAAACCACAGCAAGTGATAAAGGCAAGCTCTAATTAAGCTCTCAGCTGTGTAGGCCTTGGGCCTTTATGGAAGGAGTAGGATTTAGCTAAGCCAGAGGAAAAGGGGATGATCTTCCCTTCTGGGGATTCCTTAATACACATAGTAAGTACTCAGAATGTGATATTGTCACTATCAATTTCAGGGAACAGGCAGTTTCCAATCTGAAAATCAAATCAGCCCTTGTTTACTTTACCTGTTCTTGGTGGAAATGTTTAATGGATCCAATGGAATCCTTGGGTGTGCTAGAAGGTAGGATGAGGCCAACTCCCCTCCTCCTTCACCATGAAGGCTAGTGTAGCCTTTGAAGAGGATGCAGGACCCTAAATGGCAGGTGAGATTAAGAAACTCAACTCCTTGGGCTGGGGATGTGGCTCAAGTGGTAGCGCGCTCGCCTGCCATGCCCGTGTTCGATCCTCAGCACCACATACCAACAAAGATGTTGTGTCCACCGAGAACTAAAAAATAAATATTAAAAATTCTCTCTCTCTCTCCTCTCTCACTCTCTCTTTAAAAAAAGAAAAAAAAAAAAAAACTCAACTCCAATCCCCTGGGCAGAAGCAGGAGCCTGAATTTACTCTGTGGATAGTTGCAGTCCTGCTGTACAGGAAGTAGTGGATCCTGCCAAACCTCTGGACTCTACTGATGGTACACAAGGTCAGGGTGCTGGGGCCTGAGGCCTCACTATGAGGACACCAGCAGAACACACAATCTCCATCAGACTCCATCAGGAGAAGGTTCTCTACTGAGCCTAGATTTGAGGGAGAGTGGGGCCTGCGTTAAAGACAGTGGTGATAGCTGGGAAGGCAGCAATTGAGGATGTTAAGGTTGGAGATTAGGGAGGGTGGGGCTTTGGAGCCACAGAACTGTGAACACTGGGAAACGGATGAGAATAAACAGAGTAGAATACTAGAGTCAGAGCTACTGAAGAAGAGAGGCAAGTTGAACCATGGCTAGCATCAGGAGGAGCCGGAGCCGTGGGGGCTGATGAAGGATCTAGGGGAGATTGCATCACTGCAAAGGAGAGAAGGAAGCTGAAGGATCAAGCCTGCTGGTAAAACTAGAGGCGTAAAAAGAGAGGGTAAGAATTGTGTAGGGCAACCCCAGGTCTGTCCAGACGGACACGCAGCAGGTGTGGGTGTTAGAGCCAGGGAGGCTTATCCCCAGAATAGAGGTTTGGGAAGGGGGGAAGAGGAGCAGGGGCGGGTGGGGTGCACTCGTGGAAACAGGTCAGAAATGCTCTCATCAGAGGATTTAGAGTGGTGCCCGCCAGATCTTTGCCTACCTGAAAGTTTGGCTCTCTTTCACCGCAGAATCACCAGCTTAATGCAAAGAGCCCGTGACCCTGTTTTTGCACGTGCCTGTCCCCACACGGACACCATCGGGAAAGTCAACTTAAAATTCCATCTAAAACATTCCGTTCCGATCCGGCCGAGCGCAGGCCCCAAGGGCCGTGGTTGACCGCACAGACAGCCGGCCGGGAGGTCCACGCGGGCTCCAGTCCCCGCCCCGTCATCCGCGGCAGAACCGGCTGCGCGGGATCCGAGCTGAGCTGTCGGCACGTTCCTACGGGCTCAACGCCAGGGGGCGGCGCCGCGAGTTTGACAGAGCCGAGACCTTGACCCTGCCCCGGTCCCAGGAGAGAGAGCTGGGCTGGGGAACAGGCTTTGTGCACTCCGTGGCTCGCACGGGGCTGCTGGCTGGCGTGAGAACAGAATCACGCACCGAGGGCACGTAGTGAGGAAGGACTCCGAGCCACCTACCAGCTCCGGTTAGCGCGGGTGTCAAGCGGAGAACCCAGGTCTTGTCACCCTCGGGGCTATAAGCCACGGTGGCCAGATCCCTAGAGGCGCGCCCTCGTCCTGCGTGGCTTGGGCGAGGACGCACGCGAGGGATACACCAGGCCACCACAGGGCGGGACAAGTGAGAAGCTGCTTACTGTCCAGCGCCTACAGTAGCATAAAGCTGAGTGGAGAGTGTGAAGGAATCATTTGTGACCAAAAGAGGAAGATTTGCTGGTCCACAGGCAAGGCAGAACTGGAGCCCACTATAACCACATTCCCACCTCGCGAGCACCCACACTAAGTGCCACAGACCCCTTTGTTGTTATAGAAACACTTGTGCTGGGTTACTGACTTGAGCCCACAGCTGGAATGAGACAGGTTCCTTTGCCAGAATGTGTGCACATCTAACATGACATAAAATGTCTGTCATTTATTAAGCACAGTCCCTGAACCCAGGATATTCAGAGGTAAGCCAGATGTGGGTGTTTATAACCTGCCTTTGCCTCCAGGAAGTAAGACTTAGCAATTCTCCCATTCCTCCTCAGAAATTACTTACACAAGAGCTTTAGTGAATCATATGGATTTTATTGAAGGCTTATAGAGAAGACCAAAGGAAGAGTAGATTTTAAACATGCAGTATAGGGTGCAACATTTCATTTTGCTAGACATCTTTTCCCTTTTTGCCTTTTTTGGCTGTTTCTCACGTGTTCTTCCTCTGAGCACCCTCTGAATCTTGCCT
Organism: Spermophilus citellus; assembly: GCF_964194105.1. Taxonomy (NCBI): domain Eukaryota; kingdom Metazoa; phylum Chordata; class Mammalia; order Rodentia; family Sciuridae; genus Spermophilus; species Spermophilus citellus. The sequence continues at coordinate 138,319,733 of NC_138185.1, forward strand.
GGCCTTAGGCATTCCCTCCAAGATCTTCCTCTGGGCCTCCTGATATCCCTGCCTTTCCCAAACTGGTACCTTTCTATTCCTGCCTTTCTTTCTTCCTTCCTTTCTTTCTGTCATGATTGGAATTGAACCCAATCACATCCCACATGCTAGGCAAGCACTCTATCCCATATCCCCAGCCCAATAAATTTTTATTTCCGAAATGTACATCATCTCTTGTCTAAATCATCCAGAAGTCCACATGAGTTATTAGTCCCACTTGGCAGATGAGGAAACTGAGGCTTACAGGGGTTAAGTAACTTCTCCAAAATCACATGTAATAATTGACAAAACCAGCATTCAAATCCAGGCAGTCAAGCTCTTTTTCTTCTCTAAGGTGCCTTACAGAGGACCAGTTTGAAGAGTGCAAAACATCTGCTGTGATGTCTATGAGAAACCATGAGAGAATTGTTGCATATATGGCTTCTAAGTTACAAGAATGTGTGATGGCCCTTGCTACATTGTGTGCTGCTTTGGCATCTGGACCTGAAGAATTGTTTCTCAGATATAGCAGTGTTTGTCAGAAAGTTAAATCAGATGACAACTATCCATACTTGTATTATGTTGCATTAATCAAACAAACATAGCTGAGGCGTATGGCCCCATTTGAACCTCACAATTCCCTATGAGGGTGGGTCAGTGGTACATTGATTTCTCCTTCCCCCTTGTAAAATTCTCTTTATGGAAAATTTGGACATATAGTACCTTAAATTATGAGTCTTCCCCACAATGTCTCAGATGTTGGACTAATTATGACTATTTATATGTATATACATACATACAAGTGCTATATAAATACTACATGTATCTTCTTAGAGTGGTATACAAATACTTGCAGTATCCATGTACCAGGCACTGCTCTAAATATATATTAACTCACTTAATAATATAACAACCTATGAGGTAGGTACTATTATTTTTCAAAGATTTTTTTTTAGTTGTAGTTGGACAAAATACCTTTATTTTATTTATTTATTTTTATGTGTGCTGAGGATTGAACCCAGTGCCTCACATGTGCTAGGTGAGCGCTCTACCGCTGAGCCACAACCCCAGCCCAAGATATCTTAAAATTGGGATTTAATATATGTGAATTTTGTTTTATTGTGTGTTTGTGTGTGTGTGTGACACTAGGAATTGAACCCAGGTATGCTCTATCTCTGATACACATCTCCAGAACTTTTTATTTTTTACTTTGAGTCAGGGTCTTGCTAAGTTGCTGAGACTGGCCTGGAAATTGTGATCCTCCTGCTTCAGCCTCCTGAGTGGCTATAATTTCAGGCATGCACCAAAACATACAGGTTTTTTTTATGATCAATTTCTTAATGATAATTTATTGTTGTCTTTTAGTTTGGTCCTTTTTTTTTTTTTTAATATTTATTTCTAGTTTTCGGCGGACACAACATCTTTGTTTGTATGTGGTGCTGAGGATCGAACCCGGGCTGCACGCATGCCAGGCGAGCGCGCTACCGCTTGAGCCACATCCCCAGCCCCTAGTTTGGTCCTTTTAAAATAAAAATCAACAATTTTTTTGTAGTTGTAGATGAACAGAATGCCTTTATTTTATTTGTTTATTTTTATGTGGTGCTGAGGATCGAACACAGTGCCTCTCACGTGCCAGGTGAATGCTCTACTACTAAGCCACAACCCCAACCCTGTACATACTATTTTTAAAAAATATTTTTTTAGTTGTTGACAGACCTTTATTTTATTTATTTTTATGTGGTGCTGAGAATAAAACCCAGTGCCTCACACATGCCGGGCAAGTGCACTTCCACTGAGCCTGAGCCCCAGCCCCAGCCCCTGTGCATACTATTTTTAAAGTACAATTCTATGAGCTTTGATAAATGTATGTACTCATACAATTACCACCACAACCAAGATACAGAACATTTCCATCACTCCAGAAAGTTCCCCCCAGCTCTTCTCAATCCATGCAGTCTAAAGAAACCACTGTTCTGATTTCTAATGCCTTAGTTTTTCTTTTTTTAGAACTTTATATGGAATTGTAGACTTGCTTCTTTAGTATGAGGCTTTTCAGATTCACTTATTCTGTAGTATGTATCAGTAATTTTTCCCTCTTATTACTGAGTAGCATTCCTTTGTTTGAATATATCATAATGTGTTAATACCTGACTTGTTGATGGATTGGGTTGTTTCTTGTCTTTGGTTATTTTGAGTAAAGCTGCTATGAACATTTGTGGTCAAGTATTTTGGTGGATGTAGATATTAATTTCTTTGGGGTAAATATTTAGAAGTCGAACTGCCAGGCATAGAGTAAACATATATTTAACTTTATAAGATACTACAAATAGTTTTCCAAAGGGATTCTTAAGCATAGTATTATTATACAACCAGGTTAATTGATGGCCCCAGAATAATTTGCCTAAGCATATGTGTTCTGGAGTCTTTTTAGTTGGGAATAAATTAGAAAGAGGGGACCCTGGGGCTGGGAGGTGGAAAGGGAGAGACGCTAAACCCAGGGTGGCCAACCTTGTCCTAGGGGAGGGGGCACCATATGCAATAAGGACACAGTGCTGTCCAGGCTGAGCCCTGGGGTTCAGCCACTCCTCGCTGCCTTCTCAAGCCTGCTGGCCTTCTACTTAGCGACCCAAAGAAGCGGCGAGCAGGAAGGCATCCTAGTAAATTGCCCTTTACTCCCCGCTCCCTGGAAACACGCGGCTGGAAAGCTATGTCCAGAGCAATTCTTCGCGGATCCTGCAGGGGGACCCACTCCCAGCCTCAGAGGCTGGTTTCCAGCTCTTGGAGGGGATGTGGGGTGGGGGCTTCTGGCCTTGGCGGGAGTGCCTCAGACGCCTGCCTGCTCCTTGTGGCAGACCCCAGCGGACAATATGGCAAGCGCTGGACTCTTAGTCTTTTTCTTTTTTCTCCTCCTAGTGTTTTTTTAGGAAGCTGCTCACGTGGAGAAACGAGATCACATTTTTGTTGTAAAATCAAACATCTCAGCTGAAGTATCTTTTAGCTTGAATAGATGGCACCAACTCGCAGTTTCTAACCATAGAGTGGTCTACATTAAAACAAGAATGGAGGAAATGGATTTTTAAATGTTGGTATTTTACCAGACAACCATTTGAACCAGAAAATACCATCTGACATACAATGGGCAATTGCATAGAAAGTAGACACATTTTCATCAATAAGACAGAAACTGAAAACTGCCTTTTTTTTTTTTTAAGCCTTAAGATAATACTCTTTGGTGGCCCAATTTACCTAGCAACTTTGTTTCTTTCTATCTTACTTGTCCTTTCGCTCTAATATTTTTGATTTCTTGAAAGGAAGTAGTGGAAATAATAAGTGCTTATAGTCAAATAAGATGAAAACCAGGGAAGCCTAGTCAATCCACCAGTTGTCCTCAGGTATCCACTGTGTTCCCAGGTTAAACACTGTTGAAGCTCCCAAAGAAGCCAGGGCTGGCAATTCCACTGGGGAGACAGGACAGACACAAAAATTTATTAGTGATCCCTAAGGAGACCATCTGTAGCACACAATTATATCATGGTTATGAAAATTCTCTTTCCTAAGACCACCATCATCCTACCAAAGTTGAATTAAAAGTTCAGAAATCTTACTGTTTGAATAGGTAATAAGTAACAAGATTCAAACAGAAAATATATGAAACATTTTCACAAGTCTCCCTCCTCAAGCACACACTATCAGCCACAGGCTCCCATCTGCTTTCCTCCTGGTAGTAGTGTGAGCCTAGACTTTCTTCATGCATCAACAAGCACATAGGACTGTTCTGCATCTTTCTTTTTCCTTTCCTTTTATTTTATTTTAATTTTTTGGATGCTGAGGATGGACTCAGGGCCTTACACATGTGAGACAATCCCTCTACCACTGAGCTACACCCCCAGCCCTTTTCAAACTTTTATTTTGAGACAGGGTCTCACTAAGTTGTAGAAGATCCTACGTGTTAGCTGGAGATATATATATATATATATATATATATATATATATATATATATATATAATCCTTCCATATCAGTCACAGAGAGCTTCCTCATTTATGAATGAACCATAAATTAATTATCCAGGCTCTTATCTATGGACATTTAGGTTATTTCCACTGGTTTTTTTTAATATTTATTTTTTTAATTGTAGTTGGACACAATACCTTTATTTTATCTTTTTTTTTTTTTTTTTTTGGTGCTGAGGATTAAACCCAGGGCCTCGCATGTGCTAGTCAAGTACCCTTCTGCTGAGCCACAACCCCAGCCCTCCACTGTTTTTGCTATTATAAATCATATGCAATGAATAATCTGTTATATGTGTTATTTTCCCAGCAAATTATATCTTTAAGGTAAATTCCTAGAAGTGGGATATTCTGGGTAGGACACGTGTTTTCACTTTTGACAGATACTGCCAAATTACTCTTTGCAGAGATTGTATCATATTACCCTCCGATTTTCCTCATACTCTCATCAAAGAAATGTACCAAAGATATAGGTTTTTGCCAAACCCTTAGTGAAAAATATTTTTGGTGTAGTTTTCATTTACTCTTATCTTGTAAATGAGGTTGGACAATTTTTCATATATTCAAAATTTATTGTGTTTCTTTTCTATTTCTGATTTTTTTAGAGCCTTTGCTCATTTTTTAAATTGTGCTATCAATTTGGGGTTTGGTTTTGTTTATTTCTAAGAATTCTTGATATAAACGGATTAGCTTTCTGTGACAGTCACAAATATTTCCCTAAATTTTACATTGTCTTGTGATTTGCTTTTAGTATTTTTGTTATCTAGGGATATTTTTTCTTTTTTATGTGGTTAAGTGTATCATTCTTTTCTTCTGTGACTGCTGGAATTTAGTTATCGATAGATCTTCCCATTTAGAGGGAGGAGACTGAGCTTATAAAAAACAACAGAATTTACTTTTTTTTTCTTTTTTTGCAGTACTAAGGATTGAACCCAGGGCCTTATGCATACCAGATAAGTGCTTTACCACTGAACTACATTCCCAGCCCCAGAACATATTTTTATAAGATATAAAAATAAGGCATTTATTATATGATGTTGATGTCCCACATTAATACATAATGTAAATAAGTGTTATATGATCAGAATAAGTGGATTGTTTCTTCCCCCTGTAGTGGGGATTGAACCCAGGAGCCCTCTACCATTGAGCTACATTTCTAACCTTTTTTATTCTTTTGAGACAAAATCTTGCTAAATTGCCTAGGCTGGCCTTGAATTTGTGATCCTCCTGCCTCAGCTTCCTGAGTAGCTGGGATTACAGGTATACACCACAGGGTCTGGCAAAAATTACTGTTATTTTAATCAAATGAATGTCCATATTCAGATATTTTTAGACACTTTTATTTATTATCTTCTAATTAACACAAAGAACCGAAATTTAGTTCTTTGACTAATCACCAAGTTCAGAACTAGATTAGGAGATCTAGAACTAAAGACCTGGGGAAATCTCAATTTAGTATACATTTTTATAGAATGTACCTCTTTCACATTAAAGAAAGAACATTCTTGAAAAGGATTGATGCTTATAATATATATAAGACTATTAAAGTAAATATTTTAGCACATAATATTCAGGTAAGGCACAATCATAACAAATTCCAGATTCACCTTAATCCATCAAAAATCAATGCATATTTAACAGGTGCCTGCTGTGACAAGGCACTGCCAGTCACTGTGAGGAATATAAAGAAATTGAGGGGGTCATTGTTCACGTTTACCCTTTAACATTTTACATAATGTTGCTCATTTTTATAGGATAGCTTGGGTACTGGGCCATTTTTCCAAGGTATTTAGCTGGTAAGTCATCTAGAAACTTTGACTGAGGGAGAGCAATATAAGTAACCAGGTGATTTTTGTTAATAAAATTAAAAGAGGAGAGCTGAGGATATGGCTCAGTAGTAGAGAATTTACCTAGTATGCACAGGCTCTGAGTTCAATCCACAGTACAGGGTGGGGAAAAAAAAGAGGAAAATAGTTGACACTTAACTTGAAGAGCAATGTGGAGGAGACTAGACTACAGCCTCCCCAACACTGAATCACCATGCCCTCTTCCCGCATCTACCCCACTCATGGAGCAGAGGTGGATATTGGCCATCTTGGCACTCCCTCTTCATCCCCCTTTTCCCAACTTACTCCATCTTAGGGGTAGACTTTTTTGAATATTGCGTCTGGTATAATAAGTGATTACACAAATCTTATCACATGCAATGTATTTTTTTTTTAATTTTTTTTTTTTAGTTGTAGATGGACATAACATCTTTATTTTTATGTGGTGCTGAGGATTGAACTCAGTGCCTCACATGTGTGAGGCAAGCACTCTACCACAGAGCTACAGCCCCAGCCCACATGCAATATATTTTTAGTGCTACTTATTTATTTATTTTGGTAATGGGAATTGAACCCAGGGCCTCATGCATGCTAAGCACATTCTTTACCACTGAGTTATGCATGCCCCCAGCTCTTCAGTGCTATTTTGGGGGTAGTGATAATGGGTAGTGTTGGATGGCTAAGCCTGGAAACATATCTTTAACATTTTGCATTCATCCTCCATGAAAATAATTTCCATGTATTTATTGTAGCAGAGGTGGAGAGCTATATATCAGACCGCTTACTCCCCTTTCATAGTAGTGTGTGTTGCTGGGAACGGCTTCCCAGGGCTTCCCATCTAGCAACTGTATTTGCAGCTTCCCTTATGTCTAGGGTCATTCTTGCGACAAATTCATGTCAATGGAATATAAGTATAAGTAATGGTGTACCTTTTTAAGGCCATTTCAAGAAATGTGAGTGCCTTCTCCGAGTGCTGTCTTTGCTGTTTGGCTCCAGAGGGTGACAAGCCTTAGGAGATGGCAGAGTCATGTGATGGAGGAATCATCGGAGCCTGAATTACTAGAAGGAGGCAAGACCTACTATCAGGAACGTTAGCAAGGAACTGTTATGGGAGGGAGAAATAAAATTACACTATGAAAAATTTCTGAAATTTTGATTTTTGTGTGATATAACAACTAATGTTATCCTAACTAAACAAAAATCCTTTCATAACTTGTTGGATTTTTCTGGAATATAACTTTAATGTGAAATAGAGATCAGTCCTCTAGTTCAGCTATATAAATTTGATCCCTCTGTCCTTACAGAGGCTTATAATTTAGTTGACTGCTCTGTTTTGAGCCATGTATTCTTTTGGTATTTAATAACCTGAATGAACAATAAGGTCTAAAGAGGAATTTGCAGACAAACTCAAAGCTGAAAGGGATAGCATAAGATTCAATGAGAAAATCAAGATCCGAAATTATCTAAGCTGGAATGATGGGTCAAAAGTAACAAGTTGGGGGCTGGGGATGTGGCTCAATCGGTAACACGCTCGCCTGGCATGCGTGGGGCGCTGGGTTCGATCCTCAGCACCACATAAAAATAAAATAAAAATGTTGTGTCCACCAAAAACTAAAAACTAAAAAAAAAAAAAAAGTAACAAGTTGGGCCTGGGCTTGTGGCCCAGCAGTATTATGCTTACCTAATATGTGAGAGGCACTGGGTTCGATCCTCAGCACAACATAAGAATAAATAAAATAAAGGTATTGTGCCCAACTACAACTAAAAAAATAAATATTTTTTTAAAAGTAACAAAATGAAAAAAAAAGCAATGAAGATGAAATTTGGGCTGGTGTTAAAATGATAGGTTTTCATACACAATAGTTGGAAACAATTTATAATGATCTAGACATGATTATGAATTGAAATGCAATATCCAATAAGTAATTGAAGAAGGCAAAGGGGTTTTCTTGCACTGTGTATTAAGGGTAAAGTGATTGCAGTGCTCTGTGGGATGCAGCTTACTCTCTAATTAACGTAATAAGCATCTGGGTCAGGGCAGGGGATGTAGTTTAGTGGTAGAACACTTGCCTACCATGTGTGAGGCCTTGGGCTTGAGGTCCAGCATTTCAAAAATAAAAAAGAAGCTGTGGTGGTGTGCACCTGTAGTTTTAGGAGGCTAAGGCAGAGGATCTGCTTGGAACTAGCCTGGGCAACATAGCTTGTCTCAAACAGGAAAAAAAAAAAAACTTGAGTCAGGATGTTTTCAACTGTCAGGTATATATTTACAGTGGGTTGATTTCTCCAGACATAGAGACTTCCTTTTACTTCTATTTGAATAACAACAGTAAACCACAAATCGTAAAGAATAGATTCAAAAGATGAAAACAAACATTTTTTTGAAAAATTCATTAAAATTCACATTTATAGAAAAATGAGGACTCATTCTGTGTCTGACTCTGTCTCGGTACTGACCTGGGGGCAAAATGGAAAACTGTTCTGAGTGAAATTACCATAACAATAATAAATCATACTTATAGTCCTCTAGAGCAGTGCTGTGCAATACAAATACAACGTGAGTCACATATGTAATCTTAAACTTCTAATAGCCATGTTAAAAGAAAGTAAAGAGAGGAATGGGGGATGTTGCTCTGTTGGTAGAGTTCTTGCCTGGCATGCACAATGCTCTGGGTTCAATCTCCAGCACCACAGGGGGAAAAAAATGTTAAGAGAAATACACAAGGGCTGGGGATGTGGCTCAAGCAGTAGCGCGCTTGCCTGGCATGCGTGCGGCCCGAGTTTGATCCCCAGCACCACATACAAACAAAGATGTTGTGTCCGCCAAAAAATAAAATATATATAAAGAAAGATATATATATATATATATATATATATATACGCATAAGATATATATATACGCATAAGATATATATATACCCAAAATTATATACATAAGATATATATACACAAAAAGATATATATATACACAAAATTAATTTCAGTCATATATAATTCAATATACCAAAAATATTAACATTTCAACATATATTCAATATGAAAAATTGCTGAGATATTTTACATTCCTTTTTCATCCTAAGTCTTCAAAATCCAATTTATATTTTGCACCTATAGCACATCTCATTCAAACCAGCCACATTCCAAGTTCAGAAACTTCATCCACATGGTCTCATTGAATCGTAACAGAAACCCTCTACCATCGGTATTATAAAGTCACATTTGACAGGTATTTTTATAGAAGTGACCCCAAGACATACAGCTGCAAAGGAAGAGCCAGAGCTCAAACTTTCCTAATGGCCAATATATCCCAGGGTTAAGTGGGTCCATGTGGAGTTCAACAGAACTGGCTTCAAATCCTGACTCTGACATTTACTAACTGTGTTACCTGGGCACATTTGTTACACTGAACTTGATTTCATTATCTGAAAACTGGTGGTAATAAGAACACTCATGGGCTACCGTGGGATTAGGTGAGGAAATGCTGCAAAAAGCTCTCAGCACAGTGCTCACTGGTAGCAAATGTTCCACTGGAAGGAGAGGTCCCTACCTGGACAACTAGCCCATGTTCTTTCCACCTGCCTACTTTGCTGGCCAAAAGTTCCTTATTTTGTATTTTATTTAGAGATAGGATCTGACTGAGTTGCTTAGTGCCTCGATTTTTGCTGAGGCTGGCTTTGAACTCACGATCCTCCTGTCTCAGCCTCCCGAACTGCTGGGATTACTAGCTTGTGCCACTGCACCTACAAGGTTTATTCTTTACTAAGAACCAATGACATAAATGATTGTTCCAAGTCCAAGTCCAAGTCCAAGTTCATCCCTCTACATCTCAGGTGTGTTGATTCATCTTTTGGCCCAGCATATTATTGTCATCTTTCAACAGCACAGGGTGTGATGACATAACAAACCACAAAGCAAACCCGGAAATGTTAGAAGTCAAACCACACAGTCCCATTCTGAGACACCTCCCAAGAACCACCTCATGACCTCAGGGATCTTCAGTGGGTTCTGGAACTGTTCACCCCTCTTCTTTAAGCCCTCTGCAGTCTGTCAAACTGAAGGGGGGAAAGTAGGATGTCCCCCAAGCAAGAGCTGGGTGTCCTCAATCCTCCTCCCTGCCTGGAGTCCTCACTTATCTGTAGTGTTGTAATATGATCTCTTCCCTCAGAGCTGGTTTGACTGCCCGCAAGCCAGTAACAGAGTGTTTTTTACCACCTTGAAAGAAATACTTGAATAAAATATGTGGTTGCAGCATCGAACTCCCAAGTAGAAATACTATGATGCTCTCAGGTGCAATGACTGCTGGTTAGTGACTGTCCCCCAAAGCATTTTACTTGTCTTTGTAGAGAAATGGGCTTAGCAAAGACAAGTTCTCAAAAGATTGTCTCAGAATGAAGCGAATCATAGCTCATTCAATCATTCAACAAATATCTATTGGACCAGATGCTGTGCAGGGTGCTGGGGATGCAAGAAAGAGGAAACAAGACAGAATAATAAAAACAAAAAACCGGAATTGCTCCCTTGGATGATCATCTAGAGGGGGATGTAGATTTAAATCAAATATAGAATTACAAACTGCAGTAAGAGCTACAGAGAAGAGGAACACAGAGATCAGGGAGAAAACCACAGAGAGATCTGATCTGGCCTGCAGGTCGGAGGAGGCTGCCCTGAGAAAGTAAGAACAGAGCTGAGGAGACGTACCCTGCATGATGGATAGTGGATGGGGGAGAAGTCTGGGCAGAGGGATCATGTCAGAGCCACCAGGGTCCATGACAATGGAGCTTCTTCTTTTTTTTTTTTTTTTTTTTTTTTTTTTTTTTTAAAGAGAGAGTGAGAGGGGGGAGAGAGAGAGAGAGAATTTTTAATATTTATTTTTTAGTTTTTGGTGGACACAACATCTTTGTTTGTATGTGGTGCTGAGGATCGAACCTGGGCTGCACGCATGCCAGGCGAGCGCGCTACCGCTTGAGACACATCCCCAGCCCCGACAATGGAGCTTCTTATCAAGAACATCTGAGTTTTGCAGGGCTGGGGACTGAAGCCAGGGCCTCATGCCTGCTGGGAGAGTACTCTGCTGTGAGCTGCACCCCTAGCCCAAGAATATCCTTTAAACAAAGTTCCACTCTATGACCAGGGAAAATGGCAGAGAAGATGCTGGTATTCGAGTTGGGCTGTGAAGAGTCCAAAAACAGCTCTCCTATATAATAAAGGTGGAAAAGTGCCACCCTAAACACAGAGAAGCAAGCTGGTTGGGCAGCAGATCCTCCTAGGGTAGAGGAAGGCTGGGCAGTGGGAACACCCTCACAGGCTAGACTGTCTGGGATTGGCCCAGATTCAAAAGAGCTGGGCTTGGTGACAGTGGAGGAGCTATTCCTCCCTCCCCTCGCACTGACAGGGATGGCAGCTGCAGTTGAATGTCACAAGAGTCAGGGCGGTGGCCCTGGTCTCTTTTTGGCAGTGAGTGGCTAGAGCAATAAGAAAATGTCAGCCACAGAGAATGGTAGAAGCCACGGCCGCTTCAGCTGACAGCAAGTAGACTCGATCCAGCGCAGAAAGGGCTTGGGGACTGAGATCTCACCCGGTGACTCCAATGTGTAGGGGGCTCGTCATTAGAGATCACTGCCTTCTGTCATACTTACTATGTCACCTCCAGGCTGTCAGGTTCTGAAAATATGATGATACATATTGAAAAGTGTCCAGATTGGGAGATATATGTCAACAAGGCTCAAGGGCCTCTCAAACAAGTGGCAGGCTCTTGGAGGACATTTTCAGCAGCACACATGACTAACAAGTACAATAAGCACCTGGCACAATCAAGGTGGAAGAAGGAAGGGACTCTGGTATGTGTAGAGGGGAGTGGGGGAGGGGGTGGGGCTGTGGGGATGGGAAGGAGGATAGAAGGAGAGAGACATTATTACCCTATATACATGTATGATTACACTACTGGAATGACTCTGCACCTCATACAGCCAGGGGAATGAGCAGTTGTGCTCGATTTGTGTACAATGTATCAAAACACATTCTACTGTAAAGTAAGTAATAAGTAAATTAATTAATTAATTAAAAAGAAAGACTTAAATCATAGGTTACACCTCAGAAGCATCACTTACTTTGGGCTCCAACTCTTTAGGTAACCACTAGTTCCTCCCTTTTGTAGATCTACTGTCCAGTGAAACATCCGTTAAAAGAACATGAGAAGCCAGGAGCAGTGGCTCATGCCTGTAATCCCATCAGATCAGGAGGCTGAGGCAGAAGGATTTCGAGTTCAAGGCCAACCTCAGCAATTTAGCAAGGCCCTAAGCAAGTCAGCAAGACCCTGTCTCTAAATAAAATATTAAAAAGGTCTGGGATATTGCTCTGTGGTTGAGTACCTCTGGGTTCAATACCTGGTACCAAAAAAAAAAAAAAAAGAACATGTCTGGATGGCTGGATGGGGGGCTAAGGCAAGAGGATTACAAGCCCTCGGCAACTTAGTGAGACCCTGCCTGAAAATAAAGTTTAAAAAAAGGGCTGGGGTGTAGCTCAGTAGTTGAGGCTTGCCTAGTACGGGCAGGGCCTTGAGCTCAATCCCCAGTACTGCAAAAAAATAATAATGTTAATAATAAATAAATAGACCCTAGAATGCTTTTAAAGAAAAATTTAAAAAGCACTCCTATTGTTAAACAGATAACATTTTAGTACCTTGCAATAGCTGTCTCCCTAAGGATACAAAGGTCAACAGAACTAGACATTGGGGTTAGAACCCAGGAGCACTCTACAACTGAACTACAGTCTCAGACATTATAATAATGATAATAATAATTATTACTATTATCATTATTATTATTTTGAGACAGGATCTCACTAAATTGCAGAGGCTGGCCTAAAACTTGTGATCCTCCTGTTTCAGCCTCCCCAATAGGTGGGAGTACACCACTGTGCCTGGCTACAGCTCCTATCCTCATGAAACTTCTTGGATAATGGAGAAATGACATTAAATAATTATACTGCAGGTATGTAATAACTCACAGACAGAGAGCCATAAAGATGAGGTACATCTTAAGCTGGGGTTGTGGCTCAGTGGCAGAGCGCTTGTCTAGCATGTGTGAGGCACTGGGGTAGATCCTCAGCACCACATATAAATAAATAAAAAATAAAGGTACATCAACAACTAAAAAATATTTTAAAAAATAAAAAGATGGGGTACATCTCATCATGAGCGTTTATGACAGGCCAATAGATGGGCTTACTAGAAAAGGTCAGGGAGGCTCCCTGAGAAAGTAACAACTGAGAAGCTCTGAAGGGCAAGAAGGAGTTAACTAGGCAAAATGAAGAGGCAGGGGAAGGACAGCATTTCAGAGAGAGGGAGCAACATGTGCAGAGGCACTGTGGTAGGGAGGGAAGCAGAGGTAGCTGAGGACCAGAAGTATTCAAGAAAGTAGAAAGTATTCAAGAAAATGGAGGTTGGGGAGGAAGATGTGCTGAACCATGTGGGTCTAACTCACTTCATGCGTATGCAGGTCTTTATTCCAAGACAGGAAGGAAGCTGTTGAAGGAAGTAAGAAATTTGGATTGGAATGTGGACAATAAAGATTTCGGGAGATAGAAAAAAGGCTACTGGAAGTTGGGCCTATAATCCCAGCAGCTTGGGAGGCTGAGACAGGAGGATCAAAGCCAGCCTCACCAAAAGTGAGGCATTAAGCAACTCAGGGATACCCTGTCTCTAAACAAAATACAAAATAGGGGTGGGCATGTGGCTCAGTGGTTGAGTGTCCCTGAGTTCAATCCTCAGTACCAAAAAAAAAAAAAAAAAAAGAAGGCTACTGGAGTGTTTGGACAGATGACCTTAATTATCACCTCAACTGTGTGGCACTAGGGGGATAGAGTAATAGGGAAGTGGAGGCATTCTGGAGACAAAGCAGAAGGATAGATGATTGCCTGGAGAAAAAGGAGTTAAGCAAGATTCCCAGGTCTGTGGCCTATGGGACTAGATAAGTGATGGTCAGTTTCATTCTGACAGATACAGAGCACAAAAAGCAAAATTTCCCAGGTGCAGTGGCACATGCTTGTAATCCCAGCGGCTTGGGAGGAAGAGGTAGGAGGATCACAAGTTTAAAGCCAGCCTCAGCAATTTAGTGAGGCCCTAAGCAATTTAGTGAGACTCTCTCTAAAAATAAAAAATGAAAAGGGCTGGGGATGTGGCTCAGTGATTAAGTATCCCTGAGTTCAATTCCTGGAACCAACCAACCAAACAAACAAACAAAAAAGCAAAGCTCCCTTGTTTTTTATTTTCTCCTTCCCTGCCTCCTTCCCCTTCCCCTTTCTTCCTTATCCCCCCCCCTTCTCCCACTCCTTCTTTTCCTTGGGGAAAAACAATACATTTGAGACATGTTGAGTTGGCAGTACCTTTGAGACCTCTAAATGGTGATTTAATTATCAGCTGGATACATGAATCTGCTTGGAGGAAGAGGCCTGGGCTTGAGATCATTGGCATATATGTACTTGAAGCATGAGGTGTGAATGAGATAATGAGATAGCTGAGGGAGAAAGCATGGTGCAAGAAGAGAAAGGGGCCCAGGAAAAAATTTTATTTTGGTACTGGGGTTAGAACCCAGGGGCACTTTGCCACTGAGCTACATCCCCATCCCTTTTTTATTTTATTTTGACTCTGGGACTACAGGCGTGCACCGCCATGCCAGCTCCAAGGAAAGATCTTTCGCCTCAACACCCGGGGACCTAGGTGAGTCCAAAAAAGAACCAAAGGAGCAGGGATCAGAGTGAGAGGGAACACCAGTAGAGGGGGCTGTTCAGAAAGCTAAGAGAGGTGGGTGATTCAGCAAAGTGTGTGTTCCACAGAATTATGTGCATCTGGGAGTTTGAGGGAAGCTTGCAGGTACCCACAGGATCTAGTGAGTCACAGGTCATTGATGTCCACAGGGAAAGATGTTTCTAGGAGCCATGGGAGCCAGAGTCAAAGAATGAATAGGAAGTTCAGAAGTGGGGACAATGAGCATCAACAACTCTTTCTGGAAGCTTTGGTTATTCTGTTAGAGCAGGCAATTGTGATGCTGAAACCTTTGCATTAGAATTCACTGAAGCAAGTGTCATATTTCAATGGAAAGAGAGACATCATTTGTCAATGGGAAACCCTACCTACTAAAACAGAATTGGTATCTCCTTAATGAATCTGTGGAGCACTGATTCTGGAGGGATTGCTGCATATATCACTCTGCAACAAGACAAATGCTCTCCATTTGGGGTATGCACCTGTAAACCTAAACAGCATGATCAGTATGTGCTGATGGTTCACTAGACAATGGGAGGGGGGCTTTTTAAGCCCATTGATCTTCTAGGAGCAGGAAGTGGCAGGAAAGTCTCACCACAGTGACGGGTGTACGCATTCCTGATTCACAGAAGGGATCCGATGGGCTCCCAGATCTCTTCAGCATTGCCGTGACACTGCGGACAGCACTGAGGAAAGGTCTGCCGTGGAAACACAGGCATGTGGCCTTCGTGCAGTGGACAAACGGAAACGGCAAGGGAAGCGGGGAGTGGGGGACTGAACACACTAAAACCCACAGCTTTGATGCCTGATGTCAGAAGCAGGGTGTCATTTCAGTCATTCTGGATTTCGAACTTCAGACATTTTGACCCAACTGAAGACATTGACAACATTCACTTGGTACTGACTGAGAGTCAGCACATTTTTCTGATGTCTGTGCATATTCTAAGAAATCTAATCCTAATATCTGACACCTGAAGTCTCCGTGTTAGTGGCAGGTTCCCCTCCTTCTATTTTATCCTTTTTACCTGGAAAGAAGCAAGTCCTGAAAAGTTGAAATACATGTCAGGCGAATAGAGAAGTGTTTGAAACTTTCAAATTGGTGTTCATTAAGGCAAGTACCTGGACGGCACATCACGCTGACAGCAGAGATGCTGCACAAGGAGAACATTGGTACTTTCTTAAAAACAGCTCCAGGCGCACTTGAAATGGGTTTATTCCTAGACCTCGCATTTGTTGAAGGGAAGCATTTGCAGAGATGGTTATTTGACAGTGACAGTTATCTATGTTCAGACATCTGGAACTTGCTTCTTCCCACTCATGAGCTCCTTCTTGGGTTTAAAAGACACCAGGGCTGCCCAAATATCTGCCTTAGAGTCACTCTAATAAATACCGATGTCTCCAACATACAGCACAGTAACTATAGTTAATAATAACATATTGTACACTTGAAATTTGCTAAGAGAGCAAATCTGAAATGTTCTCACCACACATGTGTAACTATATGGTGATGGATATGTTAATTAGCTTGATTGTAGTAATCACAGTGTATAAATGTATAAGGTTAGACATATGTACATCAAAATACATTGGTTGGGTGGAGTGGTGCGTGCGTTGCACCTGTAATCTCAGCAACTCAGGAGGCTGAGAAAAGAGGATCACATGTTCAAGGCCAGCCTCTGCATCTCAGCGAGTCCCTGTCTCAAAACAAAAAACTTAAAATGGTTGGGGTACAGCTCAGTGGTACTGCCCCCCTGAGTTCAATCCCCAGCACCGCGAACCAAAATCATGTTGTACACCTTAAATATATATAATTTTTATTTGTCATCTATACTTCAATACAGCTGGTGGCAGAGATTACCAGTATCTCCCCCAGTGTCTGAAGGAGGATGAAGCAGGTGCGCCAACACAGGGTATGCCTGTGGATCAGACCAGATGACATTCAGCACCGGGAGCAGACCTTAGCCTCCCACCTGGGATGAATGGAGATTAGCAGAAAGGATTTCCTAGCACAGGGGTGGGGTGGGGGGAGGGTAGTAATAAATTACAATCACAAAACTCTCCTGCTGTAAGTCCAGTATCCCTCTAATAGGAGTTAGAGATACAATGTAAATGCTAATGCTCCTAGTCCTCCAGAGGCAATTGGGGGATTTAATTCACTCCCAGGTGTAGAAGATGCTTCCAGAAACCTGATTGGGATTGAAGGAGATTGAGAGAAAAACCTCAAGAGGACAAAGGGTGCTGCCAGAGGAGCGGCCCACGCAGACAGAACCCATATTTTTGGCTTTAGCTCAGGGCTGGGTCTGAGAAGGAAGGAGAGGGGGAGAGATTGTGAGGTGGGAGTGGGCTCTTCCTACTCTTGGGGACATGAGCAAAGTGGTTGGTGATGGAGCTTGCTTGGCTGAAAAACAGACGCATAAAAAAAGGTGCCCCGTGGGCAGTGGTGCCCCACATCTGTAATCCAAGTGACTCTAGACTGACAGAGGAGGATTCCAAATTCGAGGCCAGCCTCAGTGACTTAGTAAGATCCTGTCTCAAAAATAAAATAAAAAGATCTGGGGATGTAGTTCAGTGGTGAAGTGCATCTGGATTCAAAACCCTTTACCAGATGGGCGCGGTGGCAAACATCTGTAATCCCAGCTGCTAAGGAAACTGAGGCAGGAGAATTTCAAGTTCAAAGTCAGCCTCAACAATTTATCGAGGTCCTAAAGCAACTCAGCAAGACCCTGTCTCTAAATAAAATATTTTTAAAAAGGCTGGGGTATGGGCTGGGGATGTGGCTCAAGCGGTAGCGCGCTCACCTGGCATGCGTGCGGCCCAGGTTCGATCCTCAGCACCACATACCAACAAAGATGTTGTGAACGCCGAAAACTAAAAAATAAATATTAAAAAATTCTCTCTCTCTCTCTCTCTCTCTTTCTCTCTCTCTCTCTTAAAAAAAAAAAAAAAAAAAGTGGGGTATGGCTCAGTGGTTAAGCACCCCCGGGTTCAATCCCTGGTTAAGAAAAAAATGTGGAGCTGGGCCTGGTGGCACATGCCTGTAATCCCAGCGACTCACGAGGCTGAGACCGGAGGATCTTGAGTTAAAAGCCAACCTCAGGGGCTGGGATGTAGCTCAGTGGCAAAGCGTCTGCCTTGCATTCGCAAAGCCCTGGGTTCGACCCCCAGTTCCAAAAAAGACAAGAAAAAGAACCCCACCAAAAATAAGTAAGATTAAAAAAAAAAAAAAAAGCCAACCTCAGCAATGGTGAGAAACTAAGCAACTCAGTAAGACCCTGCCTGTAAAGAAAATACAAAATAGGGCTGGGAATGTGACTTGGTGGTTGAGTGCCCCTGAGTTCAATCCCTGGTACCAAAAAAAAAAAAAAAAAAAATTGTTGAAAAGTTGAAAAGTTAACCCGCCATACAATCTTCTACACTGGCTTTCGAAAAGCTTCCTCCAGAGTTTTTTTGTTTATCTTGACAACTTCCATGTCAACACAGGACCTTATAATCATAATCATCCTAGCAAGACACCTCTGTGGAGCATATATGTTAAGGAGTATCAATTCTGTTCATACTGCCTTCATTTTCATAAAGAATAAGAGTGTTAGTTAGTGGAGACCCAAAACAAATTTAGGTGCAGGATCCTACTGAACTCTTCTGACTCATTTCATTCCCCCTACTGTCTTTTTTTTTTTTTTCCCAATTCTGGGGATCAAACTCAGGGTCTTGTGCATGACAGACAAGCACCTCGCCACTGAGCTACACCCCATCCTCTCCCAATTTTAATATTGGGATATAGCATTTATATAGCACATATCTTCTTAAATAACATTTAGGACTCGAAGAGTTTGTGTCTGTGTATGAGAACACTTGCTATTTTTATCTTAGATCTTATATAATTTTTTTTAAAGCACACAATTTTTTTTTTTTTTTGTTCCAGGGATTGAACCCAGGGGCACTTAATAACATTCCCAGCCCTTATTTTGAATTTTTAAATACTTTTTTTAGTTGTAGATGAATACAATACCTTTATTTTTATTTATTTATTTTTATTTTTATGTGGTGCTGAGGATCAGACTCAGGGCCTCACCGCATGCGAGGCAAGCACTCTACCCCTGAGCTACAGCCCCAACCCTTATTTTTTTATTTTAAGACAGGGTCTCACTAAGTTGCTCAGGGCATTGATAAATTGCTGAGGTTGGTTTTGAATTTTCGATCCTAGCCTAGCAAGCACACAGCTTTTTAAATAAGGGAGAGGGCCTGGAGCCGGTGGCCAGAATTTTGCTGTGTGTACTTGGACAATTGCTCACCCGCTCTGTGTCTCATTTTCCTCATCTGTAAAATAAGCATGATAGGGGCTGGGGATGTGGCTCAAGCGGTAGCGCGCTCACCTGGCATGCGTGCGGCCCAGGTTCAATCCTCAGCACCACATACAAACAAAGATGTTGTTGTGTCTGCTGAAAAACTAAAAAACAAATATTAAAAAACTCTCTCTCTCTCTTTTTTAATAAGCATGATAATTGTACCTCCTTCATGAGGTTGTTATGAAAATGAAGTGAGATCTTCATGAAAAGCCAGGACAATGTCTGGGATGTAGTAACACTGAATAAATGGTAGCTACTTCTGTTGATGGTTCAGGGTTTTACTTCTCACACCTACCCAGCTCTGTGAAATGCATTTCGGTCTTCTGCCTCTCCTACAAATTGGCAGCTCCTTGAAGCTTCAGGTGGTGACATAGAGGAAGACAAAATCTGTCTATCTCAGGTCTTATGATGTCAGTAGGTGCTGATACTCAGTTCCTAGATCCATCAATTCACTGGGCTTGCAAATGGTGATATACTATTCTTCCTCTACCTTCCTTCTCTCCTTCCTTCTTTCTTTCTTTTCTTTTCTTTTTAACCAAACTGAGGCTTGAACTCAGGGAGTGCATGCTAGGCTCTACCACTGAGCTATACTCCCACCCCTTATGGTTGGTTTATTTGTTTTTAATTGGGATACATTATTTAAAAAGTAACCTATCTTCTTTTTGGTTACTTAGAGGTGAAGTTCAACAGAAAGGCAAATACTTAATTCTTTCCCTAATTTACTGATTTTCAAGATAATGAATATCATTTTCTGAAGATGGCTATTTTTAAATTAACAATATGGACTCAGAGATTTGAATGCAGCTCATGGTTTTAAACAGCTACAGTTACTGTGGTTACAATGGTCCCATCTTTGGCTGGTGGAACCTTTTAAAGTTGGCTCCAGTGTCTTTGACATGACCCCCAGGGTGGTTGAACACTTTCTTGCTATCTGAAAAAACAAGGTGTCCCAGCTTATCTTGTACACTTCCTGCTGAGACATGGAGTCAACCATTTCTCTAAGAAGCTCTAAGTTCTTTTCTAGGAAATGGAATTTCAAGATTACAATTTGGGTACTCGCTGCTACTGCTTTGGTCATTGTTACTGCGCATCTTGAGTTGAGTTAACTAGGATGGACAGATAGATAGCTCTATATATCACCTAGTAGATGCAAAATATCCCATGAGTTCCTACCAATGCTTTTAATTAAAATTCAGGACTAAAGGAGGTTTCTGTGTTGTTGGGGTTGTTGATCTTAGGAAGTTTTGTTAGCCATGTTTATACTTCAGTAAGAATCAGACCCTTTCCAAATTAACGGGTGAAGGGCTAGGGCTGTAGCTCAAGGGTCAAGTATTTACGTGACATGAACAAGGACCTGGTTTGGTTCCTAGCACTCTCCAGAAAACTGATTTGAGAAACAAGTTTTTGGGCTGGGGATGTGGCTCAAGCGGTAGTGCGCTCGCCTGGCATGCGTGCGGCCCGGGTTCGATCCTCAGCACCACATACCAACAAAGATGTTGTGTCCGCCGAGAACTAAAAATAAATATTAAAAAAAAAAAAAAAAAGAAACAAGTTTTCAAGCTCGCTTAAGCAGACAAGGGGGATTTAGTGTAAAGACACAAAGAGCCCACATACAGAACACAGCCAGGCCTTGAGAAGAGAGTGGAATCAGGGACAAGAAGGTTGTCAGGAGTTCCTGCAACTCTTCTCTACCAGCATAAACATGGTTACTGGGGTGAGAACTGGGGGTCTCGGAAATCCTACAAGGGAATCTCAGTAAAAGGGAGCCATGGCATTCTGGATTGAGAGCATAAAGGCTTTCTTGCTTGGGGACTGGGGAAGGCAGCCATAGCGTGTGAGAAGAATGAAGGACTCCTGGGGTTTCACTTAACTTCTCCATCTCTCTTCTGTTTCTTTTTCTCCATCTCTTTTTTTTTTTTTTTTCTTTTTGTGGTGCTGGGGATTGAATCCAGGGCCTTCTGCATGCAAGGCAAGCACTCCACCAACTGAGCTCTATCCCCAGCCCTCTTTTCTTTTTTCTTGTTTTGTTACTAGACATTTAGCCCAGGGGTGCTTTACCACTGAGCTGCATCCCTAGTCCTTTTTGCTTTTTGTTTTGTTTTGTTTTGAGACAGGATCTCACTAAGTTGCTTAGGATCTTGCTAAGTTGCTAAGGCTGGTCTTTTGCCTCAGCTTCCCGAGTCGCTGGAATGACAGGTCTCTGTGCCACTATACCTGGCTTACATCTCTTTCCTTACATTCCCCAAAACCCTGTTCTCAACTCCAGGGCACAGGGCAAGATAAATCAGAAAGTCACTGTATGTGTGTGTGTGTGTGTGTGGTACTTGGGATTGAATCCAGGGCCTTATGCATACTAGATAAGTGCTCCATCACTGAGCTGTATCCCTAGCCTTTTTTTTTTTTTTTTTTAAATTATTTTGAGACAGAGTCTTGCTAAATTATCCAGGCCTCAAACTTCCATCCTCCTGCTTCAACCTCTGTGTAGCTGAGATTATTCTAGTCAGGTGTGTGCCTGACTAAAACATCACTTTTTTTGTGTTTTTGTCTTGTTTTGCAGTGCTGAATATGGAACCCACAGGCACCTCACCATGGAGCCACATCCCTAACACTTTTTGAGCTTTTCTAATTTTTTTTTTTTATTTCCTCTTGAGACATGATCTGGCTAAGTTGCAAAACTGGCTTTGAATTTGCAATCCTCCTGCCTCAGCACTCTCTTCCCCGAATATCTGAGATTACAGGCATGCACTACCAAATCCAACTGGAACATCAGGTTGTTAATAATTTACTTTATCCCACATCACACACAAAATAGTTTAAGAATAATGATAAACTACCACCACATTTTTTGACAGCAGTTAAAATTGTTTCTTTTGTATGCTTTCCCTGTTCTCCCCCATTTCTATAGTTATATTATATAAGCATATGGCCCTTACACACACTTTCTTTCTTTCTTTTTCTTTCTCTTTTACCTCACTCAATCTTAGTTCTGAGTAACTGTATATTTAATGCTTACAACAACTCCTTAGGTTGTTTCTCTAGTCATCTTGGTTGTCTTGTTTTTGTGGTGCTGGGGATTGAACCCAGTGCTTTTGCATGCTATGCAAGTACTAACATTGAACTACATCCCCAGACCTTTTTATTTTCTTTTGAGACAGTTTCTTTTTTATTTTTAAGTTGTGAGTTTTTTCCCCTGTTATTTTTAGAAATACATGACAGTAGAGTGTATTTTGACATATTAAATATTATATATACATGGAGTATAATTTATTATAATTAGGATCCCATTCTTTTGTTTGTTCATGA
Organism: Spermophilus citellus; assembly: GCF_964194105.1. NCBI lineage: Eukaryota > Metazoa > Chordata > Mammalia > Rodentia > Sciuridae > Spermophilus > Spermophilus citellus. The sequence continues at coordinate 138,341,993 of NC_138185.1, forward strand.
TATGGAGTTTCACTGGTTGTGTATTGAAACAGGTTCTTGCTAAGTTGCTGAGGCTGGTCTCAAATTTGTGATCCTCCTGCTTCAGCCTCTTGAGTCTCTGGGATAACAGGCATATGCCACTCCATTTGGCAAGATTTATTTATTATAATGGATTGGTTTATGTGATAATAAAGAAAAAAAGAAAAGACAGAATGTCAACATTTGCAACACCCAATGAATGCCAAGATCTATAGTGGACAAACTGGAAACTTGGGAAAGTAAAAATGTATTTCCAGTTCTAGTCCAAAGGTTTGAGAACCAGGAAAGCTGGTGGTGTGTATTCTAATCTGAAAGCTGGAAGGCTTGAGACCAAAGAATTAATGATTCAGTTGGAGCAGGAAGGCAGGAAAAGAGTCACATCCCACTCAAGGCAGTCAGGAAGGAAGGAGGAATTTCTTCCTATTTTTGAGGGAGAGTTAGTTTTTTTTTTTTGTTGTTTGTTTGTTTGTTTTTTAATGCAGACCTTCAATTGATTAGATGAGGCCCACCTATGTTAGGGAAAACAATTTGCTTTACTCTTTATACCCATTCAAATGTTAATCTCTTCAAAAATGTACTCACAGGCATACCCAGAATAATTTTTGTCTTAATATCTGGGCATCTCGTAGGCCAATCAAGTTGACACATAAAATTAACCATTACAAAAACAGAAGGCAGGAAGATTTTTTGCTGCCCCTAAAATAAACAAGTAGTCTTTGATTCTGCCTGCTAGTTCTCAGTTATTTTCAGTATGGTGATGGTGAGGACTCACAAATGGCTGCAATTTATAGGGCATTACATACACCATCCCATCTGAATCTCCAAACAAATCCCATTTTTAGGATCCAAAAACTGAGGTTGCAAAAAATGAACTACTCAACTCATATAGACAAGTAAGGCATTGGGGATATAAATACAAATCTGATCAATTTCTCACCTGTACTCTTAACTGTTACACAGAAATCCTGGATAGCCAGGTGTGGTGGTGCAGGCTGGTTATCTCAGTGGCTCTGGAGGCTGAGGCAGGAGGATTGCAAGTTCAAAGCCAGCCCCAGAAACTTACTGAGGCCCTAAGCAACTTAGCAATAGCCTATCTATAAATAAAATATATAAAAGGGCTGGGAATGTAGCTCAGTGGTTAAGTGCCCCTGGGTTCAATCCCCCAGTATGAAAAGAAAAAGAAATCCTTGAGAGAACACATGCTTATGGGACAAAGGGTAAAGTTTTCTACTCTGTGGCATACAGTTCAATTGCGTGATATTTACAGGCATTCTAAGCCTCCAAATCCCTCTAGGTATACTTGGGAAAGAAAAAAAAAACACCATATTTAAAACACTAGATAAGTGAGAAAAGAATTAACCAATTTTTAGGCTTGTTTATTATAATTTAAAACTTTAGGAACCTAATTTCTCCATTTCTAGAGTCAACAAATAATTATATATGAATTATAAAAGCTTATATACATAGTATTTTTTGGGGGGGGTATCAGGGATTGAACTCAGGGGCACTTGACCACTGAGCCACATCCCTAGCCCTATTTTGTATTTTATTAGAGACAGGGTCTCGCTAAGTTGCTCAGCACGTTGCTAAATGGCTGAGGCTTGCTTTGAACTCACAATCCTCTTGCCTCCGCCTCCCAAGCCACTGAGATTACAGGTGTGTGCCACCACGCCCAGCTTATACATAGTAGAAAAAACTATTCATACAAAACAGTATATATGAACTACTTACACAAAGGCAGGCATAGAGGTGCATGCCTGTAATCCTGACTATTCAGAAGGCTGAGGCAGGAAGATCACTTGCGCCCAGGAGTTCAAGGACAGTCTGGGCAACATAGCAAGAGCCCATTTCTCTTAAAACAAACAAACAAACTGGGCCTGTAGTCCCAACTACTTGTGAACCTGAGGCAAGAAGATCACAAGTTCAAGGCCAGACTGAACAGCTTAGTAAGACCCTGTTTCAAAATAAAGTAAAAAGGATGGGGATATAGTTCAGCTTGTCTAGCATGTGCAATGCCCTGGGTTCAAACCCGGGTACGGGGGATATATATATATATATATATATATATATATATATATACACACACACACACACACACACACACACACACATACACACACACAAATACATGAAAAGGTGTGTGTGTGTGTGCGTGTACAAACCCATGCACAGGGGGAGAGAGGGAGAGATAGGAAAATGTTGATCAATGGGCAATAAATTGCAGTTAAATAGAAGAAAGTAGTTCTGGTGAACTATTATTGTGCAGTCAGGTGATTGTAGATAACACATAAGGTACCTTACATTTCAAAGAACCAATAGAAAGAATTTTGAAAGTTTTTACCATACCTAAATGATAAGTGGGGCATGGTGACATGCACCATAGTACCAGCTATTTAAGAGACTGAGGTAGAACATTATTTGACCCCAGGAATTTGAGGTCAGCCTGGGCAATGTAGCAAGACCTCATCTCTTTCTTTTTATTGTTGTTCTTGCAGTGTGTGTGGGGGGACCAAGCTGGGGCCTTGCATATGCTAGGCAAACACCACCACAAAGCTGCATCCCTAGTTCCTAATTTTTTTTTTTTTGGTGTGTGTGTGTGTGGTTCTAGTGATTGAAACCAGGGGTGCCCTATCACTGAGCTATATCTGCAAACCTTCCCACCCCCCGTTTTTAAAAAAAATTTAATTTTGATACAAGATCTTGATAAGTTGCTAAGGCTGACTTCAAATTTCCTATTCTCCTGCCTTAGCCACCTTGTGTAGCTGGGATGACAGGTGTGTGACAACATGTCTGATTTTTCCTAACCATGATTTTTTTAAGAAATTTGTTGTCCCATTAGTGGCTTAAAAATTTAATATGCTGAAGGGCTTGGAACGTAGCTCAGTGGCAGAGTTCTTGTTCAGCATGCACAAGGCCCTGAGTTCTACCCCTGCCCCCAAAATATAAAACAAAAACAAACAAACAAAACCACAAGATTCCAAGGAAAATGTGTCAATCAATTGTGAAACTGCTCCCAGCCCACTTGGATACCACCAGGGAACATACATGAAAATAATTCATCACCAGAATCCCACACCTAACACAATAAAGGCAGGGGCAGTTAAAAATTATTCTATTCCTGAGGGACTGATCATCAAGGATGATATAACACCAGAAACTCAAACAGAAAAAGAGGACAGGTTTTGAGAAAAGCCGACATTTAGGGCAAAACACTGCTATTGCAATAATCTGTTAATGTTCTCTATATGACAAAGTCTTATATAAAGGTACATATTAAGACAGAAATATTTTCCCCAAGGTGTCAATGATGCTAACTGAAAAATCCAATCGCAGCAATATTAAGTAACAAAAAAGCCCAATTTGTATTCCATGAGCTCCTTTGGATTTTATGTCTATCTGTGATTCCCTCTTGCATCATGACAAATCGACAGCTCAGCTCATGGCCATCACTCTTGACTTTTGTGGAATGTGTGATCAAGAGCCTCATTTGCAGTCTTCTGAGAACCCTCATGTCTAAGCAGGGAGCAGATAAAAATGCAAAATGCTCAGTGGCAGACAGTCAGATTCACAGGGTCCTCAATGCCCTGAATGCCATCCAAAGACTTTAAGACTATACGTTAAGAAACCCTGGACTATTAATGGCGTGTTTTGCAGAAAGAAAAAAAAATCCTAAAATTCATGTGGGATTTCAAAGGACCCTAAGTAGCCAAGAACCTTCTTGAGAAAGATGAAGAAATTTAGAGGTCTCACACTTTCTCATCTCAAAATATATTACAAGGCTACAATAATCAAAACAGTTTGTTATTGACCCAAAGACAGACTTATAGACCAAGGGAACAAAATAGCCTATAAACAAGCCCTACATATACGGCCAAATAATCCTCTACAGAGATAATGACACTACACAATGGGAAAAGGATAGTGATTTCAACAAATGGTGTTGGCACAACTGGATATCCACATACAAAAGAACAAAGCTGGACACTTACTGTACATCATATACAAAAACTAATTTAAAATGGATTACAGTGGGCATGGTGGTGCATGTCTGTAATCCCAGCAGCTCAGAAGGATGAGGCAGGAGGATTGAAAGTTCAAAGCCAGCCTCAGCAATTTAACAAGGCACTGAGCAACTCAATGAGACCCAGTCTCTAGAGAAAATATTTTTTAAAAAAGGGCTGGGGATGTGGCTCAGTGATTAAGTGCCCCTGAGTTCAATGTTTGATAATAAAATAAAACAAAAATTTACATTTATATTTTTAAAAAATTCTTTAAAAAATGGATTACAGGCCTGAATGTAAAAACTGAAGTCATAAAACTCCTAGAAGGCCACAGAGAAGAAAAGCTTCAGGACACCTGAGTGGGCAGTGGTTTCTTGAATATAAAGCCAGAAGCAAGGGGCTGGGGTTGTATCTCAGCAGTAGAGCACTCACCTAGCATGTATGAGGCCCTAGGTTCGATCCTCAGCACCACATAAAAATGAATAAGTAAAATAAAGGTATTGTGGGGGCTGGGGTTGAGTGGTTGAGCTCTCATGCATGAGGCACTGGGTTTGATCCTCAGCACCACATAAATATAAATAAATAAAAACAAAGATATTAAAAAATAGATAAAGGTATTGTGTTCCACTACAACTAAAACATAAATATTAAAAAAAAAACACAGAAGCAGGGAAAAGCAAAAATAAACAAGTGAAACTGTATCAAACTTGAAAAGGTCTACACAGCACAGGAAGCAATGGAGAGAATGAAAAGACAGCCTACATATCGGAGAAAACATGTGCATAGCATATAATGGATAATGAAGTAATATCCAGAAAATATTTTTTAAAACTCCTTCCATTCGATAGCAACCAAATAACCTGATTAAAAAGTGGGCAAAAGATGTAAATAGACATTTTTTTTGTAAGAAGATATACATAGGGTTCAATGAATTCATGAAAAGATGTTCAATATTACTTATCATCAAAGATACGTAAATCTAAACCACAATGAGATATAACTTCACATGCATTAAGATGGTCACTATTAAAGAGGCAAAAACAAGTGTTGGTAAGGATGTGGAAAAATTAGAACCTTTATGCACTATTGGTGGGATTGTAAAATGATGCAGCCACTATGAGATACACTATGAGGTTTCCTCAGAAGATTAAAAATAGAACTGTCCTATGATCCAGTAATCCCACTTTTGGGTGTATATCCAAAAGAATTTAAATAGAGACCTGAAGTATTTGCACACCCATATTCATTGCTGTATGATTCACAGTAGCCAAGATGTGGAAACAACCTAAGAGCCCAGTGTTGGGTGAATGAATAAAGAAAACGTGGTGTATATACACAATGGAAGATGACTCAGCCTTAAGAAAAGAAGGGAATACTGTCAAATGCACAGTATAGATGAATCTAGAAGACATTATGCTGAGGAAAATAAGCCAGTCATAAAAAGACAAATGCTATATGATTTAATTTATATCAGGCATCTAAAGGAATCAAACTCATAAAATAGAATGGTGGTTGCCAGGGGCTTGGGGGGGAGGGGAATGGAAAGATGTTCAATGGGTACAGAATTTCAATCATGCAAAATGAAAAAAATTACGGAGATCTACCATACAACAAGGTGTATATGGTTAACAATACTGTACTGTTTAAAAATTGTTAAGGGTAAATGTATATTTTGTGATTTTATTGTAATTAAAACAAAAACAAACAAACAAAAAAAACTTTCTTGATCCATGCTCTAGAAACTGCCTCATTATTGTTCTGGATGATGTTCCTCAAGCAGAGTCTTTCAGCCAGGCCCCAGGAGACTTATTTTCCAAATTCATGATAGAAAAGGAATGTAAAATAGCCTTCTTGATCCTTCAGGAGCTGAATGACAGGAAGAGTCCATCTGACTTCAGAGATTCAGGCTTGGTGGCTCAGGGACTTTCATTTGCAAGTAAGGACGCCACAGCACAATAGTAGAAGCTGGGGGGGGGGGCACACACCCCAGCAAGGTGGGAGAAAGTCACCTCAGGAGGGGTTGGGGGGAGGAAGTCATCTCAGGAGGGATTTGGGCCAGATTCCTGAAAGACAATCCTCAACACCACAATCCTGAATATTGAAATCCCAGGAGATCAATTTTCAGAAAATATAATTCTGAAAAAGATAATTTAAGAATTTTTTTAAAGAAACGTTTATATTTTAAAGAGGAATTTACTTGAGAAACATACAAAAACACAACAGAACACCACAGAGGGCACTTTACACAACAAAATAGGCAATAACAGTATGCACACTTTTTGCCAGTGTAAACACTCAGTTAAACTAGTGATGGCCTTATGGATAATGAGAAGACAAACCATATTTGTAAGGAAGTAGATAAAAAAAAGCAAACTGAATAAATACATTTTACTATAATTGGTAATCACGTGCATCTGCCTTTATAACTGTGAAAGGCAATCTAGGTGGTTTTTTTGTTTTTTTTTTTTAAGGTACTGGGGATTGAACCCAGGGCCTTTCCCATGCTAGGCAAGTACTCTACCACTGAGTCACATTCCTAGCCCTTTTTACATTTACTTTTTTATTTTCAGACAGGGTCTCACTAAATTGCCAAAGCTTGCCTTGAACTTGCACATTCCCAATGGCCTCCCAAGTTGCTGGGATTACAGGTGTGTGCTATCACTTCTGGTCATCCTGAGTCTTTTGACAGGGTTAATCAAAATTTATAATGAAGGTCGTGAATGTAACTTAGTAGTAGAACGCATGTCTAAACCCTGAGTTCATCCCTAGCACCGCCCCCCACAAGAAAATAGGTCACCATTGCATATTCAGTCACCCAAAAAAGCAGAATTCTCAAGAAATTTTATCTTTCATAAATGCAGATGTTTTAACAAAAAGGACATCTCTTCATTTATTGAGGAAACATTTACATAGACTCACAAGGCTTTCAAAATCAACATTTTGAGGGGCTGAGGATGTGGCTCAAGCGGTAGCGCGCTCGCCTGGCATGCGTGCGGCCCGGGTTCGATCCTCAGCACCACATACCAACAAAGATGTTGTGTCCGCCGAGAACTAAAAAATAAATAAATATTAAAAAAAAATCAACATTCTGATAATACAGTTTTTCTGCAAAGTCCCCTGTTCTGAAAAAGACAAAAACAAAACAAAACAAACAAACAAAGGAAAAACCCCTGCTCTGAGAGTCTTTACACAATTTATATCCCTGATAATGGAATCAATGTAAAAATGAAATATACAACATGGCTGTGTTAGTCAGCTTTCAGTCTCAATATATCTGAGGTAAAATTTAAAAGGAGAAAGGTTGGGCTGGGGATGTGGCTCAAGCGGTAGCGCGCTGGCCTGGCATGCGTGCGGCCGGGGTTAGATCCTCAGCACCACATACCAACAAAGATGTTGTGTCCGCCGAGAACTAAAAAATATTAAAAAAAAAATTCTCTCTCTCACTCTCTCTTTAAAAAAAATAATAATAAAAAAATAAAAGGAGAAAGGTTTATTTGGGCTCATGGTTTGAGACGCTTCTGTCTGTAGTCTCTTGGTTCCATCATTTGGGGCCTGAGGGGAGATAGAACATCACGGTGGTGAAGGCATGGTGGAGCCAAGCTGCTTAACTTATGGTCACTGGGAAGCAGAGAGAGTAAGAGAGAGGGAGAGAGAAGAGTCAAGGTCCCAGTGTACCCCTTCAAGAGCACATTCCCAATGTCCTCTTTTATCCTACTAGCCCCAACCTCTACCATCACCTGTGGACCAAGACTTCCACATGTGAACTTTTGGGGGAAATTTAAGATCCAAACCATAACAATAGAGAATTGTAAAAATGACACTGATGATTTAAAATAGTGGAGAAAAAAAAACCCTAAAAAATGAAGATAAGAAAAAAGCTAAAAAGTATTCAACATATAAAAAAGTATATTATGGAGGTAGTCCATAACAGCTACTGACTTCCACAATATTAACTGTATTTTGGAATCTTGTATCATGATGGAATAGCTGCTTTTTTTTTTTTCTTGTAAAGCATGGTTTTCCTCGGAGAATACATTCATTTTCCATGTGGTGCTCCTCTTTCTGAAATTCTTCTGATTTGATATACACTGACATGAGCATTCCCTATTAAATTTCCCCATCTTCTGTCATGCTTCTATGTTGTTTTGGGTCTGTGGAAATTCATTCCGCATGTACTCATATACAGACCACACATTTGGCAGAAACAATACTGGAGATGGAACTGCAACTCCATTGCCTAAGTGTCTTCTTATCCTACTGTGTACATAATTATTTTCAAACCATTCAGTAACTTTGCTGGCTTCTTCAGGCAAATGTGGCTTTAATTCATTAAAAGCCCGTGGGACTGGAGCTGCAATTCAGTGGTAGAGCCCTTGCCTAGCAGAGAGAGGCCCTGGGTTCCATCCCAGCATAGCAAAACAAAACAAAAATGGAATTTCATCTGACAGAAGGAATGCCAATGCAAAAATATGAAGTTTAATACCAGGTATTGAACCCAGAGTGGCTTAACCATTGAGCAACATCCCTAGTACTTTTTTTTATAATATTTTTTTTAGGTGTAGATGGACACAACACAATTCTTTTATTATTACTATTTTTATGTGGTGCTGAGGATTGAACCCAGGTCCTGCCCATGCTAGGCAAGCACTCTACCGCTGAGCCACAATCCCAGCCCCTCCACAGTACTTCAAAAAAATTTTTTTTTACTTAGAAACAGAGTCTCATTGAGTTGCTTAGGGCCTCTCTAAGTTGTTGAGGATAGCTTTGAACTCTTGATCCTCCTGCCTCAGCCTCCTGAGAGCTGCTGGGATTATAGGTATTGCCACCATGCCTGCCCCCCCAAAATATGAAGTGTTTTTAAACTGAAGTTTTTCTTGCTGCCTTATCATTTGGTCAAACTCATCTGAATTTCTCAAGTGCATTGGGATAAATGGAAAAAACAAACTTCATTGGTAACCTCTAGAAATTCAATTTTAGAAGACTTCATTACTCCTAATTCCAGACCTGTCATGATTTGAGGATTCAAATGAAATTTATTTTCTTCTGCAAAATCCACCAAGTTTTCAAGTAAGCATTTACAATGTGTTTTGCTTTTTCCATTCATTAATACACAAATAAGCTGATAAATTCCAGAGTTTTCAGATCCAACAGCAGCTTGAATTATATATATTTGAAAAAAAGCAGTGGGGGCAGTTTTGAAAGTGTCGTCCATTATCTAAAGTGAAATCTGAGTTACTTTTTTTCTGTTGGATTTAGAGGTAAATAGTCTTTAGCAGTCAAATTCCTAATCAAGAACCATTTAATGTGCTTTGTTAACACTGGAGGGACCTCTATATCAGCAAGTGTCTTTGGTTCAGAAGATCTCAGAGTTTGTTGAAATTTTTTTTATTCTCTTCAGGGCATTTTTTGAAGGTAAATATGGCCCTTTGTGTGAAGGGACAGAAGTATTACACTATTGAGTCTTGGCAATTATCTTGTACAAAACTGAAGAGGCCATAATCTCTCCCCAGAATTTGGCTTTCTACCCCTCTTATATATGCCTTCCTTTATTTTCCAGTGGGAGTTGCAGTTTTAGTAATTTTGGCTTTGAGAATTTCAACATTCTGGATTTTAATCTTTGGGGATAGTAATTTTCAGGGTTTTGATCTTTTGGGATTTCAATGTTCAAGGCTCAGTTTTTCAGAATCAGTGCTGGGTCAGGAGGAAACTACCCCCAAAACAGGGCCCAGCCACAGGGCCACTGCACTGGCTACCAAGGCTGGCTACCACCCTGAAGGCTGTTGAGAAGCATAGAAACACACAGTGAGGTCACCACGACAAATGGAAAAGTCCCACACAGTAAGTAGAAGGGTAATGGAATAGCTGAGATGGGAAAAAGAGGAGTCTGAAGTTCTGGGAATGATGTTGACACACTGAATGGGATTGAGAGTCTGATCAGGGCTGTGCTATTTTAAAACATCAACACTAATAAATAGTTTGATATTTGATCTTCTACAGGGTTAAAGGTAATCACCACTTTTCAGCTTCTTTGAGGCAGACTTTATAGTTGGACCCTTTGACACATTGTAAGTTTTAAATTTTTCATGCTAAAAATGATAGGCCCTTCTACAGATTAAAATTTTGAGATAACTATGTAACTATAGTAAACATAACTCAATGCTTTCCAGAAGTGGATTAGGAAGGGGAATACTTTGTGTCCACTACTTTCAGCCTGGACCATCCCCTTAACTTCAGGGCAGTATGATCCCCCACCTCATGATTAGTGCTATTCCACCAGGAAGGCATGTCTGGAGAAAGTCAAACAGACCAGTGATGTGAGCCATCAAAAAGCCACCCAGCTTGCTGCAGCCTTCATAATGTGGGAAAGCAACTCTGGACAAACCAGGAGACCACATTTGATGTCATCAGAAATTATCAGGAAATTTGCTACTTGATCCTATAAAGCTTAGGATATCGTTCTGTAAACCCTGTGAAAGCTTTGAAGTCATCTAATGCTTGAGACCCTAATGCAGTCATTTTTCAAAAGAAGGAGGGGCCAGGCTTTGTGGAGAGCACCTGTAGTCCCAGCTACTCAGAAGGTGAAGGTGGGAGGGGTGCTCAAATCCAGGAGACCGAGGCCAGTTGGGCAGCATCCTAAGATCTTGTCTCTTAAAAAAAATAAAAAATGAAAAAGGGGTGAACTACAGAAGGAAATACGAAGTTATCAGTAAATACCAGAGCTCAACATTTCTCATCCTTGGGTGATGTTCCCTGGTTAAAGGGGGGAAATAGCCAAATCTCTTGTGTTGCTTTGTTACTCAAGTAAGTACACATATGAAGCTAAGCATACTTACGCTAATCAGTATTATACTACTGTAAAAACAAACAAATTTAAAAATCCAAACACAATTACAAAAAAACAATTTAAGTTAACACCATCATTTTTATGTGACACACAATACTGTGTTTGCTGCAGATGAATTCTGCCCACCTGATTATGGTGCCAACTATAGAGACAGATTCTTTGCATTTAGGCATCAATGGCTTAACTTCTCCACCATTTTCTTATTTTTATTTTTTTAGTATCATTGTCATTTCCACGTCAAGTCTCTCTTTTTTTCTAATCAGAATTGAGCACTTCTGGGGCTGGGGCTGAGGCTCAGTAGTAGAACACTCACCTAGCATGTGTGAGGCACAGGGTTTGATCCTCAGCACCACATAAAAATAAAATAAAATAAAATAAAGGTATTGTGTCCATCTACAACTAAAAAATATATTAAAAAAAAAGAATTGAGCAATTCTAGTTGGGCTGTTTGGCAATGTGAATATAGAGACTGAAATGGTGTGTACTCAGTACTCAGTTATAAGTTGTTCAGACTCCTAGGACTATTATATAATAATTTGTTTAGATACCCTCAGTAGGGGCTTTGGATGTAGCTCAGTGGCCAAGCATACCTCCAGTACCAAGCATAATCTCCAGTACCAAAAGGAAGGAAGGAAGAAAGAAAGATGCAAAAGATTTCAAAGAAAGTCACTTATATTGAATTTAGTTATCAAAATATTAAAAAATAGAAATGTGATATTGATATGTACTCCTTTATGAACAGGTTAAGATCTAGCAACAGGTCTAATAACTCCCATAATTTCTAAGTAGTGGTAAGCATAAATGATATTTCAAGGGCTGGGATGTGGCTCAAGCGGTATCGCGCTCGCCTGGCACGCGTGCGGCCCGGGTTCGATCCTCAGCACCACATACAAGGATGTTGTGTCCGCCGATAACTAAAAAATAAATATTAGAAAATTCTTTCTCTCTCTCTCTCTCTCTCTCTCTCTCTAAAAAAAAAAGATATTTCAACAATTATAAAGTGATATAAAAATGTTATTTCTATAGACAAAGTCACAAATTTTACTAATATTTCATAAAACCACATATTTACTAAAATATCATGATATATTTAATAAATTTCAGAAGAGATTAGTGAAAATGATGTAACTTTCCCTGAATTTCATCCACAGACCCCTAAGAGGAACTGAGGACCCTAGGTAAGAACCATTGACCTAACCCAATTAACTAATTAACTTTGACATTAACCTAAGTGAAATGGTTAAAGTTATATACATGCATTCAAGATTAATAGCATCTTGGCCTTTGGGCTAAGATCCAGGGTAATATCTGTTCTTATCAGCTTGGATGATTAGAACATCAGGCTTGGATGATTAAAGAGTTGCTCAGGCCTTCCATAAAGAAGTATGGCTAAGACCCAAACCCAGCACACTTGGCCAGCAGTTCTCTGAACCTCTGTGGAACTATTAAGTATGAGAAGCTTCTTTACCCTGGCATGATGAGGCTCTCATCCGGATCTTCACCTTTCTTCTTCCTTTTTTTTTTTTTTTTGGTACTGGGATTGAACCCAGAGGCATTTAACCACTGAGCCACATCCCCAGCCCTTTTTTATTTTGGTACCAGGGATTGAACTCAGGGGTACTCAACCACCAAACCACATCCCCAGACCTATTTTGTATTTTATTTAGAGACAGAGTCTCACTGAGTTGCTTAGTGCCTTGCCATTGCTGAGGCTGGCTTTGAACTCTTGATCTACCTGTCTCAGCCTCCAGAGCTACTGGGATTATAGGCATGTGTCATAGCAACCAGCTCCCCAGCCCTTTTTATATTTTATTTTGAGGCAGGGTCTCACTAAGTTGAGTCTCACTCAGATGCTTAGGTTGTTTTTTTGTTGTTTGTTTAAGTGAGAGTCTTTGTTTTATTTATTTGTTTGTTTGTTTGTTTGTTTATTTAGTGGTGCTGAGGATCAAACTCAGTTCGTGCCTGACACATGCTAGGCAAGTGATCTATCAATCTATCAGAGCCACAACCTCAGCCCCTGAGGCTGACTTTGAAGTCGTGATCCATCCACCTGCCTCAGCATCCCAAATCCCTAGGATTACAGGTGCTGCTGATGGATCTTCTTTCATTCTTTTCTCTTCACAGTCACTGCAGCAGGCAGAGTGCATCCTCTTCTTAGCTCTTAATCACTCCTCCGGGGGAGGAACCCCACATTCCAGAGAGCATTTTTGTGGCTCCCAGGCCAGGAGGAAGGGCCCTTAAGAGACTGCTCATCCTCTGTGAGGAGGAGAGCGACTGCCCAGACTGCAAGGAGCTAAGGTTGTTAGACCATGAGGAGACCCCCAGAGCAATTAAGGGACCAGACAGTCATATGGTTGCCCCCTCCACCCACCCTCTGCCTGGAAAGGGCTGAAATGTCCTAGAGTTGCTAGGCAACGGGACAGAATTCAGTGATGACTGTACCCAGAGGATTGTTACACCCTCAGTAGTGTGTGGCATGTGGTGTGTGTGTGTGTGTGTGTGTGTGTGTGTGTGATGTGACGCATCACTTCCCTTGGAGGTCTAGAAGGGGGCAGAAAAATCAAATTTCTAGAGTGGTCTAAAGGAGTCAGATGGGGCTGACAATGGAGGCCAGGCTCACCGCAGAGAGAAGGTTGAAGGTGTCTTCTCCCCTGGGCAGCCCTCTCCTTATTACACCAGGACCTGACAAAATCTGCTTTTCATTCTGGCCAAGGTGCTAAAAGAGGTTGATAAAAGAATCCTTCAGAAGAAGATGCCAACTGATAAGATTTCACAGCTGCCCCTGCAGCATGGGGTATGAGCATAGGCTTAAGAACCAAGCTCTCTGCATCCAGCCCCCAGGGTAGACTGTGTGACAGGCCTCCTTGAACCTAGGCCTCCACCTCTGCCAAACTAAGTAATAAAATCTGTCAGAGTCACTATGAGCATTAATTGTGTAGGTCAACTTGAATCTAACATGAGAAAACCAGCAGAAAATCTAAATTGAGGAATTTTCTGCAAAGCAACTGACTTGAGTACTTTAAAATATTGATGACTTGAAACCACTCCCACCTTCTTAAAAAAAGTATAGTTTTGTTTTGTTTTGTGTTTGGTTTTTGCTTTTGGTTTGGGAAATTGAAACGAGGGGCACTTTACCACCAAGTTACATCCATAGTCCTTTTTATCTTATTTTGAGGTAGGGTCTTACTAAATTGCCAAGGCTGGCCTCAAACTTGTGATATTCCTGCTTCAGCCTCTTGAGTCAATGGGATTACAGGTGTGTAACAGTTCACCTGGCTTAGAATTGCATTAAATTAAAGGAGACTAAGAAGCCATGACAATCAAAATGTAGTGCATGATCCTTGATTAAATCCTAGATTTTTTTTTATTATAAAGGACATTTTCAGACAATTGGAAAAATTTGAATGTGGACTTATAAAATACTGTTGTATTAAGTAAAATGTCTTACTTTTGATGATGGTTTCTGGGTTGCATAGCAGAATGTCTTTTTCCCTAGAAGACACATGCTGAAGTTTTGGGGGTAAAGAATCACAATGTCTCTAATCTATTCCAAAATAGTTTAACAAAACATACATATTCAGGGAGAGGAAACAAATGTGGCAAATGTTAACTGGGGAATCTAGGTCATGGGTATTCATTGTACTATTTTTATAACTTTTAGGTAGGTTTGAACATTTCCAAAATTAATATATATATATATATATGAAAAGGTGTGCACAGACATCGCTTAGCACAGGGCCTGGCACAAAGAAGCAGTCAGTAGATACTTGCTCCTTATTATGTTAGTTGACTTGTGTGTCCATGTGGGGATGATTTTTTACACTAAGAGAACAAGGCTGCAGAATAGTGGAATGACTGGCTTTTGGCGTAAACTGAGGATGCTCGAGCTTCCCTCACTCTGTCTGGCCCTTCAAGAGGTGTGAACAAGGCTCCTGGACAAACAGAGAGGCACACCCTCATGGATGGCAGCATCATGCTCACCTCTATTGTCTGAGCTCACTTGGTCCAGCTCATCAGCCAGATCCATCGCCTGGCCTTCAGACTTCTCCATTGAAGATGAGAGATCAGAGCCAGAAAGGATGCTTGAGGGCTGGGAGGAGGCAGCCCCCCAGGTGTGGAACTTGGAGAGCAGATGATACCTCTGTGAGAATGGGAAGGAGGTGCCCATTCCTCTGGGGGACGCAGCCTCTGTCCTGGTACCAGCCACCCAGCAGCAACAGATACACAGCTGCAATTAATCCTTTCTATTAAATATTGCCTTCTATTTATTGAATGTTAGGCACTTTCAGTGACTTATTTTTGAAATCTTACAATAATAACTCTTCAGATAGGTGTTAGGGGATGGGGATATAGCTCAGTTGGTAGAGGGCTTGCCTCCCATGCACAAGGCCACGGGTTCAATCTCCAGCACCACACAAAGAGACACTGGCAAGATAGATGTTAGTTTGCTCATTTCACTTGTGGGGAAACAGGCTCAGAAAGGTTTAGCAGCTCAGTTAAGTGCCTGAGCAATACATTAGACTCTGAATCCAGGAATTCCCAACTCCTGAGCTCTCCTACTACTGACAGCTCCATCTTCTGTTTGTGCAATTTGATACTGTACAACTCCCTCCCTTATATGGTCTGCAAGCCCCCCAAAATGATGAAGATGACTTGTGAGAAGACTGAGAGAAGGGACTTACTCAAGATCATCAGCATGACTCCCTCACTTATGATCATCAGGCTAAGACAAATACACTCTTGTAGAGTGGATGGATTATGAACAAATGAGGTGGCTCTCTTTAACTTCTGCTTTAAGAATCCCCTTGATTGCTGAAAGGTGCTCCCTTGGAGAATTCTTCTGGTCATCTTTTGACTTCTGGGTTCCTCTTTTGATTCCACCACTCATGATATCTGTCTCTTACCTAGCTATGTTCCTGCCAATCCAGGTGTTACCCTCCTGTATCTCAGCAAGGCCAGGACCCAGCCCATTTCTTCCCATCTCAGGCCCCAAGCCCCTCCTCTTGCTTCCTTAGTGAAACATCTTCTTCCTTCTAGTGGCTGCCTCCTTTTAAGACACATTATGACAACTACCATATTCCATTGATTCTTGATTTCTCTTTCTGCAGAAGTTCCTGTATTCACCTTACTACTATCTACCCATCCTTCTAATCATTTATCACTTAGCCATCCATCCGTCCAGCCATCCAGTTTTCTACTGATTCAACCTTTATTGAGCATTTACTGTGTACCATAAACAAAGAGAAACAAGGCCTACCTCTTGCCTTTGGGCAAGCCCCAGCCTGTAAGGCAAAGACAGACAAATATTACTGTGGGTTGAAATTTCTAAGGGCTGGAGATCTAGTTGGTAGAGTGTTTGCCTAGCAATAACAAGACCCTGGGTTCAATCCCCAGCACTGCCAAAAAGAAAAGGTATTGAAAGTTCTAGAAATATGTATATAGTAGGAAGCATAGGACTTCAGAGGAATAAAGGGTGAACTGGCCAATGGTTGAGAAAGGCCTCAGGGAAGGTCAGCATCTGAGCTATGACTATGAGTCCCCTTCCTTTTCTGTTCCTACTCTATGGCCATCAATCCCCCTGTCCTTCCTCTATCTAGTCACTTTTTTGTTTGTGGATGCCTGGGCTGAGGGTAGTCTCCGGATAAAAATCAAAGATGCCTCCCCAAAAGTTGCAGAGGGGCTGAATTTTCGCTCTTGGATTTTCTGCCTTAATTAGACTAACTCACTCTCTCTTTCATCTGTCAGAACAGCTCTCTTTTTATTACTGGACACTTGCACTCAGACTGCAGGAGATCTTCCAGGGGACTGGACTGCTACTGTGTCCAGCGGCTTCTGTGGAAGAGTCTCATTAGAACTTTATCATAGAGGAGCCACAACTATGCTGCCAGGGGTCAACTGACGACATAGCCCCTCAGCCAGAAAGCCTTGCCTCCCCCTCTACTTCAAGTGCCTTCCTCTAGGCAATCTGTGGCCCTGCAAACAGCATGTTCAGGGGCCAGCCTGATCTCTAGCTCACATGGATTTATCTGCTCTGATGGCCCTCTGGCTGCAATGTTTAGACTAGTAAGACCATGCTTCCCCTGGAGTCCAGGGCTAAGAACAGAGAAATAAATAAGGTGGATGGATGCTTGATGGCTTCCTGTTCCCTGGGCTGTTGGGAGGTTAGTATCTGGTTCCCTTCATCTCCAAGCTGGCAGTGAGGCAGCAACCCAGCAGGTGTAGGGACACTGCCGACTCATGTGCAGGAATAGCATCACAGAGGTTTCTCATCCCTTTCTGTCCCCTAAAGCTGCACCCCAAGGCCAAGACTGTCACGCTCTCCTGCTGAAGGTTGGAGGACAGTGAGTGACTTGGTCTGAAGTTGGTCTTCTTTATCCCCTCAATGGCAAAACTGGGATTGTGATTCTCTATATCTGTGAGGACTCTTCTGTAGGATCAGACAGTAAGCAGCTTTAGAGCTGGTAGGAGCATACCATAGTGTGTCTGGCTCTTACTCTCCTATGCTTGCAGATCCCTGGGAGCTTCCTTTGGCGAAATTCCCTTCCCTCTCATCCTCCCCCTGGAGTTTTGGTGAAGCTGGAGGATCATGTTGGGAGGAAGCCTGGACTATGTCCCCAGGGAGGTCCACTACACCAGCATCTAGACTCAACCTCTGGATGAATCTGCCCTCCTCACTCCAGCTGAAAGGCTGTGAGCCTATGAGAAAGGGAAGCTAGATGAAGACCATCATCAATATTGACTAATTAATGACAAAGACAAAAGCCAAACGTAATTAAAACCTGCAGTGAGTTGGGTAAACTTGCAGAGAAAACACCTTGAAAATTATCACATGGGCATCCTGGGGAAAACCCAACTGTAAGGCCAGACGATGGTCATGGAAAAGTTTAGTTCAGGATCTCTCAGACATCTAGAGGCTCTTGCAAGTTCAACCAATAGCTGTTTTCTGATTGTGCAGGTCTTTATGTCAACAGAACCCAAAGGGGGCCAATGTTCATAAGTCAGCAGCACCTTGGTTCTGTGCGGTGGCCCTGAAGGCATGTTGCTCAGATCTCTCTCTAAGAGAACCTGCAGGGACAATGCAGTGAGCTGAAAGCATCCCAGCAGCTGCTGCGCCTTTCTTCCTGCCTCAGTGTTCTTGTTTCCCTGGCTGCTTCTAGACAAGTGGGAGCATGGCTGGGGTACAGGCTGGGTTGAGCCATTTCTGCCCATGGAGATGGCCTTCTAATAGACTATTTTCCATGGGATTCCTCACTGGCCTGGCTGAGACTTCCTGGCTGAGAGTCCCACTGTCATCTGATGCTTTTCCCTCCTGATTCTTCCATTCCTCTCTTCTTCCCCAGGTGTAGGTTCTTCCTGCTTCCCCCTGCTTCTTTCTTCTGTATCTTCATTTTGTTTATTTATTTATTTAGTTGTAGTTAGACTCAATACCTTTATTTTATTTATTTATTTTATTTATTTTATTTATTTATTTTGTGGGGCTGAGGGTCGAACCCAGTGCCTAGCACGTGCTAGGTGAATGCTCTATGGCTGAGCCACATCCCCAGCCCCTACTTTGTTTATTTTTAGGTGGTGCCACGATCGAACCCAGTGCCTCATGAATGCTTGGCAAGTGCATTACCATTGAGCCACAACCCTGGCCCTCCCCTGTATCTTTAACAGTTATTTTCTTGCATGTATAATTGTGTTCACATCTGCTTCTCTAAGGACCCATACTGACAGTCTAATACATTCATGGTCTAGGTCCAGCAGTACCAAAGGGTTGATTCTTATAGTAGGTAAACCTGGGAAACTTTTTTTTTTGGTACCAGGTTGAACCTGAGGGTGCTCAACCACTGAGCCACATCCCCTAAACCTTCGGAACTTTATAATATCTGGAGAGTCTTGTGGATAGAATCATTTTTGTTGGGAAGGAGGCTGGAGGCTGCAAAATCAGAGAAAATGAACACAATGCTCATCAGCAAATGCAGCAAGCTGGGAAACCTATCATGCATGTTCACTTTTGGGGGAGCACCACATAGGACTGGAGTTTTTTTTTGGAGGGTACCAGGGATTGAACTCAGGGGCACTCAACCACTGAGCCACATCCCCAGCCCTATTTTGTATTTTATTTAGAGACAGGATTTATACTGAGTTGTTCAGTGCCTTGCTTTTTGCTGAGGCTGGCTTTGAACTCTTGATCCTCCTGTCTCAGCCTCCTGCTGGGATTACAGGCGTGTACCAGTGCACCTGGCTAGGACTGGGTTTTAATTCTAAACCCACCATCTCTTTGGGAAAATTACTGAGGTTTAATTTTCTCATCTATAAAATTGGAATAATTTTACTTACTGTGCTGGTTGTAAGAATGGAGAGGATGGGTTGGGGTTGGGGCTCAGTGATAGAGCGCTTGCCTAGCATGTGTGAGGCCCTGGGTTCCACCCTCAGCACCATATAAAAATAAATAAACAAAACAACAAAAAATTTAAAAAAAAGAATGGAGAGAATAATGCATATAAAGCACTGGCACAAGACTCTCAGTTCAGAGGAGCTCTTGCTAATTATTAATGTTTCCTTTTGGGAACAGAAAGAACACCATCCCCTTGCTTGAAATCAAGCAATGGCTGGATTGAAAAGAAAGGCAATGGGTCATCCTGGGAGAAATTGGGAGCCTGTCCCCCTCTGGTGATGGGTCCCTGCATTATAGAAGGTGAGTGCTCTTCTTTCACCAGGTGTGGTGAAAGACGAGCACTGACTTCTTTCGCCTGACCTTCATGGACCAGTAAGGTGAGGCGTGACCTCCTGAGGGAAGGGCCAGAGGTGGAGAGGAAAGGACCTCAGAATTTAAGGAGCACTATCTACAGACATTATGGGAAATGAATGAGGATTTGAGTCTAGAAGTGGAGGGGCCCCTTGGGGCTCCCCTTCTTTCCCCTGTTCAAGGTCCTGAGCCTTGAGAGAAGTTAAACAATACTAGCCCCATTCCCCTGTGCCCAGGGAAACTGGGCTATCCAGGATGGAATGACTTCTAAATGGGCCTCTTGTGCTCTGAGGGGCCAGTCTATAGCATAGGATTTGGCTCTGTGTAGGGGGATCAGAGCACTTAGTAACAAGGAGGAATTCCAAGAGATACAGCTCCAATGTCCAGCCCTGAGAAGGCCCTATAGCCCACAGCCTGCAACCCCTCCAGCTCTGGCCTGGATGCCCAGTCTAAGGCAAGTCCAGCTGGATACCACCACTCTCTGCCACCTCCTTGGCAGCTTCTTTTAATAAGTCCAATTTCTGGAAAGGAAGGGTAGAGCACAAATTAAGTTCCGCAGGGGTTGACCCTATGTAAAATAATGTCCCTGTAGGTCACAGTTTGTCTTGCCAGTCCCTATTCTTTCCTCTTACTTAAAACCTTCCTGCCCATAACAGAGGTGTCCAGTTCTGGCCATCTGGATACTCTGACCATCACCATTTTTCTGCCTAGGGGAGAATAACCAATAAACTAATCCCATTAAGAGACTTCATTTGTTTTCCACTCTCCCAGGGCAGGAATCAGTCAGTTCAGCTGAGTTGGATTGTATTCTTTGCAAAAGAAAAAGTGGAGGAAGGAAGTTTGTCAGTGCCCCTCCCATAATCCCTTCTACCCTTCATCTAATTTCACTTTCCAAGTCCCTCAACTCTGTTTCCACAAACTCTAGCTCTTTCAGTTTCTGTTTATCTGTGTGTCTATCTCTCCCTTCCTCCTATTTGGGAAGCACACAAACCTGGGTTGGACACTTTGGGCAGGTTACTTACCCTCTGCCAGTCTTCACATTACCAAACAGTATAAAATCTGAGGCATTAGCTTTTCTGAGGATTAAATGGGATGAGACAGGTTCCCCACTGAAGCCCTTGTGAAGGGCCTGATTGGCTGCTATGGATCTGGAGTTGCTATAATTCTTAGGCAAGGAGAATGGAGCAGGGAGTGGGATAGGGCAGAAGGCTCCTGAGGGTCCAAAGTTCATGCACTGGCAAATAAAATTAACTCAGGGGTTAAAGGGGCTCTGTCCAGAAGCATCTCCTTTCTCTGGTGCTGGACTGGACAGTCCCCTGGCTTCTATCTGCTCTGTACAGGTCTCTGATGAATCATGTGTTCAACTAGAACATCACTGAGCCATGTCTGGGATGGGCCCTTTTAGTCATTTTATCTCTTGATTCTCCCAGCAATCATCATAAGATACCAGTTATTCCTGTGATGCAGTGGAAGAAATGAAAACTCAGAATAAGTACTCAGGTACCTTGGAGAAAGACATCTGACCCAGGGAATCAGGTAAGCTCTCCTGGAAAGTCATGGCAGAGTGCTCACAGATACCCCCACCTCCAAATTTGGGGAATGGGGTTAGAGTTCCTCTCCAAAGCCAGGTCAACAGCAAGGCTAGGTACAGATGACATCTACAGGGTGCCCTCCCTCTCTCCCTCCTATTCCACCTTTCACAACAGGGTCATCCCAAAAGTACAGCAGTCCCCACAAGGGGTGAGGGAGTTGGGGGGAGTGCATGAAATAGGAAAGATCCATCTCTGACTTTGCACCTCTTGCATGAGCTCTGAAGGCCTAGCCTACTGTTCTTCCTCCTCTGGAGGGCTTGAGATTTCTCCAGGGTAGGGGAGGAACAGGACAGACTGAGGTCTATCCTCTCCTTCTCCAACTGTATTCCTTCTACATTTCCCACAATATCCTCTGAACCAAAATCATCTCCTTGCCCTCCTACCAATTATTTTCAGTGCTGGGGATTGAACTCAGAGCCTCACACATGCTAGGCAAGTGCTTCACCACAGAGCTACACCCCCAGCCCTTCCTTGTTATTCTCAATGCCAACAAATAACCGTGTTTTTTTTTTTTTTTTTTTTTTTTAGTATCAGGGATTGAACCCAGGGTTGCTTAACCACTGCCACATGTCCAGCCCTTTCTTATATTTTATTTTGAGAGACAGGGTCTTGCTAAATTGCTTAGGGCTTCACTAAGTTGCTAAAGCTGGTTTTGAATTTGTGATCCTCCTGCCTCAGCCTTTCAAGCTGCTAGGATTGTAGGTATGTGCCACTGCACCTGGCAAACAACCTCTCTTTGCTCACACAGCAAATCCCATTTTTGTTTGAAACTGTTCTAGGGCCCTTCTTACTCAAAAAGTAGTTGTGATGCAGCTGGGGTTGTGGCTCAGCGGTAGAGTGCTTGCCTAGCATGTGTGAGGCACTGGGTTTGATGCTCAGCACCACATGTAAATAAATGAATAAGAAAAAAGGCCCATCAACATCTAAAATAAATATTTTTAAAAAAGAGACCTTGAGGGGCTGGGGTTGTGGCTCAGTGGTACAGTGCCCGCATAGCATGCACGAGGCACTGGGTTTGATCCTCAGCACCACTTAAATGTAAAATAAAGATATTGATTGTGTCCACCTAAAACTAAAAAATAAATAGTTTTAAAAAAGAGAGACCTTGAGGGGCTGGAAATGTGGCTCAAGCAGTAGCGCGCTCCCCCGGCATGCGTGCGGCCCGGGTTCGATCCTCAGTACCACATACAAAGATGTGCCCGCCGAAAACTAAAAAAAATAAATATTAAAAAAATTCTCTCTCTCTCTCTTTAAAAAATTATTTAAAAAAAAGAGAGACCTTGTAAAAACAAAAAGGAGTTGTGAACCAGACATAGTGACACATATCTATAGTTCCAGCCCAAGCAAGTTACTCCTTGTCTTACTGTCTCTGCCTACAAGCTCTGTCTTCTGACCTGGGTAGACAGACATCTAGGAGATCTACTGGATTCATAGGAGCTCAGAGGGGGAATCGCAGAGAGGCTCACTTTGTATACAAAACAGCTTTATTAAAATTCAGCTATGGGGGTACTTACAAAAATTCTATCAAAAAGTACAAATTTTAAATAAATTCACTAGAAATGTGGCAGCCAGACATACTAGCCACAGTCACAACTCCAAAAGCCTTGCAGGGAGGGGAGGATTACAGAAGAGGTTCCCAGGGCCCTTGGAAGAGGCTTATCACAGGGGTCTTTGGATGCCTCCAGGGCCTGGTTTTGGAACTAGGAGGCAAGGCTCTGCTTCAGTTTTCCTTTCTGTGGAAAAATGAAAAGAAATCTAGCAGGTGTAGGAACTTCTGGGTTTGGAGCAAAAAGGCACAAAAGCCATTTATAAGGCACAAGTCCTCTCTTTAGTCCTGAGGCACATGGGATGGACAAGTGTGGGGTCAGAGCCACAGGGACTCTGGCTGTGATCATGCTCCTTGCTGGTGTCATATCTGGGGTTGGCCACAGGTAAAATTAAGGTGGACCAGGAACTGTGCAATCCCTGGAGGCCTGGGGCCAGTATTTAGATCAGATGTATTTCTTCATGAGCAAACTGGTGTCTGGCTCTGCCAGAGTAAGGATCATTCTGGCCTCCAAGAGTTCCCCCGCTGGGAAGCAGCAGGCTTCCTGTCAAAATCTGCCTTCTGAGCCACTCTAGGCACCCTCTCTAGGCAAAGAACTCCTGAGAGCAGCCCCTGACATCCACATATCTAGAGAAGCCCCAAGCCCCAGAGTCAAGGTTTTTCTGAAAGGCAAGCAGAAGCACAAGAAGCTGGAATTGTCAATACCAGCCCCCAAAAGCTGCTGGCCCGCATCCAATGTCATTGGTGACAGGCTTCCCTGGTGACATTAGGCAGTGGGTAGGCAAAGAGAGAGAAATCCATGATATACTTAGGTAGCACGTCCTGCAGCAGGGACCATGGGGTACTGCACAGGTGATAGTGCAGGCTTTCAGGGCTGGCAGGCCGGTACCAGGCCTGGCGAGCTGGGAATCGGACATGGGGTGGGGCCCGGACCCACTCCAGCACCTGGTTGGCATCCGCCTCCAGCCTCTCATAGGAGCCCACAAAGTCGTAGCGCACTGCACAAGGTTGGCATAGGTGGTACACAGGCATCCAATGCTCATTCATACGCTCAGGATCCTCATCCACCAGGTATCTCAGGAACTCTGGGAAGGTGACATCATCACCTGCTGGGCTGGGTCCAGCTCCAGCCCTGTACCGCTTCACGATCTCGGCTCCATAGCGTTGCTGGTACTCTCGGATCTCGCCAAACTTGTTGCGGTATGCAGAGAGGAGGCGTTCCAAGGGGTCCCGCACAAATAGGAACTTGAAGTAGTGCTGTAGGCGGTATCGAATCTCCTCAGGTCGCAAATCTGCCAGGAACATCAGGTCACTGTGGTGGTCCATCTTGAGGCGGACATCCACGCTGTCCAGGACACCTGCCAGCACTTTCAGCACCCGCTTCCAGTTAGAGCAGGCCACTTTAGGGACGTAGCAGTAAAGGAACCGGTAGCGGTCACTTACGAGAATGTGACGCAGCAGGGTGCGCCGCTGCCCCACCGGCAAGTCCCAGGGGTCCCGGGGCATGCCAGGTTGTCCACACACTGCCCGCAAGGTCCGGTTCCGGACGTCCTGCCGAACTTGCAAGTCCGAGTCCCCAGAATCCAGGGACAGCCCTCCAGACTTTGGGACTGTCCCGCGCCAGGCCGCGCCCTCGCGGCTGGGAGGGTGCAGGGGAAGGGGCTTCATCTCCGCCAAGATACCCCGCTCGATCATGAGCAGCAGCCCACTGGAGGCCACGATCACGCCAAACATCAGCATGGACGGCAGCAGCAGGGGCGGTCCCCCCAACCCGGCCCGGGCTCTGCCCAAGGGGGCCCGCCTCAGCGCCCGGCCCAGGGGCTCGGCGCCATTTGGGGCCGCCAGCGGGGTCAGTGGGCGGGGGAACATGGTGCTCCCGGTGTGGGGGCCTGCGAAGGCTGGGCCCATCCGAGCGCTGCCGGGGAGGCGAGCTCGGGTTGGGGGTAAGAGGAAGGTTTGGGCCCCAGAGACCCGGGAAAGGGAAGAGCTGGTGGGTGGCCCCGGCCCACCGGGGTGCCGGCTCCCGGGCTGAGGCACCGGAGCAGGCGGCGGGCGGGCGCAGCAAGGGACCAGGGCCGGATGTCCCGCCCGGCCGCTCTCCGCCCCCGGCCCGCCGTGACACAGGCGCGAGGGCGGGCCCACGCCAGGGGCGGGGACAGGGGAGAGTGCCCCTGCGGGTAGCAGGCTGGGGAGGGTGCACGCGACCCCGACCCGGGAGAGGGCGCCTGAGCCAGGGCCTCCCCAGTCCCCCGGGCTGAGGGACCAAAGCCTGTAAAAACCCCGAAGGCGGAAAAGAGCCAGGTCGAAGTCCCATCCCACAGTGCGTGCCCTGCCTCAAACTCTGGCCTAGCGGAGCCCCTCCTCCAACAGAGGGTCTGGAGGCAGAGGGGCCCGAAGCACTTTCGTGTCCGGACATGAAGGAGCCTGGCTTTCTAGATGGAAGCAGTCTTCAGTGAGCTTACCCACTTAGCCGCCCTCAATTCCCTCAGCTAGTCAGGTCCCGGCCACTCAAGGAAAGAAAGGCAAGGCTGTCAGGCACTGGCCAACGTCTCCATGGTGACCCTTGGGTTTAGCAATACCTGGGGACTTCAGAGTTTATCCACTACGTAATGCCGAAATGTCTGGAAATGGAACCTCTCCTGTAAGTCTGAAGCAGTGGGATAACTGGGGCACTCTGGGTAAGGGCTAATGACTAATTGGTGCCTCTGGATCCCTAGTATGACCTGTACACATTTTGAAAGGTGAGCTGGAGGGCAGCGAGGAGCAGGGAAACAGCAAGTAGCCTCCTTGCCTGGAGCCAAAAGTGTGCTCAATGGCACCAGGCTGTCCCTGAATATTAGAGACAGATCCTGGAGTGCAGTGAATGTCAGTAGACAGCCTGTCCCAATCTGAATTGTGAAACTAGATTAAGTAAGCATGCCCACTTGACTATCCTATGTATGGGGCACCAGCAAGGTCCTGAAGCAGAGTAGCAATACAATTACACCCTAGTGTAGTGAGGCAGTGCCTGCTAAGTGTATTGTATTCATTATCTCTAGTTGTCACAGCTAGCCTGGCAAGTAGGTACTATGGGCATTCCCTGTATAGCAAAACAAAGAGGCTCAGATTTCTAATTATGATCCTTCAAAGATTAATGGAGCAAAACATGGAATGGATGGGAGGGGGTTAACAGCTGACCTCAGGACAGGGCAGGGGCTGTTGATGGTAAAGGCATAGAAGATGGAGTATTAAAGAATGAAGCTACTATTGGTCAGATGGATGAGGGGGTTCTGAAGGAGAGCTAGAGAGCTCATGAAAAACCACCCAATCCTAGCCACATGAGAGGGCACAAGAGCAAAAATTCAACAAGTCAGGGCAAATACTGAGAAACTTAGAACACGCTCCCTTCCCTGCCCCACCAGCCTCAATGCTGTCAGGTCACTTTTAGTCTTCACCACACTGCTTCTGGCTTCAAATGGCAGTAAATGTATAGAATTCTGGTGGTAGGATTATTTTCTACTGCAATCACCCCCCCATAAGTACATCTTTTATATTAAGGGGGGAGCCTTTAAAAAGTCTGACAATTTGGCTGCCATGTGCTGACTTCCCTGTTAGAAGGCAGTTTTCTGCGTTAGCAGTCCTTGAGGTAGTCTTATTTACTCTGGGGGGAGTCCTTGCCTGTAAAATGAGGATAGGTTAACACCCATCTCAAGAGACTCTTGTGGGTAACATACTGATGGTAGTGCTGTAGCCAGTCCATAGTGGTATCCATGCCACTGATAACCTCTAAGGAAAGAGAGCTCGAGGTTTGGGTAGCCTCTGCTAACCAGGAATCTCCACAGCATTACAACTAGCTGCCTCACCTTGAGCCAACACTAAGGCTTCAGGACTATGAATGGGCTGAACCAGGGGTCCAGCAAGTCACCAACCCTTGAGCCCATAATGTGGCCTTTATTCCCCAGCAAGCAAGTAGTGCCTGCTGTTAAGAGACTGAGCCTAGGTCAGTTTCTGCCAGTCAGTCACCCAAGGTGATGAATGGAGTGTTTTCACCAAACATACTTAGGGACCAACTCCCATGGCATTGACCAGGTGAAGGTTGGTAACCCAAGGATTTCACACAGACCACAAGTCAGGAAGTCAACTTCATGGGACCAGGGTTGTAGCTCAGTGGCAGAGCGCTTGCATAGCATGTGTAAGGCACTGGTTCGATCCTCAGCACCACATAAAATAAATAAAACAAAGGTATCATGTCCATCTACAACTAAAATATATATTTTTTAAAAAGTCAACTTAAAGTTCCTATTCCTGTCTCCTTGCCACAGTCTCCCTTCCCCCTACTTTCCTGCCCTTGTTGCTTACTGGCCTCAGTGAGCATCCATGTTGCAAAGGGTAATTAAGTGGGACTCCAAAATATGAATGGCGAGTCCTTCCATATTTACCCACCAAAAAATGACAGCACACACAAGCGATGATCCTTTTCTAAATCAATACAATTTCTCAAATTTATTTATTTATTTTCTTAAAGAAGTACTTCTAATCTCTGTCAAAAGGGAGGTGAGGAAAGGTTCCCCCGCTCCCTTGTAAACACTGAAATACAGATCTGGGAAACCAGGATCAACACACACAAAAAGTGCATTTTACAAAATATCAACTAAAATATATTTTACATGGATTATGTTTCCATTGAAATTCTACCAGCTGCATTTTCAGGTTCGAAAAAATATTTCCACATCTAAGAGATTTCAAAAGCATTTAAGTTCTGGGCAGCAGACCCTGCCTCCTGAGAGGAGGGGCCCTGATCTCCTCTCCTATAGGTGAGGCTAGGCTCCTTGGCAGCACCCTGGGAATGGGCAGACTCCAAGGCTGGCTCTCTAGGACCCCCACTGCCACTCTGCAAACTCTTTTATTATCCCACCTTCCTATACCCATGCCTTCCTCCAAACAGCTTATTCAATACAAGGAGACCCAAGTCCCTTCCCTTCAGGTTTGGGATCAGCTTCCCAAGCAAAAATTCACCTCTGAAGCCTCCAGGCCACACCCAGCCCAATGAC
Organism: Spermophilus citellus; assembly: GCF_964194105.1. Lineage (NCBI taxonomy): Eukaryota > Metazoa > Chordata > Mammalia > Rodentia > Sciuridae > Spermophilus > Spermophilus citellus. Next base: position 138,369,758 of record NC_138185.1, read on the forward strand.
CAATCAGGAGGACCTGTCTTCTAAGATCAGGACAGGGCCCACAGGGGTTGCGAAGGGTGCCCTCAGAATGCACTTCCACCTCCCTCTGCAGCACCTGTCACATTTGTCCTCACCCATTGCCACCTCCTAGGCTTGCTGGGCCTGTATCTGCCACTTCCTGAGAGAGGACCCAGGGTCATCTGCCTTGCCCTCATGGAAGTGCTCAGCCAGCAGGTTGCCAGCACCAGGCCCACGCCACACTGCACCTCATTCCCTCTCCTCACCGTGCTCCTCTTTGGTACAAATAGTAAGTAACTGGGTCTCCAGCCCCCTCAAGAGAGCCCAGTTGTCAGGGTCTGGCCTAGTCCAGGCAAGGACCACAGGGAGCTGAGCCTCCTAATCAATCTACTCTAGGGAGCAGCATGAGTGAGAACAGGGCCTCTGGGCAATAGGAACAAACTGAAAATGCAAGTTCTTAGCTCCTAGGTAAGTGGCTGCAGCTCAGCAGGTCTGTGGACTGATACAGTGTTGATTCTCGCTGGGATGTAAATTAGTGCAATCTACAAAAAGACTAGGGTAAAGGGGTGGCAGGGCGAGGGGAGCCACAGCACTCCTTTGGTTTGATTTCAGGTGGGTGTGGCTTGAAGAGTCATGTGTGAAGTTCTGCAAGAGGTTTCCCAGAACCTCCAAGTGTAAGGCAAGAGGAAAAATCTTCAATAAATCAGGTAGCAATTTTCCTTGCCCCCTGCCCCCCACCCTCTTCCAGCACCCATCCACCCTCCCAGACATGACAAGCCCCACATTGATTAGTTAACTTTCTGGGAATCCAGACCCACTGGGTGGTCTCAAAGGGAGGGGGACAGGAGGCTGACTCCCACAAGTGGACCACACCCATGAATGCAAGGGCTGGGTCAGCTTGTCCCAGCACCAGTGGCTACTGCAGGGGCAAAGGAGGAAAGCCAGGGAAAGGCCCCGAGTCTAGGAAGAGGAAGTCAATGCTCTGGAAGCCAGACTCTGGCTCTTTATGTCTCAAAAGAACAAACTCAGAGCTGTGCTAGAATCTAGAGCCTGGTCCCAGGCGGATGGGGAAGAAGCGGATCACAGTGGGTGAGGTAAAGCTGGCTCCTGCTCCCCCTTGGAGGGCCCAGGGGAGGCTACAGAAGGGCCTGCTGGGCCTGGTTCCCAAAGGATCTTACACCTTCTCCTTGCCCCAACCCCTACTTGGCCTGGGTCCCTCAGGTTTGGCCCAGCCTCAGGGAAGACTGCTTCTTTGTGAGTCTTCACCCAAGGGACCACAGACAGGTACCTGGGCCAAGATGAGGGCTTGATGAGGGCTCTGATGCTTTTCTTATACCCTGGCATTCCCTTCCCTCCCATGGGGCCCAGAACCCAGAGGGGCCCCTGCCCTCCCCCCACCAAAGAGAATCAGAGGCCCCTGTGTCCCCTTAACCAAGTGCTGTGCTTCAAGCAGTGCTCCCTGCCCTGAGCCCCACTTGCTCATGGGCAGCCCCAGTATGAGCACAAGGAGGCTACTGGGGGTTCTTGAGGATGCGGCCATGGCGGAAGTCATAGACATGGCGGCAAAGGAACACCAGCTCAGGGTCCGTGTCCTCCGGCACTGTGCGGTGTGGTGGGGTGGAGTAGTCTGCAGACGGGGGCACCAGTGCTGTCTTTCGGCTGGGGAGACCCTCGCCTCGTCGCTTGGCCATGGCACAGAATCTGCAGTTATAGACCATTTGCTATCTTTACCACAGCCACTTTCAAAGAAGACCAATTCCTTCCCCACCCTGTCCAGAGAGAGCCAGGACAGGCTCTTCCTGCCTGCCAACGGGTGGTGCTGCCTCCACCCCTATCCTGAGAACTGTGCTCACTTTGCCACTGCTGGTTCATCTTCTTTATTGCTGGGGAGCCACACCTGTCAGGGCCTCCCTCCCAATCTCCTGTCAACTGTAGAGCAGTGCTGACACCCCACACCTCTGCTCCAATCGCTTTACCTCAATGGGGCAAGAACTTTTATATCTTCTAAAAAAATCAGATGGTGGAGGCAGGTTGTAAGGAAGAAAGTTCTGGGAGATTAGGCCCAGTAAGTGAGATTGGGCTCAGAAAAGAATGCAATCTCCTTGGGGACTCCATCCAGCCACCCAAATAGCCCTGGGAAGTCTGAAGGGAGAGGCCAACCAGAGAGTACAGGGCACCACCCACCTGCAGTACTCAGCAAAGGTCAGCACATAGCATTTCTCCTCAATGCAGGCTACACTGTTCTGGTCCTGATGTCGCGATGCAAAAACTTCATTCTGCAAAGGCTCAAAGGGAGACAAGGGGAGATTGGTTATCAAGGTTGGAAAGCACCTAACTCCAGGGGCTGGAATTGTGGTTCAGTGGTAAAGTGCTCGCCTAGCACATGTGAGGCTCTGGGTTTGATCCTCAGCACCACATAAAAATAAAATAAAGGTTATTGTGTACACCTACAACTAAAATTAAAAAAAAGAAGAAGAAAAAAAAGAAAGAAAGCACCTAACTCCAGGATCAAGGCAGGCATTATCCCTTTGTTGGGACTGTTGACCTAAATGGACTGCAGTAAGGCAGGGGGCTTCCCTGAAAATTCAGTCTAAGTATACCTTACCTACCACTCCTAGGCATTCCTCCTGTATTCCTTCTAAGTTTTATCCTACTCAGAAGTCCTGACAGTCCCTGTCACTGACATATTGATCCCTGACCACCCATCCCATGCCCAGAGGAGGAAAGTGAAATTGGTCCCTATCTTTTCAGTTTGATGAAAAATTCTGCAAGGAGGACTGAAGTTCAAGGCCAGCCTCAACAACTTAGTGAGTCCCTAAAGCAACTTAGCAAGACTCTATCTCAAAATAAAGAAATAAAAAGAGCTGCAGATGTGGCTTAGTAGTTAAGTACCATACAAAGGGAAAGGAAATAAAGGTGAGCCTATACAAATCCCCAGCTTCAAATCATCTCTCTCCATAGAGGTTTTCTGGAGACCAAGGCGGTGGTGGAAAGAGTCTTGCCTCCTATCTCTCATAATGCAGGTGATACTAGGGATGCTGTGCAGCTTCACCTCACCTTTCCTGTTGCCAGGACCCATTTCCCTGTTCCCATTTTGGCACCCCCTTTCCTTGAAGACTCCCTTTCTGTTATTCCCCTGAAACATGAATTACAACAGTGTTGGGAACAAGCTAAAAACTCCAGGTCTTCCCCAGGTTCTCTAGAGTCCAAGGTGGTAAGCTGACACTTGGTTGCTCACAGCCAGCCTTCCCAAACTATGTCTCAATGGTTTGACAACCTCTCACTCTGCCACCTCACCATCCCCACACCCCTGCCAGTCAGCTCACCTCGTGCATGCTAGGGCTGCGACCTCCTTGTAAGTGCTCAGGTCTGTAATACCACAGGAGGCTCATCATCAGTTCTCCTGGGGGAACAGCAGAAGAGGTCATGGCTGGAGTTGGTAATCCTGATTACATAGATAGGCAGAAGACTGCCTGCCTACCCTAGAGTTTTATCCAGTCTTAATGCCTGGTCCAAATCCTTCAGGCTCCAGCCACCAGTGTCCCCCAGGCCAAGCATTCAGTGGCCTGGAATACTGTTGGGTATGGAGGGAGAAGGGAGAGAAGGCACTGACAGGTGAGGCAGGGAGACAGGTGCCCAGGCTCTGGTTGCTGGCCAATTTAACACACTGATCCAACTCAAGTCACAAGGTTGCTGCAGCCTGGGCAGCAGACAGACCCCAGCTGAATGATAGTCAGACTCTATGCCAGGAATGGGGGAGATTTCTGGCAGGCCAAACTCTAGGTAAGGGTTGACTGGGTGCCTACAGTGCTGGTAATAAGGGCAGCTGCCCCTTGGGTCCCTAGCCTGAGGGAGGGGTACCTGACTCTGGGTTCTCCCAGAGGGCAGAGATCTTGGCCACATATGGTGTAGACGTCTTTCTTGGACCTGACTTGAGGAGGACAGTATCCCGGACCCGGATTGTCTCTCCATGTCGTTCTACCGCCTGATAGCTCTTTCGGATGGCTGGTTCCGGCTCATCCTAGGCAACAAACCAATGACACAAACAGGCTTTCAGGGCAACACTTGAGAGTAAGGATGGAAGAAGGGAGAGAATGACATCCTCTCTACAATTTCCTTAGGATAGGCAAATTGTGTTTGCACAGAGTGCTTCTGAGTTGATTTTCAGGGACAGAATGAGGATGGGGAATTCCCATGCCTAGAGAGGGGCAGAAACAACAGAACAGGGGTGGGAAAGTAGACTGAAGCCTTTGGGGCTGTTCAGACCCTCCCACAGCTGGGTCTCTCTGCAAGACCTCCAGCATGGCACAATCTGAATGTAAATCCTTAAACCATCATTTTAAGTGGTGGTACTAGATTGTTTTAATCTATTACTAAGACTACATTTCCTCATCTATAAAATGGAGATAATTAGAGAACCATGAAGTATATGCCACATAGGATAGCGGTAAGGATTAAAAGGAATAACACATACAAAATACTTAGCTCAATCCTGGCACCAAATTTAACAACTGCCCAATACATTTTGGATGACATTCTTTTCACTATCTCAAATGTTCTTGTATCACTAATTTCCCTTGACCATCCAAACTTCTCCTTTACATACTTATCCCAAAAGTCTCCAGAAAATCTTCCATCTTACAGTCCAGGACAGAAGGGACAGAGCAAGCAGGGAAAAGACGTAAAGATACCCAGATGGCCGTACCAACCACTGCTATGCCAGACTGCATCTCCCAACCTCCCCAATGCCTGTGATGCAGGATTGGTAGAGGCTGGGGAAATGGGCAGAGCAGCACGATTGGTTCCTGAGGTGTAAGTGAACTAGAGCCCCTCGTCACCTGTCAGAATTGCTAGACCATCTCACTGCAGGTCTTGTATCCCATCAGCCTCTCTTACCCCATCAGCTAACAGTTGGCACTCACCAAGACATACACAGCTTTCTCACAGGCAGCCCCAACAGGCACCCAGCCATTAGTGCGGCGGCGGCGGCGGCGCCGAGGGCGTGGGCGCTGGGCACGAGGCTGCTTGGGGTGGCTGGGCCTTCGGGCAGCCTTGCTCCTCACAGTGTGCCTGCAACCAGAACCTGTGCGCAGACCTGACTTGGAACCACTAGGAGGCTTGGCGCTTTGAGGGCACGCACGGGCCACTGTTTGGGGTTCCGATGTGGGTGTCTGAAGATGGGGAACAGGCTCTGCTGCAGGTGGCACACTGGGCACAGGGCATCCTAGAAGCGGGTGGGCAGGTGAGGCTGGGTGGCCAGCTTCTGGGAGAGGAAATTCCAGCTGGCCCAGGGACCTGCAGCCTTCTAGAAGAAGGAGAGAGTGGATTAGGGCAGGTAATAGCAAGCTGTAACCCCTTATCTGCTTTGGAGCTCCTGTCTTAGTTTCTAAGTGTGTACCCAAAGACCACTGAGGTGGCAGGTGGGGATTGAACTCTTTACAGGGTGCTCATCAGAGTGACTGCTCAAAGGAAAAGGGGGTTTCTTGACCTTATAGAATGGCCAACAGACATTCCCATTTCCCCTCAAGCTGGAAGGAGAAGGAGCAGAAATGGCTTCATTGGCTCTGGCTTGAGATTCTCTATAGGGCTCCACAGTGCTCAAGAGCAGCAATTCTGGAGTCAGTCAGGCTGGGATATGAGTCCCACACCTGCCACTTAACCAGTCATGTGACCTCAGGCAAGTCACTCTGCCCCTCAGTACAATGTTAGCAGTAGTTATAAATATCATAAAGCATTTTCTGTTTTTCTTATCAATGTATTAGCATTGCAACAATCCTATAATAGGTACTATTACTCCCACTTTACATTTAAGGAAACAGAGTAACTACTAACTTATCCCATGGTCACGGAAAAGAATGTGGAGGAGAACATTTAACTCTGGGCAGTCTGGCTCCAGAATCTCTGCCCAATTATATGTCATGAGAATTCCTATATGTAAAACATTTAGAATGGCAGTGTGTGTATGTTTACTGGAGGTCTTGTTATTAGGGTGAAGGGTAAGGGTCTAGACTTGAGGAATGGCATGAAAGAGATGAAAAAGCCCAAGCAGGCTTCTTTCATTTCTTAGCACTCCAACTCATGCTAGAACCTGACACAACCAGTCTGGCCAGAGCCAAGTGGTCTATAAAGTTGTTTTATAGACCCCTGCAAGAAGGGGCATGGGGGGAGAGGAGAGCTCTAAGAAGGTCCAGCCCTCACCTCCCACCAGCTGGGCAGCCTGGCTGATCAGGATGGCTCTAGGTCACTTCAGTTCCACCCAGGAAGTGAAGAGGCAGCCTGGAGGCAGATGATAATACCCCCCACTAGCCTGGGGTGTCTCATTAGCTGGGGCATGAACTTCTAAGGCACTTGGGTCTTGCTAGGAAGGCAGACACCAAAATTTTGGCCCTGATAACACTATAACCATGCCAGGGAAACTCTGCTAGTCTATTCTTGGGATGTGCCTATCCCATCCACATCTAGCTAGGTGATGCCATGTCTGGGCACCTCTTCTCTTTCAAGGTCTGTATGGCCAGGACAAAGCTGTCTTACCATAGCTAGCACCAATTCCTCCCGAACCTGGAACCCACTAACTTTACCATGATTGCTGGACTTGGCCAGTGTACAGATGGTCTGAACTCCAAGAAAATAATTCTAACTTTCCTCAAGGAGAGGTGGGGGGAAAAGACCTGGGAATAGGTAAACCCTAATTTTAATACCTAAGGGTCTAAGAATAGAAATCCCAAAAAGGAAGGAGAACAGGTCCTTCTATACCCTCCACCACTGTAATGCTGTCAGGCCAAGATACCTCCATTAACAGCCTGGACAGAGTAGGCCACAAGAGCTAAATATGGGGTTCTTTTCATGGGAATGCTCCTAGGCTTGGGGCAGACTAGGTGAGTCCTCCTTTTTCAAAGCTTTCTGCCTTCTAGGTAGTAATTAGACCCAAAGAAGCCCCTGCCTGGAACCACAGCTCAGCCTCCTGGGATGGCATATCCTAGAGAGTGCCTAGCATATCCCGCCTCCCAAAGGGCTTACCTGCTGCAAAAGGCATTTTGTAGGGGCAGCCACCACAGGTAGTGCCAATGTGGGTAAGAGACAGGGGCAACACTCCACAAACGCTGTAGCCATTCACTCCAGTGTCCTCGCTGGAGCAGTATCGAGATGAGCTCCAGGGAGGGTGCTGGAAAGGGGTGCCTGAGGGCATTGAGCTAGGGGCCAAGAGAAGCCCCTCACTAGGGGAAGCCACTGGAGAGAGCTTGCCTTCAGGGAGCATGGGGCAGGCAGAGTAGCTCCCACACTGCAGTCCATCCTGGCCACAGTACAGGTAGAAGCTGCCTAGTGCAGTGAGCTCAGGTCCTCCACACAGGCCATTATAGTCAGCGGGGTTGCCAGGCATTGGCAGGGGTGACAGCTGAGGTGCAGGGAAAGAGGGCTGATGTAGTTCCTGCTTGGGGGCAGGTGATTCCTCGCCTGGGCGCCCAGGTTCCGGCTTCAGGGCAGCCTGACCACCCATCAGCAGAGGCAGGTGGGAGCGCAGCCCCAAGGGGCTCTCCAGAGCCTTGCTAAGGGGCTGATAAGGAGGCTGTGCAGACGGCCCACGAGGAGTGGCAGATGGCCATGGCTCATCAGGGCGTCCCTGCCAGCCTGGTGGGCCTACAGGATCCCCCGAGCTGGGCCCCTGCCGGGGTTTGGGATAGTTCTTGCCATTGACCTTGGCCCACTTTGGCCGTAGGACCTTGGGTGCCAGGGGCTCAGTGGAACGCCCATCTGCTTCTGCATGGGCACGAGGAGGTCGAAGGGGTAGCTCCCGCTCCTGGCTCAACTTTAGGAAAGCGGCTGCATTCAGGCTAGCCAGTCTCTTGGGAGCTGGATCTCCATCTCTGCGGGTACTTTCATCTGGTGCTGGCTCTGGGGATAAGTCTGGACTTCCCTCTCCTAGGTCTCCCAGCCTAGGCCTCTTCTTGGAGGAGGACCAGCTCCCAGTGGCCCGGTCACGGTCCCGGCTACGGTGGGGGTCTCCCCCTCGACTGCGGCGGGTGCCCGCCAGGCTGCTGGTGTCTTCTCGCTCCAACAGTAGGTTATTGAGGGCCTCTGCATTGAGGGAGGCCAGACGTCTCTTGCGGGGTTGGGCAAGACCAGGGTCCTCACTGGATGGGGCAGGACTGGGGGCCTTGGGCAAGTCAGGGGGCAGATCATCAGCCTCATCTGCACTTCGTGGACCAGCCACATTTTCTAGGCGAGTCAGCAGCACTTTGCAGGCCTTGGGCTTCTCAGGAACCAATGAGCGCTTACGCAGTGGGTAGTTCTTGCGGCGTCCTGTGAGGTGCCCAGGACTCTCAGGCATGCCTGGCTCTGCACCCTCAGCCCCTTGTTCCATACTGTTGTTTTCCATCTGCAGGGGCTCCTGGTGCCCAGTGGGGCCTGAACTCAGCACAGGAAGGGACTTCCTTCGAGTGTGTGTCATGGAGTCCCTCCAACCTGCAGGACATAAGGCAGGCAATGAGAGGAGCCTGCCCTGGCCTGCCCTGCTTTCTCTCCCACTGCAGCCCATCCAGATTCACCTGTGGTAATCTGTCCCACCCCTACTCTGTCTCCAACCTGGATTTTCCTAGAACCTGCTCCCCACCTCCAGTGTACAAAGATCCAGTGGGAACAAGCAAACAATATCTGTGCAAGGACTGGTTTTTCCCATTATACTTTCAGTTTAGGTTCCCTATGAACTAAGGCCCTGAAGAGCCCAAGGAACACCAAGACCCCAGAGCCAGGGGACAGGATGAAACAGAAGCAAAAAGTCGACCTCTCTATCTGCTCTCCTCGCACTAATTACACACTGCAGGATAGGGGGTCAGGTGGTAGGAGCCCATCTATTCCTTCAAATTATTACCAAAGCATTACCTGCCCCTCCTCCAACTCCAATAGTGAGGGATTCTTCCTGCTGAGCTATAGTGTAGAGGAGGCCAAGTCCAGGCCCTGAGGATTCTGTCATAAACCAGGAATACCATAATTGGATCTTGCTAGAAAAGCCTTAAGAAGGGTGAGGCCTAACTTTGAGGAGCCCGTGACTAGGGAGGTCTCAGCCAGTCCTAGAAGCCAGAACCATTTCAGTTCAGATTCCAGAGAAGGGCAGCCCAAAGAGTGCCACTGACAGAGGAAGGGTATCATCAACGCTAGGATCAGCACACTCCTTGAGGAGAAGAATTAACACAGGAGACAAAGTGGGGCTGCCCTATAGTCTTGCCCTGTCCCTTGGTTCTCCCTCTTGGTAGGCAATCTGCCAGATAGCAGGCAGGAGGGGGGAGGTAAAATCTCAGGGCTCCTGAGAGATGCCCACAACCAGGGAAGATCCCATAACTTAGCTTAGCTTGGCAAAACACCCCTGGACATAGACTTGGGGCAACCTGAGCCCCAGTTCAGAGTAAAAAAGGCCAGGGGCAGCTTGTACAAATGAGGCAATGCAGAACTGCAGGGGGGTGGGGGCTGGTGGTCAGAACTGCAGGGGGCTGGGGGCTGGTGGTCAGAGCCTACTGTTGTTCACTTCCTATTTACTCTCCAATCCAAAGCACAGAGGCTGCCAAGTGAGGTGCCAGACAATGCTTCCCCCACCCCCAGGCACCCCTTGACCCCTCCCCACCCAGCAGGCCTGGGCTTTTCAGCTTAGTCTCCCCATTGCTATTGTTATTCACACTAACAGAGCTGGGAGCAGTCCCTGCTGGGCCAGGATTTAACCCTGAAAGTTCCAAGCCTGGGGACTCCCCAGTCCTTCCCACTTCCACCTCACTTCAGTAGCCTTGGGCCAATGGTGGGGGCATCTTCTCTCCAGAGACATGTTGCACTAATTGAGGAAAACCTGACTGAAAGCAGTGTGGACAACCTTCACCCCTGAGAGAGGACTTGGAAAACTGGAAAGAAGAGACAGAGTACCATGTTTTGCTCTGGCCATGTGTGGGGACCTACCACTGTCCAGAGACTGGGCCCCAGGCAAGAAAGAGTCACAGAAGGCAAATTCATTCATTCCTGAGGCATAGAAAGAGCAAGCTCCTAAAAATCCCCAGCATTTGCTACACTCAATAAGACTCTTTCCTGTCATCAGATCAGGGTAAGCCCTGCCCTTGACCACTCAGCATACTTATTAGCAATGCCTCCTTTCACTCTCAAAAGCACCCCGGTTGCTTAAGACCCAGGGGCCTTTTTTAAAATCAGGACACCCTGTGCTGGAGGTGAGGAGCAAGCAAGCAGAAGCAGCAGCAGCAGATCTTATTTTCAAGGAAAGCTGAGGTCCAGCCTCTTTACCTGCAAGGGGCCTAAAGATGGAGGTCGAGTGAACAGAACTGGCAGTGGAGCAGCGGCTAAAGCCCTTCAACAGGTCCTATTTCCAAACAGGCTGAACCTGAAAATGGCTGGGGGATAAGGCTGAGGTCACCTGGGCCTGTGGCCTTTGAGGACATGGACATCAAATACAGAGCAAGGAGTGGGTGTGTGGGAAAGAGAGTCAGTCAGTACAGGCCAGGCTTGAGGAAGAACTCTTAGCAGGGGAGAAATGACTGGCCTGTTCCTCAGCAGTTTGCTGGGTATATGATCACCAGGTCCAGGAATACCTGTCCCCTGTCAAAGGCTTCCTCTCAGCACACAAAAGGTCCCGAGCAGGGAAAGGTGGGAAGAAGAGACAGTGCCCATTATCTATTTTCCATTATCCACTTTCAAGAGCCTGTCCCCTAAGAAGTGTTCCCTGTAGAGAACATTGCTCTTTAATCTCCCATTCAATGCTCCAGTCCCTGAGGGACACCCCAGGGGACAGACATCTGGGAAGCCTCTAAATCACAGGGTGAAAGTCCCATTTCCAAATCAAGCACAGGAGCCTCCTGCTAGCCTCCTCTGAATCTGACTGCTCAGCATGCAGTCATGGGTGAAAACAGCCATGGCCATCAAAGCATATTGCAAAACAACTCCTAACTTTCATGTGGTGCCTCAGGCAGGCGAAGTCACTATCCTGAGGAGAGGCTGGGGTCTCTGCTGTACTCCAACACCAGGAAAGAGAAGAAGAGGAGGGCGAATAGGAGTCATGCTTTGATGTGCCTATGAGAATCTCAGGTGCAGCTTTTCCCTGAGGTGGGGCTGGGTGGAGGGGCTCTGGACCTGTCAGGGCCCCTCTAACCTGTAGGTAATGGCTCACTTGGGCTTGATGGGGGAAGAAGATCCCAGGAAAGCAGTAAGATCAGATCCTATTCCAGTCCTATGAATCCTCCTGCTGCCCAGAATACTTCTACTAGATGACCCAGGAATTTTCTATCACTGCCAATGGACAAGGCCAGACGCAGCTTGGACAAGATACACTGAGTTCCCTTAGCACTGTCTTCCACCCTTTCACCCAGGCACAGGTAATCCAGGCCCCTTTGAGGAAAGTTCCTAGGAGGGACTCCCCAGGGTATATCACCTCTCACCTAAATGGTATTAAGCAAGCTCTCACTGGAGAAAACCAGTCTGTCTTTGGTTCTGAACAGCTGCTATGAAGAATAGTGGTTGGTTAGTCAGTCTCCAGGTCCCAAATCCAGAGAACCACAGGTTGAATCCAGAATCCCCACAAATGTACTTGAAAGTCAACAAACAGGCCATCTCTACCTGAGGTACACTAGTTTTAGAAGTCATCCCCACAGATGCAGAACAGGTGAGATGTCCTGTTTCTTGTTCTCAAGCTGCAGCAGCACCACACACACCACTACTACCAACGCAGGTAGACATATGGAAGAAGCTGTGTGTCTAACTGAATGAAGGCTCGGGCAAGGGAGGCCAGAGGTCTGAAGCACTGCTGAGGGGAGGGTGGATGCCTAATGGTCACAGCGCAGATCACTCTCACAAGCAGAGGCTGTATAAGAAGGACGAGGTCATCAGCCTTGGCCCTTGCTCTTCCCTTATATACCTGGCTCTGGGCTACACTTAGCAACACCATTTTCAGGGTCTCAGGACTGGGGTTCTTACCTACCACACTTAAAATTCTGCTTTATTTTTAATGGAGAGGGAGTGTTCTTGATTAAGAACAGATCAGATGTCACCTTTGTGAGACCAGGAAGGGTACTGCCCCAGCAACTTCATTCCAATTAGAGCTGAAGCCAACTGGGCTGAATTAAGCATTGCCCTCCTTCACATTCACTCTTGGTATAACCTCTCCTACTGTGAAAGGAGTAACACTTGTCAGACATACCAAGTTTCTTGAATCTTCTATCAAAAAAGAAAAGCAGCAAGAGCACAAAGATAGGCACTCCTTTTCATTTAAATTTAGTTGATATTACTTTATGGAAAACAGAGCTGAAGCTGCTGTTCTTATAATATAGCCAGTAAAGGTGTTGGTAGCCCTTGAGTCTCTTCAAAGTAAAAAGCAGAAAGCACCAAAGCTGTGAGGTAGACAGACCTGGATTTAAATGCTGGCTCTAGGGCTGGAAGTGTGGCTCAGTGGTAGAGTGCTTGCCTAGTATGGTAAGGCTCTGGGATTCATCCCCAGCATGGTAAAAATATAAACATAAAAATAAATCCTTGCTCTTCCCTTCATGATCAACTTAGTTTACTTCTCTGAACTTCAGATTCCTCATCTAAAATGGAAACACACCAATCTTACTTCAGGATGGTAATGAGGATGGTCAATCACTGTGCAGGAGGCTAGCAGAGAGCTGGAGCCAGCAGGAGCCCAGGGCAGTTTCAACAAGGAAAACAGTCCCTTGTGCTGCTAAAACTCAAAAACCCAGCCTGCACCTGAAATCTGCTCTGCTACTTATTCCAACAGGAACACTCAAGTATCCAACCTGAAGTAAGATGGCAACACTGCTTCCTTTTCCTTGCAGAGCCAGAATGGAGTGAAGTGTGGGGGGCTCCACTTACAACACAGAAGATGGGCAGGAGCAGACCCTGAACTACAGCTCACTCTGAAGGTGAATTCCTCAGAGAGCAAGGACAAGGCCAGACCCAGCTTGGTGTTAGAGGGTATGTTTCTGCCTGCTCCAGCATCTAAGGCTTCAGTGGAAGTGCCCAGTTTCAGCATTTCAGAGCTCCTGAAAGCAGTGACCTTGTCCACCAGCCCCACCTCCTTGGTATCTATTCACCATTGCTGCAGGCCCTCAATTCACCCTGTAACCAAGCTGGATCCTAGAAAAACCTGGTCAGGAAGCATAATGTACAATCAAAGGGAACTGGCCTGGCCTTAGGTATTGAACCCAGGGTCTCCCACATGCTAGGGAAGTGCACTCAATAATAAGCTATACTCCCAGCCTGCACAGGCTTGTTTTTGAATGCCTTCAGGTCTGGTGACCATCTAAGGAGCAGGGCTTACCCCCCAACGCCTGAAGGCACCAATCCTATTTATGGTCTGTCAGACTACCTGCTCCTCACATGTCATAGTGGAAGCCCAGAGAGGCAAGAGCAGCCAAGCAGGCAAGGTTCAGCCCTAGCCCATAAAGGATAGGTCTGTGCTCTGGCTACTCCTGTACACTCTTGACAAGCCCAGCAAGGGAGCCCAGACACAGAGGCTCAGGGTTGTACCCAAACGTACAGAACCTCCATTTACTTCTTGATCCAGAGCTAAAGCCAGACATTTCCAATCCTGTAATCATAAAGGCAACCGATCCCACTGGGGAGTGGGAGTTCTAACTTAGGCTACGGATCCCTCATTGTATGTGAGAAAGCAAAGTTTAGGAAGGTAATAAGAGCAGAGTTGACAGACTCTTCTCACAGGGTTATGAACTGCCAATGCCCTAGTCTTGAGTCAGGGTCCCTTCCCATAGGTAGAGACAAGAGGGTACCTCTTCAATCTACACATTGTTATATAACACAGATCAGCCAGGGCAGTAGACAGAGAACACTGGTATTTTAGTCATACCAGGGTTCCACTTTAAGAAACTCTGACAAATTGGAAGGTAAATCATGTGTAATACAAACTAGTCTTCAGGAATTTTCTTTTCTAAGTCCCTACCTCAGGCAATCTACCTTCCCCTATCTCTTCCCAGTGTACAGCTCCTGTGATCATGAGGTTGACTATATCTGCAGGCGCTAGCTCAGCTAAGCCAGAGCATCCACAACTCATACCCAAGACCCAGCACCTCTTGTGACCTTTGCTCATTCAGCCAACATTTGCTGGCCTCCACAACAGACGTGAGACCCACAATGGATTAGAAGCCACTCACCTTGGTCAAGGGATTGGACTCTGAGCCTTGGTTTTCTTGTCCACTCAGCAAGATTGTTGTGATGATTAAGCTAAATCAGAATGTGTGCAGAGTGCCTAGTATACAGTAGGTGCTCAATTTCTTTTTCCCCTTCCCCTACATGTACCAGGATAAGGGTTAAAAAAAAAAAAAAAGACCGAGAAACTGGAGCATAGGCTTGTAGAAGATAGGGCAAGAAGTATGACAAGGCTGTGATGGAGGGTTCAGAGCTTGATGAAAGAGTTTTGCAGGGGGAACATCTGCACTGGGACTTCATTCAAATGTTTACTGAGGGCCTACCTCAAGCCAGGTGGACTGTGGGACAAAAGCCCAGCAGGACAGAGGAAGGGGAAACAGACAAAGGCTAAAGTCTTGCAGCAGCAGATGAATTGCAGCTTTTCCTAGCCTCACTCACCCCTGTGGACTCCACAGAGGATTATTCTAAAATGAGGGAAAAGGAACTCCAGGCTAAGGCTCCTTCAGACTCTTCCACCCAGATGCCACACTGCCCAGGCTGGGTCGGAAGCAAATCCTTGCCTGGGGCAGGACCCATTTGCTCTGAGCAGAAAACAGTATGGGAGAAATAAAACAGAAATGCAGCCAGGCACAGTAACGCGCAGGCCTGTAATCCCAGTGGCTCGGGAGGCTGAGACAGGAGGATCGTGAATTCAAAGCCAGCCTCAAGCAACAGCGAGGCACTACACAACTCAGTGAGACCTTGTTTCTAAACAAAATACAAAATAGGGCTGGGGATGTGGCTCAATGGTTGAGTGTGCCTGAGTTCAATCTCCAGTACCGTACCACACACCACACACACACACACACACACACACACACACAAAATCAGGAATGGGAATAGGGTACCCCAAGGCTCAGCATCATGGCCTCAGCAAAACAGGAGGAAACCTCATGCTACCAATACACCAATACACCATCCTTCAAAAACCTGCCAACAACTCACCAACTTGTTCTATGTACTTGCCTAGCAGCAAGAAGATATGTGTTGATTCAACTACCAGGACAGTGCTGGGGATGTGACTCTGTGGCAAAACACTTACCTAGCATGTGTGAGGCCCTGGATTCAATCCCTAGTGGAAAAGAAAAAAAAAAAAAAAAAAAAAAAACAATAAAGCCTACAATCACTAGGACACTCCAGGAACCAAAAATTTAGTTTTCTAAGATGGCTTGCTGAGACTCCTAAACAGAAAAACTGGCTGCCCAGCTCAAGATGGGGGCTCTCCCCCAGATCTTCCCAACAGAACGCTAACCTCCTAAATGAGTCAAACATGAAAAACAAGATCCAAGATCAGGCTTTCCCAGCACTTTACTAGCAGGAGCAAATCACAAGGCAGACCCCACCAAAGTGAGGTGACCTAACAGATTACCTCTTACTTAATTTACTAGTGCCACCTACAACGGGATGCAAACTCTGAAGACAGATAAGTTCTGCCCTCCTTACCACTAAATCCCATCCACAGGCTTAATAAGAACTTATTGCACGGATGAAGATCAGGCTGCCTACCAGGTTGATTCCTTATCCAAAATGCTTAGAACTACAAGTTCTTCAGATTTTTGGGTTTTTAAAAAAATATATTTTTAGATATTGATGAATCTTTATTTTATTCTTTATATGCAGTGCTGAGAATTGAACCCAATGCCTCACACATATTTAACAAGCACTATGCCACTGAGCCACAACTCCAGTCCTGAGTTTTTTGGGTTTTTTTAATATGTGCATAGACCACTTGAGCATCCCTAATCTGAAAACCTACACTCTGAAATACTTCCAAATCTAAAAGTTTTGAGCACCACCTGAGAATTTCAAAATGTTTGCATCAGAGATGCTCAACCTGTATAACATTTCTAAACTAGAATAATGGTACTACTTGGGAGTCCAAGACAAGAGTCCTCTAACCCCCATCCCAGGAGTCCACTGTTCCTCTTCAACTTAATCCATGAGGGTTACCTAATCTAATAGGGTTACTTTGGATAGTTCTTATTTACACAGCAAAACTTTCTTTCACTCCCATCCTTTTCTTTCTCCTAACTTGCCCAGTTACTCAGGAAAATACTCCACTTGTTACCCTAAACCATTAAATGAGTAAGTATAGTGCTAGACACACTTGTGTCTAGACAAAGAATGTTACATATGTGAAGGGAAAATCGGCAACAAAGAACCAGAGTTAGTGCTGTCAGTCCCAAGTCTGTCCCCTAACTGTGCAGAACAGTCTGTTGTAACTGGACAACTAACTTGTTAGGTACTTGCTATGTACCCAGCACCACCCTCAGCACACCACATTCACCATCTCATCTATGGTAGGGATGTAGCTCAGTGGTGAAGTGCTTGCCTAGCAAGTGCTGAGGCCCTGGGTTCAATCCCTAGTACTGCTCCCCCCACACACACACCAAAACACTTCATCTATGCTCACTACAGCCCATGACATAGTAGTTTTTTACCATCTCAGTAGTTTTTACCAGTTTGTCCTCTGGTCAAAGATAAACAGGTACAAAGAATTAAAAGAACTTGCCACAACTGCTGTGGTGAAGGAAGGCAAAGTGGGACATCCAGGTAGGTGTCTGTCCCAAAGCCCACATTCCCACTTGCTATCTGTATCTAGAGCCTCACAGGATAGCTGCTTTATGGCTGACCAACATTCAAGATAACTTGCACATTCAACTTTTTTTTCTCTCTTTTGCTTTAATTATTGCCATTATAAGGATATTATTAATTTTTCCTGAGTTTTCAGCAAGAAGAAATTGAAGGTGTAACTCTATTTACATAAATCATCTGTGGGAAACAGAAATATAATTTTAAAAATTGTTTCTACAGAAAAGTTTGCTCAAAGTTCCCAATGAAGTCTTATATGCACTTTTGAAACAAGCCAATTTAATGTCCTAAAAAGCAGTAATGGCTCCAAAGATATGAGTCTATAAACTTCCCCAAGAATCTATACATGTCTCCTGTTCCAGATGAAATCCTCTTCCTCCAGCTCGGACTGCAATGAAGAGTAAAACCTGGTCATCATACTCTAGACAGCCACTTTAATATGCAGAGAGACACAGTCACTGCACTTGAGCTACCTCTTTGGGACAAATAAATCCCAATACTTTGAATTTATTCTAAAGATCACTTCTTGTAACCATTTCACCATTTTTATAATTTTTTTCTACATTCTGTCCAAACTGTGAGTCCCTGCAGGCACAAAGCAGGGGACACTTCTCACTACCAAGGAGGGCCCAGCCAACCCTGACCATAGACGAAGCATGACTCCATCCTTTATTCTAGCACACTTGTCAGATCTCTTGGCATAAAGTGGCATCCTAATGATAACTTTCCCATGATTCCTACAAAGATCCTCTGAAAACCAAGAATTCACTTCTAAACCACATGGGAATGAAATTAACAATGAAGTTACCCCAAACTTTAGTCAAGTAGCTACAGTTGGAAAGGATCTAAGTATGGGTCATCCCTCTCCTCTGCAGGAGTAATGAACTGGATGGAGGCAGAGAGTCTGTGAGATCTTTGGGGTCAGAAGAAAGGCAGAAAGACACCAGATCCAATCCCCTTACCCATGGGGGGTCAAACATCTCCCCTCCCCAACCTACTGGGAAAGGAATTGGGACAAGAAGAATTAGACACAAGTCCCTGCCTGGCTAAGAAGTCACTTGTTTTTTCATTAGATAACTTGGTCGCAGTTCCTTAGAACAAGTTCCAAATTACAGGCTGAGACACAAACCCTGATAGATCAGGCCTGTAGGATCTCAAGGACAATGCTATTTTAGTGTGTAGGACACTGAATTGGGTGAATAACCATCCTTGCATATATATTCCATTGGGGAAAGTAGAATCTCATGAGCACCTCCCAGGACACAACACCAAGGCCTGGATATGATAGCGGCCTGAGGCCTGCTTGCCAAACCCACAGTCCTGTTTTTGGACTGTCACCTGGGGCAAGAACCCACAGCCCCCACTGGAACCCAAGGGCAGGAAAGTACTTGGTGGTATGGAGAGCCTGAAGCTAACTGGCCTGAATAGGTTGTCTGCAGCCCACTGCTGCTCTGTTCCTCCATCTCCCTTTTAGTCATTTTACTGCTCATCAGTGGCAATACCAAGAAGTGGGCTTGGGAACCATGAAGGAGCTGAAATTCAAACCAGTCTATTTTACTCCAGTTAGATACTTCCCATAAAATTAGGCAGGATTTCTCATCCAGGACCTCCCCATGCCCTGTCCTGGGGAGGTCTAAGGAGTTGTAAAAGTGCGGGCTACAGGCACATCAAGTGTCTATGCTTTCAATCTTTGTGCATCTTAACTACACATGGTATTTTCCATTTCTTCAGCATTAAAAGGCACTTCAACCTTTAGCTGACCCATCAAGTCAAGGCCAGAAGACCTGCAGAACAGGAGTGCTAGGGTTGCTCTCAGAACCAAAGCACAATCTCCTTGTCTCTCCAAGGTCCCCAGCACAATGTCAAGTTCACAAAGGAAGTGATCTTTGCCAGACTATGCTAGCAAATTCCCATAAATACTTGGGCAGGGGTAATACTGCTTATGTAAAATGCTTCCCCATTGAGAGATGCTGCTTTATTTACATTCTTCACAACCCATTCATAAAAAGAAGGCCCTTTAATGTCCAGGCTGTTCATATAATGCTCCATAAATCCAGCAGCTTCGGCTGGCAGCCTTAGTTCAACACAGGCTACTTCTCAACTCCAGAGATTCCTTTTTCCTTAAGTTTTTTTTTTCTTTCTTTCTTTTTTTTCCCCCTGAACAATTCACCTTGTGGTAGGGTACTGAGGCCAGATGTTGCTAAAGCAGGGCCAAGAGGAATAAGAACATATAAAGTGAACACACATAAGTCCTCTTGGATGCTAGGACAGAGAGTTGGTGAGAAATGAAAATAAATTATTTGCAAATCCCCACAGAACTCCAATTTGAAGTATGTATACTGGGAGGTTGAATTCCTTCCAGGTCTACTGAAATTTCCTTAATGGATAGCAAATGCTCCCCAACTCATACCTCTGATTATCAGAGAAGGTATGGGACACTTTTTCAAACTCAAATGGAAAAGAGAGAAGAGGGTTCTTGCTGTTTTTTTAATTTGCATTGCTGATGAATAACTGAACAAGAATTTTCTCTCCTTCTGGACATAAGTGCTCCAAGAGGGGCACAATTTGCTCAGGGTGAAGAAACTCAGACAATCCCCATGAAGAGAGGAAGGACCATGATCTAGAAAACACAAAATAGCATGAGCAGATGAGGAGAATGCCCAGGAGAGGCCTTCTGAAGTAAGTTTTCTCCTGCTACAGTGGAAGGAGAGTAAAGTGGTAGGATTTTTTTTTTTTTTTTAAATTAATTGACAGGGAGTGGGTCTGCATTGTCATGGCAACTGTGAGGGGTGGCCTTCTCACTTAGAAAGGAAATGCTGGTCCACTCATCATCAAACTGGAGCAAAAAAAGGAGATGGGGGGGGGGAAGGGATGGATGAAGAATGTTTTTTCACCGTTTAATCTCAAACAAGTCACCAGACCTTTTTTCCATTTCCTCTATGGTCCACCAAAGTTGATGGTGAACACAAATTCTGAGAGAGAGCTGAGAGAGCTGGGACCAGAGCTTTCCTTTCTGATAGGTATAAGGTGGGGTTGATCATGCCTCCAACATTAGTGATGATCCCCCAAACACCTCCTACAAAATGAACCCTAGAAGTCCTATCCCTGAGCCACAGCCAAGGTTACTTTTCTTTTCTGCTCTCAAAATTGTATTTTTTCCTCATTTACACCCGGATTGAGAAGAGATAAAACATATGGATTCGTTTAGCCTGGACAACAAGGAAAATTGCATAAGAACAGCAAAGCTGGGTTACAGAGAACTATCTGTTGGGGTTGGAGGAAAACAGGATTACAGCTCTTTTCCAATTCATGTCTATATGGTGTCATGTGAGCAATCCACAGGACTGACTCTTCACTAGCAGAAATACCAGAAAAAGATAAATTTCCCACTCTAGAGCCACCTATACATGCCCTATCTATTTTCCTTTCACAGAAAAGATCAGAACCCCCCCCCCCCCAGGACTCCATATTGAACATTTCTTGACAAAGTGGAGGGAAGGTTTCCCTTCTGTTCCCAACTCAGCAGCCAACTGCACTTATTCATTCAACAAAAACTATGTGCACAGCATCCTATGAGAAACACTGGAATATGCACACACATACACAGAAAGGTTCAATATTCAAATTATTCCTATCCTTAATAAATTTTCAACCGATAAAACTACTCAAGAAGATACCATGTTAGAAAATCTTCTGAGCTCTGAGGCAGATGACTACTTTGGCCTGAGAAAAGCAAGACTACAGACAAGTGAGAGGAAAGGAGAGGGTGGGAGCTGCAGGAACAAAGGTAGAGGAATGAAAAGTGCAGGGCATAGTTAGGGAAGAGTTTTAAGAATAATGTTTAGGATCAGACTGCAGGAAAAGGAGAGTCATGGCAATTTTGTAGGTAATGAAATGACTTAAGAAAGGGATGCTTTAGGAAGAATGATCTGGTAGCTGTGTACAGACTGGATCAGAAGAGCCAAAGGAAGCAGGAGAGAAAAGGAGGCCCTGACAACAAAAGGCCTGACATGAGGACAGTCAGGATACAGAAAGGAAAAAAGGGAGTAAGATATTAAAAAGAGAACCTCATTGCTGGTTCAACTTCCCAGAGCCAGCCCTCCTAAGCATGGATCTGATTGGCCTGAGTCTTTTACCAGGTAAGTGCCCTATTAATGAGGGAAATGCTATTCTATTTTGGCAACTTCCCTTCACATTTCAGCAGCCAAACAGCGCACCCCAAACTGCTACCAAAACAAAACAAAACAAAACAAAACAAAAAAAAACAGACAGCCCTACAGAAGGCACATAGGAGTTGAGATTCTTCAGCCTTCTCTGGGTTTTAGACACACAATTAAGGTCTCTCTGGACAAACTTTAGTCTCCCTTTCCCACAAGTATCAACTCTGCCCAGACTAGGGTTTAGACCCTCCTGTGGGGAGGATGGGGTAGTCATGAATTAACTTCATGCCCTCCTACCCCTCTGGCATAGCTGACAAATAGCTTTCTCAGTTTGTGCTTACAGCCAACTCCAGGTGTGTTCCTAACTAGCCCCACTGAGGTATAACTCTGAACACATTCTCAAAGTGCAGGATGTAAACAGCCTGAGTCTCCCTGTCACTGCAATCCCAAATCCCCAAACCTTTAGGTGTGGGGTCACATGAGCTCTTAGTAGGTTTTTAAAAAAGGAATAAATAGCATTCAGCCTAGCTGCTCACTGGTGGGGTTAGAGACACAGCTCAAGCCAGTGGTTCCCAAGTGTCCTCCAACTGGCCAAGGACTGTGGTATCCCTCCGAGGCCTTTTTCTCCTTTTTGTGGAAAGACAGGGAATGTTTCAGGTAGCTCAAAGAAACAAAAACCTTATTTTATTTCATCTTTAAATTTCTGCCTCGATTTATAAGCTCAGCTTCTCATTTCCTTAAGTGGGTGCCTTCTTAGCTAAAGAAAAGTGCTAAAGGCAGTTGTGAAGGGATCACCGGTGTACTAGTTCCAGTCCCAATCCAACTAGGCTTCTGAGCTCTTAAAACTGCCGACAAATGGGCAACTGAGAGACATCCCAGGTGGAGTTAAACCTCTGCCCATAGAGTATGCCCGGGTATACTTGGCTAGCTGAAAATTCTTCATAGCTGACAGGTTCTAGAGCGATTCATCGGACTGTCATCTGGGTGTCCCCCAAGCTGGGTCGCCACCGGCCAGGGCGCTCGGGGCACACACTCCCACCCCTGCCCCTCCGTCTTGGCCAAGTCGACCCCACTCTTCCCAGAGCCTCGAGGAGATCAGAGGCCGGAGACTAAAGTCAATGCCACAGCTCCTCCAGGCGGGAGCCCTGGCCCCCGCAGTCCCTGGGGCAGAATCCGGTCGTGTCGCCTGCCCCTCGGGGTGGATGCCCTGGACATGCTCCCCTCCCCGACGCCACTACCTGCGCCCGCTCGGGCGCCGCCTTTGTCCGGCGCTTTACTGCCGAGCGGGCCCCTCGGGCCCGACCTGACCCGGCCCCCGGCCCCAGAGGAGAGGCGGCGGGTCGGGCAGGGCACGGCCAGGCTGGGCCGCGAGCACAGGGTCCCGCTGTCACTTGGAGGCGGTCTGACAACTTCGATTCCCCCCGCCCCACCTCGGACTCGGCCGCCGCCCCGCACGGTCCCCGCCGGGCCTCCAGCGGCCCACACTCGCTATTCGAACCGGTCCCCTTCCGTCTTCGGCGCCTCCCTTCCTTCCAGCCGGATCGGATCGGGTCTACCCTACACCCCCCCGCCCAGCAGAGCCCCCATTCTCTGCCCCCCCTCCAGCAATAACCGGTCAGCTCCCAGCGCGGGAGGGCGCCCCCCACCCTGAGCGGGTGATCCCGCGGCGCCGCCCCCGGCCGCGGCCCCTTGCCTCGGGGACCGCGATGGGGGAGGGGGCGCGGCGGGGGCCTCGCCGCCCGCGCACACCCAGGCAGCCGGCTCCGCCGCGGCAAGCAAACGACCGGCGTCCTCCTCCCGCCCTCCGCAGTCCGGGACGCCCGCGCCGCCAGCGAACGGCCGAGCTGCCACCCTGCGGCCACCACCCACCCCGCCCCCGGCCTGCGAGGCGGGCGGCCCCCAGGGGCTGTCACCTCGAAGCGCGCCGCGCTCCCCGATGGCGGGACCGCGGCTCCGGACCAGGGGAGGGAGGTGGCGCAAGCGGGCTGGCGGCCGCACCTGCTTCGCGTCGTCCGTCCGTCCGTCCCTTCCCGGGCTGGCGGGGGCGGCGGCGCGGCGCGCTCGGTGGGGCGCGCTGACGGGCGGCCGGTCCTCTCCCCCTCGCTTGTCCGCCTACCTCGCTCGCTCGCTCCCGCCCGCTCGCCCCTTCCCCCTCCTCGACCCCGGCCCCTAGCTCACCAGAACGGGCGGCGCGGACGGCGCGGTTCTGGGCGCCCGCAGGCCCCGGCCGGGCTAGAATCCGGCGGCTGGAACCCCCCGGGGGCGCTCAATTCCCGGGCTCCACGCTGCTGCGTCAGCGCCTCCTCCTGGGGGCCGGGGCCGAGCGGGCGGAGCGGGGGCCGCGGCCGGGCGGGGCCGTCGGGGGGGCGGGCGCGCCTGGCCGGGGCGGGCGGACGGCGGAGGCCGGACGGGCGGGGCAGGCAGCCGGACGGGCTGGCGGCGGGGGCCGGGCTCCGGGATCCGCTACGCCGCTCGCGGTTCCCCCACAAACTCCCCGAGAGCGGAGCCTCCGCCGCCCTCCTTCCTGCTTCCTCGTCCCCAGCCAATCAGCGGCGCTCCCCTCGGCCAGCTCCGCCAATCAGCCGCCCCGCCCTGCGCTGGCCCCGCCAGCCAATCCGGCCCTCGGCTCCCCCTCCCGGTCTCCGACCAATCAGAACCGTGGGTCGGTCGTCCCAACGCAGGGGGCAGCACGAGGCGACCGGGGGAGGCGGTGCGGGGAGTGGTGGGGCCTGGGGGGAGGGGTACGGTGCCAAGGGTGGTGGCGGGGGGTGATTTTCTTTGCCGATTTCTTGGATTTTTCTCTTCTTCTCCAGAGCCTGAACCCGTTTCCCATAGTGACCTGACCCTGGAACCCCAAACCCCCAGCTGCAGCCCCCCATCCTGAGAAATCTTATCTCGCGCACCCCCAGTCCGACCGTAACCCCTCCACATCCCTCTTACTAATTATCCCGTCTCCAGCCCCCACTGGAGAAAACTGCGGGCGGAGAAACACCCCACCCTCATCGGAGGCTGCTGCCCCTAGGGCAAAGCTTCGGGAAGACCGGCCGAAAATCAAATGAGAACCAACCCCCTTTCCTGCAGAAAGGGCCCCAGACTCCAGCGAAAGGGCCCCGACTGCTGAGAAGCCCCTCCCGCCCTTGCCTCATCTTTCCGACTTCCCTGCCTGCCACGTCTCCTTTCCTTTCAAGCAAGGTCGGTCCTGGCTCGGTAACCCCTCACTCGCATCTCTTTTTCCTCTTTCTGCCCTTCACCTCCAGCCCCGCTACCCTAGCTCGCAAATCACCCTCTTTAGAAACCGAGTGTGGAACCCTCATCCATTTCTAGCTGACAGCAGAGCCCGGTCTGTGAGTCCTTGACACCCACACACCCTCTTCCACCACCGCGGGGAACATCAGAGCTCTCCCAGGGAGGGGGAAGGGGGCGGGCAGCCTGACAGGCGCGACTGGACTCCCTCCATCGCGTCCCCAAGCCGGGATGGGACCAAATGCAGGCACTTACCTGGCTTCCCTCTAGTCACCAGATGCTGTGGCTTCGTCTCTCACACCCACAGACGTGCCTTTCCAAGCCTGAGCACGCTCCAGGGGTCACCAGGATGGGTGGGCACAGCAGGCTGAGGTCAGACAGAGGAGCGGGATGTCCCTGTGAGGTGCGGGAAGGGGCTGTGTCCTGGGCACCTTGTAACACCAGAGCCCACGCTGGACTTCACTTCAACAAGCAGTGGATATGCACCCAGTAAGTTCTTGAGAAATGCTGGGTCCACCCTTGACAAAGCCTCATTCCCAATTCAGGCGGGGGAGGGGAACTTTGGGAGGTAAAAGGAGCAGCAGCAGAAAGGGCAGTGTCAAGTCACCCAAGCAGTAGGAGCAATCTGGGAAGGCTGGGCCCAGGAAAGCCTTAGGCAGAGAAGAGAGAAGTGCCCAGAGTGCTGAAGTTGCCTGGGGAAGCAGGAAAAACCCAGCCCTGGAGTGTGGCTGAAGGGCTTCTCCTGAGAGGCTCCTGCACTATGAAGTGCCCAGCCTCCAGCCTTTCCTAGACCTTGGGACTCAAACTCTCACCCAGGCTGATTAAGACAATGGGCAGCCAGCCACTGTGGTTGAGAAATCCCCCCCAAACAGTTCCTATCTGTTCCCAGAGTGTCAAGGGGACCCAAATGGCATTAGGGGTTTGGGGGGCATGTTTAAAATAAGGGCCTATTAAAACTGTGGCACGAAACTTCTCAAAAGTCCAGGTTCTCCTAGGACAACTGCCCTTACTTCCATCTCCTATCCTTAGAAGCACAATCCTCAAACCTATGAAAGTAGAACACTAAAGGTTTTCTCCTATTTCTGAGCCTCCCAGGACAAAGATTTCCAGCACCCACTCTCCCAGCACATATAACAGGCCAGCCCTATTCCCCTCCACATAAAATTCACCTTCTCATGTCTATCACCATGTCCTGTGGTAGCACCTATATCTCAGAGATTGGTGGTAGAGGGTAATAGCAGAGGCCACTCACTGGAGCTAAGCCATGCCACAGGCCAAGGCAGAGGAGGGAAACTATCAGTAATCCAGCCTTTAACCTTGATAGCTGCTTCATCCCTGACAAGGGACCAGCTTTGAGACTAACAGGGTCAGAAGAGAAATATACCTGGTGACAGTGAAGGAGATGCAAGTGACAGAAGGCACATGCTCATCTTGGGAAAGGGCAGGGTAAGCTTGCAAAAGTGGACTTCTCTATGACATCTGGAGGTAAAGATCCAGTGGTCCTGGGGCAAGAGGAAAAGAGGGTGTTACTTGGGATGCAAACGTAGGGGTGGGAATCCTGACTTGAGAGGAGACAGAGCCCACTCTAGCCAACCAGCCTGCCCAGCCTGCTCAGCAACCAGAGGAACTCTACCCTCAGAGCCTCCCATGTGGGTGGCTGTCTCCTTTGCCCCAGGAGGCTTTGGTTCAGTGGGCTATGTTTCGGGGACACTGGCTGGTGAAAGGCACTTGGTGTTCCTCCTATGTCAGCCAACTGATCTACCCCTAGGCCCAGCTTTCTCTCCATGTTGTTTTTAAATCTGGTCAGCAAACCAGCATACAAGACACCAGGGGCTACAAAGCTTGCCTGTCTCTCAAAGGGACCTTTTAGCCTCTTCTGTCCTCCTTCACCTCACTTCCAGGGACCTCTTGCACCTGGGCCTCCTTCCTTCCCAGTCCAGAGCCCTTCACATATGGAAAGGGCTCCACCTCTTCCTGCTTCCCTCAGCTCCTCCAGCTCTTCCTGAGTGGATGCTGCCCCCACTCCACTCCACTGAGCAGCAATGCCAGTCCCTGGGGCCCACCACCTCTCCTCTTCCAGGTGGTCCAACAGCCCTGAGATCCCCCACTGAAAAGGGTTTGCTGCTTGTTCTGGAAAGAGGAAAGAATCTATCAGTCTCCAGGGTCACCCCTCACTGCAGCCAGGCAGGGGCTGGCTCTTCCCAGGCACCTCCAGACCCATCAGGAAGGGTTAACTGGCTTGGAGCAGGAGAGCAGAGAGAGAGCGATGCAGAGAGGAAAACATCCAGGGCCAGAGAGAACACGCTGCACACCCCTCCCCCACCACGTACAACCAGACCGACAGCGGGGACAGACTGGCTGCTCGTCATCCTCAGTCCAGCCGCCAGGCACCTCCCCCCACTGCCCGCCGCAGTCCCTGCAGACCGCCTGCCCTCAGAATCAGCCACCTGGCACCAGGCAGGACACCCCAGCGGGCAGCGCAGTTCCCGTGGTGGTGGCAGTGACCATTCTCTTCCCTCCATTCTATGGCAAGGTCCCACCTTCTTTCCGGGGGAATAGGCAGCTTCTCCCGTACTTCCCACCTCTGAGCGCCTGAATTCTAGGTCCCAGGAACACTCACTGAGCCACCTTGGCCCCTCAACCTTACAGGACTAGTTGAAGGGCACAGTTCTCCAGGGAAGGGACACCAGGCCACCAATTAAATTTGGTTACAGCATTTGCCCCCTCCCCCATCATAGGAAGCCCCCAGGGGTGGGGAAATAAAGAAAGCTGGACTTTTATAGTCCTTTTTTGTGACCTACTCCCTCTTAAAGGGATCAGATCACCCCTCCTTAAAGGGATCTCTAGAAATTATTTGCCCCCAGGCAAATCCAAGTGTGGAAGTCTGTTCTTTACCTGCTGGGCCCCCTTCCCTAGGGATAGGGGAGGAAGAAGTGCTCCCCCTGTGACTCAGCGGGAGGAACAAGGTCCCCTCCTCCACCAAAGAGCCAGCGCAAGAGTGTCCAGAACTGGACCTCTCCCTCCAATAAGGGCTCACACTGCCACAGGCTGGGGCTGGGGAATCAAGGTGAGGTGGGGGTTTGTGTTGGACTCAGTCTCTAAAACAAAAAGGGGTAAGGGGTCTGCAGGCAGTCAGACTTTGGGGAATGCATGCCATAGTGCTGTGTTCAAAACCCAAACTGTCCATATTGCTGGCCCGGGGAAGTCTGCAGTCTGCCTCTCCCAGCAAAGACTGTTTCTGCTTTCTCCTTCGCTCCCTCTGATGCCCTCTTTGGGGCCCCAAGCCTTCCCCTTAGGGTGCAAGCTCTACCCCACACCTAAGTTCCTTCCACTGCAACCCCAACTACTGCTGACTACACCCATTTCCGTCTACTTCCTGCCCTAGTGCCCACTCTCTAGGGTCTCACCCGTCCAACAGTATATCCCCCTCCCCCAGGCCGTCAAGGGATTGGGGGATGGGCACACCTCGGTTCCAAAGAATC
This sequence comes from Spermophilus citellus, assembly GCF_964194105.1. Taxonomy (NCBI): domain Eukaryota; kingdom Metazoa; phylum Chordata; class Mammalia; order Rodentia; family Sciuridae; genus Spermophilus; species Spermophilus citellus. The sequence continues at coordinate 138,397,413 of NC_138185.1, forward strand.
CAGCAGAGTAGCATCCTCTACCCGCCCCTTAATAGGCACCTAGTCTCACCGTGTCCTAGGAGCTGCAGGGTTCTTGGAGGGAGTGGGTATAAATGGAGGGGAGGGGTCCGAGGGCACTCCAGCCTGGGAGAGGGACAAAGTCGAAAGCGAGCACTCACTAAAGCCACCCCAGCTGTACCTCCTCCCTTCGCCGGTGGAGGGTCAAGGCCGCAGTGGGAGGGCTTCCCTGGTTCTGGGGAACCACTAAGGCCCCTTCCCTGCCACTCCCTGAAGGAGAGAGTCCCCCAGGACTAGAGCAACGAGCCCTCCCACCGGCAGCTGCGGCAGCCTCCGGCTGAGGTCAGGCTCCACCTCCTTTCTCCACTGGGAGAGCGCGGAGGGTTGTTTGTTGTTGGGGTGTGAGAGGGAGAAGGTTCGAGATCACCTGGCGGGGTGGGCACGGCTCAGGGAGTGGGAGCTGGGCCGGGTGGGCTGGTTTCGGCCGGAGCCTGGAGCAGAGAGCGCAGTACTAACCCCACCCCCGAGGTTCTGGAAAAGCAGCCCGATCCGCCGCTTTAGTTCTGCCCTCCAGCCTCGCACTCGCCGGCGCCCCCGCCCCACTCTCCATCTTTTGCGGGGTGACAAGAGTGCCCCAGGCTGAGGGCTCGCCCTAGGGTTCCCACTACGAACCAGACTTCCTACTTTCAAGAAGCTTCCAGTCGGGGGCTAGAGTGGGTTGTGGGTAAAGGGACAAGGAGACAGAAAATGTATGATCACTTTATGACAGCACCGCGTAATGGCTGCTGGGGAGGGGAATAAGGCTGCCAGAGTTTGCCCGGGTGTGGGGCTGGGGTTAGGTGCGGAGCGTTCAGAGACCTGTCAAGTGGTGGTCAGACTTTCTGAGGGAGCAGGCATTCTTCTTCAGACAGACCTTCAGATAGGGGAAAGATGGGACACCTCCTGTAGGGATACCGGCTTTAGCAAAGGCACAGAACTTTGAATCGGTTAGGTGTTGAAGTAGGATTTGAGGCTGGAGCTGTAACCCTGAGGTAGAGCATTTTGGGAGGATTTTAAGAGAAGGAAATTCTTGGTCTGAAATCCTCAAGGACAGATTGGGGGAGCGGCGGGATGTGCGTTCGTGCAGGAGAGGAGGGATGTTGCACCTCAGTTTTCCTCCCAGCTCAGTCCACGATGTTCAACCTTAGATCTCACCCTTCCACTCAGGAGGGAATTGAGCGGAAAGGGATCATCCTGGGGTAAAGAATCCTCTCAGCGCTGCCGCCACTCTAGCAGCTCCTGCTCTCCACCAAGCAGGGATTCTATCTTCTTCTCCCCACCCCCACTGGGGAAGGGATGAGGAGGGTCCAAAGTCTACAACTTTAGCTTTCCCAGCTGAAGGCAGCCCTGCCTACCCCAAACCTATGTTTCCTGGAGCAGCCACAGGAAAGATGCCCGCAAATGTGAGGACAAGCTTCATCCTGCATGTGCTTTTTCTCCACTTGACTTAAGGCTAAAACTCCCAGGCAGTGGACACTGCTAATGAAAAACCATACAGAAATGCTGGCAAATGACTTCAGAAGTTGTTTTTGTTGTTCTCACCTAATCCCAGCTGTCATGCACAATTACTGTCCTGTTTCACAGATTGAGAAATTGAGGCTCAGAGTAATTAACACTTATCCCTAGTGATCCAAGGGGATTTATACCCCAACCTGCTTGACTCCCAGATTAGGACTCAGCCTCCAAATAGAATCATGTCACTCACCCCAGCAGGCAGAACTGCCTTCTTTAAGCTGGGAGGGCCATGCACTGCTTCACCCTCAGTCTGGAGTTGCCAGATCCAATGGGACAGGGTGTCAGGGCATCCGTGAAGCTTCATTCTATATTGCCCTGCCTTTCCAGTGGGTCTTTTCCCATGACACATGGAAGCAATTTTTCTGAGGCTTTTCTTTGGGGTCTCCTTCATAGGTCATACCTATTCATCTTTGTTCCCAGAACTCCCAGGACTCTATGCCTCTGGAACCATCATCCTCAGAATCAAACCTAACTTTCTGAAAAAACTCCTGAGGCTCACCCTGAGCTCATGTTGCCCTGAGCTCTTGGGGCTCCACACTGTCTTCTGCTCCTGCCTTCCTGGTCATCTGCTGCTTTGCCTAGATCTCTCTAATGTGACTATAAACCCCTGGAGCTCAGGACTATGGCTCTATATCCTCTTTGTAGTTTCCTGTAGACTACCACAGTCCTGGCTCCAAGGAAGGATGATCCTTAGATACTATTCCTATCTGACAGCCCTCCATGTTTTCTTCCACAGACTCACCTGGGGATCCCTGAATGGCAGCCTCTGAGCTCAACTCAGCAGGCAAATAAGTTCTATTTGGCCCTCATAAGACTTAAAAAAAGAAAGAAGAAAGGAAGGAAGGAAGGAAGGAAGGAAGGAAGGAAGGCTGGCTAAGCTTAGGAGCCAATGCTGAAATTTTGGGAGATTTTATATGAAAATTCAGAGATTCAGTTTCTCTTGAGAAATCATAGGATCTGCTACCTTTGGCCCACATTTTCACTTGCAGCCATAGGCTGGTGCCAAGGAGGAAATGCTATCTTTATGGGATAGGCATGCTCTAGTTTGCCATGGTCCCACCTTCCCCACTTGGGGCACTTATGAGACCTTCCTGAGCCCTGAAGTTTTTCAAGCTTATGATCCTCATCCGGCATTGTGGCCACAGAGTCATGGATGACTATCATGGTTTAGGCATTTGAAGTATCTACCTCCCTTGGTTCTACTTGGAGAGCCTTGGGCTTTTTCATGCCCATCTCTAATAGTACCTTCATTATCACCCCAGGAGCATGTGTTTGCTCCCTCCAAGACCCAGGCAGGAGATGAAAAGGGAAATTAAACATAATCAGGGTTTGTGAGTGCTTCTGGGTGACTTGGAAAATAGTAGGTGCCTAATAATGTTTGGTGAACTGAATAGTGATTGGTAAATAGCAACACAATGAATAAAATTCATGGAGGGGGAGGGCTATTCCAAGAAACATGAAATGTCTGTGATGATCTAGGTATGTGTTGCTTGGGATCTCAGCCTCCTCAGGGTCTGCTCCTTCACTGTTACCAGGACACCTGTCTGCTCAGGTATCACAGAGGAGTAGATAAAGTGGGACTTCCTCTGGGCCAGAAACTGTCAATGGAAGCCCTGGGTGCACCACTTGTGGTCCTGTGAGTCCAGTCCTAGGATGATTAGATGTGGTGGCACATGCCTATAATCACAGTGGCTCCTGAGGCTGAGGCAGGAGGACTGCATGTTCAAAGTCAGCCTCAACAGTTTAGCAAAACGCTAAGCAACTCAGTGAGACCTTGTCCCTAATAAAATATAAAATAGGGCTAGGGATGTGGCTCACTGGCCGAGTGCTCCTGAGTTCAATCCCTGATACCCCTGCCCCACAAAATAAATAAATATAGCACATAACCAATAAATAAATAAATAGGGCTGGGGATGTGGCTCAGTAGCCAGTAGGAGAGTGCCCCTGAGTTCAATCCCAGTACAAAGAAAGAGAGAAAGAAAGAAAGAAAGAAAGAAAGAAAGAAAGAAAGAAAGAAAGGAAGAAAGAAAATGTATATCTGGAACAGGCTTGAGAGCCTCCAAAACCAGGAATCCTCCAGAAGGCATAGACAAGCACTGAATAGGTTTCATATCCTCAACAATCCTGGTAGGCAAGTATTATTCTCAAATTAACGAATGAGTGTGGAAACTGAAACCTAGAGAGTCTAAGTAACTACTCAAGATCACACGGGCTTGGAGTGGCTCTGGAATTTTTGCTTTTTGTGATATGGCATTTAATACTAAGGTTAAGCAGAGGTCTAACCCTTTGTAGGTCTAAAACTTCTATTCTTTCTACATTTCATACAGTGTGGTGGTTAAGAATGCAAGCTCTAAAACCAGACTTTCTGAATGGGAGTCCTGGCTCTTCAGCTTCTTAAAACATTAAAGTTACTTAGAACAGTGCCTGATCCAAGTGCCAAGTGCTCCTGAGGCATTAGCAATTATGAATCTACTTTGTCATGCCCCAATCTAGCCATGCCTGAAGCCTGCCCTGCTTTCATAGAATCTATTCCTGAGACCTTGTTTGCATTCCCTTTCTCCCATGGATCCTGAACTACATGGTATCAACATATCCTATTTTGGCTTTAGTCAGGCTGAATGACTTCCTTTGCTGGGTCTGGGAAAGATGCTAGCCCCCCTCTCTACTCCACCCTCCAACACCAGGGCTATCTCTCTGGCCTCGGACATCTTCCTCTACATTTGAGAAGATTTTTGGTGGTATCCCTTATCACATTCCCCGAAGCAAAGTGGCTCTATCTCCTACAGATGTCCTGACATAGCTACTAACCTCCCTAGTTCTCCAAAACCCAGGGAAGGAGAGTTACCTGTGGCTTTTTTGCCATCTTCCCTCAACTTCAATGAAACTACAGCAAGTGCCAGGACCAGCCCTTTCCAGTGGAGACACTTCAGTCTGTGTCATAAGTATGGTGCTAATCAACCATGGTGCCAATCCTGCTCAGCACTATTTATGTACAAAGGAGACCTGGGAGGCCATGCAGACAGCACTGTTTCTGACTTTAGGAAGCTCCACTCCCTCCAGCAGAAAAGAAACTTCTAGAAACTCAAGAACTCGTTAAAAAGCATATGTTCCAGACAAGACTGGGCCAAACAATAAATAGATGAACAAGTAACATGAGACTTGAACATGAGATTTGACAAACTTTCTTCCTGATTTGTGAATATTATTTTACTTTTTAAAAACTTACAAAAGTATTTGTGAAAATCCAAGTTATATTTATATAGGCAACAACTCTTCTGTTCTTCTTTCTTTTATTTTTTTTATTTTTGGTGATAAGGATTGAACCCATGTTCTCAAGCAAGGTAGATTAAGGCTTTACCAATACATTGAGTTATATTTCTTGTCTCACCTTCTCTTCCTCTCCTTCTCCTCCCCCTTCTCCCCTTCTCCCCTTCTCTTTCTCCTTCTCCTTCTCCTTTTTTGGTATAGAAGATGGAACCCAGAGGCACTTAACCACTGAGTCACATCCCCAGCTTTTAAAAAATATTTTATTTAGAGACAGGGTCTCACTAAGTCTTGCTAAACTGCTCAGGCTGGCTTTGAACTCCAGATCCTCCTGCCTCAGGCTCCCCAGCTGTTGGGATTATAGTTGTGTGCAGTGGCACCTGGCTCCACCTCTTCTTTATTAAAAAACATTGTGAGGAAGCTAGAAGTCCTTTGTTATTTATCTATATCAAGGTATTCTGTAGTGACAGGAAACATCTCTGGATCCGTGAGGGAAGCGCTGTGTTAGGGTCTTTATACACTCTTTTGAAATCCTCAACCAGTTTTATGAAGTAGATAATTATTTTTCCTATTTTACTGATGAGGAAACTGAGTCATAAAGGGGTTTGCAACTTGCCCAAAGTCACACAGCTAATAAGTAGTGGAGCCAAAGTTCAGACCCAGGCTTCTCATTTTAAATTATTCCTCCATCATTTGTTCCTAAATTTTAGCTTCCCCAAACAATTCTCTATTCTTATCTTTTTCAAATGTACGTTAGCAACTCATTTGAGTTTTACATATGAAGTTTCTGTGAGCAATATTCATCTTACTATCAGATTGGGGGCACAATGTTACAAGTGAATTATCATATTTCTTTATCAAAAAATATTCCTTGGGCAGTGCCTCATCAAAAGTAAGTACCCTTTCCTTACCCTCTGCACTTTTTGACACTGACTCTTTCAGGAGCATCAGATATGCTTCAACCAACTTCCAACTGCAGGCACACTGGTACACTCTTGCTGGTTTCTGTTTTCTTTCTTTCTTTCTTTCTTTCTTTCTTTCTTTCTTTCTTTCTTTCTTTTTTTAATGTGCTGCGGGGGGGATTGAATCCAGGGGCCTTGTGCATGACTCCTGCTGTTTTGATTTGGGGGAAGGCACCATATCTCACCCAGCTTTTTTTTTTTTTTAATTTTGAAAAACACTGTCTTTTTAATTAATTAATTAATTAATTAATTAATTAATTAATTAATTAATTTTTTAGAGAGAGAGAGAGAGTATTTTTTTTAATATTTATTTTTCAGGTTTCAGTAGACCCAACATCTTTACTTTTATGCGGTGCTGAAGATGGAACTCAGCGCCCCGCGCATGCCGGGCGAGCGAGTTACAGCTTGAGCCACATCCCCAGCCCAATAATTTTGAAAAACACAGTCTTATTGAGCCAGTTGCACATGCTTCCCCTCCCATATTGATGTGCATCAAGCCACAAGACAGTTTGCCCATGTCCTGAACATGGAAAAAATGGTTAACATGAATTTTTCTCATTTGCTGACGCCAGTGATCACCATGCACTTAATGCATGGTTAATTAAACATCTATTTTGTGCCAGATACTGTGCTGAGGGCTTGAAATCTATTTCCCGCTCTCATAGAATTTAGTCTTATGTTCACACAATTCAGTGTAACATTGCATCTGGGGTCAACGCTTTGCCCAAACCATACCTCAGTCTCTGAGAGAGAATGAGGACTTGTTGATTGAGTCTCACCCAGATTTGAAAGTAAAAAACCTTCCAGTTATCCTTGGTTCCTCCTTCTCTTCCCCAGCTGATACTCATATCTATACCCCATGAGTCAGTTGCGCCTCCTTCCCTCCCCTCCGGTGACTAACCACAGCCCTGGCCTCCATTCCCTCTGTCTTAGTTAAGAGGAATCTTAATCATCAGGATCTTCCAAAACAGACCCCATCATCTCATTCCTCTGCTTAAACCCTTCAGTGGTTCCCGTTCATTCTCAGGATAATAGGATAACAGATCCAAATCTCTGGAGCTGATCCCATGGTTCCCCAGCAGGACACTGTCTGATCTCATCCCTGGGCTCAGCCACACTCCTAAATCTATGATGCTCCCTCCCCACAAACCATACTAGCCCTGGCTTCTGGGTGCCACCTGTCTCCTCACCTAAGTGAGGGTGAGGATATTGTCTGCTATTTTTCCTCAGCCTGTAGGGCACCTGAGCACGATGGGTAACTAGTAAGTTACTCAGTGGTAAATAACTAGCAGAGAAACCAAGCTTCTGCCTGTGCAGTGAGACTGCTCAACTAGGAGGCCACAGCACTGAACTTTTGTATTAGCTTAGTAACTACCTTGTACAGCCACACTGTGTGTCAGGCCCTGCCCACTGTCCTTCGACTCCTCTTAAACCAGTTTGCCTGTTTTCAGCAGAAATTATTTTAGCCTCTGCATCTCCAGCATAGGTACTTTTTCTGATTCGTGCATATAAAGTTTACTGACTTGTTTTACTCGGTGACTGGATTACAATGTTATGGGTTGGACAAGGTAGAGTCATTGAAAACTGAAGGCATAAAAGTTATGGTTTTGGAGGCTGGGATTTAGCTCAATGGTAGAACATGTGCTTAGCATGCTTGAGGCCCTGGGGTTATAGATCTGATTCTTTCAGTCCAGATAGCTTCCCCGAGTTAGGGGCTTTAGTTCCAGGACTCTATTCTTTTAGCTGCTATTGAAAAGATGGGAGAATTTAGTTCAAGGCAAAGCCTTGAGATTTCCCCAGCTTACCCGCCCCTCCCCCTTTCAAGGCTACCCTTGATGTTTCAGTTCAATCTGATTTCATTTAGATAAGCTCTGTGGAAGACCAGTAGGAAGAGAAGTGGTCCTCTCACAGACCCCTAGGGCAGGCATTTATTATGCAAGAATTTATTGGGTAGGCACCTTTATTAGGCCAGGTGCCAGGTGCTGGGGATACAACAGTAAACTGGACATACAGGTGTTTGGAATAATGCTCATGCTGGTCTTGTTTTTCTTGCACTAGGATTAAACCCAGAGTGCTCAACCACTGAGCTATACCCCCAGCCTTTTTTCATTTTTTATTTTTGAGACAGGATCTTGCTAAGTTGCCCAGGCTGGCCTCAGCTTCCTAAATCTCCTGAGTTATAGGTATACACCATCATGCCAGGTTCATGTTGGGTCTTAAAGAATGAATAAAAAGGGCTGGAGTTGTAGCTCAGGGGTAGAATGCTCACCTGGCATGTGTGAGTCACTGGGTTCGATCCTCAGCACCACATAAAAATAAACAAGTACAATAAAAGTATTGTGTCCACCTATGACCCTCCAAAAAAATTTTTAAAAAAGAATGAATAACAAGGGCTGGGGTTATAGCTTAGTGGTGGAGCACTTGCCTCACACGTATGAGGCACTGGGTTTGATCCTCAGTACCACATAAAAATAAATAAATAAAATAAAGGCATTGTGTTCATCTACAACTAAAAATATTTTTTTAAAAATGGATAACAAACTGGGCATCTGTGATGATTGCCTTTAATCCCAGCAACTCAGGAGGCTGAGGCAGAAGGATTCAAAGTTCAAAACCAGCCTCAGCAATTTAGTGAGAGACCCTGTCTCAAAATAAAAAATTAAAATGCTGGGATATAGCTCTCAGTGGTAAAGTGTTTGCTTAGCATGTACCAAGGTTCCGGATTCAATTCCCAGTACTGCAAAAAATAAAATGAAATAGATTGGGGTGGTTGAAATGATCTGTTTTTTTTTTAATATCTTTCTCTCCTTAACTTCTAAGCTCTGTTGACCCTATAACTGTTACTTGTCTTTGACTCCCTGGCACATAGTGGCCACTCAGCAAATGCCAGTTGTTCTTAATTGGGCAGAGGATTGGTGGAGGTTGGGACAGATCACTCAAGTGGGCTGAATCTGCGTGTGTGTGGGAGGGCAGGGTGTCTGAGGCAAGAGACGGTCCAAGAAGGTGCTTCTACTGGTATCTGGATGGGATGGGGTAGGGGTACAGGGAGCACAGCAGATTTTCTGAGGTTCAGTGAAATGAACTGGGTGGCTGTTCCTGGTGAGAGAGGGCTTCCTGTTGGGCCTTGGGGGAAGCTTAAGATGACTGAGCCCACCAGAGTAACTACTGGGGTTCTAGCCTTGGGGAAGAAGGGAATGTGGAAGTTTTCTGGAGAATGCAGAGCATGGGATAGGGAAGGGGAAAGCTGTGAGGGAAATGCTATTGGGATTTATATAATGGTAACTCTCAGGGCAACTATAGATGTCCCAGGCAGGGCTGAAGAACCTGTGTTCTTTTTTGGGGGGGCAGGGGCAGGTACCAGGGATTGAACTCAGGAGCACGCAACCACTGAATCACACCCCCAGCCTAATTTTTGTATTTTATTTAGAGACAGGGACTCACTGAGTTTCTTAGTGCCTCACTGTTGCTGAGGCTGGCTTTGAACTCCTGGTCCTTCTATCTCAGCCTCCTGAGCCTCTGGGATCATAGGTGTGTGCCACCGTGCCTGGCCAAGCTCCACACTCTTGAGGCATGTCCAAGACTCTTGCTGCACACCCATGGCCTCTCCCCAGACTTGGGAGTCCAGAACAGAAGGATCCAGAGTCCTTGGAGGCATGGGTGACTAGGTGGGGGAAAGCAGAAAAACCTGAAGATCTCTAATAATCTTCAGGTCAGTGAATGGACCAAAGGGATGACGGGCAGAGTTCTAGCATCTGCACATCTTGGTCATAGCAGAAGACCAAGGAGGGCCTCACTCACTTTCTAGTGAAGACTTTACTGTCTTTCTCTGGAACCAGGCAGCCCTCCTTGAGGAGCTGGAGACCAAAGGCCAGCTTGCTTACCATTCTTGTCCAGCTTAAAAGGGCCACAGGATGTATTCTGCCCAGGGACATTTGGGAGGTGAAGGATGCTAAGAGAAGCTGGGTCTGATTGTCTATGTGATTCTTGAACTATGACAGATTAAGGTCTTGGAAATAGTCTTAGAATTGGGGAGCAGATCCCAGCTTTCCCAAACAGATGCAGCCATATAATTTTTTTTTTTTTAAAGAGAGAGTGAGAGAGAGGAGAGAGAGAGAGAGAGAGAGAGAGAGAGAGAGAATTTTTTAATATTTATTTTTTAGTTCTAGGCGGACGCTGAGGATCGAACCCGGGCCGCACGCATGCCAGGCGAGCGCGCTACCGCTTGAGCCACATCCCCAGCCCAGCCATATAAAATTGACGTATGTCCAGTCTTTTTTTTTTTTTTTTAATTTTAAGTTGTTGATGGACCTTTATTTTTTTATTTATTTGTGGTGCTGAGAATCGAACCCAGTGCCTCATGCATGCCAGGCAAATGCTCTACCACTAAGCCACAACCCCAGCCCCGTATGTCCAGTCTTAATTAGCAACCTTGCAACAGTCCCGACTCCTACCCTTCTACTCTGGGCCAGGGATGGGGGGAGTCTGGAAAGAAAAGAGGGGCTGGGCAGGCTACAGGCTGATTCTGAAAGACATCAAGTCTCCCTCACTACCCTCTTCTTGGTTTAGAGTCCTCCTTCCCCTTCTTTTAAATCTTATAGAATATTTCATTAAATAATTTTAATTCAACAACTGAAGGAACCTACTGTATACCCAATCCTGCCTAACCTGGCAGCATCAGCCCAGGATCCAAATTGAATTATGAGACTTTGCTATCCCATTTTTGGAAACAAAATAAGAACTTGGGGCCAGGGGAGGTAGCCAGGTTATCCTGAAAACCCAAAGCTTTGCAGAGAGTGCCCCTTGGGAACCCAGGCAGATGCACTAGGTGACTCTCCAGGCAGGTCAGGCAGGTGCCCCCCTGTCCTGGGCTTATCTCCCATTGGCAGCTGAGCGTCATGCTCCTTGCCTCTGCTCCTGCAGCGTGTCTGACAGCTTCTCTCAGTATATGCAGTGGTAAATGCATGTCCATGTGTGTGCTCATCCGTGGCTGCTCCTGGACAGGCACAAGACACAAAGTATGCTTGGATGGATCTGCAGTTGTGTCCATCACTGTTGGCACTGGTGTAGACTTCATCTTGTCTTTTTTCTTCCTATCCTCCCTCTACTGCTGGCAAGGGCAGTCCTCCATACTTCCTCCACTGATGCATAGTCCACTTTCCAGGAGGGAGCTAACTATGGCCTGTGCTAAGATATCCCTTGGCCCAGAATAGATTTCTTCTTTTCAAGAAAATTCCCATATGTCCATCCTGTCTTTACTCTCCCCCATGTCTTCCAGGGCAAAGCTGAAGTGTCAGGCTGACTGGCAGAATATGTGGAAACATAACTGTCCCTCTCTGAGGTTGGTCTGAGCTAACTATTCACTGTCCCCCAGCCCTTAGCCCAGTGTCTGGCTCTTAGTTACTTGTTTATAAAGGTTTATTGAAGGTGTGGCAAGGCTTGACCAGGGAAGCAGTGATGCACACTCATAAACTCAAGGGGTCGACCTTGGGGACCTTTGCCCTGAGTCATTTCTGGTGGCATCATTCTAAAAAATAGACACATCACTATTCTTGGAATCAGTTTTGAATTTCCTCCTTAAGTTGGTTGGTACATACCCTACAACAGAGAAATCCCGATCCTTGGAATGCATCTAGAGAAATTTTTGCACACATGTACCAGAGGGTACCTGTAGGAGCATTCAAGGGTAGCCCCAAACTGGAAACCAGTCAAATGTTCATCAGTAGTAGAATAAAAATTAAATTGTAGTATTTCCATATAACAGAGAACTATACAAGTAAAAATTAAACAAATTATAGTTATGCTCGTTAACTGGAATGCATTTCTTAAAAACTATACAATGATGAACCAAAGAAGCTAGACACATATAGCAAGCAAGAATATATATAGTATGAGCCCAACTGTAGAATATTTAAAAACAGGCAACTTAAACAATATTGTTTAGGGACACATAGAAAGGTAGGAAGCCATAAAGAAAAGTAAGGGGATATGCCAGGTGCAGTGGCACACCTATTGTCCCAGCTACTTGGGAGGCTGAGGCAGAGGAATCACTTGAGTCCAGGAGTTCAAGACCAGCCTGAGCAACATATTGAGACCCTGTCTCAAACAAACAACAACAAAAAATTGGGAGCTGGGAGTGTAACTCAGTGGTAGAGTGCTTGCCTAGCATGTATAAGGCCTTGGGTTCTATCCCCAGTGCCAAAAAAAAAAAAAAAAAAAAAAAAAGGGAGGGCACATGATTCATGGACTTCAAAGATACTTGGAATGTTTTTTTCTTTATTGGCCTGGGTACTGGTACTTTATATTTTACCCTGCCTATATGCATGTTACATACTCTTCCAAATATACTATACATTTTACACAATAGCCCTCCTCTGCCCCCCTTTTCCATTCAGCCCCCATTCTGTCCCCAGCTGGCAGAGGAGGAGTCAGAGTACCTTATAACAGCTCCTTTCTTTAGTTTCTGAGTGGGTCAGAGGATATGGGGGGTGAGGGCCTCTCTTCTGCAGCTGGGCCCTAACTACTCCAGGGTGGGAAGGCCTGAGGAGAGCACCGCCAGGCAAAGCCGGCTGGCCCTGCTGTTTGTGCCAACTCTGGGATTAGGCCAGGGCTCTGGCCCACCTGTTGTTTCACTCATTCAGCATGAACATAGCAACTGAGTACTCACTGAAAGCACTGGGTGCTGTTGAAGGATTCGGAGAAGTGGGAGATGGTCTTTGACCTCAAAAATCCTAAATACACTAGAGGTGACCACACACCCAAGTAACTATGGTACCAGCAAAATGTGAGCTAATTGTTACTTGACTACCTATCTACTCTTTCAATAAACATTTGAGCATCTATTATAAGCCAAGAACTGTACTGGATGGTGAAATCAGACCCGTTCCCCAAGTTCATAGTCTAATGCAGGGGAAACAGACACACATAAAATAAGTACAACTGCATGGCAAGCTCAATGATGCAGATATGCTGAGGGGGATGGGTGAGATGGGGACAGGACTGGGGAAAGGCTGGGGAACAGAGGTCTTCCTGGAGGAGGCAGGCCCTGGATTGAGGCTTTAGGGACAAGGAAGCAAGAGCATAGGAAGGAGCAGAAAGGATTTCTTGGCAGAAGGATCAGTTAGGGCACAAGCTAAGAAAATACGGCAAGGAGAACTTTCAACAAGAACACAGGCACTCAGTAGGGAGGGAGGGAAGTTAACAGGAGTGGGAGGTCAGAGCCATATTTGCCTTGCAAAACCTTAGGTTTTTTTTTTTTTTTTTTTTTTTTTTTTTTAAAGAGACTGGGTCTTGCTGTATTGCCCAAGCTGGCCTTGAACTCTTGGTCTCAAGCAATTCTCCCCCCTCAGTTTCTTGAGTACCTAGGATTACAGGCATGTGTCACTATGCCCAGCTTAAAATCTTAGCTCTTAAAGGTACTGGGAGCTGCTGAAGGATATATGGGTGAGCTTGATAGACCCCACTGGCTCAGTATAGAACTAGATTGAGGGTGTAGACTAGAAGTAGGCAGGCAAGTTGGCAGATTGTTGTGGATCCAAGCAATATTTAAGAGATATCAGGCTAGCTTCTGTCAGCAGAGGAGAGAGATGAATGCAAGAGAGGCCAAATTTCAAAATGGCTTCTTGATAGAATAACCAGGTGGAGCATGGAAGGTGAAAGGCCTCACCTTGCACTAGTGTGGCTCTAGGGTCTCGGCAGGAGCAGGGGCCAGCCAAGAATATGGACAGGGCTCTGTACCACCTGATCCCAGGGCTTCCAAATGCTTGCCAGTCAACAGGGCTGGTCCCCGGAAGTGGGGGTGGTGGTGGTAGAAGAGCATATAGTGAGAGTGTCAAAAATCAAATGTGAGAACTTTAAAGAACTATCCTTACAAGTATATCCAATTAAATCAATCAATCAATAAGCCTATCAGAGGTATGAATTACCAAAAGAAACCCCCTAAAGACTCAAAGTGATTTTGTCCTAGGAATGGGAATGGGAGTGGTAGGGAGAGAAAGGAGACAATCTTTAAAAAAAAATCCTTTTCAGACTACAATATTTTGAAACCATACACAGAAAGCACATACGAAAATTTAATACAACCCTGGCCTTTGTTCTGAGTTTATGTTCTTTCTACTTTTTGTTACATGTGGCCCTTCTTGTATAAAATGGTGCTAGAGGACAGCCACTTATCTCCCCTTTAATGTCCTCGTTTAATAAAATAAAATATTGTTGATCCCTGAGTCGTGTAATTTCTGACTGGAATCCGTGCATCCAAGGCACTGTAGTGAAGGGCGGAGTGCCGCGGGCCCTGGGCAACTGCGACTCCGCGTGCAGCCGGCAGGGGTCAGGCGAGCTCTACGCTGCATCCGAGCTGGTCCGACGAGCCAGTGCAGCTCTTGGTGGCGCCCGGTGCCTCGGCGGAGGGGCACACAGGGAAGACCCTGGACCTGACCTAGGTTGCGAGTCCAACAACTGCTACTGGAATCCTGTATTTCAGCTTCCACCAGGCAAGCCCTGCGTCGGCGCCCCTGCCCAGCAAGGACACCTCCGCTTTACACCAGCTCTGGCTCCACCCCGCGTCTCTAGCGTCTGGGCGTGGCCGGCTCCCCAGCTGGCCCTCGGTTCTACCACCCGCAGGCGACTCACCTTGCTGGCCTTTTGCTAGGGTGGCTGTGCAACCTTGTCTTCCGCACCCATGGAAACCGATATGTGAAACGAAATGGAGAGTTACATGCGTAAGGGTAATTATCCTTGGATTATGGGGCTAAGGATTAGGGCTCAATTCTCTAGGGAAGCACCCCCAATCCTGATGAGTTGCTATAAAAATTTGCTACTTCCCAGAGATGTGACTAGGTCTGGGGAGAGATGCAGGGGGGCTGTTAGTTTACAGGTTGCCAAATTCTGATATGGGTGTGCCCAGATCACACTTAAACATTCTGTTACCTTCTGTTAACCTCCCACAGGACAGGCAATGTGGAGGAGGTGCTGCGCTGATAGTGTGGTGGCCTAAAACTGGAATCCACTTGGAGGCAGCCTCAGGAAGGAAAGGTGCCTGTTAACGGATGAGGTAGAGCTGCGCAGTGTGTGAAGAGAACCTGAAAGTCCCACCAGAACCAAAGTGCTCGCTGATCTATTTTTGTATCAGGCTATGCTGTTTTTTTTTTTTTTTTTTAAACATTCCTCGTTTCGCATAAAGGATCAGGAGAACAATTGCATTCTTTCTGTCTTGGTTTTCTGATGCTATAACTGAATGCCACTGATGGGGTAATTTAGAGAGCTTTATCTAGCTCACTGTTCTGGAGGCCAGAAGTCCAAGAGCATGGCACTGACATCTGGTGAGGGCCTTCTTGCTGCATTGAAACATGGTGGAGGTTCTCACATGACACATCAAGTATGCTAGTATGGGGCTCCCTCTTATAAGGCCACTAATGCCAATGAGGGTCCCACCTCTAGATACAATTGACATATGACTTTGGGATTAAAGTTCTAATTTGGGGGACTCACTCAATTTGGCAGGGCTCTACCCAACACTGACTGGAATACACATGACATTCTGCTATTTTGAATGTCTTCAGGCTTGTTATTATAGCTACCTGTTTTTATATGACCATTAACCATTTTAGCTAAATTCATCAATACAGGACACAGAAATTAAGGGACAGCCACAAGCCCTGGATTTTCCCCTCAAGATAAGATTAGACTGGGGTTGCTAAACCCACTCTCAAGCCCCAGGCTGGAAGCAGCACTTTTCTGGAGGTTAGAACCAAATACCAGGGACAGGTGATGCCAGGCTGGGGGCCAAGAAAATCAGTTCCTCTTTTGGGAACTTAGAGGGGGTAGAATAACATAGACCTATTCCTCTCAGACCAGGTTCCATCCAGGATGCTGAGTACTGTAGTAGGGCCCCAGGCTGGAATTCTCAGAACACTCCCATTGTTGCTGCTGGCAATCTGGATCTTAAAAACAAAACAAACAAACCCCAAAACAAATACCTCAAGGATGATTTTCAGAAATTTATAAGGTACAGTTCCAAGATCCTACTACTCTGGGGTCCCTCCTTTCTTTCTTTTTCTTTTCTTTTCTTTTTTTTTTTTTTTTTTTAAAGAGAGAGTGAGAGAGAGGGGGACAGAGAGAGAGAGAGAATTTTAATATTTATTTATTTTTTCTTAGTTCTCGGCGGACACAACATCTTCGTTTGTATGTGGTGCTGAGGATCGAACCCGGGCCGCACCTGGGCCGCACCCGAGCGCGCTACTGTTTGAGCGACATCCCCAGCCCCTCCCTCCTTTCTTTAAAAAAAAAAAAAGTCACTGAAGTGTTGGGATAGTAGCTTAGTGGTAGAGCACTTGCCTTGCATGGGTTCAATCCCTAGCATCACAAACAAAACAAACACACACGTGCACACACACAAAACCAAATCACTGGGAGCAGGTTGGAGGGAAGGAATAGGACTTGGGCCATCCATTCTCCAAGGACATGTGCTGTATCCAGAAAGAAGTCAGGAGCAATAGATTGTTTTTCCTCCAAAACACCATTTAGGAGCAGATGGGTTTGTTTCACAATATGTTTAATACAAAATGGCAGCAGCCACTGTGCAGTTGTAACAAAATTAGCCATAGGGTGTCTCAAGAAATGTATACAGGCAACCCCTGCTGGAGTTGAGCCAGACAACCCAGGCCTGCTTGGACAGGCAAGGCCTGCACCTGCTGCCCAGTAGATGAGGAAGGTTACTTTACCAGATTTCACTGGTCTCTGTGACAGAGCAGCACAGAACAGCTCAGAGGTGCTGCCAAAGGGGCCAGCAAGAGCTAATTCTCCACAATTCTCTTTTGTTCCCCAGGCAGACTCTGTAGCACAGGTGTTCCCAAATGATTGGGAGCTGATGACTCAAGAAGCCAGCAAACAAGGATGGGTTTTCGGCTTTTCTTTTTCCCCAGAAAAGAGACCAACAAGTTTGAGTAAATGAAGGGGGCAATGATTCTGCTGTACTTGAACAGAGAGGGCTCCCTGCCACAGGCTCACCTAAAAGAAGGGGTGGGTACCTACATATCTCCAGGCCACTTCAGGAGGTGGGAGCATCAGGCTTTGAAGTTGAAGAGCAGAGAGCAAGGGCACAGAATCAAAGCCCTCCTAAAGCTCTCAGAAAAGATAATATGCTTTCTGCTGAGTCCATGTTAGGCTTTTCCTGGCTGGTTAGCCCACAGTGCTTGGCAGCCAGTGTAGAAGACTCCCCATCCAGCAGAGGCTTGAGGGCTGTAGCCAGAAGGGAAGCGGAGCAGCAGGGCCTGCTTCAGGCAGCCAGGAGGCTACCATGTCTCTGCTTCCAAAGAAAGGCCTCTAGGTGCTGGGAGAAAGGGGTGGTGGATCTTGGGGCTAGTGGAAATCTGCGTTGAAGGCTCTGCCAATGACCAACCGTCTCACCTCACTGGTCCCAGCCCCGATCTCATACAGCTTAGCATCTCGAAGAAAGCGGCCCATGGGAAAGTCATTTATATAGCCATTGCCACCTGCAACAGGGTTTGAGAAGAGAAGAAAGGACAACAGAAGCAATGGGCAGTGTAGCAAAGCAAGGCCAAGTGCAGTCATCCTCAGTATCTGTGGGGATTGGTTTCTGGACTTCTTATGGCTACCGAAATTATTGATGCTCAAGTCTTTTATACAAAATGACAAAGTATTTTCATATAACCTAAGAATATTCTCCCATATATTTTAAATCATCTCTATGTTACTTACACTATCTAATGTAATATAAATGCCATTTAGATGGTTGTTATACTGCATTATTTATGGAATAACAGCAAGAAGTCTATGCTTAATATAGAAGCAATATTTTTTTTCTGAATATTTTCTATCTGAATTTGGTTGGAATACATGAATATTGAGGGCAGACTGTATAGAGAAACAAGCTATGGGAGGGTCTGATTAAAGAGAAGCAGCAAAAGGTAGTGAGAGGAGAGGGCTTGGAGAGTACCTTGGTGGTAGCAGGGTGGGCAAAGGGATAGAGCTGGAAGGCCACTCAGAGTGCTGATGGCACCAGGCAAAGAAAATGGAGAATCACTGGCAGACATGGCAAAATGGAGACAAGAGTAGGCCCATGCCTGTAATCCCAGGGGCTCAGGAGGCTGAGGCAGGAGGATCTAGAGTTCAAAGCCAGCCTCAGCAACTTAGTGAGGGCCTAAACAACTCAGCAAGACCCTGTCTCTAAATAAAATATAAAAAAGGGATTGAGATGTGGCTCAATGGTTAAGAGGCTCTGGGTTCAACCCCTAGTATCCCCCCACCCCCCAAAAAGAATGGGAGTGGGCAAGAAGAGACTGGCACGGCTGAGCTGGGATTCAAACCGAAGCCATGAGGCTCAAGACTATGCCCTCAATCTGGGGGCAATTCTGAAATGAGGATGTTCCACCTGAAGCATCGCTCTTCCCATTTTCTAGTATCCACGAGAGCAGGGGGGGTGGTTGAGAGGGGGCACTGTTGAAGGCAGTAGCAACTTGTGGTCTCTAGCACTTTCTCATCTACTTTTCCACTCCTCCTAAAGGGGGCAGAGCCAGGAGGTGGTAGCTCAATTGTGGCTAGCTTAAGCACGAAGTGGGAAGTGGAGAGGAAACCTTTCCAGTTGGCACCAGGCTAGGAAGGAGGGGGTGGTGGGGACCACTCACCGAAACACTGAATGCCATCCAGGGCTACCTGTGTGGCGCACTCAGCTGTGTAAAGAATCACACCAGCACAGTCCTGTAGGAGGAGGTTCTGTCAGCAGGGCCCTGCTAGGCATGCAGGAGCCAGTCCTAGCAGATGACCCATTGCTTACTCCCTGCTCAGGAGCTGTCCCTCACCTTGGCAGTGCAATGGCCCTCATCACAGGCCTTGGCAACGTTGTAGACATACTGCCGACATGCCATGAGGCGGGTGTACATGTCTGCCATCTTCCCCTGCATCAACTGAGCACAAAGAGAGGTCATTGTCAACATGCTGGGACACTCTTTCTAGTCATCAAAAGCAGATCAGCCTCAATGGCAACCTGACAGCAGGAGTGAGGAAGCAAAGGCACAGAGAAGAGATGGGACTTCTCTAGAATGACAAAGATGGAAGTAGATATGGGAGGTAAGAGAGCTGCTCTTGGACATTGTACCCTGAAATGGCCCTTGCTATGTCTGAAAGGCACTGTTCTCCAGACACTGCCAGCCACAACCTTCATCAACCTCCCACAGCTTCTTTAAACCAGAAGGGCAGACTAGAAATGCCCTCCCTTTTTCCAAGCTCCCCACCACCTGCAAGCTTCACCCTCCAGCTGCATGAAGTCTCAAGTTCATTTATCTCCAAAAGAAATGGACGGGAGAATGTGCTAAATTTACTAAAAATTTCTGAAGCCAGGCTGCATGCTAAAGCAGCCCGCATTCCAGGCATTCAAGCTCATTTTGCTAGATGATAGTCAACATCCCACAGGGCATGGTCTGCTTCCTCATTCATCATAGAAAACATGAACCCAATAAAAGTACATTTCAGCAAAATATTCCACTCACCTGGAAGTGGCCAATTTTCTGGCCAAAGGCTTCCCTCACGTGCAGGTAGGGAATGGTGTGATCAAGGACTGCCTGCATGAGCCTGCCAGAAAGGAGAAAGACACTGTGGAGGTGTCTCATGGTCCCACCCCTGCCAAGAGGAGCGGCAGAATGACAGTGGGAAAGGCCCTGAGGAAAGCTTGGCAAGATAAGGATCTGGAACCCCAGATAGGAGTGAAAAGAGCTTGAGAAGCTCTTGTCATCCAGAGGCAGTTACAGCACCAACTGTACAGCCCTTGTGCCCCTCCTCTAAAGCCAGAGGTGGGAGCGGCTGCATCTTTGCAGTAGACAGGCACCAGAGCCAGGGCCTCTCATTTCATATCCACACTACCTAAGCAGAGTTGCTCCTCAGGCCTCCATCTATCCACCTAATGACATTTTCCTTCTGTGTGAAAAAACTGAATGCAGGAGGAGTAAGTTCTTATTGTCTCTAAGAGAGATTGCAGAGGCCAGGAATCAGCTCCCTTTGGCCCCCCTGCGGGAAGGCTGCTGCTGCTTAGGATAGTTCCATCTGCCACCGAGAGCGCAGGTCCCCAGGAGCCTCATACTTACCCGAGGGGCCCGCCGGCTAGCACCAGGCGCTCCAGGTCCAGCCCACTCATCAGGACGTAGACACCCTTGCTCTCATGACCCAGGATGTTGGCAGCTGCCAGGATAAATGCTGGTCAGAGGGAGAGGGCTGTCTAGAGCCTTTTAACTTTCATTAAGGATACGAGGTTGATAACATGCTCTCACACAAGGCACTAAAATATGTTCCTTGAGGTTCAACTAAGGTTCCAGGTGAGAGAAAAGGACTGGATTTACCATTTCCAGTCAGAAATTGAGCTTCTAGGATCCCCACACCATCCACTGGACACAAAGCCTTGTGTTATTGGCTGTTTCCCTTCTGTCTCTGGACCCACTTGGATGGGAAAGAAGTTAATTGGTCTGTCTACAAGTCACCTACCTCTGCCTGGTTCTTCCCACACCTGTACCTATATAGGAACCAGAGAATTTCTCTCTCCCAGCTTGTCTGCTCTAGTCTAGTGTCACCTCCTTGCATTGGGTCCATGAAAGCTGCTTTGTCCAGGAGATGGGCCATTCAGTGCTAGTGAGAGAAGCTGCTAAGCCTTGTCCTTCAGGTAAGCTAGGGCTATGGATAGCCTTGGGACGAGCAGGCAGGAAACTGAGTATAGAAATTTGACACCAATGATCTGCCTTTAATGCTGACTGAATATTTTTTTTTTTTTTTTTTTTTTTTTTTTTTTGTAGCAGGGATTGAACCCAGGGGTGCTTTACCACTGAGTCACATCCTCAGCCCTTTTTATTTTTTAGTTTGAATCAGGGTCTTGGTAAGTTGCTTAGGGCCTCACTAAGCTGCTAAGGCTGGTCTCAAACTTGTGATCCTCCTGCTTCAGTTCCCTAGTTGCTAGATTATAGACAAGTGCCACCAACCTGGCTGAATTTTTTTCTTCTGCACAAAGAAGGATCAGCATAAATCCCTTTCCCTAGATGCTCCTTCTAACCACATCATACTTTTCTGGGATAGCAGATTTTGGGGGAGAGGGATAGTTTGTGGCTGAGGCCCAGAGAGCCTAATTGTTGAGCAGATCTATGCCTTTGGTCCTATCAGCACACGATAGAGGTGCTGGTTCTCCCTGAGTGATGTATGGTGTCACATTTTCAGCTGCAGCTCAGGGGAGAAAATACTCCTACTGAAACCAAATCACTTCCTCTTCATTGAATATGGCTTCCAACAGTTTATTTAGTTGGCTTTTTTTTTTTTTTTTTTTTTTTTGGTTGGGGGGTACCAGGGATTGAACTCAGGGGCACTCAACCACTGAGCCACATCCTCAGCCTAATTTTGTATTTTATTAGAGACAGGGTCTCACTAAATTGCTTAGCACCTTGCCGTTGCTGAGGCCGACTTTGAACTTGTGATCCTCCTGTCTCAACCTTTTAAGTTGCTGGGATTACAGGAGTGCGCCGCCATGCCCAGCAACTCTTTATTAGCATTTTTAATAAGTAAGTCACACAGGTTATCCAGGCAAATGTACAGGACATCTGAAGGACAACAGCAGGCTAGGGGATGTCTTATCTTTCTCTTTCAGCTACTGGATACGAAGCCCAGGCAGAATGTGTTATCCACAGAGGAAGCACCACCTTTCACCTCAGCCAGTTAGGCATACAGCTGCAGGGGATGTGGCCAGGAGGGACAGCTGTCCAGCAGCCCCAGGCCCACAATCTAACTGCATGTCATCGAGGAGCTAATAATGGTGAGTCTCTCTAGCCAAGGGATGGGCTTTCTCAGCTTGGGAACAGCCAGATCAACTTGTAAGGGGATCAGGACAGGGGTTCCCTCAGTCTCAGAGACACTTACCAGGAACCTTACAGTCTTCAAAGATGAGCTCACAGGTGTTAGAACCCCTCATGCCCAGCTTGTCCAATTTCTTGGAGGTGCTAAAGCCAGGCATACCCTTTACAGGAAACAAGAGAAGGCTCTGGTTAAAATTGACACAAGGGGGCTGGTAAAGGGAAGACTCACCTTAACATCAGGTCCCTGTACCTGCCTGGCATACCAGCACCCCACTCATGTTCGACTGTTACATCCTGACACCCTACCCTGTTCCCAGTCTCTACTGTTGCCAGCTATGTTCTCATGGGAGCAGTTCTTTTCTGGTGAAATGTTCAGTCCTGAACCCTCCGGACTCTCTCTGGCTGTGTGTCCCTTCCCCAGGGGACATCACTCTCAAGGTACTCTCAACAGCCCACTCAATTCCTTTGTTCTTTTGCTATTTGTCCCTAAGGGAGTTCCACCTGGGATGAATGCACTCAGCTGTGTGCTTTGACCTCAACTACTCAGCTGCGTATGTACTGGCAAGTGCCCAGTATTGGTAAAGTCCTAGAAAGGAAGCATGTGTCGCCCCCCTCCACTCCCCTCCTGGCTCATGAGAGGGTATTTTACAACCTGGAGGTTTCCAATCTTTGCCAGGCCCTATTCGCTCTAATTCTAATAGCTACTTTCCCTCTTTCCCTATGAGGGCTACTGTAAACGTTTGCAAGTCTCATTTGTTAAATTTTCTACCATCTCCCCCACAGCTGTGATCTCCAGCCCTTACAGGTGCCCCACATGCACCTGGCTTCCTACAGTTATAAGGCAGATGGTTCATCCCTCATCACCTGTAACCCATCCTTCCTTCTACCCAACAAGCCATTGTGTTTTGCTCACTTACCCCACACTTCAATTTCTGCCTCTCCAATTGTCCTTTTTCCTTACAAAAAATTTTGGTCAATCTCCCCACTTTGAGCTACATACCAGTCATCCCTTTTTTTTTTGTTGTTGTTGTTCTTTGTTTTTAGTTGTTGATGGATATTTATTTTATTTAGTTATGTTGTATGCTGAGAATTGAACCCAGAGCCTCACACATGCTAGGCAAGCCCTCTACCACTGAGTGACAACCCCAGTCCCAGCCCCTCATTTTTAAAACCAAAGCCAAACTCCGAAGTTTTAATTCATGCTCCTGATCTAACTCCATTTTGCTTCTGTGTCAAGACTGTGGAGGTGAAATCTTCTCCACTTGTATTCCCAGCTATACCTCAGCCTCCCCTACTGTTCTTGCCCAGCTCACTAAGGACATCCTGACTGTCAGATCTAGTGGCCTCCTTTCAGTCTTCCTCTTCCTGAACCTCTTTGTATGGTCAGGCTCTGTGCATGGCTTCACTGTCTTCAGACTTGACCCATCCTCCCTGGACTCGACTCTTTGGCCATCCTCCTGTCAGTCTCCTTCAGTTTCCTCTCTGTCTCCCCCCACCCCTGGAAGCAGAGCATACATGATCAGCTGAAGGAAGCAGCCTCTGGCACCACTGTCAAGAGACTAAAGCCTCCCCAACTACGCACTCACCACCCTCACCTTCTCCACAATGAAGGCCGTGATGCCCCGAGAAGCTGGCACAGCAGTTAGATCTGTCTTGGCGTAGACAATGAGAACATTAGCATCAGGGCCATTGGTGATCCAGAACTTGTTGCCATTCAGGATGTAGTAATCTCCTAAGGGCAGGATATTACCTTCTTGCTTAGGCTGGCTTGGCCTTTCTTATCTTGTCGGTCCACAGAACTAATGAGCAGTTGAGAAATAATTCTGGAGCCACTCCCAGCTCTTGCTCCCTCATTCTGGTAAGGTTTCTCCCTCTGCGAATTTAAGCTCCATAATTGAGAATGATCTCACCTTTCTTTTCTGCCTTTAGCTTCATGGAGACAACATCAGAGCCAGCATTGGGCTCACTCATGGCCAGGGCTCCAATGTACTCACCGCTGATCAGCTGCAAGGCAAACCAATAGGCCTTGTTATGACTTCAGAAGCAACCTATAACAGCTCACTGATCTGCCTCTTCCTGTTCACATTATGCCCTTTCAAACTGCTTTTTCAGAGCAGGATATTGGTAAAGTCCTAGAAGGGAAGCTCAATATCCATAAAACTGAAAGTGTTTCTTCTACTTCCCTTTCTTCCTTATTTCAGTCTTTTCTTTTTCTGCAGTGCTTGGGGTGGAACCCAGGGCCTTGTGCATGTTCAGCAAGTGCTTTACCACTGAGCAACATCCTCAGCCCTTTTTATTTTAATTTTGAGACAAGGTCTCACTATGCTGTCCAGGCTGGCCTCAAACTTGCCATCCTTCTGCTTCAGTCTCAGCTTCCCCAGTAGCTGGATTGCAAGTGTGCACTACAGCAGTTTTTTTTTTCTCTCTCTCTCTCTGAGATGGGGCTCTCACCATTTTGCCAAGGCTGATCTCAAATGCCTGGGTTCAAACGAGCCTCCTACCTCTACCTCCTGTGCAGCTGGTACCACAGGCATATGCCACCATAATACTGGTTTTCTGTTTCTTAAAGTGTTCTTCAAATGCTGATATATATACGTACACACCCACCCACCCACACAAAGAGATATATAGATATATAGATATAGTTGTAGATGGATACAATACCTTTATTTTATTTATTTTTTTATGTGGTGCTGAGAATCGAACCCAGTGCCTTACATGTGCCAGGTGAGTGCTCTACCACTGAGCCACAACCCCAGCCCCTCAAATGCTGTCTTTTATCCAATCAGGAATTCTGGCCCTATTTTCATTTTTTTTTCCCCAGGTACCAGCGTTTGAACACGGGGTCACTTAACCACTAAGCCACATCCCCAGTTCTTTTTTTATATTTTATTTAGAGACAGGATCTCGATGAGTTGCTAAGTGGCTCAATAATTTGCCGAGGCTGGCTTTGAACTCATAATTCTCCTACCTCAATCCCCCAGGTCGCTGGGATTATAGGTGTGCACCACTGTATCTAGCCCTATTTTCAATTTTTGACTCAAATGTTTTAAAACAACCATGGGATCCTTCCTAACTGTATTTGTGGCAGCAAAGTACAGAAACCAAGTCTGACTGGCCCCTACCAATGGAAAAGTGCCCCCTGCTGTGGGTAGTTGCAGCATGGCTTTCTTCATTCCCATTTCCTTACTTTGGGGAGGTATTTCTCCTTCTGGGTCTCATTCCCATTGCGCACAATCTGGTTGATGCACAGGTTGGAGTGGGCACCATAGCTGAGACCCACTGCTCCAGAAGCTCGGGATATCTCCTCCATCACCAGCACATGTTCCAGGTAGCCCAAGCCAGAGCCACCATACTGAACTGTGAGAGGGACAGTGCAGGAGAGTAGAAAGGCAGTCAGATAAAATTGAGATATTGCCAGAATCTTAAATTAATTGGCAGAAAAGAGACACCCTTGTAGCACCTATTCTAAGTTCCCCTAACAATGTTATCAGGTTGATATCAAGGACTCACAGAACTTGTTCAGTTTGCTGTTGCTGAATGGCTGAGCTGCAGTTCAGAAGTCAATCATTGCCAAATCTGTTTTTATTTCAGACACTTACGTGGAGACAAGCAAAACCCCCAAGCATCCACTATTACAAAAGTTACAGAAAGACAGAGGCAGATGAAGAAAGAAAGAGAGCCAGTCTGATGAACACAAAAATGAGCACAGGACTGTGTGTCTAAAGCACCAAAACCAGATATAAATCCAAGTCTGTCTGTTTAACAGCCTCAAGAAAGTAATATTTAATGGTATGGCTCTGGACCCAAAGAAGTAGGGCTGGTAACAGCCAGGACAGCCAGAGCCTGAGAGGAACTCTAGAGGTAAGCTGTACGGCAAAGGGCAGAAGAGATACTAGCAGGACATTTCAGGACTCTCCATAAAAATGATGTTTGTCTTTGATAGAAAATCCCAAATCAAAGAGGCAAATCATCTAGTACTATCCCCTATCCCACTGTTTAGGTAAAGCCTGGCAAAGCTCTGCGCACATGTTCACTATGACTAGGAAACCAGGGAAAGGCTCTAGGGAAAGCTTGGAATGATCACAACTCCATGAAGGAAAGCAAAAAGGAAGGGGACGTTAGAAACAGCCACCAGGACTATCATGTAGGAACCAGGACTCATATGGGGATTTTAAAATTTTGTGGGGCTGGGCATTGAACCCCAGAGCCTTATGTAGGCTAGTAAGTGCTGTACCACTGACCTATAGCCCCAGCCCTAGCTTTTTCTTTTCTTTTTTTAAAATATTTTTAGTTGTATATGAACACAATATCTTTCTTTTGTTTATTTAGTTTTTTTAATGTGGTGCTGGGGATTGAACCCAGAGCCTCATGCATGCTAGGCAAGTGCTCTACCACTGAGCCCACAACCCCAGCCCCCTGGCTTTCTTTTAAAAGTTTTCCCTTGAAGGTGGGCGTGGTAGTGCATGCCTGAGTCAGATGCTGAGGTAGGAGGATAGCAAATTCAAAACCAGCCTTGGCAACTTAGTGAGACTCTGTCTTAAAATAAAAAATTGAAAAGGGCTGTGGATAAATCTCAGTGGTAGAGTGCCATTGGATTCACTGGGTTCAATCTCTGGTAATATAAATAAATAAAGAAATACTTCCCCACAAAGGATTTTATCTGATTTCTTTCTTTTATGATTTTTTAAAGAATACTTCTATTTTGTTCATTTATTTTTATGTGGTGCTAAGGATGGTTTGAACCCGGTGCCTCATACATGCTAAGCGAGTGCTCTACTAATGAGCCACAAACCCAGCCATTCTTTTTTTTCTTTCTTTCCTTCTTTCTTTCTTTTTTTGGTAATGGGGATTGAACCCAGGGGTACTTCATCACTGAGCTATTTCTCTAGACTTTTTTATGATCCTCCTGTCTCAGTCTCTGCAATTATAAGAGTCAGCCATCGTGCCTGTCCTTTCTTTCCTTTTAAATGTGGTCCTAGGGATCAAGCCCAGGGCCTCATAAATGTTAAACACACACTCTACCACTGAGCTACACCCCCAGCTCATGGTTTCTAATTGCCTCTTTTTTTCCTTTAAACACATTCTGATTCACAAATTCTTGGAGTAGGTGAGTAGGGTTCATAAATTCCCAAAATATAATGGAAGAGTCTGGTTTAGAAGCCCTTAGCAACCTTCCCCCCCCAGTTATTTTACATTAAGATGATCTAAATCTTTAAATGGTTTCATTTTATCATTATTCATGTTGTAACTTTATTTATTTGTTACCGGGAATTGAACCCAGGGGTACTTAACCACTGAGCCACATTCCCAGCCTTTTTATATTCTATTTAGAGACAGGGTCTCTCACTAAGTCACTTAGGGC
This sequence comes from Spermophilus citellus, assembly GCF_964194105.1. Classification (NCBI taxonomy): domain Eukaryota; kingdom Metazoa; phylum Chordata; class Mammalia; order Rodentia; family Sciuridae; genus Spermophilus; species Spermophilus citellus. The sequence continues at coordinate 138,424,388 of NC_138185.1, forward strand.
CTCACTAAGTTGCTGAAGCCAGTTTTCAACTTGCAACCCTCCTGCCTCAGACTCCTGAGCCGCTGGGTTCAGGTGTGCACCACCGTGCCCCGACCATGTTGTAAATATCTAACTTTCTATAATCAGCTCAAAATCAAGGAATTAACCTACTCTGAGTACTGAAGAGGAGACAAGGTGAAATATACAATTGACCCTCAATATCAGGGCATTGGTTCAGGACCTGTCATAGATACCCAAATCCAAGGATGTTTAAGTATCTTATGTAAAATGTTGTCACATTGCATAAAACTGAAGCACATCCTCCCATATCCTTTAAATCATCTCTAGATTACTTATTATATAAATTATTATATATTTACTTATTATTATATATATTACTTATTATATAAATAGTTGCTATTATTTATTGTTTAGGGACTAATGAGAAGAAAAAGTTGACTATATCGTGTTCCACCCTTACTCTCATATCCACAGTAAATATAGGCCTGAGTATGGTGGGCTCTCCAGGCTTGGTTGAGGTGGTCAAAGGCTCAGTTCTTTATAGGGCACAGAAAGCCAGGCTGGACTCTCCTTAGAAGCCAATACTTGAACCAGAGGCCACCAGCTCCATGTCCTCTACCCATAAAAACAAGTAGTAAGACCCACAGTGGGCAATGGGCAGACCATAGAGAACCTATTAAACATATCCTCTGGCCACTTTACCTGAAGGCCCAAACAGACATCCCTCTCATCCCAATGATTTCCAGGGATAAGACTCAGGCAGTCCTTAAAGGGATATACCTGCCCTGACTGTTCCTGTCTAGAAGCAATTCTTTGAACAGAACTTAGAAATTATGATAGTAAAATAGATACACTAGAACAACTGTTTGACCCAGAGAATTTTTATTTGGGTGTACCAGGGATTTAACTCAGGGGCACTCAACCACTGAGCCACATCCTCACCCCTATTTTGTATTTTATTTGGAGACAGGGTCTCACTGAGTTGCATGGCTTTTGCTGAGGCTGGCTTTGAACTTGTGATCCTCCTGCCTCAGCCTCCTGCTGGGATTACAGGTGTGCACCACCATACCCAGCTGACCCACAGAATTTTGAAAAAAAAATGTTGTCAATGTCTTTGGGCACAATCTTTCCCTTCCTTCCTCCTTCCTTTGGGAATTGTGTAAGTACGCACACAAGGAAAGTTATTTTTAGGAAAAGAAGCTATACTTACCAGGGGCTGTGATGCCCAATACTCCCAGGCTCCCCAGCTGTTTCCAAAACTCCTATCAACAGAAGGGAGCAGATGGAATTGTGAGAAGGCAGCCAGCTACCTGTGGCTGCAATAAGACCAAATGCTTCTTAGCGAGGCTTCTTTTTACCAAGAGATAGTGTGAGCCCTTCCAGGCAGCAGTGCAACTCAGCCTAGCTCCCAACTGCCCCCTGTCTCAACCTTCTGACTCACTCGCAGGTTCTTGAACTCGTTGCTATGATCAATTTCCTGGGCCTTGGGAGCCAGATGCTCCTGAAGGAACTTAGCCATGGTCTGTCGAAGCTAGAGGGAGAAAAGCAGACAGATACAGCTGAAACCAAAATATTATTGCATTGAAAGCAGCATCTCCAGTACTGAGAGCACATTCTGAGAGCCAAGCCACAAGTAACCTCACCAAATAGCATTAGATTGAAACTTAGAAGCCTCATTAGTTAATGTTTCCTCAGAGATGATCTTCAACTTTTTCTTAAGATCCTCAGTTTAGATAGCTTGAAGATGAGTTTTAGTTTTTATTATCTTACTTTTCACTTTACTTATGCTATTATTTTTTGTGTATGTATGTGTGTGGTACTGGAGGTCAAACATTGGGCTTTGCACATGCTAGGCAAGCACTTTGTCACTGAGTTACACCCCCAGGCGTTAGCTGGGATTACAGGCATGTACCACCATATACCTGGGCTTTTTAATTTATTTCTGAGACTGGGTTTGCTATGTTGTCCACACTGGCCTTGAACTTCTGGGTTCAAGTGATCTACCTGCCTCAGCCTCCCAAGTATTGCAGATGTATAACCACTGAGCCACATCCCCAACCCTTTTTTATATTTTATTTTGAGACAGGAGCTTGCTAAGTTGCTAAGGCTGCCTTTGAGCTTATGATCCTCCTGCCTCAACCTTCAGAGCTGCTGGGATTTACAATATGCACCACTGCACCCAGATTGAAGATTAAAAAAAAAATGCTGCTCCCCTACATAAAATCGTTCCATGCCTTTGCATTACACTCAGAATAAAGCACAGGCTCCTTTCCTAGGCCTACAGGTCCTGCATAAACTGTACCAGCTGGCCTTTCAACCTTCCCCAATACTTTTCTATCCCCCACTCACTGTGCTCCAGCCATAACCACTTCAGTTCTTGGCTTGTGTCAGGCTTTTTACTGCCCCTGAGCCTTTGGCCAAAAGAGATTACTGAAAGGAATCAGAAATTCCTCTTGGTAGAAAGGTTTGACACCTAGGACTGAAGTTTTCAGAGAAGCCCTAAACCACCTAGGGCCCTTGGAGAATCACATTCCCTTGCACTCCATCTACCTCCAAGTGATCATAGCCTCTTTCCTGCAAGAAAGGCTCTGGTCTAGTCCCATTTGTAATCACATTTTTTTTTTTTGAGTTCTTTCTTTGTGCTGAAAAATGATAGCAAACCTCACCGGCACTTCAAAATGCCTTGTTTATCCAAAGAGAATCCCTGGTAATTATGATGATCAACCAGGAACTACATGTAGATGCAGGACCCTTTTGCCACAAGCGGTAGTCCCAGTCACATTCTCCCAGGAACTTTCTTCCTTTACATCCCTCTGGCTGCCCTTCTTTGTTGTCTCAAATCTTCTCTCCACAGAGGTGAAGATGAGACTAAAGGACAGGGCCCAAAAGGAGAGGGCCAGTTTCTGGCCCTCGCTCCCAAGTGACGTTCTCATCGTCCAAAGAGCACAAGCCGCTGCTGAGTGGGTGCTAAACAGAAGGCCTTGCAAACGGGAAGGGAGTCTGTCTCCCTACCTGCTTCTGCTCTTCGCTTAGCCCGTTGATCACATCGTCCACAGGCAACAGCGAATGGGCGCGCTGGGAAATGAGGCCGGCCAGGGGCGACAGCTGCGGCCGCAGCCTCCAGCTCCGCACTTGCCGTCCCAGCAGCCGAGTCGCAGTCGCCATCTCTTCCAGAACCGAGATCCAGAACTGCAACTGAAGAATCTCTTCCGGCTCTACCAATCGGGCTTCACCGCCCCATCCAATCGGCGAAGGGGTGGGTCTCCAGCAGCCAATCACCCTCACCGGTCCGCTGAAGGCCGCGCTCTCCTTTGGTGGCCAATGAGCCGTGACATTCTGTGGCCAGCCCTCCACCGCCCCTCGAGTGAGCAAGAGGGATCTGTTGCTAGCGTTCTCCCTGGGTGGGTGTGTGTGTGTGTGTGTGTGTGTGTGTGTGTGTGTGTTAGGGGAGGCGGGTAGAAGAGCAAGGAAATTGCCTTTTCTTTTGAGTTGGTCTCCTTGCGTTGAAATAGCAACCCCTAACTGCAGGAAATCTCTGTGGGAAAGCAAAGCATTAAAACAGAAAACTTCCCAAATGCTCAATATTTGGGAATAAATTGGTCAAGCAAATCTGGGATAGTTAAGATTATAAAAGTAGCACATGTTCTAGTGTGCACGTTAACTCGGTAAAATTTGCTTTCTTATATATCAGGATTTGTTGCTTTTGATTCCTGTTTCCTCCAAATTACATAATGAATGTGCTGTAAGAACGTCAGTCAGGATTTTTTTTTTTTTTTTTTTTTTTTTTTTTTTTTATTGCTGGTGGGAGGGTAAAGGGTGGGAAGGAAGGAATTTCAGCCTCTTATCCTCTTTCCGCTTTTGCAGCTTTTCCTCCAACGTGTTGGGTCAATGCCCTTAAACAGCTCATCTCAGGTGGTGTAGCACCCTTAGTTCAGGAATGGGGCTTTACAGTCCAGTTACCTAGATGTGGGACTTTGGGCAATTTTCTTGGATCTTTTCAGTCTCTAATCATCTGTAAAATAAAAACAATACCACCAATTCCAAGCTATTATGAATAAGAGATTGCATTCTTGGGCTGGGGGTGTAGTTCAGGGATAAAGCATGTGCTTAATATGCATGAGGCCCTTGGTTCATTCCCCAGCACAGAAAATAAATAAGATTGCATACTCAATTATTCAGCCTATTACTTAGCCCATTGTTCTCATTTTTAGTCATTTTTACCACACCTGACTTCTCCCACCTCCGTTTCCCCACTTCCAACTTACCCTACATTCTGGGACTTCATAGTGAGATGTCAATGACCAAAATGACCAATCACACAGCATTGCATCTCCTTTTTTCAAATTCTGATTGAAATTAATCATTTAGGTGTTTTAAGTTTGTCCTTAATGCTAGAGAGCTCAGGGAGTATGTGTATAAAGGTTATGATTATAAAGCTAAGCATATTGGTAGCTTTTCTGTGTGTGTGGAGGGGGGCATTGAACCTAGGGAAACTCTACCACTGAACTGCATCCCCATTCTCAGGCCTTTTTATTTTTACTTTTCAAGACAGGGTTTCATTTCATTACCCAGGCTAGTCTTGAATTTGTGATCCTCCTGTCTCAGCTTCCAGAGTAGAGGTATTACAGACATATACCACCACACCTGGCTATTTGGTGGCTTTTTCGAAGACTTCCCTCTGCTAAAATGAGCAAACCAGCTGGGTGTGGTGGGGAGCACCTGTAATCCCAGTGGTTTGGGAGGCCACGGCAGGGGGATTGCAAGTTCAAAGCCAGCTTCGGCAATTTAGGGAGGCTCTAAGCAAGTCAGTGAGACCCTATCTCAAAATAAAAAATAAGAAGGCTGGGGATATGACTCAGTAGTTAAGTACCCCTGGGTTTAATCCCCAGTTCAAAGGAAACAAAACAAGAAAACAAAAACACCCTCACTCACAAAATGAGCAAACCTTGAGTCTTCACCATTAATCCCTGCACAATGTTGGCATAATTTTGTAGGAAATAGGGATGAGAAGTTCAAACATCTATGAATATTGCTAGTAAAAGATGGCAATACATGGGGCTGGGGATTTAGCTAAAATGGTAGAGTGCTTGCCTCACATGCACAAAGCCCTGGGTTCAATCCCTAGTACTACAAAAAAAAAAAAAAAGGTGAGAATATAGACAAACACCCCAATTAAATAGCTTCCACACCAGTCTATTCAATTTTTTTTTTTGTACCAGAGATTGAACTGAGGGGCACTCGACTACTGAGCCACATCCCCAGCCCTTTTTTGTATTTTATTTAGAGACAGGGTCTCACTGCATTGTTTAGCGCCTCAATTTTGCTGAGGCTGGCTTTGAACTCACAATCCTTCTGTCTCAGCCCCTACCCCGAATGCCTGGCTCAATTTTTATTTTTAAAAAGTGACAATCATTCATGTGCTCAAAAAGCTGTAAGAGGGCTGGCGTTATGGCTCAGTGGTAGAACTTCGTATGTGGGAGGTCCTGGGTTTGATCCTCAGCACCATAAATAAATAAATAAATAAATAAATAAATAAATAAATAAATAAATAAAGTTATTGTATTCAATTATATCTAAAAAATAAATATTTTTTTAAAAAAGAAAGAAAAAAGAAAATACAAGTCCAGCTAAGACTCTTTCTCAAAATAAAAAAATAAATAAAATAAAATAGGCTGAGATATAGCTCAGTAGTAAAGCATAAACTTAGCATGCAAGAGGCCCCAGGCTCAGTCCCTAGCATGCAGAAAAAAAGAGAGGAAGAAATCTAAGAGTTGAAATTATGAAATAGAAAATAAATAAAACAAAAAATTGTTTAAAAATTACTAAAATTGATGAATCACTGCCAAAAGTGATAAAGAAAAATAAATTAGAATTGCAAATTATTGATATCAAGAATGAAAAGTGGGGACTAGGGATGTAGCGCAGTGGTAGAGTGCTTGCCTAGCATGTGCAAAGCCCTGGGTTAGAGCCGTGGTACCCCCCCCACACACACACACAGAATTGAAAAGGGGGACAGCTCTCAGATCCTATGATATGAAAAAGATAACAAAGATATTTGAGCAAAATATGCCAATAAATATGACAATGTAGATGAAATGGACAGATTCCTCTAAAAACAGGTTATCAAAAACTGACATAAAACCAGGAGTGGTGGCACACATTTGTAATCTCACTGATTTGGAGGACTGAGGCTGGAGGATTACAAGTTTAAGGCCAATCTGGGCAACTTAATGAAAACCTGTCTTAACATAAAAAATAAAAAGGACTGGAAATGTGACTTAGTGATAAGAATGGACCTGGGTTCAATCTCCAGTACCAAACAAGACCAAAAACTGACACAATAAGAAAATCTGAATAGTCCTATATCTGCTAAAGAAGTTAAAATTCACAATTAAAAACCTCCCCTCAAAGAAAACTCCTGGGGCAGGTGGAGTGGTGCATGTCTGCAATCGAGTGACTCAGGAGGCTGAAGCAGGAGTATTGCAAGTTTGAAGCCAGCCTCAACAAATTAGTGAGGCTCTAAGTAACTTAGTGAGACTTAGTAAGACTCTGTCCAAATTAAAAAATAAAAAAGGCTGGGGATGTGACTCAGTGGTTAAGTTCCCCTGGGTTCAATCCCTGGTATCAAAACCAAAATAAGCAAACGAACAAAAAGCCCATGAAACTCTGCCAATGTCTTGGCTGGGCACAAGATCACGAGCCACTCACAGCTTTGTCGATTCAAACAGCAATTCTTTATTCCCGAACTCACACCGGCCTCCACACACACGTTCTGGGGAAATCCCAGTTCTGCCGCCGCCCAATTCACCTACTCCACGAGGCTTTCTTTTCCAATATACTTTCTGAATCTCACGAGAACTCAACGGGAGCTCAGGCAGCAGGAACGCCCTAATCCCCGTAGCAATAATCTTCAACCTCTAACTTCCCTAAAACCCCTATTGTCTTAAACCGGGAACGCCCTAAACTTGTCTTAAACTGGGAACAACGCCTTAAACTCAAGGAGCGGGATACTTCCTCAAACCTGATCAGCTCTAAACCCGGATCCGCCTTGGTCCTTGAGCAAGGTCACCTTACATGCAATGTCAACAGCGAAATCCATTTAACATGGGGTACGCTAGCAAGGAAATTTTGATGCGTCATTCCTACTTGGCAATGGCCCTCAGCAAAGCTCCAGGCCTGGGTAGCTAATAAATTCTTACAAATAATTAAAGAAGAAATATTACCAACTCATTTTATGAGGTCAATAATACCTCTGACAAGAAACATTACAAGAAAAAAAAATGCAGGTTGGTATTTCTCATAAACACAAAAGTAGTAAAAAATAATTAGAAAATTAAATCCAATGTTATAAAAAAATGCAGTCTGCCCTAACAAAAGAAAAAATCTTGAGATGTCAAAAATTTAATTTCAAAGGCCAGAGGGTAGAAGAGGAAAATATATTAGTTAATCAGTTAACAACTGCAAACAAAACCAATAAAAAGGCCAGTTATATTGAAACCATGACACCTACCATTGAGCTACTTCCCAGCCTTTTTTAAAAAAAAATTTGAGAGTCTCACTAAGTTAGTGAGGGCCTCACTAAGTTGTCCAGGCTCCCACTTGTGATCCTCCTGCCTCAGTTTCCCAAGTAGCTGGGACTACGGGGGTGCACCACCAAATTTGGCCCTATTGTGTGTGTGTGTGTGTGTGTTTTAAATACTGGGGCACTTAACCACTGAGCCACATCCCCAGCCCTTTTTTGTATTTTATTTAGAGACAGGATCTCACTGAATTGCTTAAGACCTCGCTAAGTTGCTGAGGCTGGCTTTGAATTTGCAGTCCTCCTGCCCTAGCCTCTTGAGCCACTGGAATTACAGGCATGTGCCGCCATGCCTGGCTGGCCCTATAATTTTTATTTAAGAATTCTTTGGGCTGGGCTAGGGCTCAGTGGTAGAGCACTTTCCTGGCATGTATGAGGCACTGGGTTTGATCCTCAACACCACATAAACATAAATAAATAAATAAATAAAGGTATTGTGTTCATTCTATAATGAATAAATAAATATATATATATATGTGACTTTTAAAATATATATATATATATATATATATATATATATATATATTTTTTTTTTTTTTTTTTTTTTTTTTTTTTAAAGAGGGGACTGGGTATATAGCTCAGTTGGTAGAGTGCTTGCCTCACATGCACAAGGACCTGGGTTCAATTCCCAGCACCACAAAAAATAAAAAAAGAATTTCTTGACTTAGGGCATTAGCACTACTCTCAGTTACCATCATTTTGGGCTTCTTTTCTCAACACATCATTTATGGATTATAGTGTGCTCATAATCATGTATTCCTTTGAGTTTTTGTCATTCCCACTAAAGAGAGATCATTTGACTTTAACAGATGGCTGTATGCAAACATTTAAAACTTTTTGAGAGGTAACAGCATACCAAGAAGAGTACTAATTATGACTGTCACAAGGATGATACCAAGAGTATGGAGCATGCTCTTGCTATAGTTTGGATCTTGAACATTTTCCAAAGGCCCATGTGTTAAATGTCATGAAGTGGACAGGACTTTTCTGCCACAAACACAATCCTGCTATGATGGGCTGTATTGCCACCGGCCCAAAGCAACAGGGCCAATAAAACATGGACTAAAGCTACTCAAACCATGAGTCAAAGTAAGTTTCCTTTAAATTATTATCTCAAATATTTTTCATAGTAATAGCAAAAAACTGACTTACACAGTTCCTTAGCAAGGGTGCCCGTGAATCTAACCAACTAAAATCAAGTAGATCAGGAAATAAAACAGATAAGGAGTCTGCCTATTTTAATAATTAACCTGTCCATTAATTTTACACGCGTCTTCACCAAACCCATTGTATTTATTTATGTGCAAAAAGAACTACCAGCAACTACCAAATTCCCCTAGTTTAGGTGACAAGTAAAAATATCATCTAGTATTGAAGGACTGGATTAAATTAGTGGTTAAAAAAAAAACACTAGTGGGGCTGGGGTTGTGGTTCAGTGGTAGAGCATTTGCCTAGCATGTGTGAGGCACTGGGTTCGATCCTCAGCACCACATAAATATAAATAAATAAAATAAAGGTATTGTGCTATCTACAACTAAAAGTATTAAAAAAAAAACACTAGCACAATTTGAACAGTTGCAGCAGGGATGTTGCTAATGTCATGTACTAGCTAGACTAAGAGATCTCTTAGGGCCTATAAATATTTGAGTTTGACACATAGTTAACACAGTTAAGTGAGCCACAGAAGTTATTGCTTGTGAAATTCTGGTCACAGTATTATCCTGTCAAGTGCAAGAAGGAAGCATAAACAAAAATCTTATTACAAGGGGTGCTAGAATCTTATTTCAAGAAAGGGAGTCTTACTATGAAAATCTTGGGTGGGAAAAGCTGCACACAGTGTGAAGATAACTTCTGGTTTTGACTTTCAGTCTGTTTCTGGGTGTTCTGGTGATCATATCAGAAAGGCTTGTTTTAGTTAGCTTTTTTGTTTCTGTGACCAAGACAAGCACTTAGAGAAGGGAAATTTTATTTAAGACTTTATAAGTCAGGATTCTCCTATGAGAACAGAATCAACAGGAAGCATAATTATAAAAAGGGAATTTATTAGGTTGGTTTACAGAACCGAAGATGGATAGTCCACAATGGCCGTCTGCAGGCTGGAGAGCTGGAAGAACCAGTACCTGTGCAGTCCAAGAGGATGAAGCAATGGTGCTACCCCAGTCCAAGACAGAAGGCTTCTGGAGAATTGCTGGCAGAGGCTGCTTTGGAAAAGTGAAGAGGCAAGAGTCTGATATCCTCAGATGACAGCAGCAGCAATCAAGAACCTGTCCAAGAAGAATTAACTTGCATCTGCTGCTGCTGCCTCTTTGTTCCAATTTTAATTCCATCCAAACCATCATCCTATTGGACAGTGCTGCCCATGCTTAGGGCGGGTCTCCATTTCAGTTGGCTATCCCACATGCCAATCATTCCTAGACTGCACCCTCATCAATACACCCATGAGGCTCTTAATCCTGTCATCTCTTAATCCGATCAAGTTGATATTTCAAATGAACCATTACAGGATTCATGGTTTAGTAATTTCATTGCTGTAGGCCTAAGGTGATGTAGCACATTATGGAGGAAGGGCCCAGTGAAGGAAAGCTGCTCAGGGCAGGGAAGGATCAGGGAAAAGGAAGGAAGAAGGGACTCCAGGGAAGTTGCACCCTTCCAGGCATGCCCCCACGACCCATGTCCTCCAGGCACACCCCACCTGCCTACAGTTACCATCCAGTCCATCCATTCAAACTAGGGTAGAATATTACAGCTCTCATAATCTAATCATTTCATCTTTGAATGTTCTTTCTTTAAGAGGAGATTTTTTTTTGGGGGGGATACCATATATCCAAACCATATCAAGGCTGTCTGTAATTTCTCTTGAAATTTACATGAAATTGTCCAGTTTTGTCTTATTGAGTTTTTATTTTTAGTTGGAGAGTTGTAATCAGATGTTATAGAAAACTAGAATTCAGAATCCAATCCAGTCTACAGGTACATCATAGAAATGCAAAAGCAATGATCAGGGTTACAATATAATAACAGGTATACTACAATTTTCTTCTGCAATGTGATTTTTCTCTCTATAATCACTTCCATTTCCATCAAGATAATTGTTGTAAGATCAATTTGTTTGCAAAATAGGTCTAGTTTCCTGATTATTTGCATAAGTGTAGCCATAATAACTACACAGGCTCTTTTCAAATTTGTTTTGTTGGAAGTTTGACAAGGAATCTCAGATTGGCCTTTTATAAAATCTCAAAGCTAGGAAGTCAAACTGAGGCTGATTTCAGATAACATTCTGTTGAGAGCCACAGCCGAGTCGGAATGGCCCCTGGCATTTTGCCAGAAGTAATGGTTGAGAGGTGAGCCACTAAGATGATGCTGGATTGAAACAGGTTGTGTATTCAATTGTATATAGACCCCTGCTGTCCGCCTCGGGTGCCCGGAGTTCCCGTTGAATTTGTTGAATTCTCGAGGGGTTCCGTGAGAGTGGGGGTGGAGCCTGGTGGAGAGCTGGGAGAGTTCCCGGGAAGTGTGCATGGAGTGCTGGTGGAGTTCGGGCAATAAAGTTTCCTGTTTGAACATACAAGTGCTTTGTGGCGGCTCGATTTGTGCCCAGCCAGACTGCGGCAACATTCCAGTCAAAGCCTTGGTAATATATATACCCAATGTTTCCAATTATATCTTTCTTATTGAATTTATGCAAATAAAATAATAACCATAAAAAGAAGAATATTCACTAATAGCTTCCAAATTCTAGAGGTACCAGGTAGGAAGAAAAGTGTTTCAATTTTTGTTTACAAAATATACTTTACTAGATTGCTATAAATATAGATAACTTATGTGGGAGACCAACCTTACACGTGACTGAGTCACACTCCCCGGCTGGGTGTTGAGGCGCTCAGTCGAAGAAATGTGGCAGAGCTTTCCCCACCCTTCTTGGGTCCGAGGGTCAGTGTCTCGTTCATGGATGTGTCTTGCTACAGCCCCATGGGTGAAGCTACGCTCACCTGTTCCTTTGTAATATAACCCCTTGCCCTGTTTAGGATAGAATCTTCCATGGAAGTGCCTTGTGTGTGTCCCCTTCTCTTACTGTGCCCTTGGGTGTGGCCTACCCAGGTGTCAGTCAACCTGCTGACAGTGGACATCATGAAGATAGACTCAGCCCCCTGAAACCTGACCCCTGCCTCATTTGAATAGCTTCTCCTCAATAAAAGGGGTCAGCGTGTGCTCTCTCTCTCTCTTCCTGCGGACCCTTAAGGTCAGAGGGGCCATCACAGCGACCCCAAATAAAAAGGTATTTGTGTCTCTTATGTGGTTATTTCGTGCATCCCAGTCAGCCCAGTTTAATTAGAGTGACCCCTGAGCCTTTTAGTTGTGAGAACAAAAACCCAGCAAACTTAAAATAAAAATATTTCCTTAAGTCTGGAAAACAAAACATTAAATGGAGGCTGGGGATGTACCTAAGTGTTAGAGTGCTTGCTTAGTATGCATGAAGCACTGGGTTTGATTCCCAGCACTGCTAAAATAAAAAACAAAAACATTAGTTGGGCTTGGTGACCAGGCCTATAATCCCAGTGATTCAGGAAGCTAAGACAGGAGGATTACAAGTTCCAGGGCAACCTCAGCAACTTAGTGAGACCCTGTCTCAAAATAAAAAAGGGCTAGGATGTAGCTCAAGAGAAGAGTTCCCCTGGGTTCAATTCTCAGTACCACAAAAACAGACAAAAAACCCAAAACATTAAAAAATCAGCAATGTTTCAAATAAAAAGACATAACAATCCATAACTATTTTCATCTGTTCCTTCAGCATCATGTAACTAATTCTTGTTTTGCCTGATCTTGGTTAGACATTGTATCATCCCCAAAGAAAAGGGGGACAATAAAACACCATGTCTGAATGCTTCCTTTTGTAAGGGTCCGGCGAAACATCGGAGGAAGAGACCACCAAGAGACTGACTCATGCAATTGCAGAAGGGGATTTATTGAGGATCCATTCCAGCGCGCTGGGGCTCCGTGCTCACTCAAGAAGGGAGAGCAGCCCAGAGCCCAGAGCAGAGGTCAAGCAGTGCTTAAGTACGCTTTTTTTGGGGAGGGCAAGGACTTTGCATACATCAGAACAAATCAGCATGAGGCACGGGAAAATTGAACAACAATTCTTAAACTTGATTAGTACATTCATTGGCGGGAACAGGTCGGGCGGGGGTGATTGGTCACTCCTAAGCGGGGTACACATTCAAACTGATTAGTTTGGGCCTTGAATGCCTACGTGCCAAACTGCACAGGGTCCTAGGTTATTAAACAACTAAGTGGTCAGTGGGGCATTGTCCTAACTGCCCCAGGAATTTCAGGTTCTGTGTGCAGTTCAGAAACTTTACAATACCTAGTCCTTTACATTTTAACTCAGGCTTTGCAGCTTAGAAGCTTTACCCTTTCACTTTCTGTTCCCCAAAATAACCTAGCTAAGTTAAGAGAGCAAGCCTGGGCTGGAAAGTCCAGATACTTATTATCTTAAAGGACACTGGCTTTCTCTTATGCACACTAGAAACTAAGGCAAGTTAGTGTATTCTGTAGAAAGCTACTTTCTTGCATTTATATCAGGACAATTGCTCCTTGGGAGCAAGCAATCTAATGTTGATTATGTCACTGCTTCTGCAGCCTAAATAGAAAACTCTTCTGTGAGTGACTACAGGCATAAAATTGAGGGTACTCTGGAAAGGATACCTGTGACTCCTGCAATCAGATACCACCGGACAGAGGCTATGCTTGTTGAAGCACCCTGAGGGATAGAGGTGCTATCTGTTCAGCCTGTTTCCCCTGAACTCTTGGAGCAGTCTCTGATCTCTTGTAAACTTTCCCCAATAAATCACAAGTCTTGTGCACTGACTCTGGGCACTTTTTTTTTTACCTGTTTGCAACCTACCCCTGATACCCTGGCAAAACTGGGCTTATAGATAAGACAAACATTTATAAAACAACCACTTTGTCCCAAGAGTTTTGGAAACTTCTTACCCAGTTCAAAGTTAATAGAAACCTGTATTTGTCAAAGCCTCCCCTTCCCACCCTTCCCATCCATGACCTCCCTGAAGACAAACACTTTAGGATTATAGTTGCTTATAAAAAGGCTCCAGAAATGTATCATAACAAAAAGACTTAATAGTTATGATTAAAATCTGGTGAGGGCTGGTACGCTAGCTCAGGTAGAGTATATGCTTTGGCATTCATGAGGTTTTGAGTGCATGTGTACACACAAAAGAGCTGATGAAAAATTTTTATGGGACTGGTGTTGTGGCTCAGCAGTAGAGCGCTCGCCTAGCATGTGCAAGGCCCTGGGTTCGATCCTCAGCACCACATAAAAATAAATAAATAAAATAAAGGTCTTGTGTCCAACTACAACTAAAAAATTTAAAAAGAGAAAAATAAAAATTGTTATTTGTGACATACTGCTGCGCCCCTCCCCTGACTCAGGCAATGGCAAGGCCCTACTGAGGTGGATGACACAAGGCGTCTATCCTCTGGAGGAGCACAGTATATTTCTGGGAATGGGCTGGTTTGTTTTTGTATTCCTTTAATAAGTGTAGTTGCGACTTCTCATATGACCATTAAGTATGAAGGAAAAAACATGTCTTTCCCAATTAATGCAACTACTTTTAAAGAATAGATCTGTTTGCTCTAAATGCAATGATTCAGCTGTGGAGCGTAAATTGTTAATATTTAATGAAAAACTCCCTGTATTCCTGTCAAGGAAGTTTTTGAGAAATTAAATTAAAACCTAGAGAAGAAGAATTAATGTTAAGAAGACAGATTAGTGCTTAGTACTGGACAACTTGTTCTTGTTCCTGTGCACAATGGTTTGTGCTCTTACTCTTGTTTGATCAAAATTAATAACAAGTTAACCACTTGCTGTAACCATGGCACCGGTTCCAGTCAGTAAGTCAAAAAAGAATAGTCAAGGTATAGGCCAATAGTTTGGGACATTTCTAACTATTATTAAAAGTTAACTAAGCAGAAACCGCTCAAAGCAAAACGCGAACTGAAAGTAAAAATTCTTGCTTATGTATAAGCCAAGATACATTCTTCTTATCTAACTGTAGCTAGGTAATATTTTGTTTCTTTGAATAATGATTCCTGTTTTATAAACACAAAGTTCTGTGAGCGTGCCAAATTGAAAAGTATATATGATCAACTTCACAAGTAAAGATTGGGATCAGCACCTTCACTTTGGTGTCTGTGTTGTTTCTCCACTCCCGTTTTCCCCGACTCCTCACTATCCGTTCATCTCCTGCGACCCCCTGTTGGAGCTGGACTCTGACAACATACAATAACTTACCATAATAACTGAAGAGTCATGGCTAGTAATACCACTCTAAAATATGTCAGATTCCTAGGATCTCATATGATTTTTGGATTACATATTAACAAGCATATCCATATAAATAGAACTCAAAGAAGGTTAAACAATATATTTTTATTTGACAATGCTTCCCAATTCATTTAACAAATGAAAATAAAACTCTCTTTCAGACTTCCAGAAACCCTCTGAAAATCCTAAAGTTTATTCAAGGTCAAAAATATTCAATTTAATGGGCTGGGAATGTAGTTCAGTAATAGAGTGCTTGCCTAGCATGTGTGAGGCCCTGGGTTTGATCCCTAGCATCCAAAAATAAATAAATAAATAAATAAAGACTTAATTTTAGAATTTGATTTTGGGAAGTTTGTCAAAAATATCAAAAGGCTTATTGTGCCTACCTACAACTAGGGGATAAATATTTAAAACAAAAATTAAAAGGCTCAAAACAATTAAATAGGATCAAAGATCATTATGAAATAAAACCAGATGATAAATGATCTCAAGGGCACCAAGCACAAGAAATTACAGAATCATTTGTTTTCTAGACCTGTTATCTAGAAGGTGAAGAAAAAAAGTCTTGCTTTTTAAGGGCAGATGAACATTTTAGAAAAATTTATTAGTAATTCCCTTCTAATTTCAGTTAACTTCATCCCACATACGATTTCTTTCACAAGACTCATCCTCCACAAACCTTCTACAACCTTCCATGGCCTTTAATCATTGGCCCTACATTTTCCTCCCTCTCAATGTAAACCCAGCAGCTAGGCAGAGATAGGAGGATCGAAATTTCAAAGCCAGCCTCAGCAAAAGTGAGGTGCTAAGCAACTAAGTGAGACCCTGTCTTTAAATACAATACAAAGTAGGGCTGGGGATGTGGATCAGTGGTTGAGTGCCCCTGAGTTCAGTCCCCCATACTCCCACCCCATCAAAAAAGAAAAAGATACATATCCTCATATTCCACAGTCTTTCTCATAAAACATACCTTACTTTTCTCTCATACAAAGTTGTTTCCTTTCTTATTTCTTGTTTAAGTTACAATGTATTAGAATTTTATTCCTTAGCAATTGTGAACCAGCAGTCTGTAGAGGAATACCATTTCATCCTTTCTGAAAATATATGCTTCCTCAAAGTGAATTTTTCATGTTCACTAACAGATCCAAATAAATTTAACTTCTTTTTTTTTTTAAAGAGGGAGAGAGAGAATTTTTAAATATTTATTTTTCAGTTCTTGGCCGACACAACATCTTTGTTTGTATGTGGTGCTGAAGCCAGATTTAAAGTTAGGTAGTCAGTGTAGTTAGATAAATTGGGTCTAATACCGAGTGAAATCTAAAATGGAGGCCATGCTGAGAATGAAGTCCACGAAAAGGCCCTAGGCCAAAGTCCACCTCAAAGAAGTGTTAATGAACAGCCCCCAGCAAACTTGAAGGTGCTGACTCAGAAGTCCTTCCTGACCAGATTACTTCTTTGGCGCACCTGTGTCCCACCCCTCGGGCCTTCCAACCTACATTCCATCACCAAAACTATAAAAAGGGGAGACAACCGCGATTCCACCTCTTGGGTCCCCTTCTTCCTCCAGAAGTCTTTTCTGCTGTCCTTTAATAAACTTCTAATTTCTACTCTGACCTTGCCTCGGTGTGCTTCTTTGGTGTTATTCTTCAACATTGGGGAAGCAAGGACTCACCGGTCAACAGCGGTAACAGTGCTGAGGATCGAACCCGGGCTGAACGCATGGCAGGCGAGTGCTACCGCTTGAGCCACATCCCCAGCCCCTAAATTTAACTTCTTAAACCATATAAAAATAAGATGCCAGAGCTGGGCTTGGTGGTGCATGCCTGTAATCCCAGAGACTTGGGAGGCTGAAGCAGGAGGATTGCAAGTTCAAAGCCAGCCTCAGCAATGGCAAGGCACTAAGCAACTCAGTGAAACCCTGTCTTTAATAGGTATGTGCTTTACCACTGAGCTACACTCCCAGAATAAAGTATATAAACTTTAAATTTATGCTTAATGATCAATATTTTAGTATCTGTGATTTATTTACTTATTTATTTGGTGCTAGGGATTTAACTCAAGGCCTTGTGCATGCTAAATACACTAAATACATGCTAAAAACACTTGACCATCCAAGGGCAAAATTACAACTTAGTTTATAGATATTAATTAACTTTGTTTTCAATTCTATAATTGGGCACTGTTTCATCCCATAAAATAGAATATGTGTTCTAATGGTAGAGCCAGAGAAATTGGTTTCATGATCAGAGAAAGGCTTGAAAAATCCAGAAATAAAAAGCAGATTGGGTATTTTAGTTATTTTCTTAGAAAGTTGGGACAGGGAAACAGACCTGTAGGGAAATAATTGATTAACTAAACTTAGGCTATTTTTTTTTTTCTTTTTTGGTGGTGTTAGGGTTGAACCTAGGGCCTTGTGCATGTGAGGCAAGCACTCTACTGAGTGAGCTAATTCCCCAGCCTCCAGGCTATTTTTTAAAAAATTGTTTTTACATTTTTTTAAACCTTTATTTACTTATTTTTATGTGGTGCTGAGGATTGAACCCAGTGCCTCACATGTGCTAGACAAGTGCTCTACCACTGAGTTACAGCCCCAGCCCAACCTCAGGCTATTTCAATGTTACTTCTTTTGTTTAAGAATTAAGGCACAGCCAGGTTCAGTGGTACACATCTGTAATCTCAACAACTCAGGAGGCTAAGGCAGGAGAATCGTAAGTTCAAAGCCAATCTCAGCAGTTTAGTGAGGTCCTAAGCAACTTAGCAAGACCGTGTCTCAAAATAAAATATAAAAAGATTGGGGATGTGGCTCGGTAGTTAAGTGCCCCGGGCTCAATCCCCGCCCATCCCCCCCCCCAAAAAAAAAAGAATTAAGATGCAACTAAGGAGGCTGAGGCAGGAGGATTGCAAGTTTGAGACCAGCCTCAGCAATTTAGAAAAGCCCTAAGCAACTTAGTGAGACCCTATCTCAAAATAAAAAATTAAAAGGAGCTGGGCAGATGGTACATGCCTGTAAACCCAGTGGCTTGGGAGGCTGAGGCAGGAGGATTGTGAGTTCAAAGCCAACCTCAGCAATGACGAGACACTAAGCAACTCAGTGAGACCCTGTCTCTAAATAAAATACAAAATAGGGCCAGGAATGTGGCTCAGTGTTTGAGTGCCCCCGAGTTCAATCCCTAGTACCAAAGTAAGTAAGTAAGTAAGTAAATAAATAAATAAATAAAAATAAAGAAGGTTTGGGGATATGGTTCAGTGGCTAAGTGTCCCTAGGTGAAATCCCTGGTACCAAAACAAAAACAAAAACAAAAACAGAAAACAAAAACTTTTTAAGCTGGGCTTGGTGGCAAACACCTGTAAACCTAGTTACTTGGAAAAATGAGGCAGGAGAATCTCAAGTTTGAGGCCAGCCTGAGCAATTTAATGAGACCTTGTCTCAAAATAAAATATTATAAAAGGGCTGGGAGTGTAGCTCAGTGGTAGAATATTGCTAGCATGTGTGAGTATAAGGTCCAGGGTTCAATCTTCAGTACTACAAAAAAAAAAAAAAGTATAACTGGTCCACTTTGAATGTTTGAATAGAACTCTTGCTGCTCTGCTACTATGATTTTATTTAAAACTGACATTTTTTTTCTTCTCTCTCCTCCTTCTCCTCCTCTTTCTCCTCCTCCTCTCCCTAACCACAGGGGAAGCAAGATTTAACTTTCTTCCATTCCAAGCCCAGTTATCTGTCCTCCAGCCCAGAGACCACAAGAATGAGGGCATCCAGACTTCAGGGTTGGCACCTGTAGATGCAAGAAATGGCTCTCTCTCAAAACTACAAATGAATGAATGACTCCTGACAGGGCACATTTGGAGTGTAGCCTTTGTATCCATCCCCTCTTTAAAAGCCCACTGCCTCTGGGACAAGAGTTCACGGTTTCTCCTTTGCTAGCAAAGCAAGAAAACTTCTTTTTCCTTCTCAAAACCTTGTCTTCATTATTAGAGTGGCATCAGGGACAAGAACTAAAACAACAACAAAAAATCACAACTAAGGAACCAGAGACTGGGGATATAGCTCAATAGTAGAATACTTATCTAATATGTGTGAGGACCCCAGCACTGAAAGAAATTTTTTTAAAATTTTCCATTTCCGAGTTGTAAATGGAGCCTATCATACATCAAGTGACTCTGTGTTAGTCTATTATTTCTGGGAATTAGCATGCCCCAGTGATCTCATTGTATTTTTTCCTTTTTCCTTCACACTTAGGCAGACAGGGTCTCCCTAA
Organism: Spermophilus citellus; assembly: GCF_964194105.1. NCBI lineage: Eukaryota > Metazoa > Chordata > Mammalia > Rodentia > Sciuridae > Spermophilus > Spermophilus citellus. The sequence goes on from NC_138185.1 coordinate 138,443,568, forward strand.
ATCCTAAATTGCTGAGGCTAGCTTTGAACTTGCAATCCTCCTTCAGTCTCCTGAATAGCTGGGATAATAGGTATGTGCCATGGGATTTTTCGTCTTGACAAAAATACCGTAGTAATATAAGATGTTACATTAGGGGAAACATTTTTTCATATATTTATCCCTATCTATCTATCTATCAATCATCTACCTACGAAATCTTCAACTGTCATACATTGATGGGGTAGTGTAAAAGTAATTTGTTTTGGAACTGTCATGAGTTAACCTAGATTATGATTCAGCAGTTCTGCTCATGTTTGGTTTCAAGAGAAACCAAGGCAGCTGAAACTCTGAAACATCATTATTAATCTACCAGCTGGAGAACAGATACTGATCCATTCAATATGAATGGATTAGTCAGTCAGACATGTTGAGTTAAAGAAATCAAACACCAGTATACACTGTATGAGTCCATTTATGATGCTACAGGTTGGAAAAGTGATCTTGAAAGGTCCAGAGTGTCCCAGTATGCCATTATTGGGAAGTGCTGTCGACCTTTAGGAAATGAGGGCTTTTTTTGTTTAATATTTTTAGCTGTAGATGGACACAATACCTTTGCCTTATTTATTTAGTTTTTTTATATGGTGCTGGGGATCAAACCCAGTGCCTCATACATGCTAAGCAAGAACTCTACCACTGAGCCACAACCCCAGCCCAGGAAATGGGGGTTTACAGAAGATCCTTAGGTCACTGTGGATGTGCTTTCAATAGGGATTATGGGATCCAGGTTTCATGATCTTTCTTTTTTACTTCCTTTTGGCTCACGAGGTGAGCTCTTTGCTGTGCCATTCACTCCTGTCATGTTACATTATTCTCCAGAGGCCCAAAGTGAAGGAGCCACATGATGTTGGACTGGAACCTCCAGAACCATAAACCAAAATATTAACCTTTTTTAAGTTAATTGCCTAACCACTTAACATGGTGGCTGCTTGCTCAAAATGTCAGTAAGGCAATACTAACGGATAATGATTTGTCAGAACAGTGATTGTTTCTAGAGCAAGGGCAGTGTTATAAAGCTTCGTCCCGGGGTTTCATAAATTGACTTCCAGACCACTCACATGTAATTGAATCAAGCCTTTATTGAAGCACACCAGTGGCGACTGACCAGAACATAAAGCTGTTCCCCTGATCAGCCCCGAACAATTGCAAGGGTGCTCCTTATAAGCCTGAAAACTTCAAGAGGGATATTTGGGGGTCCAGCCAATGCAAGCAAGCCAGGTTACAGAAGCAGGAGAGTACAGTCAGGCAGCAGGATGCTTAGCCAACCACAATTAGCCCAGTCACCCCAGTTACAGAAACAGAGCCCCATTACCCTAGTTACAGAGACAATGCCCCATTAGGTAGTTCAGTGTTCTTAAAGGTTTCAACAGCAAAAGGAAAAGAACATCTTGCCCTGGTCATGACCCTTCTACTTGGCATGGTTGTTTTACAAAATGGAGTTACTAAACAAAATGGAGTCACTTTGGCTTGACTATCACAGCAGTAATTGGCAATTTGAATACTTAAGGTTGGTGCACTTTGTTAAGTACAATACATTTATTTCTTGTCTTTTTTTTTTTTTTTTTTTTTTTTGAGAAAGTCTTATTCTGTTACCCCAGCTGCCCCTGAACTCTTGGATCAAGTGATCCTCCAGCCACTGCACCTGGTCTTTTCTTTTAAAAACCTGTAATAATATATAAAATGTGCCATTGGCTAGGTACTGTGGCATGTATGTAATCCCAGTAATTTGGGAGGCTGAAGCAAGAGGACTGCAAGTTCAAGAGCAGCCTCAGCGATTTAGTGAAAACTTTTCTCAGAATCAGTGGCACAGTATCCCAGGGTTCAATTCCCAGTACAAGGAAAAAAAAAATTGGGGCATTGTAAGTTTTTTCCCCCAGTGCTGTGGATCAACCCATGATCTCTAACAAGCTCGGCAAGTGCTCTGTTGCTGAGTTACACTGCCAAATCCAAAGTGTGGGGAGCCACTCCTGAGTTATTTGAGCATCTTCACTGGGCCTTGGAGCCAAAGATATTTTGGTTTGGCATTGCAAGCTATTTTGTGGCTCCTCCCGCTTAATAGATTGGGCAATGTACAAGACCTCTGTCTTCGCTAGGCCAGGAAGACTGATCTCCTAGCTATAGAGTTGGGCGTGACCCAGTGGGAACTGGGCAGCCCACCTCCTACCTTAATTGGCTAAGAACATTCTGTAGAAAGCCTTTGAAGTTATTCTAAATAAAGAAAGCAAACCTCAGCTCTTGCTCTTTCTAGCATGGAAGCTAACCTTAAGGTTGAAGAGCTATCCTGCCCCTACTCTTTAAAACTATTTTCTGTGTTGTGTGATTTTTTTCACCTTATTCCTCAGCCAGCCCACTCCACTCAGGGAACCCAGCTTCCATCACCTGTGCAGGCCGAGCCAGACCAAAGGTAATTTTTTTTTTGGTGGGGTGGGTCGGGGGTGAGGGGAGGCATGGGCGGTGGTACTGGGGATTGAACCCAGAGGTACTCTATTATTGAGTTATATCCCCAGCCATTTTTTGGTGGGGGGGGGGGTGGGGAGTACTGGGGATTGAACTCAGGGGCACTCAACCACTGAGACACACTCCCAGCCCTATTTTATTTGGAGACAGTCTGAGTGCTTAGTGCCTTGCTTTTGCTGAGGCTGGCTTTGAACTCACAATCCTGCCTCAGTCTCCTGAGCTGCTGGGATTACAGGAACGCACAACCATGCTCGGCTCCAGGCTGGCCTCAAACTTGTGATCCTCCTGCCTCAGCCTCCTAAGGTAGGGAATACAGGCATGAGCCACCTTGCCAGGCTTCATGTCTGTCTTAAAGATGGCTGTAATTTGAGCCTAAGAGTCAAAGTTGATAGTTCCCAGTTCAGAGGGAAATTGAATGGCTGCAGTGGTGTGGTCAAAATGAGAAGCAGTATGTTTGGGGTGAGAAGGGTTGTTGGGAAATTTGAGAACATGATTACAAAAGGAACAAATCTTTTGCCAAGATTAAGATCTCAATTTGAATAGTATCACCACCAGAACCTTTGCCAGGCCTTGGATACATACAAACCAGGAAGACAGGTATTCTCTCTGTTTTACTATAGTTTCTGATTAAGACTGAGAGAAAAGATTTGCCAAAGGCCAGTTCAGAAGGTAGGCTGGGATTTCAATTGTTGGGAATGGGCTGCAAGCTGAAAAAAAAAATTTTTTTTTTTTTTTTGTGGCATTGGATATTGAACCCAACGGCACCCTACTAATGAATACATCCCCTAGTCTTTTTAATTTTGAGACAGTCGCAGTCACCCAGGTTAGCTTTAAACTTGAGTATCTGGGATTACAGATTCACATCACCATGTCTGGCAAAAACATCCTAATTTTTATAACCAATTCTTACTATCACCCTGACTCAAAACTTCTATATAGCTGAACACAGTGGCACATGCCTGTAATCCTGGTGATTTGGGAAGCTAAGCAGGACGATTGCAAGTTCAAAGCCAGACTCAGCAATTTAGCCAGGTCCTAAGCAACTTAGCAAGATTGTCTCTAATTTTTTAAAAAAGGCTGGAGATGTTGCTCAGTAGTTGAGTGTCCCTGGTTTCAACCTCAAGTATCAGGAAAACCACCACCACCATCACCACCAAAAAAAAAACACTTCTATAATGACTCAATTTCCTCAACCTCTCAAGCCACCAATTAATTCCTATAGTTTTTGTTTCAACTTACTTTACACCTTTGTAATCATGGCCCTACATACTTATTTCCTGTTTTTTTTTTTTTTTTGTACTAGGGATTGACTCCAGGGGCGCTCAAGCTACATCTCTACTACTTTTTTCTTTTTTTTACTAGGCCTGGACTAGTTGTGTTTAAGTGATTGGGTCAAATAGTATTTATGTCCTAACAACTTAGTAGTAGTTTTAAAATCTAATACACCTAAATCTAAAGAAAGTGTATATTTCCATTTTAAAACAACTATATAATCATTTACTAGTCAGACGTTGGGCACTCTCAACTTCTCAAACTTTGGAATCTAGCTGGATGGACACTGCCACCTTCATTTCCTAACTGGTGTTCAAAGGAATTGAGCCTGGTCTATTATGTTGTTACTGACCTACTTTGATAGTTCACAGGGGCCTAACATGTCAAGTACCCCTGTGTGTACCCTAACATTAGAATATCCCGTGGCATTCTGTGAATATGCAGCCATGTTCCAAGGGTGCCTTGGCTCATGGTCTGGGAACCACAGATATAAGCAACAAGCTTTACTCATGTCTTAACCAGGCAAATACCATGAGTATTTTAGAAACATGAATCTGGCCTTGATGTTAAAGGTGGAGGATAGCAGGAATAAGAGAACAGACTCAGCCAGGCACAGTGATTGGTGTATACCCAACGAGTGGTGCAATCCCAATGAACTCAGAAGGCTGAGGCAGGAGAATCACAAATTTGAGCCTAATCTGGGCAATTTAGCGAGACCCTGTCTCAAAATTTGGTTAAGAAGATGTAGCTCAGTATGTGCCTAGCATGTGTGAGGCTGAGTTCAATCCCTAGTACTGCAAAAAAATAAATAATATAAAAGTAAAAAATCATGGAGATACTGAAGGCACCATGATTTAAAAAGTTTGGAAACCTCTGGCCTAGATGATAAAAATTCACACTTCTTAGCCTAGCATTCAAGGGTCTTCAAAACTGCTGGCACAAACATACTTCCCATCCCCAATATTCCCTGGCTCTTTTTTTTTTTTTTTAACCAGGAAATGAACCCAGGGGCATTTAACCACTGAGCCACATTCCCAGCCCTTTCTTATTTTTGAGACAGGACCTTGCTAACTTGCTGAGGCTACCTTTGAACTTGGATCCTCCTGCCTCAGAGACTTGAACCACTGAGATTACAGGTGTGTGCTACTGCTGGTACTCAAATCCATTTCTCCTACTTGTTGGTTGACCCTGGGCAATTCTTAGCCTATTTGTCAAGTGAAGGGGAAAAAACAAAACAACTAACAGCACTTAGCTTATATGGCATAATGAGTATTATTACATAAAGAACATACACAAGTACCATATGTAGTAAGTGCTCAATTAAGTGGTAGACCATAATTCCCTCTTATTTGAAATAAGCCCAACCTATATTCTTGCCCAGTTTCCCAAGACTAACCTGAATATCCCCTCAATTTTCTGGTCTACAAATGTTATTTATTCTCTGTTGAGCCATAGTCCACCTCCTTCATTGAGTCTTGCCCAAACTAGCCCATAATTAACTACCATCAGACTCCATACCACCACAAGTCCATAGTTAAGTATTGCCTTTTGTAATGTAGCTGGCATCACCTGCACATTTTGTTTCCCCAAATAGACAAATATAAGCATCCTTGAGGTTAGGACTGTGATGCTACCTTTGTTTCCTAACGCATCTAACACAGTAAAAAGTACAGATCAATATTTGCTGAATTTGGGGCTGGGGATATAGTCAGTGGTGGAGCACTTGTCTAGAATGTAGAAGGCCCTGGTTTCAATCCCCAGTACCACCAAAATAAAATGCCAAACTTATACAATGTATAAATATGGGCTCCAGAGCAGATTAAGCACTCAGAACAACTCTTTTGTCGAGACCAGAGGGAACACACACACACACACACCAAAAAAAAAAAAAAAAAGGAAAGAAGGTGCATATGCTGGTCAGCAGTGCTAAGTGGAAGCCTGGGATCAAGGTCCCTTGTGAGATCAGGTCATGAGACAGAGTCTCTATGTTGGAAAGGATGTATTTGTCAGGATAAGCACACAGGTAACTAAATTCCTAGGAGTGAACTAGCAAGGCCTAGCAAGAAGTGAGGATAGCATAAGAAAGTGTCCCACTCTCTCCTTCCAACTATGTTTTTATTTTTGTCAGAAATACCAATCACAGCCTGGTGCAGTGGTATATGCCTTTAGTCCCAGTGAAGGGGGTGGGGATGGGGTTGGTGAGGCAGGAGGATCCCAAGTTCAAAGCCAGCCTCAGCAATGGCAAGGCACGAAGCAACTGAGACCCTGTCTCTAAATAAAAAAATACAAAACAGGGCTGGGGATGTGGCTCAGTGGTTGAGTGACCCTGAGGTCAAGCCCTGGTAACTCCCCCCCCCCCATCCTGCAAAAAAAGAAATACCAATTATAAATTTGGGTAAATAATCTTTTAAATTATAAATATCCTGAAAGTGGGTAGAAGGAAATTTTTAGCCTTTCTCATTGATGAGGTCCACTCCTCAAAATGAAACATAAACAATTATGTGAGGGTAAAAAATTGTACCCTTTAAGCTAGGGTGACGTGTTACTTGGCTTTACTAGAGGGCTCTGGGACGACTTAAAGATGCTTAAGAGTAGGGGATTTGGGGGATGAAATTAGGAGGTGCAGAAAGAATGGGAGATGGCTGAAAAAAGTCTGTCTACTTTGACTAAGCAGGAAATTTGGCTGTGCCTTTGGTAAACTTGAGGGCAGTCTATTGTGGACTTTGGGCAACAAACTGTATGATCTGTGGGACAGGGACTAGGCCCAGGGTTAGCTGTGCCAGGCAAGCAGCAGGTGTATAGGGAGAACACTGGCACAAGCCAGGTCAATGGAGCCTGTCACCCTTGGTACAAATGGGGGAACCACTCATTGGTCCTGAAGGCAGAGGGCTAGAGTGAGTGCTCAGAGAGTGGAAAAAAAATATTCTGGGTAAATCAAAATATCCCAAACTTGGGGTGAGGTTGTAGTTCAGCAGTAGAGCACTTGCCTAGCACGTGTGAGGCACTGGGTTCAATCCTCAGCACCACATAAAAAACAAATAAAATAAAGGCATTCTGTTCATCTATAATTGAAAAAAGTTTTCAAAAATCTTGAACTTATTATAATAATGTTCAGTTGACATGTTTAGGTTAAAGCTATTTTCATTCCTCAGAATATATAGTCAGAATATTTATATAAATATTTATTTCCAAAGTAGTACTTAAAAAAAAAAAACAGATGTGATTTAGATTAAAAGCTCCAAGATGTATTGTTTCAGGTAGTGTTATTCCTATCTATACATCACCCCATTTGTTAAGCCAAAAACTTCAAGTTCACAAATTTACAATGATGTATAAAAGCCCAACCAGGATGGAACAGTGTGTTCTAAGAGAGAACAAGGATGGAACAGTGTGTGTTCTAAGAGAAAACAGCACAGCTCATCAGTGATGCCTCAGGGAGCTCCTGTGCTCTACTGTAAAAATAAGGATTTCTTCCTGTAAACCTGAATGTGACCTTCTAGAGTCTCTGGCTGTGGCTGCTTTAGTCTCCTGATTCTAATGGTGTGCTGCTTTGTTGCCTACAAGGTTGAGTCAAGCTTCCAGGTCCATTCTTATAGGCCTCCATTATCTACATGTGATGCTCAGGAGAGTTGACCAATCTGAAGGTGGGGAAAGCTGTTTAAAGGAAGAACCTCCATTCCAACATAATCTGCCCTTAATCCTACTGTAGAAACTGTTTTCACTCTGGGGATTGTAAGTCTTAGAAGATCATGGCCACGAGATGTCTTAAGTGACTTCCTCTGAGAATTTTATCCCCAACAGGGAGCCATCTGGCCACTTGTCTTTTATTACATTTCTAATAGCTGCTCCATTTCCTCTAGGGCTGTTTTAAAATCATTGACTTGACCATTACATAAGGTTTGCTGTTCTAGAAATCGAACCCTTTCTTCTTCTTTCATCTTCAACTTTACCTTTAAGGCCTGTAAGGAAAGGCATTTCAAAAGAATAAACACACTTAAAACTCTTGACTCATAGGAAACACAATACCCACACCAGAACATTATACTTCTATTCCACTGAAGAAGACCAACAAACACTGCATTTTCTATCTCAGACTTTCTTTATCTGTGCTGGTTTTAGCAACTGTTCTCTGTATTACAGACTCCTGCATATAAACAGAGCAATGGAATTCTCTACTTTCCATGAAATATCACCAATGATTCATTCAAGCAATCTGAAGCAGTTCAGACCCAAGACTTTCTTTTTTATACATTTTTAGTTGGACACAATACCTTTATTTTATTTATTTACTTATTTTTTAATGTAGTGCCAAGGCTCGAACCCAGCGCCTCACATGTGCTAGGCGAGTGCTCTACCGCTGAGCCACAACCCCAGCCTAAGAATCTGGATTTCTTACTACAGTTTCTTTCTTGAGATATCAAACTTTCACAGCATGGATTTCACATAGGTCTCAACTGTCAATTTTGAACAACCTACTGTGCTGCCCCACTGCCTCATGGCCCGGAGATGTGAATATTTCTAAGTGTCCACAGGAACAGAAAAAGAAAGTTAGTGGGGAAAAAAATGGGAAGTCGAAATGAAGTCTTGGAATGTAGTTAACAATAATTCACCAGTGCTGGTTTCTTTTTCTGTCCTCCACCCCACCGCCCATATCAGGCATTGAACCCAGTAGTGTTCTACCTGTGAGCTACACTCTAGCCCTTTTTTCCTGCCTTCATTTTGAGACAGGTTTGTACTATGTTGCAGAGGCTGGTCTAGAATTTGTGATCCTCCTGGCTTAGTTTCCTGAATAGCTGGAATTATCAATGCTGGTTTTTTAGTTTTGACAAATGTACAATGATGATGTCAGCTGTTACTATTATTATTAGGGAAATTGAGTTTTCCAAAATATCTTTTCGACTTTTCTGAAAATCTAAAATATTTCAAAATAGTTTATTAAAATAAAGACAGGGGCTGGGGTTGTGGCTCAACGGTAGAGTGCTCGCCGAGCACATGCGAGGCCTTGGGTTTAATCCTCACCACATAAAAAAATAAATTAAAAAATAAAGATATTGGGCTGTGGTTGTGACTCAGCGGTACAGCGCTTGCCTAGCATGTGCGAGGCCCTGGGTTTGATCCTCAGCATCACATAAAAACAAATAAAATGAAGGTTAAAAAAAAGGTATTGACAACTACAACTAAAAAATATTGAAAAAAAATAAAAATAAAGACAGGCAGTGGTGCACATCTGCAATTTCAGGGATTTGGGAGGCTGAGGCAGGAGGATCACAAGTTTGAAGTTAGCCTGGGCAGCTCAGTGAGACCCTATCTCAAGATGAAATTAAAAAGGGACTGGGAATATAGCCCAGTGATAGAGTGCCCCTGGGTTCAATTCCCATACCACAAAAACACAATCTACATCTGTTTCAGGGTGATGTTTGCCCTCACCTGTAACTCCTCCATCTGCTTCTTGGCAGTTTCATTAAAAAGTTTCAATTCATCTTGCAAAGTTTCTAACAGCAACTAAGAGGAAAGTACAATGTAATAAACAAATCTTCATATGAATTAGATGGTGGTTAATGTTCCATTCATTTGTCAATTGCTAAGCACTGAATGCACTTGGCCTGGCTCTCTAATGGGCGTTCCGATGAACTCAGTCCACCATACAGATTTCCCCAACAGGATGTGCTCTGTGCAACATAGGCCTTAGCAACAAAATATGGCAGCCACAGAAGGGCTGACTAATAGCCTGAGGGAGCCAAGGAAGGTTCTGCAGCTAATATTCTATGACTAAGATGACGACTAAGATGACAACTAATCTTCCAAGTGAAAGATCATGCATGTATGAGAGGCTTGAAGTCCAAATGTATTACCTTCCTTTTGCAAGGAAGGAACCAAATAAACCCTGCAAATTCAAATTTAACAGGCTGAAACTCTATATCACACAGTTCTCAATAAAGGACTAGTGGGGTGAAATTTGGTAAAGCATAGATTGGAGAGATCAGAAAGCTCTCTATATAGTTCAACCTATCATGTGTTTTAAAGTGGTACCTTTTCAATTCAGACTTTCTTATGTTTATAAGCACAAAGCTACCTTTCAGGTAAAATATGCAATTGAATACACATCCTATTTGCTCTTCTATTATTGTGGTTAACCAAAGGCTGCTTTTTGGGGTTTGTTGGGCATATATCAGAGACCCTCTGGGATCTACAGGGCCCCAAAGTCATACGGCCCTGCCCATTCACACTCACGCCCTCACCATAGAGTCTGTGTGATCCAGAGTAGGTTCCGGCTGTGATGCCAAGGTCTCACTGCCTAAAAGAAATGTATTCAACAAAGTCAGCCTCATTCTGGGAACTGCGCCTTACACAGAACAAAATAAAACTCCCTCCATGGACAAGTATCAGAGTATTTCCAAGGGAACTTTCTCCAAGTGTCTATTTCTATACTTTCTACTCTGAGTTTTCACCTGGAAAGAGTCACTATGCCTGCTCTTCAGAGCTGTATTTTACCTCCTTTCTCTTTAGGTCTGCATAAAGAAAAAAGCCAAAAATTCATTCTGTTCTTCTTAGCTCAGTGGAAAAATTTGTTCAGAGGAATGTATAGGATGGATTTCTGCTTTGTTTACAACACAAAAAATTATTCTTAAAAGTCTTTCAAGTCTTAAAAATAATGATTTTTGGTAATAGTTCATTCACATATTAGATATATACAAAAATGTTTATGGTAATGATAAAGATTATCTAAACTGGAGCTGGGAATGTAGCTCAGTGGTAGAGCATGTGCTTGGCAATCCCTAGGCTCTTGGTTCCATCCTCAGCACCCAAACAAAACAGCCACCCCCAGGTTAAACTTATCCAGTCCCATTCAAAGTTAGCCTTCCTTAGTGCAAGGACTAAGGCTCTTTCCCTCATATTCTCTGGTTCCTCAACTCAGCCGGAGGCTGTCTTACAGTCTTCTTTTTAAATTTTTATTTATTTTTTTATTATTAAAATAGCTTCTTGAGTAGCTGGGATTATAGGCATGTACTATTATTGTGGCTGGTCATCTTATAGTCTTTGGGCAATTCCTTCTTTCATTCTCTTCTCTGCTACAGAGTCTGGTCTTTTCTTTGCTACTCAAGGGACAGGGTCTGAATAGGAGTCACTTTTTTGGGGGGTACTGGGATTGAACCCAAGGCTTCCTACATCCTAAGCATGTGCTCTATTACTGTGCTATATCTCCAAGCCATGATCACATTAGTCACCGTGATATTGCTGATTAGCCAGATTTAGGAACACTAGAGTAGTAGTCTCTCTTTCTCTCTCCTGCTTCTCTCCTGAGAAAGGCATTAGTTAAGTTCTATTTCTCTTCAAAGAAACACGATTTTTCAGTCTATTTGTGAGGTCATACCTATTGGCACCAAATGAATAGCAGAGAATATTCAGATAGTAGAAGTAAACTTCTCTCTACAGTCCTGTGAAATTCTATTGGTCAGGCAAAAATCAACATCAGATAATAATAGAAGCTTTCGCGAATCTTTATGCCTTTGCTAAGCAACTCCTGACCAGCTGGGCCACCTGAAGCTATGCTGCCAAAGTCCATTCTCTTACCTGGGTTGAGGCCCTTGCTCTCTAAAATCGCTAAACAATTGTCCTGAAACTTCTCCAGCAGCTCCACCTTCTGAGTCAGGTCCTTCAGCTCTCCCTGTTGGAGTGTCACATAGATCAGGAGCTGTCCTCTGGTAGGTCTTTGCCTGAGCTCGTGGACAAGACAGCATGAGCCTGGCTTCTTCTCCTTCTGCCCTTCAGCAGCTTGCTCCCACCCATCATGCGTAGCCCAATGACAGCTGATGACACAGGTCTGGTGGGTCTCTTACCTGAGTCTCAGTCAACTTCTGGTGCAGCTGCTTGTTGACAGCCTCTAATAGTTGATTTTTATCCTTGAGCTCTTCCTCTGATTTTTGCTTACTCAATGGTTTGTAGCTGCAAAAAAAGTTGTACTTTACATGAAGATGCAGAGGGGATGAATATGGGCTAAGGAGTTACTCAAACAGGTATGAACCCTGTTTTCATTATATAGTAGTATATGACTCAGTGAGTTGCATAACCTCGTTGAGGCTCTAGGTACTCATTTCTAGAGTGAAGATCACACATTTCATACTATTATTGTGAAGAATAAAAGAAAACCCATATATAGTGTTTAGGCCACATACTAACACATGATAAACATTTAATAAATAGCCACTGTCGTCATCATCAATATCAATCCTTCATTTTGAAATTCTTTCTTACTAGCATTTTGTCTTCAAAACTTTTAAGACATGCCCACCTAATAGATTTGGAATAGAACCTAGGCGCATAGGCTTTTCAGTTTCTCATTATCTGTTTCAAGACTGTAAAACTTTCAAACTATCCTGAAACAGAGATGGGTCCAGGAGTTTACCATGTCCACCTCCACCACTGGAACATTTATTTCACTGTCACTAACCACTCCTATTCCAAACTCCTGTTGGTGGGCCATCAGCAGTGGTCCTGGCATGGAGCACAGAAAGCTCTTGTCTGAGGTTCAAGATGGTGGCATCACCGATTCTTGTACTGACAATGGTTCTCACTGCTGGTTCTGCTTTATCCCTGAAAATTCCACTCATGTACCCAGACCATAATATATTAAACAAGTCCCATGAGTGACACACAACTGGGAACATGAATTACCCTAAAATGGTGGCCAGGTTTATTTACCCTTTAGCTCACCTCTTCTTCATGTTCCTCTTGATGGCAGTCTCTGCAGCCTTCATCTGCCTAGAGAAGCAAAAAACAAATTAATCCGGGAATCATACTATGTTGCACTGTGTTGTAAACAAGGCAGAACTAAAAGCTTGAACTTCTGAAGAAAGAATCAGAGATTAGGTACAAGGCAAACAGTACAGGCTTAAGAGCCTAAATGCCTATGCTCTTTGGTTTCACACTGAGAAAGTTTTATCATTAGGGAAAGGGTTGCCTTCCTGATTATCTCAACAACCTGACAGACCTGCTCATGCTCCAGATAGTGTGGCCATCCCATATGCTAACTAAACTCACCTGGGAAAAGAACACTGGCTAGGGGACAAGCATATATCCTACACTGGGGCTGGACTTTGCTCAGATCAGCAACCTAGGCTAACAGCTAGGCCCTTGCAATACCATTTACATACTCAAAGCAAGTGTGAGAGAGGAAAGAATACATCTTTTCATAATCCTTGCTGTCTCCCTTCAGAACAGATTAACACAGAGAACCCTGACAAACAGGTCAGTGGTGCCACAGGCTATCATTCAGGAGCCTGGTGCTCCTGAACCCCTAGTTTTTAATTCTTAGTACTGAGCAATTTCTAACAAGATGGTTTTTTGTTTTGTCTTTTGTGGTGCTGGGGATTGAACTGGGGCCTTGTGCATACCAGGCAAGGGCTCTACCTGGATACCAATGATCTGTTCTCACCCATTCTCTCGCTTTGGTTTGGTGATTTTTGTAATATCATTATCTGAACCTCCTGAATAAAGATGTCTGGAAACATCGACTTCTTTGGACTTAATAGGTAACAGACTCTTGGTAGTAGCTCGAGTTTGTGTATCTGCAAGGAAAAACGAGAGAGAGAGAGAAACCAAAGCTTTATGACCCATCAGCTGCAACCCTATAACATACAATTCCATCCCAAGTGTATAAGCCTTTATTTTCATACTGGCCAATCTCAGTTTGTGAAGACTAATTTCAAAGAGTAAGACTTCTGGACTAGTTGTCAATAGAAACCAAAATTCTTTAAATGTGATAATTTAGTGTACTTAACACATCAAACTGAAATGCTGGAGGAAATAAATATGAATGTGGAGACTGATACAAGTAATGGGTTAAATGAAAGGCAGAGTTAGCAGGGCAAAACCCCAGCAGGAAATCATCAAACACCTATGCAGTTATCCCATATTGTTAAGTTCCCAGAGCACTCAGCACATTATCCTACGGCAAAACTCCAGTGGCTTTTCATTCAATTTTTGTCTGTTTTTGTCAAATTTCTTCCTAACCACCCTAAAAGTCACCTGTGTGTCCTCTGAGCCTAGTAGAGCATCTCACATATGAAAAAAAGTCCAAATACTACTGTTGAAATAAATGAAATACTTCAGTTTCATGGGCTGTTTCATAGCCCTTCTCCTCTAAACTATTGCCTGTCTTCTTTCCTCTTTTTTCTGAGGCCTCTATCACCAGCTCTTTTACTTTATTGATCCTTTGTTAAGTTTAGAGTTTCCCTATTTGGATTCTTTTTGATCTTGCTGGGTTATGGCCAGATAACCATGATATGGTCCTGCCATGAGACACTTGGTTCCTAAAGGGGAGCATATCCCCCCCCTAGCCTTAAGCCAGCCCTTCACCACACATTTTCTATAATTTATATTTCATAGCAAATTCAACTAACTTATTCAGGAATTAAGACACCACCGCCCCCCCCCCCCCCCCCCCCCCCCCGCCCATACAACATATACACACAGGCTTTCCTTATTCTTCTCCCCCACGCCTTCTTTTTAGGTGTTAGGGAATGAACTTAGAGCCTTGCACATGCTGGGCAAGCACTCTATCACTACCCCAGCCCTGCCTTTTTTTTTTTTTTTAATTTTTTTTAGTCGTAGATGGACACAATACCTTTATTTTATTTGTTTATTTATATATGGTGTTGAGGATTGAACCCAGTGCCTCATACATGGTAGGCAAGAGCTCTACCACTGAGCCACAATCTCAGCCCCCAGCCCTGTCTTTTCTAAATTATACTAACTTCATTTTGTTCACTGTAAAATGGCCCCTTTAAACCTGACCTAAGTTAAGAGCCATAACAATACAGCAGGTTGAAGAAATGAAATACAAAGTGCTAGACTGCAGAGATTAGAAAATTTATTTGTATACAACAAGATTTTATCTGAATAACTCTGGCTGCCTAACAGTTCACTTGTCAAAATGTCTTCCTAACCACCCTAAAAGTCATCTGTGTGTCCTCTGAGCCTAGTAGAGCATCTCACGTATGAAAAAAAAATCCAAGTATACTGTTGGAATAAGTGAAATACTTCAGTTTCATGGGCTGTTTCATAGCCCTTTACCTCTAAACTATTGCCTGTCTCTCAGGTTAACACATTATTTTATTTAAGGGTATATTTTTATGGGCACCTAACCTTCACTTCGGTTTTCTTTTTTCCCTGTGGTACTGAAGAGGAAACCCAAAGGTACTTTTGAATTCAAGGGTGCCCTACTGATGAAATACATACACGGCCTTTTTTTATTTTTTATTTTGAGACAGGGTCTCTCAAAATTGCCCAGGCTGCCCTTGAACTTATGATCCTTCTAGCTGGGATTACAGACATGTGCCACTATGCCCAGATCTATATTATTGTTTTTATATTTTTAAAAACTTTTCCAGCTCTATTTTTCATACTCATAACCCAAAACAAATACTTTTTTTGAGGTATCTGAAGTAAAAAGTAACCTTGAGGCAACATTTATTTTATCCTATCTCAAGTATTTAAAAAGTTAGAAACATGAGCTGGGATTGTGGCTCAGCGGGAGCACTCATCTAGCAAGTGTGAGGCCCTGGGTTCCATCCTTGGCACCACATAAAAATAAATAAAATAAAGGTATTGTGTCCAACTACTTCTAAAAAATAATTTTTTTTTAAGTTAGAAACAATAACAAATCTATCTCATTAAATAGGAAGAGAAAGCAATGAATTATTTGCATCTTGACTGGGAGATGGCCAGTGACTGCAGCACCCCATGAGAAAGACAGCAGGGCTGTGGTGAGAGACCAGTTCTCCAGCTAAGTGCAGCCCCTGATGATGCCAGGATTACCATCCAAGTGTTGAAGCAGCCAAAACAAAGACAACAACCCTTTAAGGCTTGGAGAAAAGCCTGTTTACTTCAGACATCAATCTTGCCACTGCTTATCAACCAGCTGCATGGAATCATCTGGGAAGGGATCATAAGTAGCTACTCCATAATCTCCCACAACAGTTTTCAGGTGTCTGGAGTTTATTCTATGCTATAATTTTTGGATTAGGCAGCTCAACCACTGAAGACCCTATGAGATAACTTTCAACCACAAGCAAAACAACACAAAGTAAGGCAGGAAAGCAATTAAGATTACGTTTTCAGTCATGTCTTTCTCTTTTCCCAAAGTTCTTAAATACTTTGGCTAGGCCTGACCCCTCTCATTTCACTCAACATTTATTGAAAATGGGCTAATGAAAGACACTGTGCAGATATTAATGTAAATAAAGTACCCTAGCTCTCTCCCGACAAACGTCCCACTCCTCAAATGAGTCTCCTCCCAGACAAGAGATTTAAGTTTGGAAATAAAATGGATATTACTTAAAAAAAAAAAATCCTAGTTTAATAAGGTTGTACCACAACCAGCAACTTCAATCTAATTGGTGAAAGCGGCAAAGGTGGGGATGGGGTGTTACCGGTCCTACCACGTGGTTCTTCCCCTAGCTCCCATCATAAACCTAGACAACCGGGATCTAGGGGGCTAGCCCACCGAAGGGCCTCCAGGTTCCGCGCCCCACATTCCCAACCATCGATCAGATCCTTGTACTCCCGGCTTGACTTCTACGGCGGGTCCACAGTACCTGGGTTGGGGCTGGTGTGTACACCCACCTGCCGACAGGCCGCCGCTCAGCACAGAGGGGGGCTGCACGCTGTACACTGTCTTAACCACACTGGTCATCGTAAGGAGGCGGCACGGCTGGGCCCTGGAAGGTGCAAGGTGAATGTTTTGCAGCGCCGGGCCCCAGCCCGAGCAGGTGGAGGGCAGGGGGAAAGCTTGACGCCGCCAGCCCAGGCTCGGGATCTGGGAAGAAGCGCCTCCACCTGGCGCCACCCCATCCACCCCCACACCCAGCCCAGTCCCTCGCCCGGTGAGAGACGAACTCAGACGATCGCCGCTCCCGCTCGCAGTCCTTGTCGCTGTTGTTCAGAAGAGGCTCAGCAGCAACGGCCAAGCAGCCGGTCGGGTCTGCCGCCTCGGTTTCAAATGGAAACTTCCGGGAGCTGGGCGGGCGGGGTTGCAAGTCGCTTTCCGTAGGCGGCCCTGATGTGCGGAAGAGTCTGTCCCGCGCCGCGACTTTGGGAGCCGCCATGCTGTACGGAAGTTTCGAGCATAGGTGTGGGAGCCCCGGATCTAGGAGGGGAAGGGGGCGCACTTGGCAGGCCAGAATGGAGCTAATGAACTACGGTGTCATTCCGGCAGGAGGCGAAAACGTGACCACGTTTAATGTCCACGTCACAAAGCTGTTTATTTGGTCTGTGGATGTTAGGGTTACTGCTAAGAGCATAGGTTATTGGGATGAAAACTGAAGGCTCAGCGGGCTGCAATACCTAAAGCACCTATTTGGACTCCTAAATGTAATAACACTAATCCTTATTTAAATGGAGATTGAAAACCACTCCTATTAAACAGGGTAGAGTTCTCAGACGTACATTCATTTTATTCGAGGAATGTTCACTGAGCATCAGGACTGAGCTTGACTTTGCCCTTCTGGAGTTTAATTGCGATTAAACTATGAAGAAAAGTATAAAATTTTATGAGAGAAAAGCAGGGAAGCTTAGTTCAAATTTGGGGATCAGGGAACATTCAGGTGGTGTTTGACTCAGGAAGAATGAGAGGGAGTTAATTACATGAACATAGGGGAATGGGAAGAAAAGCTAATGAAGTTTTTTTTTTTTTTTTTTTTTTGGTACTAGGGATTGAACTCAGGAACACTCAACCACTGAGCCACATCCCCAGCCCTATTTTGTGTTTTATTTAGGATCTCACTGAGTTGCTTAATGCCACTTTTGCTGAGGCTGGCTTTGAACTCACAATCCTCCTGCTTCAGCCTCCCCAGCGGCTGGGATTATAGGTGTGCGTCACTGTGCCTAGCTGAAGCTTACTCTTATTTAATATCAAATTATATTTTTAAAAACTTACTGTGGGGCTGGGATCGTGGCTCAGCGGTAGAGCGCTCATCTAGCATGTGTGAGGCCCTGGGTTGATCCTCATCACTATATATATATATATATGTATATATATATATATATATAGTGATATATATATATATATACATATATATATATATAGTGATATATATATATACATATATATATATATAGTGATATATATATACATATATATATATACATATATATATCACTATATATATATATCACTATATATATATATATCACTATATATATATATATGTATATATATAAATTAAATAAATTAAATAAATAAATAGTGTCCAACTACAACCAAACATAAATATTAAAAAATATATTCTTGGGGGCTTGGGGATGTGGCTCAAGCGGTAGCGCGCTCGCCTGGCATGCGTGCTGCCCGGTTCGATCCTCAGCACCACATACCAACAAAGATGTTGTGTCGGCTGAGAAATGGAAAATGAATATTAAAAAATTCTCTCTCTCTCTCTCTCTCTCTCTCTCTCTTTCTTAAAAAAAAGAAAAAATAAATAAAAAAGAAAAATGTATTCTAAAAAAAAAAGGCTTACTCTGGCTTTTAATGGAATTCATTCTGGAGAATGGACTAAAGATAGTTGGGAGGTTGGGAGGATATTGCTATGTTCAAGTTAGAGATGATGGCCCCTGGGCGGTAGTGGTGGAGATGGAGCAGATACATGTGCAGCAATTTTGGGAGGCAGAGTCTCAGGCTAGATGGGATTTAGGGAAGGGCTGGAGAAAAGAGGAAGATGTTGAGGATACCTCCTAGGCTTGAATAATTAATTGTGTGGATAGAGTCACTATTTTGTAGAGGCATGTGAGAAGGATTTGAGAATTTAGTTTCGAACATGGAAAACTCTAAATACCTTTGAGACATTTCACTAGAATGGTCAGATAGGCAGCTGGAAATACAAGCATTGAGCCCAGAGGAGATTCTGGGTTGTAGATATACAGTAAGCCCTTCATCCTTGAATTCCATATATATACATTATTTGGAGAAAGAAATTGCATCTGTACTGTATATGTGTACACACACACACACACACACACACACACACATATACATATATATGCTTTTTTCCTTGTCATTTTCCCCTGTTCCCTAAACAATATAACCTAAGTGATTTAATAGCATTTACATTGTATTAGATATTATAAGTAATCTAGAGATAATGTAATGCGTATGGGAGGATTGTGTAGGTTATATGTAAGTACTAAGCCATTTTTAATAAAGAACTTGAGCATCTTTGGATTTTGGTAACCTGGGGTTCCTGGAACCCAAACCCTTGGGATACCAAGGAATGACTGTACTTTTGGGAATTATTAGTATATGGATGTATTTAAAGCCGCTTTTTTCTTTCCTTTTTTTTTTTTTTTTTGATGTACGTGTGTGTGCGCGCGCGCGCGTAGAAATTGAACCCAGGGCTTCATACATGCTATATGTGTGCTGTACCACTGAGCTACACCCCCAGCCCAAGGCAGAACTTCTGCTCATGTGTTTGTGCTTATGAAGATGGATCATCATGTCTTTCCTGTGCCCTTTTATCCCAGATAAGATCAGGGATGTCCTGGTCTGGCTGTGTGATAACAGAGAGACCCAGTCCATGGTGCAGAGAAGCTAGAAAGAACCCTGATGAGCAGATGTAGGGTAGAGGGGCTGAATGCTACTTGGACATATAGAGAGAGGTCCCTTAGATGGACAGATCCAAATTAAGTGCTAGTCATTGCCCCCTCTTCCTATGGCAGGAGTTACTTTCTTTTTCTTCTTCATCCTTGTCTTCTTTTTTTTAGACAGGGTCTTGCTATGTTGCCCAGGCTGGCCTTGAATTGGGCTCAGGTGATCTTCATGTCTCAGCTTCCTGAGTAGCTGGAACAGATGTGCCACTGTTCCTCGTCAGGAGTCATCTTGATTTATTTATTTCGCAAAAAGACAACTTATGTGGTCAGCCCTCCGTATTTGTGGGTTCTGCATTTGTGCATTCAATCAACCACAGACTGAAAATATTCCGCATGAAAAAAAAAATCACATCAGAACTGAACACATACAGACTTTTCTCTTTTTTTCAACACAGTGTAACAACGACTTACACAGCATATACATTGTATTAGATATTATAAGTAATCTAGAGACAATTTAAAGTATATGAGAGGATATACACAGATTATATGCAGATACTACACCATTACACAAGGGACTTGAGCATCCTTGGATTTTGGTATTCTCCATGGATACTGAGGGTGGGTACTAAGGGACAACTGTACTGTCTTCTCTGTCTTCCATAACTCTTACATCTCATTTGAATTTCTGCTCCACTTGTCATGAGCTATTTGGGATGGGAGGTAGGCCTTAATAACTAACACAAGAACAGAACAAAATTAAACAAAACACCCTCTGATTTGCCTTCAGTTCTGTCACAGATTGTCTGTTTGGATGTGGAAAAATCTCGTCGTATTTCTGATACTCATTTGTAAAATGGCCTAGTTCTTTGTAATATCATATGCAAAACAAGTGTTCCATAAACATGCTGATGTCCCCTAGTGTTATGAGTTCTTACGGGGATGAAACCTCAGGACAGACTCTGCTTTGGGTAGGGAGAGCCAGGATTTGGTCTGCCCTAGAGAAACTCATTCTTAAGAAGCATGGGACCTGACCTGGGGAGCACCTTCAGATTCACCCTTCCCCTCCAAAAAAAAAAAAAAAAAAAAAAAAAGGGCAAGTCTGAATTCCCGGATTAACTGGATTCTGCTCAACCTCATCTACCTTCAGTACCTTTCCTGGCGAGGCCACTCTGCACACTATGACCATGGAAGAGACATGCCTCCGGAGCCTCAGAATCAGATCAGTCATGATGCCACAAGCCTGAAAGACATCTCAGAGGATTTCAGAGGGAAGCACAAAGAAGACAAGGAGGAACCCTAGGATCTGTTCAGAGTACAGCTTTCTCTGCAGATGGAGGCTCAAAGGGGAGGCAGGGTTTCCACAAAGACATCTAAGAAGGCAGGTTGGAGGAATGTGCTAGAAGCAAAGGATCAAGAGAGCCAAGGGGCCAATGTCTCTGAAGCAGGTAGCTGGATGGAGACTTGGAGTTATGGTAGAATGAGTCAGGATACTGCTCTGCCATTGACAGGTGACATGACCAACCTTACTTAGTCTCAATGTCTTTACCTGCAAATTAGGGGTAAGACCCTAATCAACTGCAGATCGTGCTGTGGTAAAGTAGTGAGAGTCCAAGGAGACTAACAGGTGTGGAAATGGAAAGGATTATTATTGTTTTTGTTTTTGTTTTTAAATGGGGGACAGCACTGGAGCCTGCTTCCAAAGAGGGAGTCTTGCAATTTGATAATGCTCCAAGATTGATCATCCCACCTTCTCCTGCTTCACTCCCAGCAGCCATCTCTGCCCAGCTTTGGAGAACTTTCTGGTTAAACTGTGATTGTGAGCAGAGCAGGGTAGTTTAGGATAGAGGCCTCAGCCTAATTCTGGCCCAGAGAAGCTCCCCCCAAAGTGAGAAGTGTCCTGATGAAGAGTCAATGAGAGGGATGAAACCTAGGAGGTTATGGAGGTTCCCAAGGGCTCTTCTGGTCAGTGAGGTACCCCAAAAGGATCCCAAAGACAAGGTACCATAGTGTCACTGAACTTCTTGTTGGGAGGGGGGTCAGGTCAGCCTCCCCTGATACTCAGAACTGCACACTTGGCCTCTCCCCTTTCCAGAGGAGGAGGTCTTTGTTGGCACTGTGGGAGCAGATGAGCCCTCAGCAGGTCACAAAGGCACTCCCTGTTGAATCCTCCAGATATAGGGGGCAAGTCACAGACAGATCAAGGCTGGAATATCTGGCAGGGTTTAAAATCCATGTTGATTTGGAGAATACTTTCACATTGCAGCCTGGTGCTGCCCCTGCCTTATTTTTACTGACAAGGTTCTGCACTCAGGTCTGGCTTCCTTTGGTCTTCCTTAGCTGCTGTAGCCTGAAGTGTGGGTACTGGGCCTGCGGAGCCAAACATCTGGCAGATCTGGCTGGCTGTTGGGCAGCATCACAGGGCTGCCATCCCCTGGCCCACCGCGGCCCTTCCAGGAGGAGCTGCTCTGGTAGGAGTTGGGCAGTGATGGATCATACACCGTCTCCTTCAGTGCCAGCCACAGAGTGTCACGCTTCCCATTCAGCTGGCCCCGCTCAAGTATTGGCTGGTCAATGTCATCTAGGTCTTCTGGAGACACACCCATGGAATCTGGTACACGGGCACTGGGCTCAGAGGTGCTTAGGCAAGTGTCATCTGAGACGCTTAGCCCCTCTAGGGTGCTGGTTGAGGAGCAAAAGCCATCAGGAAGATCTTCAGCCTTGAGCCTTGGGGAGTGAGCCGGGGTTTCCAGTGAGGCCTGCAGGGGCTCAATCTTCTGCCCTTGGGAATCCTGCATGGCCCCAATTTTTGGGCTGGAGCCAGCTTGTTTATAGGGGGAGGAGGTCTGCAGGGCTGGGCACTGACTGAAGACTGCCTGGTGGTCCAGCAGCAGATCCCTCGGAGAGCCAGGGTCTAGTGGAATTCCAGAGCAGCAGTTGCCGTCATGAAGCTGCAGATCCTCTGAGAGTACCGAGGGCCGGTGGGATAGCTTGCTGGTGGCTGTGCTAGTGTCAAAGCTGGGGCTCCGGCGCCGTGCCAGGGGTTGAAGCTCATAATGCTCAGAGCAGGATCCAGGCATCCCTCCTAATGGTCGTGTCTTTTCCTCATCAGGGTCCCCACTTCCAGCGTCCCATGGCAGGTGGGCACAGGGCCAGAGGATCTGTCCACAGTTCTTCTCTGGCCCAAAGAAACAGCACAGAGATTGGAAGAAGAAGCTGGCAAAGCCACAGCTGACGAACTTGACCATCATGATGATGATGCCCAGCTTGCGATAGAGCAGCACTGTGGCAGGTAGCATGAGCACGCCAGATGCAAACAGGGCTGCAGTTCCCACTGCTGTGGCACGGCTGGTCTGGCGCAGCGAGAAGGCCACGCGGCTCAAGCGGTCAGGGTGTGGGCACAGGTGATAGGAGATGCAATAGTTGATAGTGAAGTCTACTGAGAGACCCACAGAGGCAGAGAGAAAGAGGGACTCAGCAGTGTTGAGCTGCCACTCAAGTAGAACCAGAAGTCCTACCGTGAGTAGAACAGTGCCTGCCACAGCTGCCACGGAGAACAGGCTGAGTGGAACATTCCAGGTGCCCAGCAACAGTGTGGCAAAGGCCAGTGCCAGAGCCAGGCCCAGCACTACAGCAGGCTCAGTGCTCAGACTGTGCTGCAGGCTGTACAGCTCTAGGCGGCTGGTGAACCAACCACGGCGGAGGCCAGAAGGTGCCCTGCCCAGCTCTGCTGCCAGCCAGCGGCTGATCTCAGTGTAGAAGTGGTGGACCTGGTTGTAGTCTGGACTGTACGGGAAGTTGCTCTGGAACTGCAGGACCAGGGCAGCCAGGTTGCCATGGGCGTCAAAACGGAGTCCCAGGTCACGGGTGCCATCGGGGCTTTGCTCCTGAGCCATCATCTTGAGGCAGTGTAAGAAAAGCTGAGGGGCCCAGGGAAAGTCTGACTGGCCACAGCAGACATTAGGCCCTAGGCGGGCACAAGCCGGGCTCTCTACCCAGTGCTGGAGGGCCTCCATGAAACACAGCGTGGGCCAGCCCTCTGGCTGGATACCAAAGAAGCTCTGGTTGCGGACTCGGTGACAGAGTGCCAGAAGCCAGCGCTGGGCTTCTGGGCTGCTGGCTGAGAAGTCAGGGTCGGTCACTAATGAGCTGTTGCTGCGAGGGTCCAAGGGGTCGCTAGTGTCCACCGGCAGGATTCCCCACACCAAAACCACGGGCAATTGTCCGCCCTCTTCCGGAGGCAGGTGTTCAAACAGAAACTGCTGCTGATACTCTGCGTCAAAGCGCTCGAAGGGGTGACTAGGCCTGAACACCTGACCGCCAGCTGGCAGCAGAATGGGGAGCTGCAGGCGGGGACTTACGCCGCCAATGTAGGCGCCCCCTGCAGCCAGCGCCGCGAACCAGCAGATCCAGATGTAGCGGAACTTGATGACGCCACAGGGCAGCAGACGCTGAAAGAGCAGGCGCGAGAGGATGGCAATGGCCCTCCGAAAGCCACGGAACCGCCGGTGCAACGCTAGAAACAGCCGCCAGGGGTCACTACCGCCCCTCGGGCCTTGCGCCCGGGGCACACAGCCGCGCGCCAGGTAGCGCTCATGGAGTACCGCAGAGGCAGGCAGCCAGACCAGTGTGAGCGCCATGTGCACTAGCACAGCGGTGCCCATGAAGAGGGCGAAGCAGCGCACCGCCGGCAAGCGGCTCAGGTAGCTGCCGTAGAAAGCCGCGCTGGTGGTGAGGCCCGAGACCAGCAGCAGGTAGCCGAAGTGGTGCATCGTGCGGCCCACTCGCTGCGCCAGACCCCCAGAGGGCACCTGGCTTTTGCTGAGGCGCCATAGGTCGAAGAAGATGAGTGTGTGGTTGACGCAGACACCGCTAAGCAGGATGAGGGCTGCCAGATTGACAAAAGGGAAGTAGGCCATGCGGAAGGCCACATGGTATAGAAAGAAGGCCACCAGTAGGGAGCCCAGCACCCCCAGCGTAACCATGAGTGTGATGAAGAGTGAGCGCAGGTAGAGGGCAATGCTGAAGAAGATGGCAACCAGGGCCAGCAAGGGGTACACCGTATCCACGGCCAGATAGTGCTTCAGCAGCTCCTGCTTGATGCCCAGGTCCATGCCAGTAATGGAGGTATAGTTGTCAGAGACATCCATGGGGTTGACTAGGCCATCTAGGTAAATGTCCATCATGGAGGCACCCTTTAGGATGGGCAGGAAGAGCAGGCTATACTTGAGGGAGGGAACCTGGTAGTCAGCAGTCTGGGGACTCAGAAAATCCCTATCTAGCAGAAAGTGAAGGAGCTGGTAGATGGCACTGCTCTGGGAGCACTTGGTGGGAATCTGGGCACAGTGTGGGGATTTGTCATGCTCAGGTCCCAGACAAGAGGGCTCCAGGATACCACGATGGTAATAGGGGGCACAGGCCCGCAGCAGGGCCAGTATGCGTGCAGCATCAGCTTGGGTAGTGTCCAGGCAGGAGGAGCGGTTGGAGAGCATAGCAAGATAGTTGCCCAGTGACCAGCTGGGACAGCACTGGTTGGTTGCTGTACGCTGACATAGAGCCCCAAAGCTGGGATGGGAGCGGATCTGTAGGGCACACAGCAGAAGAGAGCTCAGGGGCAGTCCAGGGACCCAGGTTTCCTCAGCCCTGTCCTAGTCCTCTCACCTTTCAGTTTACTGGGCAGACAAAGAAATAGCTTGACAGCCCAACAGAATTTGCTTGTCTCAAGAATTGCTTTTAGCTACTGGCATCTTGGCTTTGTCAAAGGGGAGCCTCAGGGATGCTGCCTGAGGCCTCAGCTTGAGAGGCCCTTCCCTAAGGACCCCAATAAGTCACACACTCGAACTCTGCACTGCCTGGGCCAAGAGTAGGAATGGAGGTAGCATCCACATTATGGAATAGGACCAAGGGGCCAGGAAGCTGGAAGCAAGCAATTGAAAAAGTAGGGGCCTGAACATTCCAGCATCAGGGGTACTGCCAAACCCCAGCCCCTACCTCTCTCCCTGGGCTGCTTAAATCCTCTTAGGGTCAGAGCTGTTTCTTTTTTATGCCTCCTTACCTCTCCCACCCTGTAATTAACATCACAGCAGTTGGTACAGTACAGCCAGTTCCAGCCTGGGAGTCAGAGATCCTACTCTGCCACTGTCATGGTGATGACATGTTTGCAGAGCAATTTCTATTGCCAGTCATTATGCTATAGTTTCCCAGATTCTATTTTGTTTAATTGTCCCAATATCCTTATGAAGGAAGTACTGTTATTATCCATATTTAATATATATGAGGGCTGAGAGTGTAGCTCCATAATAGAATATGTGCTTAGCAGGTATGAGGCCCTGGGGTTGAGCCCTGGCACCACAAAAAGAAAACAACAAATATATGGAGACTGAGGCACTGAGAGGTTAAGTCATGCAGCAAGGAAGCCTTGGAGCTCATCTTAAACTCAGGCAACTAACTCCAGAACATATGTTCTTAACCATTGTCTTTTGGTACTCTAGATATCCTGATTTGAGGCAGGGGACATAGGCTCCTGAGTGGTTTTCACACTGTTTTTAGAAGCAAACCCTCCTACAGATGTTATCATATATGATCCCCAGTTAGCATAATTGGATAGGCACTGCTTGAGTTGATGAGGGCTGAGGCCTTAAAGCTCACAGTCTCAGTCCCCGAGGCCAGGGTCTCCTCTACAGTGCTTAAGGTTCTTTTTCAGGAAATTTTGAAAATCCCCAGGCTTTGCTCAGGTTTTCTTGTGGCAACTGTAGTTTGGCTTTTCTAAAAGCAGTCAGTTCTTCCTTACCCACCTCAAACTGGAGCCTCTCTGCAAGGTTAGAATAATTTTCTAAACAGGGAATGCTCTTCCCTACTCAACTACAGCAGTCCTGGCTTAGCTCATCCTTGGGATCAGGCCCCTCATGCCTTAGTTCCCCCAAATACCCCTGGCACCTCCCCAGCCAGCTTACCTGCTCCTGTTCCATGCGACACATAGAATGGATGGCATGCAGGTTCCATAGACTGCCCACTGTGGTGGACATGAACACCAGCTTTGCGTTGCTCTTCTCTGTAACACACCCACTTGGAGCTCAGCCCTTTGGGCCCAGGTTTTGGGCCCACCACCAAAGGGAAGATGCTCACCCAGGGCCACTGAAGGATCAGATTCCCAGGAGCCTGAAACCCATGCCTGGCTATTTGATCCTGCCCCTGTACCCTACCCCCCACCCAGCTTGACCCCACTAGCTTAGAGTATCTGGGATCTGCTTCATTCTCCCAGCTGTATCCCAGGTTCTTTGACTTGAATGTGGCCAGCTGGCTGCCTTCACTTTCTGTCTGCCCACATTTGTTCTGGGTCTGCCCATCCTACTATGTAGGGCAGGGACCACCATGGATGCCAGGGCTGGCCAGCTTGTTGCTTACCAGGGGGGCCACAGAAGAAGTTCTCCTGCCCTCTGTCCTCAGGGGGCTCCACCATTCTCCGGGCCCGGACCACACTCTCCTGAGCCTTATCCCAGTGTATAGGATTCAAAGTGCTGTGGGAGTTCAAGCTGAAGTAGAGAGAATTTCTGTACTAGGTACCATTGGGAGTGGAAGCTCACGGAGGCCAGAGATCACTCCCCAGGGAGCCCCAGCAAGCGCCTCTGACCTGCCTTTTGGAGGTCACTCAATGTTCCCTCCCTAGAGACCAAGTTCTTCCTCCCTTTCCCACCCTCAGTGGGAAAATGGGGATCTGTTACCTGTTCAGATCAAGGTCTGGGGAAAGGGAAAGTAGGTTCCTGGGGCCTGTGAGGGCCTGCAGTGCTTTCCACACCTCTAGCTTTCGCCCGACGTCTGTATCCCGAGGCTCAAAGCCCTGCAGGGAGGAGGGCAGAGAAGAGTGGGTAGGCAGAGGAGGAGCTCTCTATCTGGGATGTCCCCAGCTCTGCCCCTTTGGTTTTCTGGAGCAGGGAGGGCTGGCCAGCCTGCCTGTGTGGATTGTAGATGTATGACCTCTATACTATTTGTAGCTCTCTCTGGAGGTCAAGAGCTCACCATTCCTTCCCTACCCCAACTGGGTCAACTCAGCCCCAGACTGAGCTTCAGTCGCCAGGCCTGGGGCCCCCTCCCTCCTTTTGACCTCTCACCAGTAAAGGGTTCGAGAAGTCAGGCAGCTGGCTTCCCAGTAGTCCAGCCAGGGTGCAGAGGAGGATGACAGCTAAACACACCAGCAGCACGGCCACTGGCCACTCAGCAATCAGCTGGGAATAGCTGGGAAAGAGGGAAGGAATCACATGAGTTGGTGTTAGGTGTGGTAATAAGAGGCTGGTGAGCTTAGAATCCACTGAAAAGGGGTGGTAGAACAGAAAGCACATAGAGCAGGGTTAAACTGGACACCAGCCTGGTCACCCCTAGGAATTTGGGGGAGGCCCAGGCCTACCTCTTTGGCATCCGGAAGGTCCGTTCCTGCCTGTGGGAAAAGAAAAAAAGACCCTTGTTTACTTGAGTCTTTATGTGGAGTATGTGTGGAGAGAGGTGGGGTGGGAGGGTGTGGAAGAATAGAGGATGGGGTGTAAAGGAAGATGGCATTAATCCTCTTAGAGCTTTCCCACCCCCAAGCTCTAACTTTTTCCTTCTGCTCCATCAGAGGCAGTGGACATCCAGATCCCCAGCAATCTGTTCCATTTTTGAGCCCTGTCCTACCTTTCAGTGGCAGCTGACAGGCTGCTGGACCCCTCCTTACCTGACGCTGACCACATGCTGTTGCACAGAAGGTGGCTTCCAGACCCCATCACGCTGTGAGGAGATTGGAGAAGTATTGATGTTGGAGCTATGGGAGCATAAAGCTGCCTGGTCTCCAGTCCCTAATAGAGAACTGCCTTCTTGATATTCTTGCGGTTGCCGCGAATAGGTAAAATGACCAGGGGCTAAGGCACCCGTCGGGTCTAGAGCCTGAAGAGTGGAAGTTGGTGGTGGGGGTCCAGAAGAGCTGGAGGGGTCCTCAAGGGGACAGCTGTGGAGGGAGCAGCTCCTCTCTGGGCTAGCCTCAGGCGCCATGGCCTTGGTCTGGGACCTGGGGAGACAGCAGGCAGGAAAGATAGGGGTAGAGGATGGTAGTGGGTCATTTCATGCTCAGCAAGAATTATTCAGTTAAGGGAAGACAAGGAGACAGAGCTCAGGGTTGTTTTATTTACTAGTCCTGGGGAAAAGTGAGAAGGGTAGAGGCTCAAAGTCTGTATCCCCAGGCTTCTTCTTGGGGTCTGTTCTCTCATTCACTCACCATCCATGAATTCTAAAGACACTGTTGGCAACCTGCCAGACACTGTGCTCAACACTGAATGTGCTGTTACATACATGACATGTATTTTTTGACATGAGGTCCTGCCGTGTAGCTAAGGTTGGCCTCAAACACTACATCCTTCTGTCTCATTCTTCTAAGTAGCTGGGATCACAGGTGCATATGACTGTGCCCAATTTATATACATGATCTTATTTTCTCCTTACAGAAATCCCATAAGGGAAGCATTTTCTTCTTTTATAGATTTGAAAGCGGATTCCATGAGAGTTGAAGATCTGGAACTTGAAGTCACTTCTTCTGACTTGTAGCCCTGTATTCTTCCTGTGGTACTTGTCTGCTCATTCACTTGATAGACATCTGTTGAGCACCTAGCACTCTTGTTCCCATCTTAGAGACTTTGAACCTTCTCTTCCTTCTGTTATATTGCCCCTCCCACCAATTGCCTGGTGTGTGTGTGTGTGTGTGTGTGTGTGTGTGTGTGACCTCATCCTTTTTTAAAAAATTCTGATCTCTGTTCAACTGTTACCTCCTCAGAAAGTCTTCCTTGACTACTCTCTACTTACCAGCTCTCTGTTCTATTATCCTGCTTGATATTTCTTCATAGCATTCACTGCAATTGGCTATTATAGAGTTGTATTTCTTGCCTGTCTCTCATATGTAATGGGAGGGCCAGGAAAAATAGGAACCTGGTTCATTGGCTCATCTCCATATCCCTAGTGCCTTAAACAGTGTCTTGCACACAGAAGGTGCCTGGCTGCTAAGAGTGGTGCTAGGATGAATAAATCCCAGCCCTTACTCTAGGCACTCACAGTAGTGAGATGCCAATAGTCGGACATGTTGGTTTGTGTGAGAAGGGAAAACTCTGTCATGAGCCATGCAGAAAGCAGAAGGTTTGCTCTGCAAGGGTGTACACAGTTGGAAAAGGAAATTGGGAGCCCCAAGGAATGTGGCAGGGAATCAGTAATAGATTCTTCTTCCAAAATTACTTATCAGGCAATGTTCTGTGCATGGATTTACCCCTTGGTTCAGGGGAGATAGAGTCCCTCCCCAGTGGCAGGACTGCCAAACCTAGGACAGGGAAAGATGGCCAAAGAACAAACTACTTGAAGGCCATGATAGTTCCCAGGGGTTCAGGGTTTGGCACTTTGACAGAGCCTATCCTTCCTGGCTTCTCAGCCTGCCAGAGCTTGCATGGCTCCCATGGGAGAGCCAGGTCTATGCTGAGCCAATCTTGGCTTCAAGTCCTACCTGCTGCACTTTGAAGAGGCAATGAACCAGAGTCCTGGCCACAGTGGCAGGTGGACATTGCCCATGGAGGCCAAGTGGAGGAATTGGAAAAAATAAGCAAGCACTGCTTCTTCTTCCAGGATGACTGGCTGCTGGGCAGTCTGGGAGATAGTGACCCTTATGCTAAAGGTAAAATGGGAGAGTAGTGGAGGCAGACTCCTGGGTCTATTTCCCACTGCTTTCCTGAGCTCTGTGGCTTCAGGAAATGCTCACAATCCTGGAGCACTGGCATCCTTATCTGTTGAGGATATGATAAGAACATTCACCTTTCAATTTTGATGTGTAATATAACACATGTGAGGTGCCTGGCATAGAGTTTAGAATGTTAGAAGATGCATTTTCTTTCTTGCCCTTTCCCACACTCAGTATTGCAGGGAGCATGTGCTTTAAGAACTATATTTATATTTAATTTGTCCTCTTTTGTCATCACATATAATACATTTCCACTTCGGAACTTCTCACACCTTGAGAATCTCATATGCAATTATAAACACTTTCTTCTTTGTTATCCAAAAGCTGCATTGAAATTTGATCTCATGATTTAAATCATTAGTCTTATTTTTTAGTAGCTCAGCATTTAGAGAAATAAGATTTTTTTTTTTTTTGTACCTGGTATTGAACCTAGGGGCATTTAACCACTGAGCCACATCCCCAGTCCTTTTTTATATTTTATTTAGAGATAGGGTCTCACTAAATTGCTTAGGACCTCACTAAGTTGCTGAGGCTGGCTTTGAACCCACAATCCTTCTGTCTTAGCCTCCCAAGTCACTGGGATTACAGGCAAGGGCCACCATGCCAGGCAAGAATAAGAATTTGACTAAAGTTGTTTTAAAGCAAGAACTTGGATGACTCCATGAAATTAATGATGTAAACAACCAGTGTTTACATCAGCAATCTTTTATCAGTGCAGATAAAAGACCCTATAGGCTAATTCCTGTGGGACA
The DNA here is from genome assembly GCF_964194105.1 of Spermophilus citellus. NCBI lineage: Eukaryota > Metazoa > Chordata > Mammalia > Rodentia > Sciuridae > Spermophilus > Spermophilus citellus. Next base: position 138,474,402 of record NC_138185.1, read on the forward strand.
AAGAGAAGCTGGATAAATGGCCTCCGTTATAAGTGGAGATATTTATTAATTAAAGATTTTTAATTCTATGCCCTTTTGTTTTGAGCACTTGTCATGTGCTCAGCCCTGTGCTTGGATCCTGAAGGCATGAAGATGATCCATTAGCCTTGATTCCCCTCTCCAGAGCGGGGCCTGCTTTCAAGAGGTAAGGAGAGTGGGACAGCAGTATAGATGTGAGGGACTTGTTTCAGCTACACACCCTATAGAGCACTAAGCACTGGGCTTGTTCTAGGAGCCAGTTCCCCACTTAGAGTGTCAGTATTTTTACATTAGAGGTTGCCAGCATACTAGAGGTGCTGGAGGAGAATGGAATCCCCCTTCCTGTCAAACCTCCTAAACTATGCCCTTTCTTAATTGGTTCCTGTTCAGGGGGGAATCTAGGCTCCTTCCTTAATTTGCTTCCATTGGGGTCTCCCTGGCCCCAGCTTCCTCCCTTCAACAACTTCTATTCTGACCTAGGATCAGCTGCTCCCAATCATATCCTTCTCAATTGTGTCCACCATTGTCATTGTGCCAGAATTTGAAATCCTCCATATTCTAAGTGCTGTAGAGCTGCACCATTGTTTCAGGACTCCCCATGAAAAGAGTCAAACTCCACTCAAAATGAAGTCTTTCTTCTGCAAGTGCCTGCTATCCACTGCTCTCAGGAGACACAGTAATCTTATAAGAGTTAAGCACTCTTGTCCTTGCATCCCCAGGGGATTTTCATTCTCACCTTCTCAGTTCTGAGACCCTGACTGGGATGAGTAACCTCCTGGGGGGGGGGCTGCCTAAGCTCCCTAAATGACTGAGACAAGCAGGCAGGGAGGGGAATAGAAAATATTGACATTCACTCCACTTAGGAGGTCCAACATCACAGCAATCAGGGCCTTGCTGACAGGGCCCTAGATACAAAGCCCCAGTTTGGGCGCCCTATAAGGAACATATGTATGTGTGCATTAACCTCATTCCCAAGCCCTCAGAACACAGCCACCTGGACATCCATGTGATCCCACAGAGTGGCCAGGACAGATGAGGGAGCAGCTCACACCACTAGGAAATGAAAAGGTAATTTTATTATTATTATTATTATTATTAGCTACTGGGGATTGAACCCAGGGGTGCTTAACCTCTGAGCAACATCTCCAATCCTTTTTATTTTTTTTATTTCGAGATAAGATCTCATTAAGTTGCTTATTATTAATTTTTGTGGTACTGGGGATTGAACCCAGGAATGCTTTACCACTGAGCTACATCTCTGACCTTTTTTATTTTATTTTGAGACAAGATCTCCCTAAATGGCCAGGACTGGCCTCAAACTTGTGATCCTCCTGCCTCAATCTCCCAAATTGCTGGGATTATAGTCACGTGCCACCACACCTAGCTAAAAATGCAATTTTAAAAACACAAACAATTATTTCAAAATTTTCTATAGTCAATGGGTTAAAAACTGTGAAGTGTGGCTGGGGATGTGGCTCAGTGGTAGAGTGCTTGTGTTGCATGTACAAGGCCCTGGGTTCTATCCCTAGCATTGCAAAAAAAAAAAAAAAAAAAAAAAAAAAAAAAACCAAACCAAAACAAACAAACAAGCAAAAAACAAAAAAACCAAAAATCAAAACCCCCCAAACTGTGGGTGAAGTAGCACACACCTGTAATTTAATTTATTGGGGAGGCTAAAGAAGGAGGATCCCTTGAGCCCAGGAGTTCCAAGACAGCCTGTGCAAAAAAGCAAGATCCCATCTGAAAAAAAAAAAATCAGGAGAGGGGCTAGAGATGTAGTATTTGGCATGTGGGAAGCTTAAAAAACAATTGTGCTGTCTCTGTGTGTGTGTGTGTGTGTGTGTGTACACGCGCGTATCTATGTATGTGTGTCTGAGTCATCATGTGTCCATCTCCGGGTTCTACTTAGCTCAGCAGGAACATATTTGTATTTCTTCTTCTTCCTTTTTTTTTTTTTTTTTTTTTTTTTCAGTACTGGGGATTGAACCCAGGGTGCTTTATCCCTGAGATCTACCCCTAGCCCTTTATTTTATATTTTTCATTTTGAGAAAGGGTCTCTCAGGCCATTGTGATCCTTCTGTCTCAGTCTCCTGAGTTGCTGGGATTACAGCTCTGCGCCACTGCACCAATCATATTTGTATTTATTGAATTGAATTGAACTGAGTCTCTCTGCCTGCATAGTATCTGTGGTCTCAGGGAAATGCAGAGGGGGGGTCAGAGGTCTCCGGGAATTGCTGGAAGAGAGCAAGTGATTCTTATGGGGGGGGGGGGAGATGAGTGCACCAGACAGGGCTGACTGGACCTTGGCAAAATATACCAGACAGCAAATGTCTCTCCTGTTCCTTCTGGCTCTAGGCCCCTATTCTGTCCTGTCACTGCTTTTTCCTTATCTTTTGGTTAGGCCATAGCTACAGGCAGGTCCCTGATCCTGGAAACACATCCAACCTGTGTCTCACCCTTTTGAAGAAGGTTCTGTGCCTTCTGGACTGATATATTAAGAGGGAAAAATGTTTGTCTCCACTTGTGGGGCTTTCTCTTTCCTCTGAGATACAGAATGTGAATTTTAACTGGTGCAGTCTGGAGACAATGTGTCTGTCTGCTTTTTGCTCCCAAAGAATATATATATATATATTTTTATTATTTCAGGCAGGAGAGAGAGGCAGTGCCACGTCAGTGGAGAGATTCTGGGGGCAGCAGAGCCAGACAGGGCACAGAAATTGCGCCATCTTGCTACCTGTCTGGGCTGTTCCATCACACATATGGCGGAGGAAGGCAGAGGAGAGGCATCCAGATCTGGGAACAGATTCTCAGCAAGAAAGGGTCCTTCCTGTCCCACTATTCTGGGGCTGCTTCAGTGATCATTCAGACCACCACCTGAGTCTGCGTCTGAGAGCCTTAGCGGCTCCAGTGAACGCCAGTGGCTGCTACAGGCAAGGACTCAAACAGATATGTGCACAGCTGGGGACCATGCAGGGCAGGCAAGCAACTGACATTGACAAACAGGCAAGCAAAAGACGGTGACAGACAAAGACAGTCACTGACGTAGCTGCCGAATGTCTGCTCTCCCCAGGAAACTAGCCTTGGCGAGCCTGTTGTCCACGGTACATGCGCACCCCCATGCACACTGACACGCAGCTGGAGCCCAGGCTGACGTTGCTGCGGACTTGAGGCCTTCTGCGAAGACGCAGAGGCAAAGCCTAAAGGGAGGGGCTCGGGAGGCCAGGGGAAAGGGGGAAACCATGGCTTTAGGGGAAAGGTAAGAACAGTGGGTGGGGCAGGTCCCCCAGACAGTGAAGGTGATGGGAGATGGCACTGGGGGATGTCAAAGAGCGAGTAAATTTACCTGGCAGGATGAGGGCATATCGATCCTTCCCCCATCCCCAGAAGGGGCAAAAGGAAGGGATGGGCAATGAATGGGGCGACAAATGGCGACTAATGAAGATACCTGGAGCAAAGATGCTGAGAAGATCTTCGAGCCGGATCTGCGGAGCTGTTCCTCCCTACCTGTCCGAGGAGCTGCCGTTCGGGGATACCGAATCCCCTTCGGGCCTCTGCTCCTCTTTCGGACACGGGCTGGGAGACCGACTGCTGCAGCTGCTGCGGCTGCTGCCACCGTCCATGCCCGTGGGCGGCGCCGCTGTCCGAGAGCTGGTGCTGAAGCAGCGGCAGCGGCAAGCTGGTGCGCATGCGTCAGCGCCCGCAGACCAGTCGCTGGGCGGGGCCGAGAAAGAGCCCAGCCAATGGGCGCGGGGCTGGTGGGGGGTGCAGGGATGGAGGCTGCTAGCTGCGGCTCCGCAATGGGGACCCAAGCGGGGAGGGGGGGCGGTTGTCTAGCAGAATGGCCGTGGGGCTAGGGTGTAGGCCAATCTACGCAGGCCAGGTCTACGTGATTTTAGGGGTCCAGCGGTCTGGCCCTTTCTGGGGACCTCGGACTTCTCATAAGGAACTAAGGAGCGCGACCCGTGCAGAGATCCCCACAATCTGAAACGCAGGTTTCCACCCCCGCGTTTCACGGCATTCTGGCGCAGGACGCTGAGTGGTAGAGAGGTCGAGCGACTAGTCCGCATTCCTCTCGGATCCACTCTGCTCCCTCTTTTCCTCCCCAGTGGGGCTAAGGGTCTGCTTAATTTGGGTCTTCCTTCCTGTCGGTTTGGACCTGGACCTGGGTCTGTGCCCCTCAGCTATGGAACCTGGACTCGGTTATTGAAGTGCGCAATACGGGGAGGAGGGAGGGAGAAGAGAAACGCCCAGAATGCTCAGCTCCCTTTTCTTACAGTCACCACTACTTCCCACCTCAGCCTGGGAGGGACCAGTTAGCCACTCACTCCTGGGCACTTGCCTGTAACCCATAGGGGAATAGCTCTGAGGGATAGACAGAAGAGCACATTTGGAGGTAATGGACCTGAGACAGGTCTGGCTAGAGGGATGTAATAGAACTAGAATAGATAGCAATATGAAAAGCCTGGAGGCTGGGGAGTGGAGAGGGTCCTGGGCGTGGGATTTGGATAGACAGAAAGGCAGGCTGTCCAGTGCCTGGCTCTGGTGCTGAAAGCATGGGGCTCAGAGAGTCAGAACCCTTGTGGTCAGGCCCATGAGATAACTAATGCCATCTCTTCTTTGCAGCTTGTGGTAGAGAAGGGGCGGTGTGCAGAGGAGGGAAGACCTTCTTCCTAATAGGCCTTAGGGAAAACTTCCTGGAGATGGTGGGTTTCTACTGGCTTGGAAGGCTCTGAAAATGTGGAGGTACGAGACAGGGAGGGCATCCCTGACCTGGGATGTCTGACCCAGACAGAGAACTGCAAAATTCATGAGGTTGGAAAACTGTATATTTTCAGGGAATTGTGAGAAATTCACCTGGTTAATAGGGAGCTTTTGAAGGCTTTAGCTGTGTAGAATGAGGTGTGCAAGCTGGAACCTTGGAATGCCCACAAGATTTGGGTGTATGGGACAGGATAGAGGTGATGGGGCCACATGCAGGACCCTTTATGGTAGGGAGAAGAGTTGAGAAAGAACACAAAGGAAGTTGACCTTATACAACCACCTGCTATGAGTATCACTGAGCCAAGTTCTAGAGAATACCAGACTGGTTATTCTGTTTTCACAACAGGGAAACCCAGAAACAACTAGACCCTTTGAGTGCCAGTTTGAATGTTGTGTTAGGTTTTCATCACAGTGGCCAAAGTACCAACAAGAACAACTTGGAGGAGGAAAAGTTTTCTTTGGGCTCATGATTTCAGAGGTGCAGGCTATGGTTAACCATCTCAATGACGTGAGGCAGAACATCACGGCAGAAGAGCGCAGTGGAGTAAAGCTGTTCAGCTCATGGCAGCTGGGAAGCAGAGAGAGGAGCCAGAGAAAAGCTGTATAATCTCCAAGGGCATGTTCCCAGTGACCAGCTTCCTCCAGCCACACCTTAACTGCTTACAGTTACTACCCAGTAATCCATTCAAATTATTAACCCATCAAATGGATTAGTCCACCGATTAGGTTACAGCTCTCATAATCTAATCATTTCATCTTTGAGAATTCCTGCTTTATCTGTTACATGAGTTGATTGGGAGATGACTCGTATTCAAACCATAACAGATGAGAAGGAAGACAGACTCTTAAAGAATAAAACTTGGCCTCCAGGAGGCTGTTTATTAGGAAGAGAAGATTCTGGTCCATGTCTAGTGCCAGGTCAGGAAGGCAACCTTCTCAGGTTCCTCATCTTGTGTCTTTTTTTCTTGTTTCTTCAGTGGTGTGGACCAGGGGGATGCCCTGGGCAATGGCCTGGGGGATGCCCACCAGGTCCTGGGGGGTGGCCTCCCCCATGACAGTGCCCTGGACCATGACTAGGGGGGTGCCTACCAGGTCCTGGGGGGTGGCCTCCCCCATGACAGTGCCCTGGACCATGACTAGGGGGGTGCCCACCAGGTCCTGGGGGGTGGCCTCCCCCAGGACAGTGCCCTGGACCATGGCCAGGTGGGGGACCACCAGGTCCTGGAGGATGGCCGCCATGGCAGTGCCCCTGTGAAAAGCCAAATGACCAATGTCAGAATCTGAGGTCAGTGCCAATCTCTCCTGTAATCAACTCCTCTTCTTTCTCCTTCCCCAGGGATTCTGGATTCCTGGGCACTAGCAAGGAGCTATAGAGGAGGACTGGGTGGTAGGGGTGGCCTTGATGAAGCCCCTTGAATACTGAGCAGACGAGGGGAGGGACCTAGATGTATTGGTTTCCATTCTTGACCTGAGCTATGATTCCACTTCTTGGACTTTGGTTTATTTCATGTGTAACTAAGAAGCAAAATTATCTCATCTTCCCCGAGGGACCCTTGCAGAGTGATTCTAGAAGCTTTTCCATGCTAGAACTGCAGGCTTATTGTACTTATATGAGCAAGGGTGAAGCTCAGGGAGGCTGTAGAGGAGCTGAGGGCTAGGGAGAGATAGGAGCTAAGGAGAAGGAGTACAACAGCTGGAGGAGGGGCAGTAGACCAAGAGAAGGAAGGAAGATGAAGATGTGCATGTTCTCTACATAGGTAGTGGGTCCTTGTATATGAACAGGATGTATGCCGCATTGACATACATATAAGTGTGTTTGGGTACATGTACATAAGTGAGTGCATATACTTGCCTGCTGTGCACATAGTTGCATGCATGGAGTACATGGTGGTGTGTTCATGAGAATGGGTGTGTGTGTGAGCCTATGGCATCCCTGAGCAGGGTGTGAGCCCAAGATATCAGGAAGACTAAAAAATAACGTCAAAGTTTTACTCCTCCAAAGTACAGGTATGAAGACACGAAGTGCTGTGAATATACTATGTATACAACCAGAGATATGAAAAATTGTGCTCTATATGTGTAATAAGAACTGTAATGCACTCTGTGTCGTATATAAATTTTAAAAAATAAATATATAAAAATAAAAAATGTTTTACTCCTTAGCAAGAAGAAGAGTGGAAAAAAGTGTGGTTTTACCTTCTGTCTTTACTACAATTACCTATGAGGCCCTAAGATGAAGGGAATTTCTTTGTTTCTTACCACAGGCCCAGGGAAGGAGAGAGAGACACCATCTTGCTTCTGTGCTAGACACTGAGGGTCTGGGCCCCTGTGGAGCAGGGGTGAAGCTATGCCCCTTTCCAGGGCTTCTGTTTCTTGGGGCATGGTAAAAGTTCGGAAGATCAAGGCTCCAGGGCTTTCCTGTGACTATGTTAGAGCAGTTCCTGCTCCATCCAGGCTCAGTGATGCCTGGAAACAGCCACTTCCTACTCTATCTGCTTTTCCTTCTATGGCTCTTTTTGTGGTGGGGCCACAAATCCACACCAGGGAACTGGTCTACTGTGGTAGCTGATGTAGGAGAAGAGGGTGAGGGCAGACCAACTTCCTTTCTTGGCAGAAGCCTATCTTGGGGGATCTGCAGTGTGGCTGGGGCTTGGGAGCAAGCCATCCATCCAGCAAGGCTGTGGGGGTAGCCAGGAAAGCAGAGCAGGGTAGAACAGGTGGGGAAGCAGCAGGAGAGAGGATGGGCTGCTGGGGCAGGGAGGGGAAGAGAGGAAAGGAGGAGACAGATGGGAAAACAGAGAGGAGAATGCCAAGGAAGGAGGCTGTAGCAGCAGGGGCTGGCTGCCTCACCCCGTGGGGCTGCTGCCCAATCTTGCTCCTGACTTTCATTTCTGGAAAGGGGATCTAGGAAGGAAGGTCTGGAGGGCATGGTAGTTGGTAGTGGGGAAGAAAACAGGGAGAGGATTGGGGAACTTTCTTACCTTTGGACCTGTGGGAGGGGAAGAGAAAAAAAAAAGGAGCAACTTGGATCATTTGGTTCTGCAGTTAAAAACCCTGTCTTCTCCCTGGCACTGATCTGTTCCCCTCCCCCAATAAGGCTCTTCAGACTTGGTCATTTGCCTGACAATCATTCCTCCATTCATCCACTCAACCACAGATTCATATTGAAAGTCAATACAAAGTTCCATTGTGAGTCCCTGTGTGCCCCAGACTGGCGGAGTCCTCCCAGGTGGCACAGGGCCAATTAAGAGGCGTGGGTTCTTGTCCACACTCTGTCAGCTATTTGTCCTCCTCGCCTTGGTCAAACATCATGGCATTAGAGAAATGCTCCACTGTGGCAAACTCTGATTCATCCTCTTCTGCTTCTGCAAGGGGCCCCACCTTAGTTCCCTCACATCTCATTTATCTCACCCAGTCTGTTTAGCCCCTGAGAGCTATTTGTTGGCTCCTGCTTTAACTTTGTTGGCTCCTCCTTATAACTCACATCTGGACCTTTGCTTATGCCTCCTGCTACTTGGAAATCTCTCTAGCTCAACTCTGCCTTGTTTTCCTGCAGGAAATCTACTTTACTCTGTAGGTCCAGTGGGCTCATTCAGCAACAGTCATCTGAATGGTCTCCAGTGCTCTGAAGCCCTCCTTTAGAAGGAATCACGTACTATTACTTTGTGTCTTTTTGGAGAGCCAGTGGCACAGCTACTGAGAGCTGTGTTCTGGACTCCAGACTGATCTTTCTGTGGTCTCACCCCAAGCAAGACCCTTAATTTCCCTGGGTCTTATGTGTAAAGCACTTGCCTGTTTTCCTCCTGAGGTTCAAGATCTAGTGAGATGAAGGATGTGTGAACATGTTTCTTAAACTGTGAAGTGCTCTACAGAATATAAGGGCTTGTTTGCATTTTGGAACCCTACTGCCACCTACACACACACACACACACACACACACACACACACACACACTTTTTTTTGCAAGCAGTAGATATGTCTGTCTGATTGGCCCTGCCTTCACCACTCTCCTTTCTTCTTTCACCCCATAGCCTCTCACCCATGTTGCTTACCTGGATCCATCTTTATGGGGCAAGAGAAGGGGGTGACACAAGAAATACCTGTGGTTTGACAGATAAAATTTTAGTTTATGGTGATCTATATCTTAAACTCTTTCCTTCTTCTCAGGGATGCACACACAAAGCCTCTCTAAAGGATGAAGGGGTGGGCTGGGGATGTGGCTCAAGTGGTAGCGCGCTCGCCTGGCATGCGTGCGGCCCGGGTTCGATCCTCAGCACCACATACCAACAAAGATGTTGTGTCCGCCGAGAACTAAAAAATAAATATTAAAAAAAAATTAAAAAAAAAAGGATGAAGGGGTAAGACTACTCCACCTGGCCTAGCATAGCACTCGATGTGGAGATGTCACTCTGGGTGTCAATACAGGCATTGATTGTTTGGAGGGGGTCTATCCACATGAAGAGAGAAGAGAGACAAGAGAAGTACTGTTTCCTTAGATCCACACTCTTACACCTCCCTGAACCCCCAAGATCCACACCCAGACTCATAATCATATGTTAGTTCAATTCCACTTGGATCACCTTTGATCATGTTGAGTGCCTGCTGTACGCCAGGTCACAGTACTCCTGTTCCTAGAGGTCCCTGAGCATAGGGGTTGGAAGAGCAGGGCAGGATGATCTTTGGGAGACCCAGAGGATCCTATGATCCATGCCCTACAACACAAGTGAGTGAAAAGCTTTCCTGGGTCCTAGCTGCTTATTTCTGTTTCCTCCCTCCAGAATTGGAAGGCAGTGGGAACTTTGAGGTCTGAGCCAATTTGTCATTCACCAACAAGCTATGCTGTCACTGGATGGAAATGCTGAGGTTTGGCCTTTGCTTATTTGGGGCTGGCATGCAAGTCACAATGGACAACTCTAGGATGGACCCAGTGCACATATAGTACACTTAAGGATCAAATACGTGTCATCAGGGCTCTCTGATACTCATATGGTTGCTGAGAATATTTGTTATATTTTGAGCAAATTATCTCACACACACACACACACACACACACACACACACACCTAATATAACAGTGCTGGCCCCTTGTAGGACAGGCTCCTGCATTTTTTGAGCCACTTTTGTGTGTGTGTGTGTGGGGGGAATTACTTACACATGCAAAGCAAGTGCTCTACTACTGAGCTACCCTCGACTCTGTTGAGCTGCCCGTGGTTCTATTTACTCCCTCAACTTTTGCTTAGTTAGTGATGATGCTGGAAGAGACCCAGGAAGCTGGACTTGTGGGAGGGAGAAGTTATAAAAACCTTAGGGCCAGTTAGGATCTGGGTTAGAAAAAGGAGAAAAGATAGTCCTTAGAATAGATCTCACAAATTCAGGTCTGGCTATTTGAGTTGGCAGCTCTTGAAGGGACCTAATGCAATCCCTTTGACTCTTAGCTAAGCCCCTCTATAAGTCATGGCAGAGGCTGTAAGTCAAAATTCAAGTACAGAGTGGAAGTGCAAGGGCTCAGCCCAGGAGTGGGACAAGGCAGACGGGTAGATATGAGGGCTTATACACAGCCACACAGCACACAGACACATGTTGCACACATGAGAGACAGAGCACACACAGATGTACAACAACAATGATCAAACACATTTACCCAGATAGAGAACAAACAAACAGGCACATGAAGCACTCTCACGGAGAACCCCCATCCCTACCCCCACCCCAGCAAACAAAACCAGGTCCTTACCCAAGAGTGCAGAGCAAGAGCAGGAAGCCTGAGACTCTGTCTGTGCTCAGTGTATTTATATTGGATAGGGAGGGGCTGGCATGGATCAGGTGCACTATATTGGATAGGGAGGGGCTGGCATGGATTAGGAGAGTCATGGGCAGAAGGTAAGTGAATGAGAAGGGATGGGCTACTCTGGGCAAAGAGCAGCTGGAAGCAGGATGTGTGGGCAGGGGAGGGGGGAGCAGATGGGGAGAATGAGGGACAACCCATTATGAGATTGGTCTGTTAATGAGATGTCATAGAACCAACCCTGGCAAAGACATTCAGCACCCAGTACTGGCTCTAAATATTTGTGGAGCTCCCACTAAATGTCAGACCACATGTGAGTGCTTCACACTCCGCAGTTAGCTCCTACAAACGAGACAGGATGAGTATCTCCCTCCAGCAGGTCAAGGGGATATAGTGACCCGAGTGGAGGGCCTGGTGGAATTCTTGCCCTGGATGCTTAGTCCCAAGCCCAAGTTCTCAAATGTGCTGCTCAAGCCAGGGTATTAACCTAGGAATAGAAGTCACACACAGAAAAGGAGACTTTCAGGATGGAATCTAGACAAATTGAGAAGGGACCCAGGATTTTGGAACCCAGGCAGTCAGCTTTCTCTGCATTCTGCAAGCCCCTCATGGGAGCCATTCCATTGTCCCTTGTGGCATTGGCTGTGTGCCACAACCCTTTGCTCAGTGTGCTCTGGAAGACATACCAGTGGCCCCTGCTACAAGGTCTCCTGTCTCCCTGTATCCTTTCTTCTAATGTATCTTGCTTCCACTGGCCTCTATGCTCTTCAAATGCAGGGACAGTGGTGGCTCTCTTAGTCACCTTTGTATTCCTAGGGATTAACCTTTAGCAATTCTCCTGGCATTAGCAGATGCTCAATAAATATGTGGTAGTTACACGAGGGGTTGGAGTTAGTTATTGCTGAGTAATGGCTGACTTCCTTTTCTGTGCTTTATATTTGTGTTTATTTTTTTCTCTTTTATTTGCATATTTAATTTTTTTTTTCTGCAAGAAGAAGGAAGTGCCCTTCCCTATTTCACAATGTTGTACAAAACAGAGAACATCAAAGACTCCATCCTCAGCAAGGCAAAGGGTCTTGGCTGGCCCCCTGTTTCAATCAAAGAGGACAGAAGCCATGTGAAATCAGAAGCAGCAAGTTAAAGAAGCAATTGTTTCCAGGTTTGCTGTAAAGAGCCTCATGAGCTAGCTGCATGTCAGTGCATTAGATTATTTGTTTGTTTGTTTGTTTGTTGTACTGGGAATTGGACCCTGGGACACTTTGCCCTTATGCTACATCCCCAGCTTTCTTTTATTTTTTATTTTGAGACAAAATCTCACTAGGTTGCTTAGGGCCTCACCACGTTGCTGAAGCTGGCCTTTAACTTGCAATCCTCCTGCTTCAGCCTCCCAGTTGCTGGAATTACAGTCATGAGTCACCATGTCTAGCTAGATTAATTTTTTAAAAAAAGCTGAGGATGTAGCTCAATGGTAGAATGCTTGCCTAGCATGTGTGTGGCCCTGGATTTGATCCCCAGCACTAAAACAAACAAACAAACAAACAAAAGAGTAACACATACCCAGAAAATGAAAACATAGATTCTCATAAAGAGTTGTACTGAATATTCATAGAAGCTTTTGGAATGGCTGAAGACTGAGAACTTCTCAAATGTTCATCACTAAGGGAATGAATAAACAAATCATGGCACATTCATTCAATGGAATACTGTTCAATAATAAGAAAGGACAAGCTATTGATTCAAGCTAAAATATGATGAAATCTCAAAATAATTATGCTGAGCAAAAGAAACCAGACATGAGGAATATATATTGCATACATTTATCTATAAAATTTTAGAAAATGTAAACTTACTGACAGTGACAGCAAACAAATGTTTGCCTAGGAAGAGGGTAGAGGGGGAGGGAGCGGAAGGAGACATTAGAAAGGAATATGAAGAAACTTTGGAGTTGGTAGATATATTCATTATCTTGCCTGTTGATGGTTTCAAGGAGCATTCATATGGCAAAACATCAAACTGCACCTTTTAAATATGTGCAGTTTATGGCCTGTCAATTTGACTTAAATTAGCGCTGTAAATCAAAAGTACCATAACCTTCATCAGAAAACAACTTGGAAGATAGAGAGGAACAAAGAGTGATTCTTTGTCTCCATGGTGGGAAGAAAAGTATCTGCATGCCAAGCTCTTCTATAGTATCAGTGATCTCAGATCAGCTCTTGGAGGGTTTATGATCTTTTCCATATATATATATATGATCTTTTCCTCTTTGAGATTATATATATATGGCAAGGTTCAAAGATGGTAAGACACTTGAGGTGACTCAGTCATTGTGTAGTTAGCTCCAGTCAGGGACTGTGTGAATCTAGACCCTGGGCTCTTCTTCACATTAACTTATCTTCCCTTCTAGGAACTCTCTTCTGAAAAACTCCAGCCTGTCTTGGTAACATCCCAGGCAGAGGACTTTGGTTTATGACTAGGTGGGGTTCTATTACTCCATTTGGCATAATTCATTGCTATTTTGATGGGAGCAAGGACAGGGACAGCCGGTGGGCTGCTGGAGAGGTACAGAGTCCCAGGGGAAATTTTCAAAGGTGTGGTGGTGTCCTCCAGGCTCCCAGCCCCTGCTGGGTCGTGGGGGGGGCACTTCTCATGTCTTCCCACACGCGACCCTCACCAGTGCTCCAAGCCCTCCTTTTCAGGGATTCTTTGGTTTCCCCTTCAGGGACCTTGACACTGTGATCTCCCACCCCCAGCCTCTGGCAGGAAGCTGAAAAGAGAGGCCTATGTTCTCATGGGCCTAAAAGAAAGAGGTGTGTGTGGTGGGGGGATGATCAAGACCTCAGACTCCAGTTCTTGTCACCTCTGGAGTCAGGACTTGAGCCATAGCCCAGGTCATGAGGGGTGAGCAGTGGAGGTACTGAGGCCTTAGGTGGAGGAGACAAGCCCTGCCTTGTATGTAGAGAAGACAGGGAAGTTTGGCCTAGGGGCCAGGAGGCCCCAGAGAGGAGAGGAGGATGCCAGAGCATCAGAGTCAGTCTATATAACAGATGTGTACATTCATGGCCTTGTTCCCCTCCCCAACCCTAAATTTTGAGGGCTAGCAGATCCTCAGCCATGTGTGTGTCCCCTCTAACCTTTGACCCTGTGCTTCACAGATAGTAAGTGCTCAGCATGTGCTTGGACTTATTCCCTGGCAGAGAGAGGTGGCACCTTCCTGCCAGAAAGTCACAGAGTGGAGAAGAAGGGAACTGGGTGGAATAAGAGGAACCATTTGAGGAACTATAAGAGGGGTGAGGAGCTGGGATCAGGGAGAGGAGAGAGGAGGACAGGAAGAGATTGAAGGTCTCCTGGACAGTGGAGGCAGTGGGTGGGGGTCTTGGGAGGGTGAGGATATGCAGTAAAGGTCTGAAGGCAGGATATTGATCTTCTCTGTGACCTGTCAGCAGAGCCAACAAGACTACCCTGCCTCCCCAGCTGTCCTGCAGAGCAGGGAAGAGGCCAAATAGCCAGGTGCCTTTGCCTGGTTTGGTAGACAGGTTTCTGATGGCACGAGGGCAAAGATGGCTACCCTGGGTCTGGGCTAGAGACCGTGCTGCAGCGCGTCCTTGTTAGTGATTCAGGCGCAGCAGGGCGTAGTGCACCCACAGAGACCCCTGGACAGGTTGCTGACCCTGATCTCCATAGAGAAGCCAATAACACCAGAGCTAGAAGAGATCAAATGACATCACAGGCGTGAGGGCTTTGCCAATGTTAGCTGTGAGTGCAAGGTGTGGTTCGGGCCTGTGTAAGCACCGGTGACCTGTTTGACTCTCTGGCCCCATCATTCCTTCCCTTGCTCTGAACCGGGCATCTGCCTTCTGGATATGTCACTATCTTTGGCCTCTGATATCCACCAGCATTTCATGATGGACTCCTGAGACATGCCCTCCAGGGCCCACCCTCCCTCAACATCCTCCTTTCCCACAACATCCTAGTGTCCCTAGAACTGTGTTTTTCCAGCATAGGTATTTTGGAGCTAAAACAGGGACAGTTCCAAGCAAACTGGGACAGTTGGTCACTCTGCTTCACTCCCCACTCTCAGGCTGTCTTCTCTCTTCCACAGTGACCAGGGTGACCACTGTGTCCCAGACCCAGCATTTTGGCCTCTGTTATCTCAGCCCTGGTTACCCTCTTCTGCCTAGAAGCATCTATACCAGGAGAAAGCTCCCAAATGCACCCTTTCTGCCACTTTCAAAGGTCCCCTTCTCAGCTTCCTGCCATTCCTCAATCTTTAAGTGGCTTCTGCCCTCTCTCCATCTCTCAAAACTGTGCCAAACCTTTCTCTCCTACAGGGTGTGACCCCACCCACACCTATGTCCATATGATAGGGCAGGGATAAAGCCCGTCTGTCCCAGCCTAGCTTATTAGTCCCTGCCTGCCCCCTCCAGGCCTAGAAGGAGGAGCATTCTGGGGACATGCAGCCCAGCCCTTTGTGCTCCCTGCTTCCAGAAGGACCCCTAGGACTGAGACCTTAGTGCCATTTGGTTCTGTGCCCACCTACAGCCATGCTAAAGTTCTGATGACTCCTGAACACTCTCCTGCTCACTCCTTCCCTAGACCTTCCTTTGCTCTGCCTGGCCCAAGTAGCTCCCTGCGGTGTCTGAACATCACTCACACCTGTCCCCACAAATTCTTGACTGAACCTTTTTGGCTTCAGCATCCTAAAGTGCCACATGACCTCATCAGCCCCTGTTGTGGAGCTGTCAGTGAGCCCCTGGACTACTTTATCCTCAGTCTGCCCTTCAGTGACCTCCTCAGTCTGGTTTGTGCCTTTCTAACCTGATGTCCTCTTTTTAGAAAAGCCACCACCACTTCCCTGCCTCTTCCCATGTATTCTCTCTTGTGCAGGTCATGCAAAGCACACGGTAGGTGCCCTGCTGATGGCATGTGGCAGGCAAGGCCTGACAGGCACAACATTTAATCTTTGATAGCAACTCTGAGATGGGTCATAATATGGGGTTCTGGAAAAATACTGTGAGCCCTCTTTGCATAGATAACAGAGGCCTGAACAAGGGAAACCCTAAGGGGTTCAGTTTCACACCAGGGTATACCTCTTACCACTGAGTCAAGGGCTAGAGAGCACATGGTGGTCCAGCCCTGGGTGTGTCCTGCAGAACAAAATGGAGTGGCTCCCAGTTCAACCTGTCTCCTGCCTTCAGATGCCACCCTACTCTGGCATGTGTGTTCTTGGAAAGGCGGGGCCCCGACTTTGTCCTGGCAGCTGGAGCCTCCCAGGGCGGGTCCCTCTAGCCGCACCTCATGCACTCTGAGGTCTTCCCACCCAGGGCCAGGCCTGGTT
Organism: Spermophilus citellus; assembly: GCF_964194105.1. NCBI lineage: Eukaryota > Metazoa > Chordata > Mammalia > Rodentia > Sciuridae > Spermophilus > Spermophilus citellus. Next base: position 138,490,301 of record NC_138185.1, read on the forward strand.
TGACACACAGACCACTAGTCAAGACTGTTTCTTGAGACAGGAATGTCCCTAATAAGGCATAGGGAGAGGAATGGGTATGTAGAAAAGGTACTTTAAGCCCCCTCTCTTGCCCTCCCATTAGGAGATAGTGTGGTAACTGGGCTCTCCAGCTTGTCCATCCTCTTCTTCAACATTCACCCACCCATCAAGAGCTGGCAAGAGACACTAGGGATCACTAAGGATTTAGCCCCCAGCCAAGAAGATGGTTCCTGAGTACTAAGATGTGAATCTGGAACAGCCAGAGGGGTTCAGAGGCAGGTGAAACACAGAGACTGCTTCCAGGAGCACCAGTGCTGACTGGAAGAGATGACAGTCAGAATCTGGGACTTGAAAGGGAACAGAGTATGAGGAAGGTAGTAGACAGGGAGGACATCTTGGAGGGATGGAGGGCGCAGGAGCCTGGGCTTGCAGGATTTGTGCAGGAGACATGAAGGAAGGCACAGAGAGGACACTGAGGGGGTGCCTCAGGGCCTGCCCTCCAAGGTCTCAAATGATCCCCATAACCCAGAAGTCCCCAGCGTGCTCAGGCCCCAAGCGCTGGGGGAGACAGCCTTTGGGTCCCCTTGATGAATGCTGAGGGTTGGCTACCATGAAGTTACCTGAAGCCGGAAAAAAACGACTTTGAGCCTGGCTATGCGTCACACGTTGTTCCAGGTATAGATGTCACCATGTTATTTCATTTTGTCTCCAAATGACTCAATGAGAAGTGTGCACTTCATTTTATAGAGGAAAATCAGAGAGATAAGAGACAGTGTCAGTAAGGAGGGAAGGGATTGAACTCCATGCCAGCCTGCCTCATTCTAGGACAAAGATAAGAAGGGCAAGGACTAGAGTGCTGATATTTTATTGTTCAGCTATTCACAGGGACAGCCATTCTGGATGAATATGGCCTGAGTAGCCCTGTCCCCTGCCAGACCTGTGCTCCCAGGTCTGTTAGGTCTTTCTTCCCCAGTAGGCCTCTCTTCCCTTTTCTCCTCAGAGAGAAGGCGTCTCACAACCATCTTGTCTCCAGGTTGGCTCTATGTCTGTGTTCTAATCACCATGAATCAGGTCCAGATGCCCTCTGCCACAGGGGTGAAGCTGTCGCCTGAGCTGGCCGGTGGTCTGGGAGGTGGGGAACCCACCAGGAAAGAGCTGTGATCCAGAGACCTGTGCCATGCCCTGGGATGCTGGGATGACTGGCCCAGCTCCACGGAGAGAGGGAGAACAAAGAGCGAGGTCTCAGCCAAAACAGCATTGCAGGGCCATCAGGGAAAGGAGCCCTGGGCAGGGAGGCACCAGCCCTGACTTCCAGGCTCATTTGCAACAAAAACAGGCATGGAGGCCCAGGCAGATGGCTTCACCTCTCTGGGCCTATTTTATCGTAAATAAAATGTGACTTCTACAACTGTGTGGCCTCTCTAGTCTGATGGAGTTGTGAGGTGGGCCGGGGGCGGGGGGCAGGTGGGGTGGTGACTGAGACTTGAGATGCTGGGGAGAAACAGGGGAGGATGTGCATCTCCCTCATCCAAAGCCAGGCTTTGTAATGCTGCTTCCCCCTAGTGGTAGCAGGGAGTAACAGACCTGGTCTTCTGGGAACATCACACTGGTCATTTCCCCTGCCTTTTCCTGCTTCCTGTGGACTTCTCCCCAGGACAGAGGGAGAGCATTCTTAGTGGGCTTTGACAGTCACTGGCTCTCAGGGCTGTGTGCATTCTGTGTGGACAGAAAGACAGTCATAACCTATGCACAGCATATCCACAGCAATGCTTGGGACAGCACAGGTTAATTCACTCTGCAGGAGCTGATGGAGACTCTGCAGCATGCAGGGGGCACTGTGCCAGGCCCTGGGGATCCTGAGGACTTGGAACATTATTCTTGCCCTCAGACAACCTCTGTCCAATTGGATAGCAGACAGGGAAAACTGCAGGTTCTAGAGAAAGTGGTAGAATGTGGGGGATGCGCAGAGGCATGACATATTGTATGAGTAACACTTGGAAGCACGTGGCCAGCAACAGTAGGTTCCTGTCTGACTGTGGGTTTGCCTGGACACATGGGTCTCCAGCCTGATAGGCTACTAAGCTTTTGTCTCTAGGGTAGGGGTTTCTCTCCCTGCAAGGTCATCCCTCCCAGTAGGGCAACTGGATTTCTACCTGTGCCTGCCCGCTCTAGTTGGGAATGGATGCAGCAGGGAATCAAGACCTTGCCTGCATCCTCCTTTGTCCAAATCTCTCCTCCCCAACCCTGCTCTGGGGCCCTGTATTCCAGAGAGTGTAGAGAGCATTAGGTCTCCCTCCCAGGCCAAGCTCTGGGGGCCTCCCAGCTCCAACAACACATTGTGGGGCAGATAATGGGAAGTTAAGGCTTCTGGAGGCTTCTGAGGCTGGGCTGGAACTCAGCCTGTGTGAGGCAGAACATAGAAAGGGTGGGAGAAGCAGCAAGTATGTGTGTATGTGTGTGTGTGTGTGTGTGACACATACACACACACACACACACACACACACATTAGGGTGAGGAGTCTGGCTGCGTCACTGTTGCTGCGAAAGTAGCTGAGTCTGACTCAGTGGGAACATCCGGCAGGAAAGAAGGAAGAGCACAGTGGCATTTGCAAGCAGGATGGGAACTCTGGGGCTGCAGGGATGGGGTGGGGCCAGGGGTGAAGGCCTGAACAGGAAAGGGGCTGAGCGTGATGGAGAAGGGGGTGGGCTGAAAGTGTGGTTCCAGGGGAGGAGAGGTGGGCCTCTAGCTGCCTGGGCTGATCTGGGAGGAGAAAGAAGGCAATGGTGCTTTTTGATCCAGACACAGAAGGGACAAGTTGTGGTGAGAGGTTAGGGAAACTGAGGCCTGGTCAATCAGGAATGTGGGGAATGCTGAGGTTTCTGACACTCACTCCAGGGCCTGGGTATTAGTGCCTTGTAACTACTGATACTGAATGAGATGCCAGGCACTCCTAAGACAGAGAGAGCATCCACCCCTCTCCCCAGCACCTCAAGCCTTGGGCCTCTGAGGTCCCAGGATGGGACTGCTCATCAGGCTGGTCCCTGGGCAGAGACACTGGCTTAGGCGTATGAGGATGATTTAGGAGAGGTTTTCCTCAGAAGGCCTTTGTTCTCCTTTGGAGTTGGAGAGGCTGAAATGGTCAGCATCGGAGAGCAAGGCCAGGAAGGACCCAGTGTGAGGAACTGGAGAAAGGAAGGCTAAGGGCCTTGGAGAAAGGCTCGGCTTTTCATACAGAAGCTTGCCAAGAGTAGCTTTTCTGGGAAATACAGAGAAGACAATGTTCAACCTAAAGGGACCAATGACTAGTGGTAGCATTTTAGGTATGTGTAGTACGTGCTGGCCTAGGAGGCTTGATCATTTTGAGTGATGAGAGCCAGGGGAGGCATCTTAATGGGGGGGTGCGCGGGGGGATGGGGGGTACGCGGGGTGGGGGGCTCAGACCACAGAGCTGGATGGACTGGGCTGTGTCCCGTAGGCCTCTTTTACTAATGTGAGGCACAAAGGCCTCTGCTATCTACCTGTCTTGTCCACAGTGGGGTCCAGGATGGGGTCCTGTTGGAGCATAGGACCTTGGGTGAAGGCAGGTCCTGGGGGACAAGGCCTCCTGTGTGGGCTGGACCCACCAGAAAGAAGTCTCTGCCAGTCTGTCTGGGGACACTGGGGCAGGGCGGGGAGAGGTGCTGGGCAGGACCAGCTGGCTGCCAGTGCCCTGGTCCTCACCCTCTGAGAGGGGAAGGGTGGGGGTGGTGGCTGCAGTGTTCCTGGCTGGGAGCCCAGAGGAGTCTTTTGTAATCACAACATGATCTCGTGTGCTGAGCAGCGAAGCCGGCAGGGAGAGGCCGGCAGAGGCCCGGCTCCGGTGGCTCCAGCTTCCCTCCTGCTCTGGTTCCCCCGGGGCTGTTCTGGAATTCTCTTGGTGCTCGCTGTTGCCATGTACTCAGCTGTGAGTGGCACCTTGCCTTTGGCGGGGGGCTTCTTGGGGCTGGGGAGGGCTGAGATACCAGGTAGCTACATTCCAGGGACAGCTGGGCCTGGGAGGAAGAGGACTGAATCGAGGCGGGTAGCGGGCTGGCCAGGGGCACTGGCTAAAACAGAGACCCCGCAGCCAGGCAAGGAGGGACCCAGGATCTTGATGCAGGGACATGGTTTGCCCTGGAGGGCTCCCTGGCTGAGGCTAAAACATAGATACCCCTTTTTGCCTTGTCTGCCAGTGGCTCAGGCCTGGAGGGCTGGGCCGGTGGGAGCGGTTCTTTCCTGCGGGTTGGGGTTAGGTCCAGAGAGTGGGGTCCAGAGTCTGAGAGCCCAGGACCAAGCTAGAAGACCCTTTTTATCTGTGGTTTTGGATTGGAAGGCAAACAGCTCCCCCCTCGACCTCCCAAATCTCCTGGCAGCTTCCCAGTCACGGCAGGTTCCACTGCCAGAGCCATTTATAACTCCTATTCCAGGCGCTGCTCGGCAGTGAGCTCCCTGGAGAGCCAGGGGGAGGGGCAGCTGCTGCTGGGCACTGTGGTCATGAGTATTAGACCCTTACCTGTACCCTGGAGGAACTGGGATGGAGGCTTGGGGACTTCTATGGACCACCTTCCTAACTCCAACCCTCATGTGTGGCCTGAACTATGAGTCTGGGGCCTGGTTCCCAGGTCGTTAGAATAAGGCTGATTGGGTAAATGTGAAAGGTGGGCTACAGGTGGGGTAGGCCCAGCAGTCAGGAGTGTGGGTTCCCTGCCCTCTGTAGGGGCCTCACAGAACTGAATCCCTGATGAACAAGCAAGAAGAGAAGGATGCTGAGCTGGATCGCAGGATAGTTGCCCTGCGCAAGAAGAATCAAGCCTTATTACGTAGGTACCAGGTGAGTGGGCTGCGACAGGGCTGAGAGGACCAATTTGGCTGGTGCCCCTGGCTGACCAAAAGGTGGCTACCTGCATGACGGGCTCTCCCTGCAGGCTGGAATGTGTCTCTAGACCCAGGACCAGGGTTGGGGTGAACATGTTCCCTCTCAGAAGCTTGGTCAGGGTCTCAGGCACTTGTGATGTGGTGTCTCTGCCTCCTGGTGTCCCCCTGGTGTCTCTTCGTGTAGGCCTGTCAGCATCTGTGTCTCTGTGCATCTGGGGGGCCGTGGCCTGTGTTGACCCCCGGCCCTCTCACAGGAGATCCAGGAAGACCGTCGGCAGGCTGAGCAGGGGGGTATGGCTGTGACCACACCAGAGCTCCTCCGACCTGATGGCCTCACCGTCACCATCAGCCAGATTCCTGGTGTAAGCTCACCCTGGAGATAGGGCGGGATGGCAAGGAAGGAAGTCCAGCCCATGTCAGGGGAGGACAACTGCCTCTGGCCCTCTTCTCCTATTTACCATTCTGGATTCACCCAGTAACTCCTCATGCAGTCCAGGTCGAAGCTAAAAGGACATCTAATAGAAGTCTCCCTATATCCTTTCCCATCCCCACAGCCTGCATCTTTGCCTTAAGCACAGGCTTCTGCTAATCCTCAGAGCCAGGTCTAAAAACCCTGCAGGAAGTGGGGGACAGAGAAGTTGGGGTTGAAAGCCAGGAACAGTTTCTAAAGGACAAAGCTGCATTGTCTGAGAGCTCTGGATTTCCCAGCTCAAAGATGATGGGCCATTGTGGCATCTTGAGCCTTGGGTGGCCCTGGGCCCTGGATAACCTAATGCTGTTGGCATGTGAACTCCCCATAGAACCAGCTTCTCTGGGCATTCCAGGGAGGGCCCAGGCTAGAACTCAAGCCTAGGAAATACCTAAAGAACCCAGCACCCAGGTCCTGCCCAGCACTGCTCATGTGGCCTGAAGGCATGGACACCTGATTCTGCAGGAAAAGCGGGTGGTCAGCAGAAACTGGGCAAGGAGCCCCCTCAAACCTGGAGTGGCCCATGAGATGCTTGAGGATGAAGATTATGGGGACCAAACTTTCTGTTTGGGGGAACGAGTGGAGCTGGCCGTGACCATGGAAAATAAAGCCAAGGTGAGCAGGTGTGGGGAGCATCCAGACCTCAGAGTAGGGGCAGTCTCCTGTCCCTGGCCCTGCCATGCTGTCCATCTTCACCTTCTCCAGGCCAAACGGATCGTAAGTGAAAAGCCTGCCAGAGCAAGGAACCAGGGGACAGATCAGCCACTTGGAGCAAGCCAGGGCCACAGCCCCTCCATGCAGATAGCCACCAGCTCAGATTCTTCACGGAAGGTACATTTTCAAGAAAGGATGGGGTCATGAATGTAACAGTCCCCACTTGGGGAAGGCAAAGAAGCTGAGTCAGACTCTCATCAGCAGGATATGACCTAGGTAGCACCTGTGAGAATTTCTGCCCCTCCATCCCTTCTGTGGCCAGTTTCTACTTTTGGTGGATTTTGGGGGAGAGACAGTTGAAGCCAGAGATCCAGCCCCCTCCCTATCTAGCCTGGCTGGTGGCAGCCGGTGGGGAGGGTGTGGAAGACTGGCCATGTGCCAGCCGTGACCTCTAGGTGGCAGCAGCCCCTAGTCCTCATTCTTGCTCAGAGCCTCTGGATGTCCCTCCTACCCTGGGCCACTCTACACACCTCTGCAAGGACCCTGTGTATGGGTGCTGTTGTTAGCCTCATTTTGTAGATGAGGATATGATACACAGAGAGGTTTAGTTACTTTCCCCAAACTCACATCTAACAAGTGGATGGAAATCATGGCCACGGCACTTTAGTAGAGATGGAACAAATCTAATTTTTACATGGGAACGTGGAAACCTTGAGAAAAGAGTGGGTTAGTGGACCCTCCAGACAACCACTTCAATCTTTTTCCTGCTTCTTCCCCACCCCACTTCTGGGGCTGAGTGTCTTCTCCTTTCAGGGTGCTCGTGAACCCCGGAGTCCCGGCATGGTCCCAGGCCTAGCTCCCAGAAGGCCAGTGGGGGAGCCCCCAGAGGTGGGCTGGGACTATGCACAGTGGAAGCAGGAGCGGGAGCAGATTGACCTGGCGCGCCTTGCCCGGCACAGAGATGCACAGGGTGACTGGCGCCGCCCGTGGGACCTGGACAAGACCAAGCCCATGTGGGTGGCAGGGCTGCAAATCTTGCTGGGCTGACATGCTAATGGAGCTGGGGTAGGGCTACGTGTGGGTGCTGCTTGGAGGGAGAGATCCTGCTTGGGCCCTCTGGTAAGGCCCTGGGCTCAGGGCTTATGTGGGTACTGGGTGCCCCCACCTCTCTCTTTGGCCCATCATCTCCCTGCTGTCTTCAGTTCTGGGGCTGGGGCTGGGGGAGGCTGTGTTAGTATGGGGCCTGAAGCAACTTCTGTCCACCCAGCCACCAGCAACCTGACTCCCTCCTCTGTCTACACAGGCTACAGGACTGCAGCAAGCCTAGGGACGAGGGCTCGGCCAGGGCGGGAGGCAGAAGGGGTGAGCCAACCCCACCTCATCCCCTGCACCTTGGCATTTCTCACTCTCCTCCTTTTCTCTGTTTCTTGGTTTCCTACTTCTTTTCAGAGCTGAAAGGAAGCATGGGAGGATATCTTCCTCCTCTCTTGCACCATCAGACCTCCTCGACTGTCCTCTGAGTCCACAGCTTTGCTGGTTCTGGCCCCAAAGTCCCCTGGAGGAGGTTTCGTGGAAGCTTGCCTCCACTGGGGTCTTCCAAGGCCTCAGTCTATACTGGGTGAAAGTCCAACTGGTCCTCCCCTGGCCTATTCAGAAACAGCCTGTGGGTTTCTGGTGCCCTCATGCTATGTACAAGGAGGCTGGGGCCCCAAAAGGCCAATCAGGTCATCTAGCCAGGAAGTGGCAAAACTAGCACAGGAGGCCAGGTGAGGGCTTTTCTGGGGAAGTAGAAAACCCACAACTGGATCAGGACTGGTAACTTCCTGGTACTAGAAGAACTGGTGTTTCTGCTTTTGATCATTAATCGCCCCACCCTTTCCCCCATTTCCTTTGTCCCTCTTTAGGACCCAGGACCCACTGGAAGATACAGCCCCCACCATTGCCACCTGATGGAAAAGGTGAGTTGGGGGAGAAGAAGCAGGATCCCATTAGCTGGTGAGATACCAACTGCTTCAGCCTTCTTCTTTCCTTAATTTGTGGACCATCTCCTGCAGGTCGGGGTGGACAGCTTGGCAGACCCTCAGTGGCAATAGCCACAGTCAGCAAAGCCCAAGGAACAGAAAGGCTGACTGGCAGAGCCCGAAGGTAATAGGTAGCAGGGGACAAAAATCAAAGCAGGCATCTAGTTGTCCTGACTTCTTGGACAGGGCTGGATCCAGGTGCCTGTTCTGTCCCCTGGGCCCCTGCCTCCTTGCTGGCTGCTGTTGCTGCAGGTTAATGAGATACCAGGAGAGACCAGCAGCAGAGGCAGCAGGAACAGAGCCTGGCGCTCAGGGAGGCCACAGTAATTACAGCAGCTCCCTTCCCCTGGGAAGTGAGGAGTGCCTTTCTCAGGCAGTGCAGGCAGGGACATGCCTGGAATCCCCATAGGAACTCAAGGTGTGCAACTAAGGTACAGCAGGCTTGGCCATAAACAGCAGCTGGGGACCCAGGATGAGGCCAAGGTGGGTAGCATTTAGGGGAAATGGTTGGAGTTGGGGAACAAAGCCAAACTGGGAGGGAAGCATTCTGGAATTTTATTCTGGGTCTGATTTTTCTCTGAGAACCTTGGGCTTTAGCTTCTCCCTGGGGGACATGGGCACTGGCTGGGGTGATGTGAAATGGGGTAAGGGTAGGCATAGGGCCTGCCACATGCTCTGTTCCTACAGGTGGGACATGAAGGAAGATAAAGAGGAGCTGCAGAGTCATGAAGTGGGTACTTGGAGATTGGATGGGGTGGGCTGGGGACATGATCCCTGAGTTTGCCAGCCAGCCAGGCTATTCTCTTGTTTCAGGGAAGCCAGAGCCCCAGAAAGACATCCAGTGCAGAGGAGAAGCATGAACAGAAGCAGAGCAAGACAGAGCCAGGCCGATTAGAGAGGATTCCTGCAACTAGCCCAACCCTGTCATCCCCAGAGGGGCCACAAGGGGACTCAGCAGCCTCCACAGCCAGTTCAGTCCCTTGCTCTCTGGAAGAAACTGACTTGGCTCCCCTTGACCTCTCTCTAGGAGGAGCCAGCAGTCCTGGGCCTGGAGAGAGCATTTGTATGCTCAGTCCAAGGCCTGAGGCCCAGGAGAGTTCTGTGTCCTGGCCAGATGGCTCTGAGCAGCAGCCGCTGGGATGGAATGCCCAGCAGTCTGGGCTAGATGTCCAGACTTGCTCTGAGCCACAGAAAGGAACCGGGGTTTTAGAGCCCAGAGAGGACAAGTCTAGCAAGGCAGGGGCCCAACAGAGACTGGTATCAAGAAGCAGGGCCCCCAGAGGAACAGGTCAAAGGGGGAGAGGCTCAGGTGTGAGGAGTAGGACAGGAAGATGCTGAGCATAGTGCATGGGAGATGGGGAGCCAGGCTGGGGAGAAGAGGAGGGAAGAACTCAGTTGAGAGTCTTCTGCATGATGGGCATCTGATTGCCAGTGAGCTTGTGCCAGTCTGACTGAGCAGTGTGGCAAACTCTGTGGCAGGGCCATCTTATGAGGGCAAGGAGTTGCCTCCTCCCTGCACAGGATGTACACATCTCTGTGCAGTTTTCATGTACAGGCACAACCCCTGGTGTATTCCTAAACTGGTGCCTGGTGTCTAAAGCTGGTATCACTGACCTGGGCCTACTGCTGCCCAAGCCACAAGTCTTTCCTACCTTTGCAAGACAGCAAAGCTTAGTAGCACCCAGCAATGGACTCTCCTACTCCCCATTGTCCCCTGGGGCTTGGCTGCTCTCTCCAGCTGCAGGCTTTTGTCTCTTCAGGTCCAGGTAGCCTCAAAACTGTCACAGCCAACTCAGGCTCAAGCCCTTTCCCATACCCCTGCCTTTCACCCAGGTGACCCAAGTCCTAGACCCCTGGGATGGCCAAACCAGGGGAATCTTGCCAGCCTCCTGTTTCTCCTGGAAAGGAGGATGAGATCCAGAAAGAGGGAGGTCTTGCAGCTGACAGGGATTGGATTGGGAAGAGAAAGGAAGGTGTCTGAAAAGGTCTTCTCTCTGCAGTGAAATGGGCTGGGCAGGGGACCACCTCCTGTGCCCACAGCAGGTGGGAGAGCTCACTAGCAGGCATGCCCCTCTTCAACACCCAGGTCAGACATCTCATGCACTCTGAATGGAGGCAAGGGCCTGGCCCTGCACCTTGGGGTCCTTTCCTGCCTTCTCTTTCTTTTTCTCTTCCCCCAACCTCTCCACACCAAGGCCATGTACTCAGAGACTTGAAAGACAGAACACAATTCCAGCTAAGTACGGACATTAGGACTTGCCTTTCTGACTTAATCTCCATTCCTACCCCCCCACCCCCCGGAGGCTCACGTCTGGTGAATTATCCAGGCTCTGCACAAGCTGTGGCTTCCTTTCAATTCAGTGAACATTTCCTGAGCACCCTCTACCAGTAATCTACCCGGTGGGCGATAGTGACTCTGCAACTCAGTCATCCGGCAGCTCTAGGCTGAACAGCGGGAGCTGTTCTTGGCTGTAGGTGCCTGACAGTGCTGGGGGCAGAATGGTGGTAGGAGAACCATTGCATCTATGCTTGGCTGAGGCAGGTGTTCCTCTCTTTTTTATGTGACACATGCCATTTATTCCTGAGTTCGTGCCTGGATCTCACCGTGGCCCCTTCTGCTTCCTTCCTCTCTGACCCTACATGGTTATTCCTTTCTGGAGGGTTGTGGGCCTCTCATTGCCTTCTGAGGCTCTAGGGAGACTCCTGATCATATCCAAGGTGACTCCACCATTATATGTGAGGCCTGAACTGGGGGGTCCTAGCTCAGGCTTCCTCACTAGCTCTTGGCTTCACTCCCAGCCCGCCTACAAAGAAAGGGGTATCTCTTCCTGACTGTTTAGAAAACTCTTCTCACACTCTCATGTGAAGAGTCATGCAGATTCTAATGTCAGGTCTGGGGAAAACCTGAGAGCTTGCACCTCTCATAGGCCCCAGGTGAGGCCTCTGCTGTTGGCTCCTGAACCGTACCTTTTAAGTGGCAAGGGTCTGGACTATAAAATATGTTGAGGACTGGGGGCCAAGGCCACCTCTAGATTCTAAGAATCGGTTACTGGCTTTGTAGGGATTGGGGGAATGCTACCCTTACCAGGTGGAGGGGGCTTCCTGGCTTCAGAGCACAGTGGGAAACAGAGGCTCCTGGGAAGATACTTTAGAGAGCAGTGTCAACTCCCTGGTACACCAAGAAGCAGCTGGTCAGGAATGTGATGGGATGAAGCTGGTGAAAGCGTTGGTGTGGGGTTGATCAATGGAAGTTTAAAAAGGCTTGGGAACATTCCTATACATGTGGGGTGTACCTGGGCCAAGGGTGAAGTATCCAAACTCAAGTTTTCCTCTTGCTTTCCTAGTCACAATTATATGACTTTGGAGTGTGGCACAAGTCCTGGAGCCCATGACTCCCAGAGAATGGGACTTGGGTAGAGCAGGTTTAGGCAGAGCCCTTGAATTCAGATGTCTGAAAACTATTGCAATCAAGAATTTGATTTCTGGACTGAGGATGTAGCTCAGGGATAGAGTGTATGTTTAACATACATAGGACCCTGTGTTCAATCCCCAACACAACAGAGAGAGAGAGAGAGAGAGAGAGAGAGAGAGAGAGAGAGAGAATTCAAGAAAGAGAATTTGAATTCTAAGAATCACAATTTGTTCCCAAGCACCAATACTTGTACAGATATGCCTTCAGTTCAGGTTATAGACCAAAGCATGTTTGACCATGGGATGAGGATGTTGAAATTGGGCAGAGCTCTGGTTCAGTTATAAAGGTTCTTAAGCAGGAGAGAAAGCTGGGCAGATGGGCTATGAGGACATGAGGCAGAATTCTCTCCACAGGGTAATGTCCAGAAAGCTGTTAGGAGGAAGAATGTCCTAAGGGTAAGAGAAAATAGATACTAGTGTTAGATATCTTCATCTAGAAGGTAGTAGTACAGGTAAAAATCACTGAACTTTTCCTGAAACAGGAATTCTCTTCTTTGTGACAAAGGAAGCGACAGTTATATCGGCCACCCCTCTTGCTCTAGGATAGAACCAGCTATGGAGCAGGAGGGAAGTGTAGTTAGGCAGGAGAGAAGTGTAGTTAGGCAGCCCGCCATAGCCCTCAAGGCCTTGGAGAGCTGACAGCATCCTTTCCTAGCTCCTTTGTTTAATGGCTTGGCTGATGGAGCCTTCATTTGGGATGCCCTTTTCCTCTCCAACCACCAGACAAGACTACTCTTCAAAAGTGAAAGCCCATCAGAGTCTAGGGATGTGGCTCAGTGATAAGAGTGCTTGCTTAGCAGGCTTGAGGCCATGGATTCAACCTCCAGCACTACAAAAAAGAAAAAAGGTTACAGGAACCCAGGGGTATAGTGCTGGAGGAGTTGAGCAAGGAGGATACACAGAAGTGAGAAGGAGCCAGCAGGGAGAGTTCTCAAAACAAGGAGAGGAGGAGAGGCCAAGGCCTTTTTGTCTGGGGCCCATCTCACTTTGACAAAAGGGGAATACAATAGACCAGACGTAGAGAAAGGTACATGTTTTGATGACAAGCAGTGTGGTGGAGTGGAACAAACACAGGCCTTGCCCTGCAATAGACTGAATCTGAACCCTAGGCCTGTCATCTGTCAGATGGGTGACCTTGGCCAATTGTAACTTCTAAAAGCCTCAGTCTCCTTATCTGAAAAATGAGACTAGTAATATCCACCTTGAAGAATTGTTGAAAAAATTAAAGATAAGAGCATGCAAAATATACCTGGCATGCAGGAGCGACTCAAGTAGCAGTGGCCTGGCACATAGGAGACACGCAGTGAATTTGCTGAATAAACAAAATGGCTATTTGGTGTAATCTCTGTCTACTTTGTTCTCTCTTTCCTTTAACTTTCTCTTTTACCTTCCTCCTCACTGGGAACCAATGGATTCTCAGGCAAATGAGGCATGGTTTGTAACATTTATCCAGTCCTCCAGGACAGTTTTTTTTTTTAATCCCCTGGCTTGTCTGGTGGAGTTAAAAGCCTCACCAAAAGTCCCTGCTTTTACAGAGTCCTTTGTCCTCATGGACTGGCTCTATCAGTTTCCCCCTTAACTCTGCACATAAGCTCTCTGGCCTACAGTAGTTCCTCTGCTGTTTATATTAGGAACAACTTCATAAATTCATATCACAGTTTTACTTTCTTTAATATTTTCCCCAGAAACTAACCCCCTTGGGGAGTGTGTTCTGTGCCTCACAGAGTTAAAACTTGCCACCCAAAGGAGCAGTATGACTTCATTTTCTTATGGTCAAGGAACAGGTAATTGGGGATCTTTGGAAGCAGGAGATTCCCAGCTATCTAACAAGATGCAAGTCTGGGAGGTCTGATCACCTGTCAACTCCACACCTGACTGTGTCCTCAGGGTCAGGAACAGGAGGAAAGATGATACTAGACCTCATTAAAACAATAACAATAAAAATAAGGAAATGGCAAAATCTCCACATGGCTGGGTTTTTTTTCTTTTGTAGATTAAATTGGGGGTGGGGGTTGGGGGGGCAAGGTAATAGGAAAAACTAAAGACACCATTTTACTTCTGTCTCTTATGTCATTTATCAGTGTCTACAGATTCTGCCAGCATCTCTTTCTGCACCAGGGTTAGTTATCAGGGTTTATGAGGAAAGGCTGATGGATGACCACTCCTCCCTGCAGGGGTGAACTCAGGGCTGGGAAAGGCAATGAGAGGAGCCAGCAGAAAGCATGGGGCGAAGCTGCTTTCTCTCAACAAGTCTGCTGAGCCTACGTCACAGCTCTCATTAAGCATCCACTTGACGCCAGGGAAGTGAAACAGCACAGACCTGGCACAGAAAGGACAAATGTGGCATCCACTGCTCCTTTTAAGGACTGGCTCGAAAAGTGGCAGGCCCCAGAGCAGGAGGTGAGGCAAACACATCAGTACCTTTGAGGGAGAGGGAGGAGGACTCTGCCTCCTTCTTAACAAGCTCTCCAGGGCAAGTTCTCCTGCAACTGTCAAAAAATAATGGAAAGTGTAGGCTTTTTTCCCTTTCCTTACAAACTCCAGGGACACAATATTTCCTCTTCCCCCAGCAGGGCAACTGGCTTCAACAAAGCAAAAGGTCATAAGTCACACTGATGAACAGCTGTCAAAATAGAAATATCTTAACCCTAAGCTACAGACTCAGAGGAAAAGACTGGGATAGCAGTTCTCCAATTTCAGTGTGCATCAGAAACACCTAGAAGGCTGCTTAAAACAGAAGACTGGCCAGGTGCAGTGTGTCTATAATCCCAGTGACTTGGAAGGCTGAGTCAGGAGGATCACAAGTTTGAGACCAGCCAGGGTAAAAAGTGAGACCCTGCCTGAAAATGAAAAATATCTAAAGGTTTGGGGATGCAGCTCAGTGGTAAAGTGCCCCTGGCTTCAATCTCCAGTACCAAAACAAACAAATAAAATCCAAAACACCAGAAGGCTGGGATCTACTTCCTGAGTTGCTCATTCAGTTGGTCTGGGATAGGACCTGAGGTGTCATAGTTCTACCAAGTTCTCAGGTGATGTTGTTGGTCTCAGCACTAGTGTCATGTTTACTACATACCCCTTCATATTTATTTCCATGCATCAATTTTACCCAGAGGGCCAGACATTCCTTTGAAAACTATTACATCATGTGTATACACTATTTTTTTTATTCCAAGATGTCAAAGCCCTTTTACATTTCTGACTTCCTTTTGCTCTCATGAGGTTCCCTTTGGCTGGCAGAAAAGAGAAGTCAAGGGGTCTTGACAAATGCCACTGTTGAGTCCCCAGGTTTCCTATCTTGCAGTTCAGGGGTCCCATCCAAGAACACACTGCTTCCCCACTCAGGTCCTAGTGATGCCATGAGCTGCCTGCTCAAAAGATTGGCTACTCTGACTAAACACTGCTCAGGACACCAGCAGTGAGCTTAGAGGGCTGGTGGCCTCCAGGTCACAAGTCAGAGAGACATTAACTAATCAATATGAACATTGAGGGAGCAGAGAAAGGTGAATTTAAAAGGAAATCCTTGGTGATTAACACGATTGCTTTTATTGAACCAAGTTTTTTTTTTTTTTTTTCTTTTCAGGACTTTTGTGGCTCACTTGGCAAATGTATAAACAAATAAATAGTTCTTGTTTTGATAATAGTGGTTTATGAAAAATATCTCTTAAGATATTAGTTGGAATCGTATTGTTATTTAACTGAAAACTATTGCAAAAACAGATTAGTTAAATTAAGAAAACAGGGCAGGGGCTGGGGATGTGGCTCAAGCGGTAGCGCGCTCGCCTGGCATGCGTGCGGCCCGGGTTCGATCCTCAGCACCACATACCAACAAAGATGTTGTGTCCACCGAGAACTAAAAAATAAATATTAAAAATTCTCTCTCTCTCTCTCTCTCTCTCTCTCTC
The DNA here is from genome assembly GCF_964194105.1 of Spermophilus citellus. Lineage (NCBI taxonomy): Eukaryota > Metazoa > Chordata > Mammalia > Rodentia > Sciuridae > Spermophilus > Spermophilus citellus. The sequence goes on from NC_138185.1 coordinate 138,505,729, forward strand.
TCTCTCTCTCTCTCCCCCTCTCTCACTCTCTCTTTAAAAAAAAAAAGAAAGAAAGAAAACAAGGCAGGGCTGGGGATGTGGCTCAAGCGGTAGCGCGCTCGCCTGGCATGTGTGCGGCCCGGGTTCGATCCTCAGCACCACATACCAACAAGGATGTTGTGTCCGCCGAGAACTGAAAAATAAATATTAAAAATTCTCTCTCTCTCTCTCTCTCCTCTCTCACTCTCTCTTTAAAAAAAAACAGGGCAGTTTAGCAAGGGAAGACACTTGTGAACATGATTATAAACTGTATGGTAATTTTCTTCACCCATCTTGTAGCTTAACCAACATTTTTAGAACTGAATGAGGCATAGGAAATCTGGCTTGGGTAGAGTGTTCCTCACTGACCAGAGGGGGTTCACATGCACAGTGTACCACATGGAGCCAGGACTATTTCTGACAGAGAATGGACAGCCTTGTAGAGTCTGGATATGTGGCAAAGGGAAGCTTCTGTTTAATTAACTACTGGAGGGAACAAAAAGCACAACATAGGCTTTCTGGCAACCTTAAACCACAGGCTATATAGTGAAACAGATGTGACCCCAAACAAACAAAAAACTGTTAACAGAGCAGCTATTTTTAGAACTCATCATTAGGACTGGGACAGAGAAAACAATGAATAGGTCACATAGCCTATATTGTGTCCATTAAGCACCACATAGAATATAACAGTAGACTTCTGGCACCAGGATAGTATAGGAAACCCAAGCCTGAGTCCATTGACTTGGAAATAAACTGAGGCCAGAGAGGTCAGCGAGGCTAAAATTTGCAGGGGTCCTCTTGCACCAGGGCTGTGGTTGGTTACACATACCCAAGTGGATTATGCCAGGGATGCCACAATGACATTAGGGCCAATACCATCTAACACAGTGATCAACCAGGTGTTCAATAAACTCTGAGTAGCTACTGTTTTGTGCTTGGAACTAAGTACTAGTAATAATAAACGAGCAAAGCCATTATAGTCCCTTCCTCCACCAAGGGAGGAGGAAAAAAAATATACAACTGTGGCCCTTTTGTTACTGAATTGCAATTCCAGAAATATCTCCATTCTCTGTAGACAGGAAGGGGAGGACAATTATTACCCTTTTAAATAGCCGTGGTAGCCCTAAAACTTGGGACCTGACCTTTTAGTTCTCTTTAAAGAAACATGTAGGAACAAGTAGATGCTCTGCATTCAGCATTTCAAAACAGGATATAAATACTCAACTAAAAAATACACTATCTTAGAATTCCCCAGTGAAAACTGAAAAACAAGGTAGACAAAAAATCTTTCAAAACCATGGTCTCATATCATGTAGAAATCTTCAGCTACTAGGAAAACAAATATTTCTTATACTTAACACTTCAGAGAAACACTTTTTTTGCACCTGAATATTGATAGAGGAAAAAAAGGTACTCTCACAAGATCAGCCCAAAGGGTTCTTTGACCCTATACCTTCTAGAACTTCCTTTTCAAAAAAGGATTCTCTCTTCTTTCAAATTTAGGCTGCCAGGCAATAAATGCACATATAAGCAAATACCTAGAAATGGTTCTAGTAGCACTAGTGCAAAGGAATAGAAGGAAAATAACCCCGTTTGCACAGATCTTTCCTTGGCTTAAAACCTAATGAACAATTTTGTAGCTCATTTCTAACTCTTGCAAAGCAAAAGCTGTTCTGACCACTGCTCCCAGCCAACCAGGCCCTGTCCTAATCTGTCAGTAGACTCCTGCCGTACCTACTGCTCTCTCTGTGCCCAATGTGTGAAGCCATGTGCAGCTGCAGAAACCACGTGTCACCATCTGCAGAAAGGAGGGGCTGACTCAAAAGAGCCTGGAAACTCTTTCACTCCCCTTCTGCTCTGCCTTACCAAGCCCTCTCACAGAAAGCCATTGTGTAGGCTGAAGAGGGAAATAAAGGAAGGGCGGACTTTTTCCATGCCTCCCTGCAGACTACAAGGTGATGTAAAAGCACAGTGGCTACCCCCCAACAGCTCTGGTGAAGTACAGGCCTCAGGGGGCCCCACCAACACTGGCTTCTCACTCCGGATTTGTACCGGGTAGCATTGTCTAATAATGAGCTGAGCTCAATTGCTTGCCATGTATTTTGCAGCATAACTAATCCCTTATATTTGTGCTTTTCACCCACATGTCTTTTTTGTTTGCTTTTAAGGGGAGGAAAATCTTACCTTTGAAGCAACCTATACCTCTCAGCCACTGGGCTCAGCGGTAGACAAAGCTCTGACCAAGTAGTGAAGCAGCATCAGTTTGTCTTTCCCAGTGTTAACACTTCCTGAGTTACCTAGGGGCTAGAGGTTTACCAGTGAGAACAGTGATGCCATTAGGCAGCTTATCCTCATGTCAGTACTGTGTCCAAAAAAATGTTTGCAATAAATTTTAATATCCATGCTTACTGGTCCTTTAGCTTTGTCAGATAGGCATCAGCTCAGAGTCCTTTTAAAGCAAAATCTTTTCATCCTTTTTAAGGTTAACAAAAGGTGGTTGAGCTAGATACCACTGTTCTTCTGACCCCATGATTGCTTCTTGACTAAGATGGATTCTGCCACCCTTCATGAATCAATTCGGTCAAGCCATTGGGCATTGAGCACAGCAAGACAATTGCTTTTTTCTCCTAAACCTATTTATCACCACTCATCTGCCACATCTCAGATCACCTCCACTCTTTCCCACAAAGTCGATAAGAAAAATGATCGATTTACACAGGCTTAGGCAGAGTTCTTAGAATGTATTTTTGTTCACCTGAAAAATAAAACTTTTAAAAAATATACAGGACTTTTTGAGTACAGGTATATTTTGAATGGCTGAATTATAAATAACGTCTCTGGTCATGTTCACAGCTAGGGCTGGAGCAAATGTCCCAATTCCAGTGAAGGCTTTAAAGAGTCAGGAGGCCAGCTGGACCCACGAGTGGTCTCACTGGACTCTCTGATCCATCCCAAAGTGAATTTAAACAGTCCAGAAAGCAGGGTTAGGGGGACAGGGGACTAGACTCCAGATGTTCTTCTGAGAGTCCAAAAGGTTCTTGGGAATAAGAGATCAATTTACAAATTATTAAAATATAGGACTAAAAATTCACACAGTAAATATAAATTACAGGCTATTATTGAAGTTATAAAGTGGCATTTTATGTTTCTTACCCCAGTCTCTCACCAAAAATTTAAAAAAGCCTCATAGGCTTCCTAATGACTGAAGTCTTAGTTGGCTGCTAAGAAACCTCCTCTAAGCCCAGGCTGTTACCAGCAGGGAGTTACCAGCCTGCCAGTAGGCTGCAACAGCTCAGTTGCTATTTTCTTGCCCACAACAGGACATGGCTTAAAGCAAGGCTATTGTCCTGTAAACTTGGATAAGTGCTAACTAGAGGGTAGGCCAGAAAAATGGAAAGACAAACTGTTTCAGGACTCAGATGGATAAGTTTTCTTTTCTAAAGTGCCTCATTTCCCAAAAAGGAAACGCTAAGGGGTCTGATATCTTGTCACTACCCACACTCAATTGCCTAAAAGCAAGTGGCAGAAGGAAATGGAATCCAAATTGAGGAAGTATAATTCTTGCTGCCCCAGAGCTATACATGTGTCATTTCTCTGGATGTTTGTCACCTCCTCTATAAAATTATAGGCTGCATTTAAATGGGGCTTATCAGGAAAGGTAAACTAATTCAACCTTCCCATAGCTGGTCTCTTAGCTGGCTATCAAAACACAATCCTTAAACACAGTAAGTAAGCACAATCCTGAGTTTGAAGCCTACCTTTCTGATTCTGCAGTCTAACTCAAAACCAGAGAACATGATCAAAGCTCTGGTTTTACAAGATTTTGTCCCAACTGTGGAGCAGCTCTGTTGCTACAGGCTCAGGAAAGAGGGAAGGCAAAGGTGAACAAGACAAGATCTTGAGGAGCAGGGAAAAAAATAAATAATTAAATAAAACTCCTGACATTCTACTTACAACAACTTGTTCTTTCAAAAAGAAGGGGAGGGGAAGTTCAGGATTAAAGCACAATGGCACTGCTCTTTCCCTTCCATTGTCTCTGGCACACATCCAGATACTCAGAGCTGCAACAGGAAGCCACTTTGGTGGGGACACTCGGGTGGGAAGAGGAGGGGATCAGTACATTCTTCACCCTCCCTAAACTGCTTCCACTTCTAAGGTTTTTTTTTTGTCATGTCAACGGTCTAAGAATGATTATACTCTTGTGTAAGAACGCCATAAACCTATCTTTCTGAAATAGGAGGGCAACAGGGAAAGAGTGGGTGATGAAAAAAGCTGTTTGTGCCTTTCTGGCTAGGTGCACTTTGGGGGCCAGCAAATAGCCCTTGCAGGACCCCATCAGTCAGTAGCTACCCAGGGTGTGGGAGGATACATAGAATTCTATGTGATTATAGTTTCTAGTGCATATGTCAACAACTATGTACAGGGATCTATAAATTAAATGCATGTCTGGCCACTGCAACTAGGTTGACGTACCTGAGCTCCACTACTTTTGGTGCCCTCTTCCCTTTTGAGAGCTTCGGCTTATCAAAAAAGAGCCCCTACAGCTCCCTCCTTCTAGGGGTGTGGGGAAGCCCGAGTAACCCTGCATGTAGGATACACCAGAGCTAGCGGGCGCAGAAGGGTTCAGTACTAGGATCTCCCCACCCTCCCCCCCCCATCCCCCTTATGGCTCAGGGCCCTGGCGCAGCACGGGGTCCTGGGAAGATCAAACCCCGAGTCCCCGCGAATCGGCGAATCGTGGTCCATTGGCTGCGGGCCACCCATTCCCGAGGCGAGCAGGAGATCATCTGGATGAAGGGGGGCGTTCGCTCCCGTAGGGGTCACTCCCGAGGGCTCCCCGCCCTGACCTGCTGCAAAGTCCAGCCTCTGGGCTTGGGGAGGATGGTTCCCCACCGTCCCCGGCGCTGAGAGGTTCAACGACTCCCGGCCGCTGCTGCAGATTCCTCCTCATCCTCGTCAGGCCCCAGCGGCCGCTCGAGCGGCCGGACCAGGGGGCTGTCAGCAGTGGGGTCCGGGGGTGCGAGCCGCGCCGCCTGCAGCGGGGGCGCGTCGCGCGGCGCCTCGCGGCGGGACGACCTGGTATTGTTGGGCCCTGCGGCCGCCGCCCCCGAAGTCCCGGACGGGCCGGTGGCGTTGGAGCCGCCCGGAGGCTGGCCGGCTGCTCCCCCCGAGGTCCCAGCGCCCACCGGCTGCCAGATGAGGCTGTAGTAGACGGCGAGCACGATGGCGGCCAGCGACACGGAGAGCACGTAGGCGAACACGGTGGCGAGCCGGACCCACTTCTTGTTGGTCTTGGCCGCCATCTTCGCCTTCTTGTCCCCGGTGTAGGTGGCCGGCTTGCCCCGCTCGGCCGGGGCCGCGTCGCGCTCCTTCATGGGGGGGCCCCGGCCTTTGCCCCGGTGCTCCACGGCCCCGGCTGGAGGGGGCCTGGCGGCCTGCGAGGACTGGACAGGGGGCGGCCCGGCGCCCTCGGTTCCCGGCGGCTCCGCGCTCCGCCGCCGCTCCTCACGCCGCCCGCCCGCAGCCCGCCACCGCGTCGCTGCAGCCGCCGCCGGGGCCTGGGCCAGTCACCGCCGCCAGCGACGCCGCCGCCGCCGGCCCGTCAGCTGCTTCCCCGCCGCCGCCACAGCCACAGCCGCCACAACCGCACGGCTCCGCGTCCCCATCCGCCGCCGCCGCGCGCTCCGCCACCGCCGCCTGCCTGGCCGCCAGCCGCCCGGTCTCCAGTGGCCGCGCGGACAGCGCGCTCGGCTCCAACCCGGCTCCCCCGCCTCGCGCGCCGGCAACAGGGGGCGGGGGAGAGCGCTGCTGGGGGCTGCCTCTTAAAAGGGCGACGCTGGGGTCCGGAAACGCTGCGCGGGGAGGCGGGCTGCGGTCGGGCGCAACGATCCCCCGCCTGGACGCCCAGTTAAGAGAGAATAAAGGGAGGCTGGTTCTTAAAGCGGCGACACCGCGGCCGCCCCGCGCGGGCTGGTGCGGGGAGGACCCAAGACCATAGCGCCTCTTTAAAAGGGGAACGACGCTGTTTGGGGCGGAGTGAGGAACTGGAAGAGGGGCGGGGAGGGGCGGTCGGAGCGCCGAACTGTCAACTCTAGCACCTCCCCGCTCCGCCCCAGGCTCCGAAGTGACAGGTAGAATAGCGGCCCGGGTTTCGGGACCCCAGGCCTCAGTTTATTCCTGCGACGCGCGGGTCACACCACTTTCGTGCTCTCGGCTGGCGCATGGTTCCACGTATCTCCGAACTGGTTTCCCAGGCCCCTTCACACCTAAAGAGCAAGATTCACGCCTGGGACAGGCAGCCAAGGAACCTGGAGCGTTCACTGAGGCCACCTCTGGTCGCGTTCCTTCTCCTAGGGTCAGACTGGGCTTGGGGATCCTATTGGCATCTTCCCAATTCCCTGTCCTCTTAGATGCCTCAAGCCAAGTTGCCCAGACTTCCCCAGGCCTCCAGGACTGAGTTTGTTTTCCAGATTCTCCTGCCACCCTAGTCTTGAAGTTCACTACAAGTCCCAAGTCCTGCTTTTTGGGTTTTAGACTTCCAGACTTGATTTGAACCCAAGGGGCTTCACTGAACTGATGGAGTGTGGCTTCCAGGTTTTCCCCTCCGTAATCCTCTTTTGGCCTCAGAGCCTCGGTGGTTGTCCTCCCTTTTCCTTGTCCCCTTCCAATGTGAGATTTGTCTTCCCTGGCTCCAGGCCAGGGGCCAAGCAGTGGGGTTTGTGCTTGTTCTTTGGACCCCTTGAGTGCTGACAACCCTTCTCCAAGTTGGGACTCTCATTAGCCCCTTTCTTTGTGCTTCCCTCTATCCTTCCACCTGCTTGTGTCTTTTCCTTCCCCATCCTTGTTCCCTCTCTGTGAGACTTTCTAGAATTTCAGGTTCCCTCCTCCTTGAATCCTATTTCCTGTGTTCTCAGAACTGGCTGTATGGACTGCCTCCTGGATATCTGAATATATGAAGGAGACTGTGCCTGTGTGAGTGTGTATGTGAAAAAGGACTGTGGTCCTGAAGGGGGTCTGTAGAGAACCCTCACTATAGCTCCTGCAAGTGAGAGTCTGACCTGGTTTCTGACCCCGTGGGGTCCCCTCTTTCCTTCCCACTTCCCATCCTCTCCAGGAACCTTTGACTTCCAGACCCCTGAGTTTCTCTCTATTATTACTGCCCTACCACATCCTCCCACAGAAGTCAAACAGCTACCAGAGTTGAGTGTGCTGGTGAACTGAGCCTCTATCTGGACCATGTGGTGAGTGCTGATGGAGGGTAGTTCTACCACTAGCAATGGACAGCTGGGTGCTATTTCAAGGAAAAACCGTTCTTTTTACTTTCTAAGAAATTTCAAGGACAATGGGAACTAGAAGTGTTTATTGCCTTCTGTGGGCTGATGGGGAGGAAATAATCCACTCCTTTCCCAACCTGCTCTCAGGTCAGCCTAAGGTGGTCTTGAAGGCAGCCTGTGCAATTAAAAATTCCTAAGTTAAAATCCATTAATTATCTCTGAAAGTTGTCCTCTCTTGTTTCCCCCTGATCTCTGGCTTTCCTGGCAGAACTGATCATACAACTATCCCAAGGTGAATTATTTTTAAAGATTCCAGGAACAGTCAATACAAAGTTTCCTTCGATCCCCTTTCTGGAATACACTCCATATTGCTTCACCATATTTTTGGTACAAATTAAACTTCATTTTTCTTGCTTGGTTCCCAGCAGAGTAAGAAAACAGCATGTAACTCTACTATACTAAAGAATAATATACTTGAAGCTCTTATTCAATTCCTCTTACCCTATTCTTCTCCAAACTAAACAGTGCCAGATTCTTTAACCTGTCATCAATAAGCCCTATTTATTATCTGGATTTACATAGTGTCTTTTACCCTTGGAACTCAGAATGCTTTCAGATATAATTGAGCCTGATCTCCCTGGTGCCGGAGCCATTAAGAAACCATTAGTGGATTCCTGTTGCAGGCAACTAAATGGCCCCCTAGTGGACTGAAAGTGAATATGCTTCTCTAAGTGCCTCTCCCCCGTGAAGGGTAGGCACAAATCAAGAGAATCAAGGCAACTTGGGGACAGACTGGGCCCAAAAGGCCATTTTTGTGACTACCCACACAGACCCTAGAGCCTTATCCACAATATCCCCATAGAGCACTCTCCAGAATTGGCTAAATGACCATCTATATGGTGTACCTTGTTGTCTGCTCCCTGAGGCAACTGTTTCAGGCCTTGGAAAGTTCTGACCAATTACAACAGCAACAAGAACCATCCCTTAGAATGTGCTAGGCACTATACCAAGACCTGCATTCCTTGTTTCATGGTCTCATAGCAATTTATCAGGTAGTTACTATTTGTCTTCATTTGGTAGAAGAAACTTTCTAAAAGGCTCAGAACTTATCCAAGATCACAGAAAATTTCTAATTCTAGGGCATTAGGTTTTGGATTCCTACTCTACTCTGTCTAATAAGCTCAGCTGAACTTTGTCTCTGTAGTGGATGTTATGGGGTACCACCACCTAGGTTACTCTCAGCATGGAGACACTCATTCCCCCAGCTGCCAGCAGTGTCAGCTACTGATGGCTCATAGCTGAGACTGTCCCTGGAACTTTTCCTTAAGCATCAAAGGATTTGTCTTTTTCTCTTGATTTCTAAGACTAATAAATAGAGCCAAATTATAACAAAACCCTACTGGAGATGTGCAGGGTCCTGCTGGGAATGAAAAAGGCTATGTCCTAAAGTAGCTAACATGGAGTAGAAGGAGCCAGGAGAGGATGTAGAGTGTGGGCTGAACATTAAGTTGAGTTAGGGAGACTTTTCTTCTGCTATGAGAGAACACTCCTGTGAGGCAGGATTTAATACCCTGATAAGGATCCTTGGAGACAGGAGAAAGGCAATGGCCTACCAAAGTGCCATGGAAATGCCAGAAACATGATGACAGAAGGTAGAAGAGGAGCTTGGAAAGCTCAGAGAGCAGTCATGCTATGGTGGGTATTCTGTGTACAGTGAGAAATCACTTAAGTCCTGCAGGAGAGCCCAGTGAATACTATGGTATCAAGCAACAAGGAATGACTATGAGAGGGATACCAGAGTCACTGAGCAGCTTCTTGGGCTGTCCTCTGTGGGTCAGTAAGAAGCCCTTCCAGAACTGGCTTCCTGATAGCAGTGGGAATGATAGGACCATGAAATAATAGAAGCTGGATGTTTACATAGCTATTGTAATGAGCAGCAAGTTGGAGTGGCATTGGGGGGTCTTGAACAGTAGAGGTATGGAGATGACTAGCATCTCTGGAGCAATCTCTATGGGCAGCTGGTAATGGTATTGCTCAACCTATAACCTGGTTTCTCAAACATTTTGCTTTTAGGATCACTTTACACTCTTAAAAATTGAGGTCTCGGGCTGGGGTTGTGGCCTATTGTTAGAGCATGTGTGAGGCACCACAAATGAGTAAATGAATAAAATAAAGGTCCATCAACAATTTAAAAAATTGTTTCATGGTCTCATAGCAATTTATCAGGTAGTTACTATTTGTCTTCATTTGGTAGAAAAAAATTGAGGTCTCCAGAACCAGTCATGAAGTTGCACCTCTGTGGTCCCAGACAACTTGGGAGATTGAGATGGAAGTATCACATCAGCCCTGGAGTTTGAGACTAGCCTGAGCAAGCCAGCAAGACCCCATTTAAAAAACAAACAAAAATTGAGGTCTACAATGAGTTTTGTTTAGGGGGATTATACCTATCAATACTTGCCATATTCAAAATAAGAGAGAAATTTGTAAAATATTAATCCATTTAAAATGATAATCTCATTACCTGTTAACAGATAACATGTTTTTATAAAAATGTATATGTTATAAAATTAAAACAATAGCACACAGACTATTAGGTTCTTGTTCTGCTCCCTGGTGGAAGTGTTCCCTTCTGAGAATCAGACTCTCTGAACCCAGAGGGCCTGGAACTATAGAAACGCAGGCAGTGATGGTAAGTGAAGTCCTTTCTATTTCTACCTCTGGTTTCCTGGGCCTCAGTGTTCCACATGTTGGGACACAACATCATATAATAATTAATTAGGATGCATACTTCATCCTGGAGCCTGTTATCACATCATCTCTGAAAGTTGCTTCAGCTGCACCCCTGAAAGGCTGTTCTATTACAGCTCCATTCAGCTGTGGCTTCTGGTGGTCAAGTACACAGTAGGCCCTGAAGATCCTGATCATACATACACCTACTCTTTGCTATAAAGTAAGACTCTTAGTCTTTTTTTTTTTTTGTAGGTGCAGATGGACAGCATGCCTTTATTTTGTTTATTTTATGTGGTGCTAAGGATGGAACCCAGTGCCTCACACATGCTAGGCAAGCACTTTGCCACTGAGCTTCAGCCCAACCCCAAACTCTTAGTCTTATGCATTGTTATGTGAGATCCCATGTCAGTGAGTCAAACACTCTTTAAGCCCCCATAGAGTGACCTTTGAACAGAAAAGAAAAGACCATAGCCACAGTATATACCAGTTCAAGTAAGGATGAGTAGCACAGGTGCAATAATCTGTGTGTGTGGAGGGAGTACTAGGGATGATTTAATCCAAGGGCACTCTACCACTGAGCTATACCCTCAGTTCTTTTTTTTTTTTAACATTTATTTTGAGACAACTGATAAGTTGTCCAGGCTAGGCTCAAACTTGCATTCCTCTTGTCTCAACTTCCCAAATGGCTTTTAGACATGCACCACCACACCCAACAAGAACCTCATGGGGTGATGGGAATGGGAAAGACAGTAGAATGAATTGGACATAACTTTCCTATGTTCATATGTGAATACACAACCAGTGTAACTCCATATCATGTACAACCACACAATTGGTAAGTTATATGGCATGTATGTACGATATGTTAAAATTCATTCTACTGTCACACATAAAAAGAACAAATTAAAAAAAATTGAGGTATGGCTGCTTTCTGTTCCTCAGACTCCTTGTGCCAAGAGACCAGCAGGCAAAAAAAGGAAAAACTTCCTGACAGGGGTAATTGATCCTGGTTCTTTGGAAGAGACAGGGCTGCTATTACATAATAGGGTCAGGAAAGACTATGTTTGGCACCCAGGGCGTTCACTGGGGTCTCTCTCCATGTACACTTGTGCAATTTTGATGGAAAATGGACACATTCTGCAATATAGTTTGAAAGGGCATGGGGATTAGGAGATAAGTGGCCCTACCAAGTGAGTCCCTTAGATCAGCAGAGGGACTAGTTGAAAGTAAAGAAAATGTAGGGCTGGGGGAATAGCTCAGTTGGTAGAGTGTTTGTCTCGCAAGCCCAAGGCCCTAGGTTCAATCCCCAGCACCAAAAACAAAACAAAACAAAACAAAAAAACCTTTCAAGAAAATCTAGAATGGATAATAGAGAAAGGGAATGATGAATGATGAATATCTATCGTGACATGAAAGCTGGCTGCAGCAGTATGCACTATGGTTCATTCCACTTAATTCTTAAGTTTCCCAGAGAAAGACTATCAGCATTCTTGAGGAGCTATTCCCAGGTAGAGTAAACTCACTCTATGAACTGATAGGTCCAAGCTATGCAAAGGGGCGCATAGTTAGATACTTGTCCTGCCTTTAGAACTAAGGAACTTTCCCCCAAGTTTCCAGGACTCTCTTGCTGGGCATTTCCTTCAGCTGCCAAAGGGAACTGCCTTGCCTGACTTCATGAACTTTGCTAGGGGTAGTCTGCCTGATCAATGTGGCATCAAAGGTCCAGCCCCTTTTCCTTAGTTGGAGCTACTTCTGAAGAGTCATCCCAACCCTGTAGCTCCCTGTGGAGGTGTTGTGTGTGTGACCTTAAGCTTGATCAATTTCTTCCTCTGTTCAACACTGACTTTCCCTACCTCAGATGTGTTTTCTCTGAAAGCATTTCCCTAGAAACTTCCTGCAAGCAAATCTCTGTCTCAAGATGTTCCTTGAGAAACCTAAGTCACCTAAGATTCTAATCTTTGGGACCCAGAGAACAGGTCTCATCCTCCGAAGGTGATCTCCTGGCCACCTTTGTCTTCTTTCTATGCTCTGGTTCACTCCTCTGGTCCAGTAGAATGTTATGTACATCCTGAATCCTGGCTGCTGTCCATCAAATGTCCAGTTTATGTGCTTACTGAAGTAAGGCAACCTAAACAGAACTTTCAGGTATGGTCTGCAGGCTGAGAACGAAAATGGGACTGAGTTTTTCTTGGTTCTAGAGGGCTGGCTGCACCTGGCACCTGGGCTGAAGATATATAGAAATCCAGACTAAGGATTCTTCTTTCCCTTTTCCCACCCTCATTCCAAATCCCAGTTTGGAGGGTTCAGGAGCAGCAAGGCATAAGCAGTGTTACTGAGCTTTGCAGGTGATTATGAAGTGATATTAAGATGAAGAATCACTAGCTTGGTATTCACTTCAATCCAGCAACCTGGGAGTCTGTCTGCTTTTATTGGCAGCTTTGTCTTTTGACTCAGATGGAGCTGGCTGACAGCAAAAACCCTCAGTTTTATTCACACATGCTTTCGCTAAGCCGCCACTTCTCCACCCTGTCCTTGTACAGCCGGTGCCTTGGAGCCAAGCCCAGATCTCTCAGTGAAACTCTTTCACTTTACCTAGGAGGTCTGGGCTGTTGCTACTTTTGGTCTTGAGTCTATCTCCTGACATATTCCTGTCCTCATTGCTTCCTATTATACACAAAGTCAAGGGGCTTATCCTCTGAGGCTTTTCCCAGGTCCAGATGGAAAGGTGGACCAAGACAGGAATAAGGACAGAAGCAGTTGATTGATACTGAGGACATTTCCTATGTGCTATGAACTGTGCCCACCTTAAGAAGGACATCATCTAATTCATTTCCAACAGGCAGAAAAGATAAGTGATTATGTCCAAGAACCCATGCTGGGTTAGGTGTCATGCCCTTCCTGCCTCTACAACTCTCATCTCTATGTTGGTCATCTTTCAGAGGAAAGGGAGGAAATAAAGGTGACAAGCTTGGCCCTGCAGGTTGGAGAGAGATATTAAGAGCCAGAAATATCTTGAAATTGATGAAAAGTTTATCAGATCAGAGAGCATAGGCACTTTGCCAAGATCACACAGTAAACCTTAGCTCCAGTTGAGACTATAGTCTGAGTATCTTGAGGATGGTATTCAGTGGTCACTCAGCTACACCTCCAGGTATTTTGGATCCAAAATGGCACTGCAAGGGAAATAAACACAGGACTGATTCTTCTCCACTTTGAAGTTCCATATGGTTCCAGGGGTGCTCCTAGTGGGGTTTTCTCCTGCCTGAGGGATCAGGCCCACTGTGCCTGCTACCCAGCCTTGTCCCTGCCTGCACTCACTCTCAGCTCTCAGCATTGCAGAGGGTACTGGGATCCCCAGCTGGACATACCAATAACCAGCTCCATCCTTTCCTTAGCTATGGAGGCTGAGATGGTGTGAAGCTAGTGGGAAGCTGCTTATGATCTCATGCTGATTGGGGACAGTTGGCTTCAAGTCTATAGCTGGGAGCATCCCTGACAGCCTGCCATAGGAAGGTGAGTCTAATCCCTGATCCATACAACTTCTGGTAGGAGAAAAGCAAAATCAAAGAACAATTCAGTGAAGACACTTGGAGAAAGAACAGCATATATTAAGTTGCCCCTTGGCTGGGGATGTAGCTCAGTGGTAGAGCACTTGCCTAGCATTCATGAGGCCCTAGGTTTGATCCCCCACACCACAAAAATAAATATATAAAAATAATTGCCTCTTGGTATCTGTGGGGTATTGGCTCCAGGCCCCACTGTGGATACCAAAATCTAGAGATGCCCAAGATCCTTATATATTTGCACATAACCTGGCATATCCTCCCATGTGCTTTAAATCATCTCTAGATTACTGATGAGGCCTAAAACAACATAAGTGCCATGTAAATAGTCATTATACTGTATTGTTTGGGGAATAATGACAAGGAAAGCAAGTCTGTACATGTTTAGTTCAGATGCAATTTTTTCCACAATGTTATTTTTATCTGTGGTTGGTTGAATTCACAAATGCAAAATCTACAGATTTGGAGAACTGACTATATACTGAGGAAGAAGTAGTAAGAAACTGTGCCTCTTCTGCCAGTGTTTGCTAATAAATATAGAATAAACAAACTGGGTGCAGTGCTGCACATCTGTAATCCCAGCGACTCAGGAGGCTGAGACAGGAGGATTGCAAGTTCAAAGCCAGCCTTAGCTATTTAGCAAGGTCCTAAGCAATTTAGTAAGACCATATCTCAAAATAAATAAAATAAATAAAATAAAAAGAGCTGGGGATGTGATTCAGTGGTTAAGTGCCCCTGGGTTCAATCCCTGGTACCCCTTAAAATATATATCAGTAAACAAATATTCAAAATAATAATAATAATAATGTGTAGGCACTGTTAAGTACTTTGTATTTCTTATGTTATTTAATCTTTTCAACTCCCTCATGAGGCATTATTAACTCCGTTTTGCAGATGATAAAGACAGGGTGTAGAAAGATTCAGTATCACAAGATAAACCAGCTGGTAATGGCTGGGTCCTTAGAGTGTGAGTGTAGCTGGGAAACAGACCCCAGAGGATGTAGCAACTAAGCCATCTGAATACCAAAAGAGAAGCTCGCCATGGCCTGGGCACACACACAGCAGGCTCTGGAATCCCACTGTCCTCAGGCCAATTGTGGTATCAAGGAGGAAAACAACCTAATGGGACTCTTCCTTTGTTTGGCTGGTAACCGAGGTACCTGGAGATCTGAGTTCAATTTCTATAACTAAACTTCTCTGTTAAACAACTTGAGAAACCATAGCCCAGCGTCTTCACACAACACCTAACAAGTGAAAAGGAGAACTTGGGACCTGTTCCTGGGAGGCAGCAGTTGAATATAAGTTCTTATGGTCTTCTGTGGCCCGAAGCTCCCAAGCGCTGCAGCATGTGTGTCTCTGGGGATCACAAATGACACAGATCTTCCAGCAACTTCTCTGAAGATCAACTTCCCTGAGAGTTGTCTTTCCTGAGCCCACACCCTTTTCCCCAGGAGTCACCTCCCCATGCCACCCCAGTGTGCCCAGCAGGGGGCATCCTTGCCCTTCCACTGCCCACCCTGGGGGCCATTGCCTGGTGAGTCCTTCACCCATCTTAGCCTAGGAACCTAAAGCCAGTTTCCTAAACGGTATTTATGTGACTTCCCTGATTTTCTCCATACCTACTCTACTATTATTTACATATTTTTCTTTGTCAACATACATAAATCTTTTTTGTTTTTTGTTCTTCTTTGAGATGGTCTCACTGTGTTACCCAGGCTAGCCTCAAAATCCTGAATTCAAGTGATCCTAGTGCTTCAACCTCTTGAGTAGTTGGGACTACAGGTGTGCATCAAGTTGGGTGACTTAAATGTATTTTTAAAAGATAAAAGCCCTCTTTGCCAAAGGTCATCTAAGCTGCTCTGCTTGCTGCCTGGACTTCCCACACTCATAGGTCTGGCTTTGCAGGAAATGAGAGGACAAACCTCTCCCCCCCACACACCCCATGGAAGTCACAGGTGCGGTCTTAAGAATGGTCCAGGCAGCACCATGACTGAGTAAAGACGTGTGAGGCTTTTTCTATGAAGACAGGGCCTGAAATTGAAAGAACCAGAGTGAAGAATCCTGAAATGTTTGAAATGAGGGGAGTAGTTGTCCCTCACTCCCCCAGCCTGAGGGAGTGGGAGGGACTGTCTTTCCAGACAGAAGAGCAGACTGAGGGCTGCAGGGCAAAGAGGGAGGGGCTTTGTGCTGGGGCCAGATCCGCTGCAGGTGACAGGTGCAGGGGCTTTGGGAAAAGGCAGGGATTTCCCTTGCAAAATCCATTCAAACAGAGAAGGAACCTGATTCCAGGGAGAGAATCAGAACATGTGGGGAAACCTAAGGGGCCCCCCAAGACTGGAAAGAGGGAGTAAAGAGAGACCTTGAAGGGTTAGAGCACTGTTACCTGCAGGAGTTTCCAACCTGTTTTCCAGGAGGCTCAGTTGGGCCTTGCTCCAGGTTTCATCCCCCTGGTCTCGATTGCTTTTCTAGGCATTATTCCCATGTTAGGAATCCCCTTAGTACTAAGAGATTTTCTGGTTCTTATTCTCACTCAAGTGTCCTCGCTCTGCCCCAGCCCCCACCACCCCTTCTGTGCTGGTCCTGACCTGCAGAGGCAGTTCCTGGGCAGGGCAAGGGTCTCATAATTGTTAGAGGTAGCACTAAGGCCCCTGATGGGACCTAGGGCAGAAAGCCAGGCCTGAGAGGAAGGAAGTCATGGGTAGAGCTCCTTGCCTACCCATAGGGTGATAAGAGGAGTAGGTTAGGCAAGAGGAAGTGGGCTGGGGCTGAGCTGGGCTGGGACTGAACTCCCTGGGACAGGGGCAGTGAGAGAGTCATGCACCCTAAATAGGGCCCAGAGCCGAGCCTCTCCAGTCTGGAGGAGCCATCCTGCCACAGGGGCTGTCACCCAGGCCCCTGGCTATGCAGCAGAGGAAGAACAGCTGGTAGTAGTGCTCAGTGGAAGCTGTAGCAAAGGGTTGCTCCAAGCTGTGTGAGATGGTGGCTGGTGGCTGGTCAGTGAAGGCTGCAGGCCTCACAAGGCCCACAGGGAGTCTTGTGTGAAGGGCATGATTGCCTCACCTGGCCCTCATTTTCATGGAGAGGAAGCACTGAGAAAGAGGAGCTTGGTGTACTGCTAATTTTGCTTAATGTTTTGCTAACTTTGCTTATTCAAAACACTGAATCCCAGCTGGACCCAGTCCCCATCCCCACTGCCCACCTCCCAGGGTGATCCCACCCTCTAGGGACAGACCCCTGCTGGATTTCTCTTATGAACTCTTTGCACCCCCTCTTCAGTCCAAGACTGGTCAATACCATCCCCTCCAGGCGACCATATTGCTCTTTTTTTAGTCCTTTGGTCAAATCTGACAAAGGACAACTTCTGGGACTGAGAGGTCCTGGCTCCAGGCGACCAGACCGCATGACCTGCCTCTGGGTTTTGAGCAGCACAGAGAAGGAAGCCCTAAGCAGGAAGTGCTGAGGCACAGGGTGAGGGCGGGGGCTTCAAGGAGGGGAGCCCAACCTCCCTGGTCAGGAGCAGTGACTGCAGTCCCTTGCTGCAGGCAGGGTGGGAGGAGGCTGATTTACAAAGCAGATGGGCCTCTGACTGGAGTTCTGGGCCCTGCACCCAGCCACTGCCATCCCGTGAGCTATAAGAGCACCCAGACATCCAGACCAGCTCTGGGCGGGTGCCATGTAAGCCTAACCTGGCTCCCCCTCCTGTAGGCCTGACTTTTTTTTCTCCTGCCTGCTGTGTCTGCCCAGCCTCTCCAAAGAGGGACTCTTGGCACCATGTCTCTGCTGAACCCTGTCCTGCTGCCCCCCAAGGTGAAGGCCTATCTGAGCCAAGGGGAGCGCTTCATCAAATGGGACGATGTGAGTAGGCAGGGGCCTAGTCTGCTGGGGCTCAGGGTGGCGGGGGCCTGGTTGCTAGGGGGCTCTGCCTGGGGTAGATGGTTGGTTTATGTCTGCTAGGACCCAGGCGCCTGTGTGGTTTGGCCAGGCAGCTGACACAACTGCCGGGATAAACAAGCCTGGAGATGAGGGTGCATGGCCCTGGCAGCTGGGCCAAGGCTCATAGAAGTGGTTTCTTTGGTCTAAATCTGTCTTTCCCAAAGCCTGATGCCCCTCCCCTGCCCCGAGAAGAACAGGGCTTGTTGCTCCTGGCTTCAGCATCAGTAGGAAGAAAGTGTGTCCCAGAGCTTAGAGCCAGAAAAAGAGGTGAGCCAGCACTACCCCCAGCTTAGACACCCTGCTTTTGCTCCAGCAGAGGGCCCAGAGTCCCAAACCTGTCTTTTTCACCCCTCTCTATGGGATGTACTGGCCCTGTCCCATAGGAACGCTGCTCTCCCCTGAGCCACTGTGGGGTCTCCACAGAAAGCCCCTGGACCCAAGTGAGAACTGGAGGCTCCTTCTCCTAGGAGCCTGGGAAGGAATTGACTTCTGCTTCCTCTCATGGGCTCAGCCTTGCTCCATGACGCCAGCAGCATGTCTGCAAGGGAAGGGGAAGGCACTGTTGAGCTGTACCCCTGCTTCCACTGCATCTGCTCCTCCCAAAACTGGGACCTGCTTGCCAGCCTCTGGTCTTCCTGGACCCTAAAAACATTGCCATTGATCAGGGATTCTCTTGGGCCAGAGAGAATGATAATATAGGGACTCTCCTTCAGGGAAGGGAAGTTGGCTACTGGGCTGGCCAGCCTAAGAGAGTGTTGTTGGTCCCGGAAAAGAAATGATGGTTCGTCTCTGGAGGAGAGGGCCTTAGGTCTGGCTTGTCCAGCTTATGGGTGAGATGAGAAGATCTGGGCCTATGCCTTTCATAGGCTGAGGAATCTGGTCTTGGCTATGGGGAGGGGCCCTAGGGTGAGACACTTTCAATTTCCCTAGGAGTGTTGTGGTTCATGTGGCATGGTAGTAGCATGAGGATGGCATGTCCCAGGAGTCTGTGGAATGAGGGAAGTGGCTCAGAATGAAAAGTGATGTGGCTTCTCTCAGTTCCTCTGGACACTGTACATAACCTGAATGGGAAGAGGGTCACCATGGGTGGGGACCTGCTATGTGCCCTTCTCCCCAACCTGCACCTGGTTGGCCCCTTCCCCTTCCAAAGGTGGAACACTACATATTCCCTGGATCCAGACTTGTTCGAGCAAAAAGTTCCAAGCCTAGTAGCAGGGCATATGCCCCTGTGAAACATGCCCCTTCTCAGACTGCTTTCAGCATAGTTAGCAGATGGTAAGGGTATGTTGTACCATGTTGAAAAAGCACAATGCCTGGGATAATCAAATCCTGACTCCAGTCTCTCCTTTCTAGTCTCTCGCAGTCCCTCTAGACATAGTGGAGGGACAAGTTCTCCTCCTGGCTGTGTAAACAAACTCAGCTAGCCATGATACTTTCACCCTTAGGTAGTAGTCCAATGGTCATGATGGTCAAAACTTGGTTCTGTTTGAGAAACTACTTAGAATCAAAACTCAGATCTTGTTTATCATTGCACCAGGCCCTCCAGGAATGGTTTGGGGCACAGGTAGGGTGGCTGCAGAGTCTCTACATGGGGCAAGTGGTGAGATTCTCTTCTCTTCCTCCTCTTCCTCCAGGACCAGGTGAGGAAGGGGTAACAAAGTTCTTTCTTGAATGGTACTGACTACTGGCATAAACAGGGTCAGGCATTCTGAGCCTGACAGAGGTTTAAAGCATTTTTCCCCCTCTATTGGACCCTTTTAATAATTCTTGCAAGACCCTCCATTCTGAACTGAGGTTCTCTTGCTTGGGTCCCCTGACATCTCTATTTCAGGCAATTACTTCTTTAGCCCTTTGTGGACCCTTTCCCCTTCCATTCCTCACGGACCCACTCTGGACTCCAACAACACACTCTCCACTCTTGGGGCATAGACTCATTCGACACACCAGCATCTCTCTGATCTGCCTTGTACAAAGTCAGTGCATGTCACCTACTTGGTTTCCTGGTCAGGAGGCTGGTCCAGTCCATTATACCCCACAGTTGCAGGAGTCACAAGAGCTCTCCAAAGAGAGCTGAAACCCCTCCCTAAGTTTGAGGTGAGGGGTGAGGTACCTCAACCCTCCCTTGTGGGGGAAGGGACTAGAGCTTACAGCACTGTTTCCTTCAAAATTGCCTGTTGCAAAAATCTTTTCCCCAGACTCTAAACACCTCTGATCTGAGAACATTTCTTTGATAATTTCCTTTGTAAATTCTGCATTTGGTCTGTAGTAACTACCAAGCCTCATTGGAAACTTCAATTTTAATATATTGTTATATTCACATGCAAAGCCTGTTAAAAGGTAGCCTAGGTGCTCTGTGAATAGAACAGGGACTTAGAAGGTGAGACCATTCATGCATTCATTCACTTGCTCATTCAGCAAATCACAAGCTCAAGCACCAAGCACCAAGCTCATGGTCTAGCTCAGGCTTATTGCCCTGGAGTCCATCCGTTCCTGGAATTTCCCTAGATGTGCTTCTAGGTCAGTGAATACTAATGATTATAGCACACTTCAGAGAAAACTTTCCTGAGGGATGAGGTGTGGTCTGATTCTTGAAGGTATTTAAGGCTGAAGTGCTTCAGTTTTGAGGTGGGAAGGCACTTGGTGGCTATGGGGCCATTGACTGGGGACAGTCATGGATGGAGGATGGGTATGTGAGGAGTTAGGAAGCAGTTGGATTGTACAGGGTCTTGGTAGTGGGTTCAGGAATTAGGGTCCTTGATTCTCATTGTGTTAAGTTCTCCTAGGTGGAAGCAGGGAGTCTTGGGGACAGGCATTCTATCCCTTTACTGGAACCGTGATGCTTGAAAACATGATGAGGTGGGGAACAACCAGGACCTTGTTTGGGGTCTAGAGAGAACACTTCTATTTGGGGCTTAGAGGGGAAGCCTCTTGTCTTCTGGAAATGCTATCTCCAGCCCTCAATCCCTCCCATCTTAAGGAAATGCATTCGGATTCCTGGGACAAGCACCTTCTAGGAAGATGAACTCTGAACCCCTGCCCTGGGCCAGGGAAACTTTGCCTGAGGTCTCAGGACAGACCCCTTCTCTCTGCAGGAAACTGCAGTAGCCTCCCCAGTTATCCTCCGTGTGGATCCCAAGGGCTATTACTTGTACTGGACCTATCAGAGTAAGGTGAGGCAGCCCCTACCTACCAAGCCCCTGGGCTCTTGCTCGTCCAATGAGACCAACCAGACTCTTGATAGTATGGGGTAGAGGCGTGGATGCTGGGGAGTAAAGAATGGCCTGAAAGGGTGGTTCTGGGGGGTTCTATACAGGTAGAGTTGTTCACTCTGGGAGAGAGAATATAGTCATTTCAAACACGGCTGCTGCAGCCCAGTTGCTCCAACCTTAACATCCCCTAGAGAGACACAGGGGAAGGAAAAACAGCTGCTATGGAAGGGCTATGCTTTGCCAGTGGCTCTGGATTCCTAAAGGCTCAGAGGTCAGAGAAGAGCCTTGGTAATCAGGCAGAAGGAAGGAACAGCAGTGTGAAGAGATACTAGGATGCTGAGGAGAAGCTTCAAGCCATAGCTTCTGTGCCAAAGAAGGGATAAACTGAGAAGTAGGGAGGAAGGTCTTCATGATAGAAGAACCTAGTTGGTGGGAAGGGAAGGTTGGGGTCCAGGTGGCTTTAAGAAGCCTTGGTATCTAGAGAGGGTAGTTGGCCAAGATTTGAAGGGGTGTGGAAGCTCCTGGTTCTGTTTTTCATTCTCGTTCTGACCTTTTTGTCCCACATTCCTTCTTTGTTCTTACTGGGAGCTCCCTTCCAGGAGATCGAGTTTCTGGATATCACTAGCATCCGGGACACCCGCTTTGGGAAGTTTGCCAAGATTCCCAAGGTAGGTGGTCTCAGAGCGGCCTAGGCTCATCATGGCGGCCAGATCCATGGGGCAAGATCAGGAATCCCTGTGAAGATGAGAAGTCTGATCTCTGGAACAAAGGGAATAGTTCCTGGGCTGGGCAGCAAGGACCCAGCCAGAGCCAAGGAAGGGTGTGGCTGCTCCTGGGCTCACCTGGGCACCATGAGCAGAGATAGTGAGAGTGTGGGAAGAGAGGGGATAGCTCCTGTTCCCAGAGTACCCCAGACTGCCCAGGAGGTATTACTTACACCTATCCCCATACTGATTTGCCTATATTTGCCTAATGCTGGTAGGAAAATTAGAGGAAGGGATTAGAGGGAAGCAGGATTCCCTGACTCTGGGAGCTAAGAATCTATCTTCAAACAAAAGTGGCAATCAAAACACAGAACTCACACTGCCTTAGCTAATGTCCTCCTGTGGGCCTCTCATTTTTACCCTTTCTACTCCTTTCTACTGGAGTCAGGCTTTGGGGATGCCCAGGCCTGGTTCCTAGGATAGGGTAGGATTTTGCTCTAGTGGGCCACAATTCAAGTGGATGAGGGGGAGGGACAGGGAAGGCTTATTGGGGAGGGATGAGAGCATGCCTCCAACCCTCATCACTTGTAACAGAGCCAGAAGCTCCGGGATGTCTTCAACATGGACTTTCCAGATAACCACTTCTTGCTGAAGACACTCACAGTGGTGTCCGGCCCTGACATGGTGGACCTCACCTTCCACAACTTTGTATCCTACAAGGAGAACGTGGGCAAGGTGCACAGGGAATGCCTAGTCTGGGTCTTGACACCTGGGATAGCCTGAACTTCCTGAGAGACATAGGCTATGGTGTGGTCAGGGGCACCCTTGTGGTCATGGGCCTGACCACTGGGTTCTGTGGTCCTACAGGACTGGGCTGAAGATGTACTAGCTCTGGCCAAGCACCCGTTGACAACCAACGCCCCCCGCAGCACCTTCCTGGACAAGATGTAAGTGCCTGTCCACCTGGCCTTAGCTCTGGGGCATGCCTGCCCCCCACCCTGATGGGCTGCTTTCTGTTCCTCCAGCCTGGTGAAGCTCAAGATGCAACTGACCCCTGAAGGGAAGATTCCTGTGAAGAAGTGAGTCTCCCCAACTCCCTCCCCATACTTCAACCTAGCTCCCCAGGCCTTCTCTTTCCAGGCATGACTCCTCTTTGCCTGGTGCCTTTCTCTGCTTCTTCAGTTTTTTCCAGATGTTTCCTGCTGACCGCAAGCGGGTGGAAGCTGCTCTCAGTGCCTGTCACCTGGCAAAGGGGAAGGTGAGTAGTTCTCCACCCGCAGCCCATTCACCAAATTCTCACTCCCACGAGAGAACAACTTGGCTAAGAATGATGGAAAGTGGAACAGTGTAGAAATGGCCTTGCAGTGCCACCAATAACCCCCAATAACAACTAACCCTAAAGCCATTGGTTACTTATACTAGGCACAGATGTGGGACCAGGGCAAAAAGGATGAGATGCTGGGTTCAGAGCAGGTCAGTGTGTATCCCACACCTCTGGATGGCAGAGTTGGGGAGCAGCAGTTGATGGACTGTTAAGGGTCAGCAGTAGAAATGGTCAGTGTGTTTTCAGCCTGAAAGAGTGAGATAAGGTCAGCTAGGGCAGGAGGCTGCCTGCAGCCATCTGACAGCTCAGGAAGAGACTATTCTGCAGGGCTCTGGAGAGAGGACCAGAACCAAGGGTGGAGGCTGTCAGGACACAGACTTCAACTCAAGATAAAAATGAATTTTCCTCTTTCTTTTTCATTAGGTAATTAATTTTTCATTACAAGCTGCAAGCAGATTCACCCTGTGAGGTACCTTACGTGAATTACCAAAAGGGATCCCTCCAGGCAGATATAGCTCTGAGTCATATCTGGCCAGGGAAGTAGATCTCAGTCCTCTGTCCCCTTTGGCCATGTAGGTCATTACCTGCACTCCATGGAGTATTTTCTCTTAGTAAGAATTTAGGATATTATAAATAAATAAAATGAAGCCCCTGCTGGTCTCCTCTCTTTATGAATTCAGGAGGAGCTTTTCCCCCACAATCACATATCTGTGGAGTTGGTGACACCCAAGTGCAATTAATCACACTGGATTCAAGAATGGGGTGGGGGAGTGGTGGTCCTCACAGCCTGCACTGCTTGCCTGTGGGTGATCAACTCATCCACTCTCCTTTTCTCTTGCTTCCTGAATTAATTCCCACCTTCGCTATGTCCTCCTTATTTATCTGCTTTCCTTCAGTCCCAGTTGAGGCTATTGATCTGTCTTGGCTTGGAGCTGCAGCTGCAGAGGCAGAGATGAGCTTGGGGAGATCTCATCAGGCTCTCTTGCTCAGACCTTCTGCTCCAAACTAAGACCAATATTGGCTTTCCAGTGTGATCCTGAAAGACAGGATTAATTTTGTTGTTGTTGTTGTTCTTGGAGGGGAAAGGGGACAAAATACAAAGGCACAGAATCCATGATTACTACTAATTTCTTTTCTGCTTCTACTTCTATAGATTTGCCTCTCATGGACATTTCACATAAATGCAATCATACAGTATGTAGTCTTTGACATTGGGCTGCATTCAGTTAGCATAATGTTTTCCAGGTTCATCCATGTTGTAGCATGTCAGTACTTCATTCCTTTTTATTATGGAATTGTATTCCATTGGATGTATATATCACATTTTATTTTTCTCTTCATGAGTTGATGGACATTTTGTTTTTTTCCACTTTGGGGCTATTATGAATAATGCTGCTATGAACACTTGTGTACATGACTTTGTGTGGATTTGTTTTCAATTATCTTGGCTATATATGTATGGGTGAAATTGTTGGGTCATATGGTAACTCTATATTTAGCATTTTGAGGAACTGCCAGACTGTTATCTAAAGTAACTGCACCATTTTACAATCCCACCAGCATTGTACGAGGGTTCCATTTTTCCCACATCCCACCAACGCTGTTACTTTTATTTCAGCCATCCTAGTGGGAGTGAAGTGTATCTCATTGTGGTTTTCATTTGCATTTCTCCAGTGACTAATGATGTTGAGCATCTTTTCATGTGCTTATTGGTCATTTTTACATCTTCTTTGCAGAAAGATCTATTCATATCCAGTGTCCATCTTTCAATTGGGTTGTCTTTATTGTTGTTATTATCTCTTATCAGATATCTGCTTTGCAGTTTTTTTTAATACCATTCTGTGGATTTTCTTTTCACTTTCTTAATGGGGTCCTTTGGAGCACTAAAGTTTTAAATTTTTATGAAGTCCTTTTTTTCTTTCTTTCTTTCTTTTTTGGTCCCTTATGCTTTTGATGTTCCCAACTATTGTTGAATTATCTATTTCTCCTTGCAGTTCTGTCAGTTTTGGCTTCTTGTATTTCAGAACTCTGTTGTTAGGTACATACATGTTTATATTCAGACTACTTATTTTTTTAATTTTTAATTTTTAGTTGTAGATGGACACAACATCTTTATTTATTTATTTTTTATGTGGTACTGAGAATCAAACCCAGTGCCTCACACATGCTAGGCAAGTACTCTACCACTGAGCCACAACCCCAGTCCCTCAAACTACTTCTTTTTGTAAAATTTCCTTCCCTTTTTTAAAAAAGAAAAATGTAGCCTCCTGCTCTGGAAAACAGTCACTCACTTCTCACTTCTTCTCCTTGCCCTGGTCATTCTTAGTTCCAGTCCTATTCTAGCTAAGGAACTAGCCATTGTCCAAAACCAGAGTCAAAGTAAACTAGCTAAGCATGCTATCTGATCAGTAATCAGGGCTTTTCTCAAAGGTGCTGAGGATGTCAGTTCTCTGTCTAATTTGAGTACCTTCTCTGATCAAGTCACCTTGCCCAGAACTGGGCTTAGGTTTTGGGTCTTAGCTCTGAGTAGGTGGGGACAGAGATAATAAAGTGTCTGTTCCCTCAGAATGATGCTATCAATCCTGAGGACTTCCCAGAATCTGTCTACAAGAGTTTTCTCATGAGCCTCTGTCCTCGACCAGAAATAGACGAGATCTTCACTTCCTAGTGAGCTTCTTGGGCTGGGCCCCGCTTGGGGAGGAGTGGTGGCTGGCAATTGCCTCCTCCCAATTGCCCTTTTGGGAATCAGGAACCTTCACTGGAGAAGTGGGTTATCCAGCATCCAGGCCCAAGGGATATGGACCTGTGCTCTTCTCTCTGGTCTGCAGCCATGCTAAGGCCAAACCCTACATGACCAAGGAGCACCTGACCAAATTCATCAACCAGAAACAGCGTGACTCTCGGCTCAACTCCTTGCTGTTCCCACCAGCGAGACCTGAACAGGTGCAGGGCCTCATCGACAAATATGAACCCAGTGGCATCAACGTGCAGAGGGGTGAGGACTAAGGGCCTGCTTCCCCTGGCAGCTGGACTGAGCCCTGGCAGCTGTCCTGCCCTGGCAGCCAGGATGCAGCCCTGATAGCTATCCTCTGTCCCCAGGCCAGCTGTCACCTGAGGGCATGGTCTGGTTTCTCTGTGGGCCAGAGAACAGTGTGCTGGCCCAGGACAAGCTGCTGCTCCACCATGACATGACGCAGCCTCTCAATCATTACTTCATCAACTCCTCACACAACACCTACCTGACAGGTGGGCCCTGGCAACCTGTTGCTGACCTCTCCTTTGGACAGGGCCTGCTCCCATTCCCTAGTTCATCTGCAGATGTCATCTATATGCCACTGACCCTGCCAATAAGACAGATCATGATGGGGAGTGGGGGCTTGCCTGCCCTTGAGTGATGCCCCTGCCCCTTCCCCGTCCTGGCTCAGCCGGCCAGTTCTCAGGCCTTTCCTCGGCTGAGATGTACCGCCAGGTGCTGCTGTCTGGCTGCCGCTGTGTGGAGCTGGACTGCTGGAAGGGGAAGCCCCCTGATGAGGAGCCCATTATTACCCATGGCTTCACCATGACCACAGACATCTTGTTCAAGGTGAGACTCTGGGTGGAGGTGGTAGCAGTGGCAGTTGGGAAAAGCCTTTTTGAGGCTAAGAGAGTGAAGCTAGACAGGAGGAATTCTGGAAAGCTTCAGACCAGTGTGGAGACTACAGGGACAGAGGGGATGGGGGGTGTCAAGAGAGGCCATCAGTCTTATGTATGTATTGAGACTGGGGAGTGAGGAAAGGTACCATGGGGAGGGGCAGCCAGAACACTGACCTCTCTGCTGAGTCCCCTTCTCCTCCAGGAAGCTATTGAAGCAATTGCAGAAAGTGCCTTTAAGACCTCTCCCTATCCCGTCATCCTGTCATTTGAAAACCATGTGGACTCGTGCGTATCCAGGCCCATGCAGCTTCATTCTCTACCTGGTTCCCAATCTCTGCTTGCAACTGCCTCCCTAGCTGTCCCCAGCCTCTAGCCATCAGTCTGGCTCTCTCCCAGATCTCAACAGTTTCCTGGGAACCCTAGATTCTCCAGCCTGTGGCCCTGCCCCCCGCACCTCCTGGGCCCCTGAACTGGGTCATCTAGGGAAGAAAAAGATGGACAAGAGGGTGGGGGCTGAGCTGTTGAACTCCCATTCTCACTTCTGCTTCCTACAGACCCCGCCAACAGGCTAAGATGGCTGAGTACTGCAGGACGATGTTTGGGGATATGCTGCTCACAGAGCCCTTGGAAAAATTCCCAGTGAGTGAAGTCTGCTGTCAGGCCTCTGGGCCTTGGGACAAATGGGTGCCAGGTTAGGGAAGTGGTGTCTCCAAAGACACTGGGATTCATTTGGCTGGATTGTGAGGCTCGGATCCTGTCATCTACCAAGTGTCAGGCACTGTGCTAAACTCTAAGGTATATTATCGACCAGTTTTTTTTTTAACCCTCTAGTGATGGGATGGGCAAGTGACCAGGCCATCACACCAGTGGTTGTTATGGGGGTGCCTGGGGCATACCTGCTCTGGTCTTAGGGGATCAGGGAAGGCTTCCTAGAGGAATGCTGGCTAAGCTGGGACCTGAAGAACACAACAGGTTTAACTCAGTGAGAGTGGGGAAAGGGTGTTCTAGGTAGATGGAGCAGGTGAAAGAGGACAGCATTGCTGGGAACAGGGATAAGTTTGGCCAGGTAGGAGTTTAATACAAAAGGGCAGGGGTGAGAAGTGACGCAAGGAGAACAGTGGATGGCAGAGGGAACATGGCTTGGCATTGGGGAACTCAGTGTATACCCCTCCCCTCTACACAGCTGAAACCAGGCATCCCTCTGCCCAGTCCTGAGGACCTCCGGGGTAAGATCCTCATCAAGAATAAGAAAAACCAGTTTTCTGGTTCAGCAGCCCCCAGCAAGGAGCCTAGTGGGGAGGCTGAGGGCAATGGCCTGCCCAGGGCCCCAGTGGGCGAGGACACAGGTAAGTTAGGTGAAAAGAGTGGGGTGGGGCCCAGGCATCTGGAGTAGGAGAGGGTCAACGCCTGGCGGAGCCTGCCAGTGGGTGCTGACAGAGCTGTGTATGGCAGTGTGTGCTGGTGAGGAAGGGTCTGAGCTGGAGGAGGAGGAGGTGGAAGTGGAAGAGGAAGAGGAGTCGGGAAGCCTGGATGAAGAAGAGATGAAGAAGATGCAGTCAGATGAGGTGTGTGGGGACATCCCAGCCCCTCTGCCATCTTCTGCTGCACAGCCCTCTGGATGGGGCACAGAGCTGTAATCTGGCCTCCGTACTATCCTCTTCTCCGCACTCCCCTCTGCTCCCTAGGGTACTGCAGGCCTGGAGGTGACGGCTTATGAAGAGATGTCCAGCCTAGTTAATTACATCCAGCCCACCAAGTTCATCTCTTTCGAGTTCTCTGCCCGTACGTTAGCATGGGGCTGGGGGTGAGGGGAGGACTGGTCAGGTTCAGGAGAAGGTGGTCCTCAGACCAGTGCAGCTTGATGGGTGGGGTTGGAAGAAGGGGAATTTCCCCTTTCCTTGGATTTTGGGCCCTGTCTATAAATATCCAGTCAAGGAGTCAGGCAAAGCTTATTTAAGTGGCAGTGGCTCCCAGTCTCCCAGCACTGTAGAGAGGAACTTGGCAACAAACAGAATGTTCTGGAGTGTGTTGGTGGCAGGCAGGTTGTTGTGACAGGTCACCTCAGTCAAGGCCTGCCTAGGGCTCCTGCAGTCTTCTCTGGGTTTTGTGGCTTCAGGGTTGAACTGCAGCCAGGGCTGGCCCAAGTCCAGAAGTCCTGGCCCTGGGGGATGAGACATCCCGGGAGCAGGCAGAAAGTAGAGAAAACTGCCCGTGCACACTGCCCTGTTTACCCTTCCCATTTTGCATACACCCCACTGTTTTCCATGATCTTCTTGGGACCCATGCCCAGCATGTGCCTCTCGCCCTCTGTACATGCCCCCAACATGAGCATCTTTTCCGAAGACTTCTGTGCACAGTTGGGCCTCTTCAACATTGACTCCTCATCTCTGATGGCACAGCCTGCACCCCCATCCAAGCACACCCATGGCATACACCATGGTGAACACCTCTCTTCCATGTGTTCAGCTATTGCCTACGTGCCTCACTCCCTGTGCACATCACGGCATGTGCTCATGCTTTGCATGTGCACAGAAAAGCATGTGCATGCAACATGCTCAGGCATACTCCTGACACACTAGGCTCAGAACAAATACATTCCCCACAGCCTCTTGAATCCACACATGCAACCCTCTCTCTCTGGGACTGTGACACCTTTCCCATCCCTATGCTTGTCCACTGTAAAGACCTTTTACTCCAACACACAGTTCCCTATACATTTCTTCCAGAGGTCAGTCCCTAAACTCCCAGGTTTCCATGGAAATGCTGGGTTAGAGGCATCTCTGTGTTGAAGGGATAGACAAACATGGACTCCCCTCTCCCTTTCTCCTCTTCATAGAGAAGAACCGAAGTTATGTCATCTCCTCCTTCACGGAGCTCAAGGCTTATGAACTGCTCTCCAAGGCCTCCGTGCAGTTTGTGGAGTATCCTTGAGGCTTTAATAAGCTGGGGGGGGGGGGGCTCTGAAGGGAGGTTTGGGAACGGGACTCTCTGTGTAGGCTGTTGGGTCCTTTTGGTGGAGCAGCCTTGGCTGGGCTCCTATACTCAGAGGCAGCTACAACAAGCGCCAGATGAGTCGCATTTACCCCAAGGGCACTCGCATGGACTCCTCCAACTACATGCCCCAGATGTTCTGGAATGCTGGATGCCAGATGGTTGCCCTCAACTTCCAGACGATGGGTGAGGAACTCCCAGCCTCTGAGAACTCTCTCTGGGGCCCTGCCTATTTTACCTTCACCCCTCCCTGGGGGTCTTAGGAACAGACACTGTGTCCGATACGCTTGTTTTGGCTCTGGGAGCATGCCAGAGCACTTGGGGGTGTGAATACATTGGCTCATGCCAATGCGGTTGCTCGTGTGTGAACAAGTATGTGAAGAAACCAAGGGGCTGGCTTGGGTTCTGGACACTCTGCCTGGCTGTGTCTGTGGGAACCCCTGCTTCACCTGCCCCAATGCCCACTGTGAGCTTGCAGCCTGGTGGAATTATTGCTTCTTGCTGACCAAAGGTTGTGGACCCTTCCTGAGAGATCAGACAACCCAAGGAACTAGGCTGAAACCCAATCTCCCCATTCTCAAGACAAGAAAGGCTGGGAAGTGCAGGAGACAGGGCACAGACCAGGGCCAGGCCTTCCTCACTGTGTCTCCTCACTTCCCCCCAGACCTGCCCATGCAGCAGAACATGGCACTGTTCGAGTTCAACGGGCAGAGTGGCTACCTCCTCAAGCATGAGTTCATGCGCCGACTGGACAAGCAGTTCAATCCCTTCTCGGTGGACCGAATTGATGTGGTGGTAGCCACCACCCTTTCTATTACGGCAAGTTCAGAGGTGGACAAGTAGCTGGGAGGGCTGAGGTCTTTAGGAGAACGGCCCAGGAGCCCACCCCTCTACCCCCCAGACCCCTCCCCTAATATCTGGAAGACTTCAACCCAGCCAGTTCTTGCAGTAGCAAGTTGCCTTGGAAACTGCCTCCTCCTCAGCACTGGAGGCTGCCTCTTGGTCCCCATGGAAACCATGGGGAAGGGCTGAGGCTGAGGTGGGGGAGGGGAGAGAGTGGGCAGAGCAGGCCAGAGCCCAGGGGGAGGTGGGGTGCACACCTCTTCTCTGAATGCTGGGAGCACCTTGGTCCTCAGAGCTCAGCTGTAACCCTTGATCCACATGGCTGCTACTCCGTGGCCAGAACTGAATGGGGCTCTTCACAAGAAGGAATTCTTTAGTGTAAGGAGCCAGAGGCCTAGGTACTTAGGGAAGAGCCTGGGTGGGGGATCTGATGCTGGCTTCCCCTGGGTCCCCATTCCCAGGTCATCTCTGGGCAGTTCCTGTCAGAACGCAGTGTGCGCACCTATGTGGAAGTGGAATTGTTTGGTCTTCCAGGGGACCCCAAGAGGCGCTATCGCACCAAGCTGTCACCCAGTCCCAACTCCATCAATCCTGTGTGGAAAGAGGAGCCCTTTGTTTTTGAGAAGGTGAGGGTAGGGCAGGGCAGGGACTGGGGTCTGCCCCTAGTCCTTGACCTCTGTTTATAGATAAGAGGAAATAAAGGGGTCTCCTTGATCTCCTCCTCCTCTCCCTGCCCCTCACCTGTACCCTCCTGAGTTTCAAGAGTCCCAAACTCAGATTTACAAAAGCTTGCTTGGCTGGCAGTTGCGTGCGTGCGTGTGTGTGTGTGTGTGTGTGTGTGTGTGTGTTGGTGGGGGGCAGGGGCGTTCATGTGTATATGTTAGAGGCAAAAATGTAAACTCTCAGTTCAGGGCTCAGGAACCTGGGCTCAGGATCCTGGGAATCTTT
Organism: Spermophilus citellus; assembly: GCF_964194105.1. Classification (NCBI taxonomy): domain Eukaryota; kingdom Metazoa; phylum Chordata; class Mammalia; order Rodentia; family Sciuridae; genus Spermophilus; species Spermophilus citellus. Next base: position 138,536,902 of record NC_138185.1, read on the forward strand.
TGCTCCTGTTGAACACCAGTTGCAAAGTTACTAAGAATTTTCTGCCCCAGGCTCTCACAGCCCTGGGCTGCATCTCCAGTCCTTCACTCTGTGAGACCAGTCTTGGCATGAACTGTAAGGATATCTATGTACGTGACTGAGGGTGCTCTCTGTCATCACCATATCTGGTAACACCTGCCATGTTCTCACACTGACATTAAAACTTCTGGAGCCAGAGAGGCGGGCAGCTGGATTCCCCTGTCCCCTCCCAGCCTGACCTGTCCCAAACCCTCCCTAGATCTTAATGCCTGAGCTGGCTTCCCTCAGGGTGGCTGTGATGGAGGAAGGCAATAAATTTCTCGGCCACCGCATCATCCCCATCAACGCCCTGAATTCTGGTAAGGAATGTGTTTTCTTTTTTCACTCTTTCCAGGGGTCTGCATCAGGGGCCAACCACAGGTGGGACAACTTTAGGGAGGAGGCCCTGAGACCCTACCTAGCTTCCTCATGTTATCAGCTCTAAGGAGTGGGATAGGAATGGTATCTCCCCAGGAACCTGACAGGTGGAAACTCTGTCACCTAACAGAATGTTCATGATTTTCTGGAACTACTGGCATAGTTTTCTGAGCATCTGACACTTATGGAGACTTAAAATGTGCTAAGGGCTTATAACACATTTTAACTCAATCCTCACAATAACCACATGAGGCAGACACTATTATCCTATTTTGTAGATGAAAAAAAAGTCTCAGAGAGTTAAGTAACCTGCCCAAGGATGCACAGTCAGGGAGGTGTAGTACTAGACTCAGAAGTGTCTCTCTGATCTTAAAGCCAGAAGTCTCAAGTGCTGGACTTTTTGTATGTAGTACTGGACAGGAATGGGCTCTGGCTCACTGTTCACCCCACTCTATCCAACAGGATATCACCATCTGTGCATGCACAGTGAGAGCAACATGCCCCTCACCATGCCTGCGCTGTTTATCTTCCTGGAGATGAAGGACTATGTACCTGACACTTGGGCAGGTAGGAAGCCCATGACATGCTAGGAGACCCAGACTATCCATTCCTTTTCCTCCCATTAACCCAGCCTCAAAAGTGGAGTAGTACAGGGGCTCCTGGGGTAGGTGAGGACAGGGGAGGCTTCCAGGTCCATCTTCACACACACCATGTTGGTAATGCCGTATGCTCCCAGATCTCACCGTTGCCCTTGCCAACCCCATCAAGTTCTTCAATGCCCATGATAAGAAGTCTATGAAGCTCAAGGAGGCCATGGGAGGTGTGCCTGAGGTCTGTGTTGCCTGGATCACTGCCAGGGACCCCCAGGAGCTTTACCCCCTCTTTGGGAGGTTGGAGTAAAGGTAAAGTACCCACTTCAGGAAAGAGGGCTATTGAAGCCACCTTTCTAACTCACTCTCCCTATGCAGAAGCCCTTCTCATCCATAAGTCCAGTTGCTCACCAAGTAAATGGAGCATCATCTGCCCCAGCAAGCAACGGGTCAGCAGGTAGGCACTTTGGGGTCTGATTACCTTTTGGAGGGGCCTCCACCTCTAGGACTGCACCTATAGGCCACAAACGATGGGGATTTTCACCTGGGGAGGGAAGGGCTGAAGCCTCAAGACTGAGAAAGTACACTGCAGGGGTGCCCATACTGCGACCCTCAAGGAGCAGGGAAGAGCCTAGTTGAGCCAAGGGATGCCCAGGGCATCTGCCAGTCCATCCTGTGCTCTTACAGCAGCCACGGCCAGGGCCAGGGAGGAGGCCCCCAAAGAAGCTGTGGGTAAGACCTGCTGAGCTCCTTCCTGTGTTCTTGGGTATAAACCCGGGGAGGACTTGGGGCTCCTGGGGGTTCAGCAGGCCCCCAGGGGCGGTCTGAGTGCCTGTGCACCTCATCCGGGCCTCCGCAGAGCCGCAGACCACTAGCCCCGAGGAGCTGCGCGAGCTGAAGGGCATCGTGAAGCTGCAGCGGCGGCACGAGAAGGAGCTTCGGGAGCTGGAGCGGCGAGGCGCGCGGCGCTGGGAGGAGCTGCTGCAGCGCGGTGCGGCGCAGCTGGCCGAGCTCGGGCTGCCCAGCACTTGCAGCAAGCTCCGCCCGGGAAAGGGCTCCCGCAAGAAGAGGTAAGCGCAGCGGCGGGCGGCATGCCTCTCTCCATGAGCCACCACCCAGGACTCAGGGCCTCTTCCCACATGGCCTCTGCAGGACCCTGCCCTGCGAGGAGACTGGTGGGGCTGCCCGGGGTGAGAGCACTGAGGACGCAGACTCACGTGTGCGGGAACTGAAGGACAGGCTGGAGCAGGAACTACAACAGCAGGGCGAGGAACAGTACCTGTGCATTCTGAAACGCAAGGAGCAGCATGTGGCTGAGGTGCCAGGCAGGGGACAGAGCACAGTCCAACCAACCTCACCCACTCCCAATCAAGGGCTTCTCACTGAGCCCATGCTTCCTTCCCCGCAGCAAATGGCTAAAATGATGGAGCTGGCCAGAGAGAAACACGCTGCAGAGCTGAAGACCCTCAAGGAGAACTCAGAGATGTATGGCTGCCTCCTTTGCACACCTCTCCCTGCTGCCCAGCAAGGGCTGGGCTGCAAAACATCTCCCTCATGCCTGTCTTCCTGCAGTGACACCAAAGAGATGAAGAAAAAGCTGGAGGCCAAGAGGCTAGAGAGAATCCAGGCCATGACCAAAGCTGCCTCTGACAAGATGGCCCAGGAGAGGTGAGTCTTGGAGGGGAGGCCCAACCCTGAGAAGACTCCACTCCCGGTAGGGGAAAAAAACCCACAAAACTCCCTACAAGTGGATCCTAATTCACTTCCCGGAGATATGCCTCTTCCTTAGCTCCTGAAGAAGATCCCACCTCTTTCACCTCCAATCAGAAAGTGTCCTTAGGCAAAACACAGATGCCAACACTACTTGAGCAGAGAGGAGCATTGGAGGGAAAATCAAGCATGCAGAGAGGGAGGTGAAGCCTTGGGACATCAGCCTGTCCATTCTGGCAGCTCTGCTCCCCACCTGTGCTTCCCGTGGATGCCCTGAAGGACATTATGTTTTAAGAGGAAGTTGTCCCACCAGAGAGCCCCAGGGCTCCAGTGACCCCCTCTATCTCCCTTGGGTTCCCAAGGTTGCTCCTCTGCTTGTTCCTGGCCCTCTGAAGTTCTCATTACCTATACCCTGAGAGTTCATCCCACCTTCCTTTCCACAGGGGCCTCCTCCCCTTTCTAAAATTCCCATTATACTAACAGGCTGAAGAGAGAGATTAACAACTCCCACATCCAGGAAGTGGTGCAGACCATCAAGCAGGTGTGTAAGGGTTGTGTCCTTCCTAAACACTCTCTTGATAGATGAGAAAGGGGTAACCATAGGCCTTTCCTTTGCCCTTAGGACATGGTGCCACCCAAAACTGTCCGTGCAACCGGGGATGTGAGGGGGCATCCCATCTGGCTTGCGTGTGGAGGCTAGGGTACCAGCTTAAAGGGCTCTGCCTCCAGCTGGCTTCCCTAGGTGGAGATTGTAGGAGCTAGCTGGCCGGGGAGGTGTGTGAGGGGACCTCCCGAGATACCAAGGAGAGGAAAGAGGAAGGAAATCCCTGCTAAGATTGGACCCAAAGCTTCCCTGGGGATTGCCAACCACAGAGACAGAGCAACCATGGACCGTGTCCTGACCTTATACCAGGCTGCATGCCAGGTGCTTCACAGGAGCTATCTCATGTAATCCTTCACAATCCTGTGAGCCAGGTGCTATGAGCTCATTTTACAAATTGATAAAAGTGCCCAAAGGTTAAGCAACTTGTCTCAAGTCTTACAGCTAGTTAGCTGGGATTAGAGCTGGATTCTAACCCAGGTTGCCTGCCTGTGCCACCCTGATTCCCTGCCTCTCACTACACCCAGATGACCGATACCCTGGAGCGGCACCAGGAAAAGCTGGAGGAAAAGCAGGCAGCCTGCTTGGAACAGATCCAGGACATGGAAAAGCGGGTAACAGGACCACTGGCTTGGTTCCAGCAGAGATGGATAAGCTCCAGGGTGGGAAGGGGCCCTGTTCCTGGAGGAAACTCTGGGAGAGTCAAGGAAAGGGAAATGTGGTTCCTCACCAATGGGTCACAGACTTGTTTTCAAGGGATCCCAAAATGCTTTCAAATGAGGCAGCTCTGCAGATCTCTTTGCTTGATCCCTCTCCTGAGAGACTCCCTGATAGGCTCCACTACCCATCCCCCCAACTCCCAACCTAGTCTTCTGGAAGCTCTGAAGAGACCAGGCATCTCCTTGTTCCACTGTCCAGAGTAGGGAGTGTGGACAGGGCCCCTTCCTGAGCCAGGCAGTGATCCTTGCTGTCCCCACAGTTCAAGCAAGAGGCATTGGCGGAGTATGAGGCCAGGATGAAGGGCCTGGAGGCTGAGGTGAAGGAGTCGGTGAGGGCCTGCCTCAGGGCCTGCATCCCCTCTGAGGCTGAGGACAAGCCTGAGAGAGTCTGTGAAGCCTCCAAGGAGCCATGTGGCCAGGACCCACTCACAACCATGGCAGACATCCAGGAAAGCCGCCTCTGATGCCCCCATTCCTTTGGGGGCATTTATCAAGGATGTTCAGACCTTTCTGTAGGATATGCGTCCATCCCCCAGGAGAAAAAAGCTCCAACACCTTAAATTGTAGGAAGCCAGGGTTCCCTTGCATGTTGCAGCCCTCTCCTCAATAGCCAGGCTAGAGGAGAGGCAGGAATCAGGTCCCATCAGAGCAGGGGCCCAGCTGAGGCCTAAAAGTCTTCTCCAAGCTGATTTCCTACTAGATATTCTTTCCCTCACTTCTTGATGAGTGTTATTTATTTGTTGACTATGGACCAGGAGGTGGGATCCCTGGCTACATTTTACCTTTCCTAGTGTGCAACTGGTGCTGTCCCACTTGGAATTCAGTTTTCTCTCTTGGAGGGATGGACCTGCCCACCTGGAACCTCTACTCTTGCATCTGTGGTTCAAGCAGGACCAAACCCCAACCCCTCCTGCCACAATGAGGGCACTAGGCTTCTAGGCCACATCTTGAGTAGGTAGTGTGTGGTCAGCTCCACGAGATAGAGCCTGTTACTACCTTAAGAATCCCTGGAGACAACTGTTTCCAGAAAGTTCCTGCCCTTATTTCCTGATTTGGGGAACAGGAGGCTGACAGGCAAAAGCTACCTCAGCAGACTGGCCCTCAGCTGCTGAGATACGTGGGGCTGGGGCTGCTGTTGAGAATGGAGGTTGGCCTCCTGGGCTCCTACCCTGAACCTGGCTCACCCCTTTCCCTAGACCTGGGGTGGGTACTTCCTACCATGCATTCCACTAAGGTTGCCTGACAAGGTCAGCATCATTTTCCCTTCTGAATTTGTGGTTTATTTATTTTTCTCCTTCCTACTCCAACTAAAGAACCATGACCCAACATTTCCTGCCTAAGCCTGGCCTCTGTTCTCCATCTAGGAAATGGGGGATATGGGAGTGGAGTATTCTTGAAATGAAGTTGGCTGAGGAAAAAGAATTCCTTGGAAACTGAACCCAGGGTGAGGTCCCTTCCAAAGCCCAGTGGAATGGCCCTGCCTCTGGGCTTAAAGAGGAGTAACTTCCCCTTCTTGCTGGCCTGATGCCACAATCACTGGAAAATCATGTCACTCCCTCTTCATCCCCACACAGATATGGCACTTCTTGTCTCCACCCTCAGGACTGGAACATGAGGGCCTAGTGCAAAGGTGCCTAAAGTTTTAGGCCACCTGGACCTCTTTGGGAAGACCTAGAGTGGCCAGATGCATAGCCCTGTGGCAGCTGTATTTGACCCCCAAAAAAATTGTTGCAGAGGGTGTGTGGGAAGCCACTCTCTCTACAGCACAGTACCAAATCCCAAATGGGACAGGCTATGGCTTGGGAGAAGCAGGGTGGGGGGTGATGCTGGGAAGAGGTTGTTTTCTTAATAGAGTTACAGCAGTGTCATTAGTGGTGAGCACCTGTGTCTCTGGAAAGTAAACAGGGGCACCCTCCCCCTTCCCATCTCTCTAAGGGCCTGGCCTCTGGGGTCCCACCTATCCCAGCTGCAGGATAAGAATGGAAGACTGCTCATTCACAGAACCCCTGGCACCGACCAGCCAGCAGACATGCTGGGTACAATGGGGGTAGACACCTATCCTGCAGGGCAAAGCCCTGACTTCAGTCCTCCAGGCAGGCAGCCACCCCATCTCTCCTCTCCTCTCCTCTCACCCCTTGGGGAAGAACCTCTGGATGAGGATCCAGGCCTAGAGGAACTCATTGAGCCAGGCACACAGGCATTAGCCAGAGCCAGAGCCAAGATAGCCAGTCTTAGCAATTGAAGGTGACTGCTCAGGAGAGACTGGTGCCCCCTTGTAGTTAGGAAGCCCAAGAATGGGGAAGGGGATGCAGTCTTTCCTCCTGGAGGGATCTCTGCACAGCTTTTCATGAGGCCAGACCTAGATACCCACTTCCCTGATTTCTATAGTCTATAAAAAAGGGCAGGAGGTAGGCAGGCTGAACATCTGGGCAAATGCAATCTCTGGACCCTAGAGATGAATTAACATCAGGGGATATGCAAAGGAAGAGTTGATGTCCTCCCTCTGGCACTGCAGCAGGTGAAGGGCACTGGGTTCCATCCCTGCTGTACATCTGTGAGGCTAGGGTCAGGTTCCCTTGTCATGTCTGTCTCACCACTGCACAAAGAAAAGGGTCCCTACCTATTGCCCAATCCCCTTGCTGACTCAGTGCCAGATCCCCTGCTGACTCACCCACCCCCTGTACCTCTGGCAGTTCTCTGGATCTCCCAGACACGTGCTACCAGACCCAAACCTGCCAAGCTAGTGCAACGTGACAGGGTGAGGGGGCTGGTGACACTTGAGGAAGAAAGAAGGGGGGGCCTAGGAGAGAGGGCAGTTGCAGACAGAGTGACAGACTTGCAGACTGAGGCTCCTCTGGGAGGAAGACTTTTGACAGCCTGAGGCCTGACAGCGGAGAGGTTGGGCAAGTGGGAGGGGAGGGGGTGTGTGGAGTGCCTGCCTGCCCGCTGCCTGCCTCAGCTCCTTCTTCTGTCAGGCTTCAGCTCTCAGAGCGACAGCTTCTAATTCTGGCTGCTGGTGCCTCTATGCTCTGCAGCAAAGTCTCAGCTTTTTTCAGCTTTGCTATTTCTTTTCTGTTCAGAACATACTGAGCCCATAGGAAAGGAAGTCAGAGCAGAGGCTCCAGGACCTGAGACCTGGCACCACAACCCATCCCACTGTAGGCCTGGCTGGGTCAGCCATGCCATCTGGGGCCAATGGAACAGGCTGTACCTTCCAGAGAGAACCAGCTCAGGCAAGGTGAAACCCTAAAGTGGCCTTGCTGCAGCTCCTCCTCTTCCCTGGATCTGTCTCCATCCACCACAGGGAACTGAGGTATAGAAGAAGCTGAGTTGGCTCAAGGAGGCTCAGGAAGGAGGGGCCTGGCTCTTTAGGACCCAGTGCACCTCCTTGGTGCAGGCTTTCTCCTGCTTCTATTCTCCACTTGGGGGTGGGGGAGTACACAGCCTGACCTATCACACATAGATTCCAAAGGTACCCCTTTCCCTGACCCTGGAAGCAGACAGGAAGGAAAAAAGCCATTTTCCTTATGCTGTTGAAAAGGGAAACTGAGTCCTAAAGAGGGGTGGGGGAGCCTTTCCTCTGCTGAGTAAAGAGGGAAAGCATCCCTGCCTTACTGAGGCTGGAGAGTCTTGCTTGGTATGGAGTGAGGGGAATACTGGGCTTTAAGGGTTTCCATGCAGTGCTTTTCCATATACTTGTTCCCTGCTCTATTGTGGAGCAGATAGAGCTGGCATTAGCATCCTTTTGCAAACGAAAATGTGAAGGCCTGGGGTCACCCTACTAGCACATTCCTCTAGGCTGGAATTAACTTTGTTATCAAATACGGTGCCCTTTCCATAACGTCATAAAAGAAAACTGGCAGACCTCTGGCCAAAGGCTTTTTAAAAAATGCACAAAGAGTAAGGGGTGCTTTTAGCATGTGCAGAAAACCCCTACTACAGGTCATGGCTGGAGCACAAGGTGAGTGTTCATGGAGCCTGGGACTGAAGAGAGGTTCATGGGCTCAATATCTTCCCAGCAGCACCTGCTCTCCTCACCTCATACCTTCCGAGCACACCTCCTGCACAGCATCTTACCATTGCTCTGCTTGGGTGGCCTTCATTCTTCCCTGAATCTCTTGTCTTTTATGGGACAGGACATCTTAAAGCAGCTCTCAACACCGCCCCCTACAGGTGTTTTCCTGTTTCAGTGCCTTTGCCTCCACAGTCCCCTGTCAGAACTGTCTCCCTCATTTCTTAGGAGCCAAGGACCAATTCTGCCCCCTATCTTCAGAAGACCCAAAGCTCTCCCCTCCCCACAATTCCATCTTATTCAACCCTCAGATGATAACAGGAGCTAGTTATATCCTGGCATTGTCTTCCACTTTAGAGAGGAAGTCTCTTTCTTCCAGAACCTAGCTTTTACCTCTGTATTTTTCACTGCTCATGAAGCTTCAATAAATTCAGTACTTGATGCCTGGTTCACTCTTACTTTGCAACTATCCATTCCAAGCCTACTCACCCTCTCCACACTTCCCAGCGCTCTGAGACACCCTAACTTCCCTTAACCTATGCCTGTGGTGTTCCCCTCCCCGGGGCTGAGCAGTAGTGGGCAGAATGAGAGGAGATGGGGCAGTTTTTCCGCACATCTAATGGAAGATAGATCTCATGATCTCCTCTTTTCCTTAGAGGTCAGTTAGAGTCAGGGCCAGAGCCCTGTGCTTGTGTTTCTCGCTTTCTGCGGGTGGCGGCAGGTGCTGGAGGGGCTGGGAGGTAATGCTGAGGAGTCCTAACGCGACTGCAACACTCTCGGGTCCTAGGGCTTCTGCCCTGGGACGCCACTGCCGCGGAGTCTACGCCCTGCCTGCTTCGCCACTGGGAGCTGGCACGCGGGAGCGTTTGTCAAGGTTGGAGACGTTTGAAATTGGAGAGCGCGCCCCCCTCCCTGCTCCAAGTGAGCCTGTGCGGGAGGCACAATTGTGTGTGACGGCGTGATGCGCTGCACTTCGGGTGGCAGTTCCCAGCCACACTGAACTCCCCCATTCCCCGTCCGCAGCACAAGTGCCTCATTTGCCTTTCGCCGCCACCCCCAGCTTGTGCATGGTCTAGTTCTGCCCTTTTGTGGTACCGTTTCCTTTCACCCAGGACCGCTGGAGGCAGCTCTCAATTTTCCCCGACGAGCCGCGGTCCCGACAGTTTCTAAGGAGCCTAGGGCACTGACTCCAGTGGAGGCGGAGGGCGGGGAGAGAAGACTGCAACTTTGGGATTGGCCCGGCCGGGTGCATGTGGCCCCCTGCGAACAGCCCCCGCCTTCGCCCCGCAACCACCGCAGCATTCCCAGGGGAGCGCGGAGGAGGAGCCGCTCCCCAACTTTACGGCCCACAAAGGGGTGGGGGTCAGGGGCGGTCTCCCCAGCCCGATCTGTCTCTGCCCTGACGGTGCAGCACGCTTCTTGGACAGCGATTGCCATGGAGACCCCCGAGGCTATAAAGCCAGGTATCCAGGCTGCCGGCTGCTCCCGCGCCGTTGAACCCCCTAAGTAAGAAGCTAGCGCCCCGGCGTGGCCCGGCCCCCGCAAGAGGGGAGGAGGCGGAGGAACGGCGCCAGCAGCTTGAGGAGCGGCGCGCCCCGCCTGGGTTGGAGGCAGGCACGCACGGCGGGCGCCACCGTCTCAGCAGGGGAGCGGGGGCTGCCCGGTGTGCGGGTGAGTGGCGTGGCTCCAAGCCACAAGGAACCAAGGGGGCGTCGGACACCGTAACAACGTCAGGAGACTCAGGAGGGTACCAAGCTTGGGCTTTTGTCTAGTGGTGGACCAGGAGAGGACCCCGGAGTAGCGAGCAACCCACACCTCCAGGGGGGAAACCTGGAGAGGAAGCAGCGAGACGCCAGGCGTTTGGCTCAAGAGCTGCCCGAGCCGCTGATATATCGGAATAGGAACCTCGGGACCTCAGCCTCAGAAGCCCACGCGCGGAGGAAGCGGTACCGGAGCGCGGGCTGGGGCTGTAGCCCCGCGGGGAGCGGGAACAGGGGCGCCCCCGTGCGGACTTGCCGGGCCGCCCCGGCGCGGCGGTCGAGATCATGCTTAAGCCCAAGGACTTATGTCCCCGAGCGGGTACGCGCACCTTCCTGGAGGCCATGCAGGCGGGCAAAGTGCACTTGGCCCGTTTCGTGCTGGACGCACTGGACCGCAGCATCATCGACTGCCGCGCAGAACAGGGTCGCACGCCGCTTATGGTGGCCGTGGGGCTGCCAGATCCCGCGATGCGCGCGCGCTTCGTGCGACTACTGCTTGAGCAGGGTGCGGCGGTGAACCTGCGGGATGAGCGCGGGCGCACGGCACTCAGCCTGGCATGTGAGCGAGGCCACCTGGACGCCGTGCAGCTGCTGGTACAGTTCAGCGGCGACCCCGAGGCAGCCGACTCAGCAGGCAACAGCCCTGTGATGTGGGCGGCGGCGTGCGGCCACGGGGCTGTGCTTGAGTTCCTGGTGCGCTCCTTCCGCCGCCTCGGCCTTCGCCTCGACCGCACCAATCGTGCGGGCCTCACAGCCCTACAGCTGGCCGCAGCCCGTGGCCATGGGACCTGTGTGCAGGCCCTCACCGGGCCCTGGGGCCGAGCCGCAGCCGCCGCAGCGGCCCGGGGCTCCAACTCCGACAGTCCCCCTGGCCGCCCGGCCCCCGAACCCAGCCCAGAGCGTCGACGACCCAGCCCCCGCCGCCTACCGCGGCCTCTACTGGCGCGCTTTGCGAGGGCGGCGGGCGGCCACGGCCACGGTCACGGCCACGGCCATGGTGGTGAGGCTGGCTCAACAGGCAAGGGCTCGGGCCGGCACCGGGCACAGGGCAGCGAGCGGCCGGAGCTGGGCCGGAGCATGAGCCTGGCCCTGGGTGCCATGACCGAGGAGGAGGCAGCACGTCTACGGGCGGGGGCCCTGATGGCCCTACCAAACTCACCCCAGTCTTCGGGGGCTGGGCGGTGGCGCTCACATGAGGTGCTGGAGGGAGCGCCCCCAACCTTAGTGCAAGCCCCCATTGGCCTTAGTCCCCACCCGGAGGGCGGCACCGGCTCTGGCCGCTTGGGTTTGCGCCGACGTTCCACAGCTCCAGACATCCCCAGCCTGGTCGGGGAGGCTTCAGGGCCTGATAGTGGTCCGGAGTTAGAGGCCAACGCTCTGCCCCACTCGGTGCCTGCGCCGAAGCCTTGGCAAGGGGGCTCAGAGGCTGTGGTGGTGCAGGCTCAGCGATAAAGATGAAGGACTAAGCCCTGCTCCCCTAATCTCTTGTCTGCTCCACTGGGATTTCTCCCTTTTATCCAGGTCCCTTACTTTCCAGCAGCCTGTTCCTGGAGTCCCTCCCCATCTGAAAACCTGTCCCCACTGCCAAGGCAAGACTTTCATCAGAAGGAAGGGACCCCTCGTTTGTGCTCTTTGGTATTCCTTGTCTAGATCTCTCACCTTTCCTACTACCTGCCTTTTCTATTATCAGAAGGTGAGATATGGAAGACTGGTTCATAGCTTCAGTCTTCCTCCAGGAAGGTGGACCCCCACTCTAACCCCAAAGACTCAGTCTGCCTAGGTTTCTGCCGGGTCCCTTTCCCCTGGTGAGTTTCTCAATACCCTGGTAACCAGGCAAATGTCAAAATTGGCTTTGGAGAACCAAGGTCTAGCCCTCTTTGCCTACTGATGCTGAGGATAATGTGAAAGCTACCAAAATCTCCCTTCCTCCTAAATTAGAGAAGGGGAAGGCCCCAGGGCCCCCAGAGTCTTTATGGACACAAGGCTGATTAAGATCTGGCTCTTTAAGATTTTCTGGGATAGAAATTCCTGCATCTTTACAAAGCAGTTTTTTTTTAAGGGGGGACAAGAGCACCTCTGATATTGGTCACCACTTGTCCCCTGAGCCAGTTTCTAGGTAACAAACTCCCTCTGCCTCTGTTCCAGGCAGACCTGGGATTCAACTTCTTTCACGTTATAGGGTACCTGCCCCCCCCAAAATCCTACCCAGCTCAACTCTGCCTTCTCAGCTCCAGATGCATTTAAATTTCATCTTTGAGGTTCAAGCCCTGACTCCTCCTGGCCCACCCTTATATCCATTCACTCGAAATGGAAAGGACTTAGCACTTCCCCTCCCCCACCGCTTTCCAGCTCCCTGCGATCAGCACGTGGGTGCTCCGGCAGGGTAGAACGGTTGCGAAGGCTTTGCTTAATTGCATTTTTTCCAACCCTCAAAGAACTCTTGTTTTGAGTCTTTGTATATGAAGCATAAAGCAGCAGGTCTGATCCGAGGCTTAAGAACCTGACAATATCTCTTTAAATAGAAGCTCCGCTTGGGGGATAATTGACTGAAGTGTTTGCGACGTTAAACGGCAGCGCGCGGGAGTCGGGAGCCCACACGAGCCGCAGGTCCGGGTTTAAATTACATCAAACTCGGGGGAGAGCTGGAAGGAGCCTGTTAAACGTCTCCGGCTTCTCGCTGGGCTGTTAATGGAGGGCAGGGCCGATGATGGATGGTAGAAGTCGAGACCAAGGACCCCTGCCTTTGCCCCACCGCGTGGGATGCAGGACCGGCGCAGCTTCCAGCTTTTATTACTGGGCAGATTAGTGAGTCAGAGGCCACCGCGGAGACGTGGTTAAGGGCCCTTTCCTGGTCGGGTCCTTTGTCCCCTCCCTCCCTGCCTCCGTCCTCCTACTCTTTGTACCCGCCTAGCCAAGGGCGGGAGGAGGGGGTCAGGAAAATCGCTGAGCCCTACAGCACACTGTGGAAGTGTCAGCAAAGGTGTCAGTGCGCCCAGTCTGCGGGGGGGGGGGGCGTCAGGTGGGGCTCTTTTTGTGAACCCCCATGGCTGAGCGTGAGGCCCTTCACCTGTCTACGATTGGGTCTTTTCAAGATGTCTTTGTGGAACAGAAGGTTTCTCACCAGTAACTCCAAACGAACCGGTCAAAGAGATAATGACGCTGAAAAACTGGGTCTGGTATTGAGGGGTGGAAAGGGAGTCAGGTGAGGCCTTGTGCAGGTGTCAATGCTAATCCTTACACCTACCCCACCCCCCAGGCGTCTCCTAGGCCGCGCGAGCCCATACACTGGACTTGATTCCCGGTGCCCCCTGGTGGCAGATCTGCCTCGCTGCGTCCTGGCTCGGGGCTCAGCCTTCTGATTTTATTTGGGATCCTCACCGCTGTGTACTTTTCCCTCGGTGGGCATTCACCCGTGGAATCCTCTTCCTCTTGTAGAAATTAAATCCGGATACTTGAAGTCACTTCACTGGGACAACGGGGAAAAAACTCACACTGTAGCATGCGCCAGACCCTTCACTAAGACCCCCAAGTTAATCCTCCAAGTTAAGGCTTCCAGTCTTAAGAGCTCCTGTTCTCTTCCCCCCAAAACTGGAGCTACCGACCTTTCCCTTATGGTTTCTGAATCTTGGGACATGCCAATTATGCACTGTTTTCCTATGATATGCCTCTTCTCAGTCCTCTTGTCTGGGTGGTGAGTGAACAAATCAGAGGTCCAAAAAGCCTGAGAGTGTGAGTCATGGGTGGGATGGGGGATAATTGGACACCCAAGTGCAAACTGCTTCTTTGTGGATCTTTGCTTGCTCAACTTATGCCCTTTTCAACTGTGTTAATTAATGAAGTTTTCAGTGGTGTAAGATTACAAGTATTTTGACTTAAAAACAGCAAGAGGCCTGGGTCACACATTGTATCAGAGGTACTATCTTCTTTTCAGTGCCACTGACTGTGAGTTTCTGGGTGAATGTCACCTCAGGCCCTCTTTATTGGGTAAAAAGCCATGAGGGTTTCACTGTATGGAGTGGCCAAGAGCTTAGTGGTGAAAGTGATGTTTCTAAATAGCCACAGCAGATCCTCCCTGTCTGAACTGTGTCTGCCTGCCTTGCTGTCCTTGCAAACTCCTTTCCAGGTCCGTCTCTGTGCAGAATTTCCATGTCTCACCACACTTAGCCCCCTCAACGTCCTCTCATTGTCAACCTGGAACCATTGAGGTTGGGGTCCTCTCTAGCTCACTCCACTGTAGAAGAGACTTTGCTAAGTATTTTGCTTTTCCTGTTCTTGTTGCTTTCATCTTTGTGAAGAGTCACCCAGGCCACTAGAATTCAGTACTGATCTGTGTGGGAAACTAAAGGACGTTTGCACACCTTTCTGGAGTGATACTGTGTGGCAAAAAGACTAGTGGAATTCAAAAGAATAGTTAATAAACCCAGTGTTATTCCATTGTGAAACTGGCCTCTCTTTGCCTTACCACCCTCTCTTGACTCTTGACTCCCTTTGGAGGGATGGAAGGGTATATCTGCTTCCTGTGGAGGCTCCTGCCTTCATCAACTCCCACCCTGCCCATTCTACTGTGGTGGGCTTCTGAAGGTAGGTCACAGGGGCTGCTTCTAACTGAGCTGGTGGTACTGGGGTTGCAGTCTGGGTGGGAATGCTCTGGGGAGTGGGAGACAGTCTGCATGACCCCTTGCTCCTGGCTAAGGAGTTTCAGTTCCTGGGTTGGGTATAATCTCTGGAAGGAAGGGATGGAATTAATGTTGGAGCCAGAAGTTGAAAGGTAATTTTACCAACCTCCCACTCAGGACTAGATCCAGGTTTCTTGATTTCTAGCCACTTCTCTGCAGAGTTTCCTTTGGTTCTGAGAAATGAAACAGGACTGCTTTCTCACTGGCAACAGTTTCAGGCCACTTCCTATGAACAGTTTGAGGTCCAGGGCAGAAGAAGGGAGAAGCTGATGCAGAAAGGATCATCAGCTCTGGGAAGGAACCCTGTCTGTTTCTTGTGTTTCAGTCCCAAAAGACTTTCACTTCCTGTTGCCCTACTGTACCTTTATTTCCAGAGCCCATAGGTCAACAGGGAAATTGGGTGTCCTGTGGACTCAAGTGACTCCTGGGAAGCCCACCAGATCCCCACTGCAGGGCATTCAGCTCCACGACAGCCTGGCTCCAATACTAGACAGCAGGAAGCCCAGCGGTTTAAACACTCAGTTTAATTTAAAACAGGCACAAGTGCAAACAATTCACAAAAATTTCTAGGGAAGATCCTTTTGTTTTTAAAACTCTGACCCTTAAAAAAAAATGTCCTTGCAATTTCTTTGCCCTAAAGCTGATCACTAGGGGACAGAGGGATCTAAAAATATTATCTGGAAAGGGTCCAGACACCCAGAATTCTTCCCTGGCCTTCCCTGTCTCACAATAGCCTAAAAGGTGGAGAGGGAAGGAGGATAAGGGGGCAAGGGTCTGAAGAGGCAGCTGGGGCAGCAGGTTCACACAGATGGGGTGCCCCTTCTGATGTGATGGACCCCCAGGAGGTGGTATACCTTCTGTCCCAGCCCAGAGTCTGAAGGACGGGTCCCTGATGACCTGGTTATTGAGATGAAGCTGACAGGAAAACTAAGTTTATCGCCTTACTATTCCTGTCTCTGGCTCTCAGACTCCACAGTATGGAAGAGACTCAGGAATCTTGTGAGTCCCCAGCATTGGTGGACTCAATTCACTGATTGAAAAGAAACATGGGACTTGAGAGGTAGGGAGCCAGGCCAAGAAAGGGGGTCCCTTCAGAGTTGAGCCTAGTGGGAGAAGGGGTTCGGATAGCCCTCCTGAAGCTGGCTGCGGGTAACTGAAGGGACACAGGCCATTGGGTCCTTCCTCCCCTTACATATACACATACTCACACGTGAAGTTCTCTCCAACCTGTAGTGAGGCCACTTTTACCACCAACCCCATTCTTTCTCTTTCACTCAGAAAATGCCCCCTTTCCCCTCCCGTGGCCTAGGAGCAGGCCTTTCACAGTTCTGATAGGCTGTGTGGGGAGAGGCAGTACAGGTGGGGCAGGGAGCAGGTATAGGCAGGACTGTGCCTTTAGGAAGTTAGACCAAGGGAGGAAGTAGGGTTCAGGTAATAAAAACCTTCCCTGTGGCCCTCTGAGACCCCAAGGCTTGAAGGTGGAGCTGAGAACAGCAAGTATCCATGTGAAGATGGGAAGTTGGCCCTCTTGGGTGGCTTGAGATGCTAGTATACAACTACTTTTAAAAAGTCTGCAGCAGCCTTTTCTGCTTGCTGACCACAGAGGCTAGGAGTGCTGGTCTCTGTTTCTTAGAAATATCCCTGTGCAAATAACAAAGGGTAATCCTGCAGGAAGGGGTCTCCATCATCCCAAAGGCAACTGGGGATTCTTTGGGGAGGGAGAGAGACCAAGGGGGCAGGTCCGGCCTGGCCCAGTGGGCAAAGGGGCAATAGGATAGGGGTGGAACTTCACATTCAATCTTTGGAGAGAATACTGAGAGAATGAGGCAGACAAGCCCTGCTGGAGGGCTGGATGCCCAGTGTCCCCTGCCTGTGGGGCACAGGTGGCAGGTGCACTCAGAGTGGGCTCAGCAGGTGGAGGTCTGCTTGCGGTAGAGCTGGATCAGGGGCACCAAGCACTCAGGCAGCCCTGTCTGCAGCAGGAAAGGGTGGTCCAGGAGCTCCTGGGCCGTGGCTCTCTCTTGGGGATCCCGCACCAGCATCCGCTCCAGGAAGTCTCGCAGCACTGGGGATACCTGTGGAGACATGGCAACCAGGGGAAGTCATGGTTTACAATTACTTTGGAATGACCTGACTGCCTGGCCTATTATTGTTTGAAAGTTTCGAATTCTCTTGTTGCTTACTTCCTGGTTCCTCCCAGGCTCAGAGCTTGTTTGATTATCAAATAGGTAAACGAGGATGCATCAGTCCTGGAACTGTGGCCAGTTCACCTGTAATGGGAGTTGCCAAGCAATGGAATTAAGATGTCTGGGACTCTAGGTAGCTGGGTCCATGTACAGCCCACTCCACTGGCTGGCTTCACAAAGTTCTTAGCATTCAGGCCCTGTGACTCTGCGGAAGGAGCAGGGAACTGGCATCAATAATCCAGTCCTGGGTCCAGATCTATCCCTGATCTCAGGCAAGTTGAAATTTTCTCCAGACCTTATCTGCAGAATGGGCTAATGATGAAGAATGCCTCTTTTGTCTGCCACATAAGCCTTAAGTGAAGACTAAAAAAGAGGACAGAAATTAGGGAGTACTTGAAAAATAGAAAAGTACAAGCGGGGACCTGAAAAGCTTTCTTTGTTGTTCTAAGGCAGGGCTTGGTTCATTTTGAACTGGTATCTGGGGATGTCAGGCTGCTAGAGAAGGCTACCTCCTCTGGGGAATTAGATGTGGAGGTCTCCTCTATATGCTTATTTTGGGTTACTAGTGCAGGTTCCAGTTGTCTTAGAAGATGTTTCCTGTTGGTCCTCCCAGCCGACTGTCTTGGGGGGGGTCACAAAACTGCTGGTTATGGACTTTAACCCTCTGGGACAATTCTTGCTCTAACCACCAGATGGCAGTGCCATTTGGCAGTCCTGTGTTGAACTGCCAGCAGGGGGTGATCACAGGTAAGGTCTGCAGGTTTGGGGATGGATTTGGCAGGAAAGGCTTAAATATAATACACATTTATACTGGTTCTAAGGGGAAAGCTCTACCTCTGGCTGTGGTCAGAATGTGCCATAAGGGAGGACAAGCCATTTGCTATGATAGACAGGAACACTGTATCACGGTGTGGGTCCCGACAAATGGGGTAGAAGGGTTGATGCTCAATTAGGCTTCTTTGGTCCCCCTCCACCCGCTGCCCTAAGAAAGAAGAGACTCCTTACTTTCTCTGCTTATAGGTGCCTCTGGGCACCTGTCAGTGCCTGCTGCAGGGCACCTTGGCTGCTGTAGCTGGGAAACTGGAATGAACATAGGAGTATGCGTAAATGGGGCTCTGCATCCAGGTGCAGGTTTTGTGTGAGAAAGATACTGAACCCTCTGGTTTTGGTGGAGGGAGAGGATGGGAGTATAGGCTGTGGTCCTCTCACCACAGGAAGAATGGGGTCTGTGGGGTCACACGTTATACACCAACCTACCTTGTGAGAGTTTTTCAGCTTGGGTGGGGGGTTGTCCCGGAGCCTCTTCATGGCTTGCACTGGGGAGTCACTGAAATAGGGGGGCTCCCCATCCACCATCTCAATCACCATGATGCCCAGAGACCAGATATCCACCTGCAGGGGAAGAATATCCCTGATCCTGCTGCTGTAGCCTGGCCCTTGGTAGCAGCATGCTGGATGGGAAGAAGCAGCTGGTCTCAACTCTCCTTGGTGTCTTTGTGCCTGTCTCCTTCCTCCCCTGATCAGCTGCCCAGTGGTTTGTTACTTCCTGCATTAGTGGCCAGAGACCATAGGGATAGAACTATCAGCCAGTCTCTGAGAGAGGGCATCATGATTGGGGAAGCCTGGCCACACCCCACTTTGCTGTTGAGCTGGTGGAGGGGGAATAGTTGGAGGATCCACTCCCAGCAGTGAAGTCTAGGTTACAGCAGCTCATCAGAAAGGGTGCCAGGTACTGACTGAGAGGTTACCTGAGAACCAGAGTTACTGTGGCGGGGACTGTGGAGTTATTGTGGCTGTGACTGAGCTCCCAGAAGCAGGGCAAGGAAGACAGCTAGGGTCAGACAGCTTCAGGGCAGAGGAGTTGCATGTTTTCAAGCCTCTTTGGGGAGGCCTCATTGGTGGGCGGAATGGTTACCTCAGTGGCATACAGAGACCTTGAGATCACTTCAGGAGCCATCCAGTAGGGGGTTCCCACCAGGGACTTCCTCTTAGGGACATCTTTGCTGATCTGAGCACAGAATCCAAAGTCCGAGAGCTTCACCTGGGGTTGAAAGGGGAGTAGTTGGAGGGCCAGGAGGACCAGGAGGAGAAATGCAAGGGAGGAGCAGGAAGGGAGGGCCTACCCTGCCGTCAAGGGTCAGCAGGATGGAATCACTTTTGATGTCCCGGTGGATGACACCTTGGGCATGCAGGTAGGCCAGGGCCTGCAGCACAGCCTCACACACAGTGGCGATCTGCTCCTCATTCAGCCTGGACAAGGTCAGCAGGGCCACGAGGGAAGAGAATGATAACTTTAGCAGGGCAGCTGGACTAGGAATAAGGGAGTCCTTGGCACAGGGCCCCACATCTCCCAGGCAATGTGTCCAGCAGCCCCCTCAGGCCCCAGCCCTGGGCTACTTTTCTCTTCTCACACCCTTGAAAACTCTGGATCTCAGTTACCTGAAACAGGTAGGGGGTCCCTCAGACAATATGACAGGCACCACAACCCCCCTGCCAACGCAGTGGTGGGGAGAGCCTCCCTCAGGGCCCCAGCCTCCCAGCTGCCCACCTGACTTGGGAGATGATGTCTGTGAGGGCCCCGCCCTGCAGGAACTCCATTAGCACCCACAGCTCCTCGCCCACCAGGTAACTCTTGTACATCTCCACCACGTTGAAGTGCTGGTAGTCCCGCATGATCACCACCTGGGGGTGAAGGGGAACCTGAGTGCTGGCACAGTGCCCCTGAGGCATGACCACCTGACCACCCAGGCCCGCAGATGTCCGGCCTGGTTATGTGCTCACTTCTCTCCCAGTTGCCCCCACCCATGTCCCATCCTGTCCTCCCACCTCATTAAAGAGCAGCTCCCTGCGCTGCTGCTTCCTGAGGTCCATCATCTTGACGGCCACCTGGCGGCCAGAGTGCTTCTCTCGGGCTAGGCAAACAATGCCCGTGGAGCCCTCGCCAATCTTCACGTAGCTGTCCAGCAGTAGCCGGGGGTCACCCTGGTCCACCACCATCCTGAGTGCAGCCTTGAACTGCTCATGTGTCACAATGCCCGTGTCCTCACTAGCCAGGGCACCCTTGGCCACTGTGGGGTCCTGGGGCAGGTACAGGTTGCTGGTGCTGATCTGGGCATGCCGGGTGCGGGGGGAGCCCGCCGGGGAAGACCGACCTGGAAGTGGGCCAGTGGCTGGGGCTATGCGGAGGGACTTCTGGGGGCTGCTGGTGTCCGAGGTGGTCAGAGGACTGAAGGTCCCCAGGGGTTGTTCTGAGGGCAAGGATTGGGCCTTGGCCACCAGGCTTGGAGGGGAGTCTTTCTGTGGTGGTCGGAAAGCAGAGTTGGGCTGCAAAGATAAGGAAAGAAACAGGTAGGGACGTGGCTATAGGAGATTTTGGAGCAAGTTTCCCAGAGGCAAGGGGCAGCCACTGTGATCTCTGGATACAGGCAGGGCTTCAGAACAAGCTGAGGAGATATTGTGAGCAAAGATTTTCAAATGAAGCTGAAGCCCAACCAGTCGTACTTAGGAAACAGCCCCATTCCTGCCACACTCCCAAGTGAACAGGCCAACAACACTCTTTACATTCACTCTGCTGCTCCTGGGAAGGATCCAGGTCCCTGGGGTATCTTCCAGCTGGGTATTTCTTCCTAGGTGAATGACAGCTGGGCCCCAGGGAGGCTACTGTGAGGCAAAGTCCTGCTTCTGTGCTCTGGAGCTACCCTGAGAAGCTGGGTTGAGGCTCCCCATGTGGGTGGAAGAGGTCCTGGGCAGGGCCAGCTGTGACTGGGCTCCCAGAAGCAGGGCTAGGGTCTGACAGCTTCAGGGCTCCACTCCCTACAGTTCCTGGCCTTGCCAGGCGGTCAAGCAGGTCAGGTGCCCCTGTAGGGAAGGATGCTGCCAGCAGAAGGCTATGCTGTGATGGTTTTGCATGCCCATGCCTGCCTGTGCACCAAGGGGGCACCTACCTCTGACAGGCTCAACCTTTGCAGGTCAAGAGCCAGAAAACCTCCCAGAATTGCTTGGACTTACTCTATCCCTGGTGTGCATAGTCAAACAGTAAGGCCGTTCCTTTGCCAGCAGCTAACCCTCACACTCTTTCTCTCTGTACAATGAATGAGTGGGACTTTTGGCTGGGGCATCAGCATCTAAGCTTCAGTACTAGTCTGCTTTAGACAAGCCACCCTTTCTAAGCCCAGTATCCTCCCTAAAACTGAAGGGGCTATGTGAAGTGACCTGGGGAGCTAGATAAACTGCAGATTTCTGAGCCTGATTCAGATAGTCCTTAGAGTAGAGATATATTTTAATGGCCTCAGAAAGCTTCCAGGAGTTGTGGGAAGGGGATTTAGGTAGATATGGGTAGGTGGAGGAGGGTGGGGAAGTCAAGGCAGCATAGCCAGTACAGAGTCTGTGATGTCATGTCCTAAAAGCAGAGGTTACATGAGATGTCAAAAGATCAGGGAGGGAAGGGGGGCGCCACAGGCCTCATTTTATCACACAATCACCCTTGCCAGCCCCCAGAGGTTCTGTAAAAAGGCTCAGGGCTAAGGAGGTTGTCTGCTGGTCTGCGAGTATGGACTTCACTCAGAAAATATGCTCTCTGATCATCTATGTGTGGTGGGGTAGAGCTTGAAGGCCACCTACAGCTCCTCTTCAGGTTTCTCTAATGCCCCTTGTCCTCTCTCCATCATGGAATTCCTAATAAAGGCTATAAATGATGTCCTTCACCTCTGGCCTCCAGAACTTCTGCAGAGGCCCATGGACCACAATTCTGTGGATGTGTGAAGAGACAAGCCACATGGAGGAGCCAGGAAGAGGGTTCCCTCCCTCTCCTCTCTGTCAAGGCCCCTGTGGTGATGCTACTGCTGGTGCTGGCTAAGTTCAGGGACAAAGCCTGCATCTTGGGGCCAGGGGTGGAATGGTGCAGTCAGGATTTTGGGCTATGGAGGTAGGGCTGGATGGGTCTTATCAAACCATGCCAAGAAAGGAAAAGGGGAACACATGATGGAATTGTTACGGGCTCTGGATTGATGGTTTCTAGTGTGACTGAGACCTTGTGGAAAGGAAGCTAATTGAAGAGGCCTTGACATAGGCTTTGTCCCTGAACTCAGCCAGCACCAGCAGTAGCATCACCATAGTGATACTTCCTTTCCCTCCTTGGCCCTTAGGTCTCCCACTGCCAGCTGAGTGGGTTGTACCATAAGTGCCTAAAGGCAGAGGCTATATCTTAACAGTTTTAAAAAGCAATAAAGCCATTCATGGAGGGCTTACCACTTTGCTGTGGTCCTGTTGCTGCCATGTATCCTTGCTGTGAGTATATGGTACACGTAGGTGCTTGATCAATGTTGCCCTTCTGATTCTAAGTGGAACCACTTTTACATCCCCAAAGCTCCTATCTGTCCTGCTCATTTTGCTCTTTAGCCAGTGAGTTATTATAGACTGCTCTGCCAGGGGCTGAGAACAGGAGCCCTGAGGCTGTACTCAGACCTCCCACAGCCATGCCTGGAACACTAGGCCTTAGTAGCCTGACAGCCCAGGGCACCAAGACCTGGCTGTTGCTGTGGGAGCTACCATGAATGTCCAGAGCCAGCTCCTGGGTGTCCAGTGCGGAGGGCTTGTGGCCTGGGGTGGATGGGAGAGCTTAATGTTTCCCATCTGTGTTGCAACTTAAACCACTGTTTCTCAACCAAGGACAGGGAGTGTGTGTGTCTGATTTTTCTGTTCAAGGGACATTTGGTAGTATCTAGAGGCATGTTTGGTTGTC
This sequence comes from Spermophilus citellus, assembly GCF_964194105.1. NCBI lineage: Eukaryota > Metazoa > Chordata > Mammalia > Rodentia > Sciuridae > Spermophilus > Spermophilus citellus. The sequence continues at coordinate 138,559,331 of NC_138185.1, forward strand.
CAACTGGAAGTGGCACTATCATCTAGTGGGTTCCAGCTAGGGATGCTGCTACAAAGCACAGGGCAGCTTTCATAATAAAGGACTATCTGCTCTAAATGTCACTAGTGCTTTCAGAGCAGCTCAGAGGTCTGGCTTGAGAGCACTTATCTAGAAAGGTAAGCCTGAAGCACCCAGAAGAAACACTCCTCTGGATTTGGTACTGTGCTATCCCCAAGCCCAAGATTACCACTATCAGCTACTGTGGAGGCACCCAGCACACCCAGCAGTGGTGGCCCATGGTGGTTCTAAGCATGTAGGGACAAACAGGCCTGTGCCTGGCTGTGGGGTATTGGCCGCAACCAACAGATACAGGTCAGTGCCCAGTCTAATTTTGGCACTCCTTTTCTTCAAATCCCTGAAGCCCATCCAGCAGGACTCCCATGAGAGGGATCAAGCTCTGATTCTCACCTCCCTAGTGGTATGCACTACCCTGCTCCTACCTTAGTTTGGAGTGGGGAGATATCTTCCCATATACACAGCCTTCCAGAGACCCTTAAGCTCACAGGGATCTGACATGAACACTTCAAACCATGTCCTATGCAGAACCCAAACCACTGTCCTTTGTCCTAGTGAAACAGGAACTGGAGTGCATGAAGCCCAGAACCTTCCCTGGGTGCCTCAGCAGGCAGGAAACTAGAAAGTCTGGCCAACTCCCAAACCTCCCACCCCCATTCAGGCTGGAATGCATTCATGCCATGGCTAACACGGGAAGCAGGGACTTGTTCCCAAATCTAGTTCCCAAATCTGTCCTAGGAGGCAGGAGTCACACTATATCAGCCACTGTTTCTTTGGCCTGACTGAAAACCCTGTTGCTGTAGCCACAGCTCATTCTGCCTGATGCTCAGGACCTAGAAGACATCTGGCTGCCAATGGTTGTAAAGCTTTGTAGTAAAAAAAGAGTCCAGAGGTCCCAGGACAGCATGCACGGTCCTGAGCAAGTTCTCTGTGTTTCCTTCCTTGACTCGTTGGAGGCACTAAGTAGGTCCTCTCATTTGCCAAATGGGAAAAGATGTGATTGTGTCTGTGGACGGACGATATGCCATAGGGCAGTTAAGAAGCAAAAACATGCTCCCAATTTGCCTGCCAAACAGTCACCACTGGGACTCCCTCACTCTTTCCTTTCTCATAAGAAAAAGGTGTGTTTAAGGCCATCACAAGTGCCAGGAGTCAGTTCTCCTGTGGTTTCCAGATCTGGGAAAATTTAATTCTCTGGATTTTCAGGTAGCATACACACTAGAGAAGAAATAACTACAGAAATATGAAACAAAACAACTCCTACCCAAAAGAAAAGGCAAAGGAACAAAGGGAACAAGGTAGAGTGGCAGGAGCCCTCCTCACTGGAGGCATTACTATGCACACTTCTGCCACCTGAGGGAGATGCATCCAGGAAGCCCCTCTGCAGGTCTTGGGGGCATGCTGGAGAAGAATTATGAGAAGAGGGAGGCAGATGGGGCAGGAGCACACACCTCTTCTGGAGCCTGGGGGCTTGCTGGGCATTGCAGGTCAAGATGGTCTGCTTTGGGCTTGTGGTTAAAGATGCTACTTTACCAGGGGAGTGTCTGCTTCCTGGAGTGGTCCTCCCAGACCCCACAGGAGTGTCAGCCAGGTACCCCCACTCTTGTTAGAGGACCTGGCTTACAACCTCCGACTTTCACACGCTAAGCCTTTGGAGGACAAGAGCTCAGCTGGTTCCGGGTACAATCCTCAGCTGAGGTTGACCTAGTTTGTTGATCATTTTGATTCCTCACATTCTTCCTAACCCTGACTCTATATAAGTAGGAAAGACCAGGCAGGTCCTGTGTTTCTGACACCCATTCCCTGTGGCCATTTGCCAATCCAGGATCCTTGTGCTCCTGAGTAGCCCCAGAAGGAAGCTCCACTTGACCTACCTTGCTCTGTGGTGGAAGGCCTGGCTTGCTGCTGCTTGGAGGTGCCGTGGCAGGAGTGGAGAGGAACATGCTTCGAAATAACCTGCGCTTGAGGCTGTTCTCTTGGGCCTTCGGGCTAGGGCTGCCTTCGCCACCTGGCCTGCCTGTGGCTGAGCCCACCAGGCAAGACTGTGGCCGGGCTTCCTCAGAGCCATGCTTGGCAGCCTTCACGCCCCGCCTCCCTGTAGCCATAGGGGGTGAGGTGCCAGGTGGGGAGCTCTGCAGGCAGGCGCCCAGCTGCAGGCAGCGCTGTGAGGCACCCTGGAATTCAGCAGGGCCCAGGGACTGTGCCTTGGTGGCCAACCCGTTAGGCAGGACCCGTGGGCTCTGTGGTTCAGGCCATGGCATCTGCCTGTGACCTGCTGGTGTGCCCCCGTTGCAGCTGAGGTAGAGGCTGTGGGGGTCAGTGCACTCAGACTGGGGGCTCTGGAGGTACATGTCCGGATCATTGGCCCAGTGCTCATCCCCTAGCAGCCCCAAAGACTGTGCCCGCCGCCGGTTGGTAGGGCTGCGACCACGCAGAGTATTGGAACTGATGACTGACAACTTCTGGATGTCATTGAGCAGCCCTGAGATGTAGCCATCTGTTGGCACCGAGCTGCCCCGTACCACTGTCTGGAGAGTGAAGAGAGAAGAGTATGAGCAGCCCCTTCGAGGCAGGGAGGGCTGGCCTGGAGACCAGGGTCACAGCCTTCTCTGGGGCCTTGGGGAGGAACACCTATTGACCTCCTTTGTATCATCCACCCATTCATTGGTTTTTCAGTCATTTATTAGGGCCCCAAATGGGTCAGGCCTGTGCTGGTGCAGTGTGCAAGGATACAGGGAGAAGGTCTTTGTCAGCAGGGCAGGCAGGTGGGTAACCATGGGGTTACAACATGACAAGTAGCGTGGCCTGCTGAGCATGGGGAACTGAGGCGCACAGGGGGAGGGAGCGCCATTCTCTAGTTCTATCTGTGGCCTTCAGAGTCATATGCAAAGCCCCCCGCTTAGAACTCCAGTACCAGTCCAGGGGCCCTCTCCACACTCACTAGCTTCATGGCCTACCCTGACAGCGCCCATGACCCAGACCCCAACCAGGCTCTTAGATATACCCATCTGGACCTCCACAACTGAATTGCCCCAGTCTGTGAAAGCGCCAATCCCTTTGAGGTTATAGGTCCAAATATCGCATGGAACTTATTTTACTAAAGACTATTATCTAAAATTCAAATTTAATTGGCTATCTTGTACTTTTATTTGCTAAATCTGGCATCCCTATCACCATGCAAAGGACTCCCCAGACTCTGCCTCCCTGGATCCCCAGGGAGAGAGACTGATTACCAGGAAATTAAGACAGCTGGTTCATCCACGCTGATAACTAGGTGGCTCCTCCAGGTGCCTCTGGGGTTTTACCAGCCGTTTTCTGCAGAGTGGGAGAGGCTGAACTTGGCCGCCATCCACGCCCACCCCCTTTACCTTCATGGGCTGGAGCTGCACTCGTGTGATGCGTGAAGGGTCCACCACGGGCTTGGGGCGCCTCAATGTATCCAGGATGTTCTGCCATTGTGGTGGGAGGCCCACAAACTTGCCCTCTTTGGGGTCGAAGGAGGTGTGGACACGGTGTTGGAAGTTCTGTGGGGCTGAGATCTCTGGGCGTTTCTTCTTTTTCTTACGGAACATGGTGCCTGCAAAGGGAGGGTCAGGTTGAGCTTTGGCCCAGGAAGCACGGGGTAACTGCAGTGGGTGCTGGAGTTCCAGGCACAGAGCTCTCTCCTATTCCCCCAGCAGAACCCATTCCTAGCCCTTTGCTGTCATCCCTACCTCCTCAGGGAAATGGCTGGTTCCCAGAAAAACAGTCTCAGGCACCACAAAAGAGCCATAAGCCAATGCAGACTAGGAACAAGGGAAAGAGGTGTCTGTTTGTTGGTCTGTGCCAAGTCTCCTGCTGAGGAGGCAGACTCTGGGGGTGTGTTTTTTAAAATCCAAAGCCCATTACAAATATCATTCTACTGTCAAATAATTAAAAAGAGGGGAAAGAGGGAGGAAAGCTGGCAGACTCATTTTAAGAAGCAAGTATGACCCTGATTCTTCGATCAGATAAGAATACAAGAGGAAAATTTGAACCATTCTTAAGAACATAAATATGAAAACCCCTGAACAAAAGTAGCAAATTGAATCCAACTGTATGTTAAAGCTTTTGTTTTTCACAATCTGTCTGGGTTTGTCCCAGGATGGTTCAACAACAGAAAACCTGTTAATGTGATACACAACATTCATAAAAAGACAATTAACTAGGGCTAGTTGCCCAGATTGGGACCATGCATCATAGGATCAGGGAACCCCCAAGGGGCTCCCATACTTCCCAGGTACTTTGTCTCAACTCCAGAAAGGCCCTGAGCCAAGGCGATTAGCTTGGGGTGGGTTCAGGTCAGCCATCCTAGAGTAAGCTCTCCTGGGAAGTCAGACAGTCCCGCTTCCCTAGGGATTCCTCTCTGGTCTCAGAACTCTGACTGCACAAAACCTCACTTGGTGTCAAGCCAGCATCCCCTCACCTTGCTGATCTGGCATTTGCCTGAGGTCCTACTGAGCCTGCAAAGGATAATGTGACTAGCTCTGAGAGAGAGAAACTGGAAACCTAGGTGGGAAAGTGACTTCCAAAGGGCTCTAGCCTTGCCACATGGAGAGTCCTGAAAGGGAACCACATATTGATGGGAGACAGGGTCAGGGTGCCTACTTGAATGCTTTTGGACCTAAAGTGATTAAAATAGTTCAGTGGATTCAGGAAAGGTCACTTCCAGGTTTTAAGAAAAAATGAAATGTGTTTCCATTTGTGTGTATGTGTGTGTGTGTGTATGTGTGTGTGTGTGTGTGTGTGTGTGAGAGAGAGAGAGAGAGAGAGAGAGAGAGAGAGAGAGAGAAATATGGGGTCTCACTATGTTGCCCAGGTTGGACTTGAACTTCTGGGCTCAATGATCCTCCTACGTCAGCCTCTGAGTAGCTGGATTACAAATATATTGTACCTCACCCAGCTTAGCATGTTTCTCAATCTGAATGTCTGGATTACTCATCTATACAAAGATCTTAAGTATGGGGCCATCACATTCTCTTTTGGCTTCTGTTCTGGAAACAGCATTTCCCTGGTCATTTTCACAGATTCTAGAGAGTCACAGGTCCAGGAGGGTACTGGTGTCCACTCAGAAAGACAGAGAACCTGAACAGCCTACCACTTCCCCACTAGAAGCCCACCTGGACTCATGGAACACCTCTTGGAATGCCAGTCACTTTTCTGGACCTTGAGGTCCAGGAATCTCCCTAAGAGTCTCTAAAGGCAGAGCTATAGATGTGAGACCCCTGTAGCCCAAGGACTTTGGAATGAAATGTACCTGGTTTGAATTGTAAGGAGTCTCCCGTGAATTTGAAGAGACTAAGAACAAGTTAATTAGATAATCTGAATCTCATGATTCTTTGTCTATCAAATGGGGTTCATAGAAGACAGGGTTTAGGGAGTATGAAGTAAGTACAGTCCCATTAGACTATATCTCTTGCCTCTCTTTACATACCTGCCTCTAAGCTCAAGGCCTCTGGATACCGACACTTGAGGGTGATGCCAAATCCTCTCCGATTTACCTCTCAAGGGTAATGCTTGATTTCTGGGTTTGGGGATCCGGGGACCTTACCATATCTCCATTATGCAGACTCTCCATGGTTTAGTAAAATCTGAATGCCTACCCTCCAGCCTTTGCCTTTTACTACAGAAGGGTCTTCATCAGCAGGGCTATTCTTGCAGTCTCTTGGACAGACCCTCTATCCCTGGATTAGTTAGCGGAACTTTTTTCCTCCTCCTTAACTCTGTGAAGACTTCTGGAGGTGCAAAGACACACCTAGAGCTGAAGAACATCTGGCTGAGACTGTGACCTCAGAACAACCCTCTCCACCAACTACATACCCCCAACCAAGTTCTTGGCTCTTGCTGCAGGAACTCATGGGGAGACTATCTTTAGCAAGTGGTCTAAGAGATAAGAGAATTCCCCTCCCGAGTTTACTCTAATAGCCATTTCAGAAGAAAATCTCCCCAGAGTCAGTAGGAAAGACCTGAGGAGAAAGAACAGCCCAGAGTCCTAGGTCCAGGGCTTATAGTGGTGAGGGTGGCAGAAGCAGTCAGTTGAGCTCAGGCTTTGTGGGAATGGATGGAGATTTAGAAACCAGCAGTCATTAACTATTGTGAAATTAGCAAGCTAAAGAAAGGCTGCTAGGACCATTTGAAAAGTGGTAAGACCAATAACATGTAGACAACATGATTATATAAGTAGAACATACAGAAAATTCTATATATGAATTACTGGGATTAAATAAGTAAATTTGGAAAGTCCTCAACTCGAGGTGAACATAAACAAGTCAATTAATTTCTACATCCCAGAAACCAAAAAAATAGAAAATGAAATAAAAAGATACCATTTACTATTTTATTTAAAAATATAAAACATAGGAATAAATCTAATGAAAGACTTGTAAAATCTTTACATTGAAAAATACAAAGATTAAAGATATTTAAGAATGTTCGTACACTGGAAGATTCAATACTGCAAGGATGTGTCAATTACTCCCAAATTAACCTACAGATTTATTTCGGTCTCAGCAGATTTGTTTTTGGGCAGAAATTGACACACTGATTCTAAAATGTGCAGAGAACCAGGAATAGCAAGGCAATCTTAGAGAACAGAGTTGGAGGATTATACTAAATATATATCAAGATTTATTATAAAGCTACCATAATTAATATAGTATAGAATTGGCATAAGGATTGACAAAAAGACTAATGGAAAAGAAGAGAAAATCCAGAAATAGACCCATTCATATGAGGTCACTTGATTTATGATGAAGGTGACACTGCAATATGGTAGAGGATGGATGGTCTTTTCAATAAATGTAGCTGAAGCAATTAGATGTTCATGTGAAGAAAAATGAGTTCATATCATATCCTCAAATTAACTGCAGATGGATTATAGACCTACATATGAAAGGTAAAATAATAAATTTGATGGTAGGAGGGGGCATAGTCTGGCTGTTCCCTCCCCCCAGCCTGGAGTGATTAATTCCATTGGGCCCAAGTTTGGTAGGCTTTCTGAGACCCTTGACTTTCTGGAACCCAAACCTGTCCATATCTATGGGTCCCAGAGACTACCAGGATTTTCTTTGTTCAAGCAGATTTTTTTTTTTTTTTGTACCAGGGATTGAACCCAGGGGCACTCAACCACTGTGCCACATCCCAGCCCTTTTTATGTTTTATTTTGAGACAGGGTCTTACTAAGTTGCTAAGGCTGGCTTTGAACTTGTGATCCTCCTGCAGCCTTCTAAGGTGCTAGGATTTCAGGTGTGTGCCACCACACCCAGTTCAAAGCAGAATTATTGATGGCATAGGTTAGGAGTAAGGGCTGTTCAGAGGCCCTCAACTGGTCATTTCCAGGGTTCCCTTTTCCAATCCAGTTTCCAAGGGTGGTGGGGGTCCTGAGTGAGGCAATTGCTGCATTCACCATGAGGCAATGGCATCAAATCAGGCCTCATGCCAGCCTGTCAACTGTTACCCTCAGTCTCTCTGCTCAGCATCCACACTCCATCCAGCAGAGGAGTTGTCAAAGATACCACTGAGGAGGAAGAATGGAGGAGGAGGGGCTTGCCTCACACCCCCTTCTTTTCCTTCTGCCTAGCCTGAAAAAAACAAAACAAAACACAAAACCCGATATAAGCCTCAGACTAAGGTAGGAATGGGCAGAGGCAGGGGCCAGCTCAGGCTTGGTTGGCCTTGCTGCTCCTGTCTAATACCTTGCCCAAACCCAGGGGAGGGAGACTGCTTCCAGGATTGGACCATGGGCTAGGAATGCACTATTGTATTTGAGGAATGCTTTGAACTTTCCTCTTCTGCGGTTTGCAGACATATCTTCTGGCTGACTGACCCATGACTGGGTTAGAGGGAGATGCTCAGTGCTGAGCAGGAAAGGTCCAGCCCAAACCAGTTTAAGAAGGAAGCTCCCCTGGCACAAGTCCAGCTGTGACTGCTTCCTTCAGCTGGAGCTGGCAGAGGGGAGTCAGGCAGTTCCTTGCAGAGGCTTTCTGGAGGAAATGCTGCCACACCCAGTGAGCCCAAGGGCAGAGCTGTGGGGAGAGTTTAGGAGCCACAGTTCTGGGAATGGTGTGTGTGTGTGTGTGTGTGTGTGTGTGTGTGTGTGTGTGTGTGTAGCAATAGACAGAAAGGGTAGGAGCTTTTCTTATGTGCTAGGCTCTTTCTAAGGATTAGTAGCCCTGAGAAGTGGAATTTATTACCCACGAATCCAGATAAGGGTCGGAGAAGCCAGATAACTTGCCCAAAATCACAGGACATGACTGAGCTAGGCCCGGAATCTGGATTTGATTCCAAAGGTCCTGCCATCCAATCTATATCAACCCTGGAGGCAGTTGGGCTGCTGATCTCTTCCTGGAGGTCTTCATGAGCCAGGAGGGGCTGACAGCCTAATGCACTCCTTCATTTGGGCAATGGGAAGACAGGCTGCTACTCCACTAACCTGCCCAGTTCTTTCCTGGCTCAACTGTGAGGTAAAGCCTAGGGGCGCCTGGAGCTGTTTTAACTTGTAGGCGGACCCTTCTTTGTGGAACCAGGAATTTTTTTTTTTTTTTTTTGCCCTTCAAGGGATGAATAAAAATGTTCCAAAGGGGTAGTGTCAGGGGCTGTAGAGGTCAAGCCTGGCATATGTGAAAAGCAGAGCCCCTCTGGAAGGTCTCAGAATGAACCAGGCAACCTGTAGGCTTGGCTGAAGGAGTAGTGGGCAGGATCTAGTGACTGATGCTATGTTCCACAGTGACTAGGGAGAGCCTGGTTTGGCTTTTCTAGCATCCATGACAGGGGTGAGAAAGAAGCTGTAGGGTGTGTGGGTCACCCTCTCAGACTCTTGCTTGTCCTCCTCCCAGAAGATATCCATGTGCTGGGGCCTGGGATGCTAAGGCTTCCAGAGCTGTGGGGATCACAGACCCAGGGCAGAGCTACAGAGACTTAAGTTCATTTTAAACGTATAGTAGCTTGCACATTCAAATAAGCCTTGCCATTTGAGGCAGACCTCTTGGGAATGCATCTCTCTATTCTAAACATGCTCTGGTATTCCTAGAATTCCCCTTTGGGAACCATCTTTGGGGCCTGTCTTGAATCAATGTCAGCAATTCTCCTAACCTCTTATCTGGGCTTTTCCCAGAAGTGGCAGTCGGCTTTGAGTGAGTTTGGGTTGTTTCCACTCAGTGAATCCCTTTCATGGCAAGGATTCTTGGCTCACTAAATGGAGTCAGGAGAATGCACTACATTGCAAAGTATGGTGGTGTACACCTATAATCCCAGCAATTCAGAAGGCAAAGCAGGAGGATTGTAAGTTCCAGGCTAGCCTCAGCAACTTAGTGAGACCCTAAGCAACTTAGTGAGACCCTGTCTCAAAATAAAAAACAAAAAACGGGGGCTGGGGATGTGGCTCAAGCGGTAGCGCGCTCGCCTGGCGTGCGCGCGACCCGGGTTCGATCCTCAGCACCACATACCAACAAAGATGTTGTGTCCACCGAGAACTTAAAAAAAAAAAAAAAAAAACAACAACAAAAAAAAAACGGCTAGAGACGTAGCTCGTGATAAAGTGCCCCTGGGTTCAATCCCTAGTAACCACTGTCCCCATGCCCAAAAAAAGGGCTGGGAAGGTGTCTTCCAGAAAATAAGTCTAGATGGATTTGTAGCTCCTTTGAAGGGGTAGGCTTTGGTCTTTTGTGTAAGGTCTGGGATGTTGGTAAAGTGTCTGCTATGAATGAGACTGGTGGGATTCCCCACCATTTCCCAGCAACTAAGAGGAGAAGAGGCATCTGCCAAGGGGGCTGGTTCCTGGCTCCCAGAAGAGAACACCCAGCTCAAGATACCAGTGAGAGTGGGGGAGGCTCAGGGAAGTTTATCAGAGCTCACATTCTGGGCTATGAGGCTCAGTGTGGGACCTTGGGGCTATGACCTTGGTTTATTTTCCTTCTTCTCTAGGCCTCAGCATTTCCATTAATGACAAGAGAATGGACTCATTCACCTCTGCCAGCTTTTCCAGGCATAATGAAGGGGAGCAATAGCTTCTTGCTCAAGGAGCAGTTCTGGATATTTTTAATAATCACCTCTCTAAGAGAGCCTAGCACAAGACTCAGGCTCTGGACTGAGAGTGTCATATGTGATCTCCTGATCACAAACCCACGAGGAAGCACTGTTACTATATCTGTTACACAGGAGAGGAACCTGTAGGCCATACAGACTGAGTGATTTACCCAAGTGCAGCAGCAAGGAAGGGACAGAGTCTGATCCAGACCCTGAGATGAACTTGGCCACAGTCAGCCATCAGCATTCACTACTTCCACCCTGTGTCATTCTGAGGGTGATACTCTAGCGCCTATCCTAGAATCATAGCGCCAAGACAGAGGTAAGCCCCCCGGGCCTCTACAGAACTTAGAAAAATATCCATGTTACTACAACCATCCAGTCCCAGAGTGGCCTGCAGAGGAATCTGCCTTTTCCAGAGCTGGGTCTCTTCACCCTGAGATATAGAGTAGGGTTGCTTGACCTCTTTTACCTCTTTTACCTCCTATGAGGAGGGATGGGCCTCATCAGCCCCTGGAATAAACTCATTAACCAGGGATATTTTCCTTTTCCTCAACCTTTACTTTCTGGAATTTGTTTAAATATAAAATTTCATTATTGGGCTGGAGTTGTGGCTCAGTGGTAGATCACCTGCTTGGCATGTGTGAGGCCCTGGGTTCAATCCTCAGCACCACATATAAATAAATAAAGTAAAAAGATCCATTGATGGGGCTGGGGATGTGGCTAAAGCGGTAGCGCGCTCACCTAGCATGCACGGGGCGCTGGGTTCGAATAAAGATAAAGATGTGTCTGCCGAAAACTAAAAAATAAATATTAAAAAAAATTCTCTCTCTCTCTCAAAAAAAAAATCCATTGACAAAATATATATATTTATTCATTATTAATTCCTTTACTCAAAAGTATTTATTATGGCTGGGCACAGTGGTGCATACCTATAATTCCAGCTAGTCTCAGGCAGGAGCATCACAAGTTCAAGGCCAGACTCAGTGACTTAGTGACACTCTGTCTCAAAACAAAATAAAAAGGGTTAGGGATGTAACTCAATGGTAGAGCACTTGCTTAGCATGTGTGAAGACCTGGGTTCAATCCTCAGTACTTTTAAAAAAAAAAAGTATTTATTATGTACCTGCTCTACTCTAGACTCTGGGAGCAAACAAGACAATATTCTTGCTCTCCCTCGGCAGGTTAGTTTGCATCTTCCAAATAGATGTTGCTATAGGCCAGCCTGTGCCACCTTAAGAAGTGGTAATACAAACTCCATGGGGTTCCTCAGATGGGCCCCTCTGCCCTTGCCTAAATTCTGTCCCTCTGTGGCAATTCCCAATAGGAGCCTGCCCATATTCTGCTTGCATATGTTTATCAGTAGAGAGCTCCTGCCCCTTCCCAAGGCCCCTGCCTTCTGTTCCCTTGGTCCCCTCGCTGCTTTTCCTTTGTGTGGAGCTGGATTCTGTCTCTCCTCAGTCTCCCCCAGGTATAGGTCTGCCATCTGCTCCTCTTCATGTGACATGAGAGGCAAGAAGGACAGCACCCCAGACCTTATCCTGGCTCCAAAAAAATACACCACAGGGAAGGAAATTTCATCTGCTTTTCTGCCTGATTGCCACATGCAGGATAGGAGATCTTAGGTGGGGCCATGCCCTCTGCCCCATCACCCATAGACTTTGTAGACTTTCTCCCAGGGCCAGTGTGCTGAAGTGTTGGAAGTCCCTAGCAGACTGGGTAGTACCAAGAGGTTCTGTTGCCCCACTCAAGTGACCCAGGAAGAATGAGGCCTGTGCCAGGATGGTGGGCACTGTGCATACAATCAGCCAAAATTTCTGGGTTCCCTATCCTTACCACAGTTCCCATACCAGAGGACCCAGTGAATCACCAGGGAAGAGATAATGGGGTGTTCTTTAAAACTGTAAAAATACAATGATGAAGCTCATTCAGTGGCTTGTGTCAACACTCCAGCTGAATGACAGGCCAAAGAGCCAGGCTGGCCAGCAGAGGAAGGTCAATATTGACTCAAACTGCCTCTCAGCCCAGCTCTAGCCACTTGGACATTGCTGCAGTCCAGCAGGGGCTCAGGCCAGTCCATCCCTTTGACTTCTGTTTACTGTGCCTTGAATCCCAACCTGTGCCCACCCATCTCTGGGTGTATAGCATTGGGCTTTCTGGGCATGGGGTTGTCTCCAAAGGAAAACCTGAAGAATTACATTCCTTGAAGGGTTTCAGGTCAGGAACCTCCTTAGCCTCTCAGATTTCAACAGTCTTCACATGCAGAGACTCAAGACCTTAATATCTTGCCAGAAAGAATCTCCATAGTCCCTAACTACAAGACTCCCTTATGTTTTGACAGCCCTTAGCTTTCCATATCTATATTTTGCTTGCCTCCTCACTTTATGTACATAAAACCACTGTGAGATAGTTTGAACCTGATTTCTTGGGCCCATTTTAAAGATGGAAGGTGGATAGGAAGAGGAAGCAGGTGACAAGAAAAAGAATATACACACAGAAAGTGCCTGCCCCATACCAGGTACTGCGCTAGGTGCTTCTTATTAGTACATCTAATGGTTAATGGTAGATATTAAAGGTTCCATTGTTAAATGAAGAAACCAAGGCTCAGAGAAAAGCAAATGTCTAAGATGGTCAGTGTAGAACTGGAATGCAAAGCTCTGACTCCAAGCTCATTCACCATACCCAGAGCCCAGAGAAAGCAAATGACTTATCTTAGATCACACAACTATTTAGAGCGGAGATGAAACCAGAATCCTTGAGCTGAATGCTCCCTCTACCCCAGACAGCACCCACGATAATGGTATAGTCAGGGTCACCCATGAACATGTGAACACATGTGACATGTACTGAGGGTGTTGCTACTTCTGTCACTAAAGCCAGAAACGGCCCCTTCCTTGGGCCAAAGACCCTGAATTAAGGTCTTACACACTATTCATCTTCCATGAATCCTCTGCCCTTACTTTATTCCTACTGCTTTGTTCTAACACCCTCCAACAGTGTCTTGCCAAATAGCCAGACCATTCTCAAAATCCTCCCAGAGAGGAGGACTCAAGGGTAGTTTAAACTTTTCCAACTGGAGGCCAGTGAGGTGGCCTCTGGGGCTGAAGGACATTTATCATTACAGTTACTCCTCACAACTACCCTATGAGAATGGCAATCCATCCTCATTTTACAGTTGAGGACATTGAAAAATTTGGAGAGAAATAAAACAATGTGCCAAAGGAGTCACAGGCAGTTAGGATTCAAACTCAGCTCTTTTTGGTTAACAATGTTCTCAGTCACTGAGAACCAAGAGGAGAATTCACAGCATTGCAATACATACTAAACCAGACACAAAAATGACCACATAGATTGGAGACCCCACCCTGCCCACCACCTAGTAAAACAAACCCAAGGAGCCTAACAAACACCAGATGGGGGCGTGGGGGGGATACAGAGAATACACCACCCCAATCTTGGGAACTCTCATGTCTTAGCCCTTGGTGTTCCTAACAGCATCCACACCCTATATGGAAAGTTACTCCCTGGCTATGGGAAGAGCTGGGGCAATTTTAGCATGTCTGGGGGTCTGGGGATCTGGGGAACCAGCTGGCAGACTGCAATGTGCAGAGCAGGGGCATCTCTGCCTGGGACTCCTGAAGTCCCCACCTCCTGCCCTGCTCAGCACAGATGCTGGGTCTGCTACCGCACTTTCTGTTTGGAATCCTCTTCTGCAAGCCTGCGTTCAATGCAACTGGCCTGGTTGACGCTGCCTCACCCCAGACAGGCATCAGACCTGATGAAAATCCTAAGCTTGTGCCAGGACAGGGACAGCCATTTGAAGCCCTCATGACCTATCATGGAGCTGAAGTGGTGTGAGTAACTATATGCAACCACTAAGGACTGAGAAATCACAACTAGCAGGGACTAAGCCACTGCCTAACTAGGAGGGAGTCAGTTGCCTGACCACTGTCCCTCCCAGCCTGCCTCTCAGGAAGGTATGGAGAAGGCTCTAGGGCTACATGTTCCTCACTCACCTCCGGGAGGCCTTCCCTGACTCCTCTTCCTTGGGTCTCCTCACCCTTCAGCAGTCAGCTCTCTTGGGCACCGAGGGAAGACCAAGAACCTTCCAGCGCCAGTCCACCGCAGGCCTAAACAGAAACACATAAGAAATAACATTGTGACAAATGTAGTAAGTGTCCCCCAGATTTCGCGACTGGCTGGAGTCTAAGACGTTGCGAACTGCCCCACGCCTGCCTCCCCCTGAGCGATCTGAGGTGCTAGAGGCTGCGGCCGGCTCCCGGAGGAGGGGCAGGTGGGCGTAGCGCAGCTTCCGGGGTGGCCCCTCTCCCCACCGCTGTCGGACCCCGCGCGGCCACGGCCTCGCTGCGCCGAGTTGGCGAGCACGCAGAATAGGTTGCGCTCCGGGGGCGCCGAGCCCGCTGTGCCCGCGCGTAAGGCCCCTCTGTCCCGCGCGGGCCAGCCTCGAACTTCGGGGACTGAAAGCCAGGGTAAGGGAGCGCGCTTGAGGCAAGGCCTGTCCCTTCACCGCGGCCCGGACGGGAGGGGGATCACCGGCCTTTGGCAGCGGCCAAGCACCCACCTGCCGAGCGAGAAGCCCGCGAGCGCTCGGAGAGGCCGCGGGAACCGGGCCCGCCCTCCGCGGGAGGGACCTCGGCGCGGGGAACGGCGAGGAGGGGCCGCGCTTACATGTTTGTGCAGCGCCGGCTTCACCTGGCCGCGAGTTTGATTTCAGGGTGTGGCCTCAGGTAGCACATAGCGAACGCAGAACAAGGGAAAAATCGCGCAGGGGTGCAGGGGCAGCAAGGCAAGGAGCCCCGCTGCCGAAGGAACGACCCTTGCCCAGCGCTTTCCCTCCAACCTCTTGGCTCCAGCTCCCACCGACCCTGACACGGCCGCTCCCATAGCTGTCTGCCCGCCACGCAAAGACCCGACCTGGATTATCCGCTGAGCACCGGCTGGTAATTAACTCATTAATTTATCTTGCAGATGCACGCTGTGGAGCCGCAGGCCCACTCTTTGGGACCTAAGAGGTGCCGTGGGTGCCACCCACACATCCTGGAGAGCCCAAGCTGCAATTCTAAAACCTGGCACCTTGGTCTGTCTGCCCCATTCTGAATTGTTCTGGGATAATCGCCTTGTACAGGCAGAAGGGCAGGATTTAAAGGGATGCAATTCCCCATCACACCTTGTTTAGTCCTGACAATGCTCTGGCCTCTGGATTCCAGGGTGGGAGACTTCCAGGTGGGGGACTGAAAGCATCATAGGAGCACAGAATCCTGAAACAGAGGAAGGGGTTCATACAAAACCTCTCCGTTTCTGTTCCAGAGCCAGCATCCCATCCTTGTACCCAGCAATGCCCTGGTTTAAGATTAGGATGGCATTTCTGGTGACTCATTCCTGACTTCCCATTTGGGGTAGGTTGGGACAGGTTACCCTGCTTCTTTGGGACAGAGGATAGATTTTATGTTGAGCAAAGGGGCTGGGACCACTTGTCTGTGTCTAATCCAACAAGGAAGTGAGAAGACTCTTATTGTCCTCGACTTGGGCCCCTAGAGAGGGCTGGGTGCTGGCTGAGTGCTGAGGGGATTCTGGCTTGGAAATTCAGTACATCTGGACCCCAAATGGCTGCCTTCAAGTGGTGGCTGGGTAACTGCCAGTGTCAGTGTGGGTTTTTTTTTTTTTTTTTGTAGTTAGGATTGAATCTTGGGGTGCTTAACCACTGAGCTATATCCCCAGTCCCTTTTTGTTTTGAGAGGGTCTCACTAAGTTGCCTACCACCTCTGTAAGTTGCTGTGGCTGACCTTGAATTTGGGATTCTCCTGCTTCAGCCTTCTGAGTTTCTGGGATTACAGGCACCAATGTGCCCAGTGATTTTTTTTTTAAACCCTTATTGGTTACCTCAGATTTAAATTATTGAGGTCACTATTCCCACATAGTTTTGTTCACTGATTCTTTGACTAGGACAATGCTATTTGTGGATAAATCATTACATTGTGGGCCCTATTGCTATGCATAGTTTAAGACTTCCACCAAATAGAAGGTGATCCATGGGAATTCACCAGTCACTAACCAGTCTGTACTCTATATCTTTCTACACCAGAAGCTCTGATGCCCTCAGCTTCCCTAGGGAAGGCTTTGTGCCAGGTAACATTTCCTGGTCCTGTGTTCTAAGGAGGGCACCCCAACACAGAGATGAACATTTAATTTCCATTCTTCTTTCCTTACTGTATCTCCTTCTCCTCTCCTCTGTGTCTTTTCCAGGTGGATCCTTTTTTCTTTCTTTTTTAAGTTGTCAATGGACCTTTATTTTATGTATCTATTTGCAGTGCTAAGAATGAAATCCAGTGCCTCACACAAGCTAAGCAAGCACACTGCTACTGAGCCACAACTCCAGCCTGCAAGGTGTATTCTTTTTCTTTCCTCTGACTGGACACTGTTGGCCTGATTCTGTTAGACAAACCATGACCTCCAGTGGCTGCCCAGGAAGCTGACTACTGAGTTAAGGATGGGACCTTAACTCAGTAGTTAAGGTCCATGCAAGGAGGACAGGGCAGGTGGTACAAGTATGGCTTTCCCCACATATTAGTTATCCAGGAACATGGATGTGGTGGTCTAATACTGACTTCGAGAATTTGGATGTGCTGTATAGAGGGAGGAAGTAGAGATTAGTTGCTAAGAATTCAAAATGAACCACAAACCAAAGTTAGAATGAAATGTATTATGTGATTGAATTTAGAATCAACACCCTAAATTACTTTATAGTGACTCACAAATGCACATGTGAATTATTTTCTTTTAATATAAATGCCTATGTACCAAAACCACAGTTCCAAGCACTACCTTTGAACTATTAAAACTACAGTAAGTGTGAATATTATTAAAAATGAACTGGTATTTAATTTATTTGAATCCAGGATTGGGTATCCCAGAATAACTACTGGATAAGTCCTTCACCTTACATAGAGTAAATCCCAGAACCCCTAGATTCTTCCCACCTTGGGAGAAAATAGTTGGGCTTGGGTATTTAGAGAGGCACAGAGTCCTGAAGGAGACTGACCCAGATTAATATGCCAGATGTGCCAGAGAAAAAAATTCCCATACAAGATATGAGAGTAGATTAGAGAACTCTTGGGCCACCATAGCGGCCTTCCAGTCCCTTCTACATGTGGTTCAGGTGCACGAGGTTGGATGTTGCCCTACATATTGGGATGACTAGGACATACAGGGTGGGTCCTGAGTGATTAATTCCTATGTGTGACTCTCTTCTCTCTGATCCATATGCAGCTCAGCTCTGTTCAGGAAGAGAGCAGAAGTGTGGTAAGTGTCAGGAGCAGTTTTGGAGACAACACTTCCTCCTGTGTTCCCATGCCTCTCTCTGGCCCCCTTCCATGCTGAGCAAAGGGATGGGGCAGGCACATGCCCCTCTGATGAGCCTTGTCTGCTGGCTGAGGGAGTTTTCCAGGCACTGCCATTCTACACACTGGCCTGGAGCCCTGGACGCAGGCACCAAAAACAGACATTTCACCGTAGATGGGGCTTTTGGAGCCTTGCCTGCTCTGGGGCATTGGCTGGCCAGCATGGTCTGCAAGGGCCTCTGGGCAGGCCCAGGGTGGGGCAGCCACTTCCCAGTGTTCTCTCAGACTGTGGTTGTCAGAACTGTTTTAACATCTGAGCACTAGCAGCCAGGGCTGAGAGCCCAAGTTAGGGCCAAAGAGGAAAGATATGGATCAACTTGTGGTTTAGAAATACAAACACATTATCCTTTCTCTGCACCTTTCTGCTCAGGACTTGAAAAGCTTCCTGGGGATCAGGAACCTGCTAACAAGCTCTCTTATGTCTTACAGGGCTCCTTCCTCTGGATGCCTCTGCTGTCCTTTGATAATAGTAACAATAATGCCTGTCAATTACTGAACACTTCTGATGGGTCTGATGGGCCCAGCCCTGTGCTAAACTGCACATATTATCTCAATCTTCACAGGGATCCTTGGATATAAGCATTATACTATTGTTATTCTTGTTTTACAGATGAGGAAACTGAGGCACAGAGTGGTTAAGGAACTATCTTAAGATCTCATAATTATTGCTATATACAGAATGTTTGTGTACCTCCCAAATTCTTATGTTGAAATTTAATCACCAATGTAAGGGTATTAGGAGGTAGGGCCTTTGGGAGTGATTAGTTCATGAAGGCAGAACCCTTATGAATGGGGTTAGTGTCCTTATAAAAGTAACCCTGGAAAGGTCCCTGGCTCCTTCAGCCATGTGAGGTTATAGTGAAAAGAGCCATTTATGAATCAGGAAGTGGACCTTCACCAGATAACAAATCTGCCAGCATCTTGATCATGGACTTTCCAGCTTCCAGAACTGTAAGAAACAAATTTCTGTTGTTTGTAAGTCACCAGTCTATGGTATTCTGTTTACAGCAGCCCATTTGGACTAATTTGGACTAATGGACTAAGCTAGAATTTGAATCTAAGTATTGAATTTGAATCTTGCCTAGCACATGCAAGGCGCTGGGTTCGATCCTCAGCACCACATAAAAATAAATAAAGGTATTGTGTCCAACTACAACTAAATATATATACATATACACAATACCTTTCCTTTATTTTATTTGTTTTTATTTTTATGTGGTGCCAGGGATAGAACCACATAAAAATATACATTGGCAGGTGCAAAGCTCCAAGGCCTGGCAGGCTTGGCAGGCAGCAACTGCCAGACCTAAGGAGCCCTTAGGCAGGAGGGGGGTAGTATCGAGACTGTAGCCCATTTGTCTCTGTAGACTTATAGCATGCCATTAGCCTCAATTTCTTGTCATGCATAACTGGAAAGAGCATCTCCTCCCTTGGGAAGGTGGTGGAGTGATGAAGTCTAGAGCATTAGGGTACAGGGATCCTGAGGACCAGTGGCTCTAAACAAGGTAAGCATAGCTGCTGAAGAGTCAAGAAGAAAACTCCTCTCCTCCACCTGTGCACATGCATGAATAAACACATATACACACCTGCCACAGGGAGCAATCAAACTCAGTTTGGTATACCACATAGCAAAATCCCAGGATTCTTCCAAAAGACAAGGCTACCACTTGCTAAACCAACCCAACAGGTCAATCCACTTTGGATCCCAGAGAGAGAACCCCGGCCCTGTCTAGGGCCCAGCTAGGTGTTTGGGAAAAATCTATGGGTTCCTGCCTGGCTGCTGGACGGATGTGTCCTGCTCATACCCTGAACCACGACAGAGAGAAACTACGATTCTCAGAACCTCAAGCCTCTCTCTGCCTGCCTCTTAAGTTCTGAACTGTACTAGGCTCTTCATGCCAGTGGGAATAAATGGGACTACCCCATGAAACACAAACTGGTATCGAGGGCCAAGCTTGCCTGATAGTCCCAAAGAGACCTGGTAACTTGGGATGAGCTGCTCAGATGCAGGGATCACTGCAGGCTATGGCACCCTTCACAGATACTTCAGGTACATGCTGAGTTGTACTGGGAAGGTTTGGGGAACAGAAAGAGCCACCTCTGCACTGAGGACAGTCATTTTGTAGACATGATGAAATAATTTAATATCTTCTCACAGAGCCAGGGTTATGGCTCAGTGGTAGAGTGCTTCCTAGCATATGTGAAGCACTGGGTTCTATCCCTGGCACCACATAAAAATAAAAACAAATAAAATAAAGGTAGTGTGTTCATCTACAACTAAAAAAAAATATTTAAAAAACTACAACTACTCTGCAGCCCCCTGCTCTTAACAGCTTCCAAAGTTCTATCCAAATGTCTTTTGCTGGCATTTTAGCTCTCTGGCTGGCATTATTGCTGGCAGGGGGTAATCCCATTTATTCCCACTGGAATAACAGCTGGAAGCCTCCTTAAAAGGAAACTCTTCATTGTCCTCTTCTCTCCTGAGCCTCCAGTAGCCATTCCAGGTCTGAGGTTGGGGCAGGGCAGTGCCATGGAGCCTAGGGCCTGACTTTCAGGGAGGACAGGAGAGTATTGGGGGAGCAGAAAACCTGTGCCTGACCAGGTAAGAGCCAAGACCCAAGTTTCAGGGGAGGAGAGAGCCCAAGGAAGCATGATTTTGGATGTCCAAGCCCCATCTCCAACCCAATGGGCAGAACACCTTAGCTCTAAATGCACACAAGCTGCAGCTGTGGGCTCTGTGGCCTTCAGGGAACACTGCATCTGCCCTGGATCAGTGTTAGAAGGCATGGCCTGTCTGCCACTTAGTCTGTGCTAGGCTGCCATCCCCTGTCTGGGTCTTTCCTTCCCCAGCTCTGTTGCACACACCTTAAAGAGCCCTAGACTGTGACAGAGGTGGCTGGCCTGTTGGGACATTCCTGTGAAAGCTGACATGGCAGGTCATGGTCACACCACTGTCATACCCTCACCAGTCACCAGTACAATAACCCATGTAGGGTTAGTGGGTATCTGGGGGCAGCTCCTCCCTGCCACTCTGCCCTTTTCCTCCATAGGAGCCCTGAACATCTGCTTAACCAAGCCTGGTGTTCCTGCTCCTAGGCCTGGTTCCAACCTTCCCTAGGACTGAGACTTCCACATCTTCCCACCTTTCTGGATCCCAGACAGCTTCCTCCATTAAGATCTACTCCAGTGGAATATAAGAGTCTTCTTATCCCACCTGAACAGAGTGAGAGGTAACTGCCCTCCTACATTTGGGAACTGACATTTGATGTTATCTATTGCACATTTAAATTATTGCCTGGGGTTAAAAGTATATACCAGTGAGAAGACCACCTGGGGCAGAGGGCCTCTTGTGTGCCTCCCTACCCTCTGCCCAGACTCTCTCATGTCTAGACACTGTTATTATTCTCTTCTTGGGTTTAAGGCATTACCAGTCTATGGTTAAAATGTAAGATGCTACCTGGGACACAGAACTTGATTTATTTACAAATTAGTTAGATCTGTTTATCAGAAAGTGACCCAGTACTGGGGGACAATTCTGTCCTTGGGGAGCCCTTGGTTAACAAGCAAGGGCTGGGTTGGGACTCTATTTTAAACAGGGTGCAGGATGGGAGAGCAGAGACAGGAAACATAGAAAAGGGATGGGGCCACTGCTCTCAAGCCATCAAGCTACCTAGCAGTTCTTACCTGCTCCTGTGTGGGGGACCTATTGATGGACAGGCAGCCTGGGCAGTACAAGAGAACTGGGCACAAATTGGAACCCCTGGTCCTGAACCACCCCTCGCCCCGACAAGTTAGCAGTGTCATCTCAGTACTTACTTTTCTTCTCTGGGCCTGTTGCCTTCTGTAAAAATGATGGGGTTTGGACTAGAAATTCTCAGAGGACTCCCTGTGGCTTGAATGTGCTGTAGCAAGCAATCTGAGATGACCAGTTCCCTTATGGTAGCCTTTCCTCCTCTGAGCTCCTCCCTGCTGACCTGGTACTGTGCTGGGCCATACAAGGAGACTCTGGTGTAACTGGTCCCATAACTCCCTCTACTCCTGTGCCTTCCTCTGCATAATTCCATATGGAGCCTTATTTGAAACTGAAAGAAAGAAAATGGAGCTGGAGATGCTCCAGGCTAGGGAGCTGAACCACAGAACCAGTCTACCCGGTTTTAACTCTACTGCTGCCATAATCTTCAGGAGCCCCTTCACCAGGCAGGCAGGCAGGCAGGCAGGCAACAGGAGACCTTGACCAAGGTGACTGGTTTGTTGCTATTTGCCCTGGGGAGAGTGAGCTGGGTCCTGCTGCACTGAGATCAGAGGCCAGAACAAATGTACCACCTACCTGCACTTTCTGCACCTGCTTCTCTGAGCACCCAGAGGGGCCTCCTCAGATCCTGGGCAGCCTAAGTATGTATGAAGGACAAAAGTCTCTTCCACCTACTTGGCCTGAATGGACTGAAGCTGTGGGCAAACCAGAGCACAAGTAGATTATGACCAGGGCAGAGACGCCTGGATTTGCTGATCAAGGCACCACTTTGGCAGAATAGGTTACCACAGAGAACCCACAGGTGTGCAAAAGTAGTCATCATTGTTCCTCTGTAAATACTTGGGTCTCTGCACTGCCTGATGTGTCATGATGAGGTTTTATAGAAAATGCTGGCCAGCATGGGTGTTCCTTTGTAGGAATGAGGCCCATGTGACCTTTTATGTAGTTATATGGGTACTTTTTTTTTTTTTTAAACATGATTTTGCTCAGAATTTGAAAGCCTGTTATGTTTTGGGTTTCACTTTTTTTTTTTTTTTTTTTTTTAGACTGAGGGATTGCTTTTCCTAAATTCATAGGACAGATAAACTTGGTAAAAAAAGCAAAGAAAGTCTGAGACTGAGCCTTATGATTACTAGGCATTTCCAAGTCACTTGCCACAGTAGTCAAGGAGCTCTCAGTGCTCTCCAACTCCAGTCCCTCCACATGCAGCACCTCCAAGTTTTGTGCTTTAGATGGGGGTCATTAGAATATGGTTATTCAAGGAATTGTGGATACCATGTGACAAAAGAGTCCAGGTTCAAACAGGAATGGGACCAGGGCCATACCCAGCCTTTACTATGTGCAGTCCAGTCCAAGTACCCACATTTTGAACTCCAGACCCCCATAAGGGGGTCTAATAGTCTTAAGTAGCCAGGCACAGTGTCATATGTCTATAATCCCAGCTACTTGGGAGGCTGAGGCAGGAGGATTCCAAGTTTGAGGCCAGCTTGGGCAACTTAGAACCCCCATCTCAAAAAAAAAAAGATGGGGAAACTGAGGATGTGATGAGTGGTAGAATGAGCCTGGGTTCACTCCCTAATACTAGAAAAAGAATTAAATCTTTAAATTAATTCCTGAGAGAAACTCAGTGGGTAAACAGTTTGCTACTGGGAGAAAAATGGACCTGGTATTGCAGTTCTTCCTAGCTTGGATGGGCATAGATCTACCAGCATTCTGAGAGCTTCACTTTTCTTGAGGGAAGGGTTCTTCTACAGCTACCTCCTCCAGGAAGCCTTTCCTGATTCTCTTAAACAAGGTCTCTTCCTCATGGCACATTGCTCCTTCAGTAATCTTAGCAGCACCCATATTGTTTTACTTAATGCTGTTTCAACAACCATATCACATAGGTATTATAATTATCTTTGTTGAACATGTCAGGAAATCAAGACCTAGAGACATGAAGTAACTTATCCAAGTCACCAGGAAGAGGCAACACCAGGCCTGAGGCTCATCCTGCTGACTACACTGTTAACCCCATCATCCTGTGTCTTACTACATGATGTATCTCCCTGAGCACTCATTTTCCGCTAGGACCTGAAGATTGAAGCTTCTTCCACAAGTGTTTTTCATTCTTTTTTCCCCCCCTTTGGTCCATCTGTATAAAGTCTATGTTAAGAATCATCTTCTAGTATTGGTTTAATTTTATAAATTATCTGGACTGGATGAGTCATGGCTGACAATTTCAGTGATGAGTTTGGGGCCCAGAGTGGGCGGAAGGACAAAGCCACCCAGTTACTGATTGTGGCTCTGTGGTTCAGCTTGTTTCTGGTGGGGTTGACCCCATGCTCAGCTTTCCTTTACATTGCTCTATCAAAGGATTATAAGTGTCCCTGGGGCAAGGGTTCTGTCCCATTTATCTATCAGCACTTTTCCCCACCACCCCTCTGGCCACCAGTATTTTGTACTTAATAAACACACAATCCCTATCATGGGCCTGGAAGTCAGGTATCCAGAAAAAGCACTGACTGGATCCCACATCTTGACAAGTATTGTGGTCTGAATGTGTCCCCCAAAGTTCATGTGTTGGAAAATTCATCCCCAATGCAACAGGGTTAAAGAGGTGAGATCTTCAAGAAGTGTTTGGGTCTTGAGGGCTCTGCCCTCACAAATGAATTAATGTCTTTACATAAAAGTTTATTACAAAATTGAGTTAGGCCCCTCTCTCTTAATTGGGGGTGGGGTTACTGGGGATTGAACCCAGGGGTACTTAACCACTGAGCTATACCACAGCTCCTTTTTATTTTGAAACAGAGTCTGGCTAAGTTGCTTAGGGCCTCACTCAGTGCTGAGGCTGGCCTTGAACTTTGATTTTCCTGCCTCAGTCTCTGGAGTTGCTGGGATTACAGGTGTGGGCCACCATACCTGGGGAATTAGGCCCTCTCTTGCTCCCTTCACTCTCTTGCCCTTCCATTGTCTGCCATGGGATGATACAGCATGAGGCCCTTGCCAGATGTGAGCTTCTCAATCCTGGATTTTCTAGTCTCCAGAACTATGACCCAAATAAAGTTCTACTGCATATAAATTACCCAGTCTCATGTTGTTGTAGCAGCACAACAGACTAAAACCCAGGAAAGATAAGATTCCCTTTACCTCATATCTCCCACTTCTCAATTTAGCTCCCTCTGGGCCCTAGGACTGAGTTCCCATGGGGGTAGAGGGTGTGTCCTCACAAGGCACAGCCCTCCAGGACCTCTAGGATGGGCTGCTACCCTGCACTGAGTGGGGTTTCCACAGAGCAGGCCAAAGCCCTCCACTCCTTCCTAGACCACCAGCTAATACCCTGCTGGTTTGTTGTTTGCCTGCTGCTTATGAGCCTCTGCCATTGTGCCCACCAGTTGGATACCACCACTGTGTAGTTCCATGTACCTGGAGGCCTCCCAAGTTTACAGTCACTTTTTTTTTTTTTTTTGGTATCAGAGATTGAACTCAAGGGCACTCAACCACTGAGCCACATCCCTAGCCCTATTTTGTGTATTATTTAAAGACAGGGTCTCACTGAGTTGCTTAGCACCTTGCTATTGCTGAGGCTAGCTTTGAACTTATGATCCTCCTGCCTCAGCCTCCCAAGCTGCTGGGATTATAGGCAGGCACCACAGTACCTGGCTAGAATCACCTTTTGAGAGGAAGAAGGAAATACTGCCACGGCTGGGTCATTTTCCTCATCCTGGAGCCAGGTGTAGGAAATACTTATGGGCTCCTTCTGACCTTGTCCTATGTATTCTTCCAGGACAGGAGACATTGGAGGTTATCCTCAGGAGTGAATAGTACAGAGTGGGCTTTGCCCTGGGTGGAGACCCCATTAGTTGGTACCTACCCTGTGCCTGTCCTGTCTCAAAGAGCTCAGAGAACTCAAAGAATCAATCTGTTCTTGAGGACTAGACTGACCATGCAGTTCCCACACTCCGACCCTGCTACCCTTCTCAGGGATGAAGCTTCCACGCAAATCAGTTTCCAGAAAGGCCTGCTCCTGGTGCCAACCCTTTCCTGGTGCTCTTGTCACTAAAATTCCCAGAGCCTAGTACCAGGACCATTGCAGGGAAACCTGCCTAGAGAGGCTACTTGCTTGGCCCACAAGCCCCAGTGCCCCCTAGGTTAGCCCCCAGGCCCACAGGCTAGGGACCACTGAGCTTTGAATTGGTCCTCTACTCCTCGACCCCATTTCCCATCAGAACCAGCTCAGGGAAGACCCTAAGCAGAAATGCAGGAACCTCTGACCTTCTCATGTAATGCCAGGGAAAGAGCAAATGGGAGACTGCACTGCATTAGCCATGCAGCTTTGGGGAACCCATACTTTATAATCCCCAGTTCACTGAGCCTGATGTCCCTGAAGCCCATGTGGCCAGTAAGCCTGCAGGAGAGGTAAGGAGCCTGAGGCCTGTGAGGAGGGAGTACACTCAGCCAGGTGGCCCCCTGACCCTGGCCTGACACTGAGTTTCAGAGTCAGAATCTGTACCAGGTCAAGCTCAGTGAAAGAGCATGACTCAGAGCCTGGGACCCAGCGGATGGACGCTCCATAAATATTTGTGGAATGAATACATGAGGGGTGAGATGAGAGGGGCCTCCTGTAGGGGCATCCTGGTAGCACTGGCTTGGCCTAGCCCATGCAGGAAGTAAATACAGGCACTGCAGAAACAAGCCTCTCTCCTGGTAAGGGGGCCAGAGGCCAGTGTGGATTGGACTGTTTCAAAATCCACCTAGAGAAGGGTGGCAGGTTGGACAGAGCATGGGACTCCTTAGCCCAAGGACCCATAGCTTCTTCAGGAACATGGAATCAGCCTTCCTGTCCTAGGTGGGGGTAGCCTCAATGCCTCAATCCCCAGTCCCCAGTCCTGGAAGCCACAGCCTATAGCAGCAGCAGGAACCTTACCTTGGCCGCTTCTTCAGGCAGCTGGGCCTCACTCTCTCCCACTGCAGGCTGGCACTTGTCTGGAGCCCAGGAAGCGGCGCTCCCTTCAGGCAGAAGAGAAAAAAAAAAAAAAAAGGAAAAGAAAAAGAAAACCTCAGTGCTTTTCTTGCCCAGCCTCTTCTCCTGAAGGCTCCTGTTCGGTGTCATCCTGCCTTTGTGGGCACACAGCCTCCCTCCCTCCTGCAGCTTACTCACCGGTGTGCCCCAGAGGCTGCCAGCTGTGTGGGGGAGGTGGGACCCACGCCCCTCTGCCTGACACACACTGGGGCATGCCCTGTGGGTGCCAGGGTTCCCAGATGTGCCCTGGCCAGCACCCTTCTCACTGAAAGTGCCTGGGAGATCAGCAGGGGCCACATAGGTGCTGATCAGCCCTACATGGGAGAGTGACAGGATTCTTGGTAGGAAATTGTTTCCTTGGTGCCCAGGGCTATCAGGAAGAGGAGGGAAATTGTGCACTAACCAGGCCCCTGGTGGGTTTTGCTCCCATCCTTGGCCAGCCCCACTGGACCACTTCGTACCTCGGCATCTTACTGGGTCTCTGTTCTGTGGATCCAGAGAGGGCCTGGGCCTAACCAGCTGGCAGTTGCTCCTCACCTGCTCAGGTCATGTGCTTGGTGTCCCTCTTCCCAGCACCGTCTAGGGCCTGAACCCACCCAGCATCAGTTACGATAAACTGTTATCAAGTCCCCATCCTTAGCTCTTTGCTGGACACAGCTTCTGTCATCAACAGGGAGATGACACACACTCAGTCACACAGCACTCACTCTCTCTCACACACATGAGCCCACACCCAGCATAGAGCCACCTACCTGCACAGGCCTGCTTAAGCCAATCCAGCTTCACTCTCCGAATGCCACTGTTACCCTAGAAGTCACTCATTTACAGAAACATCTCATGAGGCGAGTTCAAAGCCAGCCCAAGAGAACTGCAGTCGGTGTGGACAAGACTCCCCTTCCTCTCTTGACACCTCCAGAGGACACACTGGCAGCCTGATCACCATGTCTGCTATTGCACTCTGCCAGCTACAATCTCTTGGCGGGCACCCCTGGCCCCCACCATGACTTCTATATCCTTAGGGAGTAGTGGCAGATTCACAGCAAGACCCATCTTCCTCCAAGCCAAGGTAGGGAGGGGAGAGATAGAAGAGGCGGGACTCAGGTGCAGCTCCAAGTTTTCAGCTCCCAAAATAATCAAATGCAAAAAGAAAGGAAGAAAAGCTCTGGCGGGTGGGTGACTCACTGGCGGTGGGCCGGCTTAGTCACCTGAATGGCTGCTTGTGGCTCCTGGCACGTCAGGAGGGGAGCAGTGCCCTCCCCCACCTGCTGTGGACAGCAGCTGCTGTCAAAAGGAGCTGGCTGTGGAGCCCTGGCGTGTCCAGGCTGCCTGGCAAGCAGCCGGCAGCTCCCGCCTTGCTCAGGGCCCGGCAGCCAGGGTCTCAGCGTGCCCCTCCTCCACCGTGCACCCCAGCTCACTTTGGGATTTCTCCATTAAATCCTCAGGCAGCAACCTGCTCGTTTGGGGCGCGAGCTGCTTCAACGTTGCTTGGCAATTTTGATATCGTCGGGGGTTGCCATGGGGAGGAGGGTGATGTCATTGACACAAAAAACCCACTGAATTTACAAATCAGCTGGGGCTGGAGCTATTTATAAAAACACATTTTTTTTTTCCTTTGCCTTCCTTTAAGGAGGGGGAGGGAGAGGAAGGGCTGCCAGCTAGGATCAGGGTGAGCCTCTTGTCCACCCTACACTTCCCCCACATTAGTTGGATCTCTCTGACTCACCCCCAGCCCCACAAGATTCAGAGATGCTGGACTCAGGTCTGGCAGATGCTGGGCACAGCTGGATTAAGTTTCCTTCTCAGGGTCTCCTTCAATTTTGCTGTGAAGAACAGCAGGGCTCAAGTTGGTGGGGTTGGGGATGGAAAGGTGAGTGGGGGAGGGGAAGGCAGGATGGGGACCAGTGTCCTGGGTTGTCAGGGACCAGAGGCAGCCACTCTATAAGGCCCCTTCATTTCCAGGTCTCTGAGCAGGAAAGGAGATTTTTGCTGGCAAGGTGGCTTGAGCTTCTGGGTATGTGTACCTGTCAGCTCTCTCAAAAGCACCAGGTGAAGCATGGCCTTCATTATGCCCTCCTCTCTGAGCCTTGAGTCCTCTTCACTGGCTCTTTTCTCCTCCACATGTCCAATTGTGCTGGGGCCCAAGCTCCAGTCTCCACCCACTGCTCATCTCACCCCTGCACTTACCCAGGACTAAGGCTGAAACACCTCTTTCCGTCCTTTCAACTGTTAACCTGGCAAATGCTCACCCAGAGCCTAGGTCACTGCTACGGTACTGCAGGTGCTACCTGGCTGGGTTGTGCCTACTCCAGGGCCCACTTCTTTTGACAGCCAGATGGAAAGTCAGGGACTCTTCTTTATACAACTTATTTTTGAAAACTATTTCTTGATTTTTTTTTCCTATACTGAAGTGATGTGATATTTGGTCAAGAGCCCAGACTCTGTTTTCATGGTATTGAGTTCACATCCCAGGTATAGGATTCACCAGTCGAGTGACCTTCGGCATGCTCTTAAACCTATTGAACCACAATTTCCTCATCCATAAAATGGGGATGATTTCACCTCACAGGACTGTAGGAATTAAATAAACAAAGCTTCTGGCATAGGAATTGCTCACCCTGAGAGCTCAATAAACATTAATTTTCTTCTCTGTTGGCCTGACTGTGTCATTTATTGTTCATTCTTATCTACCCACCAACTGGTGGCAGGTTAATCCACCAAAACCATAACCCCAGTCACCTCCAGTACAAAGGTCTCAAGCTGCACACATAAGACATTTTTGATGAAAATTTAAAATGTGCATCCACTTGATCCAGTAAATGCACTTCTAGGAATCCACATTAAGAAAGAATTGTAGGCCTGCGGTTGTAGCTCAGTGGTAGAGCACTTGCCTAGCACATGTAAGGCACTGGGTTCAATCCTCAGCACCACATAAAAATAAATAAAACAAAGGTACTGTGTTCATCAACTAAAAAAATAAAATTAAAGAAAGAAAGAAAGAATTGTATATGGGCCCAAAGATATCTGTAAGAAAATATTCATTGTAGTGCTGGGGTTGTGGCTCAGAGGTAGAGCGCTCACCTAGCATGTGTGAGGTACTGGTTTCAATCCTCAGCAACACATAAAAAAATAAAATAAAGATATTGTGTCCACCCATGACTAAAAAAAAAAATTCATTGTAGTATTATTTATAACTGTAAAAAACTGGAAGCCACCAAAAATGTGCATTAGTAACAATGATAATTGAGAGAAAATACCAAGTTGCTGAAAAATGTGATGGAATAACCATATATTTGCTAAAAATAAAATATACTTATACACCTGTAAGTTTAACAACAAACCGTTCGTGGTAGTTATCCCAGGGGTTGGGAAAAATGAAAGGAATCTTTTATTTGACTTTTAATATATTTGCATTGTTCAAAATATTCAGTGAATGTTTTTCTATTTATAAAATACAAAACTAAAAATAAGTAAGAGTTAAAAATACAAAATTAAAGACTAATATAGAATCCAAAGATCTGTGAAGAGTACTTAAAACTTGTATATTTGAACATTTTCTCCCACAAATTCCAAGGCAATGAAGGGATATGAATAATTCTTTTTCTTTCCTCTTACTTCTAAATTTCAGAAATGGTATGTTCAGAGGGAAGGAAATTACAAAGGTGTGAAGGAGCTACTGGAGCAGCACATAGTTTATTAAAATAAATTTGAAACAATAATTTACTCAGATAATAATTACAATTATTCTCTTTAAGAAATACAACATTTCTAAGTTTCTGCCACTTGTTAGGAAGCAGGTGGAAATTCTCAAAGAAACTATCAACAATGTCACAAATCAAGAAAAATCATGCCTTTTCCAGATTTCTGCTACAGTATCTAGCACAAAGAGATAACAGTCAATGCATAAAAGAAACTGAAAACAAAACAAACCACCTCCTCTGGCTCTGTAACTGTCAGTTTCTCTAAATGCCATCCTGGAGAATCAAACCCAGAACAGAAGCCAGGAGAGCACCATCGATAAGCATCCAGACTACTCCAGTTTCCAGAGACTGGACAGCTGGTGCTCACACAACCATCCACCTGCTGCATCCCTCTAGCACATCACTGCTTCTTTACCACTTCTAATAGATTTCAATTCCTGAGTATGATAATCCGTAATTGTTGATTCTTTGATTCCTTTTTTCTTCAAGGACTTCTGGAAACTATTGGTCTGTGTAAACAGCCATGTTGCATGGTTTTGTAATGTGATAAGAGTATCTGCAAATTTGAATCTGTTTTTGTAATAGTATGTACTGAGGGGAATCTATTAGCCATAAGAAGCAGCCTGGTTGCAGATGCAAGTGCTCAGGTAACCATGGTCCTGGGTTAGTAGTGTGCCCTATGTCCTCTATTCCAGCAGAGTCACTTCTGCTAACCTCAGGAGCCTCTGAGCTCTCCAGGTCAGGAAAACCAGTATGGTGCTTTGGCATAAAGCAGTGGCTCATGTAAGCTTTGTTGAATGAATGAACAAACACTGGAAGAGGTTCTATGCTCTAGCCATTCTTAATTAGAACCCATGAATCACAGAGCTGAAAGGGACTCTAGCCACACCCCTCCCCCTACAGATGCCATATACAGTCTCAAAAGATTAAGTGACTCAGCAAAGCTGCAGAGAATATTAGAGGCAGTCAGGACTGGAATTTAACTTTCCCTTCTCATAGACCCCAGTTGATCCTTTTATTGCCAGTGTAAGCCCATTCTAGCAGCAAGCCCTGAATGTGATGTATCTGTAATTCAGTCAGCAGCAGTGGCAGTGCTGTCACCGCAGACATTTCTGCCTTTGAATTTTGGCTCCCAGGGATCTGCAGCAGTGTGAATCAGCCACAGCAGCATTCTCACATTTTCTCAATGTTCTTTTGCTTTGCTTTCTTCTGGCTTTGTGAATGGACATACACTTGTAGATTCAAGATATTTGTCTTAACTGAACCATTTTGGTGAATCAGACTCCCTGTCCCATTGCATGGTTTTTAAAAATCTTTTGAGGATGTGTTTGGAAAGGCCATGTTCACAACGAAATACTAAAATTTGCATAAACTAAATGCTTCCCAAGTTTTCTCAAATAATAAAAATGTTTAGAAACAAGTGGAATGCCCAGTGTGCCAGAAAAAAAAAATCCCCTTTTACTGACAAATTTTCTAGATCTTTAGCTTTCCCCCCACACTTCCCAACCCCTTTACACAGGTCTTTCTGATGGCTGCGAAGGGCCTGTCTCCACCTGCCCCACACTCCTCAGAGCCTCTCACCACAGGGCCAGGAAGGGAGGTGCTTGCTTTATCCCCCACTACCCAAAGCCAGGGCAGACTCCTGAAAGGAGGGGCTTGGATTAATGAGCAGGTATTGCCTTTGGAGGCCTGTGTCCTGAGCTCCAGAACTGGCTTTACCAGGAGGGCTAAGATGGGGCCGTTAGGAGAGGTGCCTCCAGGGTATCTGCTGTCCTCCAGGGTGTAGGCAGCGGGAAGAAGGTGCAAGGGCCTAGTCAGTGGGGACACTCTAGGTATCCTGCATGCCCTATCCTTTCTGGCTTCCCTTCTTCCCTGTGGGGGAAGCCCAGCAAAGCGTGGACACCTGGCTGGCAGGGGAAGTGTTTGACAGTGGTGTTCTTTCCATCATGCTCCACAGAGGAATGCCTGCAAGCTGCAGATTCAGGAATGCCTGCAGAAACTTTTCTCCCAACAAAGGTAACATAGTAGAGGAAGAGTCCAGGAGAACGGACTACTGCTGCTGACTGGCAGAAAGTTGCTTCCTGGCCACTGCCCTCTGGCCTTGATCAGAAGGCCCAGTATTGGCCCTCTGCCTAAAAACAAAGTGTGCAAGATGAGGCCTTCCAATAGCCTGGTCTGGGCTGCAGATCTTCATGGGTAACAATAAGTAGGGGAAGGGAGGAGACAAGGGACCACGAGGGATCTAAGGGAAGACAATGCCAATTCCCTGAGAAACTGGTTAACATTCTCATGCCTCCACTCCCACAATGCCTGGGCCTCTGGGGCAACTGAGGAAAGAAAGAAGAGAGGGAAAGAAAGAAGGGGACAAACCCAGTGAAGATGGCAGTAGGCAGGAACCAACCTTCTTGCCCAATCTCTGGTCACAATTAAAAGCACATGGCGCTTAAGTGAGAGAGGTGGGAGGCGGGAGGCAGGAGGTGGGAAACAGACCTTGGATCAGCAAGATCTTTATTCAGCTGCAGTCAATCAGTCAATCACCTGATGTGGCTCAATGGGGGGGGGGGGGATGACTGCTAGCCACCCCATGGTCTGGGTTTTATAGGCAGCCTTAGCAGAGCCAGGCTATGGGAGGAGTTAGTTACTTTTGGTGGGCCCTTTTAGCAGGCAGGGGGTAGGACCAGGTCATGGGAGGATTTTTGGTGGTGGGATCATTTAGGGAGGGGCAAGAGGACAGGTAGGTAACCACATCCTTCAACAATGTTATTTCAGAAACAAGAGAGAAAACGGGTCAGAATATCACCTGGATTAGGAGTGACCCTGGCAAGAGACTCTCCTGTCCCTTCCTAATAAGTTTTCCTTCTGGAGAAACAGTATTTTTCAAGCAGATGAACAGAAAATGGAATTTTTTTTTTTCCAGGACCAGGTATGTAGAATTGTGAAAATACTTGGTTTTAAATAATATGGAGATGGCAACAGAGAAGATCCTTTTGTGAAGTATCCAGTGTATGTCAGGCACAGTGTGGTTGGCCTCTTTCCACCTGTTATTTCACTGACTCCTCAAAGCACCATGAGGTGGGTTGGAGGTAGTAACTTGTCCCCAGCTAGTCAGGACATGGCGAAGCCAGGATTTGGGTTTGAAGCCCTGGTTTTCATTGTGATACTTAATGGCAAAGGGGAGCTTTGACTTTCCTGGGTGACAATGCACAAATGGCTCAAAAAGAGCCACTCAGCCAAAGTCTGGCCACAATCTACTGTGACAGGGGCTGTGAGTGCCACTGGAAGGAAAGGGCCTGCCTCTGGCTAGAGATGTCATCTCTGGGACAGGAAGGCCAGGGCCTTAAACCTCAAGTGCGAGTCCGCTCTCATTCCATAACAGGTCAGTGACTGGCAGCAGCCCCTGAAGAGGCCTATCCTATGGATGTGTCTTTCCTGGGAGCAGCCCCTACAGGAGGGGTTGATTTACCTGTCAGAGCAGGGAAAAGGGGGACTACCAAAAATTGACTGCAACTTCTTTAGGAATAGGGTGAATAAGAAAAGTCTTATTAGTGAAATAAGCACCCCTCTAGATTCTGGCTAGGCGACCTTAGAAAGAAGTCTGATTAAAGAGGTATCTGGAATCAACTCGGGCTTTAACAGCAATGTGAGGAGCTGCTCAGAAGCCAGTCAGGAAAGAGCTGCAAACTGGAGCCCAGGTCTGACTTGCAAATGTATCATTTCCAGCAGGGGATGTGTTGAGCCTTTGCAGTCTCAGTCCCTGTCTACCAGAGCAGCCTTCTTAACAGTCTCGATTTCTGCAATGAGCAAGGGCTACTGATAAACCTGCAGCACAGATGATGCAAAGCAGCTACAGGATGCATGCAGAGTCACCCCCACCCCGGCCCCTGCCCCTTGTTTCTACATTGGTTATGGCTAAAGGGGACTTTTCTTTCACATATACTGTAGGTTATGCACTTTGCCAAGCCCTTACTATACATTAACTCATTTAATTCTCACAGAAGTTCAGTTAATAAATCCATTCAATAAATATCTATTGAGTACCAGCTAGATGCTGGGGATAAATAACTCAGTGAACAAGTCCCTGCTACCAAGAAATTTGCAATCTTGGAAGAAACTATTACTGTTCCATTTCCGAGATGAGGAAACTTAAGGCCTCATGATCAGGTCACTAAGTGACAAACAGGATTTTGAAGTTAGGCAATCTGTTTCAGAGTCCAGGAGGCTATTTTGCTACATTTCACTCATTGTCTTCCCAGCACTACCCACATGGCAGATACTGTTAGTTGACTTTCTTAAATCCATCCCATCTCTCTTCATTCATTTGATGAATGAAACCCAGTTTTTACCTGTGAACTCAGGAAAAAGCCCAGCCTCAGCCTCAGCCCCAGCCCCAGCAGGTAGATCTTGATAAGTGTAAATCAATGTTGGTAACTTCCTTCCTTTTGCCAGGACTGCTTAGGCCCCAAATATGTGACAATCTGGCCAAAAGCCATGAGAGAAAATTGGCTGGGAGTTTTTTTTTTTTTTTTTTGGTAGCTTCAAGTTGCTCTGAAACTAGGGTAGTCAATTGGGTCCCCTATGGGGATCAGCCTAAGGACAAAAGCCAATATGCTAAGAATGGCAAGATAAAAGTGGAAACAACTTGAGTCCCACACGAACCACTGGCTCCAGGGTTCATGATATCTTCCAGGACATCCTGCCCCACTCTGGTCCTTACTTCCTCTGAGTGTTCTCAGATTATCTGCTCCACTTCTTTGGCTTTTTTTGCTATGGCTTTCCTTGAAGTGTCTGCTTTTGACTGGCTTATTTTTCTCAGATATTCTCTCAGCTTCTAATCTGTTATATCTTGTTTCTATAACTAAATTGTAAACTCCCTGGAGAGAGAAAGCATACTTTACATTTCTTTATATCCAGTCATCAATGTGAAGTCCATAGTAGAGCTTAATAAATATTTATTGGTTAATCTTTTTTGTCACATTCCAAGATATATTTGCTGCCCTGGAGGGTATAAACATGTTTCCAGAAAGAGTAAAACAGGAGTCAAACGAGTTGCAGCTGGAGGCCTAAGTGAATAAGAATGTCAGATATCTCACTCAACTCTGGCTTCCATTCAACAGGGCAGACCAGCTCCAGCTGCTGCCTTTGTGCCTCTCTCTGGGCTGCCTGCTGGGCTGCAGAGTCAAATCAACTGCTTGATCCAAGAGGTACTCTCATGTCTACTTTAACTCTCACAACAAACCCTTTGGAGTAAGAGGTGTCAGCACAAGTTTACAGAGATAGCAAAAGCAGACCTGCTCAGATAGGCAGCTGCTAACCAGTAGAACTGGTGTTTGGGCCCAAGTTTTCCACTTCCTGAATTGAGCTCCTAGGGTTCCCTGCATTTCCCCTTTCCTTGTTCCAACTAATCAAGTGATTACCTTTTACTCAGTGGCTCAGGAGAGGAATGCAGCAGAGCATAAAATAGAAATAGTTCTTTGTGTGTGTGTGTGTGTGTGGGTGGGGGGGGGGGGTGTTGGGGATTGAATCCAGGGCCTTGCATGCAAGGTGAGCACTCTACCAACTGAGCTATATCCCCAGCCCAAAATAGAAATAGTTCTAAAAGCCTAAGCTCAAGCAGAAAGAAAGTCTCAGGAAGAGACTAAATGTCTTGGTGTCAAATAGTCAGTAGGCTCTGCTCCCAAAGCCAGAAAGCCATGTCTTCTGGTTAGGGAGAGGAAGGGAAAGAAGGTGAGAGGAGTAAGATGCATCTTGTGGGCAGCAAAACCCTGCCTGGCAGTTCAGAACTAATGGAACTAGAGAGAAAGTCTCCTGCATTCTGCCCATGGCATAGAGGCAGCATGGCTATGAGCTAGAGATCCTTCAGACTGAAATGTGGACTAAAAACCTGACCAGATGACTTTCTTGATACTTTGATGTATAGCTGATCCTGAGACTGTTTTAAGGATAAATATTTGTCTTAATGTTACCCTCAAAAGAAACAACTAATTTCCCTTATCTTTAAATACACATTTCTTTCACCTACCTATATCATACAAGCTCAGCTATACTTTATACTGAGAATTAAGTCAAAAGGCAGTAAAGTGGCTGGGGGTGCAGTGCAGTAGTAAAGCATGTGCCTAGCATAAGTAAGGCCCTAGGTTCCACCTCCAGCACCATCAAAAAAAAGACAGTAAAGGCTGAGCAGTTTGCATCCCTTCCAATGCCAGCAGGGTGCTAAAGATCTCAGCCTCCTTAGCCACTGGCCACCTCCAATGCTGAGGGATGCAGCTCAGGGGCCTATGTCCTCCAGTAGAGCCTACCTGCCTGGCCTTCCTATTATCACAGGGAGATCTGCCCCCTGGAGCTGAGAGACCCCAACCTATCTCCAAGCTGAAGCTACAAGGTATTGAAGTACCAGCCAAATGTCTTCCCATAAATAATCTATGGTTGCTGGGTGCTGTGGCCCATGTCTATAATCCAGTGGCTTGGGAGGCTGAGGCAGTTCAAAGCCATCCTCAGCAACTTAATGAGGCACTAAGCAATTCTGTAAGACTGTCTCTAAATGAAATATAAAAAAGGACTGGGGGTGTGGCACTTATATAAAAAAGGACTGGGGGTGTGGCTCAGTGGTTAAGTGCCCCTGGGTCCCTGGGTTCAACTCTTGGTACCAAAAAAAAAAAAAAAAAAAAAAAAAAAAAAAAAATAGTGGCACAGGGCAATGAGGTTCCTGCCAGTAACAGGGACACTGACAATGGAACTGGCTGACCTGGAACCCCTGCTAGAAGAGTAGGGCAAACTGACAATTACCAAACCAACCAAAGCTGAGGAAGAACAAACATACTCAAGAGTCCCAGGATGAAGAGGAGGTTCTGTGGTACTGATGCTTTCCCTGCAAGTGCACTGTGCCAAGGAGATGGAGAAATTGGTGTATAAGGTCTGGTAGGGATGTGTGAGGGTCATCCCATATGATGTGCTCCTTGACTGATTGAAGGACAATGACTACCTGCTCACAGCCATAGAACACATGTGCTCTCCTTTCAGGCTTGCTTCAAGATCATCTTCTGCATCTATACAGAAACTTGAAAACTTTTGGACCCATCTGCTTGATTGTGCACTTTGACTTTTTTTGGGAATCTTGACCACACTCAAATATGTATTTCATAGCTACTCTTCAGGAGAAGGCAGTTTGGGTGATTTTCTTTTTGGGTGCAGTGATCTGCCGCAGCTTTTCCTGGCTCTTCCAACATCATCTTTTGTCAAAATCAGACTTTTTTCAAACAAGACTATTAAGAGATTGCTCAACTGATTATGGGAAGCTTTGTTTCTTGGCTCTAGTACATCGTCTACTGCTTCCCACAGTGTGGACTAACCCAACTCTTTCCATCATCTGTGTCCTAGGCATTTCTGCATCCCTTTGGCATTGATTTGGCATTCTTAAGCACCAGCAGACAAGAGCAAGAATACTGGAGACTGGGCTTGAGTGGTGTTGTGCCCACTACTCACTTTCATAGACCCTGGGCAAAAACCTTTCCATTTACATTCTGCTGGCTGGGGAGGGTGGGGACGGTCAACTTTAGCTATCTTCGTCCTCAGCAATCACCTTCCTTGTCAAGACAACTGCTGGCCACTCTCAGAGATAGTCCTTCGGCATTCAGTTGAGATTTTATCCCCTCCTCCAACTATTTTTGGAAAATATGGACTGGGACTCTACAGAAATTGTTTTTTATGGAAGAAAATGTACCTTCCTTACCTTCATCCTCACTTTGTAACCTGACATGTAACACATAAACCATACAATTTTGCAGCACACTTCTGATCCCATCTTTCTAGGGCCTGGACCTTACACAGTAGGAAGAATTTTAATACACCAAACTTTTAATAGCCTACCTAATCATGGAAGTGTGTGCAGGCTTCACATAACTTGAGTTTTAATTTTTTTTTCCCTTGGTTGAGTAACATAAAATTAAAATGGAGAGGACTGGAGATGTAGCTCAATGGTAGAGCACTTGCCTAGTATGTGTGAGGCCCTGGGTTCAACCCCGGCATTCCAACAACAAGAAACACAAAGGAGAAAGATATCTGATGCTCAATACTAAG
This sequence comes from Spermophilus citellus, assembly GCF_964194105.1. NCBI lineage: Eukaryota > Metazoa > Chordata > Mammalia > Rodentia > Sciuridae > Spermophilus > Spermophilus citellus. The sequence continues at coordinate 138,597,368 of NC_138185.1, forward strand.
GTTTAAAAAGAAACCTGCTGGGCTGGGGCTACAGCTCAGTGGTAGAGTGCTTGCTTAGCACATGTGAGGCACTGGGCTCAATCCTTAGCATCTGCTATCATCCCTAGGTATCTTGATACAAAGACTATAATGACAGAAGACACTTGGCATTAAAAAAAGAAAAAAAAAAAAAAGCCAGTAAGCCTCCAATTAGCTAGGCTTCCAATCTACCTGAGAAATTTCCAGGGAATCTCAGACCATTAAAAATTAGAATTAAATCAATAATGGCATCTACAAGTATCTATGTTAAAAGTCTTAGTTTTATCTATAAAGTGGGCACTTGGATTATCCTTGTTTTACAGAGGATGGCTCAGAGAGATTATTCAATGAGGATCCAAATCCAAGCATTCTGGCTTCAAAGGCAGCATTTCTAATTACTGTGCTAGTGTCTGGTTTGACACCACAGGCAGGGAGCCACCTCAACACTGTAGAGGTTCTAAGTAAGATTGACCCCCTGTAATATAAGTGCTACATGCAAGTCCTAATAAGGGTATACAGAGAATTTGTCCTCAAAGAGCTCACTTAAATTAAGAAGGTGAGATATAGGGTTAGGGCTGTAGCTCAGTGGCAGAGAGCTTGCCGAGCATGTGTGAGGCACTGGTTTTGATCCTCAGAACCACATAAAAATAAACAAACAAAATAAAGGCATTCTGTCCATCTACAACTATAAAAAAAAAAAAAGGTGAGGCATATACATGTACAAGGCAACTACTTACATAACACAGCAAAAGAATGGTACAGGCAGGAGCTATGGGGGAGGCCTGTGTGTACCTTCCTACACCATGGAACCTCAGCCATTGCCCATGTGCTAGGAGGACACAGGAGTTGCCTGACAGCCTTCTCATCTGGTGATGGGTTCCCTTGATATGATAGATCCCTTCTAACAATGATAATTGTGTTTCCTCTGCCTAACTCATATTTCTGCCAACCTGACACCCTCTGCTCACTGGGTCTCTTTGATTCACTGAACCACACACTCACTTGCCCTTAGCTAATCATGTCCTTGGATAAGCTCACCTCAGTGAAACACCATGTCATCTTTTTCAGCTTTTAGTTTAGTTCACCAATTTTTTTTTTCCAATTTTGTTTAAAATACAAAAGCAAACAAATAAGCATATATCTTTTGTCCACAAATTTTAATTGATATTTGTTTTTATGAAACGCCATCTTCACTTTACTAATTTCAGAATGAAGAAATTATATAAAATACATCACACAACCAGGCCAGTAAAATAAAACTACTTTAAAATTGCAGCATATATTGATTTACCTGTTTCAATTAAACGTTAGCCTGAATCAAACATACATAGGAAATAAAGCAAGTATATATTACGGTGAAATATACCTGTGAAAATAACATTTGATTTTGAAAGGTGTAAGTAAGACAATGAAGTATACTGCAATGTAAAGTCAGTACATTGATTACAACATATTAAAGAAACACACAGTGGTATGCTAAAAATGAAACCTTATGATTCTAGCCACATCTAGAGCCTAGTAATAGATTTCTCCTCATGACCAAAGATCTAACATAACAAGTTTCTAAACTTGTGGCTTCTCTTTTACAATATTTCAAGTCAATCCTTATTTCCGAGAACTATGTGCCAATTCCAAGAATACTGCATACAAAATCAATAGCCAGGAATGGTGGCATATTTCTGTAATCCCAGCTACTCAGGAGGCTGAGGCAGGAGGAACATGAATTCAAGGCCAGCCTGGGCAATTTAGTGAGACTATCTAAAAAAAAAATAACAAAAAAGGGCTAGGGCAGTAGCTCAGAGGCAGAGTGCTTGCCTAGCAAAAAAACCCCAAAAAACAAAAATGCTGGAGATGCAGTTTAGGGTTGAGTAACACTGGGTTCAATCCCTAGTGCTTAAAAAAAAAAGGGGGGGGGCTCACAGCAAGGTGCTCTGAAACCTATAGAACAGTCTGTTTGTGCTAATTCCAGGGCTAATTTTTCCAAGGTGTTACTTGGATATTCCCTTAAGGGACCCAAGGGGTGTTATTGGATTGTTAATGTCTGTCTCTCTCTCCCCCAACCTTTTTTTTTTTAAAGCTTTAGGGTAAATAGTTTTAAATTTTAATAAAAATTTTAAATTTTAAATAAAACTAAAAATAGTTTTATTCATTGAGGCACTGTTGTAGGCATTAAGGTTAAAATAGGAAATAAAGTAAATCCCTGCCCTTAAGGAACTTAAAATCTGATAGTGGGATTGGAAAAAAAGAAGTGTATACACACACACACACACAGTGATAGGTGCTATAGAAATAAAAACAGGTAAAAGGGGACAGAAAGTAATAGTGAATGTGTGGGATGCTGTGTAAACAGACTGGTCAGGGAAGGCATCTCTGATACAGTGATTTGAGAAAGCATCCACAAGAAGATCAGGGGAAAACAACTCTAGGCAGAAGAGATGGCAAGTAAAAGGCCATAAAGAGGAAAAACAAGCAGGCATGTTTAAGAAACACTAAGGAGGCAGACAAACTATAGTGGAGCGAGCAAGGAAAAGGGGTCTGGGAAGAGGTCAAAGAACTAGTAGGATTAAAGCAGATGGTATTTTGTAGGCCATAATCAAGTCTTTGGATTTTGGGTCACTTAAGATGGGAAACCATTGAAGCGTTCTGATTTGGCATGAACGGGCTATGGGAGAAGCAAACTCATAAAAACTTGAGATAATGTAGATGAAAAATGATGTAAATATTTGCTGCATACCATTGGCTCTACACATTCAGATTCAATTAACTCTGTGGTCCCTAAAATTTTATTTAGAAAAAATTATATGTGTAGGAGCTGGGCTTATAGCTCAGTGGTAGAGTAATTGCCTAGCATGTATGAGGCACTGGGTTCAATCCTCAGCAACACATAAAATAAATAAAGGTAATGTGTCCATTTACAACTAAAAAAATATTTAAAAAAAATTGCATGTGTAGTGAACATGTACAGACTTTTTCTTGCTATTATTCTCTAAAAATGTTTACGACTATTTACAATGCATTTCTATTATAATAGGTAATAATTACACATTAATAATTATAATTTAGAGATGATTTAAAGTACATAATATACATATGCATATGAAAAAAATACTACATAATTTTATATAAGGGTTTGAGTATCTGTGGATCTTGGTATCCATGGGGTGAGGGTGGGGGTCCTAGAACCAATCCTTTGAGGATTCTGAGAGACGACTAACTATAACTAAATTGAGTGTATAGTGTTTTTAATTTTTTTTTTTTTGGAGGACAATAGGTAGCTATGTTGAATTGTTTTATTTTTGGCACTGGGAATTGAACATAGGGGTGCTTCACCACTGAGCCATATCCCCAGTCCTTTTTATTATTTATTTTGAGACAGGATCTTACTAAGTTGCTTGGGTAAAGAAAGGACTCAGGAAGCAGGTGGCCACTTTAGCCATGGAGAGAGGCCTGAGGAGAAACTAGACAGCTGAACCTTGATCTTGGGAATTCCATTTTCCCGGACTATGAGACAACATAATTCTGTGGTTTAAGCTGCCAGTTTGTGATATTTTGCTTGCCCTGACAAACTAACACAAATATATAGGCAAAATATTAACAGTAGTGACTGTTAATATTAGAGGGATTATGAATGAATAAAACTTTTCTTTTTGTCTGTGGTTTTCTTCTGATTTTTCTCAACTCCTGTTTAATACAAATATGTACAAACTAAAACACAATTTTAAAGAACACTGATTGGAACTGGGCTTCCTGGTCTATGTTTTTCTTTAGTTTTTACCTTCTCAGGCTGTTGGGTGCTTAGGATGAGCCTGAGTGTGGTCCCTAAATTGGGTTAGGAGAACACCCCAGAGCTAGAAAGAATAAACTCTAGGTCAGGGTGAAGTAGAGTAGAGGATGAACAAAAATCCACATAAGATAAAATCTACCTTTATCCTATTAACATTCATAGCTTTATGTCTTTGGTGGAACCAAGGACCCCATTAAGGTCAAAGCTCAGCTAGGCACAGTGTTATACATGTGTAATTCCAGTAACAAAGGAAGCTGAAGCAGGAGAATTATTGAGGCCAGCCTCAACAACTGAGCAAGACCCTATCTCAAAATCTAAAGGCTGGAGATTAGCTCAGCGGCAAAGTGCCCCTGGATTGTTCAATCCTGAGAAAGAGAGAGAGAGAGAGAGAGAGAGAGAGAGAGAGGGAGGGAGGGAGGGAGGGAGGGAGGGAGGGAGGGAGGTGTGTGTGTGTGTGTGTGTGTGTGTGTGGCTGGGGGGTGGGGGGAAGTAAATGTAAATCTACATTTACTGTCCAGTCTCAGAGTAATGACTGTGTCAACTCAGTGGATTGAGAAAGTGAACAGAGCAGAGAGAAAGGGCTTGATTACAGAAAAGATACACATGTTATCATTTAACATAATCAGTATGAGAAGCAAATGTGAGAATATTTAAAGAGCTATCTTCTGGTTAAGAGCAAATATTTCTAAGTTGATCATCTTTCAGATCCAAGTCATTTCACTGCTTCAACTATATACAGTATGCTTAAATATTTTTAGTTGAGATATACTTAGGATACCCTTCTTTTTAGCAATTTTAGAGCAGTGACTAGAATGAGAAAAAAAAAAAAAAAACAGACACCAGCATGTAAGAACATTAGATAATCTTACTATTCCAATATGAAATAGTCAATTAGATGTTTTCATTCCTCTTTTCTACAATTTTCTTCTATATTCCCAAGGTCAGGTATAATTTACACTTCTACTTGGGTGTCCAGTTCTTCATTGAGACCTAGTCTCTCCCAAATTACTCTATGCTTTAAAGTTATCTTTTTATTTTGACCTCCTGCTTCCTTAAATCTTCTAAACAAGAATCTCCTTTTATTCCTTCACTGATCTTTTCTTGATCTAATTCATTCCGCATGTAATAATAGAATAATAATAATTGTGAAAGGTTGCTAAACCCTGTTCCAAGTCTTTTCTTTACCTTTCTAACAACCACATTCCTAAATCAATAGACCCAGTAGCAGCAACACTACTAGGTTATATAAATATACCAAGGGTTGACAGATAAAAATACAAGCCATATATACAAAATATAATTTTGCCACTTGAAATTTAAGGCAATTTGGTGTTTTACCTACTTTTTGATCTAGACCACTTTTACTGGAAAGTCAGAAACACCTAAAAAAATGGTTCACTATTCTGTCCTATTATAATCCTATTGTAATTGTTACAGATCTGGGATATGTCAATTTCCGGTCAAATAGCTCCTATCTATAAAATTAAACCACTTTGCAAAAAGTAGATGAAATGTTAGAAGCACAAAATTAACAAATACTATTTTATTATTTATAAAATACATGGTGACCATAAGAGCACATATTACAAATTGGAAAAAAGTACAGGACAAAGTAAAGGCAAAAGGGTTAAATGACAACAAAGTATCCATTCATATGGAATCCATTTAGCATAAAACAGTTCTTTGTTACAGTTAGATAAGGCTAAGAGTAGGTTCACTACTGTGTTAAAAATGCCAGTAACTTAGAAATATACCTCTACTCAAAAGTAGAGAAGTATTGGTAGTGCCTCTAAATGTGTCCTAAGTTAAATTACAGCGTATACAGACCCAGGGTTCCACAATACAACCATTGATTTTAGGCAGAAATCTGTGAGAGACCTGACTGCCTATCTTGCTGAAAGAGCAAAGCCCCAGGACTAATTAACTTCCCTACCTTCCATAAAGCTTTGTTCAGGTGACTTTGGAATGTGGTATCAAAAACCCCATTCATTTCTGCTGCAAGTTCCCTCAGAATAGACACTGTGGACTCATCACTGGCATTCAGAATCCGCACAAAGAACTTATTCCACAGTTCACCATCCTTTAGCCTAAAATATATAAAACCATTTCCACCAAGATTAGGCATATGAAAATTAGAATTATTTTTGCTTTCAACTCAGAGGTACATTTATGCATCAAAATGATTTCAGGTAATAAATAGGAATCTAGGGTTAGGGATAATTCAAAGAGCTCTTTGAAAACCCAGGGAGGAACCACAAAAAGAGCCTACCATAGTGGGAAAAGCTATAATGCACATGAAAGGAAAGCAATTCTCATCCGAATCTATAAATTACCTATGTATATTAAGATATACTTTTCTCCACAAATAGAAAAAAAAATTTGGTTTCCCCTAACTTTCCATAAGTCATTAAAAAGACTATATATAGCTCCACATCCAGTGGTTTTTCATCCTTATAATTCTGAGAATACTAAATTTGAAGCAATCTGATTAAATCTATGATGTTTGTACCTCTGCTCACTATTATTTTTATCAGAACACTTCTATCATAGTACAGGGCAGGGCCATACCCCACCTATTTCTGCTTGTGACGTTCAGACCTGTCTGGGCCATAGCCATCTGACTGAAAATGCCTGATTATCCTCTATGCTGACACTATGTTCCAAGTCTATTCCTAAAATACATGTAAGAGGGCTGGGGATGTCATTGGTAAAGTGCTTACCTAGCATGTGCAAGGCCCTGGATTCAATCCCTAGCACCATGTACACATACAAAGTACATGTAAGAAACAAATATGACTGGTAAAATTCTAAATTAAATAAAGAGAAAAATAAATTCAATGGTTTTAAGAGGGGAAAGTGGAGAAAAGGGAAATTAAATTAAATATTCAACATTGATTTTTTTTGTCTGAACCAAAGAATGCACCAATAAGTCATACACTGATAAGCTTATACTGAAAAGTTATTAGCCAAGATAAAAAAGAGGTAGAACAGAAGACATTTAGTAAGTTTTATGAGTAGGTTTGAAGAACTAAGGTTCTGAGACCAAGAAACCCATTTCTCTGGGTGTAAATGTGATATCTATTTTTGAGCTGGGTGTCGGGGTGCATATCTGTAATCCCAGCAGCTCAAGAGGCGGAGGCATTAGAATTGAGAGTTCCAAGCCAGCCTCAGCAACTTAGCAAGCCCCTAAGCAACTCAGTGAGACCCTGCCTCTAAATAAAATATTATAAAAAGGACTTGGGAATGTGGCTCAGCAGTTAATAACCCCTGGGTTCAATCCCTGGTACCAAAAATAATAATAATAATAAAAAAAATAAAATAAAATCATATACTAAAATCAGTATATAATTTAGAAACCTTCAAGAGATGCTTATTAACTTTTGATAGAATGACTATTAAAAAGAAGTTTATGGGGCTGGAGTTGTGGCTCAGAGGCAGAGTGCTCGCCTAGCATGTGTTTAATTCTTAGCACCGCATAAAAATAAAGATATTGAAGTCCACCTATAACTAAAAATTAAATATTAAAAAAGAGGTTTATGACTAACACCAATTGGTTAAAAAGTTATTCTCCAAAAAACTTCTATTAACACTTTTAAACCAAGAAGGTTCTATACTACTCATCAATATTGATAAACTCAGGTTCAGAATTACTGAAGTCTGAATAGTTCAAGTCTTATTTGTTTTTATATATATATGTTTTAGTTGTCAATGGACATTTATTTATATGCAGTGCTGAGAATCAAACCTAATGCCTCACACATGCTAGGCAAGTCTTATTTTTAATTAGCAATCCTTTATCCTGCACCAGTACTTAATAAAAATGGGCTAACGTTAAATTACTGGAATCATGGCATTTGATTTAAGAAAACTAATGTTACAAAAGCAGAGACAGAGCACCCAAGAGAGAGAAAATAATTTTCACAGGCAAAGACCCTAAAATCACAAATACTTACTCAGAAGTATTTTGGCTAAGTTTCCAGAGGGACCCATCCCAGAAGACCTGTAGGTGCTCCTTGAACAATAGTAAATGTGCTAAATCTGCTATACCAAACAGGTCTACCTGAAATCACAAAAAGTGCCATCAGCTAAAAAATGTCTCTGCCTCATCATGGCAGTTTATTTAGGTAGAAGTTGAAAGGTATCATACAACTTAAAACTTATTTTATGACATACAGTTTAGTAGACTATAGGAAAGAGAGAAGCTCCCCAAAGAAGTGATCAATTCTATGGATTATCCTTAAGAATCAAAGATGACAAACTCTCTGGACTATCAAATCAAATGTATAGAACAACACATGTGTGGGCTGCTTGAATCAGCAAATGCCTTGTGTCTAGAGCTCAATCAGAAAAGATTTTTGCATATAATGCCAACATATAAAACACTTCACATTTTTCTAATGTTCTTTTTATATACATTATTGAATTTGATCTACACAATAATTCTAATGTATAAGAGCAGAGACTGTTATGCTTATTTTGTAGAGATCATAGAAAATGACTTATAAAAGATCACATGGATTGTAAGTAGTAGAAGACACGGCCCTAACACTTAGGTTACTAAGTCAGGTGTTTGTATGTGTATGTGTATATTCTTCAGTGCTGTGACAGGAAAATGATACATTTTACTTGACTTGGTGACACAGTATTTGAAAACTAGGTCATCTATTCTAGGAGAGTCCATAGTAGTAAATCTAGCTTTTACAGCTTATCTAGATAAAGAAGAGATTAAGAAACCCTTCCCATATTTCCTCAGGACTGTTTTACACTTACCTGGTAGGGAGAAGAACAGTTAGCCAGGATCTTTTGTCCTTCCAGGATCTGTATAGTCCGAAAGCCATTGAGGGGGAAAACATCTAGCTGCACCCTAAGGTCAACACTGTAGGAAAAGTCCACTATCTTCAAAGCTTGACTGTTCTTATTATAATCATAGGGATCGTAGATTCTAAGCCCAGATTTAAGAGAAAGAGATAATAAAAATAGGCCATGAAAGAAGCTGCATAGCTGATCTTTAAAAAAAAAAAAGAAAAATACTGCAGGTATGTATTAGCCATTCCAACAGCTCCCTCCAGTGGTCAGTAATAAAAATACACACAAAGGAACAAGGACAGTGTCCACTCTTGTGGACTAATTAGTGAGGACAGTGTTAAGACCAGTTTGATGACACTCAGTATATCTAAATCACACTGCATGGCCACTACAGAATAGTTATCAAGTTTTCATTTTATATAGTAAGTACAGGAAAAGTAGAGAGCAGGTTTCTGCCTTACACTGTACAAATCAAAATATACAATAGCAGCTGGGCGTGGTGGCACATTCCTGCAATCCCAGCTACTCAGTAGACTAAGGTAGAAGGAAAGCAAGTTCAAGGCCAGCCTGAGAAACAGTAAAATCCTGTCTAAAAACAAAAAACAAAAAACAAAAAACAGGGGCTGGGGGAGGCTGGAGATGTAGCTCAGTGGAATAGTACCCTTGAGTTCAATCCTTGGTTCTAAACAACAACCAACACCATACAAATAGCAATGATTTATATACTAGCAGAAATTATGATGGGAGAAATTAAGCTTTTATAAGTCTCATGGCCTTTCTTGTTTACTACTGTAGATGGGCTTTCCTTCCAGAGTTTAATAAAAACAAAATAAATGAGGCTTTTTTTTTTTTTTGTAAAGAGTTGCCTATAAAATTTTATGTTTCTATTAAACACAATATTGTACCTTACTTCTTTGCAATTACAGCTCTTATTTTCTAAGAAAATACTTTAACATGAATTCACTACCAATTAATTATATTTCACGTAATAAACCTATTCTAAGGAGACATAGGAATGAGAGAATGATAAATTATTTTCATGTTTCTTCTGTTTTCCTCAAACTCCTGATTGATAAAGGCCTTATATTCCTAAATACAAGCTTTAACTAATCTAATCTACAGCACAGAAGAATCTTACTTTAAAATTTACAACTCTCCTAGTTTTCCTTGGCCCTAGATACAACTTATTTTTGATCACCATAAAAACTATGATCACTTAAAAACATTTTTTTTTTAAACTTTGGAAAGATAGAAAAAATATTTCTTAGATGAAAAAAAAAGAAGCATGATAGTTCACAATCCCTCTGATCAACTATCATTACCATGGACAAAACTTTCTGGTTTTTATGGATCTAATTTTTATTATTGCCCCTGATCCCCAAATATGTAGACATTGAACTAAGTTATTTTGATAGGTTCTTTATTTTGTGAATCTACATGAAATTTATTGCCAAATTTGTTAAGAAATAACATAGAAAGTAATGTTCCTTTGACACACTATGTGCTCTCCTGGAGTCCCTGGTGGCTGAGAAGGTCTATTTGAAGACATGGACCACAAATGCCCAGTTCTAAAAAGGTTTAGAAAATACCTCTGATTCCAATTTTCATAGCCTGGAGAATTCTACCACAGTCTTCTGAACTTTTAGTGTTGTAAAGTAGGGACAAAATAAAAACTATATCAGGGGTTCTCATAGTTGGAAACACAGAATTTCTGGTGGTCAACATGGCTTGGGGGAATGTTACTTGCACTTAATTGGGTGAATTGGGGATTTATGGGGAATAGGGATATAAAACATCCTGCAATGCTTGAAATAGACCTGCAGAAAGAATTGTCTCATCCAAAATACCTATGATGTTCTTGATAAAAAATGTTGCTATGTAATGTCTGGGCAACTACTAAGACTGCTATCTTGCTGGATATGGTAGCACACACCTGTAATTCCAGCAGCTCAGGAGACTGAGGCAAGAAGATCACAAGTTCAAAGACAGCCTCAGGAACTTAGCAAGGCCCTAGGTAATTTAGCAAGACCCTGCCTCAAAATACAAAAATAAAAGGGTAGAAATGATAGCCTGTTACACAAATTGATCTGAAAATGCACTTTACCCATGAAAATGAAGACTAAATACAAAGGAACTAGTTAATAAACATCCATCTAATGTTTGATTTGCTATTCTATAAAATTAATCTAAAATAAAAAGTGCTTCAAGTCTGACAATTCACTTATTCTTATTTTCCTGTTATTTGAATATGCAGTAAGAATGAAAAATATAAAATGCTGGGTTAATTTAAAAAAAATTATATATAAATAAAGAGCTGGGGACACTGTTCAGTGGTTGAGCACCCCTAGGTTCAATCCCTAGTACAAAAAAAAAAAAAAAAAAAAAAAAAGACTGTTATCTTAACCTGGAGGCTGAGACAGGAGGATTTTAAGTTTGAGGCGGACCTGTGCAATGGCGTAGCAAGATCCTATCTAAAAATAAAAACTTAAAAGGATTGAGTGCATTGCTCTTATAGAACACTTGGTTAGTAATGTGCTAGACCCCTGGGTTCAATCCTTATTACTGTAGAGAGGTTAAAGACTACTATTTCAGGAAAAAAGGTAGGACTCTCTAGTTCTTTTGTATAATTGCAGAAATCCATTTTGAGGCCAACTGTGTTTAAAAGTCTAATTCAGCCTCTTCTTATAGGTTAAACAGTCAAAAGAAAGGTAAAATAAAGATTTCAGAGCTAGTGTGGTGGCACATCCCTGCCATCTCAGTGAATACAGAGGCTGAGGTAGGATTCAAGTTCAAGGCCAGCCTTGGCAACTTAGACCCCGTCTCAAGTTGGTGGTACAGTGCCCCTGGGTCAATCTCTATTACTGACGCAGTGTGGGGAGGGGGGGAATAGCTTTTAGTGTATATTAATGACCTTAATAACTTAACTGCTTACTAAAACACAGGGTTGAGGGAGAAAAGACATCTTTAAATCAGGCCACCCTACTCAAATACTATGAGACCAATAATCACTAAAAGGGTGTGCTGATTCTCTGATCCTTTACATAAAACAAAAATCTTGGGCCATCTTTTCCTTGTTTGTGACTCAACATTTTCTATATTTTTTCAGCTCTAAGTATTTTGGCTTCATTTTTTTCTTTTTGCCCTTTGCTCAACCTCCAAATCTTATGACTAAATTGGGTTTAACTTGAAGACTAAGTCCTTTTACTTGGTTTGTATTTACACTCTGGTTCTACTAACTTCTTTTGGCTCTTGTCTCAGTTTGGCTTAACTTAAGCTTTGGTCTTTGAAACTGAGCAGTGCCTCTACTGCTGCTATATCTGCATTGTCCCAAATCAAAAAAATTAGTATGGGCTGGGGATGTGGCTCAAGCGGTAGCGCGCTCGCCTGGCATGCGTGCGGCCCGGGTTCGATCCTCAGCACCACATACCAACAAAGATGTTGTGTCCGCCGAGAACTAAAAAATAAATATTAAAAATTCTCTCTCTCTCTCTCTCTCCTCTCTCTCTCTTAAAAAAAAAAAAAAAAATTAGTAGACAATGTAAGTCACATTCCTCAAGATATTTATACTTCATATCTCTTCACACAGTTAATTCTTTTATCTGAATTAATATATTTTCTCAATGTGTTTTTCCTTTTCTTTTTTAGTAGATGAACACAATACATTTATTTTATTTATTTATTTTTATATGGTGCTGAACATTGAACCCAGTGCCTCACATGTGCTAGGTAAGAGCTCTACCACTGAGCTACAATACAGTGTGTTTTTTCTTTATGTTCTTTTAAGCTAATCCTAATGATTACTTTTAGGTAGCAAATATTCTCTGAAAGAAATGTGTTCACTGATATGGCATTCATCAAAAAGCATAAAAAAGGGCAATTACCCATGTCTTAAAAGAAAGCTGACAATTAGAATAAAAAGGACCAACCTGTTTCTTAGAATCAAACTCCTTGGACTCAAGTCCCCATGGACTATTTCTGCTTTGTGTAGCTTTTCCACTATTGTCAAAAGATTATAAATAATCAACACTGTTATTTCATGGGTAATAAATTCATTGTGCTGGAGAAGATCCTGGAAGTAGAAGAGAAAATATGAAATTTTTCCAGTTGGGGCAATTATAGTTATACTTAATACCTTGATAACTGATGCTCTATACTCTTTTTGTTCTCTACTAGAATGCTGACTAAGTCTATGTCCCAGTTTTAACAACAGTATGATCTCCTATAATATTGTAAGGATTTAATGAGCTAAAGGAAAGAGTATCAAGGATGAACCGCATCCATAAGAGATGCTCTGTAAATGTTTTAAAATAATTTCATTCCAACTATTTTAGAGAATTCATATTACTCTCAAAATCCTCGGCAAAAATTTCTTAAGAGCATGCCAGGGGTGGCTAAGTGGTAGAGCATTTGCTCAACATGTGCAAGGTTCTGAGTTCCTAGTACTGGTGGTGTGTGTGGGGGGGGTAGGGGGGTCAGGTGCAGGGCAAAGAATAAAATTATATGTTGGTGTCTGGGTTTTAAAATAATCCTAGGAGTGAGGCATAGTGATGCATGCCCAGTGACTTGGGAAGCTGAGGGAAGAGAGTCACAAGTTCAAGGCCAGCCTCAGCAATTTAGCCAGGCCCCAAGTAACTTAGCGAGATGCTCTCTCAAAATAAAAAATAAAAAGGGCTGGGAATGTAGCCCAATAGTAAAGTGTCTCAGGGTTCAATAGTGACCTCCCTCCACCAAATCCTGGGGGATAGGGATGCTATATATAAAACAAGAGTGTCCATGAGCTGATGATTAATTATCCTAGTTAGATGACTGGCTCATGGGAATTTACTGTATAAATCTATCTTCTTTTTTGGTCAAAATAAAAAGTTTAAAAAAAAAAACTCGTGAAAAGAAAAGTAATCAATGCTTTAAACTTTTAATTCATCTATTGCTAGAACACTGGCAGGAATTTTGTACTACTATCTACTTGAGGACTGTGAATTATGTTTTTAGTATTAATGCAAACCTGCAAGGTGAAGCAGTTTACATATTGGTACCAAACAATATAGCCATCTTCATATTGATAACAGCTGCAAAAGTGATCATACTCCTCATTTAAACGTTCCTTTAACTTGAGGTTGATATAAAAGTCCCATGGGATGGATTGAGAAGATACCTATAAGATATTTTAAAAATAAGAGCAATTAGCTGGGCACAGTGGTGCACACCTGTAATCCCAGTGGATTGGGAGGCTGAGGAAAGAGAATCATGGCTTCAAATCCAGCTTCAACAATGGCGAGGCACTAAGCAACTCAGTGAGACCCTGTCTCTAAATAAAATACAAAATAGGGCTGGGGATGTGGCTCAGTGGTTGAGTGCCCCTGAATTCAAAAAAGAAAGGAGCAATTAGAATCTATGTCTATGGCTAGCAAACCAAAACCAATTCCTTCTAGTCTTTCTGATAACCCAACACAAATAATAGTGAACTTTCTTTTTCCTCTTAAAGGAACACCTTAAAAGGCATAAATCTACAATAAGGGACATAATAGCAACAAGATTTTGGAAGCTGGAAAGAGGAATAAGAGGTTAACATTTCAGTTAGATGACCCTATAGTATATAACTGGTAGCAACAACTACCTATGGAAGTAAGGCTAAGGGCAGAGCTAAAGTAATAGTGGCTGAACTCCATTTAAGAAGAAGCTAGACCCTGAAATCTCCCTCTTGTTCTTTTAGGCCAGCCTAGAAACTGCCACCCAACAATACCCAACCCCTTACCAGACTACAAGTTTGTTTCATTTAAAATATCAAACAATGGAGCTTTGGACTAGAGGACACTAGTTACCAGTACAGACAGGAATAGAAAACCGGGAAAATGTTTATATATGAAATGTTAAGATGTAACTCTCTACCATTGCATTCTCTGAACAAATTTCCTTATACAGCTTTCAAAAAACTAGTAGCCAGGCTTATATGCTCTAAACAGGAAATCAGAAGTCTTATTAGGGGGATCTGATTGGCTCAATAGAAAAGATCTAAAGACTGAAGGGTTTTCCAATAAAATGACCCACCTACATCATCCTGCAGTGAGGTACTTAGCTATTAAGGTCCCTCTAAATTCACAGAGGTTTCCATTAGTTTTTAGTGTTCCACACTTAAATCTGAACAGCAAGCCAAAGGATCAGAGAAAGCCTCTAATATGAAAGAGATGTAAAAAGACAAAAACGGGAGGAAACATGATGCAGGAAGAAAAAAACATTTAAAGTATCATTAATGCTACAAAGAAAATCTTGGGAACAAAAAAAAAAAAAAAAAAAAAAAAAAAGAAAGAAAAAGAAGTCTTGTAAATTAAACATAAGATCCTATCATGATCCAGAGAGAGGGAAAATTAGTTTCACACAGTCTGGTGGCATACACCTGTAATCCTAGCAACTTGGGAAGCTGAGGTAGGAGGATCTCAAGTTCAAGGGCAGCCTCAGCAACTCAGCAAGATTCTTAGCAACTCTGAGAGACCCCGTCTCAAAATAAAAAAGGACTGGGATGTAGCTCAATGGTAAAGTGTCCCTGGGTTCAATCTGTGTACTTCCCCCCAAAATAAAAAACAATGAAGACTGAAAACAAATTTGACAAAATATAGCTGGAACTCTGTATCTGCAGGTTCTGCATTGGAAGATCAACTAACCATGGATAGAAAATATTTGGGAGAAAAATTGCACCTATAAACTTTTTTTTTTCTTATTATTCTCTAAACACAGTACAACAACTATTCACATAGCATTTTCATTATGTTGGGTATTATAAGTAATCTAGAGACAAAATATACTGGAGGATATTTTAGGCTATATGCCACTATTATACCATTTTATTTAAGGCACTTGAGCATCCTCAGATTTGGTATCTGTAAGAGGTCATGGAACCAATCTTCCACAGATATCAAGGGGCAATTGACTATAGAAAGTAAAGTAATTCCAGGCATAATGGGGTATGCCTATAATCCCAGCGACTCAGAATACTGAGGCAGGAGGATCGCAAGTTCAAAGTCAGCCTCAGCAACTTGGTGAGGCCCTAAGTAACTTAGCAAAACCCTGCCTCAAAATAAATAAATAAAATAAATAGATAGATAGATAAAAAGGATTAGGAATACAGCTCAGTGATTAAGCATGAGTTCAATCTTTGGTACAAAAAAAATAAAACCTAAAGGGATGGAGTTGTGGCTCAGAGGTAGAGTGCTCACCTAGCATGCATGAGGTCCTGGGTTGGATCCTCAGCATCGCATAAAAATAAACAGATAATAAAAATGTGTGTCCAACTACAACTAAAAATAAATATTTTTTTTAAAAAGTAAAGCAAAAAGACAAGGAGAAAAATAGGAGAAAAAAAAGTAATATTTTTTGAGGTCCTGAACAGGAGAATCCATATCCTTCTAAAAATAAAAAATTACTGAAAATTCTTTATTTCTCTCCATTGAGACAATCAGAGAGAATGAGGAGAAGAAATAATTTCTTTTTCCCTTGAAGAAAATTTCTCAGAACTGAAGGAATTTCCAGATTGAAATGGCCACCGAGTGTCTAGCAGCATAGGTGACAAGAGACTTGTACCAGAATATGTAATTTTGACATTTCAGAATACTGAAGACAAACATAAGATCCTACCATGATCCAGAGAGAGGGAAAATTAGTTTCACACAAAACTTCAAGAGCAAAAGACTTCTAAAGCTAGGCTAGATAATGGAGCTCTTCTTTAAAAATTGGAGGAAAAAAAATCATTTTTTAATAGTATTCAATATCCAGCTAAATTATCAATTAAGGTAAAATTATAATTAAGGAATTTGCTAATATAAGGTTTCAAAAACTCTGTAACCTATCCCTTTTTCAGGAAGCCACTAAAGGACATGCTCCTCCAAAATATGAGGAATTAAAGTAAGAAAGAATTAAAAACAGGATCCAAGAAACTGGGTATCCAATATAAGAAAAAGATGATGTAACTACTGAGGATGGTGGTGAATGAAAATTAAGGTAACACTGCGTGTGTTCAGATTGTCCAGATTGAAAAAGATAAAAAAATTTCAGGATAGATTTCCTCAAAAAGATAAAATTGAGAGAATATTTAACATGTTTGGACCCATTGAGAGATTTACACAATAGTCTCTCATTTCTGGTATCTGGTCCTGGCTCATAATGGTGACTAAATTCTTAATGACTCACTGACTTTTCAGCAAGGAACCTAAGATTATTAGAAAGATATGAATGTACTATGGGACAGAGTTATTGCTTTAACCTACATTATCTGCAAGGTAACCAAAATTACAAAGAATCAGTCCCACCTTTATTATGGTTAGCTCTGCAGAGTTTCTTGGTGCCACCCAAAATAACTTATAATCTTCACATATTAGGTATTCTTGTTTAATACAGTAATCCTCATTACCTGTTGAGAAGGATTAATTCAATTTAAAAATTACTATGAAAGTAAAGCAATTCCAAGGCATAATGGGGCATGTCAATATCTATAATGCTATTTCTTTTAATCTAGGAACATTTGTAGTACTCAAGCATTAAGGTCAACTACAAATAAGCACTTATTTATATACTGTCTTGTACAAAAAGATATGCATTCAATAATACTTACCTAATTCAATTTCCTTCTCTATTTCCAATTTAGGCATTGGTCTATCTTCTACAGAAAACTCTGCTGAAGCACTTAACTCTGGTAGGGATTTTAGTAGTTGTCTGCGACACTGAGGACACCAGGGTGACTGAATGGGGTTTTCTACGGCAAGAAAAAGTTGGAAAAAAAAATCATCTAAAATACTTACTGCTTAAAATGGACATTATAACGGGGGACAGGGGGAAATTACAAAATCAATACTGCCAATCTGATTATAGTCATTTGCCTCAGGTCTTTATGGAACTGTGTTCAGTTAGTATTAGTTTCTAGAAATATCACAATTGATAGCAACTTCTCTAGAGAGGAAAAAAACACAGTTAAGTTTGCTGAGATAAGTAAGTGTTCATTAAACATGGATCTGGACATTTGCTCATAAAATTAGATGATACTACCTGTAGTCTCATTAGTAAGCTCCAGTTTCTCAGGAATCTGAAGACTTTTGATAGAGGAGGTACTTGAGACTGAGGCAGAAGATCCAGAGAAGCCAGAAGAGTGGGTGACTTCACGACTATCTTCAATAATTGGACTGAAAGAATCACAAGTGATTTTATTGATATCAATTATCTTAGGTATAACAGAATCAACAAAAATAAGCTGGTATATATTATCCCCATATTTCTGATCAACTTTATTTAAAAATCATTTATAATAATTGTTAGCTGTATTTTTAAAGCCCATTATTCTCTCAAATTAAAAAGAAAAAGATACATAATCATAATCTAGGTAACTTCCTCTCTCGTTGATAAGCAAGGGTCAGGATTACATTTCTGGATTTATACTTTACCAAATCTATAGTTAAGAGTTCATTCTACATCTACTCTATTCTACTGAGAAATATTGACCAACACTGACACTAACTTTATTCCTCTTCATCCTTTCTCTGGACACTTTAGTCTTCAATAAGAGAAAGTCAAGAAAAGAAAAAGGAAACTCAACTCACACAATGTGAACACATACCTGCAAATGAGATTAAAATTTGTCAGGGGAAAAGCTTGAAAATGCAGTTTTAAAAGCATAAATTGGCAAATTTAAGAATATTCCTAAAGCTGGAATTAGTTTGTTTAAATTAGCTGACTCTTAAAAACGGATGGATCATAAGACTCAGTCCCTGGCTGTCTACTATTCTCTCATACCTACTCCCTAATTCATTTTTACCTATCAAAAAACACTTTTTCTTGGGCTGGGGATGTGGCTCAAGCGTTAGCACGCTCGACTGGCATGCGCGCGGCACTGGGTTAGATCCTCAGCACCACATACAAATAAAGATGTTGTGTCCGCCGAAAACTAAAAAAATAAATATTAAAAAAAAAATTCTCTCTCTAAAAAAAAAAAAAACAAAAAACACTTTTTCTTGCTGGGCATGGTGGCACATGCCTATAATTCCAGCAGCTCAGGAGGTTGAGGCAGGAGGTTGCAAGTTCAAAATCAGCCTCATTTCAAAATACACTCTACTGTCATGTATAGCTAAAAACAAAACAACAAAAAGAAAATAGCATGCACCCAGTAAGTCAGACGGTTTTTGCAAAGTGGGCAGCACCACCAGCCTATACTCAGCGAGCCAACTTCCAGGCAAAACAACATTCCTCACTCCTAAAAGCTATTAGACATATACAAAGGGCCAAATTTGACTCCTATTTAAGAGAACATGGAAGAATGACACTTACAATTTAAGCAATATTTTGGTTAAGAGGTACATACCTGTATCCATCTTCTATTTCCATATAGATTAGGGAAATTTTTTATTAACTGGTTGCCATTAGCTGACAACCTTATGTTTAAACCAAAACATGAAAAATTCGAAGTCCCAGTCAGACATCCATAAAATCAATTAATTCTGATGTGAATTAATATGATGTATGTCACTTCTTAAAGGAGTGGTGTGATAAAGAAGAACAAACATGGCTTTTGTAGTTAGACAGGTCAAGGTAAAAAAAAAAAAAAGTCAGCCTCAGCAATAGTGATTCTCTAGACCACTTAGTGAGACTCTATCTCAACATAAATTAATTTTAAAAAGGCTAGGGATGTGACTCAGTGGTTAAGTGCCCCTGGGTTCAATCCCTGGTACTAAAAACCAAAAACAATACCAAAGAAACAACAACAACAAACACCTTTTTCTTTAATACATCTCCAGTTGATTATCTGAAATCAACATTAGTTATTCTACCATTATTTTAAATTTAATATTAAGAAAAAATTGTCTCCTCTTTTCTAATCTTATATCTAAATTGTTGCATTTCCTCAAAGGTATCATAATCCTCCTAGATCTCTTAGACTCATAATTATCACAATTTACTTCCTCTAACCCTTGTATCCAAACTAATCACTAAGTTGACAATTTATCTTACTCTCATGTAAAGCATTTGGCAACTAAGTACCTAGCAGATAATAAGATAGTGATAATTGATCGCTGTAACTGACAAGCACTCATACAATAAGAAAGCAAACATTCTGATTTGTAAAACCTATAATCGCCCATCACCTCAGTTTCTTGATGCTGAGGGTTTGATTGTAGATGGTGCCACATGCAGTCTGCTGCTCCTCAGAAGTCTTTGCATCTAGATCCTCTTCCTGCAATAGTCTCCCAGGAACAGAAGGGAGATCCTTCAAAGACATTATCTCATGAAAAGGAGTGGATGCAAAATGAGCTGCTCTAGCAAAGTCACAAGTGTCTTCTGGGTTAGGACAAATAGTTACATTCCTGAAACCTGTGATAATGGCATCCTCACTCAAGGGCTCAATTCCAGTAAGTTCATCCTGAAATAAAAACCATATAGTTTAGCTGAAATATATCAATAAACATAAGAATGGTGATGATTATTAACAGAGAATACATAAGTAGCATATCAGGATCTCTGGGTAAAGACAATAAATAAAAGCACATGATAGCTTTTAAAGAAAATGATTTTGAATCACGGACACAAAAAACTATGCCTAATCAAAAAATACACTGTGATGAGTCTCCATACAAGAAAAAATATTGGCCAATTTTTTCCCCCAAAGAATTTCACCTAAATAAAGCACTAATATTATTTTTCTTCTGTCATTCACTTAGAAAATATTCTGCCATTCTCCTAATTTTTAAGAGAGAAAACATACTTAATTTTTATTTTATTCCTTAAAGGTAATTCATGATTTTGATAGTATCACAATGAACCACCTGAAATATTATTACTCAATCTAATATTTTTATTATATAATTAAAACATGACTTTGTCTTTTAAAACATATGTGGTTTTAAACAGCAACTAGTTTTAAAAGGATAGTCCTTTTTTTGCAAGTGAATTTTTATTTATATTTTTTCTCATTTCTCTTTTATAAGAAATCTCCCTAAATCAATAATTTATTTATTTATTTTATTTTTCTTTATTGGTTGTTCAAAACATTACAAAGCTCTTGACATATATTTCATACATTAGATTCAAGTGGGTTATGAACTCCGATTTTTACCCCAAATACAGATTGCAGAATCACATCGGTTACACATCCACATTTTTACATAACGCCATATTAGTAACGGTTGTATTCTGCTACCTTTCCTATCCTCTACTATCCCCCCTTCCCTCCCCTCCTATCTTCCTCTCTCTACCCCATCTACTGTAATTCATCTCTCTCCCTGTTTTATTTTTTTCCTCATTCCCCTCACAACCTCTTATATGTAATTTTGTATAACAATGAGGGTCTCCTTCCATTTCCATGCAGTTTCCCTTTTCTCACCCTTTCCCTCCCACCTCATGTCTCTGTTTAATGTTAATCTTTTCCTCCAGCTCTTCCTCCCTGTTCTGTACTTAGTTACTCTCATTATATCAAAGAAGACATTTGGCATTTGTTTTTTAGGGATTGGCTAGCTTCACTAAGCATAAGCTGCTCTAATGCCATCCATTTCCCTGCAAATTCCATGATTTCGTCATTTTTTAGTGCTATGTAGTACTCCATTGTGTATAAATGCCACATTTTTTTTTATCCACTCATCTATTGAAGGGCATCTAGGTTGGTTCCACAGTCTAGCTATTGTGAATTGTGCTGCTATGAACATCGATGTGGCAGAATCCCTGTAGTACGCTCTTTAAGGTCTTCAGGGAATAGTCCGAGAAGGGCAATAGCTGGGTCAAATGGTGGTTCCATTCCCAGCTTTCCCAGGAATCTTCATACTACTTTCCAAATTGGCTGCACCAATTTGCAGTCCCACCAGCAATGTACAAGAGTACCCTTTTCCCCACATCCTCGCCAGCACTTGTTGTTGTTTGACTTCATCATGGCTGCCAATCTTACTGGAGTGAGATGGTATCTTAGGGTGGTTTTGATTTGCATTTCTCTGACTGCTAGAGATGGTGAGCGTTTTTTCATGTACTTGTTGATTGTATGTCCTCCTCTGAGAAGTGTCTGTTCAGGTCCTTGGCCCATTTGTTGATTGGGTTATTTGTTATCTTATTGTTTAATTTTTTGAGTTCTTTGTATACTCTGGATATTAGGGCTCTATCTGAAGTGTGAGGAGTAAAAATTTGTTCCCAGGATGTAGGCTTCCTATTTACCTCTTATTGTTTCTCTTGCTGAGAAAAAACTTTTTAGTTTAAGTAAGTCCCATTTGTTGATTCTTGTTATTAACTCTTGTGCTATGGGCGTCCTATTAAGGAATTTGGAGCCCGACCCCACAATATGTAGATCGGAGCCAACTTTTTCTTCTGTCAGACGCAGTGTCTCTGATTTGATATCAAGCTCCTTGATCCGTTTTGAGTTAACTTTTATGCGTGGCAAGAGGAGGGGATTCAGTTTCATTTTGTTGCATATGGATTTCCAGTTTTTCCAGCACCATTTGTTGAAGATGCTATCCTTCCTCCATTGCATGCTTTTAGCCCCTTTATCAAATATAAGATAGTTGTAACTTTGTGGATTAGTCTCTGTGTCCTCTATTCTGTACCATTGGTCCACCCGCCTGTTTTGGTACCAGTACCATGCTGTTTTTGTTACTATTGCTCTGTAATATAGTTTGAAATCTGGTATTGCTATACCACCTGATTCACACTTCCTGCTTAGAATTGCTTTTGCTATTCTGGGTCTTTTATTTTTCCATATGAATTTCATGATTGCTTTATCTATTTCTACAAGAAATGCCGTTGGGATTTTGATTGGCATTGCATTAAACCTAGAGAGAAATTTTGGTAATATCGCCATTTTGATGATGTTAGTTGCCTATCCATGAACAGGGTATATTTTTCCATCTTCTAAGATCTTCTTCTATTTCTCTCTCTAGGGTTCTGTAGTTTTCATTGTATAAATCTTTCACCTCTTTTGTTAGGTTGATTCCCAAGTATTTTATTTTTTTTGAGG
The DNA here is from genome assembly GCF_964194105.1 of Spermophilus citellus. Taxonomy (NCBI): domain Eukaryota; kingdom Metazoa; phylum Chordata; class Mammalia; order Rodentia; family Sciuridae; genus Spermophilus; species Spermophilus citellus. Next base: position 138,619,939 of record NC_138185.1, read on the forward strand.
ATATTGTGAATGGGGTGTTTTTCCTTATTTCCATTTCAGAAGTTTTGTTGCTGATATACAGAAATGCCTTTGATTTATGCGTGTTGATTTTATATCCTGCCACTTTGCTGAATTCATTTATTAGTTCTAGTAGTTTTTTTGTAGACCCTTTTGGGTCTTCTAGGTATAGAATCATGTCATCTGAAAATAGTGATAATTTAAGTTCTTCTTTTCCTATTTTTATGCCTTTAATTTCTTTCGTCTAATTGCTCTGGCCAGTGTTTCGAGAACTATTTTGAATAGAAGTGGTGATAGAGGGCATCCCTGTCTTGTTCCAGATTTTAGAGGGAATGCCTTTAACTTCTGTCCATTCAGAATGATGCTAGCCTGAGGCTTAGCATAGATAGCTTTTACAATGTTGAGGTAAGTTCCTGTTATCCCTTGTTTTTCTAATGTTTTGAACATAAAGGGATGCTGTACTTTGTCAAATGCTTTTTCTGCGTCTATCAAGATGATCATATGGTTCTAATCTTTAAGTCTATTGATGTGGTGAATAACATTTATTGATTTCTGTATATTGAACCATCCTTACATCCCAGGGATGAATCCTACTTGATCATGGTGCACAATTTTTTTGATGTGTTTTTGTATCCGATTCGTCAGAATTTTATTGAGGATTTTTGCATCTAGGTGCATTAGAGATATTGGTCTGTAGTTTTCTTTCTTTGAGGTGTCTTTGTCTGGTTTCGGAATCAGGGTGATGTTGGCCTCGTAGAATGAATTTGGAAGAGCTCCCTCTTTTGCTATTTCCTGAAATAACTTGGTATTAATTCTTCTTTAAAGGTTTTGTAAAATTCTGCTGTATACCCATCCGGTCCTGGGCTTTTCTTGGTTGTGTGTATCCTCCTGACTCAGTCTGGGCAAATCATATGACTTAAGCAATTTAATCAATGTCTTCACTATCTTCTATTTTATTGGAATATAGGTTTTCAAAATAATTCCTAATTATCTTCTGTATTTCTATAGTATCTGTTGTGATGTTGCCTTTTTCATCCCATATGTTAGTAATTTGAGTTCTCTCTCCTCTTCGTTAGCATGGCTAAGGGTCTGTGGATCTTATTTATTTTTTCAAAGAACCAACTTTTAGTTTTGTCAATTTTTTCAATAGTTTCTTTTGTTTCCATTTCATTGATTTCTGCTCTGATTTTAATTATTTCTTGCCTTCTGCTACATTTGCTGTTGTTTTGCTCTTCCTTTTCTAGGGCTTTGAGATGAAGTGTGAGCTCATTTATTTGTTGGTTTTTTCTTTTTTTGAGGAATGACCTCCAGGCGATGAATTTTCCTCTTAAAACTGCTTTCATTGTGTCCCATAGATTCCAATATGTTGTGTCTGTATTTTCATTTATCTCTAAGAATTTCTTGATTTCCTCCTTTATGTCTTCTGTAACCCATTGATCATTCAGTAACATATTGTTCATTTTCCATGTGATGAAGGATTTTTCCTTCCTTCTTTTATCATTGATTTCCAGTTTCATTCCATTATGATCAGATAAAATGCATGGTATTATCTCTACCCCTTTATATTTACTGAGGGTTGCCCTATGGCATAATATATGGTCTATTTTTGAGAAGGATCCATGTGCTGCTGAGAAAAAAGTATATCCACTTGATGATGGTTGATATATTCTATATATGTCAGTTAAGTCTAGGTTATTGATTGTGGTATTGAGTTCTATAGTTTCTTCATTCAACTTTTGTTTGGAGGATCTGTCCAATGGTGAGAGAGGTGTGTTGAAGTCACCCATAATTATTGTGTTGTGGTCTATTTGATTCTTGAACTTGAGAATTTGTTTTATGAACGTCAAAGCACCATTATTTGGTGCATAAATATTGATAATTGTTATATCTTGTTGGTGAATGGTTCCTTTTAACAGTATATAATGTCCTTCCTTATCCCTTTTGATTAACTTAGTGTTGAAGTCAATTTTATTTGATATGAGGATGGCCATCCCTGCTTGCTTATGAGGACCGTGTGCGTGGTATATTTTTTCCCAACCTTTCACCTTCAGCCTGTGTATGTCTTTTCCAATCAGATGTGTCTCCTGGAGGCAGCATATTGTTGGATTTGTTTTTTTAATCCATGATACCAGCCTATGTTGCTTTATTGGAGAGTTTAAGCCATTAACATTCAGAGTTACTATTGATATATGGTTTGTACTTCCAGCCATGTTTGATTATTTATCATTTTTTAAAAAAAATTTAGTTTGTTTCTCCATGATTATCTTTCCCCTCGCCCTCTGTCTTTACTGAGGCACTTCCCACTGATGGTTTTGGTTATTGTTTTTCATTTCTTCCTCGTGTAGTGTTTTGCTCAAAATGCTTTGCAATGCTGGTTTTCTGGCTGCAAATTCTTTTAACTTTTGTTTATCATGAAAGATTTTTATTTCGTTGTCATACCTGAAGCTTAATTTTGCTGGATACAGAATTCTTGGTTGGCATCCATTGTCTTTCAGTGTTTGAAATACGTTGTTCCAGATCTTCTCGCTTTCAGCGTCTGTGATGAAAAATCCGTTGTTAATATTATTGGTTTACGCCTGAATGTAATCAGCCTACTCCTTTTTTCTCAGCTTCTCTTGTAGCTTTTAATATTTTCTCTTTGTTCTGTATATTGGATATCTTCATAACAATGTGTCTTGGCGTTGGTCTACTGTGATTTTGTATGCTCGGTGTCCTGTATGCATCTACAATTTGTATATTCGTTTCCTTTTTTATTTCTGGAAAGATTTTTATAATTATTTCACTCAGCAGGTTGCTCATTCCCTTGGTTTGAACCTCTATACCTTCCTCTATCCCGATGACTCTTTAGTTTGGTTTTTTTATGTTATCCCATATCTCCTGGATGTTTTTCTCGTGATTTTTTACCAGCCTTTCTGAGTTGGCTAGACTCTTTTCAAGATGATATATTTTGTCTTCATTATCTGACGTTGTGATTTCTACTTGCTCCACTTTGTTAGTGATACTCTCATTTGAGGTTTTAATTTGGTTTAAAGTTTCCTTCATTTCTAGAATTATTGTTTGATTTTTTTTTATAATCTCTATCTCCTGATAAACAGATAAAAGAAGAAGATGAGTATCTTTATGTAATTCATTTCCAATGTGTTCTTTTACTGTTTGAATTTGCTGTCTCATATCCTCTTTAAGGTTCCATTCCATCTGTCTAAGGTATTCCTTGAGTTCTTTATTTGACCATTTTTCTGATGCCTCTAGGTCCTCCTGAATATTTAGGCTGTCCTGCATTGTTTGTACTCCTTTTCTTCCTTGCTTTTTCATGGTGCTCATGTTACTTCTTGTTATGTTTGACTGCTGAGTTACTGTTTACTCCTATAAATTTATTTGATGCTGTCGCCGCTGGTTTCAATGAAGTTATCTCCTCCGCCACATTCTGGTGACGTCAGTTCTCTGCCATGATGGTATCCCATGCAAATGGCAACAGTTTGTTCCCTTTGCCGGGTGACCAATGCAACGGGTGGGTCCTGACTGGCTCTCCCAAGCCCCGTTTCAATCCTGTGGCCTCTGCCTATGAAGGCTCGGTTGGCATTAACCTCCGTAGGTTCAGAAGGTCCGACCAGTTGTTTCAGCGGGATCGTTTAGTGCTGAGTCACAGCGGTTTGTCTGCGAGAAGCAGGCGAACAGGAGCTTGAATTCAGCCGATCCGGGGCCCAGACTGTTCACCCCAGATCCACGTCAGCTCAGCACTGCCTAGTGATCCTGAGCAAACAGCATTTAGACGGTTTACGAGTCCCAATGCCTGCGCAGCTGAAGAGGTCAGAGACTTGATCTCTCCGTGCCCGCCGCCATCTTTTTCTATGACCAGGTCCAAGACGGCTCTCCCCTCTGGCTCCTGCCTCGAGCCACCTGGTGGAGCAGCGAGGTTTACACAGACTAGCAGGAGAGAGAGAGAGCTTAAAAGGATCTTCAATGAAAAAATATCCGTCCTACATGCAACCACCTATCCAACCCCTATTCCTACTCCCCCCAAAGGCAGCCACTATTACCAAACAAATCTGGTAGTATATATGCAGAAGCATATTCTTTGTATCTATGCAAGAAGTTGTAAAAAAGATTACAGTATATATGCTATTATGTATTGTTCCATCTTATACTATTCGCATTTTTTCTAAGCTATTAAAAATTCTTTAAAAACATTAGAAATTAACTGAGGCCTTCAAGTTATTCTCTATTTTCAACCAGTAAAAAAACCTATTTTCAAATATGCCTATACATAAATCTTTTTGAACATCTTAATATTCCTAGGATTGATTCCTAAAAGAATTATTAGGACAAAAGGTTATAAACACATAAGGTTCTTTATACATATTGTTTAGCTGTCCTAAAAGGGATCATACCACTTTATATATTTACTTGTAGTATACAAAAAGTACTTTTTTGTTTTAACCCCTGTGGATATTAGATATTAATTTTCACGTCATTACCACTTTGACATATTCTTTGAATTTTTGACTTTAAGTTAAATAAATTAAATAAGTAAAAGATACATCCTGAATAAATGTAGCTTAAGAAATAAGAGATAAAACTGATGTCTATAGTCCAAGTACACATTTTATGCAAATACTACTTATGATCCTATTAGTTTAGACATTTTAAATATGACTGTTTTAAGGGATAAAACTTATGGTAGGTACCTATTAATAAAATTCAAGTACAACATTATAAGACAAAAAAGCAAGATGAAGGCTATTAGACTCCTTTAATAATTCAGGCTATCCTGAACAACTAATTCTAGATCCACTGAATCTAAATCCAGCTCCATTATCACATTCTCCAGTGGTATTCTCCAGGACACAGAATATATTTATTGCATCATGGTCTTTTTCACAGCAGGCAAGGAACTAACTATTAGAACTATTTGGGAAAGTATTTAAAACAGAGACATATACATGCTTAGACTTCTTTCCTGGAAATTCCAATTCCATATAAAATGGAGCCTGAATATGTTTTGCCATAAAAATCTCCCTAGCTTTTTCTGTATTGCTGGAAATATTCTACATCTTAGGTATAAAATGGCACAGATATTCACATATGTAAAAATTCATCTAGCTGGGCAATTAATATTTATGCACTTTTACTGAGTATAAAATATACCTCAATCATGCTTAAAATTTTTTTCCAAAAGTTCCATTCCCTTGGATGTAGAGAACATACTGCTTTAAATCACTAAAGCTACTAATAACATCTCCCTGTAAAAGTCTTCAGATTAAACACATTCAATTCTCTTCAAGCTTATAACAAGTTTCCAGATGCTGGTTTGAAAAGGATTAGTTTTCTTCCTTAAAATATTGGTGAAATGCCAATGATAACAGTTATTTACTTTGACTTACAGGGTCTTTTTTTCTTAGTTGTAGGTGGACACAATACCTTTATTTATTTTTATGTGGTGCTGAGGATCAAACCAAGTGTTTCACACATGCTAAGCAAGTGCTCTACCCTGAGCCACAACCCCAACCCCTTACAGGGTCATTTTACCCCAAGTATTATCATGTCATAAGCCCATAGTGATTAAAATAGAACATTACAAAAGTAAAATGGCTGGTCTACATAACTTTTCCATTGCCATAAAAGGCATTTTATTTTACTTTATTTTTGGTACTGGGGATTGAACCCAGAGGTGCTTTACCACTGAGCTACATCATGATTCCTTTTTGAGACAGGGTTTTGCTGTTGCCAAGGTTGCCCTTGAACTTGAAATACTCTTGCCTCAGCTTCCTAAGTTGCTGAGATTATAGGCAGGTGCCACAGTGCCCAGCTCATTTTATATATATATATAAAAAAGAAGAAACAACCTTTGCTATGTTGGCTAAAAAAAAATTAAAAGTGTAAAACTGCTCTCAAATCAATTTTTTCCCCACTTTAAAAATTTAATATATAATTTACATCCAGAAAATTCACCCTTTTATAGTATATATTGCAAAGGTTTTTAGTATATTGACAGGTTGTATAACCATTACCACCACTTAACTCCAGAACATTTTCATCCCTCAAAAAGAAACCCCGTACCTATTAACAATCACAGTCCCCTCTTCCTCTAATTCCCTAAAAATCCCCAATATACTTTTACCTATTCTGGATACTTCATGTAAATGCAAATGTATATAATATGTGGTTTTCTTTGTGCCTGACTTCCTTTAGCTTATGTTTTTTGTTTGGTTTGATAACTGGTAATTGAACCCAAGGGTGCTTAACCACTGAGCCACATCCCCAGACCTTTTTATTTTTGTATTTAGAAACAGGGTCTCACTAGATTGCTCAAAGCCTCATTAAATTGCTGAAGCTGGCTTCCAACCTGTGATCCTCCTGCCTCAGCCTCCTGAGCCTCTGGGATTACAGGCATCCACCAACCATGTTTTCAAGGTTCATCTTGTTGTGACATGTATCAGTGCACCATTACCTTTCATTAGCAAATAGTATTTCACTGCATATGGTATTTTGCTTATCCTTTGATGGACATTTGGGTTGTTCCCACTATCATGAATAATGTTTCTATGAACATTTGTGTACAAGCTTTCTGTGTCAACATATTTTTTAAATTCTCATGGGTATATATTTAGGAGGGGAGTTGCTAGGTTAACTCTATGTCTAATATTTCGAGAAACTGCCAGTTTTCCAAAGTAACTGCTATTTTACATTCCCACCAACAACATGAAAGTTCTGATTTCTGTATATCCTCGATCCAGGACACTTGTTATTATCTGTCGTTTTTATTATAGCCATCTTAGTGAGTGTTTAATCATTGTGTTTCTGATGTGCATTTTCCTGGTGACTAATGATGCTGAGCATCTTTTCATGTACTTTGTTCAAGCTGGTGATTTTAATTTTAACCTAAACTTTTGGAAGTTTTAAATGAAAACAGTACACTGGTCCGTTTATATTAAGGATATTTCTTACACAAACATCTGGAGAGACATCCTCATTTAAGGTGATGCTTTCTGTAGTTTTGAGTACTGCAAGGGGTCTTCGTTGGGCTAAGCCCTTTGGGAGCTCTTCAGGAGATCTGGAAAAAGACATACTGCATTTAGAAATTTTTTTGTTTATTTACAGACAACAGTAACCACTAATTTATTCTCATTTATAATAACAGAAAGTTTAAGTTAAAAACAACAACAAAAAGCAACAAACCTTTCATTCTTTTTTTCTGAAAGAAGAGATTCGTCAAAAATGGAGAAAGGTATACTGGGACCTATAGAAAAAAAGAGACTAGATATATACTCTTAGGAGTATATGCTTTACTCTTCAAGACAACTAGAGGAATTAATATTTTGTGTTGTTAAGCTTCAAACACATAAAAGTAAAGATCATTTAATAATTTATTATCAAAATACAGATGATCTTGATTCACCTATTTCTCTAACCAATGCTACTACTCCTCTAAAACCTACCCCAACAGGATGATTTTGAAGCAAATCCAAGACATAATATCATTTCAATATGGTTTTTCTAAAAAAGGCTCTTTTCAAATGCCAAATTTCAAGGTGTGCTAACTATATAATAATTTTTGAATATACAGTATCTATTTAGAAGTTCTACATTTTACCCATTATCTTTAAAAAAAATTTTAAAGTGTGTTTGAATTGAGAATGCAGAGTAAGATTCATATACTGTGACTAATGCCTCTTTTATTGTATAGGGCTCTTCAGATACTTTTTAGTTGAAGAAATTGGCTTGTTTGCCACATAATGCTGGATTTTGCAAATTATATCTCCCTCTGTTGTTTAACATGTTCCTCTATGCTTTGTATTTCCTATAAATTGGTTGTTAGAATTAAAAGTTCAATTAGATTTGGTTTATTTTTTATAAAACTACTCACAAATGAATATTCATGTTGCTACCACGTTTAACATATTTAAATAGAAAAAGTCCAATTTGAACATAAAATAGTCAAACTTTTTTTCCTTCAAAAAGATACTGTCCTTTGTCTTGGCTGCTGGATACTACTGATAAGTTACTGAATGTAACTTAAGTGGAAACTTATATTATTTTGTACTAATATAAATTTGAAATTATATTTAAACCAAATTCCATAATTCAAAAATACAACAATACTCTCTCTATTCCCCCTCTTCCTTCTTTCAACCCCTTTACCATAATTAAGAAAATATTTACCATTTGTTATATAATCCATTTGGTATCAACAACATCTTCATGAGGCTGTCAAATATAACTCACCTTTAGAGTGAAGTTGTTCTTGACAAATGCTTTCTGCAAGTGAAGTTTCCCTATGAAAAAATTTGTTTTAAAAAGTGTTCAGTACCCACAGTAAGAATTATTTAATTTTTTAATTGTCTAAGAGGCTTTTTCATTAAATATAATCCTCTTCACTATAAGATAAAAAAAAAAATTACTTCTGCCACTCTTAATCCCAATTCTCTTGAAGAAGTCATTAGAAATGTTATGGAAATATACTTGATTATAGGTGTTAAATTAAACTAATAGTTAAGCAGATCACAATTGGTAAGCTATGATTTTTATAAAACAAACACAAAAATAAAGCACAAGAAGAGACACATACCAGTGTTAGCAGTAATTCTCTTGTTGGTTGAAAAGAGTGATTAAAAAATAATTATTTGTTTCTATAAGAAAAATGTATTTTTTATGGAAACAAGTTAGTACCAATCATCCCTCAGTGTCATAGCTTATGGTGAGACAGAAACTTAGATACATCATGATCCAAAGCTATTAGTTAAGGAGACTTAAAGTCACTAGAGAATGTCAAAGGTTGGTTCCAATCCTCCCTTAAGGATTAGGTGTGTAGCTCAGTTGTAAATTCTTTGCTTAGCATGTGTGAGGCCTGGGTTCAAACCCCAGTATCACAAAAAAAGGAAAAAAGGAAAAAAGAAAAAAAAAAGAATTTTAAAAAGCTCTTCTATAAGCACTATCCCTGTTACCAATATGGTCTTACCTAGGACAAGAGTTTCGAGGACAAACAGAACTGCATAGAGCCATTCTGGGTATTTCCTGAGACCGGGAAGCAATTTTCAATTCAGCTTCCTTCTTTGTAGTTATCTTCTCTTCTTGCTATTTGTATTAAAATAAACAAAATAAGTAACTCTCTCAACCAGAAAATGATATATTTTCTCAAGCTCTAGTCCAACATTACATACTCTTACCCTATATATCCACTAACCATATGAAAAGTATGTATCACAAAAGTTCTTTCCAATAATTCATGTTTTTAGTATAAACTTGTATTGTTGTACTCAATTGAGCAATTCCAAGAATACACTAAATTTGTTAACCCCATCCTAATGGAATATAACTGGAATAAAAAGCTAAAATCAAAATTAATGAAATAATTTGTTTATCATATAACAAATAAGTCACATCACTTATTTCATATGTCATAAATCCCATTTGAAATCACCTGGTTCAATTACTTTCCTGCTCAACTTTGCTGCTACTAATCACTATGAAACCACCAAAAACTGAGGGGCAGTAGGGAGGACTTAGAAACCTTCTGCACTTCTGTACTGTTTAGATTATTTCAGGATAAACATGTAGCTCGGTGGTAGAGCACTTTGTCTAGCATGTCCTAGGTTCTGGGTCTAATCCCTAGCACTTTTGGGGAAAAAAGGCTAATTGTATTTCAAAAAGCATTAGTTTTGTGTATTTAAAAAAAGGATATTGTGCTGGGGTTGTAGCTCAGCGATAGAGTGCTTGCCTAGCATGTGCAAGGCCCTGCGTTTGATCCTCGGCACCACATAAAAATAATAAAATAAAGATATTGTTTTCAACTACAACTAAAAAATAAATATTAAAAAAAAAAAGGTGGTGGGGGTGGGGTTGTGGCTCAGTGGCAGAGCACTTGCCCAGTATCTGTGAAGTACTGGGTTCAATCCTCAGAATCACATATAAATAAATAAAAAATAAAAGTACATCAACAGCTAAAAAGTATTTAAAAAAAAAAAAAAAAGAGGGCTGGGGCTGAGGCTCAGTGGTTGAGTGCTCACCTAGCATGCATGAGGCACTGGGTTCGATCCTTAGCACCACATAAAAACAAAATAATATATCCACCTAAAACCAAAAATACATACATACATAAATAAATAAATATTTTTTTTTAAAAAAGGATATTACCTGATCACCTGCTCTTTCTTGATGAGTAGTTTGGATTTCTTTTAGCTTTTTCTCCATCTCTTCAATCTGTTTCTGCATTTGTGCTCTCGTCTCTGCACTGGTCAACAGCTCTACTACAAACAGTGAAGTTGGCTGAGGCATTACTCCTTGGAACAATTTATTCTATCAAAAACTACCTTTGGGGTGCATGTCCTCAACACACATTAATACAGATGAAAATGATATAAGTGGATTACTTTATTTATATAGCAAATAATAGATAAATGCTTAAAGTACAACTTGAAAACTTAGATTTTGGTGGTAAATAATACAAAGTTCTTGGTTATGTGATACTAACATTCAAATTTGAGATAAACACACAAACAAATGAAAACAAGCTTCAGTAACTTAGCAAGGCAATACGCAACTTAGCAAGACCCTGCCTCAAAATAAAAAGAAACTACGATGTGTGTTTGAGTAAAGGAATGAAGGTCAGTGACTATTTAAGACCTGTGATCAAGAAAGATCATTCTGACAAAATGACATGATAAAGCTAAAACTTTTTTTCTTCCTTTGGTACTGGGGATGGAACACAGGGGTACTTTACCACTAAGCCATATTCCCAGACTTTTTTATTGTTCATTTTGAGTCAGGGTCTTACTAAATTGCTGAGGCTGGCCTCAAAATTTCAATCCTCCTGCCTCAGCCTCCCAAGTCAATGGGATTACAGGCATGTGCCACTGCCCCCAGTGAAAAAGCTAGAATATTTAAAAGGAGAAAATGGTCTGTAAGTAGCCATGACAAGAAAGAACAATCTTAGCCAGGCACAGTGGCGCATGCCTGTAATTCCAGTGGCTTAGGAGGCTGAGGCAGGCGGATTGCGAGTTCAAAGCCAGCATCAGCAAAAGAGAGGTGCTAAGCAACTCAGTGAGACCCTGTCTCTAAATAAAATACAAAAAAGGGCTGGGGATGTGGCTCAGTGGTTGAGTGCCCCGAGTTCAATCCCCAGTACCAAATTAAAAAAAAAAAAAAAAGGAAAAAGAAAAAAAGAACAATTTTTCTAAGCCCTGGCTGTAGTTACATTTCTCATATGCCTCTATTACAGTAAATAGCCAACAAGTCTTGGATGTCAGTCCTATTTCAAAAGTAACAAGAATTCGTATTCAAAGACATGAGGTTTTTATAAGGGAATGCACTATATACCCAGGTGGGAAAATACAAATTCAAGAACTAGATTCAGAGACCAGCTAAGGAAGTAGATTTTAAAAGACCTTTTATCTATTCAAATCTAACTTATTATAAGCACAATACCACCATGTTTTAGCTAACTAAGAAATATACTTTTACCTTACTTCTGTATACCTGGTATGAATTAGATATTTCCATTAAGATAAACCCAGTTTTATTTAGATACTGATTTCTTTCTCTAGTTCATATTTGGCTACCCTCCTACCCTATTTCTTTGTTGGAATGGTTTTTTTTTTTTTTTTTTTTTCTTTTAAGGTTCTATGGATCAAGTCCAGGGCATCACAATTCCCAAGCAAGCTCTCTCTACCACTGAGCTACAAATCTAGCTCTATTCCTATATATATATTTATTTATTTGTAGATGGGCATAATAACTTTGTTTTTATGTGGTGCTGAGGATGAAACCCAGTGCCTCACAGTAATAGGCAAGTGCTCTACCACCGAGCTACAACCTCAGCCCCTCTGTTCCTATTTTTAAAAAACCTTACTCAGCTAGCTCCTTGTTTTGCAATCATCTCCCCTTCCTTCCTAGACTCATTTTTCAGTATTTCAACCAGAGCACCTTTGTGAATCTTGGAAATGCACTAGGAAATGTAATAAATGAAGGTAATTCCAAGCATACTAAGTCTCCTTCATAGCATTTTGTTTCTAACTCGTTACCTGAAACTCAGAAAGATTTTTTCCTCAAGTTATAGAAGTGATAGGCTAGGGGCAATGGCACTCGTCTGTAATTCCAGCAGGTCGGAAGGCCAAAGCAGGAGGATTGCAAGTTCAAAGCCAGCCTCAGCAACTTAGCAAGGCCCTAAATAACTCAGGGAAATGCTGTCTCAAAATAAAAAAAATAAAAAGGGATGGGGATGCGGTTCAGTGATTGTGTGCCCCTGGTTCAATCCTTTTTACCAACCATCTCCCCCCCCCCCCCGCCGCCGCCAAAAATCTATATGGATGACATTTATTCTTGGGCCTCCCCCAACCTCCTTTTCTATATCGTTCTTATTCTCCCTCATGTCCTCATGTTCTATTCGGCCTATCTTTTTTCTTTTCCTTTTTTTGGGGGGGTTAGAGTGGGGTGAAGAAATGCACCCTAGGGATTGAACCCAGACCATTCTGCTCTATCTATATCTTGCTTCTAAATACTATAGGTACCAGAATAGGAAGTGCTTTCCATTTCCAAGAAATTCCCACTTTCTCAATTTATAATAAAGATTCCTTCAATTTAGAAAGAAAATATATTTAAGAGATAATAAAAATAACTATTGTAAGTGACTGAGGTAAGACAAAATTGTTAAATAAGTCCTTGGAGAAGGAGGTAAAAGACCACTGTAATGAAAACTATAGAACATTGAAGAAAAAAACTGAAGGACGACTCAGAAGATGAAAAGACCTCCCAGACATTAAGAATGTAAAAATGACCATACAGCCAAAAGTAATACATATTTAAAGCAATTCCCATCAAAATATCAATGACATTCTTCACAGAACTAGGAAAAACAGATCTAAAATTCATTTGGAAAAATAAAAGACCCAGAATAGCCAAAGCAATTCTAAGCCACCCCCAACAACAATAAAAAAACACAAGTGCTGGAGGCATCACACTACCAGACTTCAAATTACACTACAGAGCTATAGTAACAAAAACTGCACGTTACTGACATGAAAAATTGACACATAGATCAATGGTACAGAAAAGATGACACAGAGATAAACCTAGGAATTAAACCAGAAAGCTATGCTACTTCTAGAAGAAAATGTAGGGCCAACACTCCAGTATACAGGCACAGGCAATGTCTTTTTCTATAGGACCCCTAAAACTGAGGAATTAATGCCAAAAGTGAATAAATGGTATGTCATCAAATTTAAAAAAGTTTCTGCACAGCACAAGAAATAATTAGGAATGTAAAGAGAGAATGTACAGAATGGGAGAAAATCTTTGCTAGCTACTCTCTGACAGAAGATTAATATCCAGAATATATAAACTTCACACCAAAAAAAAAAAAAAAAACCCCAAAACAAAAAACAAATAATAAATGGGCAAATGAACTAAACAGACACTTCTCAAAAGAAATATACATATGGCCAACAAATATATGAAAAAAAAAATGTTGACCATCATTAGCAATTAGGGAAATGCAAATCAAAACTACACTGAGACTTCATCTCACATCATTCAGAGTGGCATTCATTAAGAATACAAATAATAAATACTGGAGAGGATGAAGGAAAAAGGAACACTTTTACACCACTGGTGGGATTGTAAATTAGTACAACTACTATGGAAATCAGTATGGAGGTTCCTCAAAAGACTAGGCATGGAACCACCATATGACCCAGTTATACCATTCCTCAGTATTTATCATAAAGAATTTAAATCATCATATTATAGTGACACATGCATACCCAGATTTATAGTAGCCCAGTTCATAATAGCCAAACTATGGTATCAGTCTACGTGCCCATCAATGGATGAATGGATAATGTGGTATATATCCACTAAGGAGTTTTATTCAGCCATAAAGAAAAATAAAATTATGTCATTTGCAGGAAAATGGATGGAAATAGAGACCATTATGTTAAGCAAAGTAACTCAGAAGGTGTAAAGACATGTTTTATCTCATGTGCCAAAGCTACAGAAGAAAAAGAAAAAGAAATATAGGGGTGGATCTCATGCAAATCAAAGGAAAATTATTAGAGGAAAGGAAATAAGGATGGGAGACAGGGAAAGGGAAAGTGTTGGGAAGTGATATTGGCTAAATTATATTGCTATATTGTGTGTCTGTATGAATATGTAACAACAAATACCATTGTTATGTACAACTATAATATACCAATTAAAATATGTGGAAAAAATTTTAAGAAATGTTTTAGCAGAGTTAAAGGAAAACAAAACAAAACAAAAAAGTCCTTGGAGTATCAAGGGTACAGTGAAATATTTCAGGACGCATTAAGAAAAGTACTTAATGGAAAGGCAAGACACACACATGTGTGCATGTCAGGGATCATAGCTGATTTTATTGTAGAATATGAATTGTTCCTGCATTCAGAGCTTCTTCTCCTTTATTCCTGAGCACAGACTCAGTTTTCTCCATTGTGTTTTTGTGACAGGCAGCAATGGAAGTGGAGCACATATAAAGAGAGAAACTGTACAACCACAGAAATAGCACATAAAGCTATAAAGTGGACAATTTTCCTCATATTTAATAAATTAGTTCAACTCTCCTACAAATAAATTACATTCACAAGTTTAAATTAGTTCAACACACACACCTTCCCTCTGCTCTTTCAATTTTTTCCGAAAAACTTCAGCTCGAATTTCTTCAAAGGAGAATTCCTCGACTCCTGCATAAATCTTCTCCTTACAATACATCATCTTCTCTTTCTTTTCCTCAGACTCTTGCTGATGGCTTTGAACTCTTTGCAGAAGATCTCTTTCTTCCTTTCCAGGCTTTCTGGTGCTTAGAATGTGGTTTATACTGGGTTCAATTTTACATGGTGTCCTAAAGAAGCAAAATAATTTAATTACTCAAAGTCAAAATAAATTATTTCTTATAAATTTTAAGTTCTAATTTTAATCACAAGAAATAATAAGATTGAGAAAGGAGGCTGAAAACAACTTATAAAAATTATTATTAATTATGTTCTGAGCCTGGGATACATATAGCTCAGTGGTAGAACATCTGCTTAGCATGTGTAAGGTGCTGGGTTCAATCCCTAACACCAGGAAAAAATTAAAATTATGTTTTGAGAACTAATTCAGCTATGAGGAAGGAAATTAGTAGTAGAGTTAGGGTGATCAAGCAGCTTATATTGCTTATAGGTAAAAATAAAATTTAATACCACATGTTATTCAAACCTGGTAGATATAAAGAAGCTAATCTCTGCAATGTAGTTATTTTTCACAGTTTCACATCCAAAAGAATTAGAATTACAAATACAGCATTAGGGAACTGATGATATAAAATTCAAGGTTTTCAGCTGAGGGAGAAGAATGAAAATGGTAGGATAGGTTTGAATAAAATGAAATATAATTACACCTCATTCAGGTTAGCAGATAGATGCTCTCAACCCTGGGCATGGATACTTTTTTTTCCCCCCCAAACAACTAAAGATATCTGGTCCTTCCTAGAATCAGTGGATTCCCTAGAAATTAGGGAAATGCAAATCAAAACTACACTGAGACTTCATCTCACATCACAGTAAGTGTGAAACATATTAGTGATAGAGTTTGAGCATCTACAAGTTTTAAGAGCTTCTCCAAAAAAATTGTACAACCTGATAAAGAACTTTTATGAAAAACTCAAACTAATACCACATTCCACTTGGGAGGATCACAAATTCAAGGACAGACTGGGCAACTTAGCAAGAACTTGTATAAAAATAAAAACAAAATTTTGAAAAAGCTGGGGGTGTAATTCAGTGGTAGAATGCTTACACAGCATGCATTATGCCCAGGGTTCAATTCCCAACACTGCAAAACAAACAAACAAACAAAAAAAAAGCCAGAATGCTTTCTCTGTCAGATCACAAACAAGACCAGGATGTTCATTCTTGCTACTTGAACATTGTTCTGGAATTTCTAACTAAGGCAATTAGGCAAGAAAAAGAAAAGGAGTTTAGATAAGAAAGTAAGAACAAAACTACACTTGCAGACGACATGATCTTATATATAGAAAATCCTAAGGATCTACTAAAAATCAATTGTAGGGCTGGGGTTGTGGCTCAGTGGCAGAGCACTTGCCTAGCATGTGTGAGGCACTGGGTTCATTTCTCAGCACTACATATAAATAAACGAATAAAAGTCCATACATCTAAAATAAAATAAAATAAATAAAGATATAGTGTCCATCTACAATAACAAAAAACTTAAAAAAAAATCAATGTGTTGCTGGGTGTGATGGGGCACACCTCTAGTTTCAGTTTTTCAGCTATTAGGGAAGCTGAGGCAGGAAGATTGCTTGAGCTTAGGAGTTTAAGACCAGCCCCTGGGCAATGTAGCAAGACCACATCTCTACCTCTATATACATCAAAAAAATAAAACACCATCAGTATTTTATATACTTGCAATAAACCATCTAAAAATGAAATTAATAATTCTATTTACAACTTCATAGAATAAAACTTCAGAATTTAAAGAAATGTGAACAGACATTTCACCAAAAAAAAAAAACAAAAAACAAAAAAAACAGAAATGGCAAATAAGCATGTGAAAAGTTGCTTAACATAATAAATCAGGGAATTGCAAATTAAAACTTTAATGAGATATCACTACACACCTATTAGAATAGCTAAAATCAAAAATTTTCACAAAACTAAATGCTGTCAGGATATAAATGTCATTTATTACTAGTATAAACGCAAAATGATACATTTTCCACTTTCACTTTGGAATAGCGAAAGTGAAATTGGCACTATTTCTAACAAAGCTAAAGTTAGTTGACTTATACAATATAACTAAATGAATTGAAAAGTTATGTTGTACACAAAAACTTGCACATGAATGTTTTTAGCAACCTATTCATAATTTCTAAAACTTAGAAGCAACCAAGATGTCCTCTAGTAGATGAATGAATAAATAAACTGCAGTACATTCATACAATGAAATATCATTCAGCACTAAAAAGAAATGAGCTGTTGAGCCACAGAATGACACCAAGGAGCCTTAAATTAATATTGTTAAGTGAAAGAAGCCAGTCTGAAAAGGGCAAATATTATATGCTTCTATTTATGAGACTTCTGGAAAAGGCAAAAAAACAGAGGCCAGCTAAGGAAGTGGATATTAAAAGACCTTTCATCTACTCAAATCCAACCTATTATAAGCATAATACCACCATGTTTTAGCTAACTAAGAATACACTTTCTCCTTACTTTTGTATACCTGGTATGAACAAGATATTTCCATTAAGATAAACCTAGTTTTATTTAGATACTGATTTCTTTCTCTAGTTCATATTTAGCTACTCTCCTACCCTATTTCTTTGTTGGAATTTTTTTTTTTTTTTTTTTTTTAAGGTTCTATGGATCAAGTCCAGGGCATCACAATTCCCAAGCAAGCTCTCTCTACCACTGAGCTACAAATCTAGCTCTATTCTTTTATATACATACATACATGAGGTGCTGAGGATGAAACCCAGTGCCTCACAGTAATAGGCAAGTGCTCTACCACCGAGCTACAATAAAAAAATCAGTACTTCACATTGATTAAGGGGAGAGATGAAGATGGAGCACAAGAAATTCTGATTACAATGAAATAATTTTGTATACACTACAATGATTGATACGTGACATTATGCATGTGTCAAAACTCATAGTAAGTGTGAAACATATTAGAATGAATCTTAATGTAAGCAAATCCACTGGAGTCAATAATTAAAACAAATATATGACACTAATGCAGGGTGTTAATAAGAGGGAAAACTGTAAAGAATTGAGTGGGGATGAGTACGTGAGAACTCTGGTACTTTCTACTCAATTTTTCTATAAAATTAAAACCACTCTAAAAAATAAAGTCTATTGGTGGTGCACGCCTATAATCCCAGTGACACAGGAGGATCATAAGTTTGAGGACACCTTCAGCAACTTAGTGAGGCCTGAGCAATTTACTGAGACCCCATCTCAAAATAAAAAATAAAAATAAAAGGCTGGGGATGTGGCTCAATGGTTAAGCACTCCTGGGTTCAATCCCCAGCATCAAAAACATTTTTTAAAAAAACAGTTTAGAAATAAACCCATACATTATAGCTGATTTTCAGCAAGGAAACCAAGACCATTCAATGAAGAAGAAGCCAGGAACGGCCGCATAGTCCTATAATCCTAGCAGCTTGGGATGCTGAGAAGGAAGAATCACGAGTTCAAAGCCACCTCAGGAACTTAGAGAGGTCCTAAGGACTTAGTGAGACCCTGTCTCAAAATAAAAAATAAGAAAAGGGCTGGGAATGTGGCTCAGTGATTAAGCAATCCTGGGTTCAACCCCTGGCACCAAAATTAATAAAAATTAAAAAACCTTTGGGGCTTCAAAAGATAAAAGAAAATGGAAAATCAACAATGAAGAGACAAATAACCCAATTAAAAAAATAGCCAAAGAACTTAAATACACATTTCTCCAATGAAGATACACAAATTTTGCCATAAAAAGAGGCTCAACACAATTTGTCATTATACAAATGCAACTCAAAACCATACTGAGATAACACTTCACACCCACTAAGATGACAATAACCAAAGAGACAGATAACAAATATTGGCAAGAATGCAGAGAAATTGAAGTGCCCATACATTATGGGACTGTGGAAATGTAAAATCCTGCAGCCTGTTTGGAAAACAGTGACAATTGCTCAAAATGTTAAAAATGCAGTTACCATATTACCCTGGAATTCCTTTTCTAGGTAATAATTCCTTTTCATTTCTACCCAAGAGTAATGAAAATATGGCCACACAATGATATACACACAAGTATTCACAACAACATTATTTTCTTTTTTCTTTCCTTGCCTTTCTTTTTTTCCTATTTGGTACTGGGGATTAAATCCAGGGGTATACACTGAGATACATCCCTGACCCTTTTAATTTTGAAACAAATCTCACTAAGCTGGTCAGAGCCTCAATAAATTACTGACCTCAAACGTGGAATCGTTCTGCCTCAGTCTTCTGAGTTGCTGGGATTACAGGTGTGTGACACGACATACAGCTTTATCATTATTCTTAACAGCCAAATGTGAAAACAACTCAAACGTCCATTAAACTAATGATTGGATAAAAATATTATATATCCATACAATAGAATATTGCTTAGCAATAAAAATGAAGTTTTGATACATGTCACAACATGGCTGAACCTTAAAAACATTAATTACACTGAATGAAAAAAGCTAATTACAAAAGATCACATATCCTACGATTCAATGTATATAAAATGTCCAGAATTGGCAAATCTATAGACATAGAAAACAGATTAGTGGTTGTTGGGGCTGAGAATGGAATGGCTAGGGTGGTGGTGAAGAATGGGGAATAGGAATTTTTTTTGAAGTGATAAAAATGCTCTAAAATAGATTGTAGAAAGAGCTGCACAACTATGAATACACTAAAAGTCACAGGACTGCATACTTTCAAAGGGTAAATTGTATGGTAGATAAATTATATCTCAAGCCGTATTTAAAAATGTTTTTAGGGGCTGGGGTCATGGCTCAGTGGTAGAGTGTTTACCTAGCAAACAAGAGGCACTGGGTTCAAACCTCAGCACCATATAAAAATGAAATAAAGATATTTCGTCCACCTACAACTAAAAGAAAAAAAGTTTTTAAAAATAAAAGTAATAGTAAATATATAAAGTTGCAAGTCAATGATATAGAGGAATAGGGGTAGAGGAAAAATAAAAAAGAAGAAAAAGGCCATTAAAAAGGTGAGATGGTTGGGCTGGGATTGTGGCTCAGTGGTAAAGTGCTCACCTAGCACGGGCGGGACCCGGGTTCGATTCTCAGCACCACATAAAAATAAAGGCATTGTGTTGTGTCCATCTACCAAAAAAAAAGGTGAGATGGTTGGGCATTATGGCACAGGCCTATAATCCCAGCTACTCAAGAAACTGAGGTAGGAGGATCACAGTCTAAGGCCAGCCTGGGTAACAGGGTCTGAGTGAGACCTTGTCTCAAAACAAAAATAAAGAGAAAAAGCACTGGGGATATAGTTCAGTAGTAGAGCACTTGACTAGCATTCAAGAGGCTGTGGGTCCAATCCCCAGCACAGGGGAAAAACAAAACAAAACCCCCAAAGGCGAGATGGGGGCTTAGGCATAAATCAGTGGTAGAATGCTTGCCTATCATCAGTGAGACCCTGTGTTTGATTCCCAGAACCAAAAAGAAAAAAAAAAAAGGCAAGATAAAGTAACTAGATATTTACAGAGGTCCTATTTATTATTTTGTAGTCACACAATTTTGGTAATCTGTGTTCCTTTTCTGTTATATCACATAGTCTTTTCACAAGATTAAAATACAAAGGAGTTGGAGGTTTAGCTCTTTGGTAGAATCTGTACTTAGCATGTGCAAGGCCCTTTAACCCCCAGCCCTGAAAAACAAAAAAAGAATAAATTAAATACTCATTATTAAAATAAAGTATAAGCCAGGTATGGTGGCTCACACCTGTAATCCCAGCACTCCAGAGGTTGAAGCAGGAGGACTGTCAAGTTCAAAGCCAGCCTCAGTAACTATAGAGACCCTGTCTCTAAATAAAATATAAAAAAGGTCTGGTCTTAGCTCAGTAGCTAAGTACCCCTGGGCTCAATCACCAGTACCAAAAAAAAATTTTTTTTAAATAACTTAAAGAGTAAAAACTTAAAGGAGTAGGGAATCAGACTAGAAGCTTTATGTAGGATACAGAATATTGAAAAGAATATGTAGTTCTAAAGAACAGGCAGTCAGGAAACATGAATTCTAGACTTGGATCTGCCACTAAATTAACTGTGATCAAAAAATTGATTTTATATAATATTGTAGCAAAAACCCCACAACACTTTTCTGTTTCATAACAACTTCTTACATAGTGGTTTATGTTTCCAAAACTGAAACAGGTATACAAAAAGAATTGATTATATAAATTTTAAACCTATTCAGAAAACTTTTCAACATTTGGATTTGGTTTAAATCAAATTGTATTCATTTCAATTCATACAATAAAAAATTAAGGGGAATAATAGTCAAGAAAAGTCAGTTTCCTAAATGCAATGTAGTATCCTGGATTGATACCAGAAACAGGAAAAGGACGTAACTGGAAAAAAAACTATTGAGATCTGAAGACTTTTCTGGAGTTTAGGTGATAATATTATACCAATGTCAATTTCTTAGTTCTAACAAACCATGGCTTTGTAAAATGTTAATAGAAAGGAAAATTAGATGAAGGGGATACAGAAATTTTCTGCATTATCTTTGCTCCTTTCTGTAAATCTAAAATCATTCCAAAAGTTAAAAGTTTATTAAAAGAAAAAATTTGTAATCCCAGAGGCTTGGGAGGCTGAGGCAGGAGGACTACCAGCCTCAGCAATTTACAAGGTTCTAAGCAACTTAGAAAAACTCTTCTTAAAAAAAAAAAAAAAAAAAAAAAAAAATTTAAACTTAATTTTAAATAAAATTAAGGAAATAAAACAGATATTGGTACTTAAGTAATTCTTGCAATTAAATGATCTCTAGAACTGAATTATATTTCCAGTAGTACTGTTTTGTAACTTCATATATCCAACCATTCAATAAACATTAGATGAAAGGAAATGCTTCACAAGAGTTTTCTTAAAGGGTATAACATCTAGAATTTTTTTTTTTAAGAGAGAGAGAGAATTTTTTTTTTAATATTTATTTTTCAGTTCTCAGCGGACACAACATCTTTGTTTGTATGTGGTGCTGAAGATCAAACCCAGGCTGCACGCATGCCAGGCAAGCGCGCTACCGCTTGAGCCACATCCCCAGCCCAAGGGTATAACATCTAAACACAGTCCTAGGAGGAAAAAGCATTAGCCACAGGGGAGAGGGGTATGGTGGCCTTGTACATGCTAATTGTAAAACAATTCTACAAGTCAGGAGTGTACAGTCTAGTGTGACCACTTATAGGAGGGGAAAAGTGGAGATGTTAGCAGAGATTAAATCATGAAGGGTTTTGTAAATGAAGTTTTTATAATTTTTAGAAGTATGAATTGAAAAATAACTTAAAACAAGATTTGAATTTGGTTTGGAACAAAGTTCTCTGACTAGCATTAAAATTTATTATATAATGTCAACTCATTTTTGAATAGCTATTTCAGTTTAGAAAACGTATAAACCACTGATATATTAAGTTATTATCAAACAAAACTATTGTGGGTTTTTTGTTTATAATTATATAATGAATGCTGATCTGGGGTTTCATTCCAAAAGTTGTGGGGAGCTAGTAAGAGATTCTGATCAGGGAAACAACATGATCAAATACACACTATAGAACTTTAACAGCATAGAGAGAATGGGTAGAGAGGAATAAGACAAAGATTGGGATTTTAGTTACTGCTATGATTTGGATAAGTGTCTCCCCAAAACTCATGTGTTAAAAGTTTGGTCCTGGGTACATGGCACTGTTGAGAGGTGGCAGAATCTTTAGGAGGTAGGGCTTAGTGGGAAATTTTCAGATCATCAGGAGTGTGCCTTTGAAGGGGATAATGGGATCCCAGTTCCTTCCTCTCTGGCCATGAGGTGAAAAATATGCTCTGCCACTCTCTTACACCATAATGTGCTGACTTGCAACAGGCCCAAAGCACCAGGGCCTATCAGTTATGGGCAGAAACTTGCAAAACTGTGAGCCAAAATAAACCTTTTCTTTTTATAAGCTGATTGTCTCCATGTATGGTATAGTGTTAGAAAGCTAACTGATATAGTTAAATTGCAGAAATCCCAGCAAAGAATGATAAGGACTCAAAACTCACAAAGAAGATTGCTAAATTTGAATGCAGAAGAATTAAAATTAGTTGGGCATGGTGGTTCAGGCCTGTAATTACAGAGTCTTGGGAGGCTGAGGCAGGAGGATTGCAAGAGGTCAGCCTTAGCAACTTAGGGAGACCCTCAGTAACTCAGCAAAACCCTGTTTCAAAACGGCTGGGGATGTGGCTCAGTGGTTAACTGCCCCTGGATTTAATCCTCAGTGTCTCTCTCTCTCTCTCTCTCTCTCTCACACACACACACACACACACTCACACACACACTTACTTACTTAAAGATAAATGGGCATGATGGTATACATCTGTAATCCCAGCTACTTGGGAGGCTGAGGCAGGAGGATCAAAAATTCAGGCTAATCTGGTGCAAGAACCTATCTCAAAATATATTTCAAAAAAAGGGCCGGGGCTGTGGCTCAGTGATAGGACGCTTGCCTAGCATGCATGAGGCACTGAGTTTGATCCCCAGCACCACATAAAAATAAATAAATAAAAAAGGTATTGTGTCCATCTACAATTAAAAAAAATACTTAAAAAGGGGGGGGGGGGGGCTGTATGCAGCTCAGTGGCAAAATGGTTGACTAGTATGCACAAGAACCTGAGTGTGATCCCCAGCACCACACACACACACACACAAAAACCACACACACACACACAACCTAGTGAAAAAGAAAAAAAGAAAAGCCATGTAGTTAGGTCCAATAAGACACCAAAGAAAAAGAATTTAAATAAAGTTTAACATTTTCTATGCCATTATTAACTTTGACATTGTTGAGAAAACATATAACGGCAGCAGCACCCCAGAGAAAAACCCCAGCATGGCGTCTAACGACCTTCTTTCTCCTCTTTGTTTCTTTCACTGGCGCAAAACGTTCCCGCTGGCGCCAGTGTTCAAACCCTGCTGGTGGGAAGCCTTAGCCCCAATTAGAATTAACTTCTTGAGCTCCGGAACTGACATCTGGAAGAGCTTGCCAATAAACGGGCGACCTGTTATCTACCTCAGCCCTGCGACATCTCCTTAGACCTATATAAACACACAGCCTTTTGTAATAAAGCGGAAACCTCTTTGGTGATCTGTATCATGTGGTGCGGGGTCTTCCAGTCTTACAGACATAATTCATGTCTCTACAAAGTAACTTGAAACATTAGAAAAATTAAACATCCAAAAATGTATGTCATCAATTTCTATAAAGGCTCACATGAATTTCTTAAAAAGTTTCCTGTATCATGACTCTTCATTAGGCAGAATATGAGTCAAAACTTATTTCTGCATTTCTACGGTACCTAGTATGAAATGGCAATTATAAATTAGTTATAAGGAACCTTTTACACAGAATTGAACCTAGCATTAGGATTCAACAATGCTAAGTATTGGACTAGATCTTAGACTGACTTGATTATATCCACCACCTATCATGTTTCTTCTTACAAAAGAAATGCTAAGGGTTAGGAAGAAGGGAAAAAAATATATGCAGAAGGAAAAAGCAGGATAAAAAGTACAATTACCACAATTTCCAATTACAATTAATAACAAATAATATCTCACTAAAATAACAGTGATTACCCTCATTATAACAATGTAAACAAACTAACCTGATGTTTATACCCTAATAAAAATATTACTAAGAGTTTTTTAGCTCTAATATATTCAAGGTAGTATAAACAAAAGGTATACACAAAACTTTGTCTGACTATTTTCATTTTCACAAAGAAAATGCTGAGGATTTGAACTAGGATAGGTGTCTCAGCCCACTCTTAATCATTTCCACTTCAAAGTATCTGGAAACCAAACTCACATAACTGGCTGTTGTGCAGTCTCTTCCACATATGGAGTAAAACTGGGAACAACAGGGGGTACAGTTGTCACAGAAGCTATATTGCCATGAGGCTGGAGATAAAAAACAAACAAACAAAAAAAACAAACTAAAATTACCATACTTTTTACATTCTGCCAAAAAAAATTCAGATTCTACTTAAATATTCAAGAGGAATTAAGAGATGCTAAAAATATTCCTCTATTCTAAACCTGAAGTCTATGTTATGTTAGCATATACATTTGATCTATGAGTCCTTACCCTGTATTCCAAGGGCCTGTCTGTGTTCCAAGGGCCTGCATGTAGTTCATTCTCTTTAGCTCTGGGGACAGGTGGTGCCATCCATGGCTGGATCATGGGCTTAAACAACTCTGTTCTAGAAGCCTGATCAGCATTTTCATCAAAAACAGTAATTCTACAATTATTTTGCATCTGCTGAGGAACTGGAGTTTGGAATCCTCTGTTCTGGCTTGGAGCTAGGTGAAAAACAGAAAAACTTCACAAGGAATCTTTAAATATCAGCTTAGCTACAAGATAAGGTATACCTATTCTTTCCCAAATCAAGGAAAATACTCTACTATCATAGAATCAAAAGAAGATTTTTTTTAAAAAAAATAATTATTTTAGCCAGGTGCAGTGACATAAGTCTATTATCCCAACAATTTTGGAGGCTGAGTCAGGAGGTATTGTAAATTCAAGGCCAATCTGGGAAACTTAGCAAGACCCTATCTCAAAATAAAACTTTAAAAAAGGGCTAGGATTACTGTATCTCAGTAATAAAGTACCCCTGGGTTCAATCCCAGGGGTGACTGAACCCAGGGGTGCTTAGAAACTGAGCCATATCCCCAATCCTTTTTATGTTTTGAGACAGGGTCTGAGTTGCTGCTGGAAGCCTTCGCTAAGTTGCTAAGGCTAGATCTGAACTTGCAATCCTCCTGTCTCAGCCTCCCAGGTAGGTGGTATTACAGGTGTTCACCACCATGTCTGGCTAAAAAATCAATTATTTTAAAAAACCTTAATAAATTAAATTAGTAACAGTTTTATCCACTCTGTTTTTGTTACTTATCATTGCCCTATTTTCTCCTCCTTCCTACAACTTCTAATCTTTTATTTATAGTATAAAAAAAAAAAAAAGAAAAAGAAAGAAATTCTACATTTTCCTGAGGCATCATTTTAACACTGTCTAGTTTTCAAAAACTATTCCTGGTACTCCAAAAGAAAACTATTCCAATTCTTCATTTTTCAGCTCTCCGTTTTCTCTCAGTAATAATCAGCCAAGATTTACTAGAGGACACAAATGCAGCTCATTTTTTTGAGATTGCTATTGTAAGACTAGTTATTACTTTAAGCTTCACCATGATCATCCCCCCCCAATGTTTTTTTATTGGCACATTATATTTCACCATAATCTGATGAAATATATTTTGGCACTACACACGCTCTATATCCTAATTCTAGGATCTCTGACCAACATCCTGATTATTAATAAATTGATATCAGGAATGGGATTAAGGACCAAATAATAGTCTGGCCTACATGTTTAACTATTTTAAATTTGGTTTATGAAAGCTTACTTTCAGTACTTTCTGGTCAATTTTGCTGTGACTTTTAAAACTGCTCTAAAAAAGTCATTGTTGATTAAAAAGGAAAAAAAAAAACTTGCTGATCATCTTGGGTATATAAAAAGTATTCAATTTTGGCCTAAAAGTCTAAAAAGAAAGGATTCTTAATGATGTAAATATCATTCTCTGAAGTTTCAGTGCACATAAGCTTTACTTTGACAACATTTGCTATATTACTACTTCTTTCAACTAATAACTCTTACTCAGAAAATGATGCTCCTTAAATATCAGGACTTTATTAACTAATACACAAAAATGCTTCTATTTATTTTATTGAACATTATAATATCAGCTCTCCTTTGACTTCCTTGTATTTGCTACCTCGTACTCAGAAAAACTAGGACAGTGTGCATGTATATAATTATGCATTATCTTCTTACTTAATTTACCTACCACAAGAGACCAAAGGTTTTCCAAAATAACATTTAACAAACTTACCCT
Source organism: Spermophilus citellus (assembly GCF_964194105.1). Lineage (NCBI taxonomy): Eukaryota > Metazoa > Chordata > Mammalia > Rodentia > Sciuridae > Spermophilus > Spermophilus citellus. Next base: position 138,646,607 of record NC_138185.1, read on the forward strand.
TGAGAGCACCTCCTACACGGTTGATTGGAGCTCTTGCTGTCTTTTTCCCTTTGCTTTTGAGTTCAGCTAGTGTACTTCGTTGTGGTACTGAAGGTCCAAAAACTTCCTCCTCCTCTTCTTTCTCAAGTGCTAAAAGAGTTTGTCGTGATACTCGAGCTTGGAATTGCCTAAAGTAAGAGAAATTATCTTTTAGTAGATGTAACCACTATCCACTAAACTCAAAATTTCTAATTTGCTAAAACAAACAAAGGAAAAGAACAGAATATGGGGTAAGAAATACAGAAATACTCCAAACAAATTCCTAGAGTTTGGAGTCCTCTGTTCTGGCTTGGAGCTAGGAGAAAAACAGAAAAATTTCACATGGAATCTTTAATTATCAGCTTAGCTACAAGATAAAGTACGCCTATTCTTTCCCAAATCAAGGAAAATACTCCACTATCATAGAATCAAAAGCAGATTTTTAAAAAATCTACTCCAAACTCTTAGGAATAAAGAGAAGTCCCTTGAGATCAAAGGATCACTTGGCTAGAATGATTTAGGTCCTTTAAAACTCCATGTTTTTTTGAAATCCTAGTGACTTGGGAGGCTGAAGCAGGAGGATCAAGAGTTCAAAGTCAGCCTCAGCAACTTAGCAAGGCCCTAAGCAACTCAGCGAGAACTGTTTCTAAATAAAATACAAAAAAGGGCTGGGGATGTGGTCCAGTTAAGTGTCCCTGGTATGGGGGTGGGGGGAACTCCACAAAAAGTCCACGTTTGATCCAGGTGTGGTGGCAATCACTTGTAATTTCAGCTGCTCAAGAGGCTAAAGCAAGAGCATTAAAAGGGCCAGGCCAGGCAACTTAGCAAAATCCTGTCTTAACGTAAAAAGAGGTAGAGAATATATAGTTCAGTGGTAGAGCACTTGCCTAGTATGTGCAAGGACCTGGGTTCAGTCCCCAGCACTGTGAAAATTAATTAAAAAAATTAAAAATTCTAAGTTTGACCAATTAAAAATACTCTGAAAATCATCATCATAGGTTGATCAGGATCAGAATAGGGTGACTAAGACAAATAAAAGTCATAAAGTTTCCCATCAAATTTTTACTATAACTTTTTGTGTGTGTGTGTGTGTGTGGTGCTGGGGATTGAATCCAGGGCCTTGTGCATGTGAGGCAAGCACTCTACCAACTGAGCTATATTCCCAGCCCTATTATAACAATTTTTAAAATTTACTTTACTAAAGCTGGTAGAAGTTTGAAAACTAAATATCCTGTGCTGCTGCCATTTAAGTATTATCAGAAAGGTAAACGAACAAATATAAAGAAGAACTTGCAAGTGCTGACTGGGATGAAATAAGGTCACTATAGCCTCTCTCTTTCACACCGATTAGGATGAAAACTCTAGACAACACAGAAAAAGAGCAACTAACTGAGGATTCTAAAAAGTAAACAAAAGCAAGTAGATTATGGAGAGGAGTTTAAAACTTAAATAATTTAAGCAGAGTTTTTTCCTGTTTTGTTTTCTTCCATTTTCTCTTATGGTTTAGAACTGTCGCAATGATGGTGTAGTAATCTAAAACTCCTAAGAAAAACACCATTTTTCTAGGTAGAAGAGTGAGAAAAAGGGAGTCCGAGGACCAAAAAGCACAGGAAAAATTCTGAAGAGGAATAAGCAAAAGAAGGGGATCTCCTAACTCAGTACACGAATTGGTACAAGCCCTGGGCTCACACTACGAATGCACAGAAAATGCTCTGAGAACTGAACTATAATATAAACCACTACCCACTAGTCCCTGAGCATTATAGTAACCCCTGAGCAGGACATGGGATAGAACAAAAACACCCTAACAAAGGTCTTGAAAACTGAACTGACATCTCAACCACCATTGACATAAAGTGAGAAAGAACTTTTGAAACCTGAAGTTTGGTTTTCTACCAAGACAAAAACAAAAATTCTCCAGAGAATATCAATCAACAGGACTCATAACACAGTATCAGAATAAATGTCCGGGACACAATCCATAATTATTTGACACATGAAGAACCAGGAAATTGTGGCCAGTTCTCAAAGGAAAAGACAAATAATAACCAACATGGAGATGACCCACATGTTGGTGTTTTCAGAAATTTTAAAGCAGTATTACAGCTATGCTCCATGAGATAAAGGTTGAACATTTGAAATAAATGAAAACACAAAACGTTTAAAACAGAAACTATAAAAGAACAGGATATGGTGGCACATGACAGTAATTCCAACTACTCAAGAGGCTGAGAAGATTACAAGTTTGAGGCAAACTTTGGCAATTTAGTGAGGTCCTGTGTCAGGCTGGGGATATAACTCAGTTGTAGAGCACCCTGGATTCAATCCCCAATATTGCAAAAATTAAAACAAAGGTAATAAAAAGACTGATACTCAGAAGAGGCAAGAGGATTGCAAGTTGGAGGGCATCCCAGATAATTTAGTGAAACCCTATGTCTCAAAACTTTTAAAAATATAAAAAGCGCTGGTGGTGTAGCTCAGTGACAGAGCAATTGCCTGGCAAGGGGATGGAATGTAGCTTGGTGGTAGAGCTATTGCCTAGCATGCATGAAGCCCTCAATTCAATCCCCAGTACTGATGGGGTGGTGTGTGTGTAAAATCAAAATTTTTGTAACAGAAATTCAAAAAGAAAAGTATTTTTTTAAATAATGGCCGAGCCAGGGACAATGATGCAACCCAGTAGTTTGGGAGACTGAGGCAAGAAGATTGCAAGTTCAAACCAGCCTCAGCAACTAAGCAAGACCCTAAGCAACTTAGCAAGACCTTTTCAAAATAAAATAAAAAGGGTTAGGGGTGGCTCAGTAGTTAAGCATCCCTGAGTTCAATCCCTGGTACATAAAAAAATAGATAAATTTTTTTAAATTAAAAATAAAAATATGTGGCTCCATGGTTCTATCCCCAGTGCCAAAATAAATAAATAAATAAATAGTAGTAACAGACAAAAGGTCAATAAAGTAAATTAAAATTAAATACTAATATTCAAATAATCCAAAAGAAGTAGGAAACAATCTATAGAGGAAACAAACAACAAAATGAATAAGAAAATGGTAGACCTAAATCCAATACTATTCATAATTCTATTAAATGGTCTAAACATACCAAAAAAAGAGACATTTTGAGATAAGGAAAAAACAAGACTCAACTATTTGCTCTACAGAAGAAACCCATTTAAAACAGAAAAACACAAATAAAAGGAAAGCCATTTAAAAACCTGTGACACAAATATTCATAGAAGCATTATTTCATAATATCCGAAAAGTAGAAACAACCCAAATGCCCACTAATGGATACACAAAATGTAGTACATCCATAAAATAAAATATCACTCAGAAATCAAAAGAAATTAATACATGCCACAACTATGTTAATCTATGGCGATCCTTGAAAATATACTAAATAAAAGAAGCAAGTTGCTAAAGACTATGTATTACAGGATTCCATTTATGTGAAATGTCTAGAACAGACAAATCCATAGACAAAGAGCAGATTAGCAGTTATCTGGAACTTAGGAGACTAGGAATGGGGAATGACTATTAAGGATTGGGTATTAAGAATATTCTAGGGCTGAGGGTTATAGCTCAGTGGTAGAACATTGCCAAGCATGATGAAGGCCCTGGGTTTGAGCCCTAGCACCCCCGGCCACACAGAGAAAAGTTCTAAAAATCTAGTTGTGGCTGCACAACTCTAAAGCTTTCGAAAAACTAGAAAGAAAAATATATATCATGCAAACAAAAAGAAAGGTGGAATGGCTTTGTTTTTTATTTTGGTTTTGGAGATTTGAGTCCATGGCCTTATACAGCTAAGCACAATACCACTGAGTTACACCCAGCTTTGGAATGGCTGTAATAAATACCAGACCAAGTAGACTTCAGAATAAAGGAGTACAATCAGGGATAAAGGCATCATTATATAATGGGAAAAGGGCCAATTCTAAATGTGTATGTACTTAACAATATAACTTCACATTATATTAAGCAGAGTTAATAGGACTGAAAGAAGAAAAAAGGCAAAAATCACAATTAAAGAGACTTTAAAAGTCCTCCAAGGCCAGGAGCATGCTGGTCATCATAGGGATTGGGAGGCTCAGGCAGGAGGACCACAAGTTCCAGGCCAGTGTCAGCAATTTAGTAAGGTTCTAAGCAATTTAGCAAGACCAGGTCTCAAAAAGTAAAAAGGGCTGGGGATGTGGCTCAGTGGTAAAGCACCCAGGGGTTCAATCCCCAGTACCAAAAAAAAAAAAACAACAACAACAATAAAAACTCCTCCCTGTAATTGTTAGAACAAGTAAAGAGAAAAATCAGCAAAGATACAAAAGGTCAGATCAGATCACCAATCAACTTGACTTAAATAACATTTACAAAACATTTTTTTGAATGTATATGGAACATTCACCAAGATAGACCATATCCTAGATGATGAAATAAACCATAACAAATTTATTGTTTTTTATTTTTTATTTATTTATTTTTTATTGGTTGTTCAAAAGATTACAAAGCTCATGATATATCATCTTTCATACATTTGACTCAATTGGGTTATGAACTCCCATTTTTACCCCAAATACAAATTGCAGAATCACATCGGTTACACACTCTCATTTTTACATAATGGCATATTAGTGACTTGTATTCTGCTACCTTTCCTATCCCCTACTATCCCCCCTCCCCTCCCCTCCCCTCTTCCCTCTCTACCTCCTCGGCTGTTATTCAATTCTCTCGTTTCCCTCCCCCTTTCCCCTCACAACCTCTTATATGTAATTTTGTGTAACATTGAGGGTCTCCTACCATTTCCATATGCTTTCCCTTCTCTCTCCCTTTCTCTCCCCCCACTCGTCTTTGTTTAATGTTAATCTTTTCCTCATGCTCTTCCTCCCTGTTCTGTTCTTAGTTGCTCTCTTTATATCAAAGAAGACATTTGGCATTTGTTTTTTAAGGATTGGCTAGCTTCGCTTAGCATATTCTGCTCTAATGCCATCCATTTCCCTGCAAATTCTGATTTTGTCATTTTTTAGTGCTGCGTAATACTCCATTGTGTATAGATGCCACATTTTTTTTATCCATTCATCTATTGAAGGGCATCTAGGTTGGTTCCACAGTCTAGCTATTGTGAATTGTGCCGCTATGATCATTGATGTGGCAGTATCCCTATAGTACGCTCTTTTAAGATCCTCAGGGAATAGTCCGAGAAGGGCAATAGCTGGGTCAAATGGTGGATCCATTCCCAGCTTTCCCAGGAATCTCCATACTGCTTTCCAAATTGGCCTCACCAATTTGCAGTCCCACCAGCAGTGTACAAGTGTACCCTTTTCCCCACATCCTCGCCAACACTTATTGTTGTTTGACTTCATAATGGCTGCCAATCTTACTGGAGTGAGATGGTATCTTAGGGTGGTTTTGATTTGCATTTCTCTGAATGCTAGAGATGGTGAGCGTTTTTTCATGTACTTGTTGATTGATTGTATATCCTCCTCTGAGAAGTGTCTGTTCAGGTCCTTGGCCCATTTGTTGATTGGGTTATTTGTTATCTTATTGTTTAATTTTTTTAGTTCTTTGTATATTCTGGATATTAGGGCTCTATCTGAAGTGTGAGGGGTAAAAATTTGTTCCCAGGATGTAGGCTCCCTATTTACCTCTCTTATTGTTTCTCTTGCTGAGAAAAAACTTTTTAATTTAAGTAAGTCCCATTTGTTGATTCTTGTTATTAACTCTTGTGCTATGGGCGTCCTATTAAGGAATTTGGAGCCCAACCCCACAGTATGTAGATCGTAGCCAACTTTTTCTTCTATCAGACGCAGTGTCTCTGATTTGATATCTAGCTCCTTGATCCATTTTGAGTTAACTTTTGTGCATGGCGAGAGAAAGGGATTCAGTTTCATTTTGTTGCATATGGATTTCCAATTTTCCCAGCACCATTTGTTGAAGATGCTATCCTTCCTCCATTGCATGTTTTTAGCCCCTTTATCAAATGTAAGAAAGTTGTAATTTTGTGGATTGGTTTCTGTGTCCTCTATTCTGCACCATTGGTCCACCCGCCTGTTTTGGTACCAGTACCATGCTGTTTTTGTTACTATTGCTTTGTAGTACAGTTTGAACTCTGGTATCGCTATACCGCCTGATTCACACTTCCTGCTTAGAACTGCTTTTGCTATTCTGGGTCTTTTGTTTTTCCATATGAATTTCATGATTGCTTTATCTATTTCTACAAGAAATGCCGTTGGGATTTTGATTGGCATCTCATTAAAACTGTAAAGAACTTCGGGTAATATCGCCATTTTGACGATGTTAGTTCTGCCTATCCATGAACAGGGTACATTTTTCCATCTTCTGAGGTCTTCTTCTATCTCTCTCTTTAGGGTTCTGTAGTTTTCATTGTATAAATCTTTCACCTCTTTTGTTAGGTTGACTCCCAAGTATCTTATTTTCTTTGAGGATATTGTGAGTGGAGTGGTTTTCCTCATTTCCATTTCAGAAGTTTTGTTGCTGATATACAGGAATGCCTTTGATTTATGCGTGTTGATTTTATATCCTGCCACTTTGCTGAATTCATTTATTAACTCTAGCAGTTTCTTTGTAGACCCTTTTGGGTGTGTTAAATATATTATCATGTCATCTGCAAATAGCGATAATTTAAGTTCTTCTTTTCCTATTTTTATGCCTTTAATTTCTTTTGTCTGTCTAATTGCTCTGGCTAGTATTTCAAGAACTAAATTGAATAGAAGTGGTGATAGAGGGCATCCCTGTCTTGTTCATAACAAATTTAAAAGAATTAAAATCATACAAATTACGTTCTCTGATCAGAATGGAATTAAACTAGAAATCAATAACAGGGAGCTATCTGAAAACCCCCAAAACATTTCCTAATTAAATAACATTTCTAAATAAACCATAAGTTAAAAAGGAGACACAAAAGAAATTAGAAAATCTTTTGAGTGAAAATGAAAACATGACATATTAAAACTCGTGAGATGCAGCTGAGGGAAATTTAGAGCATATTAAAGGCTTTTATGAGAAAAGAAGGATTAGAATCAATGATCTAAGCTTTTACCTGAAAATAGAAAAAGAAGAAATAGTTGTACCAAGCAAGAAGAAAGAACAGAAAATCAGAATGAGAAAAACAGTGATCCCAGAAGCAGGTTCTGAGACACAATCAATAAAATTGATAAACTTCTATTGGAGTGAGAAAAAAGAGAAGATACAAATTACCACTATCAGGAATGAAAGAGAATATTACATCACCTGGTAGACATTTAAAGGATAATAAAGTAATATTATAAACAACTCTGTGCCCACAAACTCAAGAACTTAGATGAAATAGACCAATTCTTTAAAGATTAGAAAAAAAAAAATCTTCTAAAGTTCACTAAAAGAAATCATACCTAAATAAAGTGAAAAAAATATGTTTATGTGCAATCCTAATAAAAATTCCAGAAAGGTGAATCTAAAACTCCAGACATGGTGGCACACACCTATAATCCCTGTGGTTCAGGAGGACTGAGGCAAGAAGACTGAGTTCAAAGCCAGCCTCAGCAACTTAGAGAGGCCCTAAGCAATTTAGGGAGATCCTGTCTCTAAATAAAATATAAAAGGGGCTGGGTTTGTGAGTCAGTGGTTAAGTGCTCCTGGGTTCGATCCCCAGTACAAAAAAAAAAAAAAAGAAATTACACACTTTTATTCTTTAAGAGTTAAAAGAATAAACAGGCAAGACTACAGCTGGAAGAAAATATTTATAAATCAAAACATGTCTGACAAAAGGTTTGCATTTAGAATATATAAGGAAACTTTACAACACAAAAGCATTATTATAAATCAAAGAAGAGAGACTCAAATCTACATACTATATGACTCCATTTATATGACATTCTAGAAACAGCAAAACTATAGGGCTGGAGAATAGATAAGTGTTTGCTAGTATTCAGGTTAAGATTAGGTATTAACAACTACAAAGGAAGAGCATCAGGGAATTCTCTTAGGGGGTATGGAACTATTCTATATCCTTTTTTAAAATATTTTTTTTTATTTTTTAGTGTAGTTGGACCTTTATTTCACTTATTTATTTTTATGTGGTGCTGAGGATTGAGCTCAGAGTCTCGAACACGTGAGGCAAGCGCCCTACCACTGAGCCACAACCCCAGCCCCTATTCTATATCTTAATTGTGGTGACAGTTAAATGTATATTCATTTGTGAAAACTCATAAAACCATATACCAAAGAATGGATTTTACTGTAAAAAAAAATGTCTAAAAAAAATGAATAGTAGCTAAGTAAATTTAACTTGCCAATACATCAGGAAGCATTTTATTCAGAAGCAAAAAGACCATTTATTTCTTAATTTAAAAAAGAGTTAAGACAAGCTGCAGAAAAGCACTTTACCTATGTTGGGACTGCAATCTTTCTAGTGGTTCAGCCTTCTGTTGAATCCCTTCCTGGAATATTGCATCTGCTTTCTTAAAGTTTTCTCTAGCTTCATATTCTTCAGCCCATGAAATGTAGAACTGAGCAAGCGAAATGCCAATCCCTTGGTTGTGCAAATAACTATACACATCCAAAGGCTCATTGCATAAATGCCCCTGAAACAAATTAAAAGTGTTAACAGTTAACCAATTTCTTCCATTTATGAAATGCCTATTACGCGCCAACCACTGAAAATACTGTGTGAATTCCCGCATTGAAGAAATACATTTACTACAATATAAATTTGGTAAGGACCATACTTGAAGGCCCCAAAAGAGAAGAAAGAAAGAAATTCATTTGTAAGAAAAAGGAATGGGGAGGAAAGACTTTAAGAAGCAGTGATATTTAGGCTGTGCATGGTGATTCGGGAAGCCGAGGCAGGAGGATCACAAGTTCAAAGCCAGCCTCAGCAACTTAGTGAGACCCTGTCTCAAAATAAAAAATTAAAAGGAGGGCTGGGGTTGTGGCTCAGTGGTAGAGCACTTGCCTTGCACACATGAGGCACTGGGTTCGATCCTCAGCACCACATAAAAATTAAAAAATAAAATATTGTATCCATCTACAAATAAAAAATATATATTAAAAAATAAAATAAAAATGACATGGAATATGGCTCAGTGGTAAAGCATATCTAGGTTCAATCCCCAATACAAAAAAAGAAAGACTGAGCTGGGGTTTTGGCTCAGCAGGAGAGTGCTTGCCTAGCAAGTGTGAGGCCCTGGGTTTGATCCTCAGCACCACATAAAAATAAATAAATTAAAATAAATGTATTGTGTTCAACTACAACTAAAAAAAAAGACCAAAAGCTTATAAGCAAAGGAATTAATGATTTGGTCAAATCTGCATTTAAGAAGGTACTTTATGTCAGGTTAGGTGGCCCACACCTATCATCCAAGTTACTTGAGAGGCTGACGCATGAGGATACCAAGTTTCAGACCAGTACAGGCAACTTAGACTATCTCAAAATAAAATAACAGTCTAGGGATGCAGCTCAGTGGTGGAGCACTTGCCTAGTGAAGTCCTGGATTCAAATTCAGTACCACCAAAAGGAAAAAAAACATAACTTTGTACATGCAGATACAATTCTAGTAGCAAAGAAGAAAAATAAAAACTCCAACATTTTTATATTTCATTTTAACATGATCATTTTATAGTTTTGATCATAATAAAATCTTATTTCATTCCACTAACACTGTACCATTCTTTTTTTTGTGGGGGATGGGGATTGAACTCAGAGACACTTGACCACTGAGCCACATCCCCAGCCCTATTTTGTATTTTATTTAGAGACAGGGTCTTAGCACTGTTGCTTAGCACCTCACAGTTGCTGAGGCTGGCTTTGAACTCATGATTCTCCTGTATCATCCTCCCAAACCACTAGGATTACAGGCATGCACCATTGTGCCCAGTCATTCTTTTTTTTTTTTTTTTTTTTTAAAGAGAGAGTGAAAGGAGAGAGAGAGAGAGAGAGAGAGAGAGAGTTTTTTTTAATATTTATTTTTTAGTTATTGGCGTACACAACATCGTTGTTTGCATGTGGTGCTGAGGATTGAACCCGGGCCGCACGCATGCCAGGCAAGCACGCTACCGCCTGAGCCACATCCCCAGCCCCTCTTTTTTTTTTTTAAATCTGAACTTTTTTGGCAATAAGTTCAATATCACTTAACATAAACAATATTTACAATAGCAAATTTACATTCAGAATAGTCTATTTGCCTGATGTCATATAGACACAATTTGTCAGTACACTAAGCAATCACAAAATAGTTTCCTAAGTCATAGTTTGAGTATACACTACCAGAAAAGAACAGAAACACTATTGCAAGTCCGGATTTCCTAAAAGCAGACACTGAAATGGAGGTTGGCATGTAAGCATGCTTACAGAGTAATGTGGTTGGGATCAACATCTAGGAAGAAGTGAGGATACAGAAGGTACTGGGCTGCAAAGCAGACAGGTTGACCACATGAGGAGTTAAGTCTGGAGTTAGGATGGCTCTACAGGGTTTTCTCCAGTTGGGATGGGGAGATCAAGTCTTTGTATCTCTACATGGAGCAGTCCAGGGTTATAGGCCCCAGTGAGTGGGCATGACCTGGGGTGAGGCAGGGCTCTTCATTAGGGGAAATTCCAAAAGAGAGCTAACAGCTGTGAATAGTCAGCCAACAGCACTCCCAGCAGTTGGGGAAGGAAGTCCTTTGGTTCTGAAGGGTTATCTGGGCAGCTGGGTCTAGTACACAATACCAAAACAATTATAAACAAGTAAAAACCTCTACTTTTATACTCTACACCAAGCAGTTAAAGTATACATAGCAGAATATTCTTTCATCATTAATTTTCCCATGATGTTGTTTATTCTCTATTGTTGTTGTTATTATTATTTTAGGTACTGGGGATCTAAGCCAGGGGTGCTTTACCACTGATGCATTTCCCCAGATCTTTTTATTTTTTATTTTGAGACATGGTCTTACTAAGTTGCTTAGACTGGCCTTGAATTGTGATTCTCTTGTCTCAGCCTCCAAATCGCTGGGATTATAAGTATATGACACCATGCCCACCTCTTCTAAATTATTTTTAAATGAATGCATAGGGTTCCATTTAGAAGACACTCCATAATTTAATTATTCACTATTACTGGATATTTCAACAACTTTTGCCCAATTATAAATAATTCTAAAATATCTTCATAAAGACAACCTTTCACTTTTGACTTTAGTCCCTTAGGATAAATTCCTAGAACTATGTGTAAAGTAACAAGTTTCTAAGAGGATTATTAAAATTTAAAATGCTAAAATTTAGTAAGTCACTGGGCTGGGGATGTGGCTCAAGCGGTAGCGCGCTCGCCTGGCATGCGTGCGGCCCGGGTTCGATCCTCAGCACCACATACCAACAAAGATGTTGTGTCCGCCAAGAACTAAAAAATAAATATTAAAAATTCTCATTCTCTCTCTCTCCCCCCCCCACTTTAAAAGAAAAAAAAATTAGTAAGTCACAAAAATACTAATTTCACCAGATTCTTATCAACATTAGAAACTAAAGACAGTTTCTAATTTCATATAAAAATGGTATTTTAAGCTGGGTGTAGTGGTACACACCTACAAACTCAGCTACTCAGGAGGCTAAGGCAGGAGAATTCTAAGTTAGAGGTCACCCTGGGAAACTGAGAAACTGTCTCAAAATAAAAGAACTAAGAGCTGGGCATGGTGGTACACACCTATAATCCCAGCTACTCGGGAGCTGAGGCAGTTCCAGGCCAGCCTGTACAACTTAGCAAGACCCTTTTCTCAAAATTTCTAAAATGTTTAAAAGGGGAGGGGATATCCTTATATGTGTGAGGCCTTGGGTTTGATCCCCAGTACCTCAGGGGGAAAAAAGGAATTTCAACATTCTAATGTAGGAGTTTTTCATTAAAGAGACTGCCATTTCTGATTCTTTGCTAGAAAGAAGTCTGCTTTCATGTCTAGTTTTTCTGGATTATCTAACCTAAATTAAGTCCTACTAATATGTGTTCCCACAGACTCAGTACTTTTCCTTTTGTAACACTTAGAATGAATGTTTCAAAATCTGTCTTCTCCAATAAACCAGGTTCCACAAAGGCAAAAAAAAAAAAAAACAAACAAACACTCAGCCCCTGTCCAGGGTTTAATAAGAATGTTGAATAAATGAAATGTTCCCCTTACATCTCTGAAAAAAAAAAAAAAAAAAAAAAAAACAATATTACATAGCTTAGTTTTGCAGTAATTCAGTAAATGGGGTTTCCTTATTTATCCAAATTAGTGATTTTTTTTCCTCATATGTGTAAGTTATAATTCAGAGTATTATCAGTTAAGATACAGTCCCTGATACCTGTCACTATATAAAGCTTAAGCTGGGCATAGTGGTATATACCAGGCAACTTGTCAATGTCCTGCAGAAATCAAGATATATTATGCCTTCAAGATTCACTTAATTTCCTATACTTGTAATTTTGGAAATTTAAATAATACTCCTCAAGAGAGATATTTTAAGCTGGATGCCATGAAGCATGCTTGTAATTCCAGCCACTCAGCAGGTTAAAGTATGAGGAATTCAAGTTCAAGGCCAGCCTAGACAACTTAGTAAGACCTTATATCAAATAAAAAAATAAAAAAGACTCAGGATATAGCTCAGAGGTAGAGCACTTGCCTAGCATGTAAGAGACCCTTGGGTTCAATCGTCAGTACACAGGAAAAAAAAAAGATTTTAGACAGAAATTTTATCAGTTTCCAATATTTTATTACAGTATCTAAATATTTATTGCTTCCTTTTACCTAATTTCTTTTAGGATAAAAGCAAAGAAATCAATATCTAAGAAAAATTGTCATTATCTTATGAAAAATGTTTTCATGAAACAAACTCAAGAGTATTCTAGAAATAAAAGAAATATATGTCAAGTGAGATGGTACAATGTGGTCAGTGGACATTTTTGGCCATAGCAATATACAAGGCGAAAGTCCAAAAACCAACACAACACTAAAACATCACTTTTTAAAATATTTTTTTTTAGATACATGGACACAATATTTTTGTTTATTTTTATGTAGTCCTGAGGATCGAACCCACTGCCTCACATGTGTGAAGCAAGCGCTCTGTCACTGAGCCACAACCCCAATCCAAAAGACATCACTTTTTTAATGGTAACGATTTTCATAAAGGAGAGAAAGGGATACCAGAATCACCCAGGAAGCTTTTCCCCAAACAATTGTACTCTCAAGTATTTCCTGCATATCCTTCTCCAGTACAGCTGCATGACCCAATTTTGTTTAGAATAAACAAGCAAATAACTCAAACCCATTGAGAGATCTACATACTTTATTATCAGTCTTAAAAGGTTGTGTGATCAGGGCTGTGGTTGTGGCTCAGTAGTACAGCACATGCCTAGCACATGTGAAGCACTGGGTTCCATCCTCAGCACCACATAAATAGATAAATAAATAAAAATAGATGTTGCTAGATCCATCTACAGCTAAAAAAGGGGGACAGGTGTGATCAGGGGTACAAAACTCATTATGCTATATTTAAGTCCATCTTTAAGTGGCACCAATTTAACACATACCAGATATTTGTTAAATGTTTACTGTCTCCTAAGTGGCTCATGTTTTACCACTGTTTTTGTATACTATAAACCTCTAGAGACAATCTCTTGGTTTAATATTTTAAACTCAGTGCCTTGAGAAAGACTTACCAATTTAAGCCAGAGATTGAGAAATCGAGGATCACTATAATAACGTTTTTCTCCTTGTAGTGCTTCTACAGCTCTTTCTAATAATGTTGACATGTTACTCTCCTTCCCACCTTGAGGATAGTTTTGTTCTGTCCAATTAATATACCTGAATAGAAAGAAAAGGAAAAGAACATTTTAAAAAAATTGTAGTTGTAGATGGACAACATGCCTTTATTTTGTTTCTTTTTTTTAATGTGGTGATAAGGATTGAACCCAGTGCCTCACATGTGCTAGGCAAGTGCACTGCCACTGAACTACAGCCTCAGCCCCATTGAAAAGAACATATTTCAAGTTGAATGTATACTTTTGTTCTGGCTCCAATACTAATTCTTGACTTTTTTTAAGCAAAAATATCTAAAATGTTGAAGGTATGTTTCTTGAGAGATCCTCAAAGGCACATCCTAAGACTACATTTCCCCAAGTATCCCTAATATGTGCTTCTGGGAAATACTGGGGATAGGGACAGAAAGGTATAGCTCAAAGTTGCATACCCTAAATTGTACATTTCTTCAATATTAAGGGGAACTGGGAGGGTAGCTCAATGGTAGAGCACTTGCCTAATGTGTGAAGTACTGGGTTCTATCCCCATCACCAATAAACAAAAACCCTCAGGAAGACACACTATGACTATTCTTGGTCTCTGTGCCCCCATACCACTTTCTATTCTGACTATTCACTTTCCATTCCTTACATCCCAATTTTAGAAATATAGTCATAAGAACTTCATCTAATATTTCTGTCACCTTTTTAAAAATAAAAGCACCCACCTATCCCAAACATCCAGAGGGTCATTTCCAGCATAAAATCGAATTTCAGATTCAAATGCCCTGAAATTTAAGCAAAACATGTTAACACGTGTAATATACATAACAGACAATTAACAAGTGTCGCTTCCATGATCTAGATAACTGTTCTAGAATACGAGGGTTTGTTAAACAGAAAGAATAGAAATAACAAAGATGATGACAGGCACAGTGACACACACCTTTAATCCCAGAGACTTTGGAGGCTGAGGCACAAGGAATGTAAACTCCATGCCAGTCTCAGCAATTTAGTGAGACCCTATCTCTATATAATAAAAAAATTTTTAAAAAGAGCTGGAGATGTGTGTAGTTCAGTAGTTCAATCAGCAGTCCCTGGGTTCAATCATCAATACCACAAAAAAACAAATCAGAAATTCCCCAAAGTGATCTATGGATTTAAGAAAATCTAGCAAAATCTTAGCAGACTCTTTACTAGAAATTAACAAGATAATTTTAAAATTTGTTTAGAAAAAGCTACACTTGTAATCCCAATGATTTTGGAGACTGAGGCAGGAGAAGCACAAGTTTGAGACCTACCTGGGCTAAAACTTGGTGAGATAGTACAGTCTCAATAAAATAAGGGGGGGGGGCTATTGATTAGCACAGTAGGAAAGCATCCCTGGGTTCAATCCCCAGTGCTGCAATAAATAAATAGAGAGATACATACATACATAAATAACATTTGTCAAAAGCTACAAAGTCAACATCAATGCAACATAACAGAGTCCAGAAACAACCCACACATATGTGGTCAATGTGTTTTTTTCCCCCAAGTACTGGGGATTGAACTCAGGGACTTGTACATAACTAGGCAAGTACTCCATCACCGAGCTATATCCTCAATCCTCAAATGATTTTTAAAATTTTTTTAGTTGTAAATGAACACAATACATTTATTTATTTATTCACTTACTTACTTACTTACTTACTTACTTATTTATATGTGGTGCTGAGGATTAAACCCAGTGCTTCACACATGCTAGGCAAAGAGCTCTACCACTGAGCCACAACCTCAGCCCCAGTCAAATGATTTTTGACAAGGTCCCCAAAGCAATTCAATAACAACCAGACAGCTTCCATATCAGGATAAAAACCTTTTACTCTAACATATACCATACACAGGGATAAATTTAGCATGAATCATACAATTAAACATAAAAGACAAGACAATGAAATAAGGCTAATAATTATGACTTTGAAGGAGAAAAACATAACAGGACACAAAAAGCACTAGCCCATAAAAAACACGAATTGAACTTCATCAAAATTAAAAATTTTGTGGTTAAAAAATGAACAGAAAATTTAGAACTAGGAAAAAACATCTGCAGCACATATTTGATAAAGGACTTATATAGAGTACATAAAGAACTCCATTACTCAGGAGGCTGAGGCAAGAAAGTTTGAGGCAGTCCTCTGCAACTTAGACACTGATTCAAAATAAAAAAATATAAAAGACTGGAAATGTAGCTCAGTGGGAAAGCCCCCCTTGGTTCAATCTCTAGTGACCCTCTCAAAAATTAATAATTTAAAAACTGGGCAAAATGTCTGAACAGATGGTGAACAGACTCACTAACACTAATCACCAGGGAAATGCAAAGTATAGCCATAGTGAAATACTACACATCACTATGATGGCTAAAATGAAAGACTGATAACACCAAATACTGTCTAGAGATGTAGCTCAATGGTACATGCCACTGGGTTTAATCCCCAATTCAAATAAATAAATAAATAAAAATCTGAGCATTTCACTGCATGTACATTATACTTAAAAGAAATCTCCAGAGGGCTGGGATTGTGGCTTAGTGGTAGAGCGCTTACCTGGCACATGTAAGGCACTAGGTTCGATTCTCAGTACCACATACAAATAAATAAGTAAAATTTTAAAATGTCATCAACAAGTAATAAAAATATTTTTAAAAAAAGAAAGAAAGAGGGCTGGGGATGTGGCTCAAGTGGTAGCGTGCTCGCCTGGCATGCGTGCGGCCCGGGTTCGATCCTCAGCACCACATACCAACAAAGATGTTGTGTCCGCCAAGAACTAAAAAATAAATATTAAAAATTCTCTCTCTCTCTCTCTCTCTCTCTCTCTCTCACTCTCACTCTCTCTTAAAAAAAAAAAAAAAAAAAAAAAAAAAGAAAGAAAGAAAGAAATCTCCAGGACTGGGGATATATAGCTCAGTTGGTAGAGTGCTTGCCTCATATGCACAAGGCCCCGGTTCAATCCCACCACACAAAAAAAGCACCACATAAAAAAAGAAATCTCCAGTGGGGCACAGTGGTGCAAGCCTATAATCCCAGTGGCTTGGTTTGGGAGGCTGAGGCAAGAGGAGGATCAAGAGTTCATGAAATGAGATGGACATCATTAACCTAAGTACATGTATGAAGACATGAATGGTGTGAATATACTTTGTATGCAACCAGAGATTTAAAAATTGTGCTCTTTATGTGTAATATGAATTATAATGCATTCTGCTGTCATATAACAAATTAGAATAAAAAATTAAAAAACAAAAACAAACAAGCAAAAAACCTGTTCTGGGCTAGGGATGTGGCTCAAGCGGTAGAGCACTTGCCTGGCATGCTCGGGGCACTGGGTTCAATCCTCAGCATCACGTAAAAATAAAGATGCTGTGTCCATCGAAAACTAAAAATAAATATTAGTCAGTCCTCAGCAACTTAGTGAGGTCCTAAGCAACTCAGCAAGACCCTGTCTCTAAATATAAAAAAGATCTGGGGATGTAGCTTAGTGCTAAAGCACCTCTGAATTCAATCCTTGATACCAGGAAAAAAAAAAAAGAAATCTCCAGGGCTGGTTCAGTGTTAGAGCACATAACACATGCTTAGCATTCGGAAGGCCCCCAAAAATACAAATTAAAAGAATCACCAGTCCATAATGACCAACTAAATAAAATTAGGATGAGAGCAATGAGTTGAACCATTCATGTGAGTTTTGATACTATTAACCAAAATGGAGAAGGAAAAGGAGAGAAGAGAGAGTGCTTCCTACATTAACTGAAACATTTATCTAATTACCAATAATAATTCTTGACTTACAATAGTGTTACACCCCAATAAACATGAGCTGAAAATATCTACCAAGCATCATAGTTTAGCAACACAATGCACTGTAGAGTATAGGTTGTGACTGGGAGCTGCAGCTCACTATTGCTGCCCAGCATCGGAATATAGTTGTACTGCATACACAGAGCCCATGAAAATATCTAAGTATGGTTTCAACTGAACACATATTGTTTTCACACCATAATAGAGTTGAAGAATCATAAGTCAAACCATCATAAGTCAAGGAACATCTGTTTATGTTATAGACAGACAAAAGGAGAGTTAGAAGACAAGGAAGAATTGTCAATAGTTAAGCAATCCTAGAAGATATGAATATGTAATGATACAGAGGGCAAACAACAGAGACTTATGTGAGAAACAGTTGAAAGTCTTCAAGAAAAAAGGGAGAGTAATTAGAGAAGCGGAAAAACTAGGATAATGTCACAGAAACCAGGGAAGAACAAAGAATAAAATACCACCATTTCTAAAACAAAAATCATAAAACATAATGCTTTTAAAGATCCAATGAAAGGCCGGGAAGATGGTATATGCGTGGCCTATAATCCCTGTGACTAGGGCCAATGAGGCAGGAGAATGTGTTCAAGGCCATCCTGGCCAACAGGGAAAACCCCAACTCCAACAAATAAAAAAGACCAAAGAAATGAATAAGGATGCTCATTACATTATACCCAAAATTCTAATTTGCCAGTTGGCAGAACTGGTAAAAACAGATATTCTAGTTTAACTTTAAAAACCAAACAAAAAAGCACATTTATCAAAGCATGTATTAGTAGACAAAAGAAAAAACCATAGGTCTTTTGAGTTAATGTAAGAGTATTTTTTAGCTTTTATTTTTCCAGAGTTTGTCATTCTTGAGAAATTTTCTAATGAGTTACACATAAAAGATAACAGATTTGCTGGGCACGGTGACACACACTTGTAATCCCAATAGCTTGGGTGGCTGAGACAGGAGAATCATGAGTTCAAAGCAAGCCTCAGCAATGGTGAGGCGCTAAGCAACTCAATGAGATCCTGTTTCTAAATACAAAATAGGGCTGGGGATGTGGCTCGTGGTTGAGTACCCCTGAGTTCAATCCCCAGTACCAAAAATAAATAAATAAATGACACTTCCTCTTAAAAAAAAAAAAAAAAGATAGCAGATTCAAGCCATGTGTGCTAGTGCACACCTGTAATTCCAGTGAATCTATAGACTGAGGAGGCTCTCGAGTTCAAGGCCCACCTGGGAAACTGAGGGAAAAAACCTAAGTAACTTAGTGATCCCCTGTCTCAAAAAATAAAAATGGTTGGGGAAGTGGCTTAGCAGTAAAGCATCCCTGGGTTCAAAATCCCAGTACAAAAAAAAAGGAGATTCTGGCTGGGGGTTGAACTCACTGGTAGGAAATTTATCTAGCATATTGGAATTCTTGGGTTGGATCCCCAATATTACAAAAAAAAAAAAAAAAGTAGAGTCATTATTACTCAGAATCCAAGGAAGCAATCTCTTTGATTACCATCAATGAATTAATTCTGTTTAAGAGTCCAGAATGGTATAATACTTATAGGAAACTTTGTAACATTTTGCTTACTTTATGTTTATCATTGCCCCCATATAAATTTTATTTTTGTTGATAACAGAGTTTGGGTGATCCACAACCAAATGAAATCCTATAGCCCTTATCTGCACCCCCCCAGTTATTTATTTATTTATTTTTATGTGGTGCTGAGGATTAAACCCATTGCCTCACACCTGCTAGGCCAGCGGTCTACCACTGAGCCCCCTTGTTCTTCCTTGAGAAGCTCTTTCAAGAGCTATTGTATAATAAGAAAGTTATTGGGGAACAGATTCTTTAACCACCAAATTTTTAAAAATACTCCTTATGACATCCTTCATGGATCCACACCTGTATCAGTTACGGATGAATAATGACAGATTGAGCCCAAAGCATTTTACATACCATTTCTGCTGCTGAAGAGTTGTGTTACAGGCAGATTCTTGCTGTGCCAGAGCTTCCTGAAGAGTGGACATAATTCGTCCCTGCCTTAAGGGTTGTACATTTTCTTTACTCAGCTCCCATTCATCTCCTTCCAGGGACATGGCTTCACTGAGAAGGAGGAAACAAAACTAAGTCTGAAACCAACACTGATTTATTATAGCAGTAGATTATGTTTTCTGATAGGTGAGTATTCATTATCTTTGGGTTGAATATGATGAGCTAGCACATTAGTAGTGTCATAGTGTTACACTTCTAAGCTTCTGAGCCTGTCACCTGGTGTCCAAGTTTATGGCTGTAATATTGCCTAATGGAAGAGGGAACTTGGCAAGGGTTCTATAGATAGTATTGCAAGAATAAAGTTTATATGGGCACAATGGCACTAGCCTGTAATTCCAGTGGTGACTGAGGCAGGAGGATCACAAGTTTGAAGTCAGCCTGAGCAACTTAGGAAGACCCTATCTCAAAATAAAAAAGGGCTGGTGATGTAGCTCAGTGGTACAGTGCTTGCCTAGCATAAATGAAACCTTGGGTTCAATGCCCACTCCTGGGGGGGGGGGGGGGGGGGACAGGGTGGGCTCAGTGGCAGAGCTTGCCTAGCACACACAAAGCCAAGTTCATTCCCCAGTACTACCAAAAAAAAAAAAAAAAAAAAAAGTGGATTATTCTACCTCAATGTCCCAAACTGAGCTAGGCCTGTCCTTTCCCTCTTCCTGCTTTTTCCAAGACCTGCTCCTCCTAGTCTTCCTTCATCTCAAATAAATGGCAATTCCATTTTTCCAGTTGCTTAAGCCAAAAATTAGTACCAGCCTTGTTGCCCAGCTCACTGCTGTCAATCATTAAATCCTGTAGTCTCTATGTTCAAAATACATGCAGAAATCAATTCTTAACAATCAATAAATTCTTAACATCTCCAGTTTTCAGTCTTGCTCAAATCACCCTCTTCTCTTTCCAGGATTATTTCAATAAGGTCTTAATTGGTTTCCCTGCTTCCATCTTTTCTGCCTTTAGTCTATTCAACACTGCAGCTAAAGAGTTCCACTTAAACCCAAGTCAAAACCAAGCTCAAAATCTTCCAAGGAACCTGGTGCTGTGACGCACACCTGTAATCCCAGCAACCTGGGAGGCTTATCAGAAATCAAGCTGCAGGCCAGCCTCAGCAATTTAGCGAAAAATCTGTCTCAAATTGTTTTTCTAATTAAAAAATCAAAAGGGCTGGGTGATAGAGCACCCCTGGGTTCAATCCCTAGTATAGCAAACAAACAAAAAACCTTCCAGTGATTTTCTATTACAATCACAGCAAAACCCAAGCCTTTAAAATTCCTGCATCTTCACCTCTTGGGGTTGATTTCCTTCTCTACTATCCTGGTTTACTGTGCTACAATGACACTGGCTTTGTACAGGGCAGCTTCTTCCCCTAACCCTCATCTGGGGCCTTTGTACTTCACCCAGATATAGGCATGACTACTGTTGAAATTTCCTTCAAGGAGGCGGCCTTGGTTCAAACTTACTTTAAAAATTTTGCTAACTCCCACTCCCAACACTCCCTATCTTTTTATTGTTTTTGTTTTGTTTTTTAGTACTACCCACCAACTAATTTTTAATTTCTCTTGTTTGTCTGTCTTGCCCACCATCATCCCTACCCAGAACTTAAGCTTCCTGAGGGTTGGGATTTTTATTTCTTTTGTTTACTGGTTGCACGCAGTGCCTAGTAAGTGGTCAGTAAACATTTGTTTCGGTTAAGAACTCTCGACGTTGCGCTTATCCAGGTATTGTGAATTCCATAAGGTAAAGGCATACTTAATCCCAGCCTAGAACTGATATTTTCTTATAAAAGAAAAGCAACAAATGTGCAGGCAAGGGCTTTTTAGATCGCTATGCGATTGGCAAAATGATAACATCTAGTATTAGTTATCTGGAAGCAGTTACTTTACAAATACTTTTGAGTCCTCCCAGGAACCCGTAAGGTGGCATTAATATGTGCATTTTCCCTATCTAAGACGTGTCCGAGGCAAACAGCTAGCGAACGGCCAAACTGAGACACACAAATCGCAAGCTCCTGTGTGGACCCGACTGAGGAGGCACAGACTAGTTCGCTTTGAAGCTGGACGCCAAAGGATTCTCACGTGTGCTCGGACCGAAGCTTCGCCACCCGCTGCGTTGAATCCAACAGGGAGGCGGCTCCGTGGGTCCTTCAACGCCGAGCCTCTGCACCTGCCAGGCACCCTCGGATCTCGCAGAAAGAGCTCCCAGCAGCTTTTCTCCCATACCTACCTAAGAGCTACCCCCTCCTTCGTCGCCGCCATCCGGCGTTCCCCGCTCATGCTCTCGCTCTCGATCTTTCCTCAGGACCGCCAACCGTCTGGGCTTCCTTCAGAAACCTACCCCTAGAGCTACCCAAGGGACCAGGGGTGCTCCAGGACAAAAGCATTCACCGAACTCCCTCACAAACCGACCGCCTCACGTCCTCATTCCTAGCCGCCAAGTTTCAAATTTAACGGTCCTGCGCGGCTAACGTGGCCACGCCTCTCTCCCAAGGCTTTACGGGACTTGTAGTTCATCCCGGATATAGCTCGCGTGGTCGCAGTGCACAACGGGAGTTGTAGTTTACAAGATCCATAGCTGCCCAGGTGCAGCAGGCACTACAAATTGTTGCAGGTGAGCTCTGCATCCGAGCTCTAAGGTGGACCTCTGAACCGAGTGAGGGATACTTTAAGCACCAGAATTCTTTGGCGTTTGGGAAGTGTCTTTGAGTAAATGCATTTGGCCAAACTCTCAGGTGCTGCAGCCTAGTTCTGTAATTCATGGTGCTGTGGCTCATTTTGGTTTTTTTTAACCTTACATTAATACTGTTTTCGCATTACATTTCCTTCCCCTAAGGTGTCACCTCTACAACTCAATTTGCACCACTTCTTCTAAACTATCTTGGAAGAGTACCATTTGTTCTTTTGATTTCAGTCTTTCTTGTAGCCTAGGCAGAAGTTTCATAAACTATGGTACAACAGATCACAATCAGAATGAATCCCTTGATTATTGTGTTAAGGGGAAACAGAAATAGGTAAGAAAGAGAGACAGAAGAGCAGAGGGTAAAGTATATCTATAGTACACATCTACCTCTTCTGTATTTACCACTGTCCGGTGAGTTTCCCCACTCAGGTCCTCTTCTGTATTTACCACTGTCCGGTGAGTTTCCCCACTCAGGTCTTACTTCTTTGGAACTCTATGCAGGCCCATCAAAACTTACCTGTCCTGTGTCTCTCACTTAACCACCATAATGAAACATAGAAATTAAATCACACTGAAATGTGATTAACAGTTAATGCTATTGTGTGGTATTTTCCACATCATGTTCTAAGATGCCAAGAGATATTACAGGGGAGTAAGTGTTTTATATTCAATTGTTTCTGAAATGTGTAGTTAAATAAACAGCTCCCTAGGCCCCTTAATATGCCAAAGTGCATCATGAATCTCCAAGGGAAGGATATAGTAGCTTCCTATTGCCTCTGTAACAACACAAACTTAATAGTTGAAAATGATGCAAATTTATTATCTTATATTTTGATAGATCCAGAATTTGACATGGGTCTCATTGGGCCAACCAAGGTATTGGAAGAACTTTTTATTTTCTGGAGGCCCTTTGGGAAAATTTGTTTCCAGTTTTTTGTTTGTTTGTTTTTTGGTACTGAGGATTGAACTCAGAGGTGTTTAACCACTGAGCACATCCCCAGCCCTTTTTATTTTTTATTTTGAACCAGAGTCTCACTAAGTTGCTTAGGGCCTCGTTAAATTTCTTAGGCTGGCTTTGAACTTGTGATCTTCCTTCTTTAGCCTCTTGAGCCACTGGGATTACAGGTGTGCGCCACTATGCCCAGTTTGTTTGTTTCCAGTTTTTTGAGGCATCTACTGGCATCCTGTCTCATGGCCCCCTTCTTCCTTCTTCAAAGCCAGGCTCTCATTGTTACATCTCTCTCTGACACAGTAAAATTTCTTTGCTTTATAAGGGCTCATATGATTATATTGGGCTTACTGGGGATAATAGAGGACAACCTTTCCATATTCAGGTCCTGGACCTTAACCACATCTGCCAGGTCCTTGCCGCATAAGGTAACAGATTTACTGGTTCTGTGGATTAGGACATGGACATTTTGGGGAACCATTGTTATATTGTGTGCATGTACAAATTTGTAGCATCAGATTCCACTGTTATGTATTATTACAATACACCAATAAAAAAGTACAAAAAATAGCTATATCTATCTGTATCAGTGCCTCTTAGATAGATCTAGCTATTGGTCTATGATCTTGCACTTTGTCTTTTGGAGATATGTGCATTCTAGATTGTACAAAGGCTGATTTCACTACTTTTATTATCATGGATCATACAAAAATCAAGCTTTAGCAGGCCAAACACTCCAGAGATGAAAACCTCTGGGTCTCCAGGGAACACTTGGATTGATTGCTTGTTTGCTATGCAACCACAGAAGGAGGAGGGACTATTTCGGGATAGGATGAAGCTCAAGGAGGACAGAATTAGGGATGATGGGCCTGAGCCTAGGACCAGAAAGGATACTGAATCTGGAAAAGCAGCATCACCATGCTGGCTAAACCCTAGCAGCAGATCGGCTAATCAGAACAGCATCTACATGTTGAATTTACCAATGATTAGGTGTCTTAAGGTTGAAGAACCAATGAGAAGGAAGTATAATTAATCAAACCAACTTGTATTATCAAGAGAAAGGGAAGAAGAGGGTTAAAAGAAGCATTGGCCCAGGACTGGGGGCTGCTTGCTGCTGTCTAGTTGCATCTCACAGTAGCTGTTTCTGACAGGGTACTAGGGAACTCTCCAAGGACCTGGGTTTCTCTTTCTCCAGTTCAATGGAAACTCCTTTCTAGACTATATACTGCTTCTTTTCTGAAGAAGCACCCTACTTTTTATGGTCTTCTGAAAGTATTGGAAATAGCCTGACCTAGAATTTTCACCCTGATACATGTAACAAATGTACATGCTGAATGGGGAGATAACCAGTTATCAACTTTTCTGCATCTGGCAGAAGAGAACCTAAAAGTCAGAATAGACCACAAGCTGAGAACATAAGCAATTATATGGCAGGGCTGTTGAGAAACAAGGCAAGATGCAGAGTTAATAAGTTATCTAGGTATTAGGAAGTGCAAAATTTGTCTGTTTTACCCTAGCATTATCCCAGCTAGTACTGTGTTCTAAGCAGATCTTGGAGAATTTTAGAGAGTTCCCCACTTTTGGTGATTATGCTTGTTTTACACAAGAAACAAAGTGGCAGTGAGATTCACCCATGGAGGAAGAATAGAGTAGGCTTTGGATGCTGTCAGCTTCTTGTTGCAAGTCCAGTGCTCAGGGCACCAGCAACCTCATCTCTAAATTGAGGGATTCAACCAGTACTCCCATGGGTAAGGTGTGACCCACACATTGATGGGTGGGGCCTCAGCAGGCAATTTTGTTTGTCTTTGAGGAAGAAGAATGGTGAAGGTAGGAGGTTTGCCATAGGTTTGGAGGGAGCTGGAATGGGGAGGCCACATGATATTCATCTTGGAAAGTGACCTTCTTTGGCCTGGTCCCAAGGATTTGTTGCCTGTGGAGAGAGTCCTGTAGACAACTGTCATAGGAACCAGTTCTGTATGATGTGGCCTCCAGCAGTACTGACTTCATGCCCAGGTGCTAAGGGCATGGTATCTCAAGGATTGGCCATTCTGAGAGCACCAGGAGGTCACCTCTGGGGCAGGACATTAGCACCCCATAGCAGGTACCAATAGAGGTGAAATGATCTCCACTGGCCTCAAAGGGGACAGAGGGGCAGTGCCTAGGACCAGAAGAGACTATCAAAAAAGGGGGCTGGAACAGGAAGGACTCACAATGCCCATACTCTGGAAAACACTCAGAGCCCTTGAGAAGGGTTAGAAAGGGGTCTCATTCAGGGCCACATATAAAGATGTATAAATTTTGCTGCACCCAAGGCTGCCTGGACAAAGATATAAATGGTGACCTGTTCCTGCTTTTTCCATTAAGAGGGGGGGACCTTCAAATGTTCCTCTGCCTAGAGAGGCTTTATCTTTCTAATTCACACGAAGCACTGTGTGTGTCAGTTGTGGCCCTGGGACTGAAGGTCCTGTGGAAGAGCTAGTGGAATTTTCATTACTAGTGTTCATGTGACTCCATAGCTCTGAGGCCTGAAGAAACCAGTCACTTACTGCTCTGTTTGTATTGAAGGGGTTGTGGGGATGGCTCCTGGAGGAGGCAATCGGTGTGGGAAGTTTGACAGGAGGATGGAGTGCCTGAGGGGTGGACCTGTTCAGGATCCCCTTGCATTTCTGTCAGGCAGGCTTTCTTGCTCCCTGGCTCAGACATAGCCTGGTATAGACTGTGCAAAGTTGGCTTCTGACATTCTGAGGGGCCCAGCTTCAAGAGGCATTCTTGCAGATCTGAGCCCTGAGTTGAGGAGGTAACTACAGCCTATGGATGGGAGGGATGAACCTCTTCTGCTTCTATGTACAATAGGGTCTTCCCTGTGACAGCTGCCACAGGTGATCATGTTCGGTGCTGGATCTGCTCTGGGCACACATCTCACTGTTGGCCCAAGCCAGCCTGTCAGTTCCATAGCTCCCCTGTTGGAAACACAGGGCGCCAAAGCTTGCAAACATCCCAGCCTCTCTCTCCTTTCCAAGGAAAAGCCAGAGATCAGACACCCCCAGGCTGGGAGGGAGCCAAATGATTACAATTTAATTTGGCTGAATATGGGAGCTAAATTGCCCACAGATATAAGTAAGATGATTCAGAGAAGAATTAAGTGAGTTGACAAGCTATTTTACCCTTGTTTGTGCCTCGACCCTTGTTCTTAAATACTGTCCTTTTTTTTAGGGAAGAAACAGCCTGGAGATTTAGTTTCCAGCTGAAATTGGTCAACATTCTTCCTTTACAAAACAAGATTGGGAGACCACTGGAAGAGCTGAACTGGGGCCCCTTCAAGAGCAATTCAGAGGTGTTGGTAAAGATGGCACCCAGAGTGCTTCTCTTCCATGAGCTCAGGAAAGATGGCGCCCGGAGCACTTCTCTTCTGGGAGCTCAGGTCCATGACGCACTGAAGGCGCGGGAACCATCACCTCCAATCCCTGTGAATGGCGTGAACTTTGAATGGTGCACCTCCAATCCCTGAAGTGGCTGGAACTCTCAGCCAATGAAGAAGTAACAGCCCACTCGCCTTGCTCCTTATCATTCTGTGTTAAGCCCATAAATATCAATACCCTGTTCGTGTTCGTTCTCTTACTCTCTCTTACTCTCTCTTACCCTCTCTTACCCTCTCTTACTCCCTCTCCCCCTCTCCCCCTCCCTCCCTCTCTCCCCCTCCCCCCCCTCCTCCCTTCTTCTCTATGACTGGTCCTGCTAATAAAATCTCCGACAGGTAAACGGTAGTTGAGTTTACAGCTTGTTGAGTTTACGGCGCGTTTCCATCCACCTTTACAAGAAGAACCTTCATGTTTCAGAATCCCTGGCCTACTCCAGGGCTTGAGCATGCCACAGACAAATACCTCAGTTTTTTGAACTTGTGAATCACACAAGCTTCCCTTCAGGACATGTTGCCTCTTGGCAGTGTCAATGCCTTTCTTCTAACATAGGCTCCCAGGCCAAAGCAGGGAGAAAAGAATTCAGAGCTAGGCAGTCAGGAAAAAAATCTCATCTCAGAAAATGTCATCTCTTAACAACCAAAGACAAAAGAAAGGACTGAACACCTCCCGGATCATTCTGGGCCTGTTTCTGATTTTCCATTCCGTCCCCTTTTAAGGAATTATACAAGGTGGTGGGCATTCCAAGACAGAGGCAGGGATGTTTGCTAGCTTTGGCGCCCTGTGTTTCCAACAGGGGAGCTATGGAACTGACAGGCTGGCTTGGGCCAACAGTGAGATGTGTGCCCAGGGCAGATCCAACACTGAACGTGATCACCTATGGCAGCTGTCACAGGGAAGACCCTGCTGCACATAAAAGCAGGAGAGGTTCATCCCTCCCATCCACAGGCTGCAGTTATGTACTCAATTTAAATAAATAAATAAATAAATAAATAGGAATTGGACTAGCAGCCAAAGAAGCTAGGTCCAGGAACCCTAGCTCTTCCAGGACCAGTTTTCCCCTCACTGGAACATATCAGCCATGGGCCAGGGTGTGTCAGTTTTTATTCCTCATCAAATTCCCAGCATCTGGCCCAGGGCAGCAGCTCTAAATACTGGTTAACTGACTAAGGGAACAGAACATCTGAGGGTAGGTAACAAGTAACTTTGTTAGAGCAAACACATAAGGATGCCCTTCATTAGTACAATAAACATTTCTTGAATGTTTTACGTCAAGAACTATGTCCCGCACCAGGGACATAAATGTGAAAAAAAGCACATGTCCTATGTTCAAGAAAATCTACAACTTAGCTTATGAGCTGTACCCTTTCAGTGTGCTTGGACTCTAAAGAAGATGTGGCCCCTCCCCCAACTGTGCCTTCAGGTCCTAGAGAAGGGGAGGTCAGACAGTGCTGCCTAGAAGGGTCTTGAAAAACAAGTAGGGATTACTAAAAGGAGAGGAAATGAGAGTGCATCAGGCTTCTGGGGGGAGTGCCAGTAGTCAGTGGGAGTCTCCAGGAGTTGTAGGGACAGGGCAGGAGCTGCCCCTGGGGAGCACAAAGTGGGAAGCCAAACCCAGCCCCCTCTGCCTGTGGTGTGGTCAAGGGCGGCAGACTAGGTGTAATCTGGAAGCTGGGCTCCTCCTGCTGAGCTTTCAAGTCTCCTGGCTTTGGAGCCACCTATTTCTTTCACCTCTGGGATTGGCTTGCAGATTCCTCCCTCCTGCCTCAGATGAGAAGGGGGCAGGGCACAGAACGGGCACAGTCCCATCTGGATGTATTCCATTTCTCATCCCAGTACAGCTCTCAGAAGCCAAATTGTTTTCATTTATTTGCTTTATCCTGACTAGGGCATTGAGGCTGCCAGGACCAGGGAGAACCAGCCCAGCTGGTCTGACTGGTTGGCCTGCACCACTTAAGCAGCCCCTGCCTCTCCTGGAGGGCTCCTGTTCTCCCCTCTTCCTCTGCTTGCTGCCTCCAGTGTGGACATTGGCTGGGGTATGCCTGGCTCCTGGCCCTGGCTCCTCCTGAACTAGTGTTCATCATCTGGAACCTTTCTGCACTCTTGCCCCTTGAGGACACCATGAAGAGTTCTGTGATGTTTTAACTTCTGCATCTTTCTTCATCTCCTGAACCCATTTGCAGGCAGGTAGCCCTATTGTCAGGCATTTACCCAAGGTCTTATGAGTGGAGGAGTGCTCATCATTGCAAAGAACACTTCTCTCCAAGGGATCATACCCCAAGGCACCCCCCACATAGTTTTGCTCCCCAGAGGGCATTGGAGGGTATTTCTGGTTGTTTTGGACACTGGGGAACTCATAGGGATGGGACAGGATGTCCTACAAAGTGGAGGACATCCCCACACAATGAATTATCCCACCCAAAAAGGCAGTAAACCCTTTCCCCAAATCTGGGCCCACATTATTCAAGGAAGTATAATTTCTGTAAGTTCTACAACTGTGTTTCTCAAAACATTATTGTGGATCTTTTAAAAATGCAAATCTTGAGTCCCGTAGGGTAAGATTGGAGATTCTGCATTGCTACAAGATTGCGGATATTGTTCAGGCTATTAGTTTGAGGACCACACAAGGCTCTGTGGGCACAGGTATGCTTGTAATCTTTAAGGGAGGAACATTGTATTTTGAGGTATTCTATCTGCAAAATTTGTTGATATGTTGCTAAACATTTTACAAAGAACAGAACAATCCCTTTATTGGGCTTCAAAAATGACACTCCAAAGTATGATACTTTGGCATGCTGAGCACTTTGAATTAAAGGAAAGTGAAAGGCCTCAGAAGCTGCCCCAGAATCAAGGTCTTTCTAGACTTCCACTGTTTCTACTCCCTCCAAATGCTAGGAGAGGACTTTCTCTGAAAATATTTATCTACTTAAAGACCCAAATCTGCATAAGAGAGCACAATTGCCTTTGACCACTCCCCTCCCTGAAATTTCAGAGGAGATTAAACTCACAGTGCAGGAAAACACCACTGAGGAATGTTGTTACCACACCTAGACAGACTTTGTCACAAACTCTTGTAGGTTCTTAAGTCCAATTCAATTTACAAAGAGAACCATTAACTTTTGTCTGTACTTTGGACCCATTCATTCCCCTAAAGTTTCTAAAATTGCCCAACCTCCTCTGTTTGAGGGTATTTAAGTTTCAACCATCTTGCCCTGCTTTAAGCTTCATATTTTGTGTGACTCCCATGTACAAGTGCATGTTAATGTATTTGAATGTCTTATCCTAATCTGTTAGTTTACTTCAGCAGACTTGAATCTTTCAGAGGGGAAGCAAAAATCCCTTCACCTCTACACTCAATGAAGAATTATCTAGGACAAATTATCAGTATGCTAAGGTTAAGAAACCCTGGCTTAGATGAAATTTTAAATGATGTGAAATTTATTTGAGGTAATCTTAGTTCATTGCAAGTTGGTGACTGTAGTTACAATGCAATGAACACGTCATCGACTGAGGCTTGAAGTACCTCTGAGCAGAAATAAATTCAGCCCTTAGAACTTGGAAGCACTGGATCTTGATCCCGGTAAATAAACTGTGGTAGTAGGTATGTCTTAGTCAGTTTTCTAATATAACAGAATATTTGAGACTGTGTAATAAGGAAAGAGGCCCAATTGACTCATGGTTCTAGAGACTTCGAAGTCCAAGATCAGGTGGTTGCACCTGGTGGAGGCCTCATGCTGCTTCATTTCTGGGTGGAAAAGCAAATGGGAGGGCTTGGAAGAGACAAAATACAAGGGGCAGCCTTGCTTGATGGATCACAGCACGCCCTTGCTGTAACTGGCACCCTAGGAGTGGGAACTCACTGCCTTGAAAATTAACCCAGTCCTTCAAGAAAGGCATTAATTCCTCTTAACAACCTAATTACCTCTTAAAAGCCCTACTTCCCAACACTGCCACAAGGGCAGTCAAATTTCAAGATGAATTTCGGAGAGGACAAATTGCATTCAAACCACAGCAAGATGTTGTACTTCATAAGTGTCATACCTATTCATGGTCTCTCACCTCATGCAATTTAAGAGCAAATTTTTAAGAAAATTCTATGAGAGAGCAGGGTTGCAGGTAGGAGGATAGGATGAATAGCACATAGCAGATGCGGTTATGGTGCATGTTTTAGTTCTGGCACCTCTCTTTTCATTGAAGTAGGTATGTGCACAAAGATGGGCCATGCCTACAACAATGAAAAAAGAGATGTATAGACCAAAAAATTGTCATTCATCTAATGTAATTGGAGTTCTAGAAACAAGTGAATTATCCATGACAAGTGACTAATAATAAATGAATACTTTATACTCATGGCAAACAAAAATATCTGTGAGGGGAGAGAACATGCCAGGTTATACAAAAAGAAAAAAATAAGCACCTTGGAAAGAATGCCACTTGCCTTGGGGAAGACTTTTTCCCTCTGAGTGCCATGGTGAAAGGGGATCTGAAGGCATGGGGGACAGGTTCTTCCCTTTTTAGCTTAGCTTTAGCTGTGCAGGGACTCTGAGGACTTCCCATGGGGTATCACAATGGAGACTGATGGCTGCAGGCCACGCCTTGACAACCTGTTGCCCAGAGGATCTCTCATCAGGTCCTTTGGTTGATCCACTTGGAGCAAGGCATTAGCCTTGTTCCTTCCATGCTTGGCCACCTGTACCTCTGCAACACATGACCTTTATCATTTATTCATTCATATCCAGCGATTTTACACATAAAAATGTCGATAGCATTTTCTTTTTAATTTTTTAAAATTAATTATTTATTTAGTTTTTTTTCAGCAGACACAACATCTTTGTTTGTATGTGGTGCTGAGGATTGAACCCGGGCCGCACGCATGCCAGGTGAGCGCGCTACCACTTGAGCCACATCCCCAGCCCCACGATAGCATTTTCTTTTCTTTTCTTTTTTTTTTTCTGGTACAAGGGATTGAACCCAGGGGCACTTAACCACTGAGCCACAACTCCAGCCCATTTTTGTATTTTATTTAGAGACAGGGTCTTGTTAAGTTACTGAGACTTGCTTTGAATTTGTGATCTTCCTGCATCTCAGCCTTCCAAGCTACTGGGATTACAGGCATGTGCCACTGCACCCAGCTGCTGATAGCATTTTCTTTGGCATCTTTCTGTTTGCTCAAAATTCCCCACTGTCCTTATGTCCCCCCCATGTTCCACTTGCTCAGGCTCACTACCTTCTGTTTCCTGAAGAGTTTCAATTCATCCCAAAGAACCTGGACAGTACACTTTGTTTCAGATTTTCTTTTTTCCTGTCCACATCAAAACTTACCTATGGACTATGGATATAGCTCAGGTAATAGAGTGCTTGCCTTGCATGTACAAGGCCCTAGGTTCCACCTCAAGCAACACACACTCACACACACACACAAAAAAAAAACAACAACAACAACAAAAAAAAAAACCTTACCTATGTTCTACACCCTCAAGACACTTCTCTCTGAAACTAGATAGTAATAAACTCAGAGATATCTCCTCAGTTGTGCAGATGGATTTTCTTGTATGGTATGTACATTATAGCAGGGAAAGCTGTATAGCTAATGCCTCAATCTAAATAAATAATCCCAGAGGTTGGGAGTTCTGTGATTCATGGGAAGTTAAAAATCACCAAAATGTCAGAGTGAGAAGGGATCTTGGAGACCCTTTTGATGCAACTTCCAGTTGACAGGACTGTGGTTCAACGTGAAGTTATTTATACAAGGTCACACAGTATATGGGGGTAGCACAACCCAACTCTCATTGCCTTAGTTAGTCAATCAGTCACTCAGTCATAGTCAATCAGTCACCCAGTCAACAAATCCTTATTGAACATTTTGTTATTTCATGTCATGCACTAACTGGGAAGGAGTCACAAATGTGACAAGATTCTTGTATTTAGCTAGAGAGAAAAGAGGAATAAAAAGGGGGTGATCTCATGAAAATAGAAGGGAGATCAGTAGAGGAGAAGTAGGTTATTGAGGGGGAGAGAGGAAGAAAGAGAAAGGGGAAACCTGGGAATAAAACTGACCAAATTAGGGGCTGGGGTTCTGGCTCAGTGCCAGAGTGCCTGCCTCACACATGTGAGGCACTGGGTTTGATCCTCAGCACCTCATAAAAATAAATAAACAAAATAAAGATATCACATCCATCTATAACTTAAAATAAATTTTTAAAAATTTGATCAAATTATGCTGTAAGCATGTATAAATATACCACAATGAATCACACTTTTATGTATAATTATAATGAACCAAAGAAAAAAAATACATGTAAATAAATAGAAAGACCAGAAGAATAAATGTTAGGGAATAGGATGATGGAGGTAGGGAGGGACAGGGAAGTACTTGGAAATGAATTGGAGTAAATTATGTGCATATATGAACATGTCACAGAAAACCACACTATTACATATAATTATAATGCACTAACAATAACACTTTTTTTTTTAGTTCTCGGCAGATACAACATCTTTGTTTGTATGTGGTGCTGAGGATCAAACCCGGACCGCACGCATGCCAGGCCAGCGCGTAAGCGCTTGAGCCACATCCCCAGCCCCTAACAATAACACTTTTAAAACAAAAATTCTTGTTCTCAAGTACATCCTAGTCTTGTGGGAGAAAACAGTATAGTGTGGAAAAATAATTGCAATACAATGAGGTCAGCGATTCAGCAGAAATATCATATGAAGTAGGGGCACCTTGGGGAGGGAGGGTGAAATTCTTCTCCAAGACTTCTGATTGTGTTTAGGGTTTGTCTCTATACCTGTGGACTGGGTAAGTGTTACCAAAGTGGGGAATTGGTAATGAAGCAGTTGTGAGAATGTGGATCCCAAAACCTATCACTGACTGAAATCACTCCTCTCTATCATCTTGTCTCCATTACCTGTTCACTATCATGTTGGGCACAGGTTGCATCCCCAGCCCTAGGAAGCTTCATAGTTGTTGATATTCATGGCCTACTCTAGACCAATTCCCCCTGCTCTCCTTTGTTAACAGGATGATTATTTCGGGTGGCAATGTTCCCTTTCCAAGCAATGAATCATAGCTTGCCCAATCCAGTCATGAAAATTCTGTTCCCCAATTTCTCAGCTTCCTTTGAATCTAGGAGTGGCCCTGTGATTCTGTTATGATCCAAATAGAAGTCTGGAGAGGTTGTATGACCATTTTTCTTGCATGCTATCTTGGAGATGGCTGTGATATCTGGAGCTTGGCCACTTCTGACCCTGGGGTAAAAGCAGAAAGACAACAGCCAGTATACTAAGTAAAATCAGAATAGAAAGGTAGATCCAACCTGGAATCACTACCCTCAGACTTCTCATTATAAGGGGGAAGTATGGGTTAGGCTTTCTGTTACCGAAGCAAATTCATTGCTAATGGAAATACCATCTATATCACTCAGGATTCTAATAGGAACCAATGAGTCACTGTAAGTGAGCTAAATGAAGGGATAATTTACATTGGTAAGAGCTGGGTTAAGGGGAACAAACATGGATAGTGAAGTACCTTGGGACCAGCAGTAGTGGGAAAATGTTGCCCTTTACTCTGATGGGGCAAAAGAAGAAAGTAGTTCCTAGAAGCCATTGAGAAACTATAGTGAAGGCAGAACTGACAAAAGTTGTGTCGGGAATGCAGCTTCTGGTAAGCATAGACTACAAGGATTACATACCCCACTTGCGTATGTTATATAAGGGATAACTCCAGGCAAACCCAGTCATGTGGGCATTTTAACTTTGGGGGTGGTGCTCACTGGACCCTACTCCTGCTGGCCCTCCATCACTCTGGCGGGAGGGGTCACACTCCAAGCCAACTTCCACTATTCTCAGCAGCCAAGTGGGCTGGCCTTCCATCTTGTTCTGCTTCTTAGGGACTGAATCACCAGGCACACAAACCCTGCCTACTGGTCTTTGAGGGTGGCTCAAAAACTGATTGAGAAGTCTTCCTTACACCCATTCTCACCCCAGGCAGGGGATGTGCTTCCCTTTCCTTTATCCCTGCTATTTTTGCTGCAATGGTTTGGATGTGTCCCCAAAGATCCATAAAAAGCTTGACACTATTAGGAGGTAGTGGAACCTTTAGGAGGGGGGCCTAGTATGAGGCCCTTAGGTCATTTGGAGTTTGGCCTTGAAGTGGATTGTGGGATCACAGACCCTTCCTTGTTCTCTTTTTGGCTTCCTGGATGATGAGGTGAGCAGTTTTGCTCCACCATGTGCTCCCGTCATGATGTGCTGCTCCACCACAGACCGAAAGCAACGGGATCAATCAATCATGGAGCCTCTATATATATGAGCCATAATAAAACTATCTCTCTCTCTCTCGCTCTCTCTCTCTCTCTCTCTCTCTCTCTCTCTTCCCCCCTTATACTAGGGATTAAACTGGTGATAAAGAGGTACTTTACCACCAAGCTATATAGAACTTTTAATTTTTTAAATTTAATGTCTTGCTAGTCTGTCCAGGCCAGCTTTGAATTTGCGATCCTCCTACTTCATTCAGCCTCTTAAGTAGCTGGGAACACAGGCACATGCCACCATGCCCAGCACACTTTTTCGTCTGTTATAAGTGCATTCTCCTGGGTAGTTTGTTACCGTAATGGAAAGTTGGCAAATATACTTGCTGAAGGATTACAAGCAGGATTCTATAAGGATTAAAAAAGCAATCCTTATTGGGGAATCTCAAGTTCAGAGCTAGGAGAGCACTGTCGAGTATTTCAGAGAGCACAGGCCAGAGGTTGAGCTTAGTAGCTTTTCTTACCATAAAAAAATTGTGTTGCTGGAAGTGGTGGCACACAACTGTAATCCCAGTTATTTGGGAGGCTGAGGCAGAAGGATTGCGAGTTTGAGGCCAGTGTCCACAATTTAGTGAGACCCGGTCTCAAAATGAAAATAAAGGCTCAGGAGTCTGAGACAAGAGGATTATGAGTTCAAAGATAGCCTTAGCAAAAAATCCAAGGCACTAAGCAACTCAGTGAGACCCTGTCTCTAAACAAAATACAAAATAGGGCTGGGGATGTGGCTCAGTGATCGAGTGCCCTAAATTCAATCCCTGGTACCCTTCTGCCAAAAGAAGAAGGAGGAGGAGGAGAAGGAGGAGGAGGAGGAAGAGGAGGAGGAGGAGGAGGACAGGAGAAAGGGAAATTAGAAATTAAAAAAAAAAAAAGAGCTGGAGATATAGCTCAGTGGCAAAACATCCCTTGGTTCAATCCCCAGTATCACCACCAATACCCTCCCCCCTGCAAAAAAATAAAATATAAAAGAAAATATGTTGGCCACAAGAAAGCCCTTTCAGCATGGCATGGTGTCACATATCTGAAGTTCTAGCTATTTGGGAGGCTAAGGCAGAAGGATCACAAATTCAAGGCCACTCTGGGCAACTTAGATCTTGTCTCAAAAAAGCGGGGCAGGGACTTGGGGATACAGCTCAGTGATATAATGCTTGCCTAGCATGTGCAAGGCCTTGGGCTCCATTCTCAGTGCCAAAGAAAAAGAAAAAAAAAAAAAAAGAAGAAAAGCAAGGCCTTCCAGCTCTGAAATCCCTCATGATTCTCTAATGATTCCTGCCAGGTAGGTACTGAGCCTGATTTAGCCCTGCATTAAGAAAGTGTTAGATTTAAAGTTGTACCAAAATCTATACCCATCAAAGCAGGCCTTGTTTAAAAGAAGCAAGCAAGGTTCCATGCTTCGAATGACAAGAATCAAGCCAGTCATGCTCACCAGTTCCAAGAGGGCCCACACCTGAAGTGGTCCTTGTGCACCTCCCCTGATGTACTTCAGGCTCATTTCTCTGAGGCATGCCATAGCCAATCATGGGCGTCTTTGGCCCACAGGAAAGCATCCACATTGGCGGTACTAAGACTGAGGTCTCTTCCCCTCAACAATTCCCATCAGAATGGAGAGAAGAAAAGTGAGGACCCCAGCAGCATAGACACCTGGGTCACATGGACACTGGCTTCATACCACTTCTCTGAGTTTTTGTGTCCTCTAGCTCTCTCTTTTGCCAAATAACATTAGACAATAAATTTGTCTGAAGACGATAAATCTTGAGATTTGAAATTTACCAAAATCCACTCACTATGGTTTATCCACAGGTTTAGGGAACTTCTCACTTTCTCCCTCATACTTTATTGTCTGGATTTTTTTAATTTAAAATATTTATTTTTTAGGTGTAGATAGACACAACACAATGCCTTTATTTTTATATAGTGCTGAGGATCGAAACCGGGTGCCGCCCGTGTTAGGCAAGTGCTCTACCTCTGAACCACAATCCCAGCCCCATATTGTCTGGATTTTTAAAAATTAATTAATTAATTTATTTTAATTAGGTATATATGACAGCAGAATGCATTTTGATTCATTGTACACAATTGCAGCACAACTTTTCATTTCTCTGGTTGTACAAGATGTAGCGTCACACCATACGTGCAGCCATTCATGTACCTAGGGTAATGGTGTCTATCTCATTCCACCACCTTTCCCGCCTCCATGCCCCTCCCTGCCCCCTCCCCTTTTGGGAGCATTTGAGTAGCTCAAACACTTTGCCCTCCCCATCAAATTTCCTTCATTTCCCCATACCATGCCCCCGCCCCCATCCTGAATCAGCATCCACTTAGAATATTTGGCCTTTGGTTTTCAGAATTGGCTTACTTGGCTTAGCAGATTTTCTCCAACTCCACCCATTTACCTGCAAATGCCATAATTTTATTCTCTTTTAATGCGGAATAATATTCCATTGTGTAAATATACCACAGTTTCTTTATCCATTCATCCACTGAAGGGCATCTAGTTTGCTTCCACAGTTCAGCTGTTGTGAAGTGAGCTGCTATAAACACTGATATGGCTGCATTACTATAGTATGCTGATTTTAAGACCTTTAGGTATAGACTGAGGAGTAGGATAGTTGGGTCAATTGGTGGTTCCATTCCAAGTTTTCTAAGGAATCTCCATACTGCTTTCCAGATTGGTTGCACCAATTTGCAGCCCCACCAGCAATGTCCGAGTGTGACTTTTCCCCCATATCGTCAACAACATTTATTGTTATCTGTATTTTTTAACATTTATTTTTTGGTTGTAGGTGAAAACAATACCTTTATTTTATTTTTATGTGGTGCTGAGGATCGAACCCAGTGCCTCATGTATGCTAGACAAGTGCTCTATCTCTGAGCCAAAACCCCAGCCCTTGTTGTCTGTATTCTTTATAGCTGCCATTCTCACTGATGTGGGATAAAATCTTAGAGTAGTTTTGATTTGCATTTCTCTAATTATTAGAGATGTTGAACATTTTTTCATGTATTTGTTGATCGAATTTATATCTTCTTCTGAGAAGTGTCTGTTCAGCTTCTTGGCCCATTTATTGATTGGGTTGTTTGTTCTTTTGGTGGTTTTTTTTTTGTTGTTGTTGTTGTTTTTAAATAAGCACTCTACTGACTAAGCTATATTCTCAGCCCTGATCTGTAATCTTTTTTTAAATTTTTTATTTATTTTTTAGTTTTCGGCAGACACAACATCTTTGTATGTGGTGCTGAGGATCCAACCCGGGCCACATGCATGCCAGGCGAGCGCGCTACCACTTCAGCCAAATTCCCAGCCCCTGTTCTTTTGGTGTTAAGTATTTTGATTTCTTTATATATTCTGGAGATTAGTGCTACAGGCATAGTAACAAAAATGGCATGGTATTGGCACCAAAATAGACAAGTAGACCAATGGTACAGAATACAAGACACAGAGACAAAACATAAATACAGTTAGACATACTAGACAAAGGCACCAAAAAAATACTTTGGAGAAAAGATAGCCCCTTCAACAAATGATGCTGGGAAAACTGGAAATCCATATGCAGCAAAATGAAAACAAACCCCTATCTCTCACCATGCACAAAACTCAACTCAAAGTGGATCAAGGACTTAGGAATTAGACCAGAGACCCTGCTCCTAATAGAGGAAAAAATAGGCCCAAATCTTCAACAAGTTGGATTAGGCCCTGACTTCCTTAACACGAATCCTAAAGCACAAGAAATAAAATCAAGAATTAATACATGGGATGGACTCAAACTAAAAATCTTCTTCTCAGCAATAGAAACAATGAGGTGAAGAGAGAGCCTACATTTTGAGAGCAAATTATTGCCTGGATTATAAGCAAAACCAAGACAGGCATCTAATCTTGGTCATCTTGGAATCCCTGACAGCCTTGCTAGTCAAAATATGGTTTGCACTGTAACAAAATCTCAAGGTGATTCACTAAGACTTTGGTGGCTCAGTACTGGACAGTCAGTACAGTGCTCTTTAAATGTTCTACAAGCCAGGTAAGGAGGCTTGGTTCCAGCAATGCAGATGATTAGAGGCAATGCACTATTGAAATGATATATTTTGCAGGTTAATTTTTATTGTTCTTGTTGAACCATAAGCTTTTCAGTAGGGATGACATGGATGTAATACACATCTCCCCAGTTGCCATTGCTTATGGAGGACAAAGCTGGCTTGCTGCCCTGGGAATCTCTGATTGACCCAAGTCAACTTAAATTCTTCTTCTTCTTTGTTTTTTTTTTTTTTTTTTTGTACCAGGGATTGAACCCAGGTGTGCTTAACCACTTAGCCACATCCCCAGTCCTTTTTTATATAGTTTATTTTAGAGACAGGGTCTCTCTGAGTTGTTTAGTGCCTCCTAAGTTGCTGAGACTGGCTTTGAATTTGCAGTCCTCCTGCCTTAGCCTCCCAAGCCTCTGGGATTACAGGCATGTGCTTCTGTGCCCGGTTCAGTCACTTTGAATTCTTTTCCTGATGAATAGAAGTCAGCAGAGAAAGAGAGAGATGCAGGCAGTTTGGGGATCAGCTGTCCCTAGGAAAAAGGAACCTCAGGACAAGAGTATTTATGATAATCTGAGCTGGAGTTTTGACTTTAATTTAGTTCACATGGAAACAATTTTTTTTCCCCCAGCAATGGTAGCTCCTTTTCTGTCTCTTCCTAGTTCCAGTCCACAGCCACCTTATCCTCTCTTACGTCCTCCTGGTATCATGGCCGAGGCCTCAGGGACACCTGAGCCCTTCATTATACATTTCACACAGCTGTGGCTTTCTAGCAAACATAAAGGGCAAGGATAAGGCATCTGGCACATGGTTCTGTTACTCCTCATGAGAAGTTGCAGTGTTTGAGCAATATCATTTCAAAGGTCTCAGACCTCAGGCTAAAGCATATCCAGATCTGGTACTCTAAAGATAGCCAATGCCCTGAAAACCACAGAAAGAAAAATAGGGGCATACTCTGGAGAGGAGGTAGAAACCACAGTGTGATTCAAGGAAGATCCTCCTCTGAAGTGACATTTGTGAAAAGACATAAAGGTGCCAAGGAAATAGCCATGTGAATAGCTAAGAGAAAATTATTCCAGGGACATAGGGAACAACAAGTACAAAGGCCCTGAGGTAGAAGCATGTCCAGTTATTGGAGGCTGAGCATATGTTTTATCTTGATGAATGTTTTCATGTTCCATGAATAGGATATACTTTTTGCAATTGTTGGCATACTGATCAATAAATGTCAATTAGGTTAGGTTGGTTGATAGTGTTGTTCAAATTTTCAATATCCTTACTGCTTTTTGTCTTTTACTTCTTCCAGTACTGAGAGAAGAATATTAAAATATCCATCTATAATGTGGATTTATTTCTCCCTTTAGTTTTGTCAATTTTTTTTGCTTCACGTATTTTCTTTTCTTTTTTTGTACCAGGAATTGAGCCCAAGGGTGCTTACACTGAGCCACATTTCCAGTCTTTTTTATTTTTTATTTTGAGATAGGTCCCTCTAAGTTGCTTAGGGCCTTGCTAAATTGCTGAGGCTGGCTTTAAACTTTCGATCCTCCTGTCTCAGCCTCCTGTGCGGCTGGGATTCCAGGCATGTGTCACCATTCCTGGTTCCACTATTGGCTTTTTAGCTATATTTCTCTGTTTTAATTTTAGTGATTGCAATATGACTTTTTAATTTGTTACCATTTATTTTATATATACATTATGCTACTTGACAAATAATGTAAGGAACTTACAACATTATGCTTTAGTTTATCTTTTCCCATCTTTTAACTATCGCTGTTACTTGTTGTACTTCTATGTATATGTAATAATCCCCACACATGGTAATTATTTATGTTTTAAAAGATCAATTGCAGTTTTTGAATAAATTAATAAAATCAGGGGCTGGGGACATAGCCCACTGGAAATGAGTGTCCTTTCATATGCAAGGCCCTGGGTTTGAGCCCCAACACTAAAAGAAATTTAAAAAACAAAGAAAGAAAGAAAAGAAAAAGAAAGAAAGAAAATAGAAAACGGTCTTTTATTATTTATTTAATTTTATTTTTATTTATTTATTTTTTTGAGATGGAGTCTCACTATGTTGCCCAGGTATATTTGGAACTATCCTGCCTCAGCTTCCCAAGTAGCTGGGACAATAAGTATGGACTACAGGTATGTACTGTCATGCTTGGCTTTATTTTCCTTTTGTAAGGACATTAGTCACATTGAATCAGGGCCCATCTATATGCGCTCATTTTAATTTAATTACCTCTTTAAAGGCCCCATCTCCAAACATGGTCACATTCTGAGATATTGTGGGTTAGGGCTTCAACATATGGATGGGGCAGTGTGCAGGACACATTCGGTTTATCACCAGAGGTATAGAGAGATTAGGAAATGTTCATAAGGTCTCACAGCTAGTAAATGGTGGACTCAGGATTTGAATTAAGCAGATCTAATTCATAATCTACTTTATTAACCATATTCTATATGGTCTCCTAATGACATTCCTACCTTGGTATAGTTTAGCCTCCACATGAAAAAGCATACAATGTATAGTTGTAATCCCTTATCTGAACTATTAGAGCCAGATAATATGGTGTTATAGTTTGAATCTAAAATGCCCCCTGAGGCTCATGTCCTGAAGGCTTGGTCCCCAATGCAGCAATGTTTAGAGGGGGGACTTTGGGAAGTAATTGGATCATGAAGACTCTAACCTCGATTGGTGGATTAATTTATTGATGGGTTCATAACCCAAATGGACTATTGGGAAGGTGGTGGACACTGTAGGAAGTAGGACCTAATTTAAGGAAGTGAGTGCCTTTGGGGACTATATCCTGTCCCTGGCCCTTTATTCCTTTTTTTCTCTCTCTCTTCTTCCCAGCTGTCAGGAGGTAAATAGCTTTCCTCCACCATGCTCTTCTGCCATGATGTTCTGCCTCACCTCAGGCCCAAAGCAATAGAGCCAGATGATCAGGGACTAAAACTTACAACCATTAGCCAAAATAAATCTTTCCTCCTTTAAATTGTTTTTCTCAGGTAATTTTGTTAAAGCAACAAAAAGCTGACCAATACATAGGGTCATGTGCCATGTCTTTTGCTACTATGTCCTTCAAGGTCTGGGATACCACTCCAAAAATAAATACTAATTTGACATAAAAATAGTAATATAATAGAAAAAATATTTTCTATTCTATTGAACCCAGGTGCACTTTATTGCTGAGCTACATTTCCAGCTCTTTTTATTTTTTATTAAGAGACAAGTTCTCACTAAGTTGCTTAGGACCTTGCTAAGTTGCTTAGAACCTTGCTAAGTTGCTGAGGCTGGCTTTGAACTTGTGGTCTTCCTGCCTGAGCTGATGGGATTACACTATACCTGGCAATAGAAAAATATTCTACTAGAATAGAAACAATAGATAGTAATAGGAATAATCACCCTAAATGGGTGAATAGGTTTTTTTCTAACTTTCACATTATTTTAAGTAGGCTTTAATGCCAAATGTGTTATGCAAGTGTGCATGTTGTTTTGTTTTTCAGAGCTTTGGGATTTCAGAATTGTGAATAAGGGATTGTGGATAAACATTTGCAATTCTCATCCTCATGACTGCAACTGTCCACCTTGGTAAATTTTGTACCTTTCTCACTTATTCTACTTAATCTCTATGAGCTGGGTGTGGTGGTGCACACCTATAATCCTAGGGTCAGGAGGGGGTTAGGGCTTCAACATTGCTAATTGGAGGATTGCTAATTTAAAGCCAGCCTCAGCAATTTAGTGAGACCCTAAGCAATTTAGCAAGACCCTGTCTCTAAATAAAACATAAAAAGGTCTCAGAGGTTAAGCACCCCTGGA
Source organism: Spermophilus citellus (assembly GCF_964194105.1). Classification (NCBI taxonomy): domain Eukaryota; kingdom Metazoa; phylum Chordata; class Mammalia; order Rodentia; family Sciuridae; genus Spermophilus; species Spermophilus citellus. The sequence goes on from NC_138185.1 coordinate 138,689,404, forward strand.
TTCAATTCTTGGTGCCCCCCCTCCCCCCACACACACACGTCCCTTATGGGACACTGAACTACAACCCTTGTCCCATAATGGTTCGACCAAACATGTATCATGTGAAGTTCCGTCTTCCCCATGTCCCACGCAGACAGTGGAATTTGGGTTTCCTTGGTGTGTAGCGGGCTGGCTGCGGAATAAAGCTAAGAAACAGAAAACCATGAAGAAACCACATTACACAGGAAGTAATTTTAGAAAGCAGGGGTAGGAAGGCTCTCCGATCTTAGGAATGGAACTTCCACACTGGAAAGAGAGTAAGAGCCTGCACTTGCTTTATTTATTTGTGTGAAACATCAAAGATTTTCCATGGAATGTTCTTTGCCAAATAAGGTAGAGGGTGGGTTGTCTAGTTCCCATTGAGTTATGCCCAACTCTAGAGCTTCAGGAGCTGTCCCACTAGTAGAGTGAGGGCAGAGATCTCATGCCTAGGGCAGTCTACACCGGAATGCTGGAATTATTCCCAAGGGGACACTAAGTCTCCCATGGCTTGATACTGAATAAAAGACTATTCAAGTAGCTTTACAGGTGGCATCCCATAAACCCTCCCATAGAGAAGAAAATGGAGGAAGTAAAAGGGACAGGTTTTGGTCCATGGTCACAGGAGGAAAAACCCCTGGATTCTTGGGGTGAGCTACAGCTGAACATGACCCCAGAGAAAATGGAGCCATAGGGAAGGCGATAGCCTCTTTCTCTAAGGCTTTCCACTGGCAGGAAGGGACTCCAGTTATGGGATCTGCAGGACTTTAGGCCATACGAGCATAGAGGTTTAGCATCCCTTTTCAAGTCATTCCAATAGACAATACTGTGAAGAGAAACAGTAATTGTAACATTGCCCATCTGGATGGCTCTGACCTGAGGATCACACAGGACCCAGAGACCTTGCCGATAGTTGCACTCTGACAGTTGGACTCTACCCTCAGGAGTCTAGGTGACTCAAAGGCTAAGATTTCCACAAGAATGGCATTGAGGCCAGAGGTCAGAGCAGTCCAGACTTCCCTTTAACTCACAGGGCTCAGGCCCAGCTGTGGATGCTATAGAACATACTGTCCCCTCCCATTTCCTCCACACACTGCTTGGCTTCTGGGGCAGAGCTCTGAGTGACAGCTCATTAGATTCAGAGAGCCAGTGGAAATCCAAACTTGAGAACAATCTCCCTCGTTTTGTCCTAGATCCAGGGCTGGTCAGCAATGGCTAGAGAACAAAGAGCTCTGCAGACATGGGAAGAAAACAGCATGAAACTTTGATGATATACTTTAAAAGCAGGTGTAATGGATGAGGGCCAAGTTCCCCCACACCACTGGGTCTCCCCCTCTGCCTATCCTCTTGGAGATTTCCTTAAAAGGCTCTTCACTGTTGGCATGCCCCTGCGTATCTGCCCCACAGCAGCTCTGTTGCAGATGCTCTTGGGTGAGGTGGGGAGACTGCCAAAGGTGTATGCACCCAGCTTACTAAACTTAGGGAGTTTTTCCTAGGCTTAGGGAGTTCTCTGCAGCCTGAGGATCCGCTGAGACTGAGGCAAAGAGTCACTGAGCCGTAGTCTCCCCTAGATCAAGAAGGTGAAGAAGGAATTGGGAGAGCAGAGAGATAAGGGGAGGGCATTAGGTCTCTGAAGCACTGGTTTCTGGCCTTCACTTTAGGGAGCTCTCAGAGCAGTAACACGCCTCTGGACTGCAGCCCTGCCCTGCCTTGCCCTGCCATCCTGCCATCTGCTTCCCACAGGTCAGCTTGTAATATTGGGGTTGATTGCAATCATTTACTGGGTACCCTAAATGATTCATTGTTCATGTTTTCTTCTGAGCATATGTAATTGTATGCAAATAAGTACACCATCTGTGGCTATCCCAAGAGGCCTGATGTTATTTTTATTCAGATTCTCAGACTGGAAATTTGGGGATTTTGTGGGCATTCCAGAAGTCTAGGGGCTTTAAAAGGATAGAACCATTTCCTTTTTTAAAGACAACAGCTCATTTTTCCTCTACTTTCAGATATTCAGATAGTCAGCCCTAGACCGTGTGAGAAAATGCAGAAATGTGAACTCAGATCAAAAAAAGAAAGCCTAGCTGGGTGTGGTGATGCAAGTCTGAAATCCCAGCAGTTGGGAAGGCTGGGGCAGGAGGATTGCAAGTTCAGGGCCAGCCTCAGCAATTTAGTGAGGCCCTGAGCAATTTAGAAAGACCCTGTCTCAAAATAAAAAATAAAAAGGTCTGGGGATGTGGCTCAGTGGTTTAAATGCCCTGGGTTATATAACCCAGGGCACTTAACCACTGAGTTATATATATAAACTATATATATTTTATTTTATATATAAAATAAAAACGAAACCCTAGAAGGAAGCCCCAAGCTTTCAGGGATGGGAATGGGTACATTCTATGAGACACGGGTCATGGGATTGTCCTATTAGTTTTTATAATAACAATTTTAGAATGATAGACAAAAATGATGGAAGGCTATTGTTTTGGACTCCTGTACTAGGATCCTATAGACCAGACAATACCAAAATGGAGTCACTCATAGGGGCTGGGTTTGTGGCTCAGTGGTAAAGCACTTGCCTAGCATGTGCGAGGTGCTGAGTGCGATCCTCAGAATCACAGAAAAATAGATAAATAAAATAAAGGTATTGTGTCCAACTACAACCAAAAAAAAAAAATGGAGTCACTCATGTTTAGTGCCATATAATCAAACTGCAACCTTAAGGAAGCAGATAGATCACAAAGTAGACCAGTACTTCCTGAAAACAAGATTTCAGTGTACCTGAGTCAGCTAATAATGAAGTCCCCTTACTTTAACCCTTGCAGAAAAAGTAACCTGAAGTCATCTGATGTTAGCCAGTCAGGTTTTTTCCTATTGTTTCATTGTTCCTACCTTACAAAACCTGCTGTTCTGCTGTTGTCCAGTGGGAGCTCTCATTCTAGTTTGTAGAACTCATGAATCACAAATGAAAGCCAACTAGGTCTATAACTAAATTTGTTGTAATTTTGTTCTTTGACAAGAATAAAAATCAACTTTAAAAAAAATCAACCTTATATTCTGCTACTTGAGTTTCTTAGTTATGTACTGAGAATATAGATTGTAGCAAGAAGTGAATTAAAACTATAAATTTACTGCAGCCCTGGCTAGGGAATTCTCAGAGAAGTATTTAACATGTAAATGTTATCATGTTTTTAATTAGCAATAGTTCTAAAAGATACATAGACTGAATTTCAGGGACACTGGTGGCTCTGGGGGTTCACAGCAGAGGCTAGGGCAGCTGACTGATCACACCCTCCTTCCTTTTTAAAAAAGGGAAGGGAAACTAATATATCCTAAGCATCTACATGGTTGGCCCCATGATAAGGCCTTTACAATTGTTATCCTGTTTATTCCACACACCCCTCACTTTTGTTGTTTTGTTGTTGTTGTTCTGGTACTGGGGATTGAACCCAGCAGCATTCTACCTCTGAGCTATGTTCCCAGTCTTTTAAAAAACATTTTATGTTGCTGGGTGTCACCACATTTTATGTTGCTGGGCACACACCTATAATTCTAGCGGTTCAGCAGGCTGAGGCAGGAGGATCTCGAGTTCAAAGCCAGCCTCAGCAAAAAAGTAAGGCACTAAGAAACTCAGTGAGATCCTGTCTCTGAGTAAAATACAAAAAAGGGCTGGGGATGTGGCTCAATGGTCAAGTGCCCCTGAGTTCAATCCCGGGTATCAAAACCAAAAAACAAACAAACAAACAAACAAAAACAATCCCCAAATAAAAATCATTTTATGCTGAGACAAGGTCTCGCTAAATTGTTGAGGCTGCTCTCGAACTTGTGTTCCTCCTGCTTTAGCCTTGCGAGTTGCTGGGATTACAGGCATGCACCACTGCGCCCAGCTTAATCCCTCCTCCTTTTTTTATTAACAGAAAAAGAAACTGGAACTCTAAAAAGTTAAGGAAATTATAAGATGCACAGAAGGATTTTCACCTGTGTCTGAGGATTCCAAATCCACCCTTCTTTCATGACTAGCTACTTTTCAAAAATAGTATATAGCAGAGGAATGCTTCTCTTTTACTGACAAACTGATGGCTATTCCTTGTCATTGTGGGTGAAAATCCATGGTTTCCAAAGACCAAATCTTACATTTATATAGGATGGCACACAGGCTCTAGGTTATCCCAGCTTCCATGGCTCTTTCATAACTCTGCTGAACTCCATCTCAGGGTCTCTGTCTGAGAAACTGGTCTGGACATTGGAGGCACAAGGATATACCAAGTTGGGCAGGGTGTACGGCCAGGGCTGGGGAATGGTGAAGAATCTTGGGGCAATCTGGTTCAGGCTCCTGAGGTACACAATTGGTCTGATAAAGGATTTTCCTTGTTTCATGAATAAGTAAAGGATTTGGGTGACACAAGACCCTCTTGCCCTCAAGAGGGAAGTAATCACAGCATAATTACAAATGAACACCAGGCACAAGCTCTCAGTGTCTTTTCTCTGGGATGGCAGGACATGCTGGTGTCTAAGGGGTGGGAGCAGGGTACATTGTTCCAGGACCCTTGGCTCAGTCAGGTCAGGAAGAAGCTCTGTTTTCCTCCTGGGTCTCTCTTCTGGTAAAGCAGTATTATAGTCTAGTTATTAGGTGTCCCCCAAAAGCTCATGTGTGAGGCAATGCAAGGAGGTTTACAGATGAAATGATTGGGTTATAAGAGGTTTAACAATCAGTGCATTAATCCCCTGATAGGGATTAACTGGGTGATAACTGTAGACAGGTAGGGTGTGGCTGGAGGAGGTGGGTCCCTGGGGGTGGGATTTCGGGGATATATACTTTGTCCTTGTTGAGCAGAGCTCTCTGCTTCCTGATGTCTTGAGCTGCTTCCCTCCACCATACCCCTCACCATAATGTTCAGCATCTCCTCAAGCACCAAGGAATGGGAGCTGGTCGTCTATGGACTAAGATCTCTGAAACTAAGAGCCCCCAGATAAACTTTTCCTCTAAAATTGTTTTTGTTGGGTCTTTTGTTCACAGCAGTGAAAAAGCTGACTAAAACAGGTAGATTTGAAGGGGAACATGATGGAAAAGGGGTATTTTAGGGCTTCTTTTGTATCCTGCATTAAAAAGCTTACTAACTTTAATGTTTGAAGGTTGTACTCTTTTTTTTTTTTTTTTTTTTTCAGTGCTGGGGATCATACCCAGGACTTCATAGAAACTAAGCAAGGGCTCAATGCCCAGCCCTATTTTATTTTAGAACGACATCTACACTGAATTCCTCAGGCTGGCCTAGAATTTGCGATTCTCCTGCCTCAGCTTCCTGAGAAGCTGCAATTCCAGGCCTGCGCCACTGTACCCAGCTCATACAATTTATCTTGTACATGCTGGGTTTGACTCTCCAGCTAAAATACACACCCTCTGAAAACAGGGCCAATAGTTTTTTCATTCGTTTTATGGACTTTCTTTCCCTATCTTGTGGTTGTCACACAGTGCTGAACACATGGTAATAGCTACCATTTGTTGAGCATCTATTATGTACAAAAGCATACTACTAGGTATGTTGTTCACTTTGTTAAAATTTCTACTTCCCAACAATCATATGTGGAGGATGCCATAATTATCTCTGATAGGTGATATAACTAAATTCAGAGAGGTTAATTTAATATACCCAAATCACCAGCAGGTGCATATACTAGGAATTGAATCTCTATTTGTCTGACTCCAAAGTCTTATTTTTAGCCTGTTGTACTGGTTCTTTACTGAGTCACAGCATTATCTCATAGTTATCCGTGGCCAACTAATTAAGTCCCCCAAGGAGTCCTAGCTCCTTCTTCAGTGGCCCCTGGGCATAATTAGAGTGGAGGAAGGGTGGGACAGGCAACTGAGAGGGCAGGCAAGAAATATGTCATATACACCCCTGGCCTCCCCAACCCTCCTGTGTGGTTTGGGACACATAGTATGTACTCAATAAATACTTAATGTAAAGGAAAGTTTCTTTTTAGAGAGGAAAGTAGTAATTATTTCAGTTAACCATTGGCAATGTGTACAACTAGGAATGAACTCTGTTGCCAAGAAATGAAAAGAGATAAAATGAAAGAAGACCCCCCAAAAAGAGATTAAAATTTAAAAAAATATATATTTCAAAGATAGAAGCAAAAACATTGCTGTAAGTACCAAAGAAATGGAATGGGAGTGGTAGAGCACTTGCCTAGCATCCTTGAAGCTCTGGGTTCAATTCCCAAGGCTGCAATGAAAAAGAGAACCTAGATGGCTGGGAATGTAGTTTAGTAGTAGAGCACTTGCTTGCAAAGCATGCTTGAGGCCCTGAGTCTGACCCCCAGCACAGCAACAAATCAAACAATTAAGCAAAGACTTCCTTCCTGTAGACAAGGAAATTTATAAACTGCAGGGAGGCTTTCCAAGAAACGAATTCCAAAACAACATCAAGATTCTTTTCTTTTCACCTCTGAGAACTTTCCTAATTCAAAGCCACTGTAAAGGGCATAGTCTGTGACCTGTTTTGGAGCTGATATAAACTGGAGAAATAATTTCTTCCCAAAGCCAATAAGAACGGATGCCAAGAGTTTATATGGGGGTCAGTTTTCTGTTTGGGGTACCAGCAATTGAACTCAGGGGCACTTAACCACTGAGCCCATCCTCAGCCCTTTTTTGTATTTTATTTAGAGACAGGGCCTCATGAAATTGCTAAGGCTGGCTTTGAACTTGTGATCCTCCTGTCTCAGCCTCCTGAACCCCTAGGATTACAGGTATGCACCACCATGCCTGGCTCAGGGGTCAGTTTTGTATATTTTATACACTCATTGTAAGAGAGGTCAGGATTGAAAATAAATTATCCTATTCTGCAACATTTTTTTGTCATTTTTCTCCAGTTGCAAAATCCAGGATTAATTTTGACATTTAGTTTCTTTATTGTGAGTTCATGTATCATCAGATGATGTGGGTAGTCCATGAAACCTAGAATAGCCTCAACTTCTTCTGGGGGAAGAAAGACTTCCTTGAGATCTTCTTTTTGAGTCCTTGAGATCTTTTTTTTTTTAGAGATTTATACATCTAGAACAGGCTTAATGACATCAAACTCTTAGGAAAGAGCCTGAAAATAGCATGGGTTTGAACCCAGCATAGCAACAAATGAAACAATTACGTCTATCATTATCCAGTTGGACATTTCTTTAAACAAAGTAAAACTGTATTGATAAGGCTGGATTGGTTCTAAAATAACACTTGATACTTGCTCAAATCACTGATCTAGGTGCCCTAACCCCTGCCATGGAGTAAATCAGGCTGGGTGTGCCAAGAGCAATCAGAGAGCTGGGCGATACCCATGTAACAGTCACTGGTTTACTGTAGATCTCTCTCTGGGTAAAGGATAGTGATAAGTCCACTTGTACAACCACTTAAAATGTCTCTTGTACTCAAGCAAACAATTTTGGAATAGAGATGATAATATTAAACGCAGCAGCCTCTCAGACAGCTGTGGTGGCACATGCTTATAATCCCAATGACTATGGAGGCTGAGGCAGGAGGATCACAGTTTGAGGCCAGCCTCAGCTACTTAGTGAGACCCTGTCTCAAAATGAAAAACACAAAAAGGTTTGGGAATGTAGCTCAGTGGGAAAGCATCCCTGGATTCAATCCTCAGTATCCCCCCTCCCCCAAATATACACACAAACAGCCTCTCTACCTGGGATGACTTCTACTGAAATGTGGAGTATTTTGAGTTGATAAAGGGCTAACTGTTGTTGCTGTGGGCCAAGGTGAGGGCATTGAAAGGTGGCAGATGCAAGAGGAAACCAGGGTAGAAAGAGAGATTAAGAGATACAGAAAGAGTGCTGCATGGGGGAAAGAGAGAAGGAAGTTGGCAGAGAGGGAAAGTCTATGATGAACAGAAGAAGAACTATAGTGTGGAGGATCTAATCCTCAGTCCAGCACATTCCATGGCAGAACAGGGAGGAAAGCAAAGCCCAGTGCAGCATGTTTGCCAATCTACCTCCCTCAGACACCACCAAAGAGAGACATCCTGGCTGTGTTGCCAGCTTCAAGGGCCTTCCCCTTGCTGGTCCACTTGACAGCCAGACACGGAGGCACTGACCCTTGAAAGGTAGATGTGAAGTAAGGGTGGCTGCCTGGGTCTCCCTTCCTTGCTTGTTTCCTGTGCGCAAGAGGCCTTTTCTCTGAGCCCACAGGATCCCTAGATCCTTAGTGGGGAAAGCCCCTTCAGCCAGAGTCCCCTCCACCATCTGGCAGTGTTCCAAAAAGAAATGAGGAATCCTATACAAATCCTATCTGGGTGACAGACCACAGTCCCTTATCCACTGACACACATTAACCTAAGCCCACAGGGCCAAGGTGGAGACCAGAAGATAGGGCAGTGTGCTGAATGGAGGAAGGGGTGGAAGTGGGAACTGAAAATGTGCCCCTGCGATGATGCTGGAGCTCTGGGTTGCTTCCTGCGGGTGATGCAATAGCTTCTGCCACAGGTGGTGTGTGGTGGCTGTGGTGGGAGTGTTTGCGGAGTGTTTGCGACTGAGAGGCTGGAATTTACCTCAGCTGGGCTGCCTCAGGTTTGACCTTCCTGTTCTGGGGGCAGTGAAGACGGTGGGTTACGGACGGGGGGGGGGGGGGGGGGGGGGGGGGGGGAGAACCAGGTCTGGGGGGAGGACCTGGGTGTGGCTGTAAGGCAGTAGATACTGGGGATGCCAGCACCGGCTTTCATGCTTCAAGTTGTTAGGCTTTCCTGTCCTTGGAGAATTGAACTTAGTCTTCCTTAAATGTAAAGTGCTACTGATGGGGATAACTCCATCTTAGGTTGGATTCGAAAGATGGAATGAAACACCTTTTATAATACTGGGTCTGGTGCTTAGTAGTGTTCAACAGATGGAAATTGGAACCTGGGCAGGATCTGGGCAGGATTGGGATAAGAGGCTCGTGTCAGTCTCAAATCCTAACCTGCTGAGCCACACCATTCATCCAAGTTCTGCCATCTCTGAGTCCACAGGAATAACAACATAAGCATGAGTAAGTGAGTGTTGGTGGCAGAGCTGGGAGCTGAACCCAGATCTCCTGACACGCAGTCTGGATCTCTGTCTACTCTGATGATAGGTGGGCTTTGAGAGCAGGGAAGAAGTGGAGCATCAGATATTTCCAGATCCCTTGGTATAAGAAAAGGCAAGACCATCTGGGAGGAGACCATCTGGGAGAAGGCTGGCAAGACCAACCTTTCCTGGGAAGGTTGCTTTTCCTTTGCTTGTCCAGGTCCAACTCTATCTACCATACCCTGTTTCTGACCCCAATGTCTTTTTGAGCTTGTAGTATTCATGTGAAAAATTCATGTTTGGGAAGAAGGGTGCTGACATGCTCAAAGGTCTCCCTAGGTGTTGTATCTACACCTCCAGTCTTGGCATGGAGACTAACACAGTATATGTTTCATGGACTTGCATGGCTGGGTGATTGAGCCCCTCCCTCATTATCAGAGAAAGACCCTCTCCCAAGTCTAGAACAGTGGGGGAAAGGGGTTGGCTGGGAAGCATGCTGATCTAATTGATCTTCTCAGCCTAGGGTCTTTTGAGCACCAGGTTCAACACCTGGAAGACTTTAAGCCCAGAAGGGACCGGTCTCCAGCTCTTCTGGGTAGCAGGTTTTCTTGATAACAACTGATTATTCTCTGACCTCAGCTGGAAATTTCTGAGATTTCATACTACTTTTGTATCTTTGTCCCGGAAAAAAGCTGACATCTTGGCGGTAATGGAGTGAAAGGAAGTTGACTTTGATTGGATTTTTTGATCCCTTGGTGAGATGAAGCCAACTTTTTTTTCATGGGCTTGGCATGTGTGGGAGTGCAGCCAAGGATACTGCTCAGACAGCTGGTTTGGAGTTTTGAGTTTTCCTGTAAATTTATTTTCACAGATTTAATGAGTGTCATCATGTGGCAATGCAGAAGGAGTGGTCTGAGGGTACCAGGAGTAAGTGGCATCACTCTTACCTCTTAGGAGGATTCTCTCTACTGGTGACAAGAAACTAAGGTAGTCCAGGCATCTTGAGGGGCAAGAACAAGATAGAGACAGGGCACTTACTGGAAATTCCCCACTGTAGCTTTCTTCCCACTTTGTAACACAGAGCTAATTGTACTTTTTATTTTTTTTATTTTTATTTTTTGTTTTTTTAGTTGTAGTTGGACACAATATCTTTATTTATTTTTTTGTGGTGCTGAGGATTGAACCCAGTGCCTCACACGTGCAAGGTGAGCACTGTACCATTGAGCTACAGCCCCAGCCCCTAATTGTACTTTTTAAATGTGAAAATGTTCACCCACTCAGCAAATATTTACTGAGTGGTCCCCAAAACAAACAATATTTGCTGAATGTCATAATCCAAAGAATCTTGAACTTCACACTTGTCTTTTAGATTGTCCTGGGCTCTAGCCTGGCAGCCTTAGTCCTTAGTTTCTGGATCCCAGTTGTTCTGCTTAGTACCTGTTTTTTTTTTTTTTTCCTATTTGAATCCCACTGAATTGGTGATTGGCACATAGTGACCTTATTAACTGGAAGATCAGGTCTCCCCACTTGCCCAGTTAGTAGAAGCCAGTCTGTTTTCTGTTCTAGTTTATACATTGTGTCTGTATGTACAGCTGTCTGTCTTACTCCCTCTCATACACACTGTGCAATTCAGAAAAGAGGAACTATCTTTTGCAGACAGATGGAATGATGCAGAGATAAATTCCCTGTTTAGGGCAAGTCTGGTGAGGGAAGGACTCCATACCTTCCAAGTTCCCAGTCTTTCTTACATACAGGATCCTTCCTAGAGGGAGTTAAGAGGTAAGAGGGTCAAGCATCATGGGCTCCCCAAGACCCCCACCTTACCCATAAATCAGTTTCCAATCCACCCCCTCCCTGGGGATTGAGTTACAAACCTCAGTAACCCCAGGGCATCCTGCCTGGTAATTCGTATTATTCAGCTGTCAGCTGGGTTTTTTAAAAACCACTCTTCCTAGTGATCCAGTTACTGGCGTTTCAGAGCCTATTCCTTGTCTCTGAGAGAAATCCTATAGCCAGGTGAAACAATGGAGAAGGCTCCTGACTTTCTACAGGGAGCTGGCTTTTCTCTTTGGTTAGGAGCAGGCTTCCCTTAACTCTTTACACCCCTCTCAGATTGTTAGGAAGATCCACCAACCTCTAAGTTTCTGTGCTGATGTTTTTTAGAGCAACTCTGCCTTCCTCTGGGGTCCTTTCTTGTAGAGCTGGCATTGGTCAAGAGAGAAAGCATATTAAAGCAAGAAGTGACAAGAGAAAGGGGAAATTCTCCAAAATGTAGGTTTTTGAGGCTATAATGTGCATTTGCTCCTAGCCTGTTCAAAAGCTGGGGCTCATCTATTTGCAGGGTGCTGCTGTTAGTCAGAGGGCTTAGAGCTCAGCAATCTAGTCAGCAGATTTTGACACTGATGAGTCCCTGTGTTGGAAGGACAGAAAAGGCATGGATGGGGAGGAGTCTGTTTTGACACTGATGAGAGGTGGGGGTGAGGCTCCTGACCTCCCTGACCCCTTTATCCCTTTTCTGACAGCCCTTCTCTGGTCCCTCCAGCTCAGAAGCCTGGGCCTCCTGCTGCTTGACCTCAGAGGCAGAGAGCACTGGAGGCCAAGCTACAGGTGTCCTTCAGAACCAGCCCGAGGGAGCAGGCTGGAAAGGCATGGGAGAGAGGTCTTAAAAGCAAGATCCTGGCTAGTGTGACCCTCCCCCTATCTCCCACAATTCCCAGGCCCACTAAGATGACCTCTTCCTGCTTCCCAGGCCCCCTTCCCCTAAAATGGTGATTTTTAACTTTGTATGCATATATGTGTTTCTAGGACCTTGAGCGTGGAAGGCAAATAAATGCTCTACCACTGAGCTACACTCCCAGCCCTTTAAAAAATTATTTTATTGACACAGATCTTACTAAATTGCTCAGGCTGGCCTGGAACTTGCAATCCTCCTGTCTCAGCCTCCCAGCTGGCTGGTATTATAGGCCTGTGCCACCAAGACCAGCTGATTTTTAAACTTTTATGAGGGCTCAGGGAAATTGTTGTAAATTATAATATTTGTGTGTACCCACAAACACATTTTAGTCATTTTTAGGGGTTCAGAGACCCTGAATCTCAGAACTCTGTTGAGCCTAGTAAGTTTGTGGATCCTAGTTAAAAACCATGCTCTCCCAGCTTCCTTTTCTTGTGACTCAGTTCTAGCCTACAGGGCTGTGATGAAATAGAGGACTTTAACATCAGGTGGATCAGGAAAGTTAACATGAGCCCTACCCCTCAGGTCCCACTCAGAGGGCAGATTTGAAGCCACTTTGTCTTTCGGTTCCACTTTGACCCCAACGAATGCTCATGGGCACCACTGGCCAGCCTGAGGCACAGGTCCAGGCCAGTGAGAAGGATGGAGGGAAGGAAGAGAAGGAGGTCTGTATGTGGGAAATAGTGGTAGGCTCCCAGTGCCCTTCCCAGCAGCTGGATTTGGCCTTCTCATCTCCCCATATGTGGCATGAGTACAAGGTCACCATGACCAGCTCTGATAGTCCCTCTTGGCCAAGATTCCTGGTAAAATAATGTACCTCCTTTTGGCTCTAACACCTCTTGCTGGACATCTATCAACTCCTGGGTGGAGTGGGCTGCTGGCCAAAATTGACTATCCCCCTTTTCCTTTTCTCTGTTCTCTGTCCTTTGAGGACATTATTTTCCTACTCCAGCAACCACAGCTCTTAGTATTCCTGCTTCATTCTTTATCAGGTACATTCTGAAGGAGCTAGGGAAAGAATGGATGGGAAAACTGTACAAGGAGACCTCAAGTGCCAACCAGCTGATGGTCCTGGCTTGACCTAACTTGAATCTGTCCAAGTTTATAACCCAGAGAGAGCAGGTTGGTGATCAGATCACTTCACAACCCCATTGCCCCAGTGGGTCAGGTCCTTATCATGGCTTATCTAGGCTTTGCAGGGATTGATTCTCCTTACTGATTTTTTTTTTCTTGAGGAGCCAGGTATTGAACCCAGGACTTCACATATGCTAGGCAAGCACCCTACTTAGCTATACCCCCAGACCTTTTATGTTTATTTTGAGACAGGGTTTCACTTATTTGCCCAGGCTGGGCTTGAACTTGCAGTCCTCCTGTCTCAGTCTCCCGAAGAGCTGATGGCATGCACCACTACAACTGGTTTCACATCACTGATTTCTGCACTTTGTTTATCTTGCCTGAAATTCTGGTTTGGTCAAATCACTCATCTTCTATAAAATCTATTCTCTCTCTCCATTATAAAAGACAGATTCCTCAGCTTGGTATTCCAGGGACACCTCTGTAATCTAATTTGAACCTACCTACCCATGCCCATTCTTCCTAAATCACTATGCACCTGATGATCCATTTATCTAACCTGCTTCTGCTTTCTGGACAGGATCTCCTGTTCAGGACTTTATTCTGCCTGGTTTTGTTTTGTTTTGCTTTTTTGTTACTGGGGATTGAACCCGGGCCTTGCACAGGTTACACAAGCATGCTACAAGTGAGCTACACCCACACCCCAAGCCCTTTTATTTTGAGACAGGGTCTCCCTAAGTTGCCCATACTGGACTGAAACTTGGGATCTTCCTGCCTCAGCCTCCCCACTTAGTTGGAATGACAGCTGTGTGCACCACTGCACCAGGCTGGGCTGTTTGATCTTGTTTTCCTTATCGAAAAATTTCCCCATTCTTCAAGGCCCAACTCAAAAGCCCTGAAGCTGTCCCCAGTCTTTGCACCCTGAACTTTTCTGCATCCCTCAGCAGTCATTGTCCCTGGAATGAGCACAACTCATGCTACTACCCATTATTTCCAGGTGGACTGTAAATTTCCTGAAGGCAGGCAGGCAGTTCAGTACCTGGCATAGAGTTGATGCTCAATAAATATTCAGTAGTCCTTAGACTCCCCTGTAGATAGTGGACGATCTATAGACGTTTTGCTCTCCTGGCAACACCAGCACTGTCTTTACATGCAGCCATATAGAGAGTTGTGTGTCAACAGCCCAAGGAGCCCCAGCCTCTCTTATGCTCTGCCAGATACTTATTTTGCCAGTGTTCTCACCCAGTAAAAAAGAGGACATAGGGGCCCGAGTTTGATTCGAATGTCATTCAAATAACAACGCCAGATACACGTGTTCTCAGGCTTTGGGGTTGTAGTTTTCTTCTGACCCGCCTGGCAGGCGGGAGGACTCTTTTCCAGTTGCTCGGGATCCACCAAGACCCGCAACTTGTACCCACTGGACACTGCCGATCGTGTCTCAAAGCTTCCGCGGCCTCAATTCCCTTTCTAGAGGTGCCCCTTCACGAAGAGAAGACAAAAGTCACTTTGGCGCCGCCTCACCCCACCTAAGAGAACTCAGGGACTCTCTAATGCTTCTCAAGCTTGCGTTAGGAACGGAATCCACAAGGGCGACGGCGTTTCAACTGCGCTTCTGGCGGCGGTCAGAAATTTGTTCGGCCCCTTACAATGTTTCCAAGGGAAGCTTCTACGTTTGTGGCTGTCCCTGGCAGCCGCCCAGCCCGGGACTTGGGGCTCCACTCGCCATTGGCCAGTGTTTGGCGTGACGCGCTGGGAGGCGGGGCCTCATCAGCTGTTTGCGGGATGCCCCGAGCGGGCGTATTTTGGAAACAATACCGCGCGGTGCGCAGTGGCCTCCTCCCGCGCCCGCCAGAGTCCGCAGCCGCCGCCGGCCCTGCCAGCGGCTCCCGCCTCCCGCCTCCCGCCTCCCGCCTCCCGCCAGAGCCCGGTGAGCGACCGGGCGGCCGGGGGCTGGGCGGAGTTGGATCGCACCTCTTCGGGGAAGTGGGAGCGGAGTCTCGCTGCTCGCGGGGGCCCGGGAAGGTCTGGGCTCTGGGCAACTGGGGTGACCATGAGGAACTGGGGCGCTAGGGTGCGGGAATGAGATGCAGAACTCACATCTGGGCGCATTGCTCCAAGTGGAAACTTTGGGGTAGCATTTGGAACTCTAAGGAGTTGGGTGCAGGTGAGCAGGGGATCCTTGGGTGCACTGCTAAGCACACCTGGGCGCCTAAGAACGACCAGCCTCTGGGTCTGACTTCGGGTAGTTAGGGAGTTATGGGGTGTCCTATCTCCCTGCGGAGTCTGAAGGCTCCTCTCCTTAACAGCTGGGCTTTCCCCCTCCTTCCCAATCGAGTCTGGGCGCCAAGCCCCCAAGTGTTCATCACGCTGGACTCTGGCGCAGAGCTCTGGCATCACGACTCGGAGGCCGAGACTCTCTCCTGGAGTCACCCAGGTGTGTGTGTGTGTGTGTGTGTGTGTGTGTGTGTGTGTGTGTGTATTCGTTCGTTCCGCGGTTTTATCTGCTGTTGAGGCTCGGGGTGTCTGGCTACTGCCTTCTCCTACGAAGAGGAGGAGTCTAAGTTCAGCATCCCTGTTGGAGCCCTTAGGCGCTGGGATGGCTCCAACTGGGTTTAGTTCCCTTTGCTAGGAATAAAAGATTCCCTAGCAGTATTCTGAGGAAGTGCCCTCGTCCTACATCTGGACATCACTACTCTACTCAGGAAAGAGGTACGAGAGGGTCTCTTTACTCTTTCCCAGTTTACACTTGACCTTGCCCAGCACCCCTTTGGAGACTCCCACGGACTGGAAAGCCACATGCAGTTCTTGGGGAGAGTGGGAGGGGTCCCTGGGGGCTTGCGGAGCCACACCCTCTGGCTGCACCTCCCCCACTGTCCAGTCTAGGCAAGAGTTGAACTTTGGGGCTTTGCTGGAAGGGGGAGGGGAGGTGATAGGCTTCAAAGGAAACACCAAGACAATGACTCCTGCTTGTGATTGGCGCTGGAGAGTCTCTTCTTAGGTTGGGATTGCCGGCCTGCAGAGAGGAGTTGGAGGGCAGGAGGGGAGCCCCTTCCAGGTGACAGCACTAGGTCCTTTCATCAGGGAACTTTGTTTCCTGTTGCTGATAATCTGAATCCCCTCCACCCACCACCCCTGACCTTGAGAAATCATGTCCAAAGATACCAGCTTTGTCATTCTAGCAGTCATTCCTCAATCTCTAGGGAAGAGGGCAGAGACAGGACCATAGGTAGCTCAGGGACTAGATGAGGTAAAGGGAGGTTTGGAGCAAGCACCTTCAAGAGATTGAGCTTGGGAAAGGCAGGATTTGTGAATTCTACTGAGATTCCTCCACCAACTCATAAGCTTGTTCTTCAAAGGCAAGACACTGGGATAGGGGGCAGAACTCTAATAGTGACAGACAAGGACAAGGACAAACTTCATCTCACCACCTCTTAACCAATCGTTCAGGTGGTTGCTGCTGACTGCCCCAGGGTCCCTAGGCGTGTGTGTTTGTGTGTGTGTGTGTGTGTGTGTGTGTGTGTAGAGGGCTAGGTCAGAAGCTCAAGCTGCTCGGTGGCAGACTTCCATGAGCCATCAGGTGGAGCAAGAGGAACTTCTTTATCACCAAGAAACTCACATCAACAACCCAAATAGTATAGGCAGTGAGTGAGGTCACAGAGTGAGGGCCAAATTTCACTTCCTTCTATGAGACACGTTGCATCAATCTCAGGTTCAGCACAGGCAGGAATGGGAGGCTGTTCCTGAGGATTTGAAGTTGCAGAGACTAGTGAGTAGACTAAGCTGGGGGAGGCTGAACAATTTGCCAGAGGCTGGACCCAACGTAGAGGCCAGCCTAAGGTGGTCAAATACCTCTTCTCTGTTCCAGGAAAGCTGAGAGGGCAGCTGCAGTGACTAACTTGGGTCTTTATCCCCTCTCCCAGGACACACTCTCACCACACAGCAGAGCCTGTTTGTTGTGTTGTGCAAGCAGGGGGTGGAGACTTGTGTGGATGGGCAGTTGGGCGGGACTTAGCAGGTTTGGAGGGAACCTGTCTCAGGATTGCTGGCTTTTGTTTTTGCTGCTGAGCCTGGAGCTCAACTCAGACTAAGATGAGATCTTGGAGGTTACTCTTTAGGGTAGTCGTTGTGTGTGTGTGTGAGTTGTGAGCACTATTTGTATGGTGAGTCATGGCCCCTTCTATGCTCCCATAGTCACTTATGGAAACTAGTATTATGTATGTTTTCCCAGGCATTCTGCATGCTGCCAGTACCTGATCCTACCTCTGCTATTGCTTAAACCCTCAGAGTCAAACTTTGTGACCAGCCTAGGTCAGAAGAGATTGGGGGAATGGCTCGGGTGGTCCCTAACATTGAGGCAGTCTACATGAAGGGAGTGGATGTCACTCTTGGCAATGCTTTATTACCAGTGGTACATGTCATCAGTATCTGGCCCAACTCCCCCAAATGAGAAGGGGAAGCAGGAAAAGAAGAAGGGGGAGGAAGCCCTTCTAGGTGTGGACTGGATGGGACAGCATCTCACATGACTACCTTGCTCCCTGACAGAGGAGATGGAGCCGCCTCAGTGTGTGGAGGAGCTGGAAGATGATGTGTTCCAGCCAGAGGATGGGGAGCCAGGGACCCAGCCTGGGAGCTTGCTCTCTGCTGACTTGTTTGCCCAGAGCCAGCTGGACTGCCCCCTCAGCAGGCTTCAGCTCTTCCCTCTTACCCACTGCTGTGGTCCTGGGCTTCGACCTACCAGCCAGGAAGACAAGGCCACTCAGACCCTCAGCCCAGCCTCCCCAAGCCAGGGTGTCATGCTGCCTTGTGGAGTGACTGAAGAACCCCAGCGACTCTTTTATGGTAGGTGCTCTTAGCCTCAGGGCTCCTCCCATAGATATTGGGGGAAAAGAGGGGACTTTCCCTTCCCAAACATGGCCTCTGCTATTTCCTTCCCCAAACTGATGAGTGAGGGTTGTTGATTCCTCGACTTTCAACCTTCTGTCTTGCTGCTTGTTATTGCTTCTCACCTGTATTCATGATCCCCAAAAGGCAAATTGCTTTGTCCTTCTTTTGGCTCTTTTGTGCTTTCTCCTTTTATATTTTATACACTTGAGTGACAGCCTTTTAAATGCTGATAGTGATTCACCTTCCATAAAGTAGCTAATGCTGCCCTTGAGGGATCTGTGACTTGCTGTTGACACTCAAGAAAAAAACCCAGCCAGTTGTGGTAGGGGAAGGTTCTTGAAGGCAGAAGGTGGCCTCCAGTTGTCACTTGGGACTTTCTGTACTTGGGAGGGGAACTGGAGAAAGAGGTTGGGCCTGCCTGGGCTCAGTGCCAGCAGAGGGGCTGTTTCCAAGGCTAAATCAGACAAGACCCCTTCATTTGTGGGCCTAAATGGTTTGTTTTATGAGGACTATGCCCTTCTCTGGCAAAAGGGCAGGGTTACTATTCAGTCTTTTTTCTTCTTTTAGTACACTGGTTTGTGGAGGGAGGGTAAAGGTTCAGAAGCCATCCTGCTGTGTCTGCCCAAGCAGATTAAGGAGGCTATGCAGTTATTCCCAGAGGGAACTGTCTATTAGGGCATTTCTGGCAAAGCGGTTCTGGAGGGAGCCTGAGAAGTTGAATCAGGCCAGTGGCTGGGGAAGAGGGAGAAGGGGGAGAAGACAGTTGGGCTGGCGCCCCTAGTGGAGGCTCTAGTGCCAGCACTTGATGAGTGTCATGCTCTGGCCTAGAGGGCTCTCCTGAGGCTGTTTCTAGAGAGGAACTTGGCTTTTCTGAGGGCCTCAGGAGTTTTCTCTGACTCACTTTTGTGTCACCACCCACTGCTATAGGTATTGAGCTGAGCTCTCTTCCACTATGCTAAAAAAATCAAGAAAAAAAGCAAAATACTTTTTGGTTTTTTCCTTCTCTGTGTATCTTGGTTTGTTCAGCCGAGGAGCTCTGAAGAGCTGCTGCCAGTGCTTTTCCAGAGAAGAGCTTCAACCTGCTACTATGACTAATGAATTGTGGTCAAGTGTAGCTTGATAAATAAGGACAGAAGGTTGGCATGTTCATTCACACACACTACCACCCTGCCCTATGTCATGGCATTTACAGGAAGTGGAGAACTAAAGAGAAGATTGGGACCGTTCGTTTTTCTTCTCCTGGCATCAACATATTGTGTGTGTGTTCATGCAGTGGATTGAACCAGGGCCTCCATGAGCTAAGGACTACTGAACTATACCCCTATCCTCTGTGTCACTTTTCTGTGCTTGGGCAGCAGGCAAGGCAGGCTGTCCAAGCTTGGCAGAGTTCCCTGATAAAGGCAGGCAGTTCTTCTCTATTCTCATCCTAGGGTTTACCCTCAGCCCAAGTCTCGGCCAGAAAGGGCAGGCTTGGGGAGGATGCGATAGTACTGGAGAATGCTGAGATGTGGGTCCTCTCTCTTTGCAGGCAGTGCTGGCTACCGGCTTCCTCTCCCTGCTAGTTTCCCTGCAGGCTTGCCCCTTGGAGAGCAGCCCCCTGAAGGTCAGTGGCAACATCGAGCAGAGGTACAGATCGCCCGAAAACTTCAGTGCATTGCAGACCAGTTCCACCGGCTTCATATGCAGCAAGTAGGCATGGGGGATGGGGAGGGGGCATGAGTCTACTGGGGCTGGGGGCCAGTGCCTGCCTCTGTTCTCTTGTCAGGAACTTGGTCTTTGCCAGGCCTGGAGGATATGTTCCAGAGTTTTGGCCTTAGCCATTGTCATTCCTATGAACTGGGTGAGCCTGACTGGATGAGCACTCTTGCCCTCATCTCTGAGCCCTAATTTGGTTTATCTGCATACTCTCAGCTCTTGCATGATCCAGAAGAGCAGAGAGATGCTGTGATCTATCCATGCCAATGGGATGGCTTTCTGCACTGTGACTTGATAGACTATCTCTTCTCCAGGGAGGGTTGGGGGCTTGTCTCTTATAGACCTGAGGGAAAGATTTTCAGGGTGCTGCAGTGAAACTGGGCAGTTGGAGGGGGGGGGCTGTGTGTGTGCCTGGCTGAGGTACAGAGGGAAACGGGTAATCAGGCCAGGGGATGGGGCCTGAGTGGGGGAAAGCAGTGGAACCGGTTGAAACCTGACACTTTCCAGCTGGGGAGCCACTCCTCACTGTCTGTGTCTGGGAACCGGGCCTGGGACTCTGGAGAGTGTACCTCGGAGAGTCTCCCCAGACTGGCCGCCGGCCGGGCGCGCTTTGCCGGGTGCTTGGCCGGCAGCCTGGCACCAGCCCCGCCAGGGCGGAGCATCGCGTGTCAGCGGAGCATGTGGCAGAGTCCATCAACAAAGACGGCGGCTGGCAGGCTCGTGCTGGAAGAGCCCTCCGTGCCATGGACTGGAGGCTGCCCTGCTCAACAGCCGCTGTCTGCACTGGGTCCCCAGGCACTTAACCCTTCCTCTCCAGGCTGGCTTTTTGAGAGGTTGCCAAGGTAGAGAGAGGAGCCCAAGATTGGATCCGTGTTGGTACAGCCACTGCTGAAGCAAAGCCACACCACCTGTAAATGAATACATTTCCTATCTCTGGGGCTGTGTCCCATCCCAGCAGGCTGTGTGTGTGTGTGTGTGTGTGTGTGTGTGTGTGTGTGTGTGTGTCTGTGGCCATGTGTCTGTCTGGATCAAGGAAATAAATAGCTACCATGATTGGACAGACCCTGAGTTTAGATGGGTAACTTCAGGTGACCAGAAGAATTATTGGTAGTAGTAAGGACCAAATCGTTAGCAGCCCAAGGGGGAAAAGGAATTGACTTGGGGGTTTCTTGAGAACAAGTTATTGAGGGTTAGATATAGTTATGCCCTCTGCCAAGGAGTGGTGTTTTGTTTTGTTTTGTTCTTGTGGTACTGGGGTTTGAACTCAGGGCCTCATCCAAGGATCCAACACACACATTTTTGGCGGGGGCCATACAGGGTACTGGGGATTGAACCCAGGCATACTCTACCACTGAGCTATACCCCCAGGCTTTAAAAAAAATCTTTATTTTTATTTATTTATTTTTATGTGGTGCTGAGGATCAAACCCAGGGCCCTGCGCATGCAAGGCAAGCGCTCCACCACTGAGCTACAACCCCAGCACCTCCCCCGGCCTTTTTATTTTATATTTTGAGGCAGGGTCTTGCCAAGTTGCCCAGGATGACCTCAAACTTGGAAGATCAGTCTCAACCTCCAGAATAGCTAGTATTTATAGGTGTTCACCAACATGCCCAGCTTCTACCCCTTAAAATTTTTTTTTTGTCTGAGATAGGGTCTTCCTAAGTTGCTTAGGCTGGCCTTGAACGTGTGATCCTCCAGCTTCTGCCTCCTGAGTAGCTGGGATTATAGGTGTGCCAAGGAGTTCTGAGGGAAATTTGGGGCTAGACTTGGTCTTGGTAGGTTATCTCAGCCCTTAGTGATCAGGAAGCAAAGGCAGCCCTGTGCTTAGATTATAAGGCAGCCTGGCTACCTCCTCTGGCCCTAGTTCCAGGTTCCAGTCCCTATTCCCTCCTTTGATTGTTTTGTGGAAACTTGGCTTAGAATTTCCCCTTCAGTCTATGTGTGGACTCCCTCTGATTCTTGCTTTTAGTCTCTTGGCCTCTTTCCTGCCCATTCACTCCACCCTGTTGTACAGGCCCAAAGCTGAGCCCAGCTCATAGCTTCTGGTCCTGGTACCAGTGTGGGTAGGAGGATACAGTGGCCATGGACATCTGGAAGGCAGCTCATGTGATTCACAGTAATCTGACCTCTTTCAACAGTACACTGGTGAGCCCTGATAGCCTTAGGAGCAGGCTGGTAGGTCTCTCTTGCCCAGCTGGACCCTGGTGTAGGAAAAGGAGGCCCTTATCCTGAGGTCTGTCCCTGCTTTTTGCTGGCATTGTTTCTCCCAGTTCAGGGCTGCTTCTTTGAAGGTGCAGATCAGTTCCAGAGAGAGTGCTGTCCTCTCAGCCAGAACCATCCCAGCTGAGGAGAAGGAAAATGGGTGAAGAACTGCATGAGGATTTCCCCTGCCCTGTACCTTGCTTCACACTGGCTCTCAAGTTCCTCATATTCTGTACTTCTATCTATGAGCTTCCTTGGCCAGAAAGTCTGAGCCTGAAGGCTGGACAGTAAGGCTTTTCTAGGCCAAAGACCTGGTTTCCCCCAATTTTCCATTACAAAGAAATAGGCTTTTTGTCTTCTCCTAGGAGAATTCTCCCAGGTCCTCTTACTTTTAACCCTCTCCTTCCCACTGAGGACCGGGGTGATAGCCACAGGCAGGTGGAGCACTAGCACTCTGGGACCTTTTAGCAGCTGGGCCCTTTTAAGTTAATAATTTTCTGAACTTGATTCTTATGTAAACTATGATATGATATTTCATATCTAGAAAGTATCGTTATTACTCTTACATTTTGATCCTTTATCTTTTTTCCCTATTTCCTTTCCTCATTTTTGCAGGCAGAGACACTGAGGCACGGGGAAGCCAGTTGTTGAAGATTAACTCTCTAGGCTTCAGGTACAAAGTCAGAAGGCCCGGTTTAAATAACAGCTCTGCCATCTACTAGCCTTCAGGAAGACACTGGCCTTGCTGAACCAATTTCCTCTTCTGTGAATTAGAGCTAAAATCACAGAATTTTATTGAAGATTAAGTGAGAAAACACCTATGAAAGTTTGGGGCACATAGTAGATATCCTTGAATTGCTTGTTTCTTTCTGTCTATAATCCTGATCATTCCCCACCTTCGTTCTTTTCGGTTCACAGTTCATTTCCCCCTCTACCTGCCAAGCTGATCCCTGAGTAGTGCTGCCCTCCCTCAACACCACTCCCTCCACCTGCCCTATCCAGAGAAATCAGTGTCCAAGCTGCTTGGTTATGAATCTTGGCCTCATCCCTTTTTCCTCTGAGAATGAGTTATTCCCTATTGTTGTAGACTGAATTTGGAGACCTGAGAGGGGTTACCCAACAGGCAGCAAGAGGTTAAGGAAGCCCAACCACCTCCTTTCCCCCCAGATCTAGGACAGTGTCATGGGACCAGATAATGGCCATTGGACATCAGTCTTATAGGAAGTGTGAACTCCATTTTGTCTCTGGTTATTAGATACCAGTTATTCTTTTTTTTGTCTGCACCAGGGAAAACCTCCCTTGGAGATATGGAACAGAGGAAGAGAGCATGTTGATGAAGTAGGTTGGTATTATAGCAAATTGGAGTGTATCAACATGATCTCAGATGAAACAGATTCAAGATTCCCCTGGGTGTCAGTTGATACATGCCTTGCAACTTCTAAGTATGTTTCCTGAGGAGTGTTCATAGTGGATGGCTAGACTGGTTACCCAAGTGATTGGTTCAGGGTAGCTCCTCTGGACCTACAAGAAGAATCTAGAGGCAAAAATCTCTTAGGGTTTCTGAAGCAGTAAGAGAGTTAGAGACAATATGCGTGGAGATCAACATTTTCTAGTTTTGCCACATGTCCTGCTTCCTGCTTCCTTTAGCTGCATCAGGAGGGAAGGTTCCTCAATTTGTTCCTCTTGGGCTGACAGGCTACAATAGGGATTTCTGGAGTTTTGCTGACAGCGAGGAACTTCCACCTGGGTTTTGTGAAGGTGGCATCTGAGTGTTCCCATGTCCATCCAGTTTTTGCATGGAAGAAGGAGGCAGAGATTCCCTTCCTAAGAGCTCAACAGACTTCCCTGACTAGAAAGTCTGAGCCTCAGTTTCTTTTCATTCTTCATCCTGTGATCTCCAGCATGGGTCTAGAGAGAGAGACAGGAACTGATTTCCCTCCCTTTGGGAAAGTTTCCTGTCCTAGTGCCCCATCTTGAAATCTGTGATGATATTTCTGGGCAATGTTAAGAGGACATGAATCCTTGAAAAAGTAACTGAGTTAGGTCAGTGAGTGAGTAAAGCTACAAGAGGATTGGAATTCTTCAGACTGGAAATGACTTTTTCACTTGGACCAGGAGTGGCTCCATTCAGAAAAATTAGATTCGGAAATTCCCCAAATAGTAATTAGACTTTTTGGAAAATGAAATCCAAGAAAACTTTCAGCCACTCAGTTGAAACCATCTTCAGTTGTGATATCACAGGAAGGATCCAGGACTTGTAGGCAGGGCTAGATCTGGGCTAAAATCCCAGCTTTGCCACTTAAACATTCTGTCTTAACAGGCAAATCACTTAACCCTTCCAAACCTCTGGTGCCAATGCTTACCTTGCAGAGTTGCTGTGAAAGGTCTTTGGGAACTGAAATGCAAATTACTAGGGCTGGGGATATAGCTCATTTGGTAAAGCACCTGCCTAGCATGTGTAAGGTCCTAGTTCAGTCCCCAGCACTTCAAGCAACAACAACAACAACAACAACAACAACAACAACAAAAAACTATTAAAGAATAGACAAATTGAACTCTTAGAAATATGTTAAAAGATGAGTTTGGGAGTTTTACTTGGACCTGGCTTTATAGTTCTTGGAAGCTGTCTTGGATGTTGTTACCCAAGTTGGTGTTTGCATGGTTCATTAACTGGCCGCATCTCTGCCTAGCAACCTTCATTCTTTGTTCAGGGCGCCCCTGACTGGATGTTCTCCATGTTGGTAAGTGATTTTATGGAGGTCAGGACCATGGCTAAAGAGGTTGCTGGGGCTCTAGATGGGACAGTCCTGGGCAGGAGCCCCAGAAATTTGCCCTTCTTACTCTAGTAAGAAGTGCCCCTAGGACACCAGTCTCAGGAGTGGGAGGTCTGTCCTGGACAGTGCTGAGGTACAGTGAGGCTGGGGCAGGGTTATGGAGAGCAGGCGTGCGTGAGAGCTGCTGCCGGGGCTTGGGGGCCCTGTTTGCTCTGTGGCTGGCTCTGTTTATATCACTTGCTATATTTAGCTTCTGAGTCATCAGCGTGGCAGACTAGAGGCTGAGTTCCCCACACACTCTGCACCTGACTGCTCTCCCTTCCAGGAGAAGGGCCTTGTAGTTCCGGACAGTTCATCCCTCTCTGCCCACCAAGGCAGACAGTGGGGATAGGGCTGGCTTTTTTTTTTTTTTTTTTTTTTTTTGCTGAGGGAGGGTTATGGGAGGAGGGGATTGGGGGGGGGGCACAAAGAAGGATAAAGAAGAGTATCTGGTTTGCCTTTTGATCCAAGTCTGGCAGCCAAGAGGGCATGTTCCATGACCAGCACAAGAACAGTCAGCGTGTGTGCTGAGGGGAGGGTTCCAACCTTTATCCCCACCAGTTTGCCTTGTCCTGTCTAGTGAACTGACCCCAGACGGGATGAGAATAGCCAGCTGCCAAGGCCTCAACTTGGTAGTCAGTTTGCCCTCCTTTTTGACCAGGGCACACAACACTGTTCCAAGGCATAAAACACTTTCCTCCTGAACTCTTATTCCTCCTAAAGTTGCCCAGTCTTCTGATGGAGCTGCTCTGAGACTGAGGGAAACAAAATACAAAGCAGTTCTGGGGGAAACTGGGTAAGGGTCTCAGTACTTCCTACATCTAGGCTGTGGAGGTATAGAACAAGGGTCTGGGGACTGGAGTGGTGCAGCACAGTGCTGCCCCCCACCCTTCCCTCATCTCCCAATAGCTGGAGCCAGACCACTCCAGTAATGCTGTAGAAAGCCCTTCTGTCTACACTGAGAGCAGAGCCCTCAGGTTGCCCTTTCTTCCTTGGAGAAATGATTGACATTGGGATGGTGGCTTCAACATCTTGTTAGCACTGCTGGCTGGGCTGAGGAAGCTCTTGGCAAGGAGTGTTTTATTCCTCTTCCATTTTGCCACATTGCTAGTTACTTGGGTGTCTAGGTCAGAGGCAGTCTGGAGCAGAGGGCCCCCTGGGCCCACAGGTTTTCCCCTGGTTGTCAGAAGTCCTGGCTCAGCGTGGCAGCCTGGGATTCAGAGCCTAATTGCCTCTGGCTACTGTGGCCATTCCAAGTGGTAAGTTCTGGATCTCCCCGGGATTTCATCAGTCTGTTCAGGGTGGTGCTCCTGAGGCTGGCCCTGTG
This sequence comes from Spermophilus citellus, assembly GCF_964194105.1. Lineage (NCBI taxonomy): Eukaryota > Metazoa > Chordata > Mammalia > Rodentia > Sciuridae > Spermophilus > Spermophilus citellus. The sequence goes on from NC_138185.1 coordinate 138,715,175, forward strand.
AGCAAAGTGTGTCCAGGGAAGTGCCTGGCAAGATAAAGTGGATGCCAGGTTTTCCTTGTGCTCACCAGGAAAAGGCACTCCGCCCAGGGCTTAATTTAACATTTTCTCCATAATCACTAGAGCAATAAGATCTCCTTATTCCTGTTTTATAGGAAACTGAGACTCAGAGAAGTGAAGTAGCATGCCTAAGTTACCCCTTAAGTGGCAGAGCCAGGACCCATACAGACTTGATTGATTCTACAACCATGATATTCCCATCTCCCCATACCTGCTTCTCAGCAAACACTGCCAGGAAGCAAGAATACAATGGAGCTCTCATTTATTGCCCCAAGCCATCCTCCCTCAGATAATACTTAGTTCTGTGTTCTTGCTTTCTTCCCCATCTGATTGTAAAATAATTGAGAATGAGGTTTATATCTGAATCATCTGGATCCCTCATAGCTCTAGCTCAGTTGGGTGCTTGATCAAAGCCTGCTAGACTGAACAAAAACATCTTCCCAACTTCTCCCAAGTGGAATTTTCCCAGAGTTGCCCTGATCCTGTTCCTGTTATCAGCTACAAGGCTCTTTCCTTCAGCCTTGATCTGGAGGGATTTCGGGTGTGACAGGGGAAAGGGAAGAGGTAGGAAAACTTGACTTCATAGAGTGCAGATCCCCTTGTGAAGTAGAGTGTGTACAGTTCTGCATTTTGAAGAAAATGAGGGTGGTTTCAGAACACAGTCTGAAGTTCTGATTTTATACCAGTCTTGCTTTATTTCTGTTTGATCTTCAGCTAGCTCTGCCTCTGAGAGGTTTATTTTTTTCTGGTCTACAGCATCCTTTCTAAATAGTTAATGGTCTGGAAAGGATGTCTTTAAACATACCAGGGGAGCAATTCAGGAGTGATTCTCCTTGAAAAGGAAATACTGTATTCATGATGTGAATAAATAGGTGGAGTACTTTAGCAAAAGAGCATGGTTTTGGAGTCAGAAGCCAGGGGTTTGAATAACTTACTTAACCCATGTGGGGTGACTTTTGGAGCCTTTTCTTATCCATCTGTAATATGGGGTCCATACTGCCTGCCCTTCCTATGTCCCAGATCCTTGTGGGGATCAAATGAGAAGATAGGAAAGCACTCTTGTCCTAAGATGGTATAATTTGCTGTTTGGTAAATTTGCATTTTGTGTGTAAGGTCCTTTTAAAACGGTGTGCAGCTTGGATCTGCTTTTTCCTGATTCTTTGGGTGACTTAGCTCTGCTGAAGCATCTGGAACACCGGTGACACATGAAGCCCCCAGAGGGTGTGAATTGGATCTGAATGGGAGAGGCAAAAGAAGATTCTTATCCAGGGAGGCCCTGGAACACACTTTGTGCTAAATGTGCAGACCATGTGGGATGAACAGAGGTTGATTTGTGTAATCCAACCTTGTCAGATACCACAGCCAACTCTTTTTTTTCCCCCTTACCCCTTTTACTAGTGGGCCTCTACCAGGGGAGAGGCCATGGCTATCATATAAAATGCATCTTTTGACCTGGCCAGACATCAGTTGTTCCTGGCCTCACACAAATGCGTTATCCTGCAGGGCTGACTCTTCTGCAGTCAGTGCAGCAGGCGCCTGTTGAGTACCTACAATGTGTCCTCCATGTTACCCACTATATGGGGTGAGAGATGGAGTGTTAAGTTGTAGTGCTTTGTACACAGTAGGGATTTAAACACTTGTCAATGGATGCCTACATCCCCTGACCACAGCAGGAAAGCAAGGCTGAGCCAGAGAAGACCTGTGGGTCCCTGGTACCTGCTTAGGCTCTCTTAGCTGAGGAAAAGACATTTTGTATGTGAGTGGTACTGGAGATGGAACCCAAGACCTCTCACAAGCTATTCAAACCACATCCTCAGCCCTTTTTATCTTGAGAAAGGGTCTCCCTAAGTTTCCCAGGCTGACCTCCAACTTGCGATGCTACTGCTTCAGTCTCCAGGGTAGTTGGAATTGCAGGTGTGTACTGCCATACCTGGCTTGAGGACAACTATTTTATCCCCCATGATTGGCCTCTTCCCAGGGGTATTCTTTCTATTCTTTCCCTCTATGCCTTGGTGTTAGGCTCTGTGTGAGTTTTGAGGACTCAGAGGAAGCTTTCTGTCCCCTACCCCCAGCCTCCTGCCTCTGGGCCATCCTGACTGTGCATTCTGGGAACCCCCTTCTGTGAGGGGCTCTCATGCTGATGTGAAAGATCCAGACCTTACTCCAGGTGTTTGTCCTCATTGATCTCAGATTGTGTGCTGGGCACCATGCCAAATACCCGAATCAGAGGCTGAGCACACTCTTTCCTGGTTCCCCCTTCCTTCTCCCTTCTTCTCCACGACCTCCTCTGGAAGGACTCATTCTCTCTGGTGTTTTGGTATCTTTGTGTCCTTCATCCTGTTAGGTGAAGGCTGATTTCCTTCCTCCTTACTGTTTTTCTCTCTGGCCTCCCTTCAAGTCCTTTTTATTTTCTTTCTAATCAGGTTCTTTTGTTCAACTTTTAGAAAATATTTTATTAATTGTTGTTCTTTGTCATCAGCACATTCTTTGATTCTCTTGGTGTGAGGCAGCTTGGTTTCCTTTGGGGGGCTGCTCTGTGGCAGGAGATGGCCAAGAGGGGTATGTACAATACTGCTTGTGCCCAGGGAGGCTTCTGGGTCTGTGATTGGGTCTCCAGGCCCACCCAGGACCTACCAGGCCAACAGGATCCATTCATTGGCACTCTGCATTATAATCCTGAAGGTAATCATGATGACAAATTCCTTAACGTTGGAAAGCACCTTGGTGATTTCCAAAGACTTGACTGTGGCCTGGCTGGCAAAGCCACCTAGATAGGACTCAGCTCCAGCTTTGTCACTAGGGCAAGGCATTACTTTGCTGGAAAGATTTAAAAGGGAATGAAGAAGATGCTCCATTTTGAAGTGTTTTCTTCTAGGCTGTAGGATTATAAGCAATTTTAATTCCCCCTCTGCAATTTTCTATATATTTAAATTTTTCTACAATCAGCATATATTGCTTTTATGATTAAAATATGCAATGAATGTTACTTCTTTTTTTGTTTTGTTTTTAATTTTTAATTTTTTTGGTCTTGGAGATTGAACCCAGGGTCGCTTTATCACAGAACTACATCCCCAGGCCTTTGTGTTTTTTATTTTGAAACAGGGTCTTGCTAAGTTGCTGAAGATCTCGCTAAGTTGTCCAGGCTGGCCTCAAACTTGTGATCCTCCTGCATCCTCAGTTCTTGGTATTACAGATGTGTGCCACCACAACTGGCATTACTTCTGATTTTTAAAATGTCACTCAGGGAGCTTGTTCAATGTACAAATCACTGGGCCCCTTTCCTGGAGAGTGACCCTGGTGGTCTGGATAGGACCTATAATAGTACCTCAGCTGGTTTGTGAGTTTGGAAACCATGAATCTTACAGGATACCTGCAGTTTCCTTTTGAATCAAGTGAGTTCTAACAAATAGTCAGTGGGAGGTACCAGCTTAAAGCAAGGCCCTCTGATTCCTGGCCTGAGGACTGTCACAGGTGGAGGCATAGAAGCAAGTTCTTCCCAAAGGCTGGCCTGCGTGGCCAACTCCTACGTCTGCATCTTCTAGTGTCCCCACAAACTTCAGCCTACTATCTGACAGCACTTACTGGCCCACAGTTGCTTCTGGTTCTCCAAACTCCTTCAAAGGATGGGGGTAAGGGTGTTGCCTTTCTCATCCCCAGAGACATGAAGACCCAGGAAGTTATCTATGTAGCAGGTGGCCTCCATTAGTGGAATATGGGAGAAACTGAGGCACACAGAGATGGGATTTGTCCAGACCTAAATCTCTTTCCCTTGGCTATTCAGCTGTTTTGAGATAATCCAGTGAAGGAAAGGATAGAAGATCTGCTTTGGTGTAAGATAGATGATGGCACTTGGAGCAGAGTGATAATAGGTAGGGATATTGCTCTAGTGATGGATGGTCTAGATTCAATCCTGTCCCTATTATTTAGTAGGCATGGGGTGTTTAAGATACCTAACTCTCTGGTTATCTCATCTGTAATGGTTGGTAATATATACCAGTTTCATCAGGTCTTTATAGGACCAGATGTGTACAGAGGAGTGTTTCTCATACGAAAGTATGCCTCAGAATGCGTGGGTATCTTGTTTAAAATGCACATTCTGGGGTTGGGGATATAGCTCAGTTGGTAGAGTGCTTGCCTTGCATGTATACAAGGCCCTGGGTTCAATCCCCAGCACCACAGGGGGAAAAAATGCACATTCTGATCCAGCGGGCCTGTTCTAGTAAGCTCCCAGATATTACCAAGGTTGCTGGCCCATGGACCATGGTTTTTGTTTTTTTTTTTTTTTTTGTACTGGGAATTGAATCTGGAGTGCTCTATCACCAAGCTACCCCCAGCTCTTTTCTGTTTTTTATTTGGAGACAGAGTCTTGCTAAATTGCTAAGGCTGGCCTTGACTTTGGGATTCTTCTGTCTCTGCCTCCTGAGTCACTTAGAACTACAGGCGTGCACCACCGTGGCCAACCATGAACCACACTTTGAGAAGCAGGGATGTAGAGCACTCAGCGCAAAGCCTGGTACACAGTCCATGTCACTGTTACAGTTACAGTCATGGTTGTTACTGCTACTCAGCCTTTTCAAACAGGCACCTGAGGAGCAAGAATGCCAGCAGACTGGCCTCTCCAGGGATCTGTCTTTTCCTGAATTCTCCTTCTGTTCCACCACATGACCTTTGCACCTGTCCTGAGCAGCAGCTGGGGAGGGGATACAGGAGGAGGGGGTCCTCTGCCCAGCTGCTATAGGCCCGAGTTCCAGGTTTGCAGCTGAGTCTATTTTCACGCTGCTTTACTCCAACCAGATTTTGTTAAGCCGGGTGTGTTTCCTCTTTTTACTCATCTTTGTTTACAAAACATGAGGAAGCTATCAGTCTCCCAGCCGCCTGCCAGGCCTCTCTGTGGCACACCCCACTTCCCTTCCCCTGAGAGCAGGGCGCTGTGCCTCCACTTGCTGGGTTGTTTTCCAGTGTCTTTTCTGCAGGGGAAGAGGAATGTTCTAGCCATGGATGTGAGGTGTTCTCTGTTCACCTGGGTTGTCAGAGCCCTGAGGTCAGCCTCAGTGGACACCACTTTTATATGAGTCTAAGCAGGGAGAAGGGAAGCCTCTTCATGGTTCCCTGGGGAAAGGTCAGGGAGTCTGGGACTGGACATAACTTCAGACTCTGGGAAACCTGGGCTCAATGTTCCAGTTATCACATTGGCTACTTCTATCTTTCTCATCTGACCAGAAATTGCCTGGTGGGGGCCAGTGGTAGCTGTGGCTAAAGACTGTCTAAGAGAGGGCTCCAGCTCCCCTGGACTCTTCACATAAACTTGCTTGCAGACTGGGTCATCTAAGGAATCTAAGGCCAGCCTGTGCTGGCCCCTTTCTGCATATTAGGTTTTTATTCCCCTGTCCACTGAGAACCCTGTGGAGAGGCCCCAGCCCGGTCCTCCTCCCCTGGTAGACAAGGAGAGAACAAAGACTGCCTCTTCCAGCACCCCCCTCATCCCCTCTGGGCCTCTGCTGGCCCCTGGGAAGTGGTACCTGTATGGGTAGGACACTAGCCACAAACCTGTGAGCCACTGATCCTTGAACTTTGCCCCCAACTTCTCAGCCTGACAGTAGGACCTGGGATAACCTCCAGAGCGTGGTGTGCATTCTTTGTTTTTGTTTTGTTTTCAAGTATGTTCTTGCTTAACGTTTAATTGGCTCCAGTCAGTAGGAAAGCGCTCCAAGAGGGATTATTTATGGCTTACTGTCAAGAGCAGCTATAAAAAGGGCAGCATGGAGCTGGAGATGCTGGGAAGGGGGAGAGGGCGGACACACAAGTGTGTGTCTGTGTGTGTGTGTGTGTGTGTTTGCACTGGATGAAATCAGATTTTTGCTGCCTCAGCAGTGTGGTTTAAATTGAAGATTAACCCTTTGACCTTCACAGTGTCAAATCACTTGCAGATGGAGGCTCCCCCCCTTCTTTCTCCCCTTGTTCTCTGTGTTACTTTAGAGTAGGGGGTGGGGGGGCACTTCTTCTCTTTCTCTCTGAAGCAAGTTTGTTGTTCATGCAGCTGAGGTTTTGGGGGCTCAAGAGCCAAACTGATTAAAAGCAGCACTTGGCTAAACTCTGGAAAATCCTGCGAGCAGGGGAAAAAGTCTAATCCTCTTGTGCACAGTGCACATAGAGCCAGTCTTTTCTTTTGAATGTTAAAACTGTAATTGTTTTTGGAGAACCCAACCATCTCCTCCTCATCCCCTGTCTGTTGCCTCCCCCCCCCCCCCTTCCTCCAGTTTGCTGGACTGTTGGGATTAAAGTGCAGCCCTGAGGCATGGAGATCTGAACTTTTATTGGAAATGGTCTAGGTGGTGTTTGGCAGTTATGGTGATTTTTTTTTCCCTCTTCCAGCACCAGCAGAACCGAAATCGTGTGTGGTGGCAGATTCTCCTCTTCCTGCACAACCTGGCCTTAAATGGAGATGAGAACAGGGACCGGGCAGGTCCTAGGTGAGGCTGGGCTGCCTGCTTCGCATGGGGCACCAGGAATGCAGTCTGGAGCAGAAGGACGTCGGGAAGGACCGACACTGTGTTTTGTGAAGTTGTTTTTGTTATTTTTAAGTTTTTCCTCTATGTGTACATATGACATACCCCATCCGGACCTTCTGTCCCTATTCAGGGCCTTGACCTTGAATGGGGACCTTTGTCAAACACTGTTGATGGAGAGGCTCGTGTGTCTGTGATGCTGGGAACTCCCAAGGGCTCTGACAAGTAGATTCTTCACTCAGAGTTATCAGAGATGACCAGTTAGTGGACTATTCTCCAGGAAGTGGACTATAGTTATTCTACAGGAACTCAGTTAAGAAGTAGGATGCTAGATTAGACCTCCAGTTCCACCAACCTATCAGCCTTCCATCATGCATGGGAGCCTTGTTCCTCATGGTCATACTGTTCTGACCCAACAGGGCCTTGGCCAGGGCCTTTCCAGCTATGGATGACAGTGTCACTAGTCCAGCCAGCCGGCTCCACATCTGGGTTCTTATTGGGCCCAGCCAGTGTCCACCCTGAGGACTCAGGGATTCTTGCCCCAGAACTTGTCCCCTCCATCAGACTCAGGGAGGGTTGAGCTTCTCCAAGGACCCCTTGAAGGTGCTGCAGAATGAACCAAGCATTTTGACCTCAGATCTGATTTGATCCCACTTGGAGGCTTCAGGATTGGTCCTAAGGCACAGAACCACTGCTACTTCTACTGCTTGGGTGTCAGCCACAGATGGGCCCAGCAACCAGTCAACTTGCTGTGCCCAGCGGCCTGTGCCTTTGTCAGCTCTGTTTTCCAAAGACCCTGCCAACTGGACTGTATTCCATCAAATATCAGCACTGTGGCACAAAAAGGGGCAGGTTTTCAGTGGGGCTGGGAAATGTGGCAGCCATCCCACAGATAAAAATCAGCTCCAGAGGCCCCAGACCCCTTGGTTTCCTTGGAAACAACATACCTCCTCCCCCTCATCCCCATTCCTTTTTCACACCTAGTGGGATAGAGGGAAAAGCCAGGACAAATGGCTTTGTCAGTGAAAAGTGACTTTTAGAGTCATAGACAGTGATCAGAGTGTGGAACCGTCAAAGCTGGGTACACATTTCCTGTCTTCCTTCAGCTTCCAGCCAAGCCAGGAGGGCAAGCTCTGGAACTCAGCAGGATCACAGCTGCCTCTGAACTTCTTCCCTTTTCTCCCTGCTGTGGCACTAATGGAGGGAATTTAAAGCAGCTGGTCTGGCAGCTCTGATAGCAGACACAGGGAATCTGTTAACCTAGAAATTAAATTATAATTTTTGCATATGTAAGAGAAGACAACATTGGTGCTAAAGTTAAAGCAAGACCCAAAGAAAGGATGACTTCCCTGGGCATAGAAGACCCCGTGACAACTCAAGAATATGGTGGAGTTCAGAGTAGACTCTCAAATCTGAACGAGCCCAAGCTCCTCTAGTTCTGCAGAGAAGAGATACTCAGTACTGTTGAAGGACAACTGATCTTCTGGATGTACAGTTGGGCGGGTTGTTCACTGTGCAAGGGCACCTGCAGAGGGAGCTGATAGAGGCTGAAATCCAGCCTATACTCTGCTCTCTAACCTGTGTGCTCTGATGTGGGGCTGCATCTGCTCAGAGTTAGGGGTGCCTTTCCTAATTTGCACAAAGGTACCGGATGCACTCACAGTGGTCCTGAGAGGGACCTCATGACTGTGTGTATAAGCCTCTGTTATGTTCTGCTCAGATGATCTGGAGATATTACCTCTTCTTGGCCAGGATCATTTTCTCAGGGTGTGTACCATGGTTTGTCTGCTAAGATTGGTTCCTGCTTATAAGGAGCCCAGGGAATGGATAAGAGGACATGCTGGCCATTGTGAAATCTAGCCTTCTCTGCATGTCTCCATACTGTTTTGTAACATGTATAGGACATACGTTGTTTTCCCCCTCCTGGATCAAGGCTGTGACAGGCAGGCTGCTGGTGTGCTTGAGTGGTACACACACACACACACACACACACACACACACACACACACACACACAGGGTTATTTACACCTGCAGCTTTTAACCCCTCTTGGCAGATTTCCACCTGAGCTAAGAGAAACAATGTCCAGACCTTGGTGCTGAGGCCAGACCATCAGCTTCAGACCTGGCCATGCCCAGGCTGGATGCCTGGTGGCCTGTCCTGAGAACTGAGCCGAGCTTGACAAGTCCACCTGAAAATCAAGCCAGGCAGACATTGGTCTTACTGTGTGGTCTCCATCTAAGCCATGCCAGGAATGCCCTCACTATCCTAGGGCAGCCAGGGCAAAATTTAAACCCCCTCTTATTTCCCCTGCCTCTCAAAAATCCCAAACTAGAATGGGGATGTGGCTTAGTGAGATGAGGGAGGCCCCTGAAGGGGGGGGGGCGGAATATATATATAGGTTCCTCCTGGCTGGCTGGCTTAGTAACCCGGACTGGCCTCTTTTCCTCTCCTGGAGAATTGGCTTTATATTCCCCAAGTCCAGCCTTAGGAGATGCCCCTTGCCTGGGCCCCTCTGGCTCCATCCCCCACCCCAAGAGCCTAACTGTCTCTAGTGAGGGGGTAAGGTTTTAGAGGGAGGGAGAGTCGACCTGGGTTCTGATCTGTAAGGCTGAGGGCAAGTGGGACTTTTGTGGAGTGCTAAGGGTGGGGGTGGGAGAGGGGCTGGAAACCTCTTCAGTGTGGAAATGCCTTGGAGGGAGGGAAGTCTAATATTCAGGGTCCAAACAGCCCCTCTAATTCAGAACCCCCAGGAGGAGTTTCTAGAAGGCTGCGCACAGATGGAGATGGGGGAGGCCAGACGCTAACTCCCTGGGTGAGGTTGCAGGACTCAGCTTGGACTGCCTTGCCTGCTTCAGAGACTGGGCCGCTGCAGAGCTGCCCCTGGTTGCCTTTTCTTGCTCCATCTGAGGTAGAAAGATCACCTCTCAGTGACATCCCTCGCCCCCGCCCCAGGGGAGTGGGTTGATAGCCAGAGCTACGAGACAAGGTTATTTGGAGGGCTGACCTGTCTTGCTGCCTCTGGCATTTCAGCTGGTGCCAGGGCATGACAGGGAGGGGGTCATTTAGGATGATCCAGCCAGGGACCCTGTCAGCCCAAAGCTTTCGAGAAAATGAAGCCACTGTCACTGTTCTAACCAGCAAGGAATACACTACCCCAATGAGAGCTTTTCTGGGGAGGCAAGGAAGGGAGAATGCAGAGTAGCACAAGTCCTCACTGCAGCTCTTCTGGGCTTCTGCAAATTAGTGCTACTGCAGCCAGCCCTGGCTGGAGAAAGCTGCAGGGTCTCTCTGTGTAAAGATGAGGACCCTTGGAGGCAGGCCATTCTGGCCAGATACCTGACAGGAAGGAGTTAACTCATCAACCTTCAAAGCTCCCTGGGGTTACCCTGGGGACTGAGCCTTGAGAGAACCCCAGAGAAAGCCGAGTTCCCCATAGCTGGGCCAGCCTCCTCCAAAGGTGCTGGGCCTCCTCCAAAGGTGCTGGGCCCCGGCTGGCACCCCTTTCAGTGTGCAGATGACGGTGCCTTTCCCCAATCTGGGAGCATTGCCTAGGGGTCCACCCCATCCCTGGATCCACAGGGACTGTCAAGGGGAGACCCAGTGAGATGTAGCATTTTATTCATCCCCAGGTAGTTGCCCTGGGGTCTGGGCACTCTTCTCTGAGGAGGGGAAAAGAGAGGGGTACCTGTTATTTTTTAACTTGTACAGAGCATCTGACTTTCTGTTCTTCACATGCATATATGTGTTTGTGTGTATATCTTTTTCCTTCATCAGTTGGTACCATTTTTAATAAAACCATTTAAAGCAAAGCTGGTCTTTCTTTTTTGAGATGTGGTAAAATGCAAGCAGATACCAAGTGTGGTGGTGCACACCTGTAATTCCAAAGACTCAGGAGGCTGAGGCAGGAAGATCACAAGTTCAAAGCCAACCTCAGCAACTTAGTGAGGCCCTGTCTTAAAAAAAAGAAGGGGGTGCTGGATATGTGGCTCAGTGGTCAAACACCCCTGGGTTCAATCCCTCGTTAGGCCCCCCATCAAAAAAAATGCAAGGGAAGCATCGGAGAATTAAAGACTACTGAGTGGTTTCTCAATTGCATCAAGAGTTACCCAAAGACTCTGTGCTTTTGTCATGATTTCCTTTGCCCTTTTGGAATGGAGAAGAGCAAAGTCTGACTGCAAAGAAAGCAGCACAACAGAGGTCCCATAAGATGGAAAGATGGAGCTTTCATCAAACCTGTATTTGGATCCTGGTTGGGTTCCACTCTCTGCCAGCTGAATGATCTTGAGCAAGTTTGTAACCTTCTCTGAGCTTTCAGTTCTTCCATGTAAAATCCAGCTGTGCCTGCCTTGCAAGATTAAAGGGGATGTGTCAAAGGGTCTGCCCACTGCTGACACTCAACAATGGCAGCCTGAATTGTGGAAAGGACCTCTAGCACCCTTTCCATGCCCACCTACCCTCCTTCAAACTGGGCTTTGGTTTTCCTTTCTCCATGTAGCATCTCAGGACTTCCTGGCTTGCATTTCTCTATGAATTAACAATGTGTCTGACTCAAAAGAATAATTTAAAGCTCTTGACGGAATTCTGTAAGCCCTTGAGAAAAACTACTCCTGGTCCTATCAGCAGCAAGTTGTGAGCAAGAGGGCCAGTCTAGGACTCCAGCTCCTACCTCCACAGATGGTTGCAGTCTTGACCATCTTGTCTAATCTCTTGTTTTACAAATGAGTAAACTGAGGCCCAAAAAGGAGCTGTAATTTTCTGTCTGGGCTATTTATTGGTACCGGGGATAGAACCCAGGGTCTTGTAAAGGCATGCACTCTACAACTGAGCTACCTCCCCAACCACATTTGAGCTATTTATTTATTTATTTATTTATTTATTTATTTGCAGTGCTGGGGATTGAACCCAGGGTCTTGTATATGCTAGGCATGCACTCTACCACTGAGCTACCTCCCCAACCACATTTTAGCTCTTTATTTATTTATTTATTTGCAGTGCTGGGGATTGAACCCATGGCCAGGCAAGTGCTCTACTGCTGAGCTACACCCCCAGCCCTGGACTCTAAATAGCTGAGTCAGCCAGGACATTGTGGTGCACACCTGTAATTCCAGCTTCTCTGGAGCCTGAGGTAGGAGGATCACAAGTTCCAGGCCAGCTAGTGAGACCCTAATCTCAAAATAAAAAAATAAAAGGGGGATGTAGCTCAGTGGTAGAAAACTCCTGGGTTCAATCCCCAGTACCCCAATCAATCAATCGATAGCTGAGTCAGGCTGAGTGGTATCAACCCATCCATCTGTGCAATTTGGAAATTGCGCTGCTCTTGCTCAGCTCTTTGAGGAAGCCAAACTTGTCTGTTTTTAATGCCAAACAACTGCTTCTTCTCCTGTAAAACATGGCACTGCTAACCACTCTATATTTGGATAGTGAAGTTTATTTTTACTGGAGTGTGGCAGAAGTAGGGCCTGGTGCCACATCCGGATGTTATTCTACATTTCACATGCTAAGTTGTAGTTGGGTCCATTAAGCAGCTCCTATAAGGTGTAGGTGTCTGGTGATGGTCAGGTCTTTCATGCAAGTCATCTGCTCCTACTTTGAGTAGCAACCTGAGAACTCACCCTTGTCTACCCTCTCCTTCTTCCTCTCTCTGATCTGTACAGAGGAAGCACAGTGTGAAAGTGAGGGCACAGTGGCCCAAGTTTGAACCAGGCTGTGCTTCCCCCTAGTTGTGTGGCATTGGGAAGGTCACATAATTTTCCTGTGCCTTGATTTCCCCCATTGTAACATAATAGCACCGAGACATAGGGTTGTTATGAGGGTTAAATGTGCGAGCACATGTAAAGTTCTTAGAAACAGTATTGGGGACATAATAAGTTTTCAATAAATGTTAGTTATTAATTTTTTTTGTAGGCTGGGGACTGAAACCAGGGCCTTGTACATGTGAGGCAAGCACTCTACCAACTGGGCTATATCCCTAGCCCCAATGTTGGTTATTAATAATATTACTTTGATCATTGTTTGTAGGCAATGGATCAATAGGCTATGACTACTCTTACTTGGAAATGTCTCCATAGAGAAGAGCACCTATCTCCAGCACCTAGGAAGAGAGGTGCTCTTCTCTATGGCATTGTCTTTTTTTTTTTTTTTTGGTACTCTGGATTGAATCCAAGGGTGCTCTAATACTGAACTACATCCTCAGTCCTGTTTATTTTTTAGTTTAAGACAGAATATCACTAAGTTGTTCAGGCTGGTCTTCAATTTGTAATCCTCCTGCCTCAGCCTCCTGAGTCACAGGGGATTACAGGTGAGTACCACCACACCTAGTTGCATTGTCTTAATGTAAATCTTCTTGCTTGGACACCTGCAAAGGCTCCTAACTGGTCTCTTGTCAGCCTTGCCACTTTCCACAGTGACACTTGCTCACCTGCCACCTTCTCTGCTGGAGGGGGAAGGGTGGTTCTAAAAGCAACTCTGATCCCATCAACCCCACTGGAAAACTTGCTCTACTGGATTATTCCTTAGCCTGCTGCTCTAGGCACCTACCCATCATATTAGAATTCTTTATTTGTGTTCTATACAACAAACTACCCCCAATTTACTGCCTTAAAATAACAGACATCTATTATCTCATAATTTCTGTGCATCAGAGATTCAGGAAAGGTGGCAGTATGATGAGATGCTATTATTAAGGTAGAGATTTCTGGGCTGGAGAGTAGCTCAGTGGCAAAATGCTTGCTGAGGCTGCATGGGTTCAATCCCTAGTAAAATAAATAGTTCCTGAAGCACCTATTTACTTTGCATGAAGTCTACTGTACACTTCAGCTGAGAGGGAAGAGGAAGAGAGAGATTGATTGATACATAGTGATGCAACACAGCACTCCCGTCCTTCATTCCATAAGCAACTGGTGCCTGGAGGGAGTGTGTAAGGGAACACGCATGATAGCCCTTCCCTGGCCTCACAGCACACCAGCATCTGATCACACTCAAAGATAAGTTTCTCTGGTCCAGTGGGGTTTAAATGCCAACCAGGGTTTTCCTCTACTGCTCAACTGATGCAACAGAAGGAAAAGCTGGCTGGCTGGGATGTCCTGAGAAGCGGGTCTGCTTGTTGAACTTCATGGGTACTGTAAAGGATTTTCAAGGACAATTTTCACTTTGTGAGATTTCTGCCTCACAGGAGGTCTTAGAACCAATGCCTGTGTGAAATGAGTCTCCTTTGGACCACTAACCCCAACCACTCTGCCCTTAATCCTCTGCTTCCTGGGAGAAATGTTTGCCATCCCAACTGGGAAGGCTCAGTGTGGAAGTAGAATTGGAATTGCCCTAGAGAGGGTGGTAAGAGTAAGTGGTGTTAGTGATGGCCTGACCGGTGTAATTCAAAGGCCCCCTGGCTCTGTGCCACCCTGCAGTTGAATGAATACCAACTCTGTCTCAGAAGACAAGGTCCACTGAATGAGTCAATGGCACTGGCTGTGGGGGTAAGCCACCACCCTAAACCCAGTGCAAAGATTCAAAAGAAACAGGCCAGAGTCCTTGTCTTGAAAATTGTATCCTGTGAGAAGTCCAGGTGGTATGGGATAGTGGAAAACCCGCTTAGCTAGGACAAAGGAGACTTAAATTTTTAAGCTGACTCTATTACTGACTGGCTAAATGACTTGGGACAAAGAAGTGACGTTACTTCTCTGGTCTTGAATGTCTTCATCTGTCAGCATATCTGTTCACCATTTTATCCAGAAGGTTTTTTTTTTTTTTTCAGTGTTGAATTCTTTTGCTTCTCCTGAAACAATAGATCGATCTCTCCTCAGGAAAAGGCACAGAACATGCACAAACTTAAGAATTTGTGTGTAAAAATTCAGGCAATTAATTGAATGTCTAAATCTGTCACATGGTCATGAAATTTAATGACTACTGGTTTTATGCAAAGCAATAAGAGAAAGAATAAGCATTGAAATAAACTTAGAAACCTAAGCAAGCTCATGACTTTCTTCATATTTTAAGGAGCTGCCTCTGTGTCCTGTGAAGGAGAATGGTGCAATCTCTGGAGACTCATGTTTATCGTACTGTATTCCTGATTTCAGAGACCCACGCTTCCCGTCAGCACACTCAAAGACTGAAGCTGTGACAATGGTCTAGTTCTTTTGGAGGCCACAACCCTAGTGCAAACAGGGTATTTGTGTCCACTGTTTTCTTTGTTGTCCTTCTATCTTAGTTTAAAAAGGGCAGTGAACCTGGGTGCCTTTCCACAAACTCTACAGGGGGCTTCTCTGATCAAGGAGTCTCCAGGTTCGTGCTGAATGAGCTGGTGGAAGCAATTAGACATTGGAGGTGTAGGAGAATGTCGTTAGTAGCCATGGGACATCCAGAGCAGAGGCCCAAGAGATATGTACAACCCTGATAAAAGCTTCTTGGTTTTTTACCTGAGTGAGCCCAGGGTTCTGCCCCATGATTTTATCTTTGAAGTGGAGAGAGTTCAGTGCCTAGTGGCAACCTCATTGCTAACACACCATTACATTTGCCAAAATGCCCTCAAGTCCCAGGCACTCATTGCAAAGATACTGGAAACATACACACACACTCAAGTGGGCTGGGTACTATTCTAAACGGCAGCCCCAGAAAAATCCATTAGGCCCTGAATCTTGTAGGGCTGGGGTTGTGAGGCTTTCAGTACTAACCCAATGTTTGCAGCACATGGCCATTCCAGATGCATAATTTTGATGATTCCTCCCTAAAATGCAGAGAAGAACTGGGGATATATCATCAATTAGGGAAACTGAAAACCACCTGTATGACAGGATTTTATACCATTAAGGACCAGCAAATATCCCTTTTCCCTTTCACAACAGTTGGTCACTATTTTCTTGACCACCAATGAACACTGTCATGTGAGCGGCTCTCTGCTTTTAGTTTGGATAGACTGAAGGCCCCTGGTGGGCAGTGACTGGTCTGTCTGATTCACCAGAACTATCTAGCAAAGAACTTGACTCTGACACGAGGCTCAGAAATCTTTGGAAGGAAGGAGTGAGGAGTCATGAGGGAAGATTAATGAGTGCTGATAGCGTCAAGTCCAGCAAGGTATGCCATCCACTGCTGTGGTCACTTTGGAACTCCTCCTGAGCAGTCCTGCTGGACCAGTCTTTGAGTGGCAAAATGAGCCTTGTTTCCTTTCCTCCTGCCTCCAAAGTCTAAAGGTCAGAGTCTGCAAACTTTTAGGAAATTTGACTAGCTCACTTCAATAAGTCTTGGTGCAGGGATTTCTGGGCTGAGGTGGGGTTGGGGAAAGGGCACGCTGGCCTCTGGGGCAGGTAAGCTTTGAAGAGTGCTGGATAGTGGGCAACCTGCCTTGCTTTGTGTGGGCCATGAACAAAGTCTAAGCTCACCAAGTGTCCGTAGGGCCAAGCACTTTGGTGAAAGATGGTGCAAGTGGGCTCCTGGTGCCTGAGGGTGCAGCCAGGCAGGCTGCAGCTTCCCTCTGGCAATGCCTGCCAACCACCTCCCTCCCACTCCTGAGAGGGAGGGACAAGGGGGATGTGTGGTTCTATCTGGCCGCTCTCCTCTTGGGTTCATCCAGAAGGGGAGGGGGATGAGGGGGGGAGGGGGATAAGGGGGGGAGGGGGATGAGGGGGAGAGGGGGATGAGGGGGGGGGGCACCACTGGAAACTGGACCAGCCTGCGATGTTTAGATGTGGGGACCTAAGGAAGTACTATGGAAAATCTTACACAAGGGAGACCTTGGACATTGCTCTTGCTTCCAGTTGCTTTGGTGTGCCTCTCATCTCAAGGCTGGCTGTAGGAGTACATGTGTCCCTTTGCAAGCTCTTTTTTTAAAATTTTTATTTTGTAAGTGCTTTGCTCTACTGTGAACCACAAACAGAAGCTCTCCCTCTGGAAGCCCAGGAGCTCGAAACAAAGAGTTAACCTCTCTCTCTGGTGTCCTACCAGCCCCTGGAACCTGTGTCAGCGTTCTCTTTTCCCGCTCCCCCTGTGTTTAGCCTCAGGACTGCCGCTTGCTCTCTGCACACAAAGGCTTCTCTGTTTCTGGCGGAGCTGAAGTCACATGCTTTCACTCTTAACCCCAGAGCTTTAAAACTAAACACCCACCCTCTTTGGCCCCAGATGACCCTGTTTACGTCTGTGGAGCCAATTCCAAACAGCAACAGTAGTGAAAACTTCTGTCAGGAGAGACTTCTTGACTATTGGTGTAGAGAGAACAAATCTTCACTTTGTATATCGTGAGGACTTTTGAGGAGTTTGGGGAAATGGCTTAGAGGACAAAATACAAGGAAGCCAGCAGCCTACCCTAACTTCTCTATTTTCTAAAGTATCTCTTACCGGAGACCCCAGGGGCTCAGTAAAAAACTTGTGAGAAACAAAATGGTGAGCAGAGTTTTAACAGCTGAGAGGCAGAACATTCTGGATTTTCCTTAGGAGATTCTACTTTCTTTAACTCATAAGGAAAGTGATACTTTCTCTCTTTAATTTTTTTTTTTTTTAGAGAGAGAGAGAGAGAGAGAGAGAGAGAGAGAGAGAGAATTTTTTAATATTTATTTTTTAGTTCTCAGCGGACACAACATCTTTGTTGGTATGTGGTGCTGAGGATCGAACCCGGGCCGCACGCATGCCAGGCGAGCGGAGCGCGCTACCCCTTGAGCCACATCCCCAGCCCCTCTTTCTTTAATTTTAAAGAGGAATCTCTCTCTCTCTCTCTCTCTCTCTCTCTCTCTCTCTCTCTCTCTCTCTCTCTCTTTCTCACTTTGGTACTGAGGATTAAATCCAGGGGTGCTTAACCACTGAGCCATATCCCCAGCCGTTTTATTTATTTATTTATCTATCTCTATATTTATTTACTTATTTTGAGACAGGTCTCAAAGTTGCCTAGGACCTTATTAAGTTGCTAAGACTGGCCTCAATTTTGTAATCCTCCTGATCAGCTTCCTGAGCTGCTGGGATTAAAGGTGTGAGCCCCGACACCCAGCAGGAATTTTTTTTTTTAATGAGGGATAGTCTCTTTGTTCCATGTCACAGGGGGGTAGGAAAAAATTGTTCCTTTCGTTGGCATAGAGGAGTGCTCTTGATACCAAGGAGACTTCTAGAAAGGTCGGGCTGCTCTTTCAAAGTTGTTTGAAAAGCATTTATGTTTCTGTTTGTAGCCTAAAGATTCCTTTTCTTTCAGTTTATGGGTAGTAGCCCATGTTAGCTATGAAGGAAGTCAGGTTTCCTTTGATTGTTCTTACCCTGATCAAAGTGGAAGAAGTTGAAGGGAAAATACCAGAACCCAAAAATGCTAATAACATTGGAGTTCCTAGATTAGGTACAATTCATGAACAATACAAAAATGAGCAAGGGAGTATTGAAGATGAAACCAAGAAAGTTCTGTGTCCTGGAGTCCAGAGAAACTCCTCAGGTGGAGAATGACAAACAATTTTCATCTTTAGTGATGGCATTGACAAACTGCAGCTATCTGGGTTGAAAAGGATTCTGTTGTTCTCTCCAGGCTCAGCAGAAAAGAGGGTAGTGGCCAACAAGCAAGGTCTAATGGGCATGGGAGGAGACAGGACAGCAATATTTATCCTAGTGTAATCTCAGAAAGTTAGATTATCATTTGTGTGCAAAGATAAGTAGAAAACAGGCAGTGCCAGAGAGGAAATGATAGACAGGATGATAAAAGCAGTGGTAATTAAGGCAGAGACAGTGAAACACACTAAACATTGTAGTCTTGCCTGTTAGGTGAACCATGTGACAAGTTCTAAGCAATGAAATTAAGCAGAAATTATGTCGTCATTTCTGCCTAAGGCAGAAAATACTGGATTCCATTCTTTTTTATAAAACAATTTTTTTAGTTATTAATGGAAGTTTATTATTATTTTATTTATTTTTATGTGGTGCTGAGATCAAACCCAGTACCCCAAACATGCCAGGTAAGCATTCTACCACTAGCTACAACCCCAGCCCCTGGATTTCATTCTTTAAGCTTTCTTTTCTTTTCTTCAGTGATTGAAGAGGCCTCTTCTTTTAATAGTGCATTTACAAAAGGGTGTAATAACCAGCGCTGGGGATGTAATTCAGTAGTAAAGTGCTTGTCTATCATGCCTGAGGCCCTGGATTTGATGGGGGAGGGAAATAATGTAACTTTGTCACCCTGAGTCCCTGAATGATTATGTAGAGGAGAGCCCTTGGCCAACCTGGCATGCACATGATGTAGCATATGAGAGAAAACATTTTTTTTTTTTTGTCTCCTGGAATTCTTTTTAATTTTTTTTTCAGTTGTTGAGGTACCTTTATTATTTATTTATTTATATGTGGTGCTGAGGATTGAACCCAGTGCCTCACACATGTTAGGCAAGTGCTCTACCACTGAGCTACTACTCTAGCCCCTGTCCCCTGGAATTTGAGAGTTATTTGTTACTGCAGCATACCATACCTTTTCCTGACTAAAACAATTAATTAATTCATTTTGAAAAAATGAAATGATAGAACCCTGAAAATCAACTCTGGTATATGGAAGACTTGACAGTTCAGACCATGCTGCTTGAAGTAGGGATTATTTTATATAAAACAGTGAAAATATATGTGAAAGTAATGTGTAAGTATAAGCAATATACAAACATATATATTTTGTGGTACTGGGGATTAAACGCAGGTTACTCTACCACTGAGCTGTATCCTTAGTCCTTTTTATTTTTTATTTTGAGCCAGGGTCTTGCTAATTTGCTTAGGCCTTGAACCTGCAACCCTAAGGCCTCAGTCTCCTGAGTTGCTGGGATTACAGGTGTGCACTACTGTGTCCAGCCATATATTTAATATACCTCTAATAGTGGTACTTACCCAACCAGTAAGACCATCACTGCCTGGGGCTGGATAAAATGGTGAGAAGGATCAGTAATAAAGAGGAGATGAAAAACTTTATAATTATGAAAAAAAAAAAAAAACAATGTTAGGGTACTTGGGCTGGAGATTTAAAAGGTAAAAGAGACCTTGGAAATTTAGTCATATGTCAGAAGATTTCTTAGGAAGAAAAAGCTGATCACAATTAACAAAATATTTCCATGCCAGGATCCATTCACCACTCTGTTCCAAAATGTTTGTACAAATGGTTCAGTTTATATACTTATTAAATACAAGGTTTGCAGACCAGTTTTTAATTTTTCCCCCCTTTTCTTTTCATCTGATGTTCTTCCTTATTCCCATCACAGCTATTAGTATTTGTACTACTGAAACATTGCCTGATTTATTTTCTCTTCTCAATTGGTCACTTCCCATTCCCATGTTCCAGAACACTCTGAAGCATGCTCTGTGATTATAAACATTTAGGCTTTATTTGTTGTTCTTGGGTCCTACCTTCTTTGCATCTCTGATTATTTCTTTAGGAAATATTCCTATAAGGGCAATTTCTGGGTAGTAGATGTAAAGAATATCAATTGCTGCAATAGACAAAGCCCCAAATAAAACAGTGTTTCTGACTCAGCTATCTAATAAGAGTGTGGTGGATAGATTTCAACATGGTCATTCAGGGACCCAGGTTCCTTCTAACTTATTACTTTGCCATCATTGGCATGTACCACTATAAATAGGGAAACGGGGTAGAAAAGGTACATCATTATCATCTTCTCCTCCCCACCCCCCTGCTCCTCTTCCTTCTCCTTCTCCTTCTCTTTCTTCTTCCACACTGGGCATTAAATCCTGGGGCCCTACACCACCAAGCTATTTCCCAGCCCTTTTAATCTTTTTTTTTTTTTTTTTAATTTATTTATTTTTTCTTAGTTCTCGGCGGACACAACATCTTTGTTGGTATGTGGTGCTGAGGATCGAACCCGGGCCGCATGCATGCCAGGCGAGCGCGCTACCGCTTGAGCCACATCCCCAGCCCCCTTTTAATCTTTTTTAAAAATTATTTTAATTATTTATTTTTTTCGAGACAGTGTGTTGACAAATTGCTGAGGCTGGCCTCAAACTTGCAATCTTTCTGCTTTAGCCTCCTGAGTTGCTGGGATTATAGGCATATGACACCATGCTTGACTAAGTACATCTGCTTCTTAACCATTCAGCTTACAAGTGACACACACTACCTCCACTCATCTTCCATCAGTGAGGGCTAGTTACATGGTATGGTACTTACCTCAAGTGGACCTGGGGAATATAGTCCCTGGCTGGGTTCCCACTTCCTAGAACTGCCTGTATACTGTGGAAGGGAATGTAATCAGCTACTATCTTTGGTCACAAACAGAATGCATTTCTCAAAGGCCTTTGATATCTGCCCCCAAATTGTCTTGGAAAGTTTGTTCCAGTACATGCTTTCATTTACAGTGTCTTACCTATGGAGAATGCAATTTTATCATTTGAAACATTTTATTTTACTCATTTTGAGTGAAAAGGAATATTTCATTGCTTAATTCACACTTTCTTATTTTCCAAAAGAATGAGAAATTGTTAAATACTTAATTGCCATAATTTCTTCTATAAATTGCTTCTTTCTTAGTACTTGGTTCTTTCAACGTGTGGGATTTATATAATTCTTTATAAGCTATTATTTGTCTTTTAATTTCATTTATATGAGTTTCAATCTTTTTTTGTGTGTGTGCTACTAGGAATTGAACCCAGGGGTGCTCTATCACTAAACTACATCCTTGCCTTTTTAATTAAAAAAAAAAAAAAATTGAAACAGGGTTTTGTTGTTACCCAGGCTGACCTGGAACTTCTGTCTCAGCCTCCCAAATAGCTTGGATTACAGCTGTGTGCCACTGTGCCCAGCACAATTTTTTAATTTTTTTTTTATTAGGGATTGAATCCAGGGGCACTTAACCTCTGAGCCACATTCCCAGCCCTTTTTGAGACAGGATCTCACTAAGTTGCTTAGGGCCACACTAAATTGCTGAGACTAACTTTAAACTTGCTTTCTCCTGCCTCAGCTTCCCAAACCAGGATTACCAGTGTGTGCCACCATGCCTGGCATAAATTATTTTTTTTAATATAGTCAAATTAATCAAGCAACTCCTGTTGTTTTTATGCTTATAAAACTTTTCACATGGTAGTGCACACCTGTAATCCCAGCGACTCAGAAGACTGAGGCCCTGGGTTCAATCCTTAACACCACCACCACCACCACAAAACACACAAAAAAAAACAAAAACCCAAGTGTTTTTTTTTTTAAGAGAGAGAGAGAGAAGAGAGAATTTTTTTTTAATATTTATTTTTTAGTAATTTTAATATTTATTTTTTACTTATCGACGGACACAACATCTTTGTTTGTATGTGGTGCTGAGGATCGAACCCGGGCCGCATGCATGCCAGGCGAGCACACTACGGCTTGAGCCACATCCCCAGCCCCAACCCAAGTGTTTTGATTCTTGTTTTTCTTCTTTTAAAATTGTTTCCCTTGGGGCTGGGATTGTGGCTCAGTGGTAGAGCACTCGCCTAGCACGGGTGGGACCCAGGTTCAATCCTCAGCACCACATAAAAATAAAGGCATCGTGTTGTGTCCATCTACACCTAAAAAATAAATATTAAAAAAAGGAGGTCCAGCAACCATTTCTTTAAAAAAATAAATGAATAAAAATAAATAAATAAAATTGTTTCCCTTCAAAAATAATTATTTGCTCTAATTGTCACTCATTCTGGCATATGTATTTGAAGTAAGAAACTACCTTGAGTCCACCCCCTACCCCCTACCCAAAAAGTAGTCATTTCCACATAACAATCACTATTCTGATACTGACATTTGCTTGAAGATCTAAAATATCAAAAAGATGGATGTTAACCAAGGCAAGAGTTAGATCTCCTTCAGTAGCCCTTTGGTCAAATGAACATGAAGTCATTAATTATTTTCCTGGGCTTCTCTATTTCTCACTGAGTGCTCTTTCTGTAATAGCATATACTTCTGAGTCCATTTGTACTAATTCTATGAGGGAAATCCCCAGCACTGGTGGATCACACGGTTGACCAAAATGACCAAAATCCCAGCACTTACTCACTTCCCTTCCTTCTTTTATCACTAGACTCAAGGTGAATCGCTTTGATTGGATGATGTTATTTTCCTGCCCTGTGTATCTCTTGGCCTTTCAACTTTTACCCAGCATCCTGCCAGTTTTTCTTGATGGAAATTTCCATCCCCCCCTCTTCTTTCCTTTGGGGAAGGGGGGTGAGAAGTAATTTTGCTGACTCATTTGTCCTCTGCCCTCTTCCTGCCCCACAGTCCTGAGCCCCCTTTCTCTGCAGCCCAGATTATTATCTGCCTTCTGAGTGTTGTCCACAAGGCTTACTGTTGGGGCTTCTCTGAAAACCAGCCCCTCTACTCTTGAGGGATTTAGATTTTCAGATCATGTTCTGGCTAGCTCTGGGGTCTACTAGGCCTGCCTATAGTCCTACCTAGATAATCCCATCTCTGAAAGGGTGGACTTGGAGACCTGATTCTTTCTGGGACTGGCAAACTCCCCCCAGTGGGTGTATAGACCTGGCAGGGGACTATAAGGTCCCTCCACCTCCAGGTCCTGTGGACCTGTTTAGTAGAGGAAAGAGAGCAGGGTGGAGGAGAGGTGCTGGATTTTCTGGGGTAGTTAGAATTGAGGGAGCATGATGCTGAGTGACACTTCATGCCTTGGGACAACCAGAAAACTCCAATCTGAGAGAGTGACATCTTGACAGAAGTAACTGCCACACATTCTTGTTTCTGAGGCCTGTTCAGAGAGCCCTGGGATCCAAGGCTCTTCCCAGTGAATAGTTTCGGCAACTAAGCTTCCTCACTATGGAGGCAGCCTTGAGGACAAATTCTCATTTGTCACTGGCCACTAGGAAGCATGTCCCAGATAGTAAATTATGAACTATCCATCAGCTTCTTTCAAGATTGGTGACCATTCCTGCTCCAGGAGCTCTTTCCTTCCCAAAGCCTGTGAGGATCCAACCCCAAAAAGGCTTTGGCAGCCTCCCCTTGAGCTTCAGATGACACCACACTTCTCCAGCTTTCAGGATACATACACCCAAGAACAGACCTTTTAGGGGGTGGGAAGGGGAGGATAGAAATCAGTTTCCTCGAGAGACCTGGGGCAGGGGAGCAGCAGAGAAAGCTGCGTGTCTGGAGAGGAAGTCAGAAAGGAAGACAGAAGCTCTTTGAACTTCTCCCACCAAGCTGACAGGAAAATTGCAAAAACACCATCAGACTGGGTCAGGATGCAAAGGGAGCAGTCAGGAAGGAGTGGCTCCTTTGAAGGCTTCCCGCTCTGCCCTGCATGAGGTATGCATGGTTCTCAGGGAGCTGCAGCTGGGGTGAGAAGCAAGCCTTCCTCTCACACCCACAGCCACACTGTTCTGCTGTCTTGCTCCCAGCAGTCAACACAGGGAAAGGGAGGGGGGAATGTAAGAAGCAGATGCAGATGTGCTGTCACAGGCCCCAAGCCAGACCTGCGGGGGGGCCTAAGGAGAAGCTGGAGTTACCCAAGGGCAAGGGCATCCTGGGTTCTGGAGAGATGGCACTGGTGAGGCCTAGCTGTGGCCCAAAGGGCTGGGAAGGACAATGTTGGCCTTAGGCAGGGCTATGAGCAGAAACATCTACCTGACTTGTGGAACTGATGCAAAATGAAAAAATGTGGACCCTTGTTTTTTAAAAAAAAAGTATGAGGAATTTTAAGAGGGCAACAACCAAGTATTAAAATAAATCCAATGTTCATAAGGGTTAGGGTATGAGCTGATCTAGTGAGAAGAGTCCTTTGTAAAAAGACATCTAAAGGATGAGTCCAGACTAGATGTGAAAGGCAAGGGCAGAGGCAATCAGACTCCCTGAAGGGTCTTTTGGTGCTTAAAGGTATTAGATAGAAATAAAGACTGTCTGTAAAAATCACATTTTTTTAACTTTCAGACAGGACTTCACATCTCTGAAACTATATAACAAAGGTGACAATTTTATGAGCCAAGTTATGCATAACATGTTTTATGTTCCTAAACGAACAAAGTGATTTTTGTAGGTCCTTCAAGGACACTAAAAAAGTAAGTATTGTTTTTTTTTTTTTTAGAAAGAGAATTTTTAATATTTATTTTTTAGTTCTCGGCGGACACAACATCTTTGTTGGTATGTGGTGCTGAGGATTGAACCCAGGCCGCACGCATGCCAGGCGAGCGCGCTACCGCTTGAGCCACATCCCCAGCCCAAAAGTAAGTATTGTGAGAAAAGCAAAAATTGCTTGCATTTCTACTTCTCCACCAAATATCAATATTTCTTTGTTAGAAACTTCATCCTTTGTACCTGTTCTGGACAGTTCAAATCCCTAGTCTTACTTGCCACTGGTTTGTTTTTCACAATGGATCCCATGACTCCCTGGTTGTTAGAGTTGCTGTTATTTGGGCTACACATTTTCCCTACCCACTCTAAGCCCAACCTACCCTCAGCCTGTCAGTCAATACACATATTAAACTCCCTCTGAGAACAGAGCTCACAAAAGAAGTAAAAGGAGACGAGGAAAGAAGGGAGATCAAGGGTGAAGAGGGGGCCTGCAGCCTGCAGGAAAGGTAGCTGCCATTCCTCTCCTGATTTCAGATGCCTTCTCTGTCCTATTACACTCCCCTCTCAGGGTAAAGAGGGTGAGGAGAAGGAATAACTTGCTGGGAGGGGATGTATCTCTCCTTCTACAGCTCTGAAGAGGTAGGATGATCAGGCTCAGAGGATCAGGCTCTAACAGGTTAGACCACTCTGGTCCTGAATACCCTCTCCACCTGTGGCCTCAGAAAGCAAGGGCTGTCTGCTACTGTTTTCTCCCTTCGGTGGGATATTCTGTTTACAATATCAAGAGACTGTCAGGTAGAATGATCCGTCTTCCTGATGTCAAAGAAGCAAGATCTTTGCTCAGCAAGACTGGGAGGGCACTGATCTCCTCAGAATCTTAGGATGGAGACATTCCTGTTGATAAAGAATTAAGCTACTGCTGCTCATTCCCAGGGGAGCAACCAAGGAGATACTGGGAGCTAGCAGTAAACTCCAAAGTCAAGGAGGAGCCCTTGCCCCTGGCAAGCCCCACTGTAAACTGCCACCTGAACAGCTTCTCTGAAGCACAGTTTACAAGAGCCTCCTTGGCACCAGGCTACCCCTCCCAATTCCTCTTCAGGGTGAAGTTGCTGAGGTGGAGTAGAGCCTAAAGGCCCAGCAGGACTTTTGAGGGTCTGGAAAAGAAAGCCCCCTACCCAAACTCATCCTCCATCTGGAGACCAGAAGTGCAGGCTGCTTCATCTGCTTTTCCTGCTGACAGACACCAGCCAAGCCCTGCAGCCTTCCTCTGTCCTTACTGCAGGCCATTGCCCATCCCCCATCTCCCAGCCTATGGGGGTCACAGAGCAGCCTCCAAACAGCCTGGGACAGGAAGAGGCCTGATCAGGGACAGTCCCCTGGGAATGGCCTAAAGTCAGAGCCCAGGGTCTGGGGGCCCAGTAGGGAGCCCTCTCCACAGGCAATAATGGTGGTGGTAGGAATACAGCCAGCGGGTGGCAGTGGGTGCCCAGGGCAGGCCTCATGCCCTCTTGGCCAGGGTGACTGAATCTGCCAGCTGTGGAGCCTTGCCAAGTCTGTCCTGGCTCCGTCTAGTCGTAATCGATGCTGGCGCCAGGCCAGGCCCCCTGCCAGCTCCGGTCACACTCGGCTAACGCGAGAGGCCCAGCCCATTAACTCCTTGCCAAGGCCCATTGTCTGGGTCCTTGCCCGGTGGTTTATTTACTCCAGGGCTGGACAGGCTGGGGTTGGGAGGTGGCGGGCCATCAGTACTCAGGCGAGTGGGAGGGGTTGGGGTGGGCGAGAGAAGGGGGGGGTTTAGAAGGGATGGAGGGGGTTAGAAGGGATAGGGTGGGGGGCTGAGGCCTGGGGAGGGGGCTGAGAGCAGGCCAGGCCAGGAGTGGGGTGGGCAGGACTGTGGCTTTCAGAGCCTGAGGGCAGGACACACTGCTGAGGGTTGTTTTTTTGTTTTTTGTTTAAGCCACATCAAAGATTCCCTGTACAACAGATGTATCTCCAGAGGCCTTGGGGTGGGGTTAGGCACTTGAGACTTGAGGTTCCTAACTCCCCACCCAGCTAGTCACCTTCAAATTCTCTTAAAGATTTTTTACATTAAATACTCTATTGTATTTTTTAAGTTGGCATTTAAAAATTTCAACACAAGGGGCTGGGGATGTGGCTCAAGCGGTAGCGCGCTCGCCTGGCATGCGTGCGGCCCGGGTTCGATCCTCAGCACCACATACCAACAAAGATGTTGTGTCTGCCGAGAACTAAAAAATAAATATTAAAAAAAATTCTCTCTCTCCTCTCTCACTCTCTCTTTAAAAAAAAAAATTTTTCAACACAAGTTTAAATAGTTCCAAAGAATATCCTTATAAATATGTGCCTTTTCAATCTATGGCAGTTATTATTAAAATTCAAAGAAAAATTAATTGTGACATTTTAAAATAAAAAATTGGCAAATTTCTTTTAGCTATCATATGGAGTCTAAATGCCATAGCAATTCTATATCCTTCACTATCTATTTAAAAAAGAATAGGTGTACAAACTAATTATTTAACAGTGGGAAGCTTACATTGTTCCTTTCCCTCCATGAACTTTCCATTTCACTTCTGTCATAGATTATATCCTAATGTAATTTTTTTTGGCGGGGGGTGGGGTGGGGGGTGGGGATTGAAGTCAAGAGAACTTTGCCACTAAGCAACAGTCTCAACCCTTTTAAATTTTTTTTTTTTAATTTTGAGACAAGCACTCACTAAGTTGCTTATACTGATCTGGAATTTATGATCCTTCTGCCTCAGGCTCCCGAGTTCCTGGGATTACAGGTGCTAATGTAATGTGATTTCATGCTTGCAATGAAAACTTCCTTTGTTCATAAAATTCAGAGTGTTAGAAATTTTTATCACACTTTCAGTTATTATGATAGTTAATATTCAATTGATCAGAACAACATTAATAATTTTTAAAATTTTATAAGCAACTATTAAACATAATAAGTAAGCTTTTAGCCAGGTGCATTGTGCATGCCTGTAATCCCAGCTACTTTGGACACAGAGACAGGAGGATGGCAAGTTGGAGGTCAGCCTGAGCAACTAAGCAAAATAGTCTCATAATAAAAAGACTGGGGGGCTGGGGATGTGGCTCAAGCAGTAGCACGCTCACCTGGCATGCCTTCGGCCCAGGTTCGATCCTCAGCACCACATACAAACAAAGATGTTGTGTCCGCCGAAAAACTAAAAAAAATCAATATTAAAATTCTCTCTCCCTCTTTCTTTAAAAAAAAAAAAAAAGACTGGGGATGTAGCTTAGGGTAGAGCACGCCTAGGTTCAGTCCCCAGTACAGGGTGGGGGGATTGTAAATTTTTATCCTAAATTGTCTCCTTAATGAGATGATTGGGGCAATTTTCTTCCCAATTAGTGCATGAAAATATAGGTGACTGTAACTTATTGCTAGGCTGTCATAGGCTCAACATCAATATCATTCTCATTGTGAGTCATGAGTTATTTCCTTCTTTCCTTCCATTCTGCTGGACATTAAACTCATACACAGTAGACAAGCACTCTATCACTGAGCTATACCCCAAGCCCAGGAAATCAACACGTTTTGTTATAGGGATGTCATTCAATTCTTTGAATTTCTTCTAAGTTATATGCCTCATAACTTTATTATTATTTTTTTAACAACCTCCTGACAATTTGATTACTGCCTACTTTATTTGTTTTTTTTTAAAGAGAGAGTGAGAGAGGAGAGAGAGAGAGAGAATTTTATATATATATATATATATATATATATATATATATATATATATATATATATATATATATATATATATATTTTTTTTTTTTTAGTTCTCGGCGGACACAACATCTTTGTTGGTATGTGGTGCTGAGGATCGAACCTGGGCCGCACGCATGCCAGGCGAGCGCGCTACCGCTTGAGACACATCCCCAGCCCAACTGCCTACTTTAATTTTGTTAAAAACAGAGAGCTGGAAACCATTTCACTCGCAAAAAGATTTGCTCCCTAGTTATTAGACCCCCCACACCTACTCCTCTACTTCCAGGTCTCACTTTGGTGCCCCTGAGGTGAGAAGGATTGGCTCTGTGTTTCAGAGTGTATAGCAACCCCCTCATATCAAAGTGTCTGGAGGTGGAGAGCTGACTTCTTGCTCTTAGGACTATTTCCAAGTTTTTTTTCTTTTTCTTTCCTTTTCACACTAAAACTGAATTTTCTTTTCTTTTTCTGTTTTTACAGTGCTGGAGATTGAACACAGAACCTGGCACATGCTAGGGAAGCAATTCTACCACCGAGCTACACCCAGCCCTGCCTTCAGACCCAATAAGTTATCATCCCTTCTAGAATTTACCATACTCCAGGCCATTCCTGTTACTCACAGACTTTAGTATTTGATTTATGGTCCTTCTTTCAATCATCACTTCTTCATTTTTTTTGGGGGGGGGCTTAACATTCATTAATTCTTTTTGTTTTGTAAACATTTTTTTAGTTGTAGATGGACACAATATCTTTGTTTTATTTATTTATTTATTTATTTTTAATGTAGTGCTGAGGATTGAGCCCAGTGTCTCACACATTGAGGCAAGTACTCAACCACTGAACTACAACCCCAGCCCTGAAACTTTTTTTTTTTTTTCCTCCGTGGTGCTGGGGATTGAACCCAGGGCCTTGTGCATGTGAGGCAAGCACTTTACCAACTGAGCTATATTCTCAGTCCCATTAATTCTTTCATCCAATTTATTTTTATTTATTTATTTATTTTTTTTTTGCAGTACTGGAGATTGAACACAACCCAAGAGTGCTTTACAAGCTGCATCCCCAGTCCTTTTTATTTTTTATTTTGAGATGGAGTCTCACTAAATGGTCCAGCTGGGCTCAAACTTGTGATCCTCCTTTCTCAGCCTCCTGAGTCTCAGGGAATACAATCCTGTGCCACCACAACCAACCAACAGATATTTTTGGCACTTATTGTGTACCAGATACCGTTCTCAGAGTTGAAGTTTAAGGAAAAAATTAGAGAGAAATTTCCTTATCCTTCAGGGGCTTTTGTTTTAAAGAGAGCAAGTGGACAAAGAAATGAGCCCTTCGTGGCTGAATGATAGGCAGACTCTATCAAGGGAAAAAGGCAGACGAGGGGTAATGGAGGGGGTGGGAGAGCTGTTTTGGAGATGGTGGACAGGAAGGTAATCTACATAGATGACCCACCCAACACCTGCCACTCGTGGGCGTTGACCACCACCCTTCTCCAACCTCTGCTACCCACTCTCATGGCCATAGTTTATAACTTGGTATTTCCAACCCCCACCTCTGTAACCGCCACTTTCTGTATTTTCAGCTCATGTACTCTGTCACCTCCACTCTATTCCCCCCCACCCCACAGTAACAGGCCTGATGAGTTTGTTAGAAAGGATGGGAAAGGAGAAAAGGGGACACTTTCAAGGGAGAATGTGGGTCCTCTCAGGAGAGGGACCACCTCCACTCTATTCTTTGTCCCCCTTCATCCCTTTATTTCACCTAACTTGCCCCCTTTCACTATTATGAGCCCTCCACTTTTTTTGGTACCCGGAATTGAACCCAGGAACACTTAACCACCAAGCCATATCCCCAGCCCTTTTTTGTATTTTATTTAGAGACAGGGCCTCACTAAGTTGTTTAGGGTCTCGCCAACTTGCTGAGACTGGCTTTAAACTCATGATCCTCTTGCCTCAGCCTCCCCATCCACTGGGATTACAAGTGTGTACCACCACGCCTGGCTCCACGAGCTCTTTTAACCTCTTCCTTCAGCTAGATTATGTGGTCCATGACAGTTATCACCTTTTACTCAAGTCCTCTTCTCTCTTGCCCCTTCCCCTTTGGTTGGCCTCCCCTGACACAACCTCCACCCAGGGCCCTGTTTACTCTGTGCCTGCCCTGAGTAGCTGAACATTGCTGGGGGAATTCACAGCCCTTTTGACTAGCTGTACTTTACATTTCTGACCACAAACCTCAAGTGGGCACTCAGCTTGCCCAGTAATTCTGCTGTTCTTCTACTAAACTCACCATCTGACCTTCCTGATGGCTATTTCACATCTTCTCCATCCCTGCATCTCCCTTTTGTTCCTTGTGATTAAATAATGACCTTGCTTTGTTATTTTGCTGAAAAAATAGATGCAAAGTATCTGCTTTCTCATTATCAGATCTTCCAAGGTGCCTGCCTCTACACCTGAGCTGCTGCTCTCCTTTTTCACGCTGGATGGATATATGCCTGGATGGCCTCCTCTTGAATTCCAGGCCAACTCTTGCACCTGTGTACCACATCCCAAGCCCTTTTCTTACTCAAGGATTTTACCTGAAATCATTCTTCTTCCCCTGCACTATCTAATCCTCTTGACCAGATAATTCCCTCCAACAAATAAATGTGCTGCAGTCTCTCTAATCACAAAAAACAACTCTTCCTTGACCCCCTTATTCAGCTCCTATTCCACTTTCTTCCTCCACTTCCAGCACATCTCCTTGAATTGGTAGCCCTAATGGCTGCCTCTCTACCTCCTCACCCATGTTCTCTGTTTGTCTGCTTCTGCCAAACTTATGTCTCTTCTGCTACACTGAAAATGCACTTGTTCAACTCATCAATGACCTCCTTGTTGGCACATCGGCTCCATTTTTTTTTCTTCATCCCATCAACAGCTCTGCCTTGAGACCAGCACGGGCTTCGTGAAAGAAGGTTCAGTTCATAAGAAATTACTAGTGAGTTTTAAATTAAAGAGACAGACTCTCATTACCTTTAACACCAGCTCCCAGACGGCTTCTCCTAGCTCCCACCTCCAGCCACCTAATGCGGAGGTGAGGTTTACAGAAGAGACTAGCGAAAGAGGGAGAGCACGCCAGGGAGTGGGCTTTTATTGGGGAACCAAAAATTCCAGGGAAAATCCCATCCAATGAAGGTTAAGGGGGGCAGAATCCCAAGGTCAAGGACGACGATTGGGTCATCAGTCAGTGGCCAGGCACGCCTCTGCACGAACAAGCCCTCGGACCTGGGAAAGGGTGGGGGAAGGCTCAGACACAGCTGTGTTTAAGCGCCTCTCATCCAGCCAGGGAGGTAACTCAAATCACGTCCGAGGATGGCCTCCCACAAACGGCTCTACTGCACTTGCCCAGAAAAGTATTGGCTCCTCCCTAGAGCGCCCTCTCCACCTGGAATCCAGGACTCCACACAGGTCTGGTTTCCTCCTACCTCCTGTCTACATCTTTGGTTCCTTCACTGGCTCCTCCTCTTTTTGATCTCTAAATGTGAGCATGGTATGGGGACTTCTTTCTTATTTAATGTCTCTCCCTGGTTAGATTCCATCTAGGCCTGTGCCTTTAAATGACATATAGAGGTTAGAGTCTGAGAAGCAACGTGGAAGAGAGTAGAGAATGAAACAAAGGATTTTGGAATGCCCATCTGGATGGCAACCCTGCTCTGCTCCTGAGGAGCTGTGTGACATTGTTATTAAATAATCCTTCCTGCTTTGGTAAGATGATACAAAGGCCTAAATATAAGAAATTTATTTGGGAACATGATCCCAGAGAGTAGGAGTTAGGGAAAGGGAGAGTATGTAAGGGGACCAATACAAGGGTGTGTTGAGAAGCTGGCCACCTCTGGGTGACTACTGATGGGTCCTTCTCAGAAGCAGTATAAAATATATTTCAGAACCTGCCTGAAGAAGCAGGAGTGCTTTTCCATTGGCTCCCATCAAGTCACCTCAATGAATATTAACTCTCTCACACTTCTCAGTGGCTCAACGCCAAGTTCCTGTCAAGTTCCATGAGTGTCCCCCCACCACAGGGTCAGGAGGTAAGAGGCATTTGTAGAGGTACCATCAAGCTACATTTACATGACACTTGTCAAGACCTGTGCAAAACTTGTCATGCAGCAGGGGCTGGAACAAGAGGTGAGACCAAAGGCATTTGAAGTAGTAGATAAGATGTACCCAGGGGCTGGGGATGTGGCTCAAGCGGTAGCGCGCTCGCCTGGCATGCGTGCGGCCCGGGTTCGATCCTCAGCACCACATACCAACAAAGATGTTGTGTCCGCCGAGAACTAAAAAAAAATAAAATAAAAAAAAAATAAAAAAAAAAAGATGTACCCAGGATACATATAGGGATAACTATAGTGCTTGTCTTACAGGACTGACAAAAGGATTAAATGATTTAATGCATGTATTTAAAAGACTGCTCAATATTTAGCAATGACCATCTATATGATGGTGACCCCTACCTTGACATCTTCCCTGCCTAGTGGACCTCTCTGGAGGTCTATCATGTTCAAAGCAGAGCTCTGATTCACATCCGTCCCCCACCCAACTCTTACTCCAGTCTTCTCCATTGTAGTTAAATGGCCTGGATTCATCTTTCTCTTCTAGCCTTTGAATCCAGTTCATTATCACACTCTGACTTCAAAATATACCTCAACCTGGCCTTCTCACTAATTTCCATTGCAAAGTGACCAGTCCAGGCCAACTTCCCATCACCCCTTGCATGGCCCTTGTTATAGCCTCCCAACTGTCTCTTGCTTTCCTTTTGCCTCCCACATCAGCCAGAGTGATTAAAGCAACCCTCTAACAGCTTCCTATTATCCTTTTAGAAAAAAATAACAGCTTTATTGAGATACAATTCACAAACCATATAATTCACCCACCTGTTTAAAGTATACAATTCAATGGCTTTTTTAGTACAAAGGGTTGTACAAATATCACCACAATCAATTTTAGAACATTTTCATCATTCCCTCAAAGAAACCCACTATCCATTAGCAACTTTTCCACACTTCTTTCCAACCCTCTCCCCACCCTTGACAACCACTAATCTACTTTCTGTCTCTATGGATTTGCCTATTTTGGACATTTCACATAAATGGAATCATGTAATATGTGGTCTTTTTTTCCCATTATTCCTAAAATAAAATCCCTATCCCTTCTCTTTGCCATCAGAAATATTTAATTTATTGGTGCACTTACTTTACTGTTTCCTCCTTTAAACCTCTATATGAGCAAAACTTTTGTCCTGACCAATTTTGTGTCCCCAGCACCCACACCCATGCCTGGCACCTAGCTGGTGTTTGGCATTTGCTGCATGAATTATGGGATAATAAATACTTTTGTACATCCAGTTGAGGAGTTCCTACAATTCCTTCTACCTATAAAACAGCATGAGACATCTTTCAAATTTTCTTCTTTAGGTCTGATGAAAACCTGCCATGCTGCATAGCTTACATTTACTATATTTATTTTGCCATGGCCATTGTGATCTGGAGTTTTTTATACCACTCTGCCATGTTCCAAATGTTTGTGTCCTTTTCTCTTTTCCAATCCCACCCCAAAGCCAAATTCACCTTTTGAAATCCTCACCCTGGGGAGGCATCACCCTGGGGAGGCCAGTGATGGTCCTTGGAGGTGGGTCATTTAGGAGGTGATTAGGGTCAAATAGGATGGGGTGGAGGGTAGAACCCTCATGAATGAGATTAGTGCCCTGGTCAAAGAGACAGTAACAAAAGAGGCATCATTCCACCAGGTGAAGATGGAGCAAGATCCAGAACTAGCCCCCACCAGATACCAAATCTGCCAGTGCCTTGATCCTGGACTTTTCAGCCTCCCAAACTGTGAGATATAAAATTCTGCTGTTTATAAGCCACCCAGGTTGTGTTACTCTATTATAGCTGCCCATAGAGACTGACATTGCCTCATATCCTCTTACACTAGCTAAGCTCTTTCCTTAGGCTTCCTTCAAAGTTTCTCTTTCTTAGTCTCTTGCTCCCTCAGGGGAAATAATCCATTAATCAGCTGGGAGGGTTATTGCTGCAAATACAAATAATGCACCTCAACTGCCTGTATCGTCATCGACAGGACTGACGGCAACTGGGGATAGGGCCAGCAGAGGCCCTGCAAGCTCTGGACTTCTGTTCTGGGCTTTACCTTCTTTCTACCTGTCTTCTGTAGGGTCCTGATATTGCCTCCTTCCTTTCTATTTAAAAATATCATCCTGGCTGGGCATGGTGCTACATGCCTATAGTCCCAGCTACTTGGGAGCTAAAGTAGGAGGAGCACTTGAGCCCAGCAGTTTAAGAACACCCTGGGCAACATAGTGAGACTCCCATCTCAAAACAAACAAAAATCTCAAACAACAAAAATATCAACCTGGCATAATCTCTGTGAAGACAGTTTGCAATGTCTGTCTAAATTAATACAATATAAATTATATATATATATATATATATATATATATATATATATATAGAGAGAGAGAGAGAGAGAGAGAGAGAGAGAGATAGATATAGATGATAAAGAGATATTTTTAGTGGTACTAGGGCCCTTCACATGCTAGTCAAGTGTTCTATACTGAAGTACACCTCTAGCCCATGTGTTATAAATGCACAGACCCTGATCCTGTCCTACAGGAGCCTGCACACATCTGAAGGGACAAATATGGCAAAGGACTGGAGAGTGACTACCCAGTACCACACACAGAGTACGGTGTGGTTTAGAACAAGGAACACTTTGCTGCTATCATAGGGAACACTCTATGTGCAGATATGAAACAATCTCCAGGACATGTTAGTAAGAAAAACCATGATTATAGTAAACTACCTTTGGAACAATAAAGAGGGAAATTAATATATTTACATAAAGAAATCCTAGAAGAATATAAAACCTTTTTATCTCAGAAGTTGATAACTGGGTTAGAGATATTGCTCAGTGGTAGAGGCCTTGCCTAGCATTTGTGAGACCCTGAGTTTAATCCTCAGCATTGCAAACCAAATAAACAACAACAAAAAAAAAAACTGTGAGGAGCTAGGCGCTGTGGTGCATGCTTGCTATCTCAGCGGCTTGGGAAGCTGATACAGGAGAATTGTAAGTTTAAAGCCATCCTTAGCAACTGCAAGGTGCTAAGCAACTCAATGAGAAAATGTCTCTAAATAAAATACAAAATAGAGCTGGGGCTTGGGCTCAATGCTCGAGTGCCCCTGAGTTGAATCCCTGTACCAAAAACAAAACAAAAACAAAAACAAAAATACTGTGAGATGTTGGGTATGTTAGGAAAAAAATTAGGAGGAAAACTTCTCATTGAGCTTTTTATTCCATTTTACGTTTAAACTGTGTTACTGCTGTAAATATTTAAAAACAAGATGAAAAAAATTCTCCATCATTTTCTGGGGATTCTCATCTTCAGTGGACTTTAAAATCTTTCCAGAAACTGAAAGTGTTTGATAGTCATGTGGCTGCAGAAAATAACCCACTTATGATGTCGGCTGTGTTGTTTGGGGTGTGGTCTGTTAGCCCACCAAGGACAGGGGCCTAGTTTCATTGATCAATGAGTGCCAACACCATCACAATAGATGACATACAGTAGGTACTCCCTCAATGTCAGTTGAATGAAATACAAGATAAAAGTAGGAGTGGAAAGATTTTTGGGGGGGTGGGATGGGGAGGGGATGTAACCAGATTGAACTCAGGGGCACTTAACTACTGAGCCAAATCCCTAAGCTTTTTTATTTAATTTTGAGACAGGGTCTCACTAAGTTGCTTAGGGCCTCACCAAGTTGCTGAGGCTGGTCTTGAACTTGTAATCCTTCTGCCTCAGCCTCTCCAGTCACTGGAATTACAAGCATATGCCACCACACCCTGCTGAAAAGATTCTTAACCCAGTGATGGAGCAAGTCAGCATTGGCAAAGGGCCCATACTGATGTAAAATTGTCAAATATAGGTGAGCAAGGAGGAAACTGGCAATGCTGTTTGAGAAGGTTAGAAGGTACCCTGCAGATATGGGCCACAGTCCTTCTAACAACAAATTTCCTGTGATTTTTCTTGACACATGGGTTCTAGACAACCATAATGAATAAATGTGAATATAGTGTCATAACAATGAGGCAGCAAATAACTCAGCATGGGCAGAATCACCTTGTCTTGGGTCTTCTTATCTAACTCTGATTTCTTAGAAACTCAAAACCCCTCACAGGGTTTGGCCTTTATACATGGAGGGCAAACTGTAAATCAGCCTCCAGCTCCCAGCCAGAACTCTGCGCTCCTGGCTGGTGGTGTGGCACTGCTGTGAATGGGCCAAGCATCGTCTGGAACACACAGTGGACTCCTGGCTTTGGCCCTAGTGTTTGGCATCAGTTATACCCTGACAGAGTGTTAGGTTCTGTGGGCCCAGACTGAAACTTGCCCAGTGCCAGCCCAGCGTGTACCCTTACCTCCTCTGGGGTCTGGCTGCCACCTTGCAGCCAGCCTCTTCCTGAAGCTAAAAAGTGCAGACCCAACTGTAACTTCTGTTGGCTCCCCTCTCTCTCCTTTCCACATCTGATCCAGGGGTTCCTGCAGATGGGTCATTCCATTTCCTTTCAGGTCTCCTTTGCCAAATGGCCCTCCCTCTTCCTACCCTGAGCCTGGAGTTATCTCTGAGGAGGCGGTGGGGGCTGTTCTGCAGACTGGAGCCACTGAAGCCCCAAGCCTGAAGCAGGGACAGAAGCAGTTTGCCTGGAGCTGAATGTGAGATAAGTCAGAGTCCTGGGATTTGTCAAGCCTATGCATGTCAGATTCCTAACTTCCCATTCCTCCATAACTCTAGGCCTTGGCTCTGGACCCCAAGGAGCAAGCACCCCTTGACTGTGACCTGGGAGGAGCACCCTGGGCATCATAAGCCAGATGTCCCCCTGGGATTTGAGCATGTGTCTGACAGCCCAGGGGTGGGGCATGGGTAGTCTGTCAGAGTAGGATGAGCCGCTGAACTA
The DNA here is from genome assembly GCF_964194105.1 of Spermophilus citellus. Classification (NCBI taxonomy): domain Eukaryota; kingdom Metazoa; phylum Chordata; class Mammalia; order Rodentia; family Sciuridae; genus Spermophilus; species Spermophilus citellus. Next base: position 138,752,458 of record NC_138185.1, read on the forward strand.
ATACTGTCCTGGGGAAGTGTCCTAGCAGGGCAGCACCTAGCACTGGCCTCATTGCTTCAGCATGAGCAGTTTCTAGAGGAGTCCCTGGAGCATATGTGATTCACCCAGAATGCAGCTGGATATTTGCTCTGTGGCAAGCTGCCCTTTGTAGGACAGACCAAGAACAGGCCCTGTCTAGGTCCTAGAATCATGTGTGTACAAGACTGTCTTGACCAGCAGAGACCTGGCCCCTGAGTTTCACTTCCTCCTCTTCCTTCCTGTCCTTCCCACTCACCTCACGTGCTCATTTCAACCTCTCTTTCTGGAGCTCTATGTCCCACCTCAAGGGACACCAAGCCTATGCTAAAGAGGCTAGTTAGCTTCTTCTAGAAGTCAGTGGAGTGGGGGCAAGTGAGGGGCCGAGGGGCCCTGTGGTGAGGGCCTGTGGCTAGTTTCCCCTCTCAGCAAACCTCTCCCATCTCCCACACCAGAGTCTCTGGCTTTGGCATCAAATGATTGGTCATTCAACCAGAGGACTCCTTGTGGCAGGCCCAGGCTAGAGGACTATGAAGACCCTTCCATGCCACCCCCAGCAGCTGACTGCAGGGTGAGGAGCCCCTCCCAGGCGCCTCAGGCCTGGGGCCTCTCAGGTTCCCTCCCAGGGAGAGGGCTGCTGGGGAGCCAGCTGCAGCTGTGGGAAACCACACACCGCAGCCTGCAGGTGCAAGGGGCCTGGGGGAAGGGGAGAGGATTAACTATTTCTTGGGAGCAAGCCTTCTCCATTCCTTCCATTCCCAAACCGTGGCTTCCCCAGGATGATGGGTAGTATCATGCTCAACAGTGTGTGGGGAGTGTAGAATGCCACAGAAAAGTCAGAGGACTTGAGACTCAGAGGTGAGAGACAAACCCCTGTCTCAGATACCCTAAACCACACAGAGAGGCCAAGGCACTGTCATGGACTGGGAGGCTTCTGGGCTGCAGAGAAACCTTGGCATCGAGTCCCTGTTCATGTGTGGTTACTGCTCTCCTGAGCAATTGATTCTTTCTAAGTTATGGGGTCTTGCCTCTGGGGAGGCCAAAAGAAGACTTATTTTCAAGGTGTGACACTCCCTGCCGCTCCAGGTTGGCCCATTGAGGACCTGCAGTGTCTCCTGCAGGGGCACTGGGCCCAGCCTCATGGGAGCAGCTGGTGGCTGAGCAGGACGTTCCCACTCAGCCTGGGGCCTCCGGGTGGTAGCCATTAGTGTGAGTGAGTAAACCTCAGCTCACCAGGGCTTGGACATGCTCTGGGGTTGTCAAAAGGGCTGGAAGCCATTCAAGGGGAAAGCTTTCACACAATCTCCAGAACAGCTCTTTTCAGCTATGCTGTCCCCAGAGGCTAGCGTGATGCTTAATGCTGCCCAGCTGCCTGCCTGCCTGTTCATGTTGGTCTGACTTCTCATTCTGCCAGTTCACCTGCCCACTGGAACAGCACTACCAAGAGCAGAGTCTTTTGGCAAGAGGGCCAGGAGACGCAGGGTCCTATGGGAAAAGGCCAGTCTTGCCCTTGTTTAATCCTCTCCTCCCCCTCCACTTCCTTTTCATTTTTCCAAGTACAATTCATCCCCCACTCTCTTTATTTTTCCTAAATGTGAGAAAGGTGACACTCTCTGGGAGGAGCCGAGTTCGTTCTGCACACATGTTGGGCATGCACTTCTTGTCAGGCTTGGAAAGTAGACACGTCCTTGCCCTGGAGGAACTCGCAGTCTGGCAGGGCAGACATTCATGCTGTCTTCATAGAGACAGACATTCACACTGTCTGTTCAGAAAGATTCAGACTTGGTGAGGGAAGGCACTGAGTTCTTCAGGGGCAGAGGATGGGCTGATGATGCTAAAGGATGTCTGCACAGCCCTTGAAAATGCTACACAAAACACACAGTGCTGATTGTTTGGAGTGAGGCATAAAGGGGCACCCAAGCAAGGTGCTGAGGATCAAATTGGGGAGATAAGAATGTAAATCACAGTATGGTTTTCTCATTGTCCCCAAGGGCAGTAGGGGATTTATTCAAAGGGCTTTCAGAATTCAAACCAGAGGAGGATTCTAGAGGGGGAGATGGCATTGGAACAGGGAGGAATGTCACTAGGCTGAGTTGGAGGAAGGACCTCTGGGCTGAAGCAGAGACTGAGGGAAACCTCCCCCCGCCTTTTTTTGGAGGGGGTGGGATTAAATCTATAAAAGGAGCAGAAGATTCTATTAAGATGGTGATTTGAGGGAGCTGTCTCTACTACTTTTCCTCTGCTCCTCATGAGGGGAGTGACTTTTCCTCTTACTCTTGATTGGGAAGTTCAAACTCTCCCTCTGAAGTTTCCATAATCGAGTCCTCTAAAATAACGGACAGTGGGGAGATTAACAGGAAAAAAGGCATACAGATTTGTTAATGTGCACATATACATAGGAATCACACAAAATGTATAAACTCCAAGAAGGGCCAGATGATTGAGGCTTAAACATCCTCTGCAGAGAGAGAGGAACACTGTAGGCAATTTAGAGGAGAAAAAAATTTTTGGAGGAGATGGACAGGCTGAAGAATAGACAGTGATCTGGGACCAATTTCCTCTAGGCTTTAGGTGCAGTATCTGATTTTCAGCTTCTTCTCTTGTGCTATGTGTTTAATCTTCCTTGGTTAATGAAGTTCCAGCAAAAAGATTGAAAGCAATTGTGCTCTTTGGTGCATGGGGCTTCAGATAGATAATACAACTTCAGAGAAAGGTATCCGTCTCACCCCCTTTCCCCCCACCCCTGCTTTGGGAGACAGGATTGAGAGAAAAGGTGGAATTGGGAGCAGAGTAGGCCAGACAGACCTAGAGGCTGCAGCTTTAGTTCATTAGCATGTCAAGAGTCATATTTGGGGGTGTCATTATCTGAGCACCAATATGATTAATTTCTGACCTTATAAATCATTTCCATCATCAGCCCCCATTCTTTTCCCTACAAGAACTGTCAATTTCAATTTGTGGTATAATTTTAAAAATGCACTCAGCTTTTGTCCCCCTTTCCTAGCACATAATTTCAAATCCCTTGACATTTCCTGAGAAATAGTGACTCTTGTTTATAAGGAGCCTATTTCCACCATCTCTGAGTTTATGATAATAAGGAGACTCAAGGTAGGAAGACTAAGCATGTGATCAGAGGGTGAGAAATGTCATCTCCACACCCCACTTCACAGCATCCCCAACCTCTGGAGAGGGGAGAGGGCTATAGATGGTATTCACTATATGGCCAAAGATTTACTCAGTCATGTCCATGGAATGAAGTCCCATATAAAAACTCTGGACCCAGGGGCTGGCATTGTGGCTTAGTGGTAGAGTGCTTGCCTCACATGTGTGAGGCACTGTGTTCAATCCTCAGCACCACATAAAAATAAATAAACGAAATAAAGGTATTGTATCCATCTACAACTAAAAAATATTAAAACAACAACAACAACAACAACAAACCTCTGGACCCAGAAACTGGGAGAAGTTTTCTGTTAATAACACAGTGTGTGCTTGCTGGTAGGGTAACATAGTGGATTTTAGAATCCACAAGAGAGGACATCAGCTCTGTACCCCCTCCTTGACCCTCTCCTTTAGCAGTAATTTTTTTGAGGGGGGCACTGGGGATTGAACCCAAGGGTGCTACTACCACTGAACCACATTCCCAGCCCTTTTTATTTTGAGACAAGGTCTTGCTGAATTGTTGAGGCTGGCCTTGAACTTGTGATCTTCTGCCTCAGCCTCCCAAATTGCTGGGATTATAGGTGTGAAGCCAGCTTCTGGCTTCCTTTGGTAGTACCTGCACCATATGTTTAAGAAAACTGTAAGTATTTTGCTTTCAATGAATTCTGTGAGTCATTGCAGTGAATTATCAAATCTTAGGGGAGTGGCAAGAACCCCCAAATGTGCAGCTAAATCAAACAGAAAGTTCTGACTACTGAAGGAAGAGCAGTCCTTTTGGGGACTATGCCCTTTAGTTGTGGATCTGATAATATGTCTGGGTAGTTAGTGTCAGGACTGACCCTCAGTTGAATTCAGAATGGCCAGTTGGTGTCAGAGAACTGATGTCAAAATATATGACCAAAGAGGCCTCTTTATAACCTTCCCTCTAAGTCATAAATCATTCCTAATCCCTTCTCCTATTTGAAACATCTCTCTCATCTCCCATATCCATTAGTTTTAGTTTTTCCAAGTCTTTCCTTCCTTCAAAGTAAGTCTACCTCACTTTACAGTTTGGTACCCGTGGTCCTGTACTTCTCTCTCTTTCTTGCTGTGTGTGTGTGTGTGTGTGTGTGTGTGTGTGTGTGTTAGTGGGGATTTATCCTGGGAGCTCACACATGCTAGGCAAGTACTCTACCTCTGAGCTATAACCCCAGCCTAGTGGTCCTGTTCTGAAGCCCTTCCTTATTCTGTACCTCCTGCCAGTCAATGTGTGTTTTTGGAGAAGAGAAATCTGGGGACTTGTGGAGTTCCCTCAGGCAAAGAAGTTGCTCACAAAGGGAAGCCTCCTTGCAGACTGAAGAGGAAGCCTGCATTGCAGGGAGGAATGCTGCTGGCTAGGCTGAACACCCCTGGAAGGTGAAGCCTCTTCACCTCTCTGCTTCCTTTGTTTGTTGTGAAAGGCAGTGCCTTGGGTGGGCAGGGCAGGGGCAGGAGGGCTCTGGCTCTGTAGCTCCCAGCACCAATGGCCTTGACAGTAAATAGAGTTTTGGCATCTTCTCTACTGTGATTGTCAATGCTCATCCAGGCCAAGCAACTCACACCCCCTTCTGTGCACATGCACACACGCATGCGCACATACACATGCAGGGGCAGGACCATGCCAAACCTCAGGTTGGCCTTGTTTTAGACAGCAGTTGAGAATCACCACACGTGGGCCTAGTCTGGCCTTGTTCTTCTTCTTTCCCTTTGTTTTTTGCCAACATTGGACTTGGCAGAGTGCAGCCCTGCAGACCAAAGGCCAATAGGGAACAGTATGTTCCCTTCTCCTACACCCTCTCACCCATCTTTCTACCTCACACAACCGCCCTGCCCTGAAGCCACCTCCAAGAGCCTAGGATTGTGGCCCCTTTTGAAATAGCTCCAATGAGTCCCTTAGTCTTAAGACACATGGATAACCTGGTGGGAAGCCAGAGAGCAGTGTGACTTTGTCCCTCTAAAACACTGAAAAAAGAGCAGGTACTAGACAGGTGGAAGCTAAGCTGGGCTCTATTTCCCAGAGGCTTCTGGGGTTTTGGGGGAAAGTGTGAAGGGTTTCAGAAGTGAACCAGAGGGCATTTAGGGGGTCCTGGGCTTTCTTCAACATTACTGTGACTGGGGACTACTCTGAGCCACTAACACAGTTCCTGTGATCTTCGGGCATCTGCCTTCTCTCCTCTTTTCAGTTTCCACCCCTTCTTAAGGCCCCTCAGCACACCTTGGGTCCTAGAAGGATATAATATTAGTCATTTATACCTTCATGGGAATTTGAATGGTTGTGTCAAATTTTAACTACAACCAGTGACGAAACTCAGGGGATGGAACCTCTAATTGCCACTTTGATGTGCTGATTGCTTTAAACCAAGGGCACTTGGGAACAGCAAATTCAAGGAGGAACTTTGTCTGAACTTCCCTTATTTGTCTTGAGATAGATCTTCCAAAAGGACTCCAATCGCCCCAAGCCCCCTTCCCTGAATCAAACAGGGAAGATAAACTATCATTTGAGAGAAGATTGGAGGTGACACCATGCCCAGTCCCTGTCACAGGCTGTCACCTATTTCGAGAGTCCATTTATCATTTCTCCAAATCGCTTCTCTCCCCTAAATTGCCTGCATTCCTCTGCCCCCTTGCCATGAAGAGGATGTATAAACTTCTAGATCTTCCTGGGTTATTGGTCATTCACTTTTTTTTAAACCTGTAATGCTCCTGTGCATGTAATAAATTTGTATGCTTTTCTCCTCTTAATCTGTCTGCTGTCAGTTTATTTCTAAGACTCAATGATCAAACCCTTGGAAGGTAGAGAGAAAGTCTTCCCTTCCCCACACTAGAATGAAAAGTTTAGTCTGCAGGGATTTTTAAGGAGGGGCCTATGGGCTGGGGCTGGGGCTCAGCGTAGCACACTTGCCTGGCATGTGTGAGGCACTGGGTTCGATTCTCAGCACCATGTATAAATAAATAAATGTCTAACAACACCTGAAAAAAATTAAAAAAAAAAAAAAAAAGGAGAGGCCTACGTGGAACAAAGAGTTGCGATGACTGGGATTTGTCTCTCCCCATTATTACTGTACCTTACAACCTGCTCTCTAGTGTGTTCTCTTTCCCAGTCTACTCCAAATGGGGGAGTATGTGACTAAGGAATGACCTCAAGTTATCTGTAAGGATTCTAGCTCTTCCCCACCAAATGATGAGAATCTTCTATAAAATCAGCTCTTCTTGAGATATTCTCAGTCCAATAGACCCAAATCTCTTTATCACGAAGATCGGCAAGAAACAAAAGCCTATCCCATTTCAGGTCCAGAATTGACTCCAATTCTACTTTATCTGACCTCAGTTGGATTCTTATCCTAATTTCTCCTTTAGCTATCCCCAGTGGTGGCTTTTTTTTTTTTTTTTTTCAGTCCTGGGGATTGAACCCAAGGCCTCTTGTACGCTAGCACTCTACCACTCAGCTACTATGGTAACTTTAAAGTTACTGCAAAACACCAGTCTCACAAAATGGAAGGGACCCTAGAGCTCATCAGTTCCAGCTCCCCATATTAAAGAGGAAGTGATTTGTCCAAGACCTCATAGCTGATCACTTAGTGCTCAGATTTTCAATCTAGTTTTCATAGGCTTACTAATGAATGTCCCCACTCAATTCAGAGTTTGGGACTTGAGCTTAGGTCTTATCTTTAGGGACATTGTTAGAAGTTCCATAATGATATATTTATGAAGAGTCAGTTCCCATTCCCCCAATGCTCTTGTTTTGAACTTCGACAGGAGGTGGGGCAGGAGGGACTGTGGGGGAGGAAGGCTGCAGAACTTGGCCCTGGCCCTGCTGGGCTCCCAGCCTGAGCTGATGGGGGCTCATTCAAACCGACCTGGGAGCAGGTGTGGGCCCTCTGTCCCCAGAGCTTCTTGAAGAACAATTTGTTCTGCAGGGGTGCAGCCAGGGTAGAAGGGGAGTGACAGACACCAGTACAGCCCTGAAGCCTCTTGCAGCTGCTTCCTGTTGTCAGAGGGCCCCTCCACGATGGAGGGGTGAGCTCCATGGCACTCCCACTCCCTGCCTAGTCCTCCATGTGGTATTCTGCTTCAGTAGTCCAGAGACTTCCCATTGATACACAGAGAGATGGATCCAGAGAGAGCAGTAACTCAGTGAGAAATCATCTCCTGGCCAGGCACATTTCTAGTCTCAAGGCTCACCATTCCCTGTGTAAAGGGACCCTGTCCCTCAGTGTGCCTGCTCATTCCCATTTCATCTTTCTCTTCCTGTGTGAAAGAACTTTCCCTTTTCTCTGCAGAGCCAAAATTATCCATTCTCTGGTCCCTTCAATTCCTTCTCTTCCTTTCAGTTTTGTCCACAGTCCACCCTCACTCCCCCCCCCTCCCCGTACCCTCCCATCTAACACTAGCATACTGGACCATCCAGCATGAGCACCTAATCTCTTGTGGTTTGACATTTCACCTAGGTTTGTTCTGTCTCCTCTTCAAGACTTTCAGACCGAGTCCTTAACCACTACCTCCTACTTCAAACAAGATCCCTTACAGAGCGAGCTCAGTGTTGACCCATTGCAAGGGCACAATCAATCCTCAGCAAATGTGCAAGTGTCTCTCTCTTGGTTCCTGCCTGAATTTCTGACAGCTAAGTCATAGTTTGCCCCAGACACTGTATCTTGTTGGGAAGAGAAAGGGAAGGGTGACTTGGGCTTCCCTTCCTAGGATGTTCTGCTTGGCAGTCACATCTCTTGATAGGAAGTTGACCAAGGCCTTGGTCCTCTTCAAGCCTGGACTCCCAGGTTCCCCTCTGACTACTAACAAGAGTGTTCTGGACTGACCTGAACTGAACATCTACACCCTCAGAAGAATTTCTCCAGTGTAAGTGCTTACAGGTGGACAACTGGGGAAGTACGTGGGTGGTGGGTACATACCAGGCTGCCCCCATGTCCAACTCCAGGAACACCTCTTTGAGAAAATCCCCAGCAGGGGGCGTCCAGCCTTTGTCTCCTTTCTTGCATCTCTCTTTGCCCCAAACTTCAGGCAGGGTCTGGCTTATTCTCCCCAGAGGGTCTGAGAGGGGCTGGAGTTGGGGTGTAAACGCCGTAACTGGCTTCTCTCAACCCAGCGCTCTTCCCCGCATTGTGAAATGGCCTTGGATGAGGGCCAAGCAGGAAGCTGCCTCTAATCTGAAGCCTGGCGCCTGGGGTGTGAGGACGCCCCAAGCTCTTCCCTTCCTCAGGTTTGGCCTAACCCTAACCCTAACCAACACAGAGTCCACCTGCTAGAAGACAGCTTGAGTTGTTCTTGGCTAATCAAGAGGGGTGTCTGTGCTCCCTCCTGCTCTGTGTCTCAGCCAGGTGGGGGCATTTAGAGGCCTGTGAGGGCAGTGGAATGTGCAAGGGCCTGGGGCTCAGGGCTTCCTCCCTCTACTTTGTCATTACTAAGTCTCCTCCCACCCCTCCACACACAGGAATTGAACCCAGGAACACTCACCCACTGAGCCACATCCCCAGCCCTTTTTTATTTTGCAATAGGGTCTCACTAAGTTGCTTAGGGCCTTCCTAAATTGATGAGGCTGGCCTTGAATTTGTAATCTTCCTGCCTCAGCTTCCAGGGTTGCTGGGGATTATAGGTGTGTGCTACTGTGCCCAGCCATTACCAAGTTTTGGGATCTTGGTTAAGTTGCTTTTCCTTTTTGTGCCCCAGTTTTCTTACTTGTGAATAAGTCCAAGTAAAAAGTTGGACTAGAAAAATCTTTGAGGCCTCTTTCAGCTTGATATTGTGATTCATTAGTCAGTGATTCATTGATGTTATTACCAGTACTTGGCTTAATCAGATGGGGAGTCTGTCCGTTATGTCTGAGTTTCCCCCATATAAATCTATCCCTATTGGTCTGTCAGAGGTGGAGCGGCCTTCCCTGGACAATCAAGGATAAATTATGACTTGGAGAAATGAACAGCATCTGTGCTTTTGGGAGTTAGAACACCTGGGTAATTTGTGCAGAAACTCTGGTTATATAATTTGCTGTCCTTTATTTCCAGGTGGAAAATTTTTAAATTTGAGACCCCTGATTATCAAGAACAGAGGAGCCCCTCCTTCTGCCCTAAAGCTATGAATGTGGAAGGAAGAGAAGTACTGGAAGAAGACAAGGTCTGTCATTCTTCTGACTTCTCACTTGTTTGGAACTGTTTGAGCAATAACCAGTTCTGTACAACTGCCTCAGTTTCCCCTTATACAATGTGGGGTATGCTGATCCCACTTCTTGAGGTTCAGCAAGGAGGGAAATTACGGATGGGAAGGGGACAACATAGTAAAGCTCACAGGCTTTTCGTGACACTACCTGATTCTGTACAAGGCTGGCCTTCTAGGTACGTGGGGCCAGAGACTGTTCATGGATTAGTCTGTGGGATACTGGGAATTCCTACACATCTCTCCAAAGCCCCAGCACCTGAAATCCTTCCATTAGCCAGGTGGGGGCTTTTTTTTTTTCTTTCTTCCTTTTCTTTCTTTCTTTCTCTTTCTTTTTCTTTTCTTTTTTTTTTTTTTTTTTTTTTTTTGTGTGTGTGTGTGTGTGTGTGGTGCTGGGTATTAAACCCAGGGCTTTGTGCATGCAAGGCAAGCACTCTACCAACTGAGCTATATCCCCCACCCTAGAGTTTTTCTTTTGTTCAACACTGCCCAAGTTTTCTCTCAAAATGGAGTGTGTGGGATATTTGTGATGAACATGTTATGGTGGTGTAGCCACTAGACAGATGGGTTTCCTCTACCTAGCTTGTTAAGGTTAGTGAGGGCCTGAGGTTGGGGCAGGGGTGAGTGGGAGGACTTATTCTTTATGCTCAGAGTATTGCTTGAGTAGGAGGGGAAAAGAACACTGAAACCTGACTTTTCTGGCATCAAGTTTCATCTATAATGTGTTTCTGTCTACATTATCACACTTAATTCACCTGAGCAGTGTGAGGAAGACATTCCTATTTTATAGTTGAGGAGGTAGTGGATCAAAAATGAAAGTGAATTTCCTTCAAAAACACAGTCAGAAAGTGTCATTTGGGTCTAGAATGCACAGATTGAAGACTCTGACTCTGGAGGGGGAAGGATAGAGGCTTTGGGTAGGCATCCTACTAAGAGGGTGGAGGAAAGTTGAGGGGTAGAGAGTGGAACCCCAGATTTTTCTATTCTGGTCAGACCTTTTTTTCTTTTTCTGCCTTCCCTCCCTTCAACCACCTTCTATCCACCTGCCACCACTGCTTTGGGCATCTGAAAGGCACTGCTCCCTACCAGGCTTGTCCTTAAACGGCCTTCATTGGCATGCTCTTTTCCGACACACAGCACAATGTCAGCCCTCCAGGTTCAAATCTCCATTCCACCTTTTTCATTTCACTTCAGTGCCTCCGTGTCCCCAGCCAAAAAACGGACATAAGAGACCACACTCAACTGTCAGGACTGTTGTGAGGATTTAAGAGAGAATATATGCAAAACACCCAGAAATGAGCCTAGCACCAAGGAACTTCTCAATAAATAAAGATGAGCAAATAGTCCCTCTGATAAGGAATTTAGTTGGCTTCCAGGAATTAGAGTAGTGCTTGGCAGAAGTGGATGCTCATTTAGTCCTTGCTCAATGAATGTATGATAATATCCCTGTTACAGAGAAAGCTTGTCTCCACCGAAGTAATATTGAGGGATAATGACCACAAATTCTTCTGGTTGGTAAATGGTGGGACAAGCTGCAGGAGCTGCTTGCGGCTGCTCTTGTCCAGCGAGGCCAGGGTGTCCCCTGCTGGCTGTGAGGAGTGCTGCAGGCCGGCCCTGGGGGGGGGCGCGGCTGCTTGGGGGATGCTGCCTGGGGAGGCTAAGGGAGGCCATGACCAAGCAGAGGCCAGTGCAAATCACTGACAATTGTAGGCTCTGGAAACTTCCTTAGGGCCCCAAGAAGGGACTTGGAGAGAGAAGCAGTAGTTCTTAGAATGCAGGAAGTGACCTTAGTAAACTATTCTAAATACTCAACATAATGGTGGAAAAAACTCAATCAGTTGGGTGCTCACTACGAACACTTTGTGTGAATTATCTCCTTGAAATCCAAAAGCGACTCATGGGGTAGGTACTATGTGGAGGATAAGGTATAGGTAAGTACTTTGTCCCAGGTCTCACACAAAGTGAAGGAATGGGAAAAATCCATGCCTTCAGACTCCAAGTCAATCCAGGCCTTTTAGTCTCTCTGGGGCACTGGGGCTAGAATTTAAATCCAAGACTTCATCTGGAGATGGGGGCAGCAATGGGAGCAGAAGTCCCTAGAGCTCTGAGTCTCCCAGGTAGACACAACAAATACTTGGTGACTAAAGAAAAGAGTAAAGGAATTGGTAGCTGTAAGTATCAGAGTGGATTCAGTCAGGCGAATGTGTTGACACGGTTTTATAGTGGTTTATGATGGTTATTTTCTTCTGAGGGCACCCAGTTCTCTCCCTCTGGTCTTCCCTGGGTTGCCTCCACCAGAACTAACCACTTCCCACTGACTCAGGAGGTCTTTAAGCCTTAGGACCTTGCTCCTGTCACCTGGAACACAAACCCATCCAATGTCAATCCTCCTGCATTTCAGTGACACTTTCCTTCCTTTATCAGGACGTGACCCTAAAGTCATCACAGTGGATCTTGGGTGAGGCAGCTCAGAACCCAAGGTGTGGTTCCCCTCAGAGTGAAATTGAAAACAGTCAAAATAGCCCAGAGGACAGTCTCTTTAAAGTGTGCCTGTCTGGCAAGACTGGCACTAATCCCTGCTACTTGTGGTCTGCTTCTGTAGGACAAATCCACACAGGCAAGGAGGAAACGGTTATGGTCAACTCTAATCTAATCTAATCTATGTGACTGGGACATAAAAATGTACAGCCCAGCTCCTTTACTTCTCTACCTATTAGTGAGGTAGGCATCCCAGTTTTACAGATGAAGAGATTATGGTACAGAGGGATTTAAGTAAATTTAGAATAAGCAAAAAAGATTAGTGGAAACAAAAGTAAAAGACAAAAAGAAAGAAAAAGACAAAAAAAAAAAAAAAAACACGACGAAGCACAAAGCAAGGGTTAGTGGATATTTCCAATGGAAACTATACATGATTTAGCCCTTGCCATTTTGGATTAGCTGATTCTGTTCTTTTATTGCCTCTCTGTGGGTTATAGAGGACTCATGGCAGGGGGCTGGGCATATAGTTCAGTTGGTAAAGTGCTTGCCTCATATGCACAAGGCCCTGGGTTCAATCCCCAGCAATGCCAAGAAAAAAGAACCCATGGCAGTGCAGATGATTCCACCTCTGTTCAGTGGAGGGACAACCCTGGGCCCCTCCTGTGGAAGATTCAGCTTTGCTTGCATTTACAAATTCATTTCAGAATTCCTGATCTATAAATGCATCTGTTCTTTGTATTCTCCTTTGAGTGAATTGTAACAGCTACCTAGTTCCCTTATAATAAACATTTATACTTCATATATCTATGAGAGTCATATTTTGCTTATTGCAAATTATCTTTTTATAGGGATTCTGTAATTTGCCTCTGGCCACTTACACAAGAAGAGGTAGAACTGGAATTCAAACTCAGGCAGGTAGGAACTAGTGGGAATTTTTGACCATCATACTTTCCAAGCACTACAAAGTGTAATTACATTAAAGTAACTAGCAGTAAATTCATCAGCTCTAACTTTAACAATACCCTTTGATCACATTCAAACCCAAACCTAATTCTTGACCCTAATTAAAATATAACCCTAATTAAAACCTAATAAATTGTTCTCTGTGGAAAAGACACATGTGACCACCACCATTTTTGGAGATAATTTTTAGTGGTACAAGCAGGCATATTCATTCAGGTCCCTTGGGTGTCCCAGGCCACCAGGGAGCAGGGGGTATTTTTCTCCCCCTGGTCTTACTATAGAATCCCCCTGCTCATGGGGAGGCAGCCAAGGTTGGGCAAAGCAGATGCTAGAGTTATGTGCTAAGGGGCTCCATTTTACCCTTGGTCTACCCAGATTTAGCTAAAGTCCTCCATGATGTAGAAGGGGATTTGGAAGTCATTTTTATCTCTCAGTTCTCCTGGAGTGAGAGAGAGAGGGAGAAAAGTGACCAAATTTCCTGCCTCACATGCATTCTTCTTTGCTCAAAGGACTAAAAGTTATAACCTCTATTATATATTTAAATTATAATCTGATTAATAATATATTATTTTAACAACACATAATTGCAAGTAGGAATTTTGGTTTTTAGATAACATCAAAATCTAACCATGACTTATTTAACTTGACTGATAACTTGACCATAAAAAATATCATTTTTCTCACTGGGAAATTTATTCTCAGATATAAACTGATAAATCAATTAGCTCCATTTTATTAATTGCTTTAAAAATTTAAATCTAAACATTTTTAAATTTAGCAACATCATTTCATGGTACTTATTTTTGTGATATCTTTTAATTATGGAAAAATGATACTCGTTTTCCATTTATGATAATGATATTAAACGTATTTAAGTATAAAATGAGTCAACTTAAAGAAAAATATTCACTAACAGTACAGGTGGTATTAGATATAGGTAGAAATGAGGTTAGTGATATCCAAATGATAGAGGTGTATAATCTTTTTTGATACTGTTTATTGAGCATTTAGTTTTACTTTTTTAAATGCTTATTTTTTAGTTGTAGTTGGACACAATACCTTTATTTTATTTATTTATTTTTATGTGGTGCTGAGGGCCTCGCACGTGCTAGACCAGTGCTCTACCGCTGAGCCACAACCCCAGCCCTTGAGCATTTATTATATAGCAGGCTCATTGCTTTTGATTGTCCAACAGAATATACTGTCCAAGCCACATGTGGCTACAAAAGCTTCAAAATGTGGCTAAGTGACTGAGAAATTAAAAACATTTAATTTGAATTCAATTAAATTTAAATATTCATATCAACCATATAAAAGCAAACCTAAAGGTCTTTTTTTTTTTTTTTTTTTTTTGGTAGTGAGGCTTGAACCCAGGGGCACTCTGTCGCTGAGCTATATTCCCAGCCTGATTTTAAATTTGGAGACAGGGTCTTGCTAAACTGCTGAGGCTGGCCTGGAACTTCTGATCCTCCTGCCTCAGTCTCCCAAGTTGCTGGGATTACAGCCCTGTGCCACCATGCCCAACAAAAATCTTGCTTTAAAAATACATATATTAGCATGACTCATGAGTCATTTCCATTCCTCTTTTCCTGTTAATGTTCACATTCAATTGTATGTGCATTGTTTCCACTGCAAACAGAAGAGCACCTGCGGTAAGCTCAGTGGTAGGTTGGATGCCCCCAAGATGTCTGTGCTCTCATACCCAGAACTTGTAAATATGTTATCCTACATGAGTAAGGAACTTTGCAGATGTAATCAAATTAAGGATCTTGCGATAGACTGTTCTGGATTATCCTAGTGGGCCCAATGATAACTGGAAAGATCCTCATCCAAGGAAGGCAGGAACATCAAAATCAGTAGTAGAAAGAGTAATAGTGATTGTGGTAGTACAATAGAAGAAAGAACTTGTAGTGATTTGAGGAAGGGGCCAGAGACAAAGGAACACAGGTAGCTTCTAGAAGATTAATAAACAAATTCTTCCTGGAAGCATCCAGATGGAATATATGTTAGAAATATTGAGAGGGCGGGGGTTGGGAATCAGACATGTGCTTGAAGCTGGGTGAACAAATCAAACTTTTACTCCTGTCAGAAAGGCATGCTACAGGAACCTGGCTAGCAAACTCCCCTGGGCAGGCAGTCCACCTGCTTATATCCCTAACATAATACAGCACTGTCCTATGCTCTGATTAAAGGAGTTTTGGGTTACATCTATGGGATTGGGGCAGACAAAGGAAAGGGGTATAATTAAAATGGTTACAATTGGATCCAATTAAAGCTATATTCTAAAATGTACCACCAGATTTTCTATTTCTCACATGTAGGCCTACAGAAACACTGATTTTAGACTTCTGACCTCCAGACATATCAAAGAATAAATCCATACTGCTTTTAAGCCACTAAATTTGTGGTGGTTTGTTATAGCAGTAATGGGATTACCTAACTGGGCTCCTTATTTCCTGCCTTCTCTCTTTTCAGTGCATTCTCCACACCACAGAGGGATCTTTTAAAAATAGAAAAGAGATTGTCACTTTCCTGTTTAAAAAGTTCCTTAGCAAGAATCTTCTCTTTATACCTGGAACAAAATCCAAATGATGGCCATAGGCCCTACATGACCTGGTCACTAGCTATACCTCTCCATACTCCTTTAATTTTCTTTCTACAGGTGCTCTCCCACCTTCCACCCCCACCTCCCAGCCTTGGTGACTCAGGGCAACTGCTTTTCTCTTTGGGGTCTTAGCTCTAGCCATTCCATTTGTCTGAAACACTGTGTCCTCAAACCTTTGGATGACTGGTCCTTTTACCTTTCAGCTTAAAATTCTCTTCATGAAAAACTCCCCTTGCCCCAACCTAAGGTAGCCACTTGACACTACAGCCCTTGTTTAGTTGTCTTGTTTAGTTGTCTTCACAGCACTTATTATCTTAAGCTATACTATTCACTTGTTTTGTTTGTTGATTACTTCCTCCCTACCCCTTTGACCCAAGTTCCAGGAAACCAGGAACTTAGCTTGTCTGTGTCCTGCTGTTATGTCCAACCCCTAAAATAATGCCTGGCACAAGCTAGGCAGCTTTCAGCAAAAACCTGTTGCAGGATGGAATGTTTGGCTTTACAGAGAGCTCAGGGTTCAAGTTGGCTACTAGCCCAGCAGGGCCTAGAACCCAGATCTCTACCCAGAAGTTGAACTAAGACTGGACGCTAGTCCCTCTTTCTAGGGCTCCTGAAGAACCACCCAGTCTGGTAAGGAGTTCAAAGGACCTCCATGGAAAATGATAATAATGAAAACAACAATTGTTAATGATTATTGAGCACTTTCTAAGTACCACAATTAACACTTAATTTTATGTGTTAAGACAATTGCATTTACTCTTCACAATCAATCCTCACATTAAGTACGGGGAAACTGGGCTGGGATGTAGCTCAGTGGCAAAGCGTCTGCCTTGCATTCGTAAAACCCTGGGTTCAACCCCCAGTCCCCCCCAAAAAAAAACAAAAAACAAGGAAACTGAGGCAATGAACTGTTTCGTAACTTTCCCAACATACAGCTAAATATACACAATTACACGTTTCTATTAATCTTTCTGTGGTTCACTTCCTCACACTAACAAGGTGGGAGGATTTCTGACTTGAAATCCCCGGTTACCCGGGTCCACAGTCTCCGGGAACAGTGGGGTACGTCCTCCTACTCAGGCGAGAGGAGGGCGGGGCACCGGCAGGGATTGGTGGGAGAGACTCGAGGCCATACAGCGGAAGTCCCGCCCTGCGTAGGAAAACTTCCGGTTCCAACTGCTCAGTGCTTATGTTGACCGGAAGCGTCCGGTAGCGCTGCGATGGTGCTCCTGGAGAGCGAGCAGGTATAGCCAGGCCTGGCCGGCATTGGGACTGATGAAGGTTCGGGTTTTAGCTCCAGACCTCTGTGTCGCCTTGAGGGAGGGACAGGGACTTAGTTGACGCGGCGGTCCGAGGATTTGAGGCTGCCTAATGGGGCCGGGCTTCTTATGTTCCAGTTCCTGACGGAGCTCACCAGGCTCTTCCAGAAGTGTCGGTTGTCGGGCAGCGTGTACATCACCTTGAAGAAGTGTAAGCAGCCACCTCGGCGGGGACGAAGGAAGCTGGGAGAGGGAACCCTGGAAGCCGAGCTATGCCCGGCCTGGGTCCTAGTGTCTGGGAGGCACCAAAGTCCCCTGCCTTCCTCCACC
Organism: Spermophilus citellus; assembly: GCF_964194105.1. Lineage (NCBI taxonomy): Eukaryota > Metazoa > Chordata > Mammalia > Rodentia > Sciuridae > Spermophilus > Spermophilus citellus. Next base: position 138,769,453 of record NC_138185.1, read on the forward strand.
CTGCACTGGGCACATTCAGGGACTTAGGCCCCGGGATATTGGGAATTGCGGTTGGTGCCCCCTCTTCCACTCAGTGTTTGTGACCAAGGCCCGTCCCGGCTACAGTGGGCCCCAAGTGTGTCAGAGGTCATCATTTTGTCAGGGATACCAAACCCAACGCGACTAGTGAAGTTTAATATTCCTATGTAACAGCGTTTCTGTTGTGGAAGTTGTAGTTGTCTCCAAGATTTGGCCAAACCCTTGATAGCATAAACAGAACTGGAGCGGTGACAGTGGATTAAGTCACCTATTTAGATCCCTTCTTTCCTATTTTAACCTTTGTCTACCTATCAGCAACGTATATGGCTGTGTTCACTAGGATGTATTTTTCGTGCAGATGATGGTCGAACTAAACCCACACCGAGGAAGGGTTCCGTGGAGGGCGTTGAGCCCTCAGACAACAAGTGTCTGTTGAGAGCAACGGATGGGAAAAAGAAGATCAGCACAGTGGTGAGCTGGATTCTTTTTTTTTTTTTAATTTTTTTTTTTTTTTTTTTAAAGAGAGAGTGAGAGAGGAGAGAGAGAATTTTTAATATTTATTTTTTAGTTCTCGGCGGACACAACATCTTTGTTGGTATGTGGTGCTGAGGATCGAACCCGGGCCGCACGCATGCCAGGCGAGCGCGCTACCGCTTGAGTCACATCCCCAGCCCTGAGCTGGATTCTTAACGCTAAATTTTGGAGTTTAGAACGGAGGATGGATCATATCTGAACCAGGCTTTTAATTTTTTTTCTTTTTTAGGCAAAAGGTAGCAAATGTGTAGCTCCCAGACTATTTTGGGATGCGGACTTTCCTTTACCACATTCATAGTAGAAATCTCAGTAAAATTAAAATGGAGGTAGAGGTCAAACACTTGTTATACTAAACTTTTTGTGGAAAAAACATTGGTAATGCTGGAAGGAGTGCTTGGCATACTTATTTCCTTATCTCTTTACTGTGTTGGGCCTTCAATAATTTCTTGGTATCATGATTGTTTTACTTTTGAAAAGTATTTTTAGTTGTAGATGGACACAGTAACTTTATTTATTTTTATGTGGTGCTGAGGATTGAACCTAATGCCTCTGTGTGACAGACAAGCACTCCACCACTGAGCTACAACTTTTTTAGCTGATTATTCCTTTGTCTTTGTGGTTAATGTAACATAGTTATATGTTAGACTTGGTACACGAGAGAGTATACATTTAGTTAAGAGCTCTATTTAGCCCTATTTTCTAGAAGGGATCTTTCTTTTCCTGGTAGAGGTTAAGTATAGCAAAGCAAAAGACTCTGGATTCTTGAGTGAAAACTGTATTCTGCTGGAGCAGATCCAGACTCCCCTCTAATCACAGTAAAATAGGTTATTCATGAGAACATAGAAATAATTAGTTCATAATTCTCCCTTTATAAGTTATTTTGAGTAGACCTTTGTAGTAAAGCCAGCTTATGTGGTCTTTAAAAATAAAGTGGAATATCAAAAAATAGGAAAACCTGAGAATCTTTAAAGGTAATATTTCTCTTGCAGTAGCTTGCGTTGTGCTTAAATTGGTCTGAATAAATGGAAAGCAGAAGATGAGGAGGGAGTGGTTTTTGTGTATGTTACACAAAACATTAATACTGAGAAGTCACTTGACATCTCTCAGAACCCAGGGAGAAAACTTAGGGTCATCTCTGTAAGGGATTTCAAGAGAGATAAGAAATAGAACTTCTGTAGAAGATCACTTCTGCCTATCCCTTCTGGTGCAGTTCTCATGTATAAAAAAGGCAGAGCTACTTTGCTTGTTCCTGAGGCAGAGGGAAGTCAGGTAGAAAAATAGCCTTTAGTGCAACATCAGAAGTTGGGAAGAACTTAGAATTCTGTCATCTTCATGAATATTTTGAGATATTATCTGTGGTGGATCAGAGGATACTGAATGGATAAATAGGGGGTGACATCTTTTTTCCTTTTCTTCCAGGTGAGCTCCAAAGAAGTGAATAAATTTCAGATGGTGAGTTCCTAGTGTTGCCCATGTTTCCCTTCTCATGGCAAAAGAGCATAATGGTGAACACTTTTGAGTTAAGATTGATATTTGGGGAGCTGGGCATGTGGTGAATACCTGTAATCCCAGCTACTTGGGAGGCTGAGGCAGGAGGATCCCAAGTTTGACACCAACTTAGCTAGACCCTGTCTTAAAAATAAAATGGAAGAGAGTGCTAGGGATGTACCTCAGTGGTAAAACACTCACCTCACAAGTGCAAGGCCCTAGGTTCCATCCCCACTACTGGGGTGGGGGAGTGGTTGATATTGGGTTCATTGCTGTCCTGTGATGTTTTACCAGTATTTTTCAGGTAAAAGGTGATAAGCTATGAATTTCAACACTGATATTATTTTTCCTTTCTAGTTTTTCATCTAGATTTTGTTGTCTTAATTTCAGATATACTCTGTAGTATAGTTGAAAAAGAAGTTGCTTGCCTTTTCCCCTTTTTGCTTAAAAATAAAGTAAAAAAGGTGCAGCTCACTGTGGGAGAGTGTTTTAAAAGGTACTATATTCTCTTAGGTAGGCTTTCTGATTTTGGCTACCCTAAGTCTATTGTGGAAGTAGGGCAGCTCTCCACCAGTTGGTACCTCCTCCTGTTAATAAGGTCAGGCTGTGTGTTTTTCAGGCTTATTCAAACCTATTGAGAGCTAACATGGATGGGCTGAAGAAGAGAGACAAAAAGAGCAAGAGTAAGAAGAGCAAAGCAGCACAGTGAAGAGCACTGAGTTCCCTGCTTTTACCAAACCACTGAATTACATATTTCCATTTTGTTTATAGTTTTGTTCATAAATCTAGGTTTCTGGTTCCCCCATTAACTGTTTTCATGTGATATTAGGGTTATTTTGAAGAGAAGAAAGGTTGCAGTGTTTACTTATTTGTGGTAAGAAAGTAGTTTTATTTCAGATTTATGATGCATGGTTATAAATTCCTAAATTAGTTTTAAAAAGTCTCTGTAGTCATCCCTGTGAAGAGCATTGTATCATTAAACACCTGTTATCAGCATTGTGCTTATGTGATCCTCCCCCCCCCATTCCCCCCCCCCCCATTTTTTTGTGTGTGTCGCTGGGGATTGAATCCAGGGCCTCACACATGCTATGTAAGCACTCTTGAGTTACATCCCCTCAACCCCCCTCCCCCATTTTAATAGTCTGGCAATAACTAATTCTGGATGATGTGATTACTGAATGCTTTAGCCCTATTTTCTAGATTATTTTAATTGAAACCTGACAATTATAAAAGTTGTATCATCTCATGGACATTCTTTCCACCAGGTTGTATAAGTTTATCATCATAATTTATTAAGTTTGGAAGAGTTCTCATAGCCAAATGAAAATCTGCTTAACCATGTTAGGAAAAACATATTACAAAATCATTAAAAATAAAGATTCTAAGGTAATGATTTCTGGTGTCTTTGTGCCTTTTAGGACATTTTCATGTGCTTAGTCATTAGGATCAAGGGAAGAACAAGGATACTTTCTAATGTTCTATTTCCATAAAACCTTCAGTGTTAACAGATTTGCAATTAAAAAAGCTACACATATGACAAAGCATTTATTTTACCCAAAAAGATAAATTTATAATATATTACACATGAAAAACTGACAAAGCTAAGTAGGGCATTTTCTTAGAATTTAAAGTCAATTTAAAATGACAGTGAATGTACAACATTCCATTATTCCAGTATAAGCCCCTGTCTGAACAATGTAATGAATTCTTCAGGGTTAAAATAAGATTCTATAGTAGTCATCTCTGTAGCTATATAGAAACAGCACAGATACCCTGCAAAGGAAGGGAAAAGGCAGATTATAATGACAGTTTAGTGAGTGAAGAACAAAAACAACAGTTAAATACTTTTAGGAGATACGAAGGTAGCTTTACTTAATTAAAAACAAGAATGGAAGGCTAGTCACTAAAAAAATATGTAAATTGTACAGAAGCTGTGACTGCAGTAAAAGGCTCTACACAAGGAGATCCCCATTTACCTCACAGCCTCCTTGTTGCCCTTTAAGTGGAATGAGAACATGAATGAGTGACATTCTGACATAAGGGTATAAAGTTATATTTTATTTCATTTAAACACTTATAGAAGTTATCTGGGTGAACAAAATGATAATTGGGATAGCTATTCCCAGCTCTGCTGTGTTTTATTATCGACAAGATCATGACTTGTGATTCACAGTCTCAGGAAGATTCATTGGTTGTCAGCTGCAGTTCTAACAGCTTGTCTTTAGCCTTCAAATCTCAATAAGAATAAAATATGTCACTCTAAAAGCTCTTCCTGAATTTTAACCCTGTGAATGAAATCTATGCCCAAGTGATAACTTACTTTTTTTCAACTTTGATGTTATAAATTTCGTCACAGACTAATTTGAGGTACCTTTGCTTTGGCAGGCGTGACAGCAGCTGCTTTACAGTTGTGTTAAATGCCTGTTCATCAGCATCCCACTGGGGAAAAAATAGATAAGACTTAACAGGGCAGAAGGTTTATTACTTGGCTTCTTCTGGGTCAGTACTGATATGCCATTGTTAAGTATACCAGAAGAATGTATTGTAGAACCAGCTGGGAGACTGCTGGGGTTCTTCCTTTCAAGCATCAATTTTCTTTTATTTTTTTTTTCAGAATTGTTAGTGATTTTTTTTAAAAAAATATTTTTAGTTGTAGGTGGACACAATATTTTTTTATATAGTGCTGAGAATCAAACCTAGTGCCTCACATGCTAGGCAAGCGCTCTACCACAGCCACAACCCCAGCCCTCCCTTTTCTTTAAAACAAAGACTATAGGTACTATGTAGAGTCTAGATGCCACAGCCCTGATATGCTAATATCCTGCCCCAGGGTGCTGTGACTTTAGATCAATTAATTCTGCCTACTGTTTACTTTGTATAAAATGGAGCTATTGTCTTTGATGTGTGTCCATCTGACTGGATCATAAATCAGTAAATTGCTAGTAGAGGGGTATATGTAGTATATACTTGTGAGAGCAACAGAAAATGTAGTAAATAATAATTTTGGGGCAAAGTTTTTAATTTAACCTGTGACTAAACAATGGGTAGACATATATTCTTTGATATGTTGCAAAAATCATTTGTAGCTTTCATTAAGTATTCTTACTAGTAACTATTCAAAAATGTTAAAGTTCTTATTTAGACTATTGATAATAAATGCATATACCTATATAACAAAAGGGATCTAAATTAATTTTAATTTTTACAAAAGGATCTTTTGTATAGTTCTAGTCTACAAATGACCTTCCCTAGCTGGAGTTTGACAGACAGCATAGTAGTATAATTGTCAAGAACAGATTCTGCCAGGAGTGGTGGCACACATCTGTAATCTCAGCTGCTTGGGAGGCTGAAGCAGGAGGATTATGAGTTCAAAGCTAGCCTCAGCAAGTTAGCAAGACCCTATCTCTAAATAAAATATAAAAAAGGGCTGGGGGATATGGCTCAGTGGTTAAGCACCCCTGGATTCAATCCCTAGTACCAAACAAAAAACAACATCAAAAACCCCCATGATTCTGCTAGTCTGCCTGAGTCTAAATCCTGGCTATGCTACGTATTAGCTGGGTGACCTTGATTTAGGAATACATATAACATATGAAAGGGCCAATGTTATTAAATTCCTGGTGTTGCCAGTATTTTCTGATACTAAGAAAATGTAATTCTGTTTTTAATTTTCTTTTGGTAAATCAACACAATGTAGAACAGTTTGTATTGCTTACCTCTAATGATAAAAACTGTAAGATTGTTTCTTTGGGTAGATCCACCTGTTAATTCACAGAAATGAACATCATATATCAGACACCTTGACTCAGGACTTCAGTGTCACTCTGGATGGATAGTATGAACAGGGTCGGCAGAGTGAAATGCCTCTGTACTTTTTATAAAGTAGACTTGATGATCTGTGTGGTGATAAGATCTCAGTATTGGTGAACTAACAAGCTGTGGGAACTATACCCCCTATATGCCATAATTCAAAGCTTTGTTGACACTGCTACTTGTACTTAGTAAAGCAAAGCCCTGAAACAGAAAACTGATTTTGGTTTTCACTGCTTTCCTTCCTCCGTCTTTCAGAGGAAGAAAGGAGAGAGAAAAACAAACCTTCAATTTTCTCTCCAGTATTTTATATGTTTAGATTAAATGTGGTTCACATCAGTAACAATAAGGTCTACATCCAGATACTCGTGACACTGAGCAAAAAAGCCCTGAAATCTGATGTCACACTTTGACATTATGGTCAGAGGCCATCTTCAAAATATTCAAAAAGAACTTACAGCCAAAATTTCAATTTCACTGCTTTTCTGATGTAAATTGGCAAGAGTAGTTTGAAGTCGGGTTTGTACCTAGTAGGAAGAAAATGTAATTCAGAACATGTTAAACCAAGCCATCTTATTTTCTATTCCAGAAAACATGACAAGGTGACAAATCAAGGCCTATAAAAGTTTCCAATGTGGCTCAGTGGTAAAGTACTTGACTAGCACATGACTAGCACATGTGAGGACCTGGGTTCAATCCTCAGCACCACATAAAAATAAAGATATTGTGTCCAACTACAACTAAAATATAAATATAAAAAAAAAGTTTCCAGTGTGTAAAGATCTGCTTTTACTCTACCTCAGAAAGAAGGGGTGTCTAGTCATTTTGATCATAAGGAAAATAAATTTTCTAACTTCTTTATATTACTTATTTCTTTTTAATTTTGAAATGATGCCAAATAAAGACTCAGAATAATGAAATAGTACATGTGTAGGCAGAGAGATTTTAGGATTAAGCTAAAGGGGAAAGGGGAAGGTAATAGCAATAAGAACATGGAACTCCAAAAAATGGGTCTCCACCCATAAACAATCAGAAGAACTTAAAAATGAGGTATTTGATTTTTTCTACTTCAGTCCTATTTTTTTTTTTTTTTTGGTGGTGCTGGGGATCGAACCCAGGGCCTCGTGCATACTAGGCAAGCACTTTCCCACTGGGCTATACACCCAGTCCTTAATTTCATTTCTACATAATGGATGCTTTCCTAACATATGTCCATGGCACATTCTAAGACTCATATTCAATATACTTAGCTTGGCATTTTATTACTTAATTTCTTCTATTCTCTAACTTTATTGTGCATATGCTTGCTTCCAAGGTTATAAGCTCTTTGATGACTGGGGCCTTGTAGTGTCTCATATTTTACATAGCCATTAGCATAGCATTAGGCATACAGCACACACCAAAACCATGTAAGGAATGAGAAACCTGCTTCAAGTCATATTATTGACCACTATTGCTTTGTTATTCGGATTAAAAACAAACTGCCATAAGAGGCAGATTAGAAAAGTTCTGTTTAGATGTGATCATTCTGACAACAGTTGCTTCTTTCAGTGTACACTGACACCTCTTTGGAGGATAGATGGGGTTGAATTCTGGCATCAGAGATGTTTTGTGTTGGTGAAATCTTGAGAAGCCATCAGGTCAGGGAAGTGGGTAGAAAGATACTTCCAAGAAATTCTGTGTTTCTTATTTTCATTTCCTGCTTGCTTTCTTCTCTGATGCTCACATTAGAAAGCCAAAGAAACCTTGACCAGATGTACCTGAGTTTCATACCGCCTCCTTGTGCTGGCTGACAGCTTCTCAGGGGCTATCACACTCACAATGGGAACAACTGTTGCTCCATGGATTTCGAACAAACCTGAGACAAGAGAGTTTCAGAATTTATGGTATTATCTACCCAGTTTCTAAAACACCACAGAAATGATGACAGTTTATTTGTAGCTCTCTTTTTGTGATTCTAAGGGCTAGGTCATGTCTAGGCTTTGCATTCTATCTGTGCTACTAGCTACACTTAACCTAGGAAGAGCCTAGAACCACAACAACCCAGTTTGATTGCTCTCTTATTGGGTGGAGATATACCAAAGCACTGGGAGGCAACATGAGTCCCCCAAACTTCATGAACCTCAGAAAATAAAACTCTTGTATTACTACTACTTCTTTTTTACTTTTATTTTTTGTGGTGCTGGGAATTGAACCCAGGGCCTCACACATTCTAGGCAAGTACTCTATTACCAAGATATATTTCCGATTTTTTTTTTTTTTTTTTTTTTTTTTGAGACAGGGTCTTGCTAAGGCTGGCCTCAAACTTGTAATCTTCCTGCCTCGGTCTCCTGAGTACCTGGCATTACAGGTACCCAGTCCAACACTTCTTTCAATTCCTCAAAGTATTGGAATGTGATGGTAACATAAAGTTAATCCTAACAGAAATAAAAGGAAAGACCTGATTCTGTTAAAAGCCAAATATGCCTTCCTGTGGGCTTAACCAGAATGTTTCTTTTTCAGTTTTTTTTTCAGAAGGGTTGTTAGAGGTGATGAGACTAAAGGCATAATCTCTTTGTTGGATTTCATGGAAACCAAAAATGTACATAACGACTGTCTCCAAGGAATTTCAAAATATTTTTCTCAAATCCTCTGCTTGAGGGAAATTTTCAAGAAAATGATCCACATTTAATCTATACAATAAACCCAGTCTAAGAAAGATTAAACTACTTGTAAAAATAAGACAGTAAGACAAAGATACGGTGGATCAGAAGAATCACTTAACCAATTTTATCTTTTTCTAGAATATGGGTTTCAAAGCATAGATAGGAATTCCGTGTGGTACAATTTGTTGTATACATGTTACTTTAAAAAGATATTTCCAGTGTCACAAAGAATTAGCTACAGTCATAAGTGCTTTGAGCAAACATAAACACAAGCAATATTATGTTCAATTGTAATTAGTAATTATACCTGAAGCATTAGACCCCTTCAGATTTTGCACTGCAAGATTATCGGAAGCTTCTCTAAAAACAAGCAAACAAAAACAATTAGGAAAACAGTCAATAAGACAGAAGCAACATAGAAAACTCACAGTGAGCTATACATATAGTGAGCCACTTTTTCTACCGACTATAAAAACACATGCCTATTGGTTATTAGTGGGAAGAAAAATAAAAACAACAAAAAATTGCACTTAGTTATGCTTTTGGTCAAAAGCAAGTTAAAAAAAAATTACGAAGGATGTCATTTCAAGTTAACAAATGCCTAAAGAAAACATTCTGATTTATTCAGCTGGGTTTGCAATCCTGGCTCCATACAAACAGCTCATTTCAATGAAACAACATGGGTGTTCTTTCCGCTCCCCTCATAATACAAGGAAACATTAGCAACAGCATGCTCTGTCTTCATGTGGCAGCAGCCTTGGTGACCACCCACAGGAGAACATTTGGTAAATAAGGATATTCTTTTAAAACCTGTAAATGAATGTTCTTTCAAATGCTGTGAGTTAATTTAAAGCTTTTGTGAGACACAATAGCACTTTATGTTGGGAAAACCAGGGAAAAAATTGTTTGCAGGGAAAAAAGATTTTGAAACTTTCTGTTAAAACTAAATCTCATCCAACTTTTTAAGTGTCTTAATAGTGTTCACCTGTCCTCACTGTTATGTAGTTGTTGTGTTTTTTTTTTTTTTGGTTTTGGGGACTGAATCCAGGGCCTTGAGCATGCTAAGCACATCTCTATCGACAAGTTACACCCCCATTAGTTAGCCACCTTTTACTTTTGCTTTTAAAACTCTGTCTGATTCGGATTATAATTCTAATATCTGGTGACTTTAAGAATATTACATTGTCTCAGAAAAGCCAGTGAATTTATCAAAGGTGGTTCGCATGGGAAGAGGTGGCGCTACAGGAGGAAGAACAAAGGAAGGAGTGTTTTTTTTTTCCTATAAGCCAGGATTTCTCTATCTTGGTACTATTGACATTTTGGGCCAGATAATTCTTTATTGGAGGGGGGAGGTCAGTCTTGTGTACTGTAGGACGTTTTAGCAGCATCCTTGGCTTCTAATAGATACCAGCTACACACTCCTATTGTGACAACCAAAAAGTCTCCAAACATCGCCAGATGTTCCCTGGGGACAAGACTGCTACTGACTAAGAATCACTAATATAAAGAAAAAGAGGGGGCTGGGGATGTGGCTCAAGCGGTAGCGCGCTCGCCTGGCATGCGTGCGGCCCGGGTTCGATCCTCAGCACCACATACCAACAAAGATGTTGTGTCCGCCGAGAACTAAGAAATAAATATTAAAAATTCTCTCTCTCTCTCTCTCTCTCTTTCTCTCTCCCCTCTCTCACTCTCTCTTTAAAAAAAAAAAAAAAAAAAGAAAAAAAATTGAGTATTTTCTGATTACAAGATTATGTGTGTTATAAATAAAGAAATTTAAGACTCGCTATAATCCCACTAACCCCAAAGAATTACAGTTAAATATTTAGTACATTTCCCCAGACACTGTTCTATATATGGATTGCATATTTTGGTTAAAACAAAAGTTGGATTATACTAGCCATCCTACTTGTGGACATCCTTCTAAGTCAATAAACTCAGCTTTATTAGAATCACCATTTTAAAAGGCGGTATAGTATTTTGTTGTGTTTTCAAAATTCAAACAATTTTCTACTAATGTATATTTTGATATTATTATTATTATTATTATTATTATTATTATTATTACTACTACTACTACTCTGGGGATCAAATCCAGGGCCTTGCCCATGCCAGGCAAATGCCACATTTCCAGCTTTCATATTTTGATATGAAAATTCTCAATGAGAAATTCTCAAAGTACAGTCCAGGGATCCTTGGAGGTCCCTGAGATGTTTTCAGGGGTCTGCAAGATCAAAATGATTTTCACAATAATCCCAAGATGTTAGCTGTGCTTTTGCTTCATCCTCCCATAATATGCAATGGAGCTTTCCAGACCACATGATGTGTGGATAATACAACAGACTGCAGAAGCAGACATGAGAATGGTCTCTTCCAGTAAAGCTTTAACGAGATAACAGGAAATGTACAACAAGGTCTTAAAGAAATTTGTCTAAAAAATGCCACTTTTTGTACTAAATGTGTTTTGTTTTAAAAACGTTGCTCTTATAGAGTGAGCTATTTTTCATTAAAAATATATTATTTAGGTTAGCATGTAATGGGGTTACTACTGTTATTTAAAGCAGAATAAATACATATTTTTAAATGTTTAAATTTTAATTTCTAACAAAATATTGATAGATAAAATCCACGTAAACAGAAGTTCTCTGTGGTTCTCAAATATTTTTTAAGGATATAAAGAAGGCTCTGAGATCAAGAAGTTTGAGAACTGCTATTATAAAAGATATCTTGATACATATCTTTTTTTTTTTTTTTGGGTGGTGTATGATTTGATGAGTTTACAACAAATGCAATCATCACAGTGCTCTATGAATAGTTCCATCATCCTAAATATTTCCTTATGTGGTTCCCCTCCTCTCTTGCTCCCTGGCAACCACTGACTTTTGTCCCTAGAATTCTACCTCTTCCAAAATGTCAACAGACATCTTTATTCATGCCCTGATGAAAAAAGTTTTACTATAAATTCCTGAATTGCTGAGTCAATTAAAAATTATTTTATAGTTTTAATGCTTTTAATCTTTGCCAAATTTGAATACAGATGGCTGAACCAATTTCTCTCTCATCATGAGGATATGACATTTTTTCCCAGAACATATTATATCTTTCAAATAACATGAATAAAATACTACTGAAATTCATGATTAATAGACTGAATAAGATAATAACAGACAGATTTTGGCTTCTTAGACCTTTTAAAATGAAAAGAAAACCAATTCTTGGAAATATCATTGCTATGGTTTGAATATAGATTCATGTGCTGGAAGCTTGGTCCCCATTGTGGCAACATTGAGAGGTGAAGGAAGCTTTAAGAAGTAAGGACTAGTGGAAAATAATTAGATCCTGGAGGCACAGTCTCCAAAGAGGCTAACGTTGGTCTTATAGAGTAAGCTGGTTCTCATAAGAGTGGGTTGTGGTAAAGTAATCCCACCCCATATGCTTGTCTTCTTTCACGCGTAGCCATTTCCTTTTTCCTCATCTCTCCTTTGTTGTGATGTAGCCAAGAGGGCCCTAACCAGAGGCTCTATGAATAGATTGCCCAATCTTGGATTTTTAGCTTCCCAAACCATGAGCTAAACAAACCTCTTTTCTTTATAAAGTACCCAGCCTCAGGTACTTTATAAAAACCAAACAGAACAAAACAGACTAAAATGGTTATGATAAACAAATGTTGAAAGCAAGATATGACCTTATCTAGGTTATAATTAAATTGCTGATTGAATTATTCGGAAGCAACAGAATGGTTCATTTAAAGAAATTTCCCTAAAGGTTCAAATTAACTTTTAAAATAAATTTACCTAGGTTCTATATAGGTAATTGTAGTTAGGCTTCTGGGCTTTTGTTTACTAAGTTACCTGATATTCTTTTCATCATTGACTTTAGTTCTCAGTTTCTGCACAACATGGTCCACAAGATCGAACTCCAGCACACGCTTCTCTGTTTGCCTTTCCTTTTCAAAAGACTTAACCTAAAAAGAATGAGACAGATCTATCATTTGGAGGTTTTCAAGCCAAAAGGGTGGCTCTGAGAGACTATTAAATGAACAGTTTAGGTCAGTGGTTCTTAACCAGCAGTGATTTTGTTCCCTGGGGGACATTTGGCAGTTTGGAGTCATTTTTGAATGTAACAATGGTGGGGCTGCTTCTGGCATCTTCAAATAGAACATTAGCCAGGAATGTTGTTAAACAACGCATAGGGCAGTCCTCCACAACAAATAATTATCTGTCCCAAATCATTAGAAATGTTGCTGCTGAGAACTCTGATCTAGTTTGAACTAGTTCATAATAGATGACAGAATTAAAAAAACAAACCAAATGCGTGTGTGTGTGTGTGTGTATATAAAAGGCCATGATGAACCAGCTCTCATTTAATTGAATTCATTTACATTTTCTTCCCTTTTAAACATCCTCAACAAGTCAACAAGTTTTCTCATATCTCAGAACTGCCTATAATTCCTCCCTCTCCTATACAAACCCAAATTCTACCATCCCATTTATGGTACCTGCTTTTTTTTTTTTTTAGAGAGAGGGAGAGAATTTTAATATTTATTTTTTAGTTTTCGGCGGACACAACACCTTTGTTTGTATGTGGTGCTGAGGATGAACCTGGGCCGCACGCATGCCGGGTGAGCGCGCTACTGCTTGAGCCACATCCCCAGCCCCATGGTACCTGCTGTTTAACCTTCACTCTTATGGCCAGCATCCAACCTTGGCCTAGGTTAGCCTGACACTCTTTTTTTTTTTTTTTTTTTTATTGATTTTTAAAAAAAATTTGACAGTGGAATGCATTACAATTCTTATTACACACATACAGCACAACTTTTCATATCTCTAGTTCTATATAAAGTATGTTGACACCAATTCGTGTCTTCGTACATGTACTTTGGATAATGATGTCCATCATATTCCACTATCCTTGCTAATCCCATGCCCCCTCCCTTTCCCTCCCATCCCTCCGCACCATCTAGAATTCATCTGTTCCTCCCATGACACTCTTCTTACTTCCTTCCCTTTCTTACAGTATTTCCTTAGTTACTCCATTCCATGCTACACATCCCTGCAGATTAATTTCTCTCAAATACAACTCTGATGTCCCCTTTTGTCCAAAAATTCACTGGCTCCCTCTTGGTTGCTAAATAAAATTCCATCTCTTTGGTTGGGCATTTGGGTTGTCCATGATCTAGCTATAACCATTATTCTGCTGAAGTACCATTTTGTACAATACTTCTACTTCACCCAAAATATATTACTCAGGTTAGATTAGAATTATTCTCTCCTACCTGTTCTGATCTTTGAGACAACCAACTGAGAAAAACTACCATGACTTTTGCTATTCCCTCTGCTTAAAAGGCTCTATATCTATATCCTAACCATTCCCGAGGGTCTGGCATAATACCACCACCACCCTGAAGACTTCCCAGCTGCCTCTAATGTGGTTTCCCAGGTCTCAGAGAACTTTATCCATACGACTTTGATGGCGTTCAGCATTTTCTAACTCATAATTATGCACAGATGTCTTATGTTCCCTACTGGATGATAAAATATACTTGACAGCAAGGCCTGAGGCTTAAATATTTCTGTATCCTCTCTGGTTCTAAATTTAATTCCATCCACATTGTGAATGTCTAAAACACATTTGCTGAATGGACATGTGAAGGGATGTCTTGCTTCTCAAATATGAAGATGCTACTGACCTACCATTAATAGACAGGAGCAAGATTCAGAAGAGCTTGACAGGCTGGGATGATGTATTGAAATAAGATCACATTTAACAAAGATAAATAAATTCCTGTGATTAAAACTTTTGTTATAAAAGGCCAGTCAGACATGGTGATAACTGTGGAAAGGCCAGTGGGTTTTATTGATGATAATTTTAGTATGAATCAAAAGAAGCACAAGATTGCTAAGCGTTAGTTTATTCATAAGCTATGTTAGGACAAGTATGGTATCTGGATTGTGGGAGGTCAGAGACCCTTCCCATTTAATAGGAACATGTTTAAAGCACTCTAGAATTCCAGTGTCGCATTTAAAGACAGATGCTGACAAAATAAAATGAGTCTAGAGGAGGTTAACTACGAGGGTCAAGGATTGGAAACTGTGCCATGAGGAATAGTTTAAGTAACTGGGATATCTAAATCGAAAAGAGGACACTATAAGTGACATGGCAGCTGTCCCCTAAAATTTATTTCAGAGAAAGAGGAAGAATTTGACTTGTTATTTTGACTATGCTAGAGGGCAGAAGCAGAACTAGTGAGTGTGAATATAAAAAAATGTGTGGGATCTAACTAAGTGAAATTTATAGCACTAAATGCTTACATTTAGAAAACAAAAGGAAAACCAGTTCAAAGCCAGCCTCAGCAAATTGGCAAAGCCCTAAGCAATTTAGCAAGACCCTGTTTCTCAATAAAATACAAAAAAGTGCTGGGGATGTGGCTCAGTGCTCCTGGGTTCAATCCCTAGTACCAAAAAAAAAAAAAAAAAAAAAAAAAAAAAAAAAAAAAAAAAAAAAAAAAGCAAAGAAAAGGGTCTAAAAGCAGTGACTTAAGCCAGTAGCTGGCACTGGCAAACTTTTTCTTTTCTCTTCAGATACTTTTTTTTATTTCTACAAACAAAGAATATAAAAAGGACTTCTAGGGGCTGGGATTGTGGCTCAGTGGTAAAGCACTTGCTTTGCATGTGTGAGGCCCTGGGTTCGATCCTCAGTACCACATAAAAATAAATAAATAAAACAAAGGTATTGTGTCCAACTACAACTAAAAAATAAATATATAAAAAAAGGACTTCTAGTTCATGGGTCATAAAAAATAGGATATGAAATTTGACATATTAATGAATAAACAAATGATTAAAAACAAAACAAAACAAAACAAAAGGATGTGAGCTGGATTTGGTCCAGGTTGTTGTTAGTTAAGCCCTGATCTAAAGTTCCATATGAAGAAACTAGAAAGAGAATAAATCCAAACTCATCAGCAGAAGAAAATTATTAATAAGAATGCTCTAGGGTTGGGGTTATGGCTCAAGTGGTAGAGTGCTTGGCTAGCATGCATGAGGCACTGGGTTCGATCCTCAGCACCACATGAAAAAAAAAAATAAAGATATTGTGTCCACCTAAAACTAAAAAATAAATATTAAAAAAAAAATAAGAGTGCTCTAGAGTGTCCTAAGCATGTTCCTACTAAACGGGAAAGGTCTGTGACCTCCTACAATCCAGTGGAGTGGAGATAGTAAAATAGAAAACAAATGAGAGAGTAGGCAAACAACACCAAAAGTTGGTTCTCTGAAAAGACAAAATTAATTAATTTACCTCTAGCTACATTTATCAGAAAGAAAAAAGTGAAGACACAAATTACAGATATCAGGAATGAAGGAAGGGACATCATCACAGATCCTAGAGATAGTAAAATAATAATAATGATAATAATAATAAAAAGAAACATCTGAAAGATGAAATGGAAAAATTCTGGGAAAGATACAAACTGCCAAAGCTCATTCTAAAAACAAAGAGGCACCTGAATAGTTCTACATTTAGGCCCTTGTGGCTTTATGGGTAAATTCTACCAAATATTTGAGGGTGCAATTCTAAGAATGATTGTACAGAAAACCTATAGAAACAAAAGAACAGAGCCCAATTCATTTTATGAGGCCAACTTTACACTACTCTCCAAACCAGACACCACCACAATAAGAAAAACAGGGAAAATAATGAAAAAAGTTGATGATTTTTTTTTGGTACCAGGAATTGAACTCGGGGGGCCCTCAACCACTGAGCCACATTCCCAGCCCTATGTCATATTTTATTCAGCAACAGGGTCTCACTGAGTTGCTTAGCACCTTGCTGTTGCTGAGGCTGGCTTTGAACTTGTGATCCTCCTTCCTCAGCCTCCAGAGCTGCTGGGATCACAGGCTGTGCCACTGTCTCAGGCAAAAGTTGATTTTTTTTCCCTTTACAAATAAGAAATAGGAGCTTGGTTGTAGCTCAGTAGAGCACTTGCTTAGCACGTGTGAGGCACTAGTTTCGATTCTCAGCAACAAATAAAATAAATAAGTTAATTAAATAAAGTTATAAAAAATATTTTTTTATTGTGTGGTGTTATATTTATGAATATATTTTTTAATATTTTATTTTATTTTTTTAGGTGGACACAATATGTTTATTTTATATTTATGCGGTGCTAAGAATTGAACCCAGTGCCTCCCGCATGCTAGGCAAGCATGCTACCACTTGAGCCACATCCCCAGCCCAATTTATGAATATTTTTAGTTATATAAAAAAGTTAAATTGGTTAGGAAGCAGCCAGAAGATATGCCAATCAGAAGGTATTGGCTCTATTTATTATTGTTATTATTATTATTATTATTATTTTAAAATGGAGAAAGAGAATAAGGGGAGAAGTAGAAATGTGCTCAGCATGATTCCCTCTTCCTTATTTTATACATTTTTTTTTCAAGAAGAAGCCCAGCAACTCAAAGGGAGAGCTGCACTAATGGATTTCCACCCCATATAAGGCAGGCTACAGTGGCAAGGCCAGTGCTCCACAAGGAAAATGTAGTTTGGGAAATTTTCCTGCAGTCTTTACCTTGACATGGCTTCCTTCTTTATCCGAGACAAGGGCCACATAGGTGATTTCATGGTGTCTGCAGTACTCTTGTAATTCCTCTTGGGACTGAAACAAATAAACACAGTGTACTGAATAAACACAGACCACCTGGAGCCACTTCAAGTAATTAAGGAGAATGAAAATAACGGTCTTCAATTGTATTCCCAAAGCAATTAATAAATATGCTGATTTCAGGGGATATAAATATTAAGCAAGAAAAGAAAAGGATAAAGAATTTCTTGCCTTCCCTATTTTCCTGATTATTCTAAGGGGTCCTGAACAATCAATGTGGCAAGGCATAGTAAGAGGTTTTCAATAGCTTCAAGTCTTTTTTTATTTTTGTGGAGCTGGGGATTGAACCTGGAGCCTTGCACATTACTAGGCAAGTGCTCTACCACTGAGCTACACCCTTAGCCCTTCAAGAACTTCAAGTCTTAATGGAAGGTGCCAAGAATTAAACAATGTGTGTACAAACAAGCACACATAGTGAAAAAGCTTTGAGGAGAGCAAAAGAACCAAAAGGAATGCTGAAAGGTGAAAAGCAAAACTAAGCACAAAGCAAGCTAGAGAAGCCTGTGGGGGATGCCACTGTGCAGGACTGAAGTCACTGGTCATGGGTTTATATTTCACTGTAAGATACATTTCTCTAACAATCTCAGGTGAAGAGGATGTTGCTGTCAAATGATTAAAAACTGATGGTCAGCACTCTTCTGATATAATTAAAATACAGAATACATAAAATGGACAGCAGCAGTTGTAGAAGCCTCTTGGTAGGTGATATGAATGGAGCAGGAGGGTGGCAGGTTGGTGTCCCTGTTCATCACCAAGCCCTGGGGCACCTTTAGCGTGGGTGACTATGCACTGAAGATCACCCTGGATGATCTCCTGAGAGCACACCCCTTTTGTGATCTGTTTGTGACAGCACGGATGCTATTTATCTAGATCCCCCCCAAGTGTGCCACTTTTATCACCTTTGCACCCAGGGCAGGTGTCAGATCTTATGCTGGCAGTGAGGCTGAGGATACAAAGTCATAGATACATTAAACCCAGAATGCCTTCAGAAGTATGGTACATTGGCCAGGCGTGGTGGCGCATGCCTTTAATCTCAGCTTCTCAGGAGGCTAAGACAAGAGGATCACAACTTGGAGGCTAGCCTGGGCAATTTAGAAAAACCCTGTCTCAAAATAAAAAATAAAAAGGGCTAGGGATGTAGCTCAAGGGTAAAGCATCCCTGGTTCAGTCCCTAGCAAGACTGAAAAAAAAAAAAAAAAAGAAGGGGGGAAAAAATGAAAAAGTAAAAGGTAGGCTAGCATATGGTCCTGCAAAGGTGTCTATATCCTAACTCCTAGAACCTGTGAGTGACTACCCTGGTTTATCTTGGTGGGCCCAGGGTAATCACAAAGGTCCTCATAAAAGGCAGGCAGGCATAGCAGAGTTAGAGAAGATGTAAGGTAGAAGCCTGGATTAAAGAGGGAAGAAGATGCTACACTGCTGAGTTTAAAGGTGAAGAAAAGGGTCATAAGGCAAGGACTGCAGGAGGCCTCTTCAGAGCTCGAACCTGGAGGATGAGATTCTTCCTGGAGCCTCCAGAAGGATTGAGTTCTGCCAACACCTGGATTTTTTTTTTTTTTTAGTGTTTTTTAGTTATAGATGGACACAATATCTTTATTTTTATGTGATGCTGATGATTGAACCTAGTGCCTCATGTGTGAGAGGCAATCACCACTGAGTACAACCCCAGCCCCAACACCTGGATTTAAAACCCAGTGAAAATGATTTGAGACTTCTGACTTCCAGAATCGTAGGATAGCAAACACATGTTGTTTTAAGCCATTAAGTTTGTTTGCAGCAATCACACTAATACATGAAGCAACTCCAACCACAGGGATAAGCAGAGTTGGACAGAGTCTAAGAAACAGAGGATGATCTGTCATCCAAGCTGTAACTCTGCACTTCACTCATAGGTGCTTTCTGTCCCATTACCTGTGACCAGTCGTACAGGATTTCTGCCGTGATTCCTGCTGACCAGAGTTTCTGAGTTAAGTTGATAGCCCTGGACATGGACATCTGGCCAACACTTACAACCAGGAGGTCACAGGAGCTTATTGTAACCTGGAGAAGAAATAGTGGTTACACTTAAAGAATTACACTGCAGATGTGGGACAAACAATATGAGAGAAGGTGGCACTCATGGGTAAGAAGGCATTCTTAGAATCTTGTACAACAACGAGGAAGGCTTTGCTTAAAAATGACATTGGGAAAAATAAGACACAGTAAAAAAACCTTTTATATTCCTTTTTTAAGATAGAAATTATTTCAGCTACTATGGGCAAGTAAAGGAACCATTCTTAACTTTGTAGGCAAAGAGGTTGCTACAACTAGAACATCTCCCATTTACATATTACATGACAGATGAGGAAAAATGAACATCTAAAGTCACCTTGCTGGAGCAGAAGACAAGGACTAAATTGCAAGGATTGCCTATCTATAGCCTTGTATCTATTATATGAAAGATCATTTCCGAAATCCTCAGCCTATAGCTGCTACACTGATGAAATACATATGTGATCTCTGTTCCTGGCATACACTTCCTAAAATCCCTATAATCTTCAAAGTACTTTTTCTATGCCAATGAGGTGAACTGACATGGGGACTGGTCACTGAAAAGACCAACACAGGATAAAAGGGCTGGGACTTTCAATCATATCCTACAACTTCTGGGGAGGGAGGGGAAAGGAGCTGAAGGTTGACTACTAATGGCCAAGGATGTAATCAATCAAGCCTATGTATTGAAGCTCCACCAAAAACTCAAATGACAGGGTTCAGAGAACTTCTGAAAAGCTAAATCTGTGGCATTTTCTGGAGGGTTGCATGACCTGAGGAAATGACACTATCTGCAGTTAGGAGGAAGAGTAGACGGAAAGAACTGACTTGGAGGTCACCCAGAGGGAGTCTGCTGTTCAACACTGCTTCCTTGATGTGTGACAATACAACAGGAGAAAATAAGTTTGTTTTTTCCCTTCTCAATTACAAATAATGCTTTTAGGAATGAAAGATATTACAATGTATGATAGAAAGCCAAGCTGGGACTTACAGGTTCTTCCATGTTGAGGACAGCAGCAAATATCTTGTCTATTGCAATACTGACACCAACCGCAGTGGGAACTGGCCCCAGAGCCTGTGGACCTCTAAACTGGGGAATCTATGGAGAGACAAACAATTCTGGTTATGAAATACAGAATAAACTGCGACTATCAGGAAAGCAATGATTAATGAGCAAGCTCTCTGTCAGCAACTTATCAAAAGATTCAATGAAGAGTGTGAGTGAGTGTGTATGTGTGTGAGTGTGTGTGTGTGTTTGTGTGTGTTTTAAGATAGAGAAGCAAGTTTAGGAAAATAACAAATATTAAATCTAGAGCTGCATAGTTCAATATGGCAAATCTGAACTGACAGGTGCTGTACATGAAAAATGCACACCAGCTGCAAAGACTTGGAGTAAATAAAGAACGTAAAATAGCTTGTTGATAATTTTTGGAAGTTTGAGTAAATGTTGAAATGAAATTTTGGATATAACTAGGTTAAATAAAACATATCACTAAAATTTCACTTTTTATTTACTTATTATTACTAGATAATCTAAAATTATATATGTAAGTTCCAAACCAAGACAGAGGAGGTATACTTTTCCCTACTCTTCCTAAGTATAGCTAAAAATCCTGGGTGTTACATATAAAACAAGGAGACTCTACAAGTGGAGAGAGGCAGACTGTCTAGGGACTGCAGAATGCGAGGATGACAATGGTGAATTCTCAGGTTTGCTCTTTGCTTCATACATCATGGATTAAGTACTGGAAAAACTGGCAACCCAGAAATGCCAAGAGGAACAAGAAAGGGGAAACCCAGTAAGGCAGATAACTTTAGACAATAATTTCCCTGCTCCAGCTAAACATCATAAAAAAAAAAAAAAGCCCAGGCCCACTCCCACCAGTGAAGGCAGGGTGCAGAGTATAGTCACCCTTACCCTGGCAAGGTGGCTTCAGGGGAGAGCAAGCAGAGAGCTAGGATTTTCACATCTGCCTAGCAGTAATACCCACCACCTCCCCACAACAATGCCAGTGGAAGCCAAGATCCCCAAGATACTGGATTTTACCCTCACCCGGGCAGTAAGAAAGTATCCCTCCCTACTGGGGTGGGGCCAGAGGAAGCTGAGTGGGAAGATGTGATTATCACTGGCCTCCTGCCAGTTCTCTCCCCCTACCATGGATAGGAGGAGGCTTGTGGGAAGCAGTAACATGGTGCCCTTCCACCTGGAGGTGTAGATGGAGGCTGAGTGAGGAATCTGGCACTCTGTGTCCATACCACATAGCATCAGAGATGGCCTGCTAAAGCATAAGATCCAGATAAGTTCCAGTCTCATAACATGAGACTGCAGATGTCCAGGACACATACATCCTACCAAGAACTGAGATATATAAAAGTAACAGAGAAATATTCAACACATACTAAAACCAAGATCACATACCTGTTGGAATTACATGGCAAAAATTTTAAAGCAACCAGCATAAAAATGCTGTACATGTATCATGAACAGGCTTGAAAACAAAAATCTGAATGCATCTCAGCAAATGAGAAGATAAAACAAAACAAAAACCTCACTGAATGGGCCAAATAACAGACAAGAGGAAAGAAATGGTGACGTTAAGTTAAAACAACTGAAGTCACTCAATCTGTAAAAGAGAGAACAGAGGCTATGAAGTAAAATGTGCCAGAAGCCCAAGGTTAGAGACGATAAAGAGACAGAGTGGCTCTCTCTTTCTCTCTCTCCAAAGAATGCCTGAAAAATTCCCAGGGTTGGCAAAAGACAAACTTGAGGATTTAAGAAAGAAGCTAAGAACAGAGCAGTATAAATCTGAAGAAATTCATGCCAAGACATATTATAGTTTAATTTCAAACTCAAGACAAAAACAATCAAAGTATCAAGAGAGAAACATTTTTCCTAGAGGGTAAAAGTAATTCAAATTACAGAGGATTTCTCATCAGAAACCATAAACTTAAGGGAAATTTAAGAGAATTTTTTTCTCCTCTTGAATTTTAAAAATTGTGTTTGACAAAGCAAAAAGTTTAACATTGTTTGATGTGGATCTCAATGGCATAGAGCAAACACTGAGGGCAATTAGATCATAAATGAGGCACAGGTAAAGGGATGCAAAGGGAGGGAGGTTTTTGCCCTTGAGCTATACTGATAATGCCAGGAGATAGGTGATAGAACAGTTCTCTTGATTGTGGCAGTCCTTACAGGAATCTATACTTTTGATAAAGTGGCACAGACTTTACAGATACCTTGTACCAATGTCAATTTTCTGCTTCTGATATTTTATAGAAGTTAACAAAGGATTGTAATCGCTAGAGGAAACTGGGTAAAGGTTCTTCAGATCTCTCTATACTACCTCTGCAATGTCCTGTGAGTTTCTAATTATTTTTTTAAAGTTTAAAAAATTACAAATGTGGTTCACATTATATTTGTATTTCTAGATGAATGATACAGAGATATTCAATTGTATTACTGGTTTAACTTTTTATGTAGGCTTATAAATATTCAAAATAATAAGCTCAGGAAGAAATAAAATTAAGCCAGAACTAATAAACACAGGGTGAGGCCTCACCAGCAGATCATATCTGCCACCAGCTGCAAGGATTTCAGGTACGGCTCTCTGCCTCCGTCTGATAAATGCCACAAACTGGAAGATGATTCCATTGTGCTGTTGTACCTTATAAACCAAGCCCAAGTTGATCAAGACCTAGAGTAAAATGCCATACAAATGTGTCAAGGACTGGAGATTTAGAATACAGAATACAACACTGAAAATGCTGTTTTCCATCAACAGCATCAGAATAATCCATTTAGCATAAAGAAAATACTGAGCAATTTCTGGCATGAAGTCTGTTTAACTGTAGCCTGCCATGCAAGAGAAAATATATTCTCTTGAAGAATAAACATCGCTGGCTGGGCTGTGGCTCAGTGGTAGAGTGCTTGCCTAGCATGAATGAGGCACTGAGTTCGATCCTCAGCTCCACATAAAAAATGAAAGAATAAAATAAAGGTATTGTGTCCATCTACAACAAAACAAAAAACCAAAAAAGAACAAACACCTCTCTGAGGCTAACACAGTAAGAATTTCTATAGGAGGGCTTAAGGATGCAGCTCAGTGTTAGATGACATGATGACATGAGGCTCTAGGTTTGATCCCCAGCACTGAAAAAAAAAAAAAAAAAAGAAGAAAAAAGAAGAAACTGCTGCATGGTAGGAATTGAGATGCTTGCAAAGAAATCCTAATTTAAGCCAAAATTATTTGTAGGTATCAAATGCTCCAAAACATAGAAAGTAGAGCTTTTCTGTTAAAATAAAACACTAGCATTAAGGAAATAAAAAACATTTCCCCCTTGAGCTATTATTAATGCTACAAATTTGTCCTGCTACTATCAAACAGTTGCCAAACCTGTAACTTTATGCCAAGTTTCTTCAACAGTCCAACAACCTCCTCTAGGTCTTTTAAGCCATACTTCACCAACTGGGCAACACCTGTTTTCTGTTTTATTAGTGAATTTATTGTTGGTGTTAAGTCTTGTAGTTCCCCCTTCTGCTCGATAAACTTGTAGAGTCGGCAGAGCTGGAAAGCAATAGGCAGAGTTAGCAGTCAATCCATGGAAGGGAAAGACTCTGTTCATGTGCTCAGGGAGTTCGTACACTTCTAGGAAGGGGGATTTTGTGGTCGATGGTAATTTAAGCCTTTGCTGTAATCCAAAGGGTCATCCTTGTGTGATAGTAGGAGCAAATGTGACTCCATTTTGTTTTTGACTTCATCCTGTAAAACAACCATGCCAAGAAGAAGGGTCATGACTGGGGCAAGATGTTCTTTTCCTTTTGCTATAGAAACCTTTAAGAATGCAGAACTACCTATTGGGGCATTGTTTCTGTAACTAGGGTAACGGGGCTCTGTTTCTGTAACTGGGGTGATTGGGCTGTGATTGGTTAGGCTTCCCACCACTTGACTGCACTCTGTTTCTGTATCCTGGCTTGCTTGCATTGGCTAGACCCCCGAACATCCCTTTTGCGGTTTTTAGGCTTATAAGGAACGACCTTGCAATTGTTCGGGGCTGATCAGGGGAACAGCTTTATGTTCTGGTCAGTTGCCACTAGTGTGCTTCAATAAAGGCTTGATTTGATTATACATGAGTGGTCTGGAAGTCAGTTTATGAAACCCTGGGACGAAGCTTTAACTATAACACTTGCCCCCAAACTATAAAGCACTTCATAGAAGTGCTTCAGACACATACATCTCACTTTACTAACATGCCCTTACAGTTGATAATGACCCCAGCAAAGCAGAGCCTGGCACTAGCAGAGCCTCTATTGTACATCTTCAGCCAACATTGCTGCTCTTTACCTTTCTCATTCCCATGAATTCCCATTAGCACAGGCACACAAATGGAGAGACAAGAAGGCAGAGTCTGATTTGTTCTAATACTCAGAATGAGTCAGAAAGCTGCCCGTCTTCCTTTTGCTTGAATAATTCCTATTTGGTGCCTTGGGGTGTCTTTTCCTGCAGGCAGCCTCTGGATCCTTCATTCCCTTGTGTCAGACCAGGATTCTTCTAGATGCATACTTTGACCAACTGGTTGCTTTCATTCTGTTTGTCTCACAGGAGGGCAGTGCTAGAAATGATCTAGCCTTGGGCCAACCACTGTCTCTGGCACACAGTAGAAGGAAGAGGAAGGAGCTATGGACATACAGCCAGAGAGAAAAATCCCAGGAGCTAAACTGGAAATTACTAAGAAACAAAATTATAGCTATTTTTCAGACTGTAGGTAGAATCCAATTCATCTATAAATTGGCACATGAAAGCTAGAAGTTGAATGAAGAATTGGCTTAACATAATCAAATTAATCATAAATTACTTAAATATTTTAAAAATAAGTTAAAATCTTTTATATTTTTATACTGTTTGCTATATTAATGTTTTAAATACAAAATCATAAGTCTTTGATTTATATATATTTTTTTCCTATGGCTGGGGAAATAGCTCAGAGGAAGAACCTTGAGGCCTTAGATTTGATTCCTTTTTTTTTTTATTTTATTTTTTTAAAGAGAGAGAGAGAGAGAGAGAGAGAGAGAGAGAGAGAGAGAGAGAGAATTTTTAATATTTATTTTTTAGTTTTCGGCAGACACAACATCTTTGTTTGTATGTGGTGCTGAGGGTCGAACCCGGGCTGCATGCATGCCAGGCAAGCGCGCTACCGCTTGAGCCACATCCCCAGCCCTAGATTTGATTCCAAATACTGCTGGAGGCATTAAAAAAGACAGAAAAAAATTTTTCTTCTTAATTAAAAAAAAGTGTCTCTTCAATACATTTTAATGTTAAATTACCCCATTAATGAACTACTAAAGTCAATACCTCCAGATTTTGGTCTTCATCCAATCACAACTAACTCCATGTGACGCTGGACAAATCACATCTTTTTGGGGTTCAGGTATCTTATATGTAAAATAAGACTGGGCCAGATACTCAAAATTCTTTTGCAATATTTCTGTTTCCTTTTCTTTCTTTCTCTCTCTCTCTTTTTTTTTTTTTTTGTACTGGGGCATGAACCACTGAGTCACATCCCTGGCCCTTTTAACTGAAATAGGGTCTTGCTAAGTTCCTTAGGGCCTCACTAAAGTTGCTGAGGCTGGCTTTGAACTTGTACAAGATCTTCCTGCCTCAGCCTTCCAAGCCGCTAGAACTATAGGCATGTGCCAACATACCTGGCTTTACTTCCCTTTCTAACATCCTCAGTGTTCCATTTTAAAATAAATAAATTAAGTACCCAATGCCTTTATTGATAACATTTTTCTATTTTAAAACTACTTAAATATACAACTTCTAATGCTTAGTATCATCAAATGATCATGGGTACGGATTTAGCAAAAAGAAAAGAAGCCAACATTTAGCAATTAATGCAGCTATCATATGCAAGTGTGTGATATTTGTGATCCTTTTTGTGTATGGAATCAGTTAAGTGGATGGTCTCTTGATAAGATTCTTGGTACCATTTATTTATACCTGGGACTATTTCTACAAATAGAAGTGTGCTTTGTACATGTGCAGGGTACGTGTAGATACTGTTCTTCATACCTGAACAGTAAGCTGCTGGGTCAATTTGCATATCACTTTTATCTCTTCTAACATTAAATATTTAATGTTTAAGCCAGCTCAGTTTTCAGAACTCCTAATGCTATGCATCTCATTTACCTTCTCTACCTGAAAGTGGGTTTATGTGTCCCCAGTGAAAGTCATTTTAAAGAGCTGAGAGCAGATAAATGCTACACACAACCCTTTGTGACATTTTAGAGGCCAGTATGAATTAAGAAGTTGTATTGAGGGGCTGGGGTTGTGGCTCAGCGGTACAGCGCTCGCCTAGCATGTGCAAGGCCCTGGGTCGATCCTTAGCACCACATAAAAATAAATAAATAAAATAAAGCTATTGAGTCCATGTACAACTAAAAAATAAATATTAAAAAAAAAAAGAAGTTGTATTGAGGCTAGGGGCCTCTCCACTTACTCCTCTTGTGCTCCAGCACTCTGTCTACCACACAGTAGGTATCTAAAAAACTGCGGGGCTTTGCTGGGTGTATATACAATCATATTTTAGTCTATCCTACATGTGACAGATTAAACCACAGGATCATGTAATCAAGTGTCAACTCAAAGGCTAGAAGGCTTCTGGGAAGGTTAAAACTCTTCTTATGTAAACATTCAGGAAATGTACAAAAGTCTGCTCTCTTCTGCCATGTAGCCACTTGTTTACTGTGCCAAAGATCTGGGGTTAATCTGATGCCTGTAGAGAGAACATGACCAATCTATTTACCCCACAATATTTTTTTATTGCTGATGGAATTGAATATAAGATTTTAGGAGTAGGAAATTTTGAAAGCAAAAGCTGTAATTCAACTCTCAGGAGTTAGAAGACTGGGGTGGGGTGGAGGGCACCAGTATTTGCAGGGCTCTGTGCCTCCTCTGATCCCATATGGTCCATTTCAGAAAAGGACAACTGGCACTACCTCTGCTCAGCAGGAGACCCTGGTAAGCACAGGCTGTGTGAGGGGTGAAAAGAAAGGATTTAGTGATCCAGAAGGAGCAGGATGATTACAGCACATCAAAAAGAAGTGTAGAGAGACATTTTTGATCACAGTGTTAGTTTCTCTCTTCTAATCCCAGAGGTTGCTATGGTACCTAATACTCAAGGGAAAACTGTGTCTTTGAGGCAGCAGGAAGTACAGCTACCTCACTGCTACAAGAATTTGATGACATTTTCTTGCATCATAAAATTACAGAGAGAGCTGTAATAACACCATAAGAAAGTACTTACGCTATTAGATGACAAAGACAGATTACAAAATTTAGCTTCCACTTCTCTTCTTGTTAGCTTCTCTGTCTAAAGCAGAAGAGAAAGAGAATAATGAGAGTCACCTCACTGAACAAGACAGAATTTCCAGGCGAATTCTGACACTCATATCCTTTATTTTGGACAAACTATTCCTAAAAGTAAAGGATGCATTTAATTCTGTGAATAAAGAACTCTTCCCCCCAGTTTACATAAAACATAACCCACATTATTTAAAAATTATTTTTAGAAGGAAAGTTGTACTTATGGAATGGGGTGGAGACCCAGCTCTTGAGAGGCTTTACCAGGGCATTTCTGTTTAGGTGGGGAGGGAGTCATTTTGATCTGTGTTCCCTTAATAAAAGCTCAGGTCTGAGTACTTCATCCCATAACAACTACAGCCCTTCTGCACAATCCCCAAGGCTTCTGCCAGTTTCCAACTGACATAATATTGTATCTGTCACTGCCAAACAGTTGCAGCACTTTGAGGAGAAGAGAGACCCACTAAGAAGCAAATAAAAGCCGAGTTGTGTGGTGGGTACATGCCTATAATCCCAGTGACTGGGTAGGTTGAGGCAGGAGCAGGAGGATCTCAAGTTCGAGGCCAGCCTCAGCAATTTGGTAACTTAGTGATCTTAGTGAAAACTTAATAACTTAGTGAGAACCTGTACAACCCTCCTCCAAAAAAAAGGTTGGGAATCTTGCTCAGTGGTAAAGGGCCCCTGGGTTCAATCCCCAGTACCAAAAGTTAAGTGTGGACCCTTGATGTGTACCAGACAGACAAATGAAATGCTAGTCAAGTCTTTTGGTATATAAAAAACAATAAGCCATTATGGACTTCTATTATTCATTCTGCTTTAATCATAGATTGTTACTATTAGTTACTGAATCTCCTGGATGTCTCTTATTTATTATGAAAAAACTAAGCATGAAAAGAAATTAGGAAATATAAACATTCACCTCCCTCCCAACACCAGAATATAACACTAACTTATTTTTAAAATATTTTTCTTCCAGGCTCTGCATGCACATCCATAGTATAAAGTAAGGAATACTATGGTATGGCTAAATCAAGGAAGAGTAACTAGAGATGCCATAGCCCTCATTCTACAGGAAAAGAGCAGGTAATGAGGCCCTACCAGATATCTAGGCCCCTAATTCAAATCAGTATGATCTATAAATGACTTAATTGATAAACATAGGCAGGCTAAAAGAACAAAGGGAAGGGCGTAGATCTTTTATTCCCAAACAAGCACTCCCTCTCTTGCCTCCATAAAGTAGCACTGTCATGAAAATGAAGTGGGTTAATCCACATAAAGAACTTAAAACAATTTGAACCCAGACAGGTGCTCAGTAAAGGTTAACTATTTTAAAAATGATTACAAGCAAGTACCAAAACCAATTAGTTGGTGATTTCTTACCTCATGAAGTGAGTTATTGAAGAACATTTTTTTTTCTTTTTTTTTTTTTGGTGCTGGGGATTGAACCTAGGGACGCTTAAACTCTGAGCCATATCCACAGCCCTTCTTTGTATTTTATTTAGAGACAGGGTCTCATTGAGTTGCTAGGGTCTCTTGCTGAGGCTGGCCTTGAACTCATAATCCTCCTGCCTCAGCCTCCTGAGATGCTGAGATTACAGGCATGTGCCACCATGCCTAGCTTAAAGAACTTTTAGTCTCTTAAAAATTTCACCCTTTGGGCTGGGGCTGTAGCTCAACAGCAAAGTGCTCACCTGGAATGTGTGAGGCCCTGGGTTCGATCCTCAGCACCACATAAAATATCCTGGAGGTTACTAGTAGTACAGGGCTTAGTATAGAATAAAACCTCAACCAATCCTTGCTAATTGTTGATATAATTAAAGCCCATCAGTTCTTTCATCTTAGAGCAATGAAGAAAGGAGATAAAACTCACAATTTAGTTTTATGGTTGCAATAATAAGAAAATAATCATAGACTATTATTATTATCTTTCAACATCAAAGTAATTACATGCTTACCACAGCATCATATAGAATAACATAGACTTGACTGAGTTTATCTTCTGGGATCCCACAGTGTAAGAGTATTGCTTTCAATAACATTGTATGGTTCAAGTAAATACTGTAATTTCTTTCCTGGGATATGAAGAAAAATTATTATTATTTTTCATTATACAAGAATATAGGTATATGGCCAAATCTAGAATCTTACTGTGAATTTATTACCCTAAAACCACAGAAGTATTGAATTTCAGCATCTTTCCTTCTAGTTTATTCTTTCACATACATTCTTTTTACATTGCTATAGTTGAAGAATATGATAAAGTTTAACACTTTTACTACGTGCATCATAATACTCTTGCTGTTCTTTAGCCATGTTAAAAAGCCTGAATCCACACAAATTTCAAACAAGGAAAGATCTGGTTCAGTAGTAGCTGACTTATAAGCACAGGCTGATGGAATAGTTATTGTTACTTTTGTCTACATCAGTCACTTAATGAGTGTTCAGAGTGCTGAGCTGGGTGCTGAGTTGGGGCAATGAGGTATAGGGAAAAGTGGAACCATGGGCTCTACACTGAAACAGTACACAATACATTTGAAGAAAACACCACAAATCAAGGGAGTATGTGGATGCCTCATGTCAAGAGTCATGAAAATTAAGAAAAGGTGGCAGTCAGGCTTCATAGGGAGAAAAGGGCCCAAACCATGGCTGGGTAAAGAAAAGCCTGTTTGGACAAGGGGACACCTGTGAATGGTAGTGGCAGTAATGCAAGGCATGTGTGGGGGACAGGGAAGGATGCCAGAGGAGAGCTGGCAGCTTTACCCAAGACAAGATAGTGTGTGAACATGGTGAAAAGGCATGGGGAGTTAAGCGAGCAGATGTAGGAGGAGCCACTGAGGGTTCTGATTTCTTGCATTTTGCAATAATGTGCAGAGAAACAACACTGTCTTCCTAAATAAAACCAGTTTCTGTCATGGTGGAAGTGAGAGCCCAAGATGAACCTCAAAAGCAACATGATCAAACCTTTGAAGCTACTTTGGGAAAGATGTCATTCATTGCCTGCAGAAACCGAGAAACAGGTCTGTAGTTGTTGTAGACACTTAGTGAATGAAACTAGCAGGGCAATCTCAAAATGTTAAAATTTGGAAGGAACCTGAAGTGCTGGAAACTCTTGAATAATCTCGTAGATAGTATAGATGGTTTCAGCAGTGGGCAGAGAGCTGTTGGTAGTAGAAGTGACGATGTCAAGTGCACATTCTAGAAGTTCTTTGG
Source organism: Spermophilus citellus (assembly GCF_964194105.1). Classification (NCBI taxonomy): domain Eukaryota; kingdom Metazoa; phylum Chordata; class Mammalia; order Rodentia; family Sciuridae; genus Spermophilus; species Spermophilus citellus. Next base: position 138,800,211 of record NC_138185.1, read on the forward strand.
GATGAAATCGATCTAACTTGCGGGGTCTAAATACACGTTCTATGCAGTATCTGAAGAGAAACCCAGATTTCCAAGGTCATTACTTATTAGAAATAAATATGTATGAACAAGATAAAAGAAACGAAGATAAAAAAAAAATCTATCAAGAGGGCTTAAAGACAGAATAGTCTTGCTTTGTGATCTGGGTTCTAATTCCCAGTTTTGCAATATTAAACTATGGAGCTTAGTTTTTTTGTGTTGTTTTTTAATGTCTGAAGTAGAGATGAAATTACACACAAAACCAATTTTACCTGAAGTGATTGCTTTCTACACAGACACCCACACCTTAAGACTGACTCTAATTGCTCACTTGTAGCTAGAATAAAGCACATGAAGAGCTTTCATTTGAAGAAAGAAGCTGGAAGGTAGGGCGCCTCATTGACAACAATACTGGCTCCAATTTATGAAGATCTTGGTGTTTGACCCCTGTGGTATCTGAATATACAGAGAACCTGTCCTCAATGCTAAGTGCCAGGAGCTGCTCAGTGCTCAGCATTCCTGCTGGGTCGACTCCACTTTTTTACAAGTAGCTTTTGTTCAGTTACCTGTGTAGGCAGTTTTCACACAGAGACCACTGGCTATTTGTCCCTCCAATTAAATTTTAAAAGGGGCCATCTGTGATCAAGAATAGCCAGATTTTTTTCCCCCCAAGCAACCATTTGTGAAAATAATGAGCTGTGTACGTTGCCTGGGGACATGAAGAAGGCACAGAATAGATGTCAGGTCACTTAAATGCTACATTCCTTCTATAGAGGGGGCTGAACTCCCAGTCCCCTGAGAGAAATGGGCACTGGGGCTGGGCTTTCTGACTCTATTACAAGCTCAATACTTTCAGCTCACAATTCTTTACTGTAAAGGAGTCATGGAACATAAAATATTCTTCCCTGGTTTCCTTCCCACAGCTACCAAATGGAAAAAAAGCCTCTATTGTTTCTTACCGTTTTAAATTCAATATATTATTTCTTGCCACATATCTTGCAAAAGGGACCTGAGAAGTAAACAAGATTTTTAAAGGTCAATGTCAAGATGTGCTAACAATTATATTCTTCCAGTTTTAAAAATATCAACTTTATTGACATATAACCCACATACAATAGAGTTTATCCTTTTAAAGTGTACAATTCAGAGGCTTTATTATAGGCAAGCAATACACAATGATGTTTAGGTTAATGATGGAAAGTATATACAACAGTGGCCCTATAAGATTTTATCACAAAAGGATGTTGTAGCCACCTTAGTTTATGTAAAAAGTACACTCTAAGATGTTTGCACAGTAACAAAATCGCCTAATGATTCATTTCTCAAAATTTATCCCCCTCATTAAGTGACACATGAAGGTAGTGAGACTTGTGCACCTCTCACACTCCTGAAATGTTCCCTAATACTTCAGTTAGCAGTAGACTCCACTGCTAGACACCAATCTCTGTCACTGAGGCATTTCCTAGGTTATTTAAACTTGAGGAAAATTTACTTTTAGTTGAATATATTTTGCCACACACACACACACACACACACACACACACACACATGCATTTATTTTTTTAAATTGTGCACTTTACCACTGAGCTACATCCCCAGTCCTTTGCTTAGGCTGGCATCAAACTTTCGATCCTCCTGCCTCAGCCTGCTGAGTTGCTGGTATTACAGGGGTGCACCACCCTACCTGGCTTTGCCAAATTTTTATTATGCCAAATTAAAATCTGTGCAAGTTTTTGGTTATCTATGAATTTAAAAAAATGTCATTCATAACAATGTAATAAAAATAGGTATTATCTCTTATGGTGAATTTCCTATCAATTTTTTGGGAATTTTTTTTTTTTAAGTGCTGGGATTGAACCAAGGTCCTTGCACATGCCAGGCAAGTGATATACACTGAGCTACATCCCCAGTCCAAGATATTCTTTTTTTTTTTTTTTTTTTTAGAGAGAGAGAGAGAGAGAGAGAGAGAGAGAGAATTTTTAATATTTATTTATTTTTTAGTTCTCGGCGGACACAACATCTTTGTTGGTATATGGTGCTGAGGATCGAACCCGGGCCGCACGCATGCGAGGCAAGCGCGCTACCGCTTGAGCCACATCCCCAGCCCCCAAGATATTCTTAATAACCACCCACAAAATTACAAAACCACTGTCTGATTGCCCCAAGAATTCTAACACATTATCAATAGTTGGAAAATTATTCTCAAAAGATAATAACTTTCCCCCACTCAGTACTGGGGATTGAAACCAGGGGCTCTCTACCTGAATTACATCTCTGGCCCTTGTTATTTTTTATTTTGAGACATGATCTTGCTAAGCTCCTGAGGCTGGCCTTGAACTTGTGATCCTCCTGCCTAAGCCTCCCAAGTTGCTGGGATTATAGGTGTGCACCACCATTGCAAAAGCAATCACTTTCTATTTTTTGTAGTTGAATATCAACTTGCAGGGAGCATATGCTTAAAAATCTCACTTAAGAATCAGTACTTAGAGAATAAGAAGCCAGTTTTAAGTATAACTATGTAACTGTACTTCTACTCTTTCTTTTTTTTTTTTTTGATTTTTTTATTGATTATTTAAAGCATTACATAGCTCATGATATATCATCTTTCATACATTTGACTCAAATTGTGTTTTGAACTCCCATTTTCACCCCAAATACAGATTGCAGAATCACATCTGTTACATATTCACATTTTTACATAATGCCATATTAGTGACTGTTGTATCCTGCTACCTTTCCTATCCCCTACTATCCCCCCTCCCCTCCCCTCCCCTCCCATCTTCCCTCTCTACCTCCCCTGCTGTTGTTCAATTCTCTCCCTTTTTTCCCCTCCCCCTTGCCCCTCATAACCTCTTATAATTTTATGTATCATTGAAGGTCTCCTACTATTTCCATGTGCTTTCCCTTCTCTCTCCGTTTCTCTCCCCCCATTCGTCTTTGCTTACTGTAGTCTTTTCCTCATGCTCTTCCTTCCTGTTCTGTTCTTAGTTGTTCTCTTTATATCAAAGCAGACATTTGGCATTTGTTTTTTAGGGCTTGGCTAGCTTCGCTTAGCATAATGTGCTCTAATGCCATCCATTTCCCTGCAAATTCTATGATTTTTGTCATTTCTTAGTGCTGCATAATACTCCATTGTGTATAGATGCCACATTTTTTTTATCCATTCATCTATTGAGGGGCATCTAGATTGGTTCCACAGTCTAGCTATTGTGAATTGTGCCGCTATAATCATTGATGCAGCCGTATCCCTATAGAGCGCTTTTTTAAGGTCCTCAGGGAATAGTCCGAGAAGTGCGATAGCTGGGTCAAATGGTGGATCCATTCCCTGCTTTCCCAGGAATCTCCATACTGCTTTCCAAATTGGCCTCACCATTTTGCAGCCCCACCAGCAGTGTACAAGTGTACCCTTTTCCCCACATCCCCGCCAACACTTATTGTTGTTTGACTTCATAATGGCTGCCAATCTTACTGGAGTGAGATGGTATCTTAGGGTGGTTTTGATTTGCATTTCTCTGATTGCTAGTCTACTCTTTCTTTAACAGGGCCCAAATATCAGTTATGTGATTTGTCTCTACCCCAAAACAATCCCCAACTACTTTCCTTACACACATAACGCACACACAGGATATAATCAGGTAGTTCTCAGAAAAATTCACAAGGCTAATAAACTTTAAAAAAGATGTTCAGTCTCACTAGAAATGAGAAGCTATCTCAACTTCACTCATCAGACTGGCAAAAGATGTTTAAATTAATATCATCCATATATGACCATGGTATAGGAAAATAGGCACTTTCACACACAGCTGATGAATGCTAGTTGCTAAAGCTTCAGAAATGTAATCTGAAACTTTACAATAAAATTTACAACAATATTATGCATATATTAGACTTGAACTAGCAATCCCACTTTGAAGAATTTATTAAAAAATAAAAACGTATTAGTGTATGAATGTTAAAGGATGTTCATTGCCATATTATTGTGGTGGCTCAAAACTGAAACCTGTCTGCATGTTCATCAACAGTAAAATAGCTGAATGATTTGCTATCAATATTACAGAATATTAAGGAGCTATTAAAAAGAAAGTTTAGATTTATATTTTATATAGATCAAGTATATATATGTATATAAGATGAAAATGTGATACATTTGCATCTATATTTGATATAATATAGATTTTTTTTAAAGAGAGAGTGAAAGAGGAGAGAGAGAGAGAGAGAGAGAGAGAGAGAGAGAGAGAATTTTTAAAAAATATTTATTATTTTTTAGTTCTCGGCGGACACAACATCTTTGTTGGTATGTGGTGCTGAGGATCGAACCTGGGCCGCACGCATGCCAGGCAAGCGCACTACCGCTTGAGCCACATCCCCAGCCCCTGATATAATATAGATATTGAGATACATTTATATCTCTATTTGATCTATAGGAATCATTAGATTAAAAGAAATGTAAGTTTCAATAGAATTTGAATATTCCATTTTGCTATAGAGAAAACAACATAAAAAAACCCCAAACCTATGTGTATCTAAGTATAAGTTTAGAAAAGGAAAATAGAAGCTAAGAACATGGAAGGATAGGCTGAGGATATAGCTCAGTGGCAGAATGCTTGCCTAGGGACTCACTCATGCTAAGCACCCACTCCACCACTCACGTCTCTATTTATAAGTGCCTTGTTTAAATTAGGGCTTAAACCCTTGCCTGTCATATGTGCCACAGTCTGGCTGGGCACAAAATAACTGAGCCACCACACAGCCTTGTAGATTCAAACAACAACTCTTTATTCCCGAACTCTCACTGACACTCTACACGCACACTACCTGGGAAAAATACACTCCCTCCACCGGGCTCTGCGTACCAATTCTCTCAGAACCCCCAGAGAACTCAACAGGGAACTCCAAAGGAGCAGGCGCCTGAGGCAGCAGGATACGCCCTAATCCAGGAGCCACCCTATTCCCAGCAGGATCCACCCTAAACCTGGAGCCGCCCTATTCCCAGCAGGATCCACCCTAAACCTGGAGCCACCCTAATCCCTGAGCAGGGTCACCTTTCAACCCCAAATGCCATGCGTCATTCCTACTTGGCTATGGCTCTCAGCATCATGCACTCATGTTTTCCTTTGATCTGTTCGGGTACTATCATACACACAGACGGGCTTGACAGTAGCTAGCACTATGTAGGTGAATGATTGGTAAAACTGCTACTTAGGGAGTCCTGGGGGTCAGAATAAGCAAGCATGGCAAAAATCAGTGCACCCAACTAGCAGCAACACTTGTTACAAGAATGTAATTGATTTGGAATGTTAACATGTTAGAATTTTACTAAAGAATTAGAAAGTAGAAAATACCCTGTGTTTATTTGTCTGAGTTGACCAGGCTAACCTGCTGTGGTCACTCAGCAGAGCTCAACACTGAGGTGCACATGTGGCAATGCAGGGTTCTGGTTCCTAGAGCCATAAACACCTGAGGTCTTAGCAAGGTGGATGGCATTCAGGGTCAAACATTTACTAAACTTCAGTAATGCTCTTAACCCTGAAAACGCCTGTAATAATATACTTCCTTAATGTGACATTTGTAATATAATTCTGGGGGGAAAATATCTGGTAATTAACAATGAACCGATAAGCCATTCCTGTAAACAGACACAGCACCCAGATTGTCAGCAGAGCATTCTGAGCCTTACCCGCAGGTCGAAAGGAAGCATCACCAGCATCCCACTATGGTCCATGAACACAGCTGCTTCATTGTGCTCATATATTTGTTTATTTCGGGGAAGCAGTAGTGGGGTACACAACTGGACAGCTCCTAACCAAATTAGAAAAAAATCACTAATTATTTAGGTTCTTATTCTCCCTAGGAGGCAACTTAAAACAAAAATCTGATAGCTAAGTAACTTGCTACTGGGACCATTGAACTCAGCTTTTCTTTAGTTCTCTAAATTTTACAGGTGGAGAGCTCATCTAGGGCTAAAATTGTTAATACTGTCATAGTTCTGACTCTACAAGCCAACTGTATTTTAATAGCAAGTTTACAATATTCAAATTAGTTTCTCTTCAGCAAGGCAAGTTATAAAAATAAGTCTAAATTTAATGAAGTCAATTGCTTATAATTGAATTTTAATATATGGTTGTACCAAAACCCTCAGATAGCACTTATTATTAATGACAAAGTCTTATGGAAAAATATGATTTTTTAAAATAGGTCATACCATGCCTTTTAAAGATGCGGATGATGGTTTCACACACATGTTGTTGTATCTTGGCTGTACGGATTGAGAAGTTGCCCTAAAATGAGACGAATTAAAATGTCATCATCAAAGCCTAATTAAAGATATCCCCTAGAAACCCTTTCTCAAAAAAAAAAAAGGGCTGGGGATGTGCCTCTGGGTTTAATTCCTGGTACAAAAAAAAAAAAAAAAGAGAGAGAAACAACAGATAAGCAAAAAGACACAAATAAAAAAGTCATCAATAGCCCTGCAAATAAGTTTCTAATATTGCCAACCAGAAAAAACTGCTTCTTAAAATCTATGTTGATCATCCACAAGTTTTACCAGTACTTCCTCTATTGGTTTTCTAAAATTGCATCATGTTAATCATACAGAACATAACCAATATCTGTTATATACTCAGTTGACTTTATCAGATTTTAACATTTTGTTATATTGATTCAGGCATTTTTTTCCTTTTTAAAAAATTTTTAAAATTTGCTCTTTTTAGATATATATGACAGTAATATGTCATAATATGTCATATTACACATACATGAAGTATAATTTATTCTAATTAGGATCTCATTCTTGTGATTGAACATGATGTGAAGTTACACCAATCCTGTATTCATATATGAACATAGGAAAGTTATATCTGATTCATTCTGCCTTTCCTATTCTTATTCACCCCCCTTCCCTTTGTCTAACCCAATGAACTCCAACCCGCCCGCCACCTCCACCCTGTGCGCCTTATTGTGTGTTATCATCTGTGTATCAGAGAAAAGATTTGGCCTTTGGTTTATTGGAATTGGCTTATTTCACTTCAGACATTTTAAAGAAAAAAATGTTAAAGACTCCTCAAGCAACTCAGTTACACTTCAGAAGTCACCCTGGCAGCTTTTAAAAAAAAGAAAAAACTTTTTTTTTTCACTAGGGATTGACCTAGGGCCTAGCATATATCAAACATACATTCTATCACTGAGCTACATATGCTCCTAGTCCCTTAAAGAAGATTCTTTTTCCTTTCTTTCCTTCCTTTTTCCCCACCCCTTCTTTCTTGTTTAAAGATGGGATCTTGCTAAGTTGCCCAGGTTGGCTATGCATTCAAGCAATCCTCCTGTGCCACTGTACCCAGATCCTTAAAGAGACTCTTAAAGAGCCTCATACCTGGAGATAGAAGCTAGAGATGCTGGGGAGCCTTGGGCATCTGTGTTGACAGAAAACCTCCCAAGTGTTGGGATAGGTAACTCCACTGGGAGCCGCTCTACTACTTAATCTGGATCTGATTGCTTGATGTTTTTGGCCATAAGCAGGAGAGCTAGGGAACAATACCTTAATTTCCTGGGTAGGTGTAGAAGGGGATGGACCTAGAATTCCTTAAATTAAGGGATTAACAGTGTGGCTATTCTTTCCAGAATAATGCAGGTTAACACTTTTTTTTGTTTGTTTTTTGTTTTTGAGAGAGAGAGAGAGAGAAATTTTTTAATATTTATTTTTTAGTTTTCGGTAGACACAACATCTTTATTTTATTTGTATATGGTGCTGAGGATCAAACCCAGTGCCCCGAGCATGCCAGGCCAGCACACTATCACTTAAGCCACATCCCCAGCCCAGGTTAACACTTTTTGCATGTATAATTTGGGGCTTTTTGGAGCTCAGTATATGGTGGAGGCATTAGAGGAATCCATGAGAAATAAGAACCTGACTTGATCTTTTGGTGGACCAGGTTAAACTCTCTGTGCCGTGGAGCTTAGCTCACCTTCAGTATGTCACTATCGTAGGTGTAATCGATGGCAGGGGAAATGCGCTGGGAGAAGATCTGGGCCATCATGGTGCGGTAGGCTTTCCCATCCACGTTGGCCAGTGTGTGATGCAGTACTTCATGCAGCTCAGATTCCTCCATCTGGGGTGGGGGAAGCAGCTCACTCTTCAGCAGTTCTGTGGCTGTGGGACGTTTTGCTGGGTCATGGTTTAACAACCAGGAGATGACAGATTTCTATAATGAAACCCAGGCATACAGCTGAGAGGATGCAGTAAATGATGCTCAGGAATCATCCTGACAAGCTGATGGTCAATTCATGTCACAGAAAAGGTACCACACTTCTTGCACTTAGTAGGGGCATTTCAAAAGTTTCTTTTTTTTTTTAAATTTCTAAATATGTCATTTACCCCCTACACCTTGTTATGACCACAGAGTTGTGTAACAATTTAACAGTAGTATTTCTTAAAAGGCAGAAGCCTTTAATATTTCTTGTCACAAACAATAAAAAAAATTAACTCAGTAAACATAGAAGTAGAACTTAGGGGTTGTGGGTGTGGCTCAGTGGAGGGTGCTTGCCTACCCCATGTGAGGCATTGGGTTTGAGCCTTAGTACTGCATAAAAATAAATAAATAAAAATAAAGATATTGTATTCATCTACAACTAAAAAAATTTTAAAAAGAAAGAAGTGTAACTTAGGTCTTACAAACACACAAAATACTACATAGAAGACATAAGCACAGAAACCAAATAGCTCTAGATGCCCAGTGTTAGTGATATTATAAACATACTAGTTGCTAGAATCCTTAAAGCATATTAAACATACTGTTTTTATTTTTTTCTTCTCCATTTGTGTTATTTGTACTGATATCAATCATTCCCTCGAATTCTCTCAATTTATGCTATTTATTGGTTATACTCCCATAGCAGGGAGCCTCTTGAAGAAAATCTAAAACTTGGAAAGGTTGCTTAACAATTCTTAATCCTCTTGTTCATAACAGGATTTATTAAAAAACGTTAGATGATTTTGTGTGGATGTGTAACCGACGTGATTCTGCAATCTGCATTTGGGGTAAAATTGGGGGTTCATAACCCACTTCAATCTAATGTATGAAGTATGATATGTCAAGAGCTTTGTAATGTTGTGAACAACCAAAAAAAAAAAAAAAGTTAAAAAAAAAACAACGTTAGATGAACATTTGAGATCAGAAAGCCTCAATTTTTACTTGGGCGTGGTGGTGCATGCCTATAATCCCAGTAACCACTGAGGCAAGTGGATTGTGAATTCAAAGACAGCCTTAGCAACTTAGTGAGGTCCTAAGCAACTCAGTGAGACCTTGTCTCTAAATAAAATACAAAAAAGGGCTGGGGATGTGGCTTAGTGGTTAAGTGCCCCCGAGTTCAATCCCCAGTCACCTCCCTCCTCCACCAAAAAGAAACTCTTAATTTTTAGATGTATTTTATTAAGCATTTTCCTACTATATATCTTTTATAAATTACTTCCACTCCTGTTTTAGTGTGAAATAAAAACACCGGTAATTACTTTTCATGTAATATAGGAGTTTTATATTATAAAGATAGGAACTGATATGATTCAACTTTTAAGAAAAAGTTATGTAAAACTGGTAAAAACAATGATACCTCATTCAGCATAACAGACCCTATTTTACTGCTAAATTTCTGTGACAAAAATTATGTAATACTCAGTCTATCAGCATTTCCCGTGTTCCCTCCTTTGAGATGAAATGCAGTGACATGGAAGGTGGTTTGGTTGTGGTGTGGTTTGGTTTAGTGTCACTTTAATACATGCCTAACTCAAAGGCTCAAGGGAACCTAATACAGAGTTGATGATAGGACAATAATCCTCATTATGAGAAATGGTTTACATGGTTGCTGTCATTTTGGTTGTTTAATAAAGTTCCTAGGCCACTATAGCTGTCACCATGTTAAAGTACTGAATAAGCCAGGTGCGGTGGCATACACCTATAATTCCATTGCCTCAGAAGGCTGAAGCAGGAGGATTTCAAGTTCAAAGCCAGGCCTTAAGGAACTCAGTGAGACCCTGTCTCAAGATAAAGTATGAATATGAAAAAGGGCTAGGGATGTGCCTCAGTGGTAAAGTGCCCCTGGGCTCAATTCCTGGTACTAAAAAAAAAAAAAAAAAAAAAAGTACTAAATAGGACTAATCATGTGTTATGGTTTGAATGTAAGGTATCCCCAAAAAGCTCATGTGTGAGACAATGCAAGATGGTTTGGAGGAGAAATGATTAGGCTATAGCCTTAACCTAATCAGTGAATTAATCCCTAATAGGATTAACTTTGGTAACTTGAGGCAGGTAGGGTCATAGCTGCAGAAATTGGTTAATCGGGGGTGTGGCTATGGCACATATATTTTGTGTTGGGAGAGTGGACTCTCTCTCTGCTTTCTGATCACCATGGGAGCTGTTTCCTTTTGGCACACACTCTGCCATGATGTTTAGCCTCACCTCGAGCTCCAAGGAATACAGCCTGCTGTCTTAGGATGGAGACCTCTGAAACCATGAACCCCTGAATACCTTTTCTCCTCTATAGTTGTTTTGGTTGGTCCTTTAGACACAGCAGCGAAAAAGCTGACTAAAATAGCATGTTATAGGAAAAGACTATGAAATAAACATTTAGTTATGATACCCAGAAACCAAACAAGGGGCTCAATTCAAATCATTACTAACAGCTAACAAAAGAAGTGGAAAAACAACTCAATGTGTTTTCTAATGGTTCTTCACTAACTAAATAGATGTGGTAGAGTGGGTCCTTATAGCCATAAATAAATGCCATGATAAATATTACCAAATGATAGAATGTTAGTGTTAATATAAATAATGCATACTGATTCTCTTTATTTTATAGGTGAGAAAAATTAAAGTCTAGAGAAGTAGCATGTCTATCCAGACATAACCAATAAGCAAGAAACAGCAAATTGTTACAGTGTTCTATGTTTCTGTTCTCAATATTCATCATTTAAAGGATTTTTGCCTTGACCATAATTGTCAATAAAAGTCAGTTTAAGGGACAAACTTCCATATGAAAGAATCAATCACTGCAGGCTCCACCAAGACAACCAACTGAACAAAGAAGAAAGGCATAACAGAAGTACAATACATTAATTTGCTACTATTCTTTCACATTAGCTGGATGCCAGTATTATTTTATGATGTGAAATACATAACACCCACACACTCAGATATTTATGTTCTGTGGGAGAAATTATCTTGCTTTAAAATTCTATCAATCAGATTGTCTAAAAAAAGTCCAACACTTCCCCTCAAAGTAAGTTATTTCACCCACAAAACAGAGCAGAATTACAGTTTTAAATTGTATTTTTGTCTTAAAGTCCCAAGTTTTATCTAAAACAATGAGCTGTAAATTTATTTTCTCCACCCCCCACACCCTCAATAGCCAAACTAAGGGTCCAAATAGCACTTCAAAAATACAATGAATCACACAAAAGAACCCTGTAGTTTGTTAATTTTCTCCACCAGCCCTTAGCATTTTTACAGTGTATTTCAAATCCAATAACAGTTTAAGTGTTTCATCTTTTGATACTTTCTCCCATATTGTTCCCAGGACACAAGAGAATGAGTAGCAGAAGATTACTAATTGAAAAAGAAGAAAAACAGTAATTAAAGCCCAAGTCTGAAGACAGCCATTAAAGCATCAGAAAATTACCTGCTTTGTATGCTCTCCATCATTGAAGTCTTCTGGAAACTTGGGGGACGTGGGCTATAAGAATATTATATTCAAATCAGGAAGTGCTTGGCAAACTGCCATTGTGAAAGCATTTATTCACCATAAGTAAGAAAACCAAATAGAGAAATTAAAATCTGCTAACAGGGAAAGACTGAGGAGACACCTTCTTGAAGCCTGATGCTCACTTTTTCATGTATATACACATTATTTTTATACAAACTTCACCTAAATGACAGCCTAGGTTCTAGAAAGTACCTCCTCCAAGGACAAAGTATTTAAAAATCTAATGGTTTCAGAGACAGAAAGAGCAGTTATTAAACACATAGCTGAAAAAAAGTCAAATAGCCCCTATCAAACTGCTAATATAAAATTTAAAAAAAACAACATTAAAACCACTATGTCTCCAAAAGGTCTGGTATATAGGAACTAAATTATAACATTAATTTGATGGTTTATATATTCTTGAAATGAAGGAGGAAGCATGAATTTTAAACTGAAGAAAGTTACTTCATCAAAGACATAATCAGCTAAGAGCATTCTGATCAAGGCAAGGTGATAGTAAGCACCTTATCTACTTTTTCATTACAGCTTTCCAAACTGCACTGACAATAAAAGAATGCAATTACTTTCAAAATATCTAGAGAAGAATACTTAGTTACAGTGTAGGACATTTAATTTAGTGAATACTCCTGCTTTGCATGGCTTGGCAAGGAGGAAGAAGGCTCTCCAGATCTCTTGCTCATGGATATGTGAATCTTAAATTACCATTGCCCAAACCTTACTTTGCACTTTCACTTTAATGCTGTTAAAGGGCACCTTTGACCTCACACACTGCAATGTTAATCCTTTTTAGCTCAGGCAGTAAAAGAGGTAAGGATTAATCTCAAGAAGACAAAAGGAAATTTCACTGGGGAAAACAATTCAGTGGCTGATATTTTCACAGACTATATTAACTTTTGGTCATGGTAGTTTTCTTTAGGTCTCACTATACCAAGTCCATTCAGTACAAATTTTTCTTTTCTATAACTAAACATTCCTTATTCTTAAACCCATTCCCATACACTAATAACTGCACTGATAGCATACAAAAACTTTTAGATTCTTTTGTTTTAATGTTAAGATTAAATCTCTCAGACTAACTTAAAAATAATAACTATAATCTAGCAATTTCTCCAAGCTTTCCAAAAACAAACAGCACTGGGGAAGTTTATCATTATTGGAGACATGTAAGCAGAGTGGATTTCTACTTATTAGAAGTGCAGAAGATAGATCAACAGACCATACTAAGTGCTGATAGTCTTTGGTTACACAAACTTGCTATTTTAGCAACTTAAATGAGGCAACTTCTCTTATTGAGAAAACATTTCACTGCAAAGGGAGAACTAGTTAGCTTGGCATGTCTCAGCAACTAAATCATTGTAGTTGGACAACCTCTTCTATATTATAAATGCCAGGAAAATATCCTACCTCAAATTCTAATCTCCATGCTAAGACTGAGGTTACTAGAAATTTATGCATCAAACACCCGATACATACATCTCTAAGTTGGTTAAGAACAAAGATCCTTTCTGAGGCTGTCACCATGGGGTGATAGGACATCTCAAAGAAGATAATTCCCAGGCTGAAGAGATCCACTTTCTGAGGGGAAAAAAGAATTGTATTTAGAGATACTTTATATGAAAGTATAATTTACCAGAGAATTATAGAATCAGCACTGTTAGTTGAAATAAAGTTTGTGTAAGTGCAAAACAAGTCACACTGGAAAAATTTGACTATTTTTTCTAAACCATTACAGGTATAAAGATTATTTTAGGTTCACAGTAAAATATTTGGCATAATTTTGCTCAAAATTTTTTTTGAAAAGTAACTAATCAGTTTATCTATACACATAGATAATGCCTGGCTAAAGACTGAAAATAACGGCTAAAGGGATAGAACAACCAAGACTTGCCATAATATGCTTTGGCTGGGAATATAGCTCAGAACATTTGCCTTACGTGCTCCTTGTCCTGGATTCAATCCCCAGCACTGTCACATAAAAAAGAAATCTGCTTTATTTTGCATCTTCATGAATCATTTTAAAAGTGAAACAGACCAAAATCTGCTGCTGATAGTAAAGGTCAGCTATTGACTACAAAGCCATACCAGTGAGGATAGAAGAAAGGTACAACTGAAAGATCATGTGACTATCCCAGAAAAATATGGAAATACAATTAAAGAGGAAAAATAAATTAAAAGGCAACCTGTAGAATGGGGAAAATGTTTGCAAAACATACACCTGATAAGAGGCTAATATGAAAAAAATGTAAGGATCTCATACAACTCAGCAAAGGTAAATGTTCACATTTTTTTTTTCTGAGCAGAAAATTTCCTAAAGAAGATGTACAAATGGCCAACAGATATATAAAAAGATACACATCGCCACTAATCACCAGGGAAATACAAATTAAAACCATAATGAGGTATCACCTCACACTTATTAGGATGGCTATTATAAAAAGTTGAGGGCTGAGGTTGTGGTTGAGTGGTAGAGTGCCTGCCTAGCACATGTGAGGCACTGGGTTCAATCCTCAGCACCACATAAAAATAACTAAAATAAAGGTACTGTGTCAGTTTACAACAATAACAACAACAACAACAACATCAAAAAACAAAAAACAAAAAACCCCCAAAACAAAAAGTTGAAAGATAATAAACGTGAGGATGTGGAGAAAAGGGAGCTCTTGTGCACTGTTGCTGGGAATGTAAATTGATACAGCTGATATGGAAAACAGGATGAAGGCTCTTCAAAACATTAAAAAGAGAACTACCATGTGATATAGCAATACCACTTCTGGTATATACCCAAAGAAAAGAATATCACTGTCTCAGAGATATCTGCGTGCTTATGTACATTGCAGCATCATTCATAACAGTCAAGTTGGTATCAGTATGTCAGTGGACAGATGAATGAACAAAGAAAATGTGGTCTCTCTCTCTCTCTCTCTACACACACACACACACACACACACACACACACACACAGAAAGAGAGAGGGAGGAGGGAGGGAGAGAAAGAGAGATATAACAGAATTTTATAAAGCTTTAAAAAGAAGGAAATCCTGTCATTTGGGATAACAAGGATGAACCTGGAGGACATTATATTAAGTAAAATAAGCCAAACAGAAAGATAAATACTTAAAGATCTCACTTATATGTGGAAACTGTATTAAAAATCCAACTCACAGTAACAAGGTAGAATAGTAGTTTACCAGGGGCTATGGATTGGGGGGAAAAGGGAGATGTTGATTAAAGGGTACAGGCTTTCATTTATAAGATGAATAAATTCTTATAATGAGCTCTAACATACAGCATGGTGACTATAATATTGTATTTTTGAAATTTGCTGAGAGTAGATCTCAAGTGTTCTCACCACCTCCCTCCCCCCCCCAACAAAAAAACAACAGTTAACTGGGTGAGGAGATGGATGTTTAGCTTGATTGTGGTAATAATTTCACAATGTATGTGAATATTAAAACATCACACACTGCTGAAAGCGGTGCATGCCTGTAATCCCACCACCTCAAGAGGCTGAGACAGGAGGATCATGATGAATTCAAAGCCAGCCTCAGCAATTGCAAAGCATTAAGCAACTCAGTAGGACCCTGTATCTAAATAAAATACAAAATAGGGCCGGGATGTGGCTTAGGGATTGAGTGCTCCTGAGTTCAATCCCTGGTGGAAAAAAAAAAAATCACACCATATACTTTACATATTTGCTTATTTTTTTAACATATTTTTTTAGTTGGAGGTGGACACACAATATTTTTATTTATTTGTATGTGGTGCTGAGGATTGAACCCAGTGCCTTACACATGCCAGGCAAGTGTGCTACCACTGAGCTACAGCCCCAGCTCCACACTGTATACTTTAAATATACATAATTTTATTTATTATTCATACCTCAATAAATTGGGAAATAACAACAACATAAACAACAAAAGGCCAGAGAAAGAAAATAGAGTGAACCCAAAGACACTAAAGAGATAAAACTCAAGATAATTATTAAATAATGAATACAAAAAGACAAAAAACAAATGGCAATAATAAAAAGGAGAAGAAAAAAAAAAAGCAAAAGGGTAAGTTAGTGTACTAAAAATCTATGCAGGGCCTAAGAAGCACAACTGAGTGGGATGGTGTGTCCCTCAGGAAGCCAGCCATAATCAGCTTGCAAAGACTACTCCTTATCAGGTACCTGGAGAGACAGAGCCCACTCTCAAGAAATCCTCTTAAATGAATGTGGATTCAAAATGGAGTAGGAGGCCAAGCAGGATGGTGCTTGCCTCTAATCTCAGTGACTAAGGAGGCTGAGTATTACTAGTTTCAGGCCAGCCTTAGCTCCTCAGCAAGACCCTGTCTCAAAATAAAAAATAATTACAAGGGCTAGAGATGTGGCTCAGTGGTTAAAGACCCTTGGCCTAGGTCTCCAGTACCAAAAGAGGGAAAGGAAAAAAAGAGTAGGAGGACCTCCTGACTTATCCCCAGTCATGTTCAAAGTCTTAAATACAAATATCCATTTGTCATTTCCTACATGTCTGGCTGGAAAATGCCAAGAGTAAAACAGTGATCTCCCTAAATCCCACTTTTTGTTTTTAAATATTCATACATGTACATACTATAAACCAGAACCACATTACTGTTTCTTTTATTCACTTAATAGAGTGAGAATATTTTTAATATTATTATCACTTTTCTAAAATGGGTTTCTAAAATGTGATGTTAATGTCATGAAGTATTCAATTACATGAAGTCTTATAGTTAATGAAATAGATCCCAATTTTCAGACACTGTTATTTTTTATTATATGAAACAACACTGTGATGAACCACTTTCCCATTACCCTTCCCTAGTTGTTTCCTTTAGATGAATCTAAAGGTAGAATTGACAGGCCAAAGGACAAAGCACTTTTGAAGATTTCATAAAAATCTTCCACCTACCTCAGAAAAATGACCCTAAGGTACCCATGGTATGTACCCTCCTACTCCCCTCATTCTCTCTGGTAACAGACCTCCCTCTGTGGTCTGTTTCAACTCTGCATTGCTGCTCAATGCTTCCGTCAGCATAAAACCCAGGCTTGAGTTTCCAATGCAATCCTGACGATTTGCTTTTATATACATTGCCTGGCTGATGTATTTTTAAAATTTCGCATTTATACTTTAGCCCTGGGTGATCTCAGTCTCATGGCTTTAAATCCCATCTATGTTCTGACAATCCTTAAATTTATACCTTTGACTTTGATCTTCTCTCTGAACTCAAGTCTTGGGTCTCTAATAACCTCTGTCCATCTAAATTAGATTCCTCATCAGGCATTTCTAACTTACTTACCTCATACTAAATTTTTCTATCATCTTCTTCCCCTTCCCTATCTCTTTGCCCACATTTCCTCACTTTAGTCAACTATCCTTTCACCCAGGTTCTCCAGGCAGAAAACCTGAACCTCAACTTTTTCCCCTTCAAACATCTAGTCCATTAGGAAAATCTCTCATTTCCCCTCTATTGTAGCACAACTCTCTCCATTTCTATTGCTACCACTTCAGTGACAGTAACCAGTTCTCCCCCTGGACTTCTGCAGAGTGTCTAGCACAGCTGGAGTGAACTTTCTGCTCCTGATTCTTCAGTGGCTTCCTGTGCACTTCAAATAAATTCCATGATCTTAAATGTCATCCTTTTAGGGAGGCCTTCCCTGATCAGTTTATTTAGAGAAGATGCTCTCTAAAAACAAGATGTTGTCTTATAACTTGACTCTTATTTTTGCTTCGGTGCAAAAATAGCCCTTATTATAATTTGTGATTATTCCTTTTTTTATATGTTTATTGTCTGTTTTAGTCACCATTGAATAAACTCCTGGAGGACTGGGGCCACAGTTGTCTTATTCACTTGATTGCCTTGTCCCCTGTATTCTTAGGACCTTGCCCAGGACAGGGGTTAGCTCAGTTTCTTTGGATGGATGGATGGACTACAAGCTCCTGGCATCAACAGTGCCTGCTTTAGTCCATGCCCTCAGTAACCACATGTCCTGCCTGGAGCATGAATTGGCTCCTATTTCAGCTGGTAATTAATGTTGTGATTTTGATGTTCTTACTATTATTTCTCTCTTGAGAACTTTCCCTTTCCTAAAAGCTCTGTACCTGGTTGTATGCAGACTTGGTGCTTCCTTGGACCTCTGGGCTTACGTACAAAGCAGTGCCAACCATCCCAGTCAAATGGCCTGTGTGGAGGAAACCAGAGGGAAAGCTTTCCAGTATTTGGACTTAAAGATACAGCAAATTATTAAAAAAAAAAAAAAAAAAGAAAGAAAGGAAGGAAGGAAGGAAGGAAGGAAGGAAGGAAGGAAGGAAGGAGGGAGGGAGGGAGGGAGGGAAGGAAGGAGGGAGGGAGGGAGGGAAGGAAGGAAGGAAGGAAGAAAGAAAGGAAGAAAGGAAAAGAAAAAGAAAAGATATTTCTTATGAGTGGGGCCTGATCTATTAAACGTCTGCAGCACTTAAAGGAGAAAGCAATGTGAAATGCACAATAAGCATAGTCACGTATGTCCAAATACCCTGTCTTTGCTGTTGTCAAGGAGGGATTGGGCAGAGAGAAGACCCTAGACCAGCCAGGCCCCAGAGAATTTCACATGACCACTAGTGTCGGACAAAGAGCTGTTTGCATGTGGGAGCCAATTATTCTATTAACTGAAGTCCTTAAAGTGCTGAAGAACAATTAACACAGTGACAAGGAAAAAAATTAAGGCATTTTTATAATTTTGTTAACTTAGTGAGCAATTAAAATTTGCTTTAGAATAGAGTCTTTAGAAGTAAACCTGAGTAAAGACTCAGGTTAAAGAAATTTTGTGGTCTGCTTTTAAATACATGAATAAAAAAAATTCAGTCTTCTGGATTTACCTGAAGGGTCTGATTTTATCAAGTGATCTCCTGCCTGATCATCTTGTTTCCCATCAGCCTAAAAACAAAAGTAAGCCAATTAGCAAATTCAAATGTTATAGCAATAGGAGTAGCTTGTCCATTTCTAAATGAAGATACATTGAAAAAATATTACATGAAAATCAGAATAATTATAATAATGCTTTTTTTGAGTTTAAATGTTTTGTTTTAGTTATTTACTAGGAAGAGTAAGAGAACAACAAGCTGGGTAAGGAGGTGGATGCCAGTAGTAATCCCAGCTACTCAGGATGCTGATACAAGAGGATCGAAAGAAAGTTCCAGGCCAGCCTTAGCAACTTAGTGAGACCCTGTCTCAAAACAAAAACAAAAAGGGCCTGGGATGTAGCTCAGTAGCAGAGTACCACTGGGCTCAATTCCTAGTACTAAACAAAACAAAACAAAACATCTACTTTCTAAACTTTGCCACTGTTACTCTGCTACTACTTTTTCAGGATCAGTTTTTGACTCTTCCTTGCACCAGGTCACCAAATCTGTTTCACTGTCACTCACTGCTAACATCTCTAAATGGCTTGACCTTTTATATATCTCTGAAGCACTGTCTCATGCAACACTTTAATCACTACGGTTATGACATCCCTCTGCTGGTTCCTATTACAAGCACCGCTATCAATAACAGCCCCTTCACCATTCTTAGTGCCAGACCCTGTTCCAGGCGCTTTACCTGTATTCTGAATTTATTTTGCTGAAAATTCTTTGAGGCAGGAACTAGTATTAGGTGCACTATGAGGTTCTGAGCGGCTTACAATTTGCCCAAGGTTGTACTAAAAGCAGTGGCAACAACAGGATTCTAGTCCAGGTCAGCGAGACTGCAGAGCCTCTGGTCATCTACCTCCCTACACCTCCAGACGCGGAGGTATAATCTTTAGTTTGGGATCAAGATCCCATCATCTGCTCCTCCTTGGCCTTAGCATTTTTCAACACCTGCCCTTCCCTGTTCTACTGTCTGTCTTCCGTCTTTCCCCTCCCTTTCCTCCTTCTTGTAGTACAGGGGATTGAACCCATGCTTCCTGAAAGCTAGGCAAGTACTCTATCACTGAGCTACATCCACAGTCCTTCGTATTTTTTATTTTGAGACAAGGTCTCCCTAAATTGCTCAGGCTGCCCTGGAACTTCCAATCTTCCTGCCTCAACCTCCAGAGTCACAGGCACCACTGTACCTGGCTCTCTCCATTTCTTCTAACCTTACCTTCTTATTTAGCCCCTGTGATTGTTTTTACCATCAATCCAAATCCTATTTTCTTTCTCCAACTACCCTTGGAATGAACTGCATTTTTAGAGATTTTGGTTCCTCTTATGTTTGGCTATGACATAGCCCCGCAAAACTCCAGGAGGCAAAATGATTAATTATGAGAACCATAACTTAACCAGTGGATTAATCAATTTCATGGATTAATAATTTGAACGGACTAACTGTGGGCAGGTAGGGTGTGGCAGAAGGAAGTAGGTAACTGGGAGATATGTCCCTTGGGATTTATAATTTGTCCCAAGTGTCTTGCTTGGTCTCTTCCACTCCCTATTTGTTATGGGCTGAGCAGCATTCCTCCACTATGTCCTTCTGCCAGGATCTTCTGTCTAAATTCAGGTCCAGAGAAGTGGAAACCAGCCAACCATGAACTAAACATCTGAAATCATAAGTCCAAAAAATCTTTTTCTCATCTAAGTAGTTCTTGTCATTTATTTTGGTCACAGTGATAAAAAGGTGACTAACACAGTGCCTAATACCTTTGGCTAATGATGCTAAGTAAAACTCTGCCACTGAAGGCCAGAGAACCTTTTAGCATTTTTTCTTACTCTCTACTACACCTTACACTTTGAACCAAACAGAACATGTGGTCTTCAAACACTCACATCTGCTCACCCACAGCTTTGGTTATGATGAAATACCCTGTCCTGATGTCTCTAGGCCCTGTCTTCAACTTAGTCTACTGGACTCCTAAGGCCTATCTGAAATGTCACTGTGTTGTTATATAGTCTTTCTTTCTTTTGGGGTGGGTGGGTGGTTACAGGGTCTTACTAGGTTGCCCAGGCTGGTCTTGAACTCCTGAGCTCAAGCAATCCTCTCACCTTAGCCACTAGAGCAGCTGGGACTATAGGTACACACTATTGCACTCATCTAGACAGTCTTTCTTTTTCCTGAGCCACATCCCCAGCCCTATTTTGTATTTTACTTAGAGACAGGGGCTCACTAAGTTGCTTAGTGCCTTGCTTTTGTTGAGGCTAGCTTTGAATTGTGATCCTCCTGCCTCAACCTCACGAGCTGCTAGGATTACAGGTGTGTACCACTAAGCAGAGCTGACAGTCTTTCTTGATTCTCACAAATCTATGTTAATTTCCCCCTATCTTTTACTCTTATATCAGTACTTCGCTCACCTCACATTAATTAGCTTTGTATTTTAAGTCACTACAATGTTGTGAAGAACAAATATCTTTTGAGTTATATGTTGTTTAGGGCTGGGTTATCCCAGTGTTTAATGTTTTTGAGCCTCACTTTCCCAAGCTAAAGACTTAAGTATAAAGCATGGTAGACCAAAATACCAAATTATTTTATAAAGTACTGTATGCCTTTAACCTAAATATCATTCACAGCCAATAATTTTGTATCCCTCAAGTGGAAGGCACTTATTAAAACATAATTACAATTTCAAAGCCTACAAGATCACTTGCAGTATATGCCTTCATATTTGCCAAATTCCTGAGGGTTGCATGGCAGGGTTCAGGCAACCTGATATCCTGTTGTTATCAAGGAACCTGGGTCTACTTTCAAGTATAGTCTAATTATTAAAATACTCACAGCAAAGGCTAGATGATCTGTTGCCAAGCCAAAATCACCTATTTTTACATGGTCATCAGAATCCAAAAATATGTTGACAGGCTTCAAATCCCGGTGTATCATTCCCTGTTGGAAGAAAGTAAAGAATCTAATGGTTGCTTCCCATGCATACTTTGTAGTTATACCTGTTTTCTAAACTGAAAGGCCAGCCTAGTGATGCAAACTGGGTTAGGTCTTCTCTCAGACCACAATAGTCCAGGAATCTGATCTCTGGAATGTCTCCCAATTGTCTGGTAATCTCTCCAAAATCTCCCTCTTTCATCTGTGGTTGTCCTGATCAAGTGAAATCCAAATGGCTCCCTGTGGCACCCAAGGTTCCTTCCACTGAGTTCATCAAATTATCTTTCACTCTGCTGCATCACAAAACCCTGGTTCTGGTCAGTAAGACATACCACTTTTATTCCTTTTCTATTCCTTTCTTTGTATTATTTCCCCTGCCTAGGACATTATTGCTTTTCTCTACTCATTCAAATTTTTTTATTTGTTCTATACATGACAACAGAATACATGTATACATGACAACAGAATGCACTTTGATACATCATACATAGATGGAGTATAATTTCTCATTCTTCTGGTTGTACATGATTTAGAATCCCATTGGTCATATAGTTATATATAATATGTATATAGGGTAATAAAGTCTGATTTATTCTACTATCTGTCCTACTCCCATATCCTCTTCTCTCCCTTCACTCCCCTCTACCTAATCTAAAGTAACTCTATTCTTCCCTAGCTGCCCCTACCTTCATTATGAATTAGCATCCTCATATCAGAGAAAACATTAAGCTTTTGTTTTCTGGGATTGGCTTATTTCTCTTAGCATGATTTTTTCCAGCTCCATTCATTAATGGCAAATGCCATAATTTTGAAATTTTACCAACATTTACAAGTGCCAATTCATTCATTCTTCCATGGTAATTCTAACAATTCACTTTGCATGCCCAGTACACACAGTAGATACTCAGTGATTACGTTAAATGAATCCTGCTTTCTCCTCTTCCTAATGGCTTATCATAATATTTATAGTTTCATGTCCTATAATACAAAAAGTAATTAATGGCCTTCATTAGAACTCATTTTTATTTCCAAACTTAGAAATTTCTGCTTCCAACAAATTATTTATAAATTAGTCATATAAAGTACAGGCCTGCTTCTTCACATAGTAAAAACATTTTGAGTTCATGAAAATTGAGGCAAAGAAAAAAAATTAATATATTTACACTAGCTAATACATTAGACAATCCCATTTAAAAAATGTAAGCAGTGGGGCTGGGACTGGAGCTCAGTGGTAGCACTTGCCTGGCATGTATGAGGCACTGGGTTTGATTCTCAGCACCACATAAAATTAATAAAATAAAGGTCTATCCCACTAAAAAAAAAAATATTAAAAAAAAATGCAATATTTCAGTTTGAAGCTAGGCCCCTTAGCATTTACATCATAATAGCAATTTCTAGCTTTAAAATAACATTTTATACACATAGCATGCTATGCTACTAAAAGACTCTTATTCTTCTCCTTGCCAGATGTCTTTCTAGTTTCTCTTTATTTCCAGAAAGGGCAGCACTAATTGTTAGGATCAAATTTGGTATGTATCAACCACACCGGTATTTTATTCTAAACCAATGAAGGAATCATCTTCAATATTCCATACATGATCAAATATTTCTTCCTCATTCAGCAGTTGGCAAACTTTCTATAAAAGACCAGGTAATAAGTTATAGGCATTTCATCTTTGTTGTAACTACTCAAAACTGCTGTTACAGCAAAACAGTCACAGGCAATATGTAAGCAAATGATCCTGGCTTTGTTCCAATGAAACTTCATTGATGGACAATGAAATTTGAATTCTGTTATGAAATATTATAATTTTGATTTTTAAATAACTACCTAAAGATACAAAAGCCAGTTTTAGGTTATAGAACTAAGAAAAAGAGGTATTAAGAGAGTCTTGGTGTGCTAATCCCTGTCCTAACCTTCAATGTTTTCTTTGAACTTTGATACCTGGTACTATTTCTTTAGCTTTTGATATTTTGTCCTATGAAACAATATACAAAGTTTTCTATATTTTTCTCCATTTTCACCTTTGAATTTTTAAATTTAGTCATAAATTTATGTAAATGTCAGTTTTGGACACAAAATATTGTAAAGTTTACTTTCTCATGGATATAAGCCAATCCATCCAGAATCTCTCGAAAAAGTCTCCACAGTCTGATGGTGTCTCGATACAACCCCTGGTCAATGGTGTCACGTAAAGTACTCTTTTCACAGTACTCCATCTGCAGACAAGAACAGACCAGGAAGGACTTGGTTACAAAGTATAAATTAAGGAGGTTAACTGCAATTAATGTAATCATCTATTTAAAAATTTGTAATATGGATTCTAAACAGTTATAGGAAAGACGTGATTTTTTTACACTGAAAAGAAGTATTTAAAAAAATACTTCAAAAAATATTTTGGGGTGTAAAAATGAAGCTCAGTAGTAGAGTGCATTTTTAGCAGGCACTAGGCCCTGGGTTCAATCTCCAGGACACACAATAATAGTAAGCAAGCAAACAAAAACAACACTGGGAGCAAATATGTATAATCGTAGCACCCCAAAATAACCATTAAAAATTTAATTTTTTTTCTGTGTTGAGGAGTAAACCCTTGCATGTGCCAGGTGAGTGCTCTACTACTAAGCTTCCATTCCTAGCCCTTATACTTATTTTTTATATAATTGGTTATTCTAAAAAAGATTTATTTGCTTAAATTCTTATTACAAATAATATGAAAATTCAGAGTGCAGTAAAATTTTATTTATTGTCTTATAAGACTGCAAACTCAAATTTCCAAGAAGGGCTAATTAATCCAATGATGTCATTAGTTTTTATTTGTACATTATGACCTTCAAGTCAAGAGCAAAACATTATAAATATGTCACAGAATATTATTTCCCTTTTGATTTTTTAAAATAACCACTCAAAAACATAAAAGCCATTCTTGGCTTACAAGCCAAACATAAACAGACATAAGTTGGATTAGACTTGTGGGTCACAGGGCCTCACCTGTATATACAGATAGTGCACAGCCTCAGTTGTCACCGATGGCTCACTTTCATGGCAACTGTTAATTTCATTGTAGTCCTCATCCTAACCCAAGAGGAACATATGAGAACTCAAACTGGGGGCTGAAGTTAAACAGGACCATCACACCATCAAATACCTCCCCCCTCCCCCCAAGCTATCCTAGTACTCTAGGAGGAGGTCAGTGATAGAACTCATCTAACGCCAATAGAAGCTTAATGTGGTTTTAAGGAAAGTTTGCTATAACCAGAATCTTCTATGTAGCTCGTAAGTATGTTGCTACACAGAATGATGATGGGGAAAAGGAAATCAGGAGATTTTAAACTTGTGCAGTCCATAGAATGATTCCTTGTCAAGTTAATTCTTCACTATTGATGTCCTAAGAATGAGAAAGGTAGAATGTATTTATGCTATTATTTTAGGGCTTCAGTGCTAATGTAATGCCTTCCTTTGGTGGGAATTAGCTAAAGCAATTTAAATGTGACCAGACTATTAAAGATAATACTGCCCTCTGGTCTATGCTCTCAAAGAACAAGCACTCAGCTGCCACTTACAACAAATGATCCTCTTGTCTTACCTCCACAGGGCCAACCTACCACTAATTTTCTTTTTAATACCTTTTTTAAAAAAAGTATTTTTCTTCTCGTAGATGTATTTAAATACTTTAAACCCTAAGTATAAAAAAGGTGCTAGTCACTATCTGACCATTCAATTTACATTTTTATGAGGAAGGATTTTATTTATATATATATATATTTTTTTTGTACCAGGAACTGAACTCAGGGGCACTCCACTGAGCCACATCCCCAGCCCTATTTTGTATTTTATTTTGAGACAGGGTCTCACTGAACTTAGTTCCTCACTGTTGCTAAGGGGGGCTTTGAACTTGTGATCCTCCTGTCTCAGGCTCCCAAGCTGTGGGATTTCAGGTGTGTGCCACTGCGCCTGGCATTTTTTTCATTATTGAAAGGGAAAAAAGAGCTCTGCTTGCTCTGGAAATAATCAGGTTCTATTTTTGAATCCTTACTATATTCTGGGGATTATCTATAGAAGATTATTAATCTCTTGGCAGCTCCAACCCATCAGCTAGAATGCTCATGTCATGTTGCTCATAACCAAGAAAAATCAGGAGCATAAATTTGGGGTCCCCCTGAATCTGTGCTAAGAGATGAGATGACTCAGGATATGATGAGAAGGTTGTGACCTTGAGCCAGGTAGCTTCCGGGAAGGGAAGGAGGGGAGGGCAAAGTAGGGGTCCTGGGGATAAAAAAGGCATTAGTCACCATCTGACCATTCAATTTACATTTTTTATGAGGAAGGATTTATATATATATATATATATATATATATATATATATATATATTTATTTTGTACCAGGGTTTGAACTCAGGGGAACTCCACTGAGCCACATCCCCAGCCCTATTTTGTATTTTATTTTGAGACAGGATTTCACTGAATTTAGCTTCTCACCGTTGCTAAGGATTCAATTGTGTGGCCAATGATTCAGTCAATCCTACCTACCTGATGGAATTTCAATAAGATATCTGGACATGGAGGCTCCATGGGGCTTCAAGGTTAAGCACATGGCTGGGTGGGAGGATGAGGGGCTCTGATTCCATGAGGACATAAAATATATTAAGATATATTTTAAATGAATATGGCAGGGAAGCTTTGCATTTGAGATGCTCCCAAACTTTGCCTTGTGTCTTGTTCTGATTTGTGTCTTTTATGATAAAATTGTAATAAAATGTAAAAAAAATTGTTGTCTTCATAATAATTAAATGCATACCACTAAAACCAAAACCAAACAACTTTGTTTTAGCAGTAGGTTAGATTACATATGCTCTTTTAAAATTTTTTCTTTTTTTTTTTTTTTTAGTTATAGTTGGACATAATACCTTTATTTTTATTTATTTATTTTTATGTGGTGCTGAGGATCCAACCCAGGGCCTTGCAAGTGCTAGGTGAGTACTCTACCCTGAGCCACAACCCCAGCCCTTGTTTATGCTCTTACCCTGATTAAATTTATAGTAAATAATTTAAATTGAGAGGAACTTAAGGTGATTTCACTTGATAAGGGAAGTACTTTACAAAAAACACAATAACTAATTCATTCAAACAACCTCCAAGTCAACTTAACTGCTTATCTCAGAGAGTTCACATGTATACTTTTATCTGCTATGAATATACACTTATAACTGCTGGCAATTATAACAAAGTAACAATCAACACCTATGTGTAGAATGCTTCTCTGCAGCAACAAGCTGACAGCCCTAGCAGTTTGAAAGCTTGACCCAGTCGTAGGCACTACCATAGAAGGCTCTGCTGGCCTGGGCAGAGGAAGATGCAGAACTATGGGTCGGGTCCAAGGCCTGCAGCAATGTTTTTCAAACTTTCAAAACCATGAACCACATGAAGAAATGTTTTATGTCACACCCAGTATACATACTTATGAGACAAGTCCAGAAATGAAGTTTACTTTAAGTAGGCAGCTTTGTGTTCTCTACAGCATTAAAAATAAAATGTCTGGTTATAATATTCTAAGTTGATATTATAACTCACTACAGGGTCATTACAGACTTAAAACTAGAGGACAGTTTATGAAAATAAGAAATTAAGATTAATTGATTAGAGAGAGATCAAGGTAATTCCATGATGAGACTGTTTAGTTAATTAATTTATATTCAATTCTCATCCCCAATCATATAAAATTTTCTCAGATCCTCTAGGAAACTTTTAAAATTTTTATTTGTTAGAGTTAATGTCTTGATTTACTTCTCATTACTAAAGATCAGTATGCTTTGTTATATATAGACTTATGAAAAACACAAGTAAAATATATTTTAAATGAATGATCATGTTTTAAAATTGTTATTTACAGATCAGATTAAGGCTTTAGTATTTTACCCAAGGTTTGTAACATCAGATAACAGTTTCCTTACATACCTACTCTGATGAATAAAATAGTATAATTTTTATATATTTACCTGATTCTGACTTTTACTGTTCTCATCTTCATGGTCAAAGATGATATCACTTTCAGAATCTGATGCAGGTCTTAAAAAGAAACAGAAAAGTGCTAAAGAAATCAAAATCCCTGTAATAATTCTAAAAATTGATATTCTTTCAAATTAATAGAAAGCAAAAGAGGCTAGAGACATTATGACTCCATGCCATAAATCTGTACATATCACCATGTGGATTTGTACTTCTCTATTATGCAAAACATATATAACTCTTGAAAATTAGCGAAATTAAGTCTCTTAAAACAAATGTCATAGCTAAGAGTTATGATAAATTGTACCCAACTGGATGTGATGAAATAAAACCATGAAGGTAAATGGCCAGGATTCTGAGATGAATAAAGTTTAGTGTAGGGTTATAATTATTCATTTGGTACTTTCTTGGGAACTGCAGTTGGTATTGTAGTAAGACTTCAAATTAGTTCTTTGTATGTGTGTGTGTGTATGTGTGTGTGTGTTACCGTACACTGAACACAGGACTTCCCTGTACTAGATAGGTTCTCTACCAATGTCCTTCATCCTCAGCCCAATTATTTTTATTTGTGAGACAGGTTCTAGCTAAGTTGCCCAGGCTGGCCTGGAACTTGTGATCCACCTGTCTCATTTAACTGAATAGCTGGGATTACAGGCCTGCACCACTATGCCGATTCCAAATTAGTTCTTAAATGCTCCATGGAGTTGAATGCCTATTTAAAGCAATGTCCTATAAGAAATTTTCTTAAATGTTTTAAATGCTACAGGTAATTTCTGTTTTCCTTTCTCCAGTGCTTAGATTTTGGAGATCTTCTGAAGATAGTGGAAAAAAATTCCTTTGGATTGCATTTGGCGTACTGGGTCCATTTCTTAACAATATTTCCAGTTTTCTAAATTATTGCCCTTTCCCCTGGCATGGGCTTGGTGGGGACTAATGACTGGGGGCACATCCACGCTGCCTGGCTGGTGCCCATGCCTGTGCATGTAAGCCCTGTGCTCCTTACAGGAAGGACTGTGAGAAGACACCATCATGTTCATCCTCATCATCATCCTCATCACTGCTGGAGCCTGGGCCAGCTACAGGGAAGCGGGCGTTGGATGATCGCTCAGCTGATGTGCTCCACTCCACTGAGCTGGTGAGGATGGGAGGTGGCACGGCAGCCTCCAAGCTGTCCAGCTTGTTGGTGTCACTTTCTGGCTGCCCATGTGCAGCTTGTCCGTCCTGAGGCAGGGGTCTTGAGTCTGGAGGTGGTGTCCCTGGACCCGCTGGTCGTTCATGCCGCTCAATCCAGGCATTGTAGTAGCGCACGATGTTCTCATGGTGCAGGCGCGACAGCAGTGTCACCTCGCCCTTGATCCTGCGGAAGTGCCTACTGGCTGGGTTGATGGGGATGCGCTTCACCGCATAGCAGCAGCCATCCAGCTTGTTTTGGACCTAACATGCAGCAAGGGAAGAGACCCAGGTAAAGTCGGCGGCCCATAACCTTGCTCAAACTAGCATTTAGCTGGCATGGCCCCATTCCCTCCTGAAGAGAAACCGGAGTTCTGAGAACCAATAGCTACAGTCAAGAACTACAAGGCTGAAACTCTTACACTAAAGAAAGTTTTTACACTCAAATTTAGTAACAGCTTACATAGATCAGAATGTACCAAATGTGCTAAAAGATCCTGGGTAAAACGTAGCTTTCATTCACATCATTAATTTTACTGACAATTAGTTCCCTGTTCTTCTAATGTCTTATCTACTATTTAAATTTTAAATAAATTTTGGTTTTAAAATAAAAATTATTTTCTAAAGCCAGTGTAAGTTCAGATGATGATTTTAGTTTCTGCTCTTTTATATTTAAAGCACTCAAAACAAAGTAAACTCCAGAAATTTTAACAGACTTTAAAAAGCAAATGGCTAATTCTTAATTTTATAAAGCTGTCAATTTGGACAAGTTACTTTTTTTCCTTAAGACTCAATTTTCTTACTTACAAATAGTATTTTTTGTTATCAGGAAGTACCAGCACTGCCAAGGAGGAAGAGGCTAGGTGTTATGGTTTTGATTTGAGGTGTCCCCCCAAAAAGCTTATGTGACAATGCAGGAATGAACAAAGGTGAAAGGATCAGATTATAAGAGTTATAACCTAATCAGTGGATTAATCCATTTGATGGATTAATAATTTCAAAATTTGCCTGAGGTTATACATATCTACTAAGAGATGAAACCAAGTAGGAAGAGGAGAGAGTGAGTGAGTGAGAGAGAGAGAGGGAGAGAGAGAGACAGGGAGAGAAGCCAGGGGACAAGATATATAATCCCCAAGGGCATGCCCTCAGTGACCTGCTTCCATTAGCTGTTATCAGGTTACTGCTGTATTGAGTAGAAACTATAGGCAGGTAGGGTATGGCTGATGGAAGGAGATTACTGAAGGCATGCCCTCGGGGATTATATATTTTGTCTCCTGGCTTCTCTCTTTCTCTCTGCTTCCTGCCTAGTTTCATTTCTTAGTAGATATGTATAACCTCAGGCAAATTATGTAACTTCTCTGAGCCTCAGTTCCCTCAACTGGAAATGGGGATTACATCTATCCCATAAATGTCTTGTGGGGGCTGGGATTGTGGCTCAGAGGAAGACTGCTTGCCTTGAATGTGTGAGGCACTGGGTTCAATCCTTAGCGCCACATAAAAATAAAATAAAGAGATTGTGTTCACCTATAACTAAAAAATAAATGTTTTTTTAAAAAAGAATGTCTTGTGATCAAAAGATGAGGTTTGTAAAGCCACCTGGAACACAACCTGAAATATGGAATGTGCTCTGAAAAATAATAGTCCTGTGTTCCCTGACTGCCACATTAATAGAGAAACTGATGAAATGTCTTGGTGCTTTCAATCTTATGTCTTCATATACACCAAGTATACTCTAAGTCACTGACTTAGGTGTGGAGCTTGCTGTATATTTTCATAGGAGTTCATTTATTAAATTGAAAAGGTGTGGAAACAGTAAAGAATCCAAATGCTAACAAAATGCTAGATTACTGAGCAGACTCTCATACTCAGAGATGGAAATACAGAGGTGTGTGAGTTCTCCAAAGGAGAAACTGCAAGAAAAATGTGGGGCGAAAGGTATGAAGATTCTCTTGTTGTTTTGAGGTTACAAATATTTTTTAAGTACTTAAAAGGAAATGAACTTTGTTAATATTTTAATTCAATAATCTAAAAATATAAAGAAGCTGAAGTACTTGATCAAAAATGACAGTGTGAGTTAAAATCCTCTACAAACCATGATCTTTCTGATCAGGACACCTATCTTGTTTAATTAAGATTGTTTCTTTTACTGTAGGAAAATTCTTTTACTGTAAAAAAATTCTTTTTTTAGTGTAAAAGTTCTTTTACAGTAAGAGTACTGCTTCTTCATAATATTCTGAGAATCCTAAACAAGACACATGATCCACTAATGGTGGGTCATCCTCATATGTGAAAGATGGCATGTGCTTTATATGTACTTTATAATACAATATTAATCTGTGTTTCCCAAAGTTTTAAAAAAAAAACAACCCTTACATTATATAAAAATAACTAAAACCTCTTTCTATCAGGGGCAGATAATAAGTCACTCAAAGAGACTGAAATGAAAAAGGAAGACTAACACCAGCATACCTTAATAACAGGTCACTAATTTTCCATCTCAATAAGAGCTGGGAAATAAAAGCCATCAAAGCCATCTGGGGCCATCTCCCAGTATGAATTCCATCTCTGTTCTAACTTTGGAATCCTCTCTACAGCAACTCTAACAGCAAATGGGAGAAAAAGAGAACAATTTTCTTCCTGAACCAAAGCATACAAAAATGTTCTTTATCTAGAGGTCTTGGCTCCACTTGAAGCACTGTGTTTTTCACGTTAAGGCTCTGGCCAAGCAAGGACAGGAGAAAGAAGCACTCTTAATGTGCCTAGGGCAACTTTAGCTTCAGGAAGGTAAAGGTGATCACAGTTTCAAGTAGTCCCATTCACTTCCCTCCCCAACCTCAAAATAGAAGTCAAGCCTGTAAGTCTGCAGAAATGGAACAGAAGAAATTCTAAAAGGGACGGGGGCCAACTATGTGTCACACCTTGATGACTGCTCCAAAAGCTCCTTTGCCGAGAAGCTGTAATTCTTCAAACTCAATGAAATACCGGGAAAACTGTCTCTGTGTCTCACTGAAGAATGAAGCACTGGGAAGCTGGCTGCTAGGTATAACAGTCTCAACATAATCTTGTCCTCCAGAATCTAAGAAAAAAACGATTGCATTAAAAATACAGGAAGAGCTAGAGAATCCAACAGGGATGTGAGCACTGGCAAAAGGGGGGGGGGGTGTAAAAAAGTACCTCTTGCTTGAGTGGCCCTTGTATACTTTCCCTCATCTTGCCTTCCTTAAAATAGGTAGAAAAATATAATTAGCCCATTTTATGGGAGGGAATAAGTAGAGCAGAGAGTAAGTGATGGAACTACAGAGCCAGACCCCAACCCAGGTCTCCTAGCCTAGTCACTACCGAGGTTCTTTAATCTGCTACGTAAGTGTCAGCAAAAAATCCAGTTACACAGCAATAAGGGTAAGAAAACAGGAAGGACGATTAAATACTCAAAGAGGCTACTCCAATGGACACTTTATCATAGGGACTGGAAAACTCAGGCTGGGAAAACAGTCCCATGCACACAGGGACTGCTTATTGCTGAACATAAATGTATGTGTAGCTCAGAATAAAACAGATAATCCATGCAGCCCCTTACAGTTTTAGGTTTATGAATACTTTCAAAATAATTTAATGTTAAACAGGGTATCAAAGAAGGATAGCAAGACACTCACCTTCGGGACTTTGTTCCACTAAAGGCATTTTTGGCTGAGGGTTTATAAAGCCATGTTTCAACAGCTGCTGAGGGCTCCATCTTTCCTTGTCATCCAAGCAAACACACCTCAGTGAGAGGGAAGGGAGAATCTCAGCAACACACAAAATAAACACTAACTTAGCTATGGGTTTATTTTTAAAAAATACACATTAGAGAATTCATGTTACTTATGGACCAAAGTATACATATATGTGAATATAAATCAACAAATATCCCTACAGAATCTACATGTGAGTACTAGGCTACGTGCAAGTGGAGAATTTGAAAAACAAATCCCTCCTTTCCTCCCTCCCGAATACCTTCCTTCTTTCCCAGTGCTGGAGACTGAACCCAGAGGCACTCTATCACTGAGCTATATTCCCAGCACAGCTGGCCACAAACTTGTGACCCTCCTGTCTCAGCCTCTCAAGTACCTTGATTATAGGCCTGTGCTACAGTCCATGCTTACCATATACTTTCTCTTAATTCTCAATCTTTAATATACTAACTCAGCATTTAATGTTCTAATAAATAAAAATAATTTTCTATTATTTTATCTTATTTTTATTTTTTTGTGGTGCTGGGGATTGAATCCAGGGCCTTGTGAATGCGAGGCAAGCACTCTACCAACTGAACTATATCCCCAGCCCACAAAAACAATTTTTTTAAAATTTTCCCTCCTAGATGCTTTAACTCAAGCTAAAACCTAAGAACCACTGTTCTCAGTAAGCTAAACTGTGGCATTTATAACAATGACCCTAGTGGTACCACTTGGTAGCACTTGGCCCTAATTATAAACAATACACTTAAGCCCAGAACTTGACTTAAAATCTATAAAGTGGTGACAACAACTATCATGAGGACAACATTTTACTTTTTATGACACAGCACTAAAAAAACACTCAAGGTAGGAAAAGACCCGGAAAAGACAAGATTCCAGTAAACAGGTTGTGTAAGATTCTTTATCTCCCTCTAAATTTAAAATTCATTTTAATTATATTAGTAAGCATAAATACCTTTCCCTTGTAAATATTAAATCATGATTGATAATGATAGTCTTTGACCAAATCCTTCCTCTCTCCAGGTCTTCCCTCCTCTGACTATACATCCTTAGACTCTTTTATGCATTTATATAAATAAACACACAACCACCCAAAATAATACTGTATTTTAAAAATATTACATTTAATTAGTTATTTTTGGTAGTATTAGGGATTGAGCCTGGCCAGGGTCACTCTACTACTGAGATACATCCCCAGCCCTTTTAATTTTACTTCGAGATAGGGTCTTACTAAGTTACCCAGGCAAGCCTCCATCAGGTGATCCTCCTTCCTCAGCCTCCCAAGAAACTGAGATTACAGGTGTGTTCTACTGTGCCCAGCTAATGTATTGATATTTTTGGGCAGCATCATCCTGTACATATTATTCTTTAACTTGCTTTTCTCTGTGTGTGTGTGTGTGTGTATAAAATATATATATGACAGCAGAATGCATTACAATTCTTATTACATATATACAGCACAATTTTTCATATCTCTGGTTGTATACATAGTATATTCACACCAATTCGTGTTTTCATACCTGTACTTTGTAAAAACTTAAAGCCTGCCCAGAATAAATTGTATTCTTATAAATAAATGAGATTTTATACCATCAAGATCCCACTTAAAACAATGAAATTCTCTAAACCAATCATTTGGGCAACATAGTAGCCATAAGTGGAAAAGGCAAATGCTAGGTCTGACTTTGAACAAAAAACCTGTACTTTGGATAATAATGGTTCTCACATTCCACCATCATTAATTACCCCATTCCCCCTCCCTTCCCCTCCAACCCCGCTGCCCTATCTGGAGTTCGTCTATTCCTCCCATGCTCCCTCTCCCTATCCCACTATGAATCAGCCTCCTTACATAAAAGAAAACATATAGCATTTGTTTTTGGGGGATTGGCTAACTTCACTTAGCATTATCTTCTCTAACTCCATCCATTTACCTGCAAATGCCATGATTTTATAATCCATTCATCTAATCTTGTAGTATGCTGTTTGTAAGTCCTTTGGGTATAGACCGAGGAGAGGGATAGCTGTGTCAAATGGTGGTTCCATTTCCAATTTTCCAAGAAACCTCCATACTGCTTTCCATATTGGCTGCACCAATTTGCAGTCCCACCAGCAGTGGATGAGTATACCTTTTTCCCTGCATCCTCGATAACTTGCTTTTCTCTTTCAATCATGTGTTTTAGAGATCTTTCTAAGCCAGTACTTAAAAGATTTGTTATTGATTTTTGTAGATGCATGAACCTACTAGAATTCATTTACACATTTTCCTATTATTATTTACAATTATTTCATATATGTGTGTGTTTGTATATGTATTGATATATATATATATATATATATATATATATATATATATATATATATATATATATATATACACATACACACATACATAAAAGCTGCAATGAACATCCCTACACTTGCCCTGTTGGGTTTCTGAAGTGTATCACCTCCAACTCAACTATGACATTAATGTGACATGACAACAGATCTGGATCAGAAAAAATTTAAACTCTGCCCAGAATAAATTGTATTCTTATAAATAAATGAGATTTTACACCACCAAGATCCCACTTAAAACAATGAAATTCTCTAAACCAATCATTTGGGCAACATAGTAGCCATAAGTGGAAAAGGCAAATGCTAGGTCTGACTTTGAACAAAAAGGATGAAATGGGGCTGGGGTTGTGGCTCAGCTGTAGAGCGCTCACATAGCACATGCGAGGCCCTGGGTTCGATCCTCAGCACCGGATAAAAATAAATAAAGGTACTGTGTCCAACTACAATAAAAAAAATAAATATATATATATTTTTTAAGAGAGAGTGAGAGAGGGAGAGAGAGAATTTTAATATTTATTTTTTAGTTCTCGGCGGACACAACATCTTTGTTTTGTATGTGGTGCTGGGGATCGAACCCGGGCCGCACGCATGCCAGGCAAGTGTGCTACCGCTTGAGCCACATCCCCAGCCCTAAATATTTTTTAAAAAAGGATGAAATGTGGAAAGTTCTCATTCAGGCAGAGAACTAACATCGATTCAGTCAAGTGCTAGGAAGGGTTTGAAGCTCTTTACAGGTGTTAACTCATCTGATATTCACAGCAAGAGCAGGGTGTCTCAGTCCCTCAGCCAGGAAGGAGTAGGAGATGTGACCCAGCCGTCTGGCTCCAGAGTCTGAGCTCCTACCCAGAACCAACAAATAAAACTGTAACTACAGATGGAATGTTGCTACACTTTGTGAATGATTTTTTCTTTGGTTAACTGGGGTGAAACAGCGAAGGTAGTAAAATAGTATCTTGCAACTCTTTCCTAAACAAACAGGGTCTATTGAAGTACTTTTGGAAGACAGAGGAATGGACACAATATTCTGAAGGACAACCATGTTAAAAGGATAAGAAACAGTGCTGATCTTAAGTTAAAAACTGATAGAACATAGAGTGGTTTCTTTTTTCTTTCTTTTCTTTCTTTTTTTTTTTTTTTTGTGGTACTGGGGATTGAACCAAGGGCCTTACACATGCTAGGCTACGTCCCCAGCTCAAACTAATATTTGGGAGCCATTTCTGTAAGACAAGAACTAGGAAAGTTTTATTCCTGAGACTATCATTCTGCTACTACATGTGAAAAAATATCTTCTAATTAAACCCTCCTGTGCTGTTTAAAAATAATACACAATGCTATTGCTAACTTTTACTAAATTACTCTTGACCAATCAAGAACAGAAAGTTCAAAGTGACACTTTGAAGACTAAAACCATTTTTTCCATCAGCTATTCCATTGCCATATTTGTCATTTCAGCCAACCTCATAGTTAGGGTGCACTAAAATAAGTATTTTTAAAGTTCTATCACACTTAAAAGGAATCATAAAATATTTCTTTAAAATCTTAAGATTTTTATATACTCTATGGAAAGAATACAGCATACAGAAGAACAAAGTTGATTTCTTTCTACATCTGTATGTATATTGTGTCTACTTCTATTTTGTGGCACACAAAAACTATTTCACTTACACATGGTCATATGTTGCTTAACAACTGGGATACATTCTGGAAACATGTCTTCAGATAATTTTGTCATTATGTGAATATCATAAGTGTGTTTCCAGAAATGAACATGAGCTAAATCATGTCTTTGGATGACACAATCTATGGGACTACCATAAGTACAGTAGGTTGTTGAAAGAACCTGTTATGTGGCACATGACTATACAAGAGCAAGTACTATTTATAACAAGTAGGATAGTAACAGGGAATAATACCATGAGGTCAACTGGAAATTGGTAAAGATGAGAATAGAGAAAGAAATGTGAAGGGTAAAAGAAAAGAAATGTAGGGAGCAGACAAAGTGAATTAAAGCAAATAACTGGGAAAAAGAAATTAAAAAAACAAGACAGGGTCAGAAAGAGAAGAGTCAAAGGGGAAAAAAACAGTCTAGGTCAACTTCTGCAAGAAAGCTAGATCAGGAGACTATCTGAAAAATCCAGACAGGAAGGATCTTATCTCCTATTTAACAGAAACTGAGGGAACTTAGCTCTGGCTTGGACCAAGAACAGATACGGTGAAAGTAGAAAATGCTGAATTGAAGAATCCAGACAAAGACTTTAGGCCCAAGGAAAACTCTCCAGTCAATGATTCTCTTAAATCAGATTAAACTTGGTTTTATAATTAAATGTGCACCTGTAATTCACAGGTGCTGAAAAAAGTCTGGCTAGAGTCAGGAAGTCATTTGCTTCTTAAGACTTGGCTGAATGAGACAGCCAAAGAAGAATGAGAACAAGAGGCAGCATCACCCTTGAAGCTCTTTTTTAAAAAGGAGGTCTTGTGATGTGATGTGATTCAGCAACCTGTACACTCAGAAAAAGGAGTAATTATAACCCATTTGATTCAAATGTATGATATGTCAAGATCACTGTACTGTCATGTGTAATTAATTAAAATAAATAATAAAAAAATAAATAAAATAAAAAGGAGGTCTTTCCTTTGATCTGCACAATCAAAAAAGCAGGAGTAAAATGCAATTAGAAAATTTCAATGACACTCACTTCTTGAGGAAATCTTGAAAGTCGGCTGGTAAGTCACTGGGGATGGTCACAGGGTACTCTCCACATTCCTGTCCTTGGCTGAGGGAGAGTAGCAAAAGGCCAAGATGCCAAACATCCCCCTTCTTCCCTGTTTTATAAGGCAGGGCATTGTCACTAAAACGCACTCGGGTTTGCTCAAACACATCCTCCTTGCAAATGTCCGCGAGGCGTTTAGAAATGCTGTAATCTGTAATCTTCACAGTACCCTCTGCATCTACCAAGACAGTCGATGCACTCAAGACCTTGTGCACCACAGAATTGCTGTGAAGATAATCAAGGCCTGACAAGAGCTGAGCTGCATACTTGCGAAGCTGATGCACAGGGATAGGGCCTAAGTGACTCAGGTGTGTAGCGAGAGAGACCCCATTGATGTGCTCCACTAAAATGTCCACGGTGATGGAGCTGTCTTGCTCTTTGAAATTCATGGCAAAGTAGCGTACCACATTTGGATGACTCAATTTCACCAGTGAGTTGAACTCTGTTTCTGCCCCTTGAAGCTGATAAGGAAAAAAATTTAAAAAAAAAGATAATATTGGATAAGTCAGCATTAATAGGTGTTTCACTTTAAAAGTGAAGTACTTGAAAGAAAACATACTTTCATGAGAGGAGAAAAAATATTCCCTGAATAGAATAAAGATGAAAAAAATTCAATTCTTAATTCAAAATTTCAAAACTTAGTGTATAAATACTACAAAATTAGTGAATGGCTTTTAAAATCAACTTATTTTGAGTTAAGCCATGGGGGCAGGGGAACCACTCATTTTAAAATAACCTTTTTTGATTATAATAAAATCACTATAAAAGTTTTTTAAATTAGGGACTAGGGGTATAGCTTGGTAGTAGAGTACTTGCCAACCATGCATGAGACCTGGAGTTCAATTCCTAGCACCGCAAAAAGAATTTTTAAGTTAATACAAAGGTAAAAAAATCCACAAATTATCTATATTATCACCATCCAAAAAAAAAAAACTTGTGATTTTTTGCATTTATAGTTTTTCTTTCTAAACATAAGAAAACTCACATTTCTAAACACCAAGCTTTATCTGCTTTTTTTCCTTAAGCTTGGTATTATAGATTAATAATAAACTCTTCTTTCAATCCCCAATATTGCAAAAAGAAAAAATCTGCAGTTCCCCCCAAATCAGTTTTGAAGCAATATTTTTAAAGAGTAGAGATGATATATGTAACTTCAAAAAGCACAACTTTGGGGGCTGGGTTGTGGCTCAATGGTAGAGCGCTTGCCTAGTACGTGTGAAGCACTGGGTTCAATTCTCAACACCACATAAAAATAATTAAATAAAGGTACTGTGTCCATCCACAACTAAAAAAAAAAAAAATTTTTTGTTTTGAAAAAGCACAACTTGGGCTGGGGATGTGGCTCAAGCGGTAACGCGCTTGCCTGGCATACGCAGGGCACTGGGTTTGATCCTCAGCACCACATAAAAATAAAATAAAGATGTTGTGTCCACCGAAAACTAAAAAAATAAATATTAAAAACTTCTCTCTTTCTCTCTCTCTCTTTAAAAAAAAGAAAAAAAAAGAAAAGAAAAAGCACAACTTTGGGCTGGGGTTGGGGCTGAATGATAGAGCCCTTGCTTCACATGTGTGAGGCACTGGGTTCGATTCTCAACACCACATATAAATAAATGAATAAAAAACGTTCATTGACAACTAAAAAAAAACAAATTAGAAAAAAAACCAACCATACAACTTTGAAATAGTTGGAGTGATGGTTGTTAATGCCATAAGGGCTGAGAAAGGAGAGCAAGAAGGCAACTGCAGAAGTTTTGTCCATATTGTGAAGTTCTCAAAGAGGGAACAAGGGGCTAAGAAAACTTTGAAGAAGATGCTTGCCCTCTAGTCCTCTCTTGGTTAAACAGAACTCATCCACTCTGGATCATCTCGGAGCCCAAACACAGAACTATTTTGTTCTACCATCTCCAATTACTTTAGATTGGCCTTTTGCTTAGCCAGCCATGGTGAATACTTACCTGCTTTTTGCACTTATCAATTTTCTCTCTTTCTTGACTGGTAAGGAAAGGACCAATTTTTTTCTGCCATTGAAGGACCCACTCATACAACAGGACAAAGCTGCCAGTGGCTGTTTCCAATGCATTGTAAACTAATTTTCCAAGTTGTTCATCACTGCCTGCACATTAAATAGACAAGGTAGTTAAATCTCACTGAATGTTTTCTATGTAGGGAAACAAGGGAGGGACTGTATATTCATTCATTCAATAATAGATGCCATGTGCTAACCATAAAAACATGATTCTTTAATAATGTGCTTTGTAAACTACTTTTAGTATTTAACAATGTATTGAGAGTCCTAAAATATTAATTTTTATAAAGGAAAAAGAATTGACAATGAGATGCTAATATCAGGTCAAATAAAGAGAACAATGTTTTATTCTGTTAACCATCATTTATCATTATTACTTTCCTAACCAGTTCACCTTTACTGGCTATGCTACTGACCTACCTCACATAGCTAAATACCAACTCAAATGACAGAAAGAATTTGGAAATAAAGAATATCCCTCAAGATTATTTCAAGCTGGGTGCAGTGGTGCATGCCTATAATCTCAGTGGCTCAGGAGGCTGAGGCAGTTCAAGCCAGCCTCAGTAACTTAGCAAGGCCCTACACAACTTAGCGAGACCTTGGTTAACATCCTTGGGTTCAATCCTTCATACCAAAAAAAAAAAAAGATTATTTCATCAGTAGGCTGGGGATTAGCTCAGTGGTAGAATGCTTGGTGGTGGTGGTGGTTGGGGGGGGGGGGGTTGGGAGGAAGGGAATGATTATTCCAACAGTGCAGAGATTAATGTATACTACAGTAGAACTAGCTTTTAGAGCTTTTAGTAAATTTGAAAATATGAATACGCCAATGACTTTCTAAAAACAAAATTTGAACATGCCCTGTAAATAAAAACTGGCCAATGTTTTAGAGGGAAGGAAGTTTAAAGCTAGAAAGGGAAACATATTTATTAATAGGCATATGGTTTCCACTTATATCTGTGAAAACTAAATTTCTGTAACACCAGAAGTTTTCTTATGAAACTCTTCATTTCCACTAAGGACTAGAACAGAAAAGTATCAAAATACTGGAGAAAATGAAGCAAAATTCTTTTGCTTTATTTTTATTTATTTTTCAACAGTGTCTTACCATGTTGCTGAGGCTGATCTTAAACTTGTTATCATCCTACCTCAGTCTCTCAAACAGCTAGGATTACAGGTTCATGCCATGGGGCCTGACTATTTTGTTTTATTTCCTATTTACCAAATCATAGCATATATAGCACCTTTGCATTATTGATTCTTCACCAGATAATCTTTTGTTGTAGGATGCTGTCTTGTGCCTGGCCCTCATCCACAGCACACACCTCTGCCCTCAGACTTAACCATCAAAATATCTGCAAGACTTGGGACACAGATCAACCGTAGAACACTTGCTCCCACATGAGTGAGGCCTTGATTTTCATCCCCAGCACTACAACAACAAAACAAACAAACAACAACAAAAGAAACTGCAGATATCACCAGATGTCCCCTCAGCTAATAAACTGTCCCCAGTTGAGAACCACTGATATGTAGTATTCTTTTTCTTTTAGCATATAAATACTACTTTGATTTTTCTTCATAATGAAGAAAAAAATTTAAGAACACTGATAATTATGTTTTCTACTTGAAAAATGAAAAGTGAAGTAACTTGTATGTATAAAATAGTCTTAGCAAAAGTGGTTTAGAGAAATATGGCTAAACTGCCTCACCTAAATTTCTTAATCTCAGAAGTAATTCTTACTTCAGAAAAATGCTAATAATTA
Organism: Spermophilus citellus; assembly: GCF_964194105.1. Classification (NCBI taxonomy): domain Eukaryota; kingdom Metazoa; phylum Chordata; class Mammalia; order Rodentia; family Sciuridae; genus Spermophilus; species Spermophilus citellus. The sequence continues at coordinate 138,841,592 of NC_138185.1, forward strand.
GAGATTTCAATTAAAATGATCTATTGTGTTAGTAACTCCTGAAAGTCTTAGCCTAAGAGAAAAACTCTGATGTTTGAAAATTTGTCAGCCAAAGGAAGCAACCTGAGAAATGTGGGACTATATAGTTTACTGGAGATGAAACATTAAGTGTTTATGAGATGGAGGCTGATGTGATCTACAGCAAGCCTAATTAAATTTGTGTGTTATATAGTTCACTGTCCTGTAATATTCATTTCTCCAATTCGGACTAGGAAGGCACTTCATAATTGCTAGGTTTTGAAAAAAAAAATTACAATTTTATTATTGCCACCCTCTCTTGTCTCTTTTTCCATGATGGAAATGATAAAAGGAACAGAAGAACACATTGCTCTGAAGCTAAAGGAAAATGTTATCAAAAGAACTCTGATTAAAACTCTGTTATATTTTGGTAATGATCGTTTATATATAGACAGTTCCATAGTGCTTCATCCACATATGTAAGTAAGTTCCTTTTTTTTCTAGTTCTAACAACTTTACATTGAAAAACAAATACTAATTAGTTGTTTTTTAAAATAAAAACATATCATTGAACATTAAAATTGAATTAGTTTAGCTTTTATAAAAACACTTTGTAGGAAATTTAAGCATGTTTTAAAAACTAGACTCATTGTGAGAAAACAAAATAAATTATTCACTACTTGATGATTTAATAAAAAAATTCTCCCATTGTAAATATGCTTCCCAATGAAGGGATTAACTAAGGTGAATTTGTCTAATGAATACCAGTGAGAATAAGAGACCAAGTTAATTTGCCTTCCTGATTTCCCCAGGTTATTAAAGTTAGGGAGCTTGTGTTGTCAGTTCATGAATCTGACAGTCTCTGAATTAAAGACAGTCTTGGTTCCCAAGCCAACCATCTCTACCGTGGTCTTAATTTGCCCAAACAGTTGCTGTGAGTATTGCAGCCCTGTGTATGCAGAGCCCTATACTGTCCAGGCTGCTTTCAGTCAGTGAAGGTTAAATGTCCAGTTCATAGACTACTCAGATGTTTGGTTCTTCTTCTACCTGCTGCCAATTCTTTTGCTTATTTGTATCTCCTTAAAGAGAAATGGCATAAAGACTCTGAAGGAAAGCAAATTCCATCTAGATAATATGGCTATCTTTTAACTCTGGCAAGAGTATTCATGGGATGAAAAATCAAAGTCAACTGTCAAATTATCAAGCAAATCTTACACCAATTAGTAGTTATATCAATATGGCTAAGAAAAGATAATGTACATTTAGGAAGTAGATCCCCAAAACTTGATTTTAATATAAGCAATTCTGAATTGCAGAGCTAGCTTTACTCCAAAAAGCTATCCATAGACAAAACTGCTAACTAAGACATAAAAAAATAAAGTAATTTTCCTGGCCAGGTACAACATTCCAAGCAAGAAAATGCCAAATCAATGGATATCAACTTAAGAAAATGAGATTTGGTCATTAAACATCAGAAGCATCAGAACCATTTTGATACACATTTTATTAGTATTAGAAGCACACGATTTAAAATTCTGATTGATAATATTTAAACCTTTTATGTTTCAAAAAGCTTAGATAATTTGATGACAAATTTAAGTTTCCTTTATGACCAATTTAGAATTTTACTTATGCTAACAGTATTTCCAACAGCACAGTTTTACTTCCATTTTATGTTAGAGGAAACCTGAACAACTTCTCATTTCAGTCATGAGGAATGGGAGCTAGAATGACCAACAGCCTGCTTGACAGCCTTCTTTGGACTATGCTGATGTAGACAACATGGTATCTAGTCCACCCTGTTTCCTCACAATCAGCTTTCGTCATAACAAAAATTTAAATTAACTTAGCTAGTTTACTCACCAATACATTTCCCTTTGTGCACCATGAGCTGATCAGGACTACCCACGCAGAAGTATAGGATTTCACAAGAGCCAGGAGAATCTTCACTACTACATAAAGAATACTGACGTTCTCGCCTTAAAAATAAATTTGGACAATGATTTTTTTCTTTAAATTAGGATTAGCACAGGACATTCCTGTTCCTGTGTTCTTCTGCTTAGCCCATTCACACTCCAATATCTGTGTTTTGGGAATGGAGCTGAAGGGGCTAATGAGAAAGCTGTTCAACTCCCCTACTTCCCACCACTGCCTTCTCCTCATGGACTCTATAAAGCCCCTGTTCTCAGTTTGTGCTGACCAATATGTGGCTATTTAAATTTAAATTAAATAAAAACTCAGTTCAAGTGTAGTCACTGCATTTAAGTACTCAATCACAACATGTGGCTAGTGGCTACAATATTAAGTAGTACAGATGCAGAATATTTCTAGTGATTAAGATTAGTCCCATATCTCTTCATTCCCATGCACATATAACAGGGGGTTTTAGAGCCCTCACATATTCCAGGTTCCTACTGGGTCCCAACCATTGAATGCTTATTCATTCTCTCATTTGTGTTTGGTAGATACTCCTTGTTATTTCCTTCTATAACTTCTCCAAAATACTCAAAATCCAACCTCTCCTTTTTTTTTAACTTTATTTTTTATTTCTTTATTTTCCTACTTTTCCCCCACTAGATGAGGAACAATAGCTGAGAAGCTACATTATAAAAACAACAACAACCAAAAAAAAAATAAAAATTGAGGGAGAGGGTTGCATTGAAGAAGTAAGGGAGAAAGCTCTTGATAGTCACAAGTTACATAAGAAATGCTTTGATAAAATCTTACAGTATTTTGATTTGCATTTCTCTAATTACTAGAGATGTTGACATTTTTTCATGTATTTGTTGATCCGTTGTATATCTTCTTCAAAGAAGTGTTTGTTTAGCTCCTTAGCCCATTTGTTGATTGAGTTGTTTTGTGTTTTGGTGTTAAGTTTTTTGAGTTCTTTATAGATCTTGGAGACTAGTGCTCCATCTGATGTGGTTATGACAAAAATTTGCTCCTAAAATGTAGGCTCTCTCTTCACCTCATTGATTGTTTCTTTTGCTGAGAAGAAGCTTTTTAGTTTGAATCCATCCCATTTATCAATTCTTGACTTTATTTCTTATGCTTTAGGAGTCTTGTTAAGGAAATTGGGGCCTATTCCTACATGAAAATTTGGGCCTACTTTTTCCTCTATTAGGCACAGGGTCTCTGGTCTAATTCCTAGGTCCTTGATCCACTTTGAGTTGAACAGCAGTTATCAAGAATACAAACAACAGTAAGTGTTGGCAAGGATGTGGGGGAAAAGGCACCCACCTACATTAGTGATAAGATTATGTATTGTGACACAAGTCTTTTATACCACATATTCTAAATACCAGGGAATAAGAACACATTGTAATTCTGTTTAAATTTCGGCTTTTGAAATTATTTGCGTAAACAGGGAGTACACTGACATTTATGGAAAAAAAGAATAAACGCAAAGATTCAAAATGATATGCTAAACTACACAAATTATCCAGAAGCCCCTCAACATTGGCTCTGTCCCCTTCAACAGATGGTGGTGACAAGATCCATTTTAGTCTAGGCCATCTCAATGCCCTTTAGTTGACAGTGTGCAAATACTTGATTTTAAGGTGTTTTAGAATATTAACCACCCTATTATGACTGATTCTCACAAACACAGTGTTAGGAGTGTTACAAAAAAAAATAATTAGAATTAAGGGAAAAGAGGAGAAAATTTAAAAAGTGAAAGTGTCAACAAAATGACAAATGTGGCATATGCTACATGAGACAGACAACAGAAATAATTCTGGAGGTTAAAAAATACATCTAGAGTATGAAAAGAAGGTTTTCATCCAAAAAGCTCTGTATATATTGGATGCTTCTACTGTCTACTGAGACTCATCCACAAGTAAAATGTCTTCTCAATGCCATCAGAATCACAGCTCTACTGCAAACAAATGGTGTTTAGAAGTGAGGACACCGATGTCCTCGTCAATGGTCTATTCTGGATATGGAATGTCCATGGGATTTGCAATATTACTAGAAATATCACTCATGTTGTCAGCTTTGCCAACCAGCAGTACCCAATGTACTAAGGAAAGAGTGTTTGAAACAAAACTGCCAAATAATACTAAACATGTCTTATAAAGGATAGAGAAGTTAACATAATTCAATTTTAGAAGACTGAATTAATATCTAGGACCTTGATAACAACAACAACACCCTAAAAAAACTGAAAAGGAAAAAAGCAGACAATTGACAGAAAGAGAAGCTGCAAATTGTCAAGTGCCAATCCTTCAGAATCTGGCTGCCATCCAAGAGACTGCTCTACCCACACAATCAGAGTGTGGAGGTGCTACAGTCTGGATCTGAGAGGTCCCCCACAGGTCCCTGTGGCTTGGTCCCTAGTTAGGTGCTTTTGGGAGATGGTAGAACCTTTAACATAGGGCCCAGTAGGAGGTCTTCAGGTCACTGAAGGGGACAGTGGGAACATGGCCCCTTCCTTTTCCTTTTATGACCCAGCCATGAGCTGTTCCACTACACACTTCCTGCCATGATGCATTGCCTTGCAATTGGCCCCAAAGCAATGGAGACTGAAATCTCCAAAAGTGAGCCAAATTAAACTTTTCCTCCTTATAAGTTGATCATCTTAGGAATTTTGTTCCAGTAATAGAAAGCTGACAATGTAAGAGGCTGGGATGGAAAGGAGAATCAACTCTGAAACTGGGACTGCAGCAGTCTAAACTTCCCGCCAAACTCACCAAGATGCTAGAAAAAACTCTAGCTATTCAGGGTCTTTGTAGAAAAAAAAAAAAGAATTCTTGATATTGTTTGAGGTGAATCAGTCTGTGTCTGCTGGGAACCAAATTGAGAAACAGTAAGCAATGGAGGAACATGGGTTTGGAGAGATGTACAAAGAATCCCCTCATCTCCATCTATATTCCTTATGTTAGTGGTTTCCCAAACTTTTGAGGGGGGCGAGTGAAGAAAATCCCATGTCTTTTTTTTTTTTTTTTTGTAGGCTGGGAGCTCAAGTTCATATTTATTTATAGTCAACTGGTATAGTGTTAGAAACAAGCAACCTATGAGCTGAATATAGCCCATAACCCAAAATTTATGTTTTTCTTAGCCTTCATGATATTTAAAAACCAAGACCTTTCCCGTCAGTCTCCAATTTGGCATATTTTGGTAAGGATGCGTCTGTCTATATTCTTGTTCCCACAGCCCCCAGTCTACCTTGTTCCTTAGCTGCTTGGCTCCTGGAGGCACTCGAGTTCAAGTTTCTGGGTTGGAGGCTGCAGGGAGAGCAGGAGAGACCACGTCCACTCCCTTGACTAAGACGTGGCACTTGTCTCCAGCAGGAGACTGTTGTCCCTGAGCTCAGTTGCCTCTTCGGGAGGGGTTCCTCATGTAGGACGCTGACCACGGTCCCTGAGGCTTCAACTGAAAAGGAACTGACTCCAGCTTTAGAGACCGTCAGTCTCTCTTCTTCTGTTTCTTCTTTTTGGTGCTCTGGTCAGTGCTGATTCTCCTTCTCTCCTCCCCGAGTTGCTGCCGCCCCCTCTTCTTACCTCTGTTCTCTATTTCCTCAGTCCTGCCCTTGTCACATTCGCAGCTTACATCCGAGACCTCCTCCTCTTTCCTGCACTGCTGTCTCTTCTTCTTGCTTCTGTTACCGAAGGGCGAGCTTCCTGCTTCCCTGGCTGCACCCTCTAGAGCAGTCTCCTCTCGGTCCCCATCAGCCATGCTCAAGTCCTCCTCACGCGGCTGCCTTTTCTTGTTCTGCGGCAGGGGTCCCTGTGCACTCTGCTCATCACCTCCTTTCTCCCAACACCACTTGCAGGATCCTTCCCTCTTCCTTCTCCACCCAATACCCCCGTCTCTTCCTCCCCCTCCTCCCCTTCACGGTGCTGTCTCTTCTTCTTCAAAGAAGAGACCAATGGGCTTGCTCTCTCTCCAGGGTTCCTCGAGCCCACTGGGCCCCGTGGCCTCGTCCTCTCCACTCTCTACGTCTGTTCCCCCTCTCTCATCTGAGACCTCCTCCTCTTGATGTCGTCTTTTCTTCTTTTTGCTTTTCCTGGTGCTGTGCTCAGTGTGTTCTGGGAGCTCCTCATCCATACTCTGCTCAGTTGCTCTAGGCTCTTTCTGTTTCCTTTTCTTTTTTGGGGGGGTTGAGAGGCTGGCTTTCAGACTGTGGCTGCGAGGCCTCAGAGACATCACTACCACCCCTCTTCCTTTGTGGAAGCCTCCCAGGAATTCATAGCCTAGGCAGGAATTTGCCAGCCCCCAACTTGCTCCTTGCAGAGTAACAGGTGTGGGAGCCTGCATACTTCAACCTGGCAGAAGAAGGTGGACTGCAGCTGCTGGAAGCAAGCAACCTCGAGTTCATAGCTTCACGAACTTCTGATACAGCATGTTCAGCTTGGGACGATTATGAGTGGTCTCCTTGGAAAGGCGTCTTATCTGCACTCCGTCCTGCCCAGTTTCTACTACCGAGTTGGCTGTAATCTTGTTGAAAAGCTCTTTCCACCAGTGGTTTGTGAACTCCTTGGCAGGATCATGTCCCACCCCATGAGTATCTTGCTTCAGAGTTACCTTGATGGCCTGGGTGACGCCATTCTCCTTCAGGCCTAGTCCTTTGCCTTGAGTCCATCCATGCTTTAGCAGCTGCTCCTCAGCAAACTTCATCCCATGACTCTTGACCTCTGGGGTGATGCTCATGGTGGGCAAAGAGGCTTGCCTTTCACCAGAGGAGGAGAAATGACATCATCCCTCCTTGAGAGGTGCTCTCTGCGGAAACATGTGCCACGCCTGACTCGGGCGCCACCATCTTCTGAAATCCCATGTCTTATACCCTTAGTTGTTTCTTCTCAGAACAGATGATTTACTAGCAGTTACCATACTTGGCTTTAGAACAGGGAAAACAAACTAGGAGATAACCTGATTTTGTTTGATGGTAGAAATGTGGGCAAGGACTGAGGAGAACTAGGTCTATACTTTACAAAAGACAACAACCCTGAACGATCCACTTCAAAATGGTTAATATTATATCATTTGAATTATACCTTAATTTTTTTTTAAAAAAAGCAAATCCTCAATCCTTCATGACTTGAAGGACACAGAAAATAAAGTTCTTTAACAAAAACAAAGATTCAGCAGTGAAGAGCTGGATCAAGGAGCCAGGTCCCCAATGATCGGGCCTTTAAGTCCTTGCCACCATGTTTTTTCTTGCATGTTTTTCTTTTCTCTCTTTCTCTTGCTTTAAGAAGTAGAAATTTTGTGTTTAACAACTAATTTCTTTTGGTATTGGGGATTGAACCAGGGGCGCTTTACCACTGAGCTACATCACTAGCCCTTTTTATTTTGAGACAAGGTCTCAAAATTGATTAGGTCTTGATAAATTTCTGAGACTGTCCTCGAACTTGTGATCCTCCTACCTCAGCCTCCTGAGTTCCTGGGATTGCAGGTATTTGCCACCATTCCTGGAAAAACTAATTCTTGACATACCCCACAGATAAAGAAAAGCAGATTTGCTCGGGGTAAAGAGGCTGCAGACACTAAAGGCACAAAAACCACAATCTCTCCTTTCTTTCTATTGTTCTTCTCTTGTGCCCTCCTTTCCTACATCAGGTCATTTATTGAACAACTACAATGTATCTACCAGGCATTGAGGAAGACACCCATGTATCTTTGCTCTCATGAACTTTTCATTCTCCATTGCAAAAAGAAAACAAATGAGTGAGAATTTCATCTAGTGGTAAGTGGTACGCAGAAAAACAGGGGTTGGGTGTGTGACTCAGTGGCAGAGAGCTTGCTTAACATGTACAAGGCCCTGGGTTCCATTCCCAGCGTTACAAAACCAAAACCAACCAAACAACAACCACCATCACCTCCTCTAGCCACACTTTACCTGCCTTTGGTTACCACACAGTTAATCCCAAACAAACAAACAAAAAACAGAAAAAGAAAAAAATTAAATAGAGAATCAGATAATAGGTACTAAGCAGAGAAGTAGAGTAGAGGGCAGCTCAGGGGAGGTGTCTCTGAGGAGGTCATACTTCAGGAAAGAACTGAATTAGAAGCAGCAGCCATGCAAAGTGACATAGGAAAAGCGTCCTAGGCAGAGTGACAGGCAGAGGCCCTGAGATGAGAAGGTGCTTGGTGTGCTCAAGGAGTGATGCTGTGAGGCAAGGGAGGGGAGGATGATGGGGAACTAGATGCTAAAACCACTCACTTTTTATTGTGGTTTCCCCAATGTCCATTCTCCACTTGTGGCCAGGAAGAAGAGTCCACAATTGTTTTAGTCAGCTTTTACACTGCTGTGACTAAAAAAATCTGACCAGAACAATTTTAGAGGAAGAACAGTTTATTTGGGAGCTCACAGTTTCAGAGGTCCCAGTCCATAGATAGCCAGCTCCATTCCTCAGGGCTCAAAGTGAGGCAGAACATCATGGCAGAAGAAAATGGCACTTGATGATCAGGAAGCAGAGAGAGAGAGAATCCACTTGCCACATACAAAATATATGCCCCAAAGGCACGCCCCCAATGCCCACCTCCTCTAGAAACACACTACCTGCCTTTGGTTACCACACAGGTAATCCCATCAGGTGATCGATTCACTGATTGGGTTAAGACTCTCACAACCCAGTGATTTCTCCTCTAAACCTAAACCTTCTTGCATCTCATCGTTTCACACATGAGCTTTTGGAAACACCTTACATCCAAACCACAACAACAATGTAAATCAGAAGGTATCGTATTTAGTCCTGAGTAACACCTTCAAAGCTGCTCATTTATCTTTGTTGACTCACCCTGGTCAACAAAGCCCTCTGTGACTGCCTGCCTGATCCTTCCTGAACTATTCTCTCCATGCCTACTAATTCTAGCCTTACTGTCCTGCTTAATGAGCTTTGAGCACTGTTCTCTATGCTGAGCTGTTCTCTTTCCGATCTTGGTCTGGCTGGCTCCCTCTCTCTTTCTAGAACCAGAACCCCCCATTCTAGATCCAAACTTTGTATGTTTTCCTTCAAACATTCTAAAATGGTCATCCAGCTTTTATTCAACACAGGCCTATTTTATTTCTCTGTGTAGCACTAATCCTTATCTGACATTTCTTTTCTGCTTATGGACAGTTTTCAATGAGAATATAAGCTCCACAAAGACAGTCCTTGATCTTGTTTACCAAATCCCAGTACTCAGAAGAGCACCTGGCACATAGTAAGTGCTCAATAAGCATTTATTGAATGAATCAGTGAAACATGATTCTAGATTTTACTGCTTTTAGTCATAGTCAGTTCAAATATTGCCGCTAACAATTCAGATGACAAAGACATCTCTATTAAGTCTACCATGTGTATTTATTCACAAAAAGACAAAGTGGAACATTTTGCTTATTTCTTTGACTTTCTAAATAATGAGGACCAATGAACAGCAGGCAAGAAAAAGAATCACAAGTATACCATGAAGTAATGTGGCACATCAATGACTTTTTATTTTTTAACCAAAGAAGCATTTAAACTACACTTAAGAAGGATTTGATCTTTTCAGTCAGTAGCTAACACAACTACCAATGCAGAGTCCATGTAGGTACATGCAACAAACTTGCCAAACAGATGAAATAGATGACAACTATTTATTGTCAGTTTTGTTCTTAGATACTCATGGAATGTCGTTCCATCCAAGATACATACCTGCCACTCTACAGGCGTTACATAAAAAGTTGTTCTATCCATGGCAAGAGGAGAGACAATTTCCTGCCTTTTTCTGAATACACTTGCTATCACTGATCTCAAATGCAAGTCTAACCTTGGATCTACTGATCATAGTCAGCCACAAATATAAATGTGATTAAACATAAAAAAGTCGTTTTTTCCATATCTAAAAAGACATATTTATAACATTGATTTAATTCTGCTATCTCTAACACAATAAGAATTTGCTAAATATTTCCCAGTGAAATTCTATGACAATTTTTTATTCACTATTAGAACCCAGTTGCAAAAATAATCTAATTTGGTAAGGAGTTATAATCTAATTGGTAAGAAGGTATTCCTCAAAAAGATTGTCACCAGAAATAGTATTCAAAACATCTCTAGGTCTGGGGTTGTAGCTCAGTGGCAGAGTGCTTGCTCATATCCGTGAGGCCCTGGGTTCGATCCCCAGCACTACATAAAAATTAAAAAAATAAAAATATTGTGTCCATCTACAACTAAAAAAAAAAAAAATCTCTAATTCACCCTAATAGTAGGTAGTTAAACATTATCAAAATTATTTCTAAGTTGGTTTTAAAAAAGGACATTAGGGAAAGAACTAAAATGTCTCCTTCTAATAAACAAACTATAACCTGAAATTTTACATAAATCTTTAGTTTGGTACCTAAAATGTTTCTTTCAATAGAAGCAAAGAGTTGGCTTTAAGTTTGCTTGGAGACTCACAAGAGATAGTTTAAGAGCTGCAGTACCCTTACTATTTAATGACGTGCTCATCCTCTCAAATTATATGGTTTCTGCACTAAAATTCCTTTCTACTTACTCTCAAGGAAAAAAAGGGAAGACTCCACAGCTTAGTGGGAAAGGATGAGAAAGAAGAAGCAGTGTTTTTCATATGAATTCTGGTAACAGGGATCAACACAGAAGCCCACTTCAGTAGTGGCAGACAGGGGCTCCATTCTCATTTAACAGGTGTTCTACATCTGTGCCCATTTTGGAGCACTCCCCAAATTTGTGGTTGCACCTAAGGAGTTACACACTGAAACATATACAGAAAGCATACAATTTGAGAGGATGATATTACAGATCGAAGGAAAGATTTAAATCATTTATTATATAATAGACAATTAAAAGTCAAATTGAATAGTAACGAAGGCAGAATTGTGAAGTGTTACAGGCTGTTCTAAGGGGGTTTGAGCTATGAAACTGTTTTCATTCAATACACTTGGAAAGTATTAAATGAAAATTTGGTTTTGTCCAGTTAACTAATATATTTATATAGGCTTTCTCTCCCTCTCTCCCTGCTCCTCCCTAATCTCTCCCTCTCTCTAATCTTAAGGGAAACAGGACTGCCTTTCTTCCCCATTTTAGGCAGATTTATCTGTCCTTGTACACACACCCACTATAGAAACTAAGTAATCCAGATTCTGGGGATGGTACCAGAAGATCTCAGAAATGACTATCTCCCAAATTAACAAATGAATTATAACTTCAACAGAGAACATGTAGAATACAGCCTTTGAATCACATCTTTAAAAGGCCCCTGTTCCTGCTGAAGGGCAGAATCATAGCCTCTGGGACAGGAGTCCCTGGTATGTCTCCTTTGCTAGCAAAGCAATAAAATTTCTTTTTCTTTTTTTTTTTTTTAAACAACAACAACAACAACAAAAAGATTTATAGGCTTAAGAGTCCTATCTGGAAATTTTATCAAAGTTCACCACAAGTTGTTTTGATCCTACAGCTTTCATCCTCCCAGATTAGAATCCCAGGGACTTACCTAGATCTTCCTGAAGAGTTTGTCCGGTGTTTACCATTTCCTACAAAATCAGGAGAGCCTCCATGTAGCAAGGCAGCTGTTCTGTGTCCTCCGGGGTCTTTCTTAGAGGTATGGTCTTGGTTTGACAAACTAGCAATTTCCAAACGTTCCTAGAAAAAGAAAAGCATAACCTATTTTAGATGTAAGTCACATGTGGAAAACAAGCATGGTATGGCATTAGCAATTCAGTATGGAATGCAAATTTTATTTAAGCTGAGTGCTTACAAGTGTAATAAAGCTGAACTCAACTTTTAAAAATTTAATGCCCAAATATGTACTGAGTCAAGATCTGAAGCCCAGGTTATAGTTTCAAGAGAATTTTATAAATGAAAATGTTTACAATTTTAGAATAAACATAAAAAATTAGGCAGAGGGACAAAAGGAGATGAACAGAAGAAGAGGGGATTCAAAGAGAATGCAGAGTGGCTGACAGGAAGGCAGATCAGACAGGATGAGAGAGTTGGTGGAAAACAAACATCTTAACTTGTGCTCAGCTTTCTACTTTCACATAGGCAGTACACCTGTTTGTGGGAATAATTACATGAAACAGAAAGGCATTATTAATTCTGTTTGAGAGAATGAGCAAAATTTTCTCTGGACTTCTGTAAACATGTATACCTTGTTCTTTGGGACTGAGCTGGAACAGGGAAAATAAAGAAAAAGCACTTTATCCTTTTTTACCATTGACTTTTAAACCTGTTTTGTCACATCATTCTTTTCCACCATTGAATGAAATCTCTAATACATGCATATTGTTTCCATTCACTCTTCAGTATGAACAAATATTTTCTAGGTATTAAGAATTCCAGTCCGGGTTAATTAACAAAGCTTCAGTCTCCTCTTCCTGGACTCATTTTATAAATCAGTGTAACCCTAAAAGCTTAAATCACTTACAGATGACATAACTTAAAATTCTGCCACCTATTTGGAGAATCTAAAATATACAATACATTTAACTTTGGGGATTTTTTTTCTAAGCTTTACTACTGATAGAAATATGAAAGGAAAAAAAATAACATCAATGGAAATAAAAATTTTTTATGTTTAGCAAAATGTAGATTATCTTAGTGTAGCAGAACTGATAGAGTACCTGCTTAGCCATTTCCTTCCTTTTTTTCTCTTCTTTGATCTCTTCTTTCCTTCTCTGAATCTCATGAAGGATTTCACGCTTCTGAAATAAACAAAAGCACCATCAGACACCAAACTCTAAAATACATACTATGTGTCAATTCTAAAACTATAGAATTCTGACTTGAATTTCAATATACTTAAGCCCTTTTCTTCTAAGAGACCTGAATATAGAGAACTTTAGTACAAAATGCAGGTCCATCAGTTTTGTCTGAGTTCTTAAGCAATTAGCTTCCTAGCTGAGGTTTTAAGACTGTGTGAGGAGAGTATTATTTTCCATTCTTTACCTCTTCATGTGGAAGAACTTTCACTATGGCAACGCTGCTGAATTCTCCCATCTCCCCACCTCTTATATCTGCCTATCTGTAGGGTACAAAAACTGTGGCTGTCTCTGCCCTAGGGTCTGGAGCTGGCTTGCCAGAGGTGGGCTGAGCTGTCCTCAATACCAGGCACCACACCCACTGGCCATAGACCTGTACCTGCATTTTTCATAAGTCTTTTGGTATAAAAAGTGATATTTTGATATCCATTCTTTTTTGTTAATTCCCTAAAATTCCAGAGTATAAGTATCAAAAGTACCAAGACAGGGCTGGGGGTGTAGCTCAGTGGTAGAGCATTTGCCTAGCATGTGTGAGGCACTGGGTTTGATTCTTAGCACCACATAAAAATAAAGGTCCATTAACAACTAAAAAAATATATTAAAAAAGTACCAAGACACCATAAACTACAATAGTAATAAGAACTAATAGATAGTTATAGCAGCATACCAAAACAAAACTGTTAGCTAAATATCCACTATCCTCAAATAATATGGAACTGTAAACTTTAAATGATGACCAGGCTACACAATTTAATAGGAGATCATCAGTAAAAAAGTAGAGGAACCCACAAAGAGGCAGTAATTACATAAGCTCAGAATGAAGCAGAAAAACAAAAAAAGAGCTAGACACAAGAATCAACAGAAGCAACTGTAAGAAGTAGTACTATCTACAGGGATGAAAAAAGAACACTTCATCAAGAGATAAAAATAAATGTAGATGGGAAGACTGAATATTGTCAAGATGTCAATTTTTCCTAAATAAATATATAAATTTAGTATAATTTCAGTCAAAATCCCAGAGGGTGGGCTGGGATTGTGGCTCAGCGGTAGAGCGCTCGCCTAGCACATGCGAGGCCCTGGGTTCGATCCTCAGCACCATATAAAATATTGTGTCCAATTACAACTAAAAAATAAATAGTAAAAAAAAATCCCAGAGGGTTTAATTGTTGTTTTGACTTTGAAAAAGCAATTCTACAGTTCATCTGTAAGGATAAATGGGTGAAATGCCATTTACCATTTGGTAGCACATGCCTGTAATCCCAAAGGACTTGGGAGGCTAAGGCAGGAGGATTGCAAGTTCAAGGCCAGCAACTTAGCAAGACCTTGTCACAAAATATAAAGGGCCAGGGATTGCTCAGTGACAGAGAACCTCTAGGTTCAATCTCTAGTACTGCTAAATAAATAAATAGGTTAGAATGTTTGAGAAAAAAAAATAGAATATGAAAGAATGGGGAAAGGCAGGCTTGTCAGATATTCTAGCTTTCTATAGCTAAAGTAATTCAGGGTGAGTAAAGACTCAAGGGGAAAAAAAAAACAGATGGATTGAACAAAATAGATAATTTACCAACAGAACCTAGTAGAGATAAACAGTTAAACTATCAAGGAAATATTATGACTCACTTAATAAAGAATGATTATTCAATAAACGTGTTAGGAAAATATCTAGGGAAAAAAACAAACAGGCTCTTTTTATAATGTACATAAGGTAAATTGAATTAAAATCAAAAAGGAAATTTAGAGGCATATATTATCTTAGACTTGAAGAAATTTTTAAAGTAAGCAATGAATTAATAACCTCATGGAAAAAGATTTAAGAAAAATAAAAAATAGCTAATGAACATAAAAAACAGTTTCATTTCACTTTGCACTTCCTCATGGCATGAGAGACCATCTCTCACAAGGAAAATTCAGTGGGTTTGTGTACATCTTGGCAAGCTCAGAAGAACACAAGAAGAAACCCGGTTAAACGGCCTCCTTTCTCTGTCTTTTCTTTTTTAGATCTGAACTAAGATTTCTGTGAGGTAGCTCAGGGACCCACACAATATTTCTCAGTTACTCTCAGGGCCTCCACATTTTTTGAGTCAAACAGTGAGCAAAACTTATAGATCCATTTTTAGATAGAGACAGACTAATGACCCAGAAAACTTGGTGGCCTCCAGGGTAGGGCATGTGCTCCCAAGAGGGGAGTCTTACCTCTTGCTCCTCTTTCCGCTTGGCCTCCAACAGCCTCTGCTGCTCCTCCTGAGCCCTCCTTTCCAGCATTTCTTCATGGAAAGACTTGGGAGGGGGCTTGTTATGCTCACTGAGAAAGGACTGCACGTGGTAAGCCAGTTCAAATATCATCACCTAAACATGTCAACAAAAAGCATCCACAAATGATCCAATATGAGAAAAAAGTCCCCCAAAGGAGAGGCTACCAAACAGCAAACCAAGCTGGCAATCAGACATGTGGCTATTCAGTTCATTCTGAATTAAGTGTCTGATGCAATCACAGCAGGACAAGCTTCAAAAGGGCTCACTGCATTGAGTTACAATCAAGACAATCACCCCTGGATAAATAAAAAAGCTCCTTTTCTCTTTTGTAGGCCTATTGAAACTTATTGGCATTTACTTTCTTTATTTTTTTTAATTTTTTTTTAGTTATAGTTGGACACAATACCTTTATTTTCTTTCTTTCTTAATTTAATTTAATGTGGTGCTGAGAATTAAACCTAGTGCCTCGCATGTGCTAGGCTAGCGCTCTACTATTGAGCCACAAACCCAGCCCCTACTGGCATTTTTTGTATAAAAAGTTCCATGAAATATTTTTCAGTACAAATAAATCTGATAAAATATTTAAAACTACATGAAAACAAAAGCTACCTTTCCAATTAGTAAACCTGTTTACATAATGACAATTGCATGGAGAATACACATGTCTAACATCAGAACTTTCGTTTGTCCATGAGATATTGAAAATATTCTACTGGGTGTACACTAAGCCTTCACTATCTTCTCACTTGTAAGGGGTCAATACTTTAAAAAAAGTACTTCATCTCCACTTAGGGAAGCATTCACAGATAGAGCCAGGAAGAACAAGCCGCCCTTCCCCTCTGGGCATTCTTAGGAAGCCTCTTGCTCCCACCTGATGCTAAGCCATAATCATACCTAGGTTGGTAAATGGATAGAATCTGGGGCTCTGAGACCTCACTCACATTGCTTGCTTCTCTAGACCCACAGCAAAGAGTTTCAAACTTCTGCAGATGAGAAACACATTACTGAAATTTCTTTTTTTCTCAATTATGATAAAGGAATTTAAAACTTCTTAGTTCTATATATGTTAAAACATATAATAATAATAAAAAAAAAAAAAACAGCTTCTAAGTGGACCTAACAT
Organism: Spermophilus citellus; assembly: GCF_964194105.1. Classification (NCBI taxonomy): domain Eukaryota; kingdom Metazoa; phylum Chordata; class Mammalia; order Rodentia; family Sciuridae; genus Spermophilus; species Spermophilus citellus. The sequence goes on from NC_138185.1 coordinate 138,857,647, forward strand.
GGTGGTCAACAATAGCAGAAGTCACTGTACATGAGAATATAAAGTGGGTTTGTCTGGTACTGTATTTTCTCTCATGGAGCAGATGCCAACAAGCCATAGTTCCTGATGGGTGAAGTTAATACATTTTTAAAGTTATACCAGAAGTTGTGGTATATACTGGATATATATTGCTATAAAGTTGAAAAAAACAATCTGAAGTCTAAGAGATAAGTTCTTCTAAGAAAAGTTCTTCCAAGGAAAGCTGGAAAAAAACAGGTAGTTTCTATTATGTTAAAGAGAAACCATTTTCAAACCAGAAAGGAGTAGGAGCCATACTGTGGAGGGTCTTTCTTTTAATTTACTAGCATTTTCTGTACAAATAACTCTGATAAAGTTTATAGGACAGGAAGAAAATAACTACTTTCCAGACTCCCTCCCTCCATACTACATGATTCATGGTTTTTGCTTCAGGCCTCTGCTCAGATCCCAGAGACCTCTCCTGAAGGCCTGCTCCTTGTGCAAACCTTATCTACTCCAGCATCCTGCTCCAGACCCCTTACCATAATTTTTCTTCAAAGCACTTAGTATAGCCTGATTTACTACACTGTCATTAGATTGCTTTCCGTCTGCTGCCCTCACAGCATGGTCAAATGTTTTCTCACTGTAGTCTTACCAGAACTGACATGGTGCCTGGCTCATGTTAGATAGGTAATAAATATTTGTTGCATAAATTAGTAAAAAATATTGAATTCGACTTTGCTCATTGTAAAAAATAAAGTCTAAGTTATATTTAAATTTACTTTTACAGGACTGATGAACAAAAATCTGCTATACAGATTAAAAATGATTCAGAGGCAAGTGGAAGTGCTAAAACACATGTTTTGGAGTGCCTATTCCTCCCATTCAAATAATTAAATGACTCATTATTTTAATAGCCAGTTATCAGCAAGTGCCATACCACAATGAATCTCTAAGCCACACTTTAATACCTAATTATACTCTATTTTACTTGAAAATAAAAACAATTTCTTTAGAATTATGTGCATTTTAGATTTCCCAGTACTTCAGGTTTAGTGGAAACAAACATTAGACAAACAAGAATAGCAATCTACAGGATATAGTCCCATGCTTGGCATCCTTTCAAATCTTAATATATGAGGTGTTTCAGATGAGTACTAATTTTTTTTTAAATTGTGGCAAAATATACACAACATAATATTTACCATCTTCAACATTAAATCTACATTCATTCAGTAATGTTAAGTGCATTTACAATGTTGTTACCATCTTCAACAACGATTTTTAAAATTTCCTCATCTTTCCAAACTGAAACTCTGTACCCATTAAACAAATCTCCAATTTTTCCTCCCTTCCATTCCTGGCAACCACTTTCTGTCTCTATAAATCTAAGAATCATATAAGTAAAATCATACAGTGTTTGTCTTGTGACCAGCTATTTCATTTTGTGTTATAGCAAATGTCAGAATTTTCTTTCTCTTCAAGGCTAAATAATACTCCACTGCATTTTGATCTTCTTTCTCCTGGGCTATATGTGGTAAGATACTCTCTTATAATGTTGGGCAGTGATGGTCACATGCAGCTCCCAGCCAGCTATATGATGGGGGAGAAGGGAAAACTACAGATACTCTATAGTATACTGTGTTGCTACACTATGATGTTCAGTAGGTTAGGTATAGTAAATGCATTTTTTTTAATATTTATTTTTTAGTTTTAGGCAAACACAATATCTTTATTTTTATGTGGTGCCGAGGATCGAATCCAGTGCCTTACACATGCTAGGCGAGCGTTCCACCACTGGAGCGCTCACAGCCCTGGCCCAGTAAATGCATTTTTAACTTAACAATAAGTTTATTAGGATTAACCCCATCATATGTCAAGTAGCACCCATATATGAATATTTATAGTAACTTCATTTGCAGTAGCTCAAAACTGGAAAAATAATAGATTTTTTTCATCTGGTGAATGGCTAAAGAAAGTGTTACATCCTTACACAGAATACTATTAAGCAGTAAGAAGTAACAACTAATGATACATGTAACAATGTGGATGGATCATCAGAGGAATTATGCAGGAGAAAAAAGCCAATCTCAAAAGATAACATACTATATGTAACATTCTTTTTTTATTATTTATAATTTTTAGTTGTCAATGGACCTTTATTTTATTTATGTATATGCAGTGCTGAAAATTGAACCCAGTGTCTCATACATGCTAGGCAAGTGCTCTACCATTGACCCACAATCTCAGCCCTATGTAACATTCTTAAAATGTCAAAAGTATAGAAATAAAAATCAGATAGGTGGTTGCCAGGAGTGAAGGAAAGGATGAAAGGAAAGTACAAAGGGGCAACATGAAAGATCCTTGTGGAGATGGACTAATTTTACATTTAGACTGTATCAATGTCAATATCCTGGGTATGATACTGTACTAGAGTGTCACAAAATGTTACCACTAGGGCAAAGCAGGTAGAGAATACATAGGCTCTTTCTGTATTACTTATAATTGGAAGCATATCTATAATTATCTCAACATTAAAAGATTAATTTGGGCATTTTAAAGGCAATTTTAGGCACATTTAAAAAAATTACAAATCAGAAAACCAAGAAATCTGAGGATTATCTGTAGCTAAACTTTCAAAATAACTCCATCATATTATTTTTCCATTAGACATTAGAGCACCTTACACTTGAAAGAACTTTGGGAATAATTCCCAAGGCCTAGTTTTTGATCCAGGGTGTTCTGTAATCACTTTTTGTACCTCATCAACCACTGAAGTTCTTGAAAACTAAGAACTTAAGTGGATAAATTTTTATTTTATTATTATCCAAAAGGTACTTCACAGACTACAGTATGACTCACTACATTATGGAATGTAAGTGAAAATCTGTGTAGTCACTTTCTAGGGGGTGAATGTTACTGTAGTTATCTTTAACATGGGTCTGTCAGACTCGGAGCCCTAGGACTAGTCCTCGTTTAACTCTTACCAATTTTTACAAGATATGATAATTAAGCATGAGCTGTATTAAATGGTACAGTATGGATCTGGATTGTCTCTCACATACCCATGTGTTAAAGACCTGGCCCCTGTTTGGCTTTATTGGGAAGTGGCAGAACCTTTAAGAGGTGGGGATCAGAGGGAGGTCTTCAGGTTATCAGGCATGTATGTGCCCTGGAAGGAGATAGTGGGATCCAAGCCCCTCTTCTTCCTCTCTTTGACTTTCTCTCTTTGACTTACCATGAGGTAAGCAGTGTTTTGCTTTGCTATGCATGTCTACCATGACATGCTCCCTGGCCACAGCAACAGGGTCAATCAATCATGTACTAAAACCTACAAAACTGTGAGCCAAAACAAACCTTTTCTCTTTATAAATTGATTTATCTGAGGAATTTGTTATAGTGATAGAGAGCTGACAAAACATCTTGCAAAAACAGTGATTTTACACACAAGTCAGGAAAAGATGAATTATATTTAAAGGGAATTGGCTGGAGCTGGGCATGCAGGCAAACACCTATAATCCCAGCAACTCAGGAGGTTGAGACAGGAGGATCACAAGTTCAAGGCCAATCTGCACAATTTAGCAAGGCCTTAAGCAACTTAGTGAGACCCAGTCTCAAAATAAAAAAAAAGAAAAAGGGCTGGGGATGTGGCTCAGTTGTAAAGTACCCTAGTTCAATTCCCAGTACCAAACAAACAAACCAGAAAAAAATGGAATTGGCCTGGTCTGAGGAAAACACAGCAATACTCTTCTCCCCCAGGAGTCATCTAGTCTTGCCCTTAGAGTTCTGCCATCAAGGAAAACTCATATTAGACCCTGATGTTCAAAGGATTAAAAAATTAGTACTGAGCTCACTGTAAATGTTCAGGTCCAGAACAGACACTGAAGGAGTAGAGTATGTCACTAGTTATTGAGAAGAAAAATAATGAGTTTTTCTGATATGCTAAAGGGAGAGGTCGCAGAGTTTGGTCAGAAATCACTTTTCTATATTTTACAACAGAAAAGTTCAAGTCAAGATGTGCTCATAACACTAGATCCAAAGTATGCAAAAAAGTATACCTAGGTTTGTATCAGCTGTTTTCAGAACAACTCTTAAGCATCAATAGTACCATCTGTACTCACTCTATAACTTATAATTCATAAATACTGTAAATTAAACAATTACAAATAAACAACTCTCCCTGTGTGGATACAAGGATGACACAAAACATTCTAGTCAATATTGGATTTGAGGTGCAATGGCAAAGTTTGAAAGTCAAGGCAAATGCTGGTGAGCACATGGGGACTGTTACTGTCTCTTATAATTCTAGCTTAACAAGACTTACCTCCCCACAATGTTTTCTGGCCAGTTCCTCTAGGCGGGATTTTAACAAATTAACACTTTCATTTGACAAACCTTTGGCATTCTTTAACTCTATTTCAGGAACTCTGGAGAGGGGGGGAAAAAGGAGTTACATCAGAAAGAACAGCCTGTTCACATTCTCATTCACTTAGTTCCCAGCACAATTGAGGGCCTGAGGGTTCTACACAGACCTAGTATTTGAATCTCTCCGTGTAACCACCAACACTTTCCTTAATCTCAAAATGATTTCAACCATATCTCAGCAACTCCAGTTGACACAGTGCTTAGTAAGGACTAGCTGAACCTGGTGGAGAAGTGGGCGGGCCAAAGTCTTCAATCTGGGCTGTTAGGTGCTCTACTTCCTAAGGAGACCCAGACTTATCTCTCAACTCCTTAGTCTCTGATATCAGTTTTCTAATCTGATCAAAATTTCCCAACATCAGTTACTATTGATTGCCTCTGATTTGCTCTTAATCCCCAATTCTGAGTTTCTTCTGTCGAAAAAAATCTAATCATTTCTGCTCTCACTCTGACTAACTTAACTATGCACTCTCTTGTATGGTAATCCTCTACCCTAGCTTGCATCCAGTGTCAATTGACCTAGCCCTGACAGCTCAATGGCCAGAGTTCAAGTGCTACACACTCTTTTGCATGCTCTGGCATAAAGCAAAACAAGAATGCTAGGTGAAACAGAGACATGGTGATCCATCTAGCACTCCTACAACAGGCTGTGCCCCAATCACATTCTGGTTGTAAACAAGGACACGCTCACTGGCTCATGAATAAATATAGTCATGTACATTCTGGAAACTCTGCCTATTCCAAGGACACCTAATTCACACTCCTCGTCATCCCCAAGAGCTCATCTAAGTCAACATTTCTAATTAAGGATATTAAAACCAGTCCTTGGGTTTCCTTGCATTCCCAACAAATAAACATCCAATAACAACACTCTAGGATTAAATAGGATTTATTTAATTTTATAGATAAGACGATTTATCACTTCCTATTAAGCATTTCTGAGTAATTCTGGCATTTTAGATTACTAAAGCCTTGCCTATTCACCTTTTTTAAAAAATATTTACTTTTTAGGTTTTTTTAGATTGGCACAATGTCTTTATATTTATGTGGTGCTGAGGATTGAACCCAGTGCCTCACGCATGCTATACGAGCACTCTACCACTGAGCCACAACTCCAGCCCTGCCTATTCACCTTTCTATGCATTCTCTCAACACTTATCTTTCATTTACTATGATAGGTTGCTATAATCATTATCTGCCTGGACAGACAGAAATCTGGAATATGGTAGTCCGAGAAAAAGAATAGAAGTGTCATACAGTCCTGGTTCCATGTACAGTCCATCCCACTGAGGATTCTCTCTCTCTCTCAGAGTGGCTTCAAGGATGATTTGGCATAAAAGAAAGTTTTCTTGTACCACATCATTTTTAAAGGATGACAATATTCCCCCAAATCAAACCTTACATAATTATTTTTTTAAAAATTAAGCAATCATTGTATAATAATATTAATAGAATGGTATAAAACTCATCTTTAATACTAGTTAAACTCTAAAATTTTCTAATGTTTTATGTCCTTGCTGCATGACTAATAATTTTATGTAGTTGATACAAAACTTAATTTTTTTTGGCGGGGTACCAGGGATTGGACTCAGGGGCACTTGACCACAGAGCCACATCCCTAGCCCTATTTTGTATTTTATTTAGAGACAGAATCTCACTGAGTTGCTTAGGGCCTCACTAAGTTGCTGAGACTGGCTTTGAACTTGTGATCCTCCTGCCTCATCCTCGCAAGCCACTGGGTTTACAAGTGTGCACCACCACACCCGGCTTTCACTTAATTTTTAAAAAATACTTCCTTATTGTTAAAAAAATCCCATAATATTTTATTAAGTGGATACATTAAGAGTTATCTGACTAGTTCTCTAGTATAGTTCTACTATACTAGATTTTGTCTCTAAGTGGACATCTGTCAATATCTGGAGACTTTTTTGGTTGTCACAACCTGGGAAGAAGGTACTTCCTGTATCTCTATATCTACTCCCTATATCTAGAAGTCAGGGATGTTATTAAACATCCTATAATGTTTAGGATAACTCTCACAATAAAGAATTAATTATCCTGCTGAAGCCAGGCACAGTAGCATGTGGCTTGAGAGGCTGACAGGAGGATCGTGAGTTCAAAGCCAGCCTCAGCAACTTAGCGAGGCCCTAAGCAACTCAGTGAGACCCGTCTCTAAATACAATTTTTTAAAAGGGCTGGGGATATGGCTCAGTGTTTAAGCATCCCTGCGTTCAATCCCTGGTACCAAAAAAAAAAAAAAAAAAAAAAGCATTATCCTGCTGACATGCCAACAGTGCCAAGGCTGAGAAAGCCTGCTTTAACTGTTTAAAATTTAGACTGTTCCAATTTCTTTACTTTCATAAATAATGCTACAATTAATATTTTAGCACTTAAGTATCCAAGTTTTTCTTTGATTTGTCAAGAGTAAACATTTTGAATTCTTGAGTCTATGAATGTATAAAAAAAGTATATATAGAGAGTCCTTGATCCCAGTTCCTGGCACAAGAGCCCCTATCACCCTTGGAATCTCCTGGGTGACAGAGGTAAGAAGAGCATCTTGAGCTGATCATAAAAAACCTTTTCAACTATACTGGCATATATGTGGATAAGGTTGACTCTTGTTGGGTGCCTGCATAGTGTCAGAATAGGGGCTGATTACCAGAAAAAAACAAATTTGGACTACAAGATGAGAAATTTCAACCCTACTCCAAACTAGTGTGAGGAGAGTTGGGCTGGAAATAGAGTTCAAGCACCAGTGGCCAATGATTTAAATAAGAGATCATGCTTATAGTATAAAACCTCCATAAAACCCCGAAATAACAAGGATCAGGTGGGTTGATGAATACATGGAGAGGCCAGAAGGATGCCTGGCCTGCGGAGGACACGGCAGCTCCATGCCCCTCCCTCATGCCTCACCTATGCATCTTTCTCATTTGACTATTTCAGAGTCATATCTTTTACAATAAGCTGGTAAATATAAATATTTTCCTGAGTTCTGTAAGTCATTCTAGTAAATTATCAAACATGAGGAGGAGGCTGTAGGAACCTACAAATTTATAGCCAAAATTTATAAGTCAGAGAAAGTACTGCAACTTGCAACAGGCATCATTTATCAAACTGATATCTTAACCCATGGGGTCTGTGCTAACTATGGATAGCTAATGACAGAACTGAATTGCTGGACTCCCAGATGGTGTCAGAAAGACACCATGTATTTGGTGTTAGGAAACAACCAACCTTCCTGAAACAAAACAAACAAAAACAAAACAAAACAAAACAAACAACTAGAGAGGCAATGTCTTCCTTTTCTTTCATAAATTTAATTCCTTTTCTTCATTAATTAATCTTTTATATGCCCACTATGTGTACACTCAGTATAATGTTGTGGGCAAAAGAAAGTTATTGACTTGCAAGAGCTCAGTTTTGACCTGTCTGTCTCTTAATATTCTTAATAACCTCTTTATCCACCATAGAAAGCACTGCCATCTTTTATTTGCCACTTGCCTTCTCAGAAACCCTCACTGGTTCCCTGTATGGTAAATTCAAACCACTTAATATCATCCAGGTCAATCTGTCTTTCCAGGTGAAGGTCTGGGGATAGATACATAAGACCACTTGAATCCTAATGGCTAATAGTTTTGCTCTAACCAGTGATCCTCAACCAGAGATGATATAGCCTTATGTGTGTGTGTGTGTGTGAAAATATGAAGGGTTTATTGTTGTCTCAATGACTGGCAAACGCTCCTGGCACTAGTGGGTAGGGACCAGGGATGCTAAAGGTCCTGCTGTGCAGGGGATAGCCTTGCACATTGATGGCTCACCAGTTACACTGAGAAGTGCCACAACTCTAAACATTCTTTGGGCCGTAAAAATTGAGGTCAGTCACAGAAGGTGATCTAATTTCCAATGCCAATCACACTTTAAAACTAAGTACATGAGTGATTTAAGTAGTCGCTAAGCTTTTATCCTTTTCTTCAAGATTTGTTCTCTTCCTAGTTTATGAAGAATTAAATAAATTAACGTTAACATGTCAGAAGAAACAAACAAGTCACTGAGAAAGTATTAGTATTTGTAGGGAGTATCCTACAACTATAAACAGACTTAAAACAAGACAGATTTCATGAAAATGTCTATAGCTGATATGCTTCTCTTAAAATACAGGTGATAGGAAATGAAATTTTATGCATAATGGCAGGGGGAGAAAATACTGTTGACCTTAAACTAAAACCACATCAAAGCTATCTATAAAGGTACTTACACATCTGGGTAGGTTGGTGGGCATTTAACTCTCAAATCCACTTTCACATAAACTTCTTCACCAGTTAGGCCCTGAGGGTACAGAACTAAATTGATTTCAGGGGGCTCTTTGACCTAAAAGAGAAAAAACATTATTTTTCCCTCCCAAGAGAGTCAATCTTAACCATTAAGATAATGATCACTTTAGCTCAAAAGTTCTACTTCCCAAATATTATAATAATTATATTTTACTTTGATGTTGGGTCGTATTTTCCAAAAGCATGGTTTAAAAAATAAAATATGTGCCAGATAAAATGCATTTTTCCTTTTCAAATTTATTAAAGGATTTAACCAAAATGTTCTGCTTAGTTTCCATTCATTCAAATGTCACTGAGTGCTGAGTATATGCAAAGTATTGCCCTAGAGGCTAGAAATGCAGGAATAAATTTAGATAGACACAGTCCCAACTAACTGATACAAATTAGAGGACATGTAAATAATTTCATTAGTGATGAGAGCTATAAAGAAAATAAGACAGAGTAATGGGACATAGTGGTAAGGGAAGAGAAGGCATCTAAACAGGTGGATCAGGGAAGGCCTCTGTGAGAAGGGGATACAAATTGGGTAATCAGTTTCCAAAATGTGTGGGACCAGAAGTGCTTCAAATTTCAGTTTTGTTTTGTTTTGTTTTGTTTTTTGGAATATTTGCACAGACTTAAAAAAAATTGTGAACTTTGGAACATTTTCAAATCCAGATTTTCAAATTAAGAATGCCCCACCTGCATTTGAATTGAGATTTGAATACTGGGATATCAACAAAGGAAAAATTCTGACTTGAAGACTTCAGATAGCTCTTCTAAAATTGCATGTGCTTTTCCAATCAACTGCTTTTCACCCAATTACCAAAAACTCTACTCTTTGATTCACTGACATACAGTTTCCAAAAAGGATATGAGGCAATTTATGTTTTACTTATATAACAAAAAAGGGGAGGCCGAAGAAAAAACATCTACTAAGGGCACCTTTGGTCCAGGCACTTTAGCAACTGCAAGGTAGATGCCATCCCCATTGTATAGATATAGCAGAGTTTAAGATTCTTGCCACAGATACAGTGACAGAGCTAAAATTCAAACAGCTTTGACCCTATAACCTGTGGCTCTCTCATAAGACACTTTTATTAATGCCAATCCTGAGTTAATGTGATTGAACCTTGACTTTTTCTTTGAACATCCAGGAAGAAATGGCAAAGACAGAAATGTGATCATATCAGAAAGGAGAAAGATTAAAAAATTCTTTCAGGTGCAACAAAGTACTTATCAACACTAATTTCTACAGAAATTTATAACGTGAACCTTAATATGTATCCTGAACCATATAACAATGTTCTCATCAACTATGTGTATAAAATCTGTAAAATCAAGTTTATATGGCTTTATAATAATCCTTGACAAAAGCTGTGGGTCCTCCAGTATAGCCTGAGTGTGAATATGGTCCTGAAGAGGGGTCAGCATTCCAAGGCCCATGAAGCCTTTCCTTGACTCATTCCCTCTCCATGCATCAGTTGCCCACACTTACTCAGTGCCAACTCTATGTCAGGCACTGGGCTGAGTTCACGGGGGTAAGAACACAGTTGTGGTTCCAACTGTCAGGGAACTTCCTGTCCGATGGGGGAAACAAAACTCATAAACATGTAAGTACACAATTATAGCAATGCAGCCTGTGTTGTTTAGAAAGTGCTATTGAAGAGACAAGGTGGTGCTCTATGCAGAGAACATGTGGGTGTGAGGGAACATGCTTAGATGGGGTCACCTGGGAACACCTGAGGATGTAGCATTTAAACTGAGACTCCTCAGAGACCATGCACTCCAGACAAGGGAAGAACATGTAAAGAAACTCAGAAGTGAGTATGAGATTGGTATGAGCCCAAAATGAAAAAAAGGCTGGTATGTTTGGAACACATCAGGAAAGGGAAGGCCAGGTAAAGCAGGTAGATAGAAAATGGCTGGATTCCACAGGGCCTCATCAGTCAAGCGAATTATTTGGCAGAATTTTAAGGGGGGAATGATATGGTCTACCATATATTTAAAAAGATGGCTTTGGCTGCTGAGTAAAAAATGAATGGGGATGATAAAAGCAGAAGGAAATAACCATTTCAACAGAGTTGGGAATGTGGCTCAGTGGTAAAGCACTTGCCTAGCATGCATGAGGCCCTGGTTTTCATTCCAAGCAACCCACACACACACAAAAACAAAACAAAACAACAACAAAAAAAACACCCACAATTATAATATGCAGCCTGAGTTGGTAGCAAAGGTGAGAAAAAGAGAAAATTAATTTTGAGGTAAAAGCTGATAAAAAGATCAGGCTGTGAAGGAAGGAAATGGAAAGAGCCTTGTCCAGATGCATGAGGAGGTGGTATAGGGCAGAAAGCATTTACAACTGGAGGAGGAGAAGGACCGCCTTGCCAAGAGCAGGTCTCATGGGAACGGAACACATACCCAACAGTGTTGAGAAGTGCTAGGTAAGGAAGTGGACACTGCAAGTGCAGACAACTCTTTCAAGGTTTGGGTATTAAGGGACATTATGAATGGTGCCAGAGACTGGGTGTGTATGGAGGGAATATCAAATTAACGGAGGAATTTTTGTTCTGTTTTGAAAGGTAAGAAATACTACAGCATGTGAGGACACTGATGGCAATGTTTTTGAAGAGCAGAAAAGATACAAATTAGGACCTAAAGCTGCAAAACCCTTTAGGGGGCGGAAGCCAATGGATCCTGGACATGCCAAGACAGTTGGACTTCAACAGGAGGAGGGGCTCCATTTCCAGAGAAACAGGCGGGAAATAGCAGGAGTAGAGGCCGGTGGGTTTCCTAAGAGGAGCCTCAAAGGGTGAGTGATGAGACCAAACAGGCTCCAGGCCTCCTGTTCTTCATCCACAGCAGCCCAGCTTTCACTGCTTTATATTTTAGGAGGAATTCAACATAGGAATCATTTTAGCTGCTAAGGGTGCTTAAAAAGACATGAGAAACTATGCCTTCACCAATCTCCTTAAATAGCCTCACTTAAAAAAAAAAAACAAAAACTTTTTAATTATGGAATTTTTCAAACAGAAAGGAGAAATAATGGTATAATGAACCCCCTATATCCACTATCCAGTTTTACAATTACCAACTTAGAGCCAATACTTTCCATATCATAAGTTGTTCCTCCCTACACCATCATCTTAGGATTTAGGATTTACTTATTCTGAAGTAAATCCAATGAATGAGTCTTCCTGAATTACTGTTACTCATTTTATATCAACAATCTAGTGAAGGAGGGAGGTTACATATATGTCCACTTTGGGAAAACAAAACCAAAAGCAACCCAGAGACCCCTTTCTCCTAGCTGGGAGCGGGAGGCCACAGGATGCCTGGAGTTACTATGAAAGATGGAAACCAGAAGGAATCTCTCAGAGCTCTGGCAGCTGTCCTCAACAAGTCCTGGAATTTGAAAGTCTCCAAAGGGTAGATGAAGTCAAGCTGGCCAAAAACAAAGAGGTTACTTCCTAAGAAGAGAACCGCACACAAGCAGCTTTCACAGCATAGTACCTGTACCTCCAAGGCGGTGCTGCAGTTGGCTCCATGACCAAGATCTATGGGGGACCTTAGAGAGACGAGGTCATGCCCAGCCACTTCAGCTAAGGCTCTTGACTTGGTCCACAGAGTCCTCCAAGCCCAGGAGAGGCTGATAATGGTGGAAAAGGACCAAGTTGGAGGTTGTAAACTGATACCGTAAGGGCAGAGAGATCCAGATAGAATCACCATTCTGGTGGCAGCTGCCAACAAGAAGTATTAGAACAAACAGGTTAATAAATCGCCTGATTTGTTAAAAGCAAAAACAACAGAGAGGAAGGCTAGACAGAATTTTTCCAGTGGCTTTCTCTAGCGGGTCAACTCTTGACAGACTTTCTTATCTCACTGGCCATAAATTTCAGAAAGACACTATGATCATCAATTCATAATTTTGTTAAGAAAATATTTTTTCCCTATCTTTTCCTGTTTGTCACTTTAGAAAGTACAGAACACAGTATTTTAATGTCAAATCTATAAAGAAGCACATAAATCTAAGAATACAGTAGAGTCCTAAGAAGGGTCAATTTATCTTTTACTAATCTACTTTCACTTTTTCACTTTGCTACTGACCAATGAAAATAATATTTCAGAAAAGTGAGAACAGTGCTCTAAATTCATACTGACTGTCATAGCTTAAAACAGGCAAATGAAACAAGAAGCTAGAAAAGTAAGGGAAGATGCCATACAGATGGTCTTCATAAAGTAAGATATTTGAGAGCTAGCAAGCCCAATGTGAAGGATCGAAGTAAGGATGCTACCTGGGAGTAAAAGCCTATCTGCTGTTTTTGAAGGAAGAAAACCGAAGTAGTGCCTTATAATTGGAAGGAGCAAAAACCGTAAGTATCAGCAAGATGTATAAGCAGAAATTACAAATGCAAACCAAGGTTCTTGGGCTCAGGATAAAAAGAATTTGTGAGGAACACTTAGATAGCATTTGAGGTGAGTTATCTCCACAGATGGAAGGTAACAAATCTGGTTTAAAATTTCCCTTTTGGGCTGGGGATGTGGCTCAAGCGGTAACACGCTCGCCCGGCATGCGCGCGGTGCTGGGTTCGATCCTCAGCACCACATACAAATAAAATAAAGATATTGTGTCCACCGAAAACTGAAAAATAAATGTTAAAAAAACTCTCTCTTTCTCTCTCTCTCTCAAAAAGAATTTTAAAAAAAATAAATAAAATTTTCCCTTTTGTCTTTTTTTCCCCAGGAGTTGAATGAATTTTTATATGTTAACACAGGTGGTATTCCAGTGTTTACCATCCTGAGTAGAAACAATTTTTAGCATACATGTATTTTATAAAGTCAAAACAGAATTTTCATTCACAGACAATACTGTAGATTCTATGTTATGATGAATTCCAAGAACACAAAATTTCTGCCGTAGAAAATGTACTTTTCAGTTGTAACATCTTCAAAGAGTTTTTAGTTTGTCTTTATCTTATTCTTTTTTTTTTTGAATTTTTTTAAATTTATTTTTTAGGTGTACATGGACACAACACAATACCTTTATTTATTTATTTATTTTATTTTTTTTAGTTCTCGGCGGACACAACATCTTTGTTGGTATGTGGTGCTGAGGATCGAACCCGGGCCGCACGCATGCCAGGCGAGCGCGCTACCGCTTGAGCCACATCCCCAGCCCCAATACCTTTATTTTTATGTGGTGCTGAGGATCGAACCCGGCCCCACTCATGCTAGGCGATGCTCTACCATGGAGCCACAATCCCAGCCCCTATCTTATTCTTTTTGACTGTGACATATAAAAGATTCCTGCATGAATTCCTATTCATTGGGCACTGCTGAAAATACTTAACCATCACACAGGCATGTGTACCATGGCAAGAGCACCCAAACTAGAGTACTGGTTTGTGATCTCTAAGCCAAAAGGATTCTTGACTTGTCTTATCTGATTTGTCAAAACTATTGTGCTGAATTGGGTCTCTTCTGAATTTCTCAGAATTACTGGATTATTGCAACCAAACCATCCTAATACCAGGCAAGTAGTCATGATGAAGCAGGTAGAGGTAGAAAAGCATTGAATATTCAGATTATTACCAGAAAAAACAGAGCTATCAGGGTCTCCTGGGCTAAATCTGGCTCCAGGTACCCAGGTCAGGTCAAGTCAAGTCAAGTCAGCTAGGCCCAGCCCTCCCTTTTTCTTTATATAAGCAGTAAAGAGTATCCCTAAATGTGAAACCTTGGGAAAGAGCATGGCTTGGTCATTACTTTATTCTGAAGCACTGGAACAGGAAGCAAGTTTCAGGAAACAGTGGCTTATTGGAGGACTGCACATTTCTAAGATATTCTTTACTAAATGGAATGTTTAATAAATGTACTCTATTCAACAAATAGAATTAAAGATTGGCAAGCCTCAGGGAAAGAGGCCTTTCTCAGCCAGCCCTAAGGCCACTAAGTGTGGATGGGAAATTGGTGTGCAGGACCCTGGGGCCCATAAAAGCAGAGTTAGAATCCTGTAACCACTTCTGGGTTGGACCAGCCATAAAATATCAGGGAGGTCTAGTGTTCCAGGTACTTCCATAGCATAGCAACATGAGCAGGTCAACAGTGGAAATGGTAATAAGCCCAGATAACACCAAAACAAACTTTTAGAAAAGAGGAAAGAATTTTAATAAAAAGTGAAGGACTCATGATGGATAAAGGTTTCAGCTTTAAAAGGCTATGAATCCAGTGGATGAAGGAACAGACCACAGCCACTGAAGAATGACAGAAAAATCCAATAATTTGTCAGGATTGAGTACCAAGGCCAACTCAAAATGAGAAGAGCAAGACATTGAAGCTGTTGGGCTGACTGGTTACTTTTAAGGCCTTTATTTTGGCCAACAGAGTTTAATGACCAGAGTGGCATTTATCTCCATAAGTTACAGACTTTGGGGGTTTTTCTCAGCAAAGACTATTATCTTCAATATCCATTCTTCTTTTTATTTCGTAGCAACAGAACCTCTGACCTTTTAGCTGAATACATTTCCCAGGCTCCTTTGCAGATACATGTGAACATTGGATTGATTTCTGGACAATCAAATGAAAGAAGAACTGTCATATGCAATTTACAGGAAGTGACCTTAAAACAAAGGGATGCAACTTTTTCATCCCTTTCTCCTTTCAGCCAGCTGGAATATAGGTGTGAAAGCTAGAATTTGGACAGCTATGGGAGACCATGAGGGGCATAATGATGATGGGACAACAGCAAAATATAAGAGGTCTTAGACTCTGGACTTCTACATGCAAAAATATTAACTTTATTGTTAAATTTTACTGTCATATGTGGCCAAACTTAATCCTACTTGTTACAATCTCACTGAAAGAAAAACAAACAAAACCCCTAAACAAAATCCCCAAACCACTCAGGGAATAGTGCTTTCAGAGATTAGAGCAGAATATTTGTTAGGCTTTTCTCAAGCAAATAGAAAAATTTCTCAGCATGTGAAGAGGCATTTTGCAAGATGTGTTTAGGATACCAAGAATCAGCTCATATTAGGGCATTTAAGGACTCTGGGAGTTGAAGAGAATTTGATTAAAAATCTTACAGCCCAGGTATACTGAGCGGATTCTGGGAGTAGGCTAGTGGGGGGTCTCCTTTATGCATAGAAGACAAATGGTCATTTGAATGCTAAAAACATTGTTGACTTAACTTGCACCAAGAAATTATGCATTCCTGGGATATTTGCAGGCAAACAAACACAAAGTAACAGGCAACCAAAACCTTTTGAGAGCATTAAAGGAGAGGAAAAACACAGGTTGTATCATTTGTAAATATAACATCATAAATGAGAAAAAAAATTGTTCTGAACACTGGAAATGCAGGTGACACGAATACAGAATAAGAAGTCATTTAGAGAAGATCATATATTGCTATAAGACACGAATTATATTTGCTTCCTAATAGGATCATAAACTTTGATACCCTCCTGATCTGTTACAATATAGTTAAACAAATCCTCAAGCATATTAAAAAGTAAAATAGATGCAAATTCAGTCCTAAAACTTAACATAAAGGTGACATTTCAAATTAGTAGTGAAAAAGACTGAAAATCTCAACTGATTGACTAACTGGGGGTGTGGAAGATTACACAAAGAGGGTGACCTAGACCTACATGATAGACTAAGGTGGAATTTTTTTTTAAAAAATGACATTTTTATATTTATTTTTGTGGCATTTAGGATTAAACTTAGCTGTACCAGTGAACTTCCTCCCCAACCTTTGTAAGAATTTTTTATTTTGAGATACAGTCTAAGTTACCCTGGCTGGACTTGAACTTGTGATCCTCCTGCTTCAGCTTCCTGAGTAGCTGAGATTTACAGACATGCAGCACAATACCCACCTACATCCAGTT
Organism: Spermophilus citellus; assembly: GCF_964194105.1. Taxonomy (NCBI): domain Eukaryota; kingdom Metazoa; phylum Chordata; class Mammalia; order Rodentia; family Sciuridae; genus Spermophilus; species Spermophilus citellus. The sequence goes on from NC_138185.1 coordinate 138,874,268, forward strand.
ATTTCTATATTTATTTGATGAAAATTTTAAGATGAAGTCATGAAAAATTAAATAAAATCTCAAAAAATCATTTTTGTTTGGTAACATTGGGGCAGACAAGTTTTTTCTTAGGGGAAAAAAATCCAAAGTGACAACAATACAAAAAATAGTTCATTTTGATTCCATTAAAAATGTTTAATTGTGGGCTGGGGATGTGGCTCAAGTGGTAGTGCGCTCGCCTGGCATGCGTGCAGCCAGGGTTCGATCCTCAGCACCACATATAAACAAAGATGTTGTGTCCGTCAGAACTAAAAAATAAATATTAAAATTCTCTCTCTCGGGGCTGGGGATGTGGCTCAAGTGGTAGCGCGCTCGCCTGGCATGTGTGCGGCCTGGGTTCGAACCTCAGCACCACATACAAACAAAGATGTTGTGTTCGCCCACCGAGAACTAAAATAAATAAATATTTAAATAAAATAAAATAAAATAAAATTCTCTCTCTCTAAAAAAAAAAAAAAAGTTTAATTGTGTAAATTACATAAATATAAAATATGCATGGTTAATTAGGGTAAATATTTATAATATATGATGACTCAAAATGATAATTTTCCTAACATATATCTGCCTACCTCTTACAAATAAGAAGATACACCTCAGAATAGAAAAATAAAAGAACACAAACAATTCATAGAAAAAAAAAATCAATGGCTTACAAACAAAGGTGAGCTATATAATTTATAACCAAAGAAATAAAAATTAAAACATGTTTCATTGATCTACTAGAAAAGATGAAAAAGTCTGATATATACAATGATAGCGAAGAAGAAGGAAAACAAGCGCTCATCTAGTGTGTGTGAAGCACTAGGTTGGATCCTCAACACCACACAAAAATAAATAAGTAAAATAAAGGTATTGTGTCCATCTACAACTAAAAAAATATTAAAAAATAAATTATAAGGGAGCAGTCCCTTTGCTGATATGGAAAGCTAGCCAAGATAAATAACAATAATAATTTATAACTGTCTTTTAACTATAAGTTATAGTTTAAACTAGTGGTATCCAAACTTTTTTATCTATAGCATAATTTTTAGCACATGACTCCAAATGTTTCTTTATAAATGATATACATATGCTAAACTGAATTTACATTATAACACTACCCAAAAAATTTTAAAAAATCTCTTTGAAGGTATTGGCAGCAAATTTGGCCAGAATCGATACAGGATTATTAATAGTCTTTGTCTTGTTTAGTGTGAAATTTGAATATTCATTCTTGATTTTTGGATGCTGCCCAAAACTTGGAGGAAGGCATTAGATAGTGTGGAACATGCACCCATGAATGTGAACAGGAACAATTCTGAAAGCCATCAGGCCTCAGGCGTTCTGGATAAAGGATTGTGGACCTGCATAACCCTTCCCTGAAGACTAGCAAATAGCAGGTGCTAATAAGGACTTGTTGAATGAGTAAACTCTGACTCATCCATCAATTATTTTCTTATGAGGCCTATACAGGTGATCATATTCCTAAAGATTCATGGCCACAGATGCTATCCAATACTTCTGCCTGCCTTTTATAGTTTTTGCTTGTTTTGTGTATTTTTATATCTTATTATAAAAACCACTAGCTATAAATTCTTGGGCTTACTGACATCAGCTATAAATTCATGGGATGATCAGTGTCTCTATCCAAAAGCAGCTGCTTCTTCCCTCCTATTTTCTAGAGCATTAGGAGCAGATAATAAGCTCTGTATAAAGTTAACTGGCTCTGAATGAAGTCTCAGGGGTTTTGCACTGAGTTGGGTGCACACTTGTAACAAAAATTTTGGCTGCTTAATGGGTCTACTTCCTGGTTCTCAATGTTTGGGAATAGAGAAGTTGCCAGATGACCAGTAAATTAATTTATTATTTTACTATAAACATGTATAAGCAGTATACACAGTTAAAAATAATTCTGGAAATTAAGTACTGGAAAAGTAACCTCCCTGAGGGCAGGATTTTTGTCTGTTTTGCCCAGTTTCATTCCCATGGTGTATCACAGTATTTAATAGAAGAAGGAAGAAGCATGTTGGGTTGGGAGACTCTTCTGCCCTTACAGAAGGCAGATGTGTAGATAAGGCAGAAGCTGTAAAATACTAGAATTAAAGGCAGATGAAGCAAGTAATATTTTTAAATGACAATGTTTAGAAACATATTAGTTTGGCAGATCAACTCTTCAAGAATGGGGGAAACAGTATCAGAAGCTTACGGTGTATCTTAACTTCCAGAAAAAAAGGAAAATGATATTTTAAGCCAACTGGCCACTTAAAAAGGTCTAGACTCAGCATAACTTCTCTGGTAAACTTCCAAGAGGAATGCATTCTATAGTATTCTCAGCTAACTGCCTCAAAGGAAGGCACAGAAAGTTCTGCCATACCGAAAACATGAGGAGTGAGGTAAGAATTACGACTTGTACAGTTCTGAATACATAGGTGAGACCTAAGAATTCTGATTGAAAGCCCAAGGCCTGTGCAAGCGCTCCCAAAGCGTTCCCAGGCCAAAGTAGCATTGGGTGACTGTGAATGTGCTACTATATCCTCCTCGAGAACTCAGGGGGTGGGAGGGAGAAGGCAAAGTTGGAAAAAGGCAGGGATGTTTGGGGGTCAGTAGGAATAAGAAATGGTGCCAAGTAAGACTCGGAAAAATCTCCAAATTCGGTCTAGGTAGGGGGTCTAGAGACCAGCTAAGGTTCGAGGACAGAGTGTGAGCATGGGTGGAATTAGAGGAATGAAAAAAAAAAAAAAAAACTGCAGAATCCTAAAGGGGCCGCCCAAACTGTAAACCTCAGGGTTAAGAAAGGCCGGGCTGTGGGAAGCCAGCTCAGGCCAGATCCGCCACGTTCCTACCGGTCCGCACGCGTTCAGCCGCAGGTCTTGGAAGTCGGCTCCGTATATAGCTTCCAGGGCCTGCAGCTCGTGGTCCTGCCGCTGCGGGTAGCTCTCCTGAAGTTCCTCCCGGCCGCGCCCGGGAACCCCGCGGCCCCCAGTCATGGCTACGCGGCTGCCAAGGCAGCGCGGCCTGGCAGCGGCGGCTACCAGCCCTAAGCGGGCTGGGGGGCGGGGCCGGGTGCCAGAGACGGGCCTGTGGGCGAGGCCTAGAAGAGGCGGGTCCGTGGGCGGGACTCCACGCCAGGGGCGGGATTGGGGCGGAATTGGGGCGGGATTTCGGCTGGGCCCCGCACGGACTCTTGGGGCTGGAGAAACCCAGGCTGACCAAGGCTGGGAGAAATCCTTGCTCACAATCTGCAGAAGAAAAGCAAGTAAAGGAACTGCATGAATGTGGGAGAACAAATTACGCAGATTGGAATGATAGTACCAGATTGGATAGTTTTCACGAAACAAGTCTCTTTAACAGAAGTGCCTTAGACTCCCAGATAACTTTTGATTCTTTCTAAAAAGGAATAAAATTTATTCTTTTTTTTGGGGGGGGATTTTATTTAGAGAAAGGGTCTCACTGAGTTGCTTAGCACCTCGCTTTTGCTGAGGCTGGCTTTGAACTCCCAATCCTCCTGCCTTAGCCTCCCAAGCCACTGAGATTATAGGTGTGTGCCATTGTGCCTGGCTAATCTTAAAGGGTGAAAGGAAAGTGACCACAACACTCAGAGCAACCAAGAGATCTTTATTGCAGCAGTGCAACAGAGGAGAAAAGAAAGAGAAGAGAGAGAGAGAGAGCAAGAGAGAGACAGAGAAAGCAAGGGAGATAGCAAGAGAGAGAGGGGCCCGGCAGGAGGGAGTTTTTATGAGGTCTCTGGGTCTGCAAGCTGCCTTGTTGGCGCAAGGGGGGGTTACGTGTTCGCCTTGAGCTGGGGATTGAGTGTTCAGCCTTGAGCGGGGGCTTGGGCATTTGGGCTTGAAGCAAATAGTTGATAAAGAACCAGACAGAGGGTTTGAGAGGGCAGGTCATCCTGCAGCTAACTTTGTTTGGCATGCCCTGCAGACAGCTTACTCAGCCTGTCCTTTACCTAACAAAGGGCATATTTGTCATGACCAGGAATATAGGAAGTGTTATGCTAGCTTCTGAAATGAACTATAAAAGAGGAGTCCCCTAAAGGGGTTTAGAAAGCAAGATATTCTTTTACAACTAAATAGCTTCTCAAGGTGACTCCTTTGAGGGTGATAATATTCATGGATGGATATTTTAGTTTGGCACATTTGCTATTAAAAATTAAGTCTGATTTGCTTTATGATCACAGTGTTTGTGCACATGTATGTGCATATGTATATATCTGTGTGGGACTATTGAGGCTTCCTGGGGAGGGAAGGGAAGGTCATTCAACTTCCCACTTCCCTGAAATACTTGATGAATTTAATAGCAAATCTGTAGGTACAAGGACAATTAGAAACTCAGATCCATAGGAAACTAATTTCCTGTTCCATATATTGGAGTAATTTGGAATACATGATGTTATGGTTTAGATTAGGTATCCCCCATTGTGAGACAATGCAAAAAAGTATATAGATGGAATAGTTGGGTTATAAGAGCTTTAATCCAATCAGTGAATTAATCCCCTATAGGAACTAGCTGAGTGGTAACTGAAGGCAGGTAGGGTATGATTGAAGGAGGTAGGTCACTGGGGTGTGTTTTGCGGGTATATATTTTGTCCCTGATTAATTAAGTCAGAGTCTGCTCGCTCGCTCTCTCTCTCTCTCTCTCTCTCTCTCTCTCTCTCTCTGATGGCCATGGCCTGAGTGGGTTTCCTCATCCACACACTTCCGCCATGTATGTTATTCTCCCTCACCCTGGCCTGGAGGGAATGGAGCTGGCAGTCAATGAACTGAGACCTCTGAAACTGTGAGCCCAAAGTAAACTCTCCTCTTCCAGTTGTTCTTTTCATGTCTTTTGGTCACAGCAGCAAAAAGCTAACTAAAATAGATGATATATTTTAAACATATAATTGTTTTGATGGTAAATTACTGTATACCAAACTAAGAATCATAAATGTTTAGCCCAATGGTGTAAAGGTTAAATTCCAAACTTCTGTCCTTTGTTTATTGCAAAATAAGTGATTCTTTCATTTTTTGAAATATAGGGCTTGTTATATAATATTTTCTTTAGATCTACAGATGTTTTTATTTTTTGTGTTTTGTACTGGGGGTTTAACTCAGAGCTTTGTATATGCTGAGCAAGCACTCTACCACTGATACCACTGAGCTACATTCCAGGACAGATAATTTTTTAAAGGTTGGAAGGTGATGCTTTTTTCCTCTTGGATATTTTTTCTTTAAACATCAATAAACAGGAATTCATCTTGCATAGTTACCCTTTATTGCTATTGTACAATGTGCCAGACATTGTCAGGATTTTCATTAATTAAATTCTTTATTGCCCTCAAAACAACTTTGCAAAATAGGCATTTTTAAGCTGGATTTAGAGAGGCAAAACAACTACCCAATGTTATTTGAACACAACTGGAAATGGTGAAGTGGGCATTCAAACCCAGGGCCAGGATTTATGCTCCTGATACCCCAACCACTGTGCACACTATAATGAACTCTTTAATCTTGAGAAAGTTGGTAGTTTTTCCTGTGTAAAATGATAACCCAGGTTTCCAGAAAAAGAGAAATAGGTTTTCTGCTATATTAAGCTTTAGTGCTCTCCAAAAATCCATTTAAACAATACAAGTTTATCACAGACCAATGTTTTTGGATGTGAAAATCTCAATATTTCAACTCAAAGATGTCCAGAGGTTCTATTATCTGCTACCACTTTCATTTCACAAGGACTTAAGAGATCCTTATTGCCACTGTCAATATTCACAGAGACTTTTAAAAGTCCTGACTCAATATCTTCTTCTGTTCCCAGAAATAAAATAAACTGTGCTTTTAAATATTTAGTCCCCAATTTTTATAACTATATCTGCCAGGATATGTTGGGTTATGCTGTAATAGTGTGTAACTGTAAAAATCTTGGTTGCTTGGTATAATCAATATTTACTTCCTGCTCATACCAAATTTTTCATGAGTTTGGTTGGCCCTCCAGGGTATGTGCCCTCCTATATGGTGATTCAGAGATAGAAGCTGCTTCCATCTCTTGGCTCTTCCATTTCAACACAAGGCCCCTTCCACAATCACAATGGCAGGGAAGAAGAGAGCCTTGAGAATCACAAATAGCGTTTCACTGTCTCAGCCCACAAACGACTCCACAACCGCTTATATTTCATTAGTCATAATAGTCACATGAACCTGCCCACCTGCAAGTGCAACTGAGAAATACATTCTTCTGTGTGGCTCCAAGAAGAAGGCAATGAAATATTATTGAATGTTTGTGATGTCTACATAATAGCCTGCAATATCTATTCTTTCATATAGGCATAGAAATAGTCATTTGAAAATAGAACTGCTTATTCCAGATGGGTAGTCAAGTGCCATAAAGACTTTTCTCAGCATGCTGCTTTTGGGCTTATCACACAAAAATACTTACATTTCTCCAGCTTTTCTCTTCTGTCATTAGTAAAAGGCCACACGGGGGCATGTGAAGGATAGGAGGGAAGAAGTAAAGGAAAATAAAACCCACTGGATCCACTTCACTTACCATGTTGGGCTTTGCAATTACTATCAATCCTAAGAATAAAGGAAAAAGTTGAAAAGGAAAGAGTTATTTTTAAAAAATTACTTATTGAATTAGGGTTCTCCAAAGAGAACATAACAAACAGGATAAATATACATCTAGAAAGAGATTAATTATGAAGAATTGACTGACACAATCACGGAGCCTAACAAGTTCCAAGATTTGCAGTCAGCAGGATAGAAATTTAGGAGAGCTGGTGGTATAGTTCCAACCCAAGTCTAATGCCTGAGAACAGAAACACCAATGGTGGAGTTTCATTTCAAAAGCCAGCAGGCTTAAGACCCAAGAAGAGCCAATGTTTCAGCTGGAGTCTAGGCACGTGGCTCAAAGACAGTTCAACAGAAAGAAATGCTACCTAAGTAATATTTTTCTCTTTGTTTTCTTTTTCTCTTCAGGTCTTCAACTGATTGGACAAGATCCACTCACACAGTGGAGGACAATATGCTTTATTCAGTCTATTCATTCATATCAATCCCATCCAGAAACACCCTCACAGACACACCTGGAATAATGCTTGACTGAATATATGGGTTCCTCATGACCCAGTCAACTTGACACATAAAATTGATCATCACACCTATATTTCAGTGGTTACAAGAAAATCCACAAGCAAGTTTCAATAGGTATATGATTAATTTCAGAACAGATGATTGGGGAAATCTGTAAAAATCTGTTGTTTTCCACATACTGCTTCCCTGATTGTGTTTGTAACACAGAGCCTTAACATGCGTTAAATGAGTGAACTACAGACACAAGTAGAAGAGTAACTTCATTAAATGCTGTGCAGACTGAACAAGGCAGAACTTTGGAGAGGGAGATAGATCTAGAGAATGACTAGAACTTTCCTTGGGGTACTTAATCCCCAGAATCTCTCACTCCCTCTTTGGGATTCCTCTTTTCCTCAAAACTCTATCACCATGTTTATTATTTCTATGGAAAAATGGATCCTCAGTGCTAATCAACTATATTAATCATGAAACAGGTGTATTAATCAGGGTTTCAGGGTTCTCCAGAGAAATAGAACCAATGAAATATATATATGTGTATGTATATCATAGTTTATAATATTTTCTACCACGCGGCCTGCGCAGTGGTTTCATTAATGAGGTTCTGGCATTCAGTTAGTTAGAAGAGATCAAAATAAAACACACAGACAGTACCTTATTTTAATGCTAGGTCCGAGACGGCTCGGTCTCCCTGTTTCCCTGCCTCCAGCCGCCCAGCAGGGCAGCGAGGATTACTCTGGGCTAGCAGGAGAGAGAGAGAGCGAACACGCCGGGGATCAGCCTTTTATTTGGGGGAAACAAGAGATTCAGGGGAGAATTCCATCCAATGAAGGTTGAGGGGGGGCTGTACTCCAAGGTCAGGGTCAGTGATTGGGTCTCCAGGGTCAGTGGTTACGCACACCCCCACACGGATGGGCTCTCTCATCAGGAAAGGGTCGGGATAACTCCGACACAGCCAGAGTGCCTCAGGCCCTTAACGGGAGTCACCCAATCACATGTCAGAATGGCTCCCCACAATATTTATTTCATTTACATATATGAAAGAGGATATTGAGAATTGGCTCATGCAATTACAGAGGCTGAGAAGTCCCACAATCTGCCATCTGCAAGGTGGAAACAAAGGAAAGTTGGTAGTGTAATTCAGTGACTACTAAGGCCTGAAGACAGAAGAAGATGGATGTTCCAGTTCAATAAGAGAGAATAAATTCACCCTCCTTTCTCTGCTTTTTTGTTCTTTTTATTTATTTATTTTTTTATTCAGGCTGCCAACAAATTGGATGATGTTTACCCACATTGATGAGGTTGGATTTTCTTTACTCAGCCTACTGATTCAAATGTCAATCTCTCAGAAACACCCTCACAGATACATTCACAAATAATGTTCTATCAGTTATTTGGGCATCTCTTAACCTAATTAAGTCAACACATAAAATTAGCCATTACATCAAAACTTTGGGAACATAAAGTGGTTTTAAGTTGGGAGGATGCCATCTTAGACTATTCTATGGGAGATGAATGTAAAGAAAAATGACTTGTGATAGCATTTTCTAGAGCTAGAATCAAAAGTTACCTTAAAAGAAAACAAAATTGTACTTCATTGTTTATGATTTGCTTTACTGTAGCTTCAGAGGGTTTTGGATAAAATTATCAGCACAAAGTGTGTAGGCTGGTAATTCCAATCATCTGTCCTTAGCTCTGGCCATGTACTTGATTGCTGCCAAGTGTTATTTCCTGGCCAGCTCATATCAACATAACATCTGCTATAGTCTAAATATTGTTTCTTCCCCTCATAAGTTCTATGTTGAAACCTCATCACGAGTGTGAAGTTATGAGGAGACCCCCCCTGCTTTAGCAGGTGATTATGTGATGAGAGCTCACCCTCATGAATGTGATTAGTGCCTTTATAAAAGGGTACTTTTCTAACCATGTGAGGACACAGCTAGAAGGCATGAATTATGAGCCAGAATGCAGTCACTGAATCTGTGGATGCCTTGATTTTGGACATCCAGTTTATAGAACTATGAAAAAATTTTTTTGTTGTTGTTTATAAGCTGCTTAGAGCAAGGCATTTTGTATAGCAGCCTCCAAGATTATACCTGTAAGTAATTGAAATGGACAGTATTAATGCATGTAGTTTTTGACCTGTTCAACTTTAATTCCAAATAAGATATCTAAAATGGAACATTTTGTTAAATGATTGTAACATTTCTCATTCCACATGCTCTTTTTACAAAAGAGCATACTCCTTACTCTGAGAGTTGTGGTCTACATCCCTCTCCCTTAAACACAGTGATTTTGGGACTGCTTTAATAGAGTGCCGGGTTTCTGTTCTCATGATTAAAAGGCTTAGAAGTCACTCCAGTTAAACTGGGCTAACTGGGCTGTGTAAAATAACCACACAAGAGACACAAATACCTTTTTCTTTGGGGTCGCTGTGACGGCTCCTCTGACCTTAAGGGTCCGCAGCAAGAGAGAGATCGACAAATGGTGCTGGGAAAACTGGAAATCCATATGCAACAAAATGAAACTGAATCCCTTTCTCTCGCCATGCACAAAAGTTAACCCAAAATGGATCAAGGAGCTTGATATCAAATCAGAGACACGGCGTCTGATAGAAGAAAATGTTGGCTACGATCTACATACTGTGGGGTCGGGCTCCAAATTCCTCAATAGGACACCCATAGCACAAGAGTTAATAACTAGAATCAATAAATGGGACTTACTCAAACTAAAAAGTTTTTCTCAGCAAAAGAAACAATAAGAGAGGTAAATAGGGAGCCTACATCCTGGGAACAAATCTTTACTCCTCACACTTCAGATAGAGCCCTAATATCCAGAGTATACAAAGAACTCAAAAAAATAGACAATAAGATAACAAATAACCCAATCAACAAATGGGCCAAGGACCTGAACAGACACTTCTCAGAGGAGGATATACAATCAATCAACAAGTACATGAAAAAATGCTCACCATCTCTAGCAGTCAGAGAAATGCAAATCAAAACCACCCTAAGATACCATCTCACTCCAGTAAGATTGGCAGCCATTGTGAAGTCAAACAACAACAAGTGCTGGCGAGGATGTGGGGAAAAGGGTACTCTTGTACATTGTTGGTGGGACTGCAAATTGGTGCAGCCAATTTGGAAAGCAGTATGGAGATTTCTTGGAAAGCTGGGAATGGAACCACCATTTGACCCAGCTATTCCCCTTGTTGGTCTATTTCCTAAAGACCTAAAAAGAGCATGCTACAGGGACACTGCTACATCGATGTTCATAGCAGCACAATTCACAATAGCAAGACTGTGGAAGCAACCTAGATGCCCTTCAATAGACGAATGGATAAAAAAAAATGTGGCATTTATACACAATGGAGTATTACTCTGCATTAAAAAATGACAAAATCATAGATTTTGCAGGGAAATGGATGGCATTAGAGCAGATTATGCTAAGTGAAGCTAGCCAATCCCTAAAAAACAAATGCCAAATGTCTTCTTTGATATAAGGAGAGTAACTAAGAACAGAGTAGGGACCAAGAACATGAGAAGAAGATTAACATTAAACAGGGATGAGAGGTGGGAGGGAAAGGGAGAGAGAAGGGAAAATGCATGGAAATGGAAGGAGACCCTCAGGGTTATACAAAATTACATACAAGAGGAAGTGAGGGGAAAGGGAAAATAATACAAGGGGGAGAAATGAATTACAGTAGAGGGGATAGAGAGAGAAGACAGGAGGGGAGGGGAGGGGAGGGGGGATAGTAGAGGATAGGAAAGGCAGCAGAATACAACAGACACTAGAATGGCAATATGTAAATCAATGGAAGTGTAACTGATGTGATTCTGCAATCTGTATATGGGGTAAAAATGGGAGTTCATAACCCACTTGAATCAAAGTGTGAAATATGATATATCAAGAACTATGCAATGTTTTGAACAACCAACAATAAAAAAAAAAAAGAGAAGAGAGAACCTACAGAATGGGAGAAATCTTTTGCTAGCTACACTTCAAACAGAGGATTAATATCCAGAATATATCAAATCTCAGAAAACTTAACACCAATAAAACAAATAACCCAATTAAGGCAAATGAATTAAACAGACACTTCTTAAAAGAAGTACAAATGGCCAACAAATATATGAAAAAATGAAAAAAAAAGAAAAAAAAAAGAAAAAATGTTCAACATCATTAGCAATCAGGTAAATGCAAATCAACACTACTGAGAATTCATCTCACTCTAATTAGATTGGCAGTCATCAAGAATACAAATAATAATAAATGCTGGAAAAGATGTAGAGAAAAAGGGACAGTTTTACATTTTGGTGGGATCGTACTCTAGTACAACCACTGTGGAAATCAGTGTGGAGGTTTCCTTAGAAGAAGGAACCACCATAGGACTCATCTATATTACTCCTTAGAAGTCATCCTAAAGAATTAAAGTCACCATGCTATAGTTACATAAGCATACCCATGTTTATAGCAGCACAATTCACAATTGTGGAATTCACAGATAATTCTAAACTATGGAACCAGCTTCGGTATCCACTAATGCACAAATGGATAAAGAAAATATGGTGTATGTATACAATGGAGTTTTATTCAGCCATTAAAAAAATGAAACGATGTCATTTGCAGGAAAATGGATGGAACTAGAGACCATTATGTTGAACAAAATAAGCCTAACTCAGAAAGCAAGGGTCATGTGTGGAAGCTAGAGAGGGGAAAAAGAAAAATGTGGAAATCTCATGAAAATCAAAGGGAGATCAGTAGAGAAAAGGAATCAGAGGTGGGAGGAGAGGGGAAGGGGAAGCGCTGGGGGGTGATACTGGCCAAATGATATTGTTATATTGTGTACATGTACAAATATGCAATAACAACCCCCCCCCCAAAAAAAAGGAGGGAGATGGAGAGCACTGACTCCTTTTATTCAGAAGAAGCTATTCAAATGAGGCAAGGAGTCAGGTTTCAGGGGGCTGAGTCTATCTTCATGATGTCCACTGCCAGCAGGTTGACTGACATCTGGGTAGGCCACACCCAAGGGCACAATAAGAGAAGGGGACACACACAAGGCACTTCCATGGAAGATTCTACCCTAAACAGGGCAAAGGGTTATATTATAAAGGAACAGGTGAGCATTGCTTCACCCATGGGGCTGTAACAAGACACGCCTATGCACGAGGCACCCTCCCTCGAACCCAAGAAGGGTGGGGAAAGCTTTGCCACATTTCTGTGACTGAGCGCCTCAGCACCCAGCCGCCCGGGGAGTGTGACTCTTTCATGTGTGAGGTTGATCTCCCACAATGGAGTATAGTGGAAGTGATGCTATGTGAATTCTGAGATTAGGTTATAAAAGTCAATATGGCTTCCACATTATTCTCTTAGGACTGTCTTTCTTGGGATGCTATATTGTGGAATATAGTTGTCAGGCTGTGGGAAAGCCAAGCAGATACATGGAAAGGCCACATGTAGATATTTTAGCTGACAGCTCCAGCTAAGTTCCCAGATAACAAGTGACATCTACTTCCAGCCTGTGAGTGAACAGCTTTTAGATTTCAGATTCAGCCAGTGATTTTGAATTACCCTAGTTGGTAGCATGTGGAGTTGTTCAAGCTGCTAAATTTGTCATGGTTTGTTATGCAGTAGTAAATGACCAGACACATATAAATAATACCATTATAACTATATAAATGATACTACTATAGACAATTAACATGTCTTTAAATCATATCCAACCTCTAACATTACATGTCAATCTTAACTTGACTCATGATTGTAATGAGTGAAAAGTTCATAGAGGACATAGCTGTAAGAATCATGACACATTGTCCTTGGCTCTATTTGTTCCTGAGGCAAACCTTCCCACATCTGAGAATCATGGTGAGCTCAGTTCATTAGGTTGTTGATACCACTAACTCTATATCCTAACACCAAAATAGGGACTGTAAAGAATTTAGAAGTGTCTTTTCAAAATGAAAATATAGTTTTTGCTTTCTTCATTTTTTTTTTGTTTTCCCACACCTATATTCCAATTGTTTTGAGTAGGCGCCAGAGGGTGAAGGTAGGTGTTTTTAGACTATTACCAAACAACTCTATTTGCACACAGTCTTCTCCAGCCTTTCCTTAAGGAGTGTGCTGAATGTTAATGAATTACTATTATAATTCGTGCTTTATGATTACAGTATAAGGGGTTTCATTTGAAAAACATGTTTAGCCTCACAGAACTAATTTTAACTACTGGAAATGGCAATTTTTTTTGATGGAGTATAATTAATGTAATTATTAATTTCCCTCTTCTTTTTGGTCTCTGTAAAGTTTAATGTAACTGTTTACATGAAGAATTACCATATGCAGGTATTGTGAAAATCCAAAGATATATCTAACATAGATTTCTGCCCTCTAAAGATCAATAAATAAGAAGGGTGACCAGTGAGAGTAAAATAGTCTAACTATAGCAGGATCATCCTTGGGGCAACCAAAAAATAACTAATTTAAATCACTGCTTAAGGGTTATTGTTCTTGGAGCTGATCTTGTCATTCACTATGTCAAAGTCCTCTACCATGTACTTCATGCTGTACAAAAGAAACCAGTTGCCATTAAGTCAAACTATGCAAAATCTTTCTTTTCTTGTCTCATTTCTCCTTTTCTTTTTTCTAGATCCATTCTCCTATTTGGTTTCTTTTATATTCTTAATTCACTTGTTTATCCCAGTTTCCCAGCCTTAGCATCAGCCCACAGGAAGGTGCTTCCTCCCAACTCTTCATTGCCAGAATCCACTACGCTTGGATTATACTGTGTTATGTTTTAGAAAAGAGATCCAATAAAAGAATCTAGGAAACCACGCACTGGGTTCCTATGTTCCATATTTCTTAAATACTTCAGCTACACTTAAGGACTGACAGAGAAGCCAGGAGACTGGGCTCCCTGCAAAGGTGGCAGAGACGTGTAATTAAGGGCTTGCAGGCAGCCCAAGCTGACAAGCTCCAGGATAGTAACGGTAGCAATAAATGCAGAGAGGTCCAGGAGGAGTAGGGAGCGTGTCCCAGCCGCCAGACACCAAATCCCGCGCCTCCTACACTTCCCGTAAAGAAGTCACGCTCCGCGGGGCCAAGATGGCGTCACCTCCCTCGGCAGCGTGAGGGGCGGAGCCGAGCATCACGTGACCGTCCTCGCCGGCCGCGCGCCCGGGGTTACCCCAGGCACGCGCCGGTAGCCGGGCGGCCGAGGGGGCGGTGACGCTGCCCTTCAAGGGGCGTCCACCCGCTTTCCTTCGGTGTCGCTAAGCTCTGTCCCAGCGGTGTCTGGCCCGAGTGGGGCCGGGAAAGGGGGTGTCCGGCCGTGCAGAGGCAAAGAGGGATTACGGAACGGGGTCCCTAGGCGGGAGGTCTGAGACCCCAGCACGGGTCTGGATCGGAGGAGACTGCCGGGAACATACTGGCAGCCAGCCAGCCAGCCGCGCAGGGTCAGGCTGTTTAGGAGACTCAGGGCATTCCAAATAGGCCTGGGCGCCCCCCGGGTGTCGGGGTTCTGAGCCGACGGGGTCAGCTCCGACCACACGACTTGGCCATTTCGTGGGTTTCACATCGTCATCCAGCCTCGAAGCCAGCAGGATTGAAAAATTGCTTTAGCCAAATGTTCTTTTCCCTCTGAGGAGGGAGGCAGAGACCGTCGGTCCAAGGGGACTAGAGTGGGATACCCTGGCTCTCAGAGGGGGGAGGGAGCAGAGGTTGAAGGGGGCGGCAGGATTGGAGAGCACCCTTCTTGAGCATCAAATGCCCCCTTCTCTGTTTTCATCTCTGCTGAGTGCGCTTGGCCGCGCTGATCCCCCTGGAGGAGGGACAGAAGACGTTTGGCGGGCTCTGACCCTGCAGCCTTCATGTGGCTGCTGACAGGGACCCAGGAGGGAACAGACATGGGGCGCGGCCTCGCCTCTCTCCCACCCCTCCTCCCTGGTGGCGGGGTTGACTACGTGGAGACGTGAGGGGACCCGCCGGCTGCCCCGGCTCTCCAGGACTCCGTCAGACACCCACGCTGGGCTCCGAGGCAGGCTGGCGGCGAGCGGAACCGGAGCCCCAGCCTCGCCATGGGGCATAATGCGAGCTGGATCTCCCGGAACGCCAGCGAGCCGCGCAACACGTCGGGCGCCGAGGCGGCGGGCGCGAACCGCAGCGCGCTCGGGGAGTTCGGTGAGGCGCAGCTGTACCGCCAGTTCACCACCACTGTGCAGATCGTCATCTTCATAGGCTCGCTGCTCGGTAAGCCACCTGCGGGGCCGCCTCCGGCAGGGCTTCCCCGAGGGCGCGGGCTCTGGGAGCTCCGATCCGCCGTAACCAGAGCCGCGTGGGTTGCAAGTGCCTGGTCAAGTGCGATAGTTGAAGGAGGTCTAAGAATCCTGTAGTTACTGCAGTGAAGTTAAGCAGGAATGGTCGACCCCAATCCTTAAGGTGGAAGCAGAACAGTTCCGATAGGTCTTTCTCTTGGCTGAGGTTGGTGCCTGATCTGGGCAGAGGTCATCCTCCTTGCGGAATGCTTCGGGGTGGGCAAAGGGCTGCGCACATCATACTTTACCTCCTGGGTGCCAGGGAGCAGCGGTGGCTCCAACACTTGTTTACAAATAAGAACTAAGATTCTATGGGATTTTGTTGCTGATGAAGGAATGTTACTCTCTTTTAAAAATGTATTTCACGCTACTACTATTCCCTATATAAAATATTATTTTTGTGCATATTTTATGGCTTGCCTCTTCAGAGCACCGACCTTTTGGTAAGCAACCCTGTGAAGTTAAACTTTATGTTGCCTTCAGCTATTTTGAAAATTCTCAAGTAAAACAAAACCCACCTTATTTCTCTACTTATATTTTGTTCGAGGTACAAAACAAAGATAACCCTAACCCTAACCCTAACCAAACCAAAACAAAAAGCCCCAAACCAACCGCAACAGATTTCTTTCCTTGTTCAGGGAAGAAAAGATCAACTGAAGTGAGGGGCTAGTAAAAACTTATGTCCACTAGTAAGAATTACCTGTACTTCTCACTAGTCTTAAATGAGACTACTCTTTAGAGCTACTCTTTAAATGATGAATAATATAATTAATATTCATTTCAGTTGAGGTTTGCCCAACAATGCACACTATTTGTAAATATGTGTAAATTCTCTGATGTGGCATTTGGAAGGGTGAGAAGAGATAGTTTATGATTATATCTGATGTGTGCAAGAGTAGTGTTAAAGTTTCAAAGTAAGGATAGGTTTCTTTTCCCAGAACTTGTGGATTTTCACGGAAACTAAGATAACTGACATAAAAAAGACCATATTTGGAAGAATTTTAAGTGTTTGGTATTTCCCTTCATATTTTTTCTAATTGTCATCATTCCATTACAGTCCATTCTTTTGTAATATTGGTTTTGCCCTTTTTTTCATGAGTGCATTGTTAGACATTTCTGTGACTATATGTAGATCAATATGTGTGTTTTAAGATGTTTTTATGAGTGAAGTTCACATTAACAAAAGCCTGTGTTCCAAAGACTTTCAACATTCATTTATCAAACACTTAGTAACCCTCTAATAGATACTAGGCATGATACATGGAGTTAAATTTCAATATTGTCACACTTACAGTGTAGATTACTGGGGAGGCTGGAGAAAGGGCTGTAAATTTTATTTTTGCAGGTTTTCTCCTGCAGAAATAAAATGTATGGCCCTGTGTGTGTGTGTGTGTGTGTGTGTGTATGTGTTAATTTTCCTCATTGGTAACGTGGAAAAAAGATGGTGTTGGGAGACATTTTTTAATGATTCAACTAAAAAAAATTTGAGTACTATTGAAATAGAAGACAGAGCATGTGTGTAAAAGACAGCAAACAATGGACATTTAATAAGTTACTACAGCTTCCCATCCTTTCCATTTTTTAGCTTGCATTGGATTCAGGAATTCTTAGGTAAATATGATCTTATTTCAGCTCTTTTCCACATAGCACTTCTGAGTGACATGCAAAAACTTCTTTCATGGATCTCTTAAAAGAGGAGATTTAATTTTCTCTTGATATGCCTCCCTTGACCTAGGAAGACATATTTTCCCCCTTTCACATTACTTGGGTCTGCCTAAGAAGAAGTCCATTTGCTCCTTTCTATTTTCAGAAAGTATAAATATAGATAGTATTTTTGATTTTCTTGAAAGCTTAACAGAATTGTAATATTTCCCTGTGTATTTGTTATTTACTGGTATTTTTGATTCATTGTTCTCTAAAGAGCTGATCCCTTCAAATATATCTGTGTACTTTCATATTCTCCTGGTAAGGCCATTTGAGGCTTAGAGCTTACTTCCTAAGCCATGTGCAGTCAGCTGCAGGGCAAGTAAACTTGGGAAGCTTAGTTTGAAAGCCCCCAAAGAGAGAAGAATAATAGATTAGGAATGGAGAAAGGTAAAATTGTGGGAGGATGGAATAATATCTAGAATAAATAACTGAGTTAGTCTACCTATTTCTTCTGTCCCCAAACATAAACCAATGAGTTTCTCCTTAATTTTTTCTGTTAAATTCAAACATACTTCTCATATTCTCTAAATAGATTTCTTTTTATTAGGCTTTTTAGAAGCCCATTATTATGTGAAAATAATTCTTTTGTACTATTTATGTCTTGCAGCTCTTTTTGGAAACTGTTTTAGTGCCCTGTAATAGGAAGACTCCCTAACAAATTGGAATAACTGTAATATTCCAACCATTGGGGACATTATTTGCTGTGTTGAAAATGAACTCAAGAGTTATATATGTTATTATTCAAATAATATACCTTTTTGGGATTTGTGTAAACTAATGTTCCTCAGATTTCTTTTTTTTTAATTTTATTTTTTTTATTGGTTGTTCACAACATTACAAAGCTCTTGACATATCATATTTCATACATTAGATTGAAGTGGGTTATGAACTCCCAATTTTACCCCAAATGCAGATTGCAGAATCACGTCGGTTACACATCCACAATTTTACATAATGCCCTATTAGTAATTGTTGTATTCTGCTACCTTTCCTATCCCCTACTATGCCCCCTCCCCTCCCCACCCATCTTCTCTCTCTACCCCATCTACTGTAATTCATTTCTCTCCTTGTTTATTTTCCCATTCCCCTCACAACCTCTTATATGTAATTTTGTATAGCAATGAGGGTCTCCCTTCATTTCCATGCAATTTCCCTTTTCTCTCCCTTTCCCTCCCATCTCATGTCTCTGTTTAATGTTAATCTTTTCTTCCTGCTCTTCCTCCCTGCTCTGTTCATAGTTGCTCTCATTATATCAAAGAAGACATTTGGTATTTATTTTTTAGGGATTGGCTAGCTTCACTAAGCATAATCTGCTCTAGTGCTATCCATTACCCTGCAAATTCTATGATTTTGTCATTTTTTATTGCTGCGTAGTACTTCATTGTGTATAGATGCCACATTTTTTTTATCCATTCATCTATTGAAGGGCATCTGGGTTGGTTCCACAGTCTAGCTATTATGAATTGTGCTGCTATGAACATCGATGTGGTAGTATCCCTGTAGCATGCTCTTTTAAGGTCTTCAGGGAATAGTCCGAGAAGGGCAATAGCAGGGTCAAATGGTGGTTCCATTCCCAGCTTTCCCAGGAATCTCCAAACTGCTTTCCAAATTGGCCGCACCAATTTGCAGTCCCACCAGCAATGTACAAGAGTACCCTTTTCTCCACATCCTCGCCAGCACTTGTTGTTGTTTGACTTCATAGTGGCTGCCAATCTTACTGGAGTGAGATGGTATCTTAGGGTGGTTTTGATTTGCATTTCTCTGACTGCTAGAGATGGTGAGCATTTTTTCATGTACTTGTTGATTGATTGTATATCCTCCTCTGAGAAGTGTCTGTTCAGGTCCTTGGCCCATTTGTTGATTGGGTTATTTGTTATCTTATTGTCTAATTTTTTGAGTTCTTTGTATACTCTGGATATTAGGGCTCTATCTGAAGTGTGAGGAGTAAAAATTTGTTCCCAGGATGTAGGCTCCCTATTTATCTCTCTTATTGTTTCTCTTGCTGAGAAAAAACTTTTTAGTTTAAATAAGTCCCATTTGTTGATTCTTGTTATTAACTCTTGTGCTATGGTGTCCTATTAAGGAATTTGGAGCCCGACCCCACAATATGTAGATCGTAGCCAACTTTTTCTTCTATCAGACGCCGTGTCTCTGATTTGATATCAAGCTCCTTGATCCATTTTGAGTTAACTTTTGTGCATGGCGAGAGAAAGGGATTCAGTTTCATTTTGTTGCATATGGATTTCCAGTTTTCCCAGCACCATTTGTTGAAGATGCTATCCTTCCTCCATTGCATGCTTTTAGCCCCTTTATCAAATATAAGATAGTTGTAACTTTGTGGATTAGTCTCTGTGTCCTCTATTCTATACCATTGGTCCACCCGCCTGTTTTGGTACCAGTACCATGCTGTTTTTGTCACTATTGCTCTGTAATATAGTTTGAAATCTGGTATCGCTATACCACCTGATTCACACTTCCTGCTTAGAATTGCTTTTGCTATTCTGGGTCTTTTATTTTTCCATATGAATTTCATGATTGCTTTATCTATTTCTACAAGAAATGCTGTTGGGATTTTGATTGGCATTGCATTAAACCTATAGAGAACTTTTGGTAATATCGCCATTTTGATAATGTTAGTTCTGCCTATCCATGAACAGGGTATATTTTTCCATCTTCTAAGATCTTCTTCTACTTCTCTCTTTAGGGTTCTGTAGTTTTCATTGTATAAATCTTTCACGTCTTTTGTTAGGTTGATTCCTAAGTATTTTATTTTTTTTGAGGATATTGTGAATGGAGTGTTTTTCCTCATTTCTGTTTCAGAAGTTTTGTCGCTGATATACAGAAATGCCTTTGATTTATGCGTGTTGATTTTATATCCTGCCACTTTGCTGAATTTATTTATTAGTTCTAGTAGTTTCTTTGTAGACCCTTTTGGGTCTTCTAGGTATAGAATCATGTCATCTGCAAACAGTGATAATTTAAGTTCTTCTTTTCCTATTTTTATGCCTTTAATTTCTTTCATCTGTCTAATTGCTCTAGCCAGTGTTTCGAGAACTATTTTGAATAGAAGTGGTGATAGAGGGCATCCCTGTCTTGTTCCAGATTTTAGAGGGAATGCCTTTAACTTTTGTCCATTCAGAATGATGCTAGCCTGAGGCTTAGCATAGATAGCTTTTACAATGTCAAGGTAAGTTCCTGTTATCCCTAGTTTTTCTAATACTTTGAACATAAAGGGATGCTGTACTTTGTCGAATGCTTTCTCTGCGTCTATCGAGATGATCATATGGTTCTTATCTTTAAGTCTATTGATGTGGTGAATAACATTTATTGATTTCCGTATATTGAACCATCCTTGCATCCCAGGGATGAATCCTACTTGATCATAGTGCACAATTGTTTGATGTGTTTTTGTATTCGATTCACCAGAATTTTATTGAGGATTTTTGCATCTAGGTTCATTAGAGATATTGGTCGGTAGTTTTCTTTCTTTGAGGTGTCTTTGTCTGGTTTCGGAATCAGGGTGATATTGGCCTCATAGAATGAATTTGGAAGAGCTCCCTCTTTTTCTATTTCCTGAAATAACTTGAAAAGTATTGGTATTAATTCGTCTTTAAAGGTTTTGTAAAACTCCGCTATATACCCATCTGGTCCTGGGCTTTTCTTGGTTGGTAGTCTTTTGATGGCTTCTTCAATTTCATCCATTGATATTGGTCTGTTCAAATTGTGTGTATCCTCCTGACTCAGTCTGGGCAAATCATGTGACTTAAGAAATTTATTGATGTCTTCACTATCTTCTATTTTATTGGAATATAGGTTTTCAAAATAATTTCTAATTGTCTTCTGTATTTCTGTAGCATCTGTTGTGATATTGCCTTTTTCATCCCGTATGTTAGTAATTTGAGTTCTCTCTCTTCTTCTCTTCATTAGCATGGCTAAAGGTCTGTCAATCTTATTTATTTTTTCGAAAAACCAACTTTTAGTTTTGTTAATTTTTTCAATAGTTTCTTTTGTTTCAATTTCATTGATTTCCGCTCTGATTTTAATTATTTCTTGCCTTCTGCTACGTTTGCTGTTGTTTTGCTCTTCCTTTTCTAGGGCTTTGAGATGAAGTGTGAGCTCATTTATTTGTTGGTTTTTTCTTTTTTTGAGGAATGACCACCAGGCGATGAATTTCCCTCTTAAAACTGCTTTCATTGTGTCCCATAGATTCCGATATGTTGTGTCTGTATTTTCATTTATCTCTAAGAATTTTTTGATTTCCTCCTTTATGTCTTCTGTAACCCATTGATCATTCAGTTACATATTGTTCATTTTCCATGTGATGTAGGATTTTTCCTTCCTTCTTTTATCATTGATTTCCAGTTTCATTCCATTATGATCAGATAAAATGCATGGTATTATCTCCACCCCTTTATATTTACTGAGGGTTGCCCTATGGCATAATATATGGTCTGTTTTTGAGAAGGATCCATGTGCTGCTGAGAAAAAAGTATATCCATTTGATGATGGTTGATATATTCTATATATGTCAGTTAAATCTAGGTTATTGATTGTGGTATTGAGTTCTGTAGTTTCTTTATTCAACTTTTGTTTGGAGGATCTGTCCAATGGTGAGAGAGGTGTGTTGAAGTCACCCATAATTATTGTGTTGTGGTCTATTTGATTCTTGAACTTGAGGAG
Organism: Spermophilus citellus; assembly: GCF_964194105.1. NCBI lineage: Eukaryota > Metazoa > Chordata > Mammalia > Rodentia > Sciuridae > Spermophilus > Spermophilus citellus. The sequence continues at coordinate 138,896,055 of NC_138185.1, forward strand.
AATTTGTTTTATGAATGTTGCAGCACCATTATTTGGTGCATAAATATTGATAATTGTTATGTCTTGTTGGTGAATGGTTCCTTTTAACAGTATATAATGTCCTTCCTTATCCCTTTTGATTAACTTAGTCTTGAAGTCGATTTTATTCGATATGAGGATGGCCACCCCTGCTTGCTTACGAGGACCGTGTGCGTGGTATATTTTTTCCCATCCTTTCACCTTCAGCCTGTGTATGTCTTTTCCAATCAGATGTGTCTCCTGGAGGCAGCATATTGTTGGATTTGTTTTTTTAATCCATGATACCAGCCTATGTCGCTTTATTGGAGAGTTTAAGCCATTAACATTCAGAGTTACTATTGATATATGGTTTGTACTTCCAGCCATGTTTGATTATTTATCCTTTTTTTAAAAAAAATTAGTTTGTTTCTCCATGATTATCTTTCCCCTCGCCCTCTGTCTTTACCGAGGCACTTCCCACTGATGGTTTTGGTTATTGTTTTTCATTTCTTCCTCGTGTAGTGTTTTGCTCAAAATGCTTTGCAATGCTGGTTTTCTGGCTGCAAATTCTTTTAACTTTTGTTTATCATGAAAGATTTTTATTTCGTTGTCATACCTGAAGCTTAATTTTGCTGGATACAGAATTCTTGGTTGGCATCCATTGTCTTTCAGTGTTTGAAATACATTGTTCCATGACCTTCTTGCTTTCAGTGTCTGTGATGAAAAATCCGTTGTTAACCTTATTGGTTTACCCCTGAATGCAATCTGCCTCCTTTCTCTTGTAGCTTTTAATATTTTCTCTTTGTTCTGTATATTGGATATCTTCATAACAATGTGTCTTGGCGTTGGTCTACTGTGATTTTGTGTGCTCGGTGTCCTGTATGCATCTTCAATTTGTATATCTGCTTCCATTTTTATTTCTGGAAAGTTTTCTGTAATTATTTCATTCAGCATGTTACTCATTCCCTTGGTTTGAATCTCTGTACCTTCTTCTATCCCGATGACTCGTATGTTTGGTTTTTTTATGTTATCCCATAACTCTTGGATGTTTTTCTCGTGATATTTTACCAGCCTTTCTGAGTTGGCTAGACTGTTTTCAAGATGATATATTTTGTCTTCATTATCTGACGTTCTGGCTTCTACTTGCTCCACTCTGTTAGTGATACTCTCAATTGAGTTTTTAATTTGGTTTATTGTTTCCTTCATTTCTAGAATTATTGTTTGATTATTTTTTATAATCTCTATCTCCTGATAAAGATGCTTAACTTCTTCTGTTATCTGTTCATGTAATTCATTCTCAATGTGTTGTTTCGCTGCTTGAATTTGCTGTCTTGTATCCTCTTTAAGGTTCCATTCCATCTGTCTAAGGTGTTCCTTGAGTTCTTTATATGACCATTTTCCTGATGACTCTAGGTCCTCCTGAATATTTAGGCTGTCCTGCATTGTTTGTACTCCTTTTCTTCCTTGCTTTTTGAAGCTGCTCATGTTACTTCTTGTTCTGTTTGACTGCTGAGTTACTGTTTACTCCTATAAATTTATTTGATGCTGGGGAGGAAAGGTATTAGAAGGGAAGGGAAGAAGTCACTAAAGAGAATGAGAGTAAGCAGGTAGAATTCAGGGAAGGTGGGATAAGATAATTGAAAAGAAATGAAAAGACAAAAGAAGAAAAAAATAGGAAATAGAAAAAGAAAAAATATTAAAAAAAATAATAAAAAAAATTGAAATTAAAATTAGAAGAAAAAAAATTTTAAAAAAATTGTAAAAAAAATTTAAAAAAACAACAAGAAAAATGAAAATGAAAGAAAAACCCAAATCAAAAAAAAGAGAAAAGAAAAAAGAAAAAAAACTAATAAATGCAGTCTTAGAGTTTGATTAGCTTCTCTTCCAGTAGGTGACGCTGTGCCCACCAGGCCAAGTTTCTCCTGTCAATACGCGGGAACCAATCACTGTGCAGCAGCTCCTCCCAGACTGGGCGAGTCTCCAATCCTGAGTGCTGAGGGCCTCCTCTTGTGTCTAGTCACTTCCCCATTTTTCCTCTAGCCAGGCCCCTCTCACCACAATACTGGCTACACGCCAGGTCTGCTGCTCCCGGGAGCCCTGTTTTCATGGACGACTGGGCACACTCTCCCAGTTTTCCATTCTCTCAGACCCTAAGTTTGTAGAGCTTGGGGCTGAGAATCCTCAGTGAATTTTACTTGCCCTCCGATAGCCACGCCCCCGGTAGCTGGTGCAAGAGACCTCAGCTGTCAGCACTGGTGGGAGCGATAGTTCCGCGCCGCGAGTCCCGCGCCACCTCTGATTCCCTCGGTCTGGGTATCGTGCTCACGGGAGAGCTGGGAGGGGCCCTTAAGGTTTCCCTAATGTGTGGAGAGGGAAGGCTAGGGAATTACACACCTGTAGTCGCAGGTTTCAATGAAGTTATCTCCTCCGTCGCAGTCTGATGACGTCAGTTCTCTGCCATGGTGGTATCTCTTGCAAATGGCGACAGTTCGTTTCTCTTTGCCGGGTGACCAATGCAACGGGTGGGTCCTTACTGTCTCTCCCAAGCCCCGTTTCAAACCTGTGGCCACTACCTATGAAGGCTCGGTTGGCATTTACCTCCGTAGGATCAGAAGGGCTGACCAGTTGTTTCAGCCGGATGGATTAGTGCTGAGTCACAGCTGTTTGTCTGTGGGAAGCAGGCGAACGGGAGCTTGAATTCAGCTGATCCGGGCTCAGTGTGTGTTCTGAGAGGCCCAGACTGTTCGCCCCAGATCCACGTCAGCTCAGCATTGCCTAGTGATCCTGAGCAAACAGATTTAGGTTGTTCACGACTCCCTATGCCTGCACAGCTGAAGAGGTCAGAGACTTGATCTCTCCGCGCCCGCCGCCATGTTGGAATCCCCACCTCAGATTTCTTTATGAAACGTTATGGGATATCTTCAGATATGTAGAGGATCTTGAAAGAGAGTTAATTTAGAATCTCTTTTCGCAAATAGATGGCCCACACTATTTTTAGTCATCAACAGTGTGAAATCAAAAACTGAATAAGATTTGGAGTCATCATTTCTATTAAATACTATGGATTGAACTCCATAGGGTTGACCTTTTTTTCCCCTCACTCTACATGGATTCTCAGTTCAAGTGAGAGTGGGCTCCTCTTTGGTACTTTGACTTTAAAAAAGTCAGCAGTTATGACCTAGCTTATTACCTCTAACCTACTCCTTCACAGATTACTTGTCGTCTGTGCCTATGTCATTGTAGGCATAGGATATATTTTTAAATAAATGAATTTTCTGTTAATTAAAGAAAATTATCCCTGTGGACAACAGCCAGCATTTCTGTATACTGCACCAAAATTTATTTTAAAATATTTTAAAATAGAGAAATCAGCTTTCCCTCCTCCTGCTAAACATCATATATGTGGTTCTTGTTTTTAAGGTGTATCCACTTTCCCTACTATTGTAGACTAAATATTTGCAAACCCCAGATTCATATGTTGAAGCTCTAAACCCAGTGCAACAGATGGTATTAACAGGTGAGGCTGGGGCTGGGGTTATGGCTCAGTGGTGGAGTTCTTGCCTCAAAAGTGTGAGGCACTGGGTTCGATCCCAGCATCAATAAAAACAAAGGCATTGAGTCCATACACAACTAAAAAAATATTAAAAAAAGAAAGGTGAGGCCTTTGGTAGTTAATCAAGTTTAGATAAAATCATGAGGGTGGTGTCCTCATGATGGAACTAGTTGCAGAGGGCTTGCTTGTTTTATCTTCCTAACCTGAGAGGACATAGCAAGAAGACTGCTGCCTATAAGTGATGAAGGGGTCCTCTCCACAACTTGTTCCTGCTGGTATCCAATCTGGTACTTCTTAGCTTCCAGGAATGTTATAAATAAATGTTGTTTAAGCCATTTCTATTATGATATTTTGTCATAGCACCCTGAGCACACTAATACACTTAGAGGTATATAGTGAGCCAGCATGAAATAAATGACTCCAAGTATTGTCTAATTTATTTGGGACTTGATTCCATGTGGTGGTTATTAAAGTATTCATTTCAGAGGGAAGATGGGGGTGCTGGGGATGTAACTCAGTGGTAGAGTACTTTTTTAGCATGTGAGAGGCCTTGGGTTTGGTCCCCAGCACAGTTAAAAAGCAAACAAACAAATAAGAAAAAGGAAAGATAGGGGACTGAGTTGATGAATCTGCTCAATAGGTGATATGGACCATTTTTAAATGAAGAATAAATTTTATTAATAACATTTTATTAATATTAATTTTATTAATAACAATAACATTTTTCCTGAAATTTTACTCAGAGCTTGTGATACAGAATTTAATTTTGTAAGAGTAATGTTTTTATCTTGGTGTTGTTTAGTTTTTATTTGTTCTTTTTAGATATACATGACAGGAGAGTGTATTTTGTTGTACATACATTGTTATACATGTATAACTAATTCTAATTAGGACCCCATTCCTATGGTTGAACATGATGTGCAATTATACTGGTTATATATTCATATATGTACATAGGAAAGTTATGTCTGATTCATTCTACTGTCTTTCCTATTCCTAATCCCCTCTTCCCTTCATTCCCTTTTGTCTAATACAACAAATTCTATTCTTCCTCTCTCCCGGGCTTATTGTATATCAGCATGTCAGCATCCACATATCAGAGAGAACATTTGGCCTTTAGTTTTGGGGGATTGGCTTGTTTTATTTAGCCTGATAGTCTCCAGTTCCATCCATTTACCAGCAAGTGCCATAATTTCATTCTTTTTTTTATGGCTGAGTAAATAAACACCATTTTTGCTTATGTTTACTCATAGTCTTCCAGCAAATCATGAGGCACCAGCAATGATCATGATACTTGATTGATAGAGAAATGTACCTTTGATACTAATTGAAATTAACCACATACTGGCTGAATAATTGTTGGAATTACTCACTTAAATGCTTAATAGAAAATGTGTTAATATTAGTTTGTACTTGTAATTCATAATTACAAAGAATGATTTTTAGTTATCCATAATTATAGCCAATAGTATTGCAACACCAAAGTCTTACTTCTACCTGCTATTTCTTCTGGCATACCTACAAACCTATTAGACAACATCAAGAATAAAGGATCCTAAATTAAGGAGTCAGGAAATAGTAGGGTAGGTGAACCTAAATTATTGCCTCACTTTGTTTTTGATTTCCATATGATGGATATATTCCCAACCCATTCTTTTATAATAGGCAGAGAAAATCAATCTGACCTCCATCTGAATGAAATTCTGGTTGCTAACCATATGCTTCTCCTTTCTTGGCCTTTGTATGCATATCTTTTAACTTTCCAATTCTTGGAATTTAAATTTTTTAAAAACTTAAAAAACATTTTAATTTTTAAGATTTGTTTTAATTAGTTATACATGACAGTGGAATGCAAATTGATACATCATATATAATGTAGTGTAATTTCTCATTCTTCTGGTTATACATGATGTAGAATCCCACTGGTCATATAGTTATATATGTACATAGGGTAATAATGTCTGATTCAGTCTACTATGCTTTCTATTCCTATACCCCCCTCCCCTCCCTTCACTCCCCTCTACCTAAACTGACTATATTTTTCCCTACCCACTCCCCACCATTGTGAATTAGCATCCTCATAGTAGAGAAAACATTTGGCCTTTGGTTTTTTGGGATTGGCTTATTTTGCTTAGCATGATATTTTCCAGCTCCATCCTTTTATCAGAAAATGCCATAATTTCATTCTTCTTTAAGGCTGAGTAATATTCCATTGTGTGAATATATATGACTTTTTTTTTTTATCCATTCATTCTGTTGGAGATCACCTAGGTTGGTTCCATAGTTTAGCTACTGTTTGAAAAACTTAAAAAAATACAGCTTTATTGATAAAATGTGTACACTACAGAATTCACACAAAGGATACTACTCAGTGGTTTTTAGTATATTCACAGAGTTCTAAAACCATCACCATTATTGAAATCCAGAACATTTTTTATCATCCCACGAATAAACCATATACCCATTAACAGTTGTTCCCTCATTTTTCTCAATACCCTGTACCAGAAGCAACCACATAATCTACTTTCTGTCTCCATAGATTTACCTGTTCTAGATATTTCATATGGAAATGGCTAGGGTCATACATTATTTGGTCTTTGTGACTGGCCTTTTTCACTTGTCATATTTTTTGGTTGCAGTTGTGTTGTAGCATATATCTAGCAGAACTTCATTCCTTTTTTTTATGGCCAAATAATACTTCATTGTATAGATATACTACATTTTGTGTATCCATTCATCATGATGACATTTGAGTTATTTTCACTTTTTGGCTGTTATGAATAATGCTGCTATGAATATTCACATGTATGTTTTGATGTAGACATGTTTTCAGTTTTGGGTATATATACCTTGGAGTAGAATTTTTGGGTAATATGGTAACTCTGTGTTTATCCTTTTTAGGAACTGCCAGACTGTTTTCCAAAGTGGTGGCGTGATTTTATATTTCCATTGGCAGAACATGATGTTCCTGATTTCTTCCAAATCTTGTCAATATTTGTTATTATTTTTCTTTTTGAGTATAGCCATTATAGTGGAAATGAAGTGGTATCTCATTATGGTTTTGATTTATATTTCGCTAATGACTAATGTTATTCAGTATATTTTCATGTGCTTATTATTCATTTGTGTATCTTCTTTGATGTAATATCTATTCAGATCTTTTGCCCATTTTAAATTTGGGCATTTACACCTGGTGTGGTGGCACACAACTGTAACCCCAAGTATGTTGGAGGCTGAGGCAGGAGGATTGCAAGGTTCAGAGTAGCTTGAGGAACTTAGTGAGACCCTGTCTCAAAATAAAACAAGACAAAACACAAGCAAAAAGGACTAGAGATTTAGCTTAATGATAGAGTACTTACCTAGCATGAATGAGACCCTGGGTTTGATTCCTAGTACCACAAAAATGTAGATACTTAAATAATTACACAGGGTTATTTGTCTTTATTGTTGATTGTTGGAGTTCCTTAAATATTCAGGATACTAGACCTTATTATATATATATATGATTTGCAATTAATTTCTCCCACTTTATGGGTTATCTTTTTCATTTTCTTGTTCTGTCTTTAGAAACAAGGATTTTATTGAGCTGAAGTTATCTAATTTTGTTGTTGTTTGTGCTCTTGATGTCATATCTAAAAAATCATTACCTGATCTAAGGTTATCAAGATGTACTCTTAAATTTTTTTGTGTTGCTGGGGATTGAACCCAGGGCGTTATGCACACGAGGCAAGCACTCTACCAACTGAGCTATATCCCCAGCCTCTTAAATTTTTTGTAAGAGATTTATAGATCATTTCTTTGATTCATTTAGTTTAGGTCTTTGATCCATGTGTATTTATTTTTGCATATGTTATGAACAAGGAATCCAAATTCATTCCTTTGCATGTGGACATCCAGTTGTCCCAGCATCATTTGTTGAAAAGACATTTTTTTCCCTGTCAATTGTTTTGATGCTCTGTTGGATCTTGTGAAAATTTCTGATGTCATCATCCTATTGAAGGATTATTATAAATCTTTGACAAGGAATAAATAAATCTATTTTCCCACATGGTAATTTATGTTCTTTAAAAACATGATCTAGAAACAGAATTTCCCAGAGTCATGGAGGAGACTAATGACTTATTTTATTGCATATTAATAGAGATTTATTTGAAATTGAATTAGATAATAACTTCCTCTGTGTTTTTCAATTATGTAACTTAAATGAGCAATAAGGTTCATGTAATGTGTGTTAATATACTTTGTGTCAGAGTTCAGTCTTTCCGTAACTGATGGGATATTGATAAATTTTCTGGCTATATCATAACTCTGCTTGCTACATTAATGTTTCTAACAGGAACCACTGTCATATAAATTTTTGCTATATGTCTACTAACAACTTAGCTAACTCCAGAAATATTTAAAATAATTCCACTTTACAAATGTTCCAGTGACAATGAGCTCATTGGAACAGAAGGACATATATATTTAAAACATGGCCAATTGTCTTATTTTTCTTTACTGGTCCTATTTTGTTCTAGACCTTACTTAATCTATGGTTCTATACTACTGAAATACAGACATTCTTTTAGGATTTTAGGATTAGAAGTTTTAACCTTTGCAAGAACCCCATCAGAACAGTGTTTATATGGTGTTAAAATATCCCTTTATGTTGATAGCTAAAGTATAGTGGTAGACATTGGTAGACAAAAGTAACTATTATATCTATAGTAGTAGATATTGGTAGGCAAAAGTAACTAATTTACTGTCTAGATTTTTCAGTTTAGCTACTTTTTTTGGCCCCAAAGTATCATCTCCAAATATTCCTACTGCGAATAAAGTATGCTTTTACTTTATTATTGGGTTTTGTAAAGTGGGAGGAAATTTGTCTCAAAATAGGAAGAAACAGACATGGCTGTATTTTCTGCTGAGGTGTCTAAATCTCTGAAAGTATTTTTTCATAATTTGCCAAAGACTTTTCCCACATGCCATTTTTCTTAATAAGCCATTTAAGTTGACTAGTGACTGGAAACTGTTGGGAAAACTGCTTTATTGTCAAGGATCTTCCATGCTAGTTGGCTAGAAAATTGTTAGTAGACATATAGCATAAAAACTTAGAGGAGGTTTTTGCAAGGAAGGAGTGACTGTAGACAAAATTTGGAAGGTTTTACTCTAGGCAACACGAAAAAGCAATAAAGCATTGTCTTCAGAAAAATCAACTCTCATTTTCAGAGTTTCTATTCCACTTCTTAGATACTTCTTATTTTCTTTTTGGCCTTTTGGATGCCAAGTGATGTTTTTCTGTGCTGTTTATATGTACGAATATCCTCTCTTCCATGTCATTGTGACATGCTACATAAAGAAACCATTTTAAATTTTAACATTAGCAGTTGTTAATGTATTGACTTTAAAGTCACTTTTTAAATAAAGAAGTTCACTATCTATAAGCAGAAAGAATGAATAACTTTAACAGCATTTCATATATTTGATAACAAAATAGTAGCAGGTAGCATGGATCTTTTAGAAACCTCCAGTCACATTGTATGGGCAAACCTATGGCATGTAAGCCAGTTAGAAAAGCTGAGGGTTTCAGACACACCTATATAGGAGCAGGAGGGTATCAGATTGATACTAGTATCTTGTTCTTTATGGTTTTAATTCCCTCTTTTATCTGTTCTAACCAATTTTCATAGATTTTCCAATTGATGATTTGGCCTCCTTTAATCACAGGGCTAAACCAGTGCCCCAAATGGTTTATATCTGTGTACACCACCTTTCATGGCTATGTGAAAACCATATTCCATATCTTCCAGCCATATTGCCCCAACCTTTGTGTTTTGCTTCCTACGCAGTTGGGAACATGGCCATGTAGTTGCCCCCTGCCTCTATGGTAATGAAGGCTTTGTCCCAGTCTCCCCCTACTCCATGCACCATATTCTTTCTGTGTTGTAAATTCACGTCACTGCATGGCATAGTATGTCTCTTATTTGGGGTTACTGGTAATATAACTCTTCAGTGGTGCTCAGTCTTACCGATAAATTAAATCCTAGGTACATTTTAAAGCAGTCTCTTTTATAATTTTAAAGATACCATTTTAAATTGTTAACCTTGGGACACTTCTTGTATCCACCAATTCTCACCTATGGAGGATCATTTTTGTGTGTTTTCTGAGTTTTTTATTGTAAGCTCATCTTTTTCTGAAGCATTCTCTGAGATTTTGGCCATAGAGATGGCCTTCAGAATAGTTTGACATTTGCTCTTGCTAGTGTGTCAGGGTGATTGCCAGCCAAAGACCTCAGTCATGGGAAAAGACACATTTCTTGTCTTCCCTGAGGCAAAGCACAATTTTTAACCTCTTTTTCATTGAGATAGTCACCCTTTGAATATTCTGGGTGTATGCAAGGATTTCTATTCCAATTCTGCATCTAGTATTCAGGGTTTAGTATTCAGTTCCTATATGGTTGTTGAAACTTGAAGTGAACTGTGAGGGCCTACTTTCAGGGCTGAAAAATCAGACCGAAATATAAGCATTTCTTTCTCTTTTTGTTTCATGCAGTGAGGAATTACCTTTTATATCTGTTAAGCTCAGCTATGAATTTAAAGATGTCTTCTGGTCTTTTTATTGGTGCTGGGGATAGAACCCAGGGCCTTGTGCATGCAAGGCAAGCACTCTACCCACTGACCTAAATCCCCAGCCCAAGATTTCTTCTGTTTGACCCAGCCTATTTTACTTCTTTGTAACAGTGTTCTAAGTTTATAAAATTTAGTCAACTGTGTTGCCACAATCAGAAGTTGCCACAATCAGAATCACAATCAGAAGAATAAGCAAAACGTATTACAAGCAGAAAGTGGGATTATTGTTGAACTTGATTCCAGAAGACATTTAACCAAAAGTTAGATTGCTAGAAAGGGTCATGGTGAGATCTGATCAGAGTAACGATGCCTTGGAAGATTAAATAAAATTAGTAGTTTTGGGAATTTAGCTAAGAAACATTAAGAATATTTAGATCTATTTTGAATATTTGATCAGTTTGACCTATAAATACTGCAATTTTATTTGATTCAAATGAATATTAGTTTTTAAAAACCAAACATTAATGCTGAAATAAATTGGGTTAATAAAGGAATATTAAAAATTGTGAGAGAATTATCTGAATACAAAATATTGGAATATTCATGAAATACAAATTCAAGGTGGATATTGGTATATTTGTGCTATTCAAATTTATTTGGATATGAAGAAGTGTACTTTTGAGAGTACCTGGAAGACAGTGAGAGTTTTGGGAAGAACATTCAAATCCATTTGTTTCACCATAAAAAAGTTAACTCAATATGGATCAAAGACATAGAAATTATACTAGAAACTATGTGACTACTAGAAGAAAATGAAGGGCCAACACACCAACATATACAAGCACAGGCAATGACTTTCTCAATAGGACCCCTAAAGTTTAGTACATAATGCCAAGAGTTAATAAATAGGATGATATCAAATTAAAAAGTTTCTGTATAACAAAGGAAACAATTAAGAATGTGAAGAGAGAATCTATCTACAAAATGGGAGAAAAGGGGAGGGAGGAGAAGACGGAAGGGGAAAATACTAGGGAATGATATTGACCAAATTATGTTGTTATATCATGTGCACGTATTAATATGTAACAAATCCCTGCATTGTGTACAACTAAATGCACCAATAAAAATATGGAAAAATAACCTTTTGTATCTAAATACCTGCTTTTGATATATAATGTGGAACTTCAATAAATTTTACTGATGAATGAGTAAGTAAATTTGTTTCCCTACTATTTTACACTCATAAAACATTAAATTTATAAATCTTTCCTTTTAATCTCATAGTTTCTGGGTATCTGAAAATGTGCCCCCCTAGATCCAATGCAGAGCCCACAATTTGAGTGAGGTAAACTCATTTTGCAAGTGAGGAGTAAGGCAATCCTGAGAATTGGAAGGAGGGGGCAAACCTGAGTTTTTTTTTTTTTAAATCTAAAAAAGTTTTAAACCCAATCTTTAGCCTTAGATCTTTTAGCCTTTACACTTGAATCAGTGCTATACCTGTTGTATAGCTGCTTCTAGGACTCCTGTTCCTAAGCCTAGATTAATCGGTAATTATAGAACTTAATTATACAACTTTGATTTGTGTAAGTTTGATTTGACTAAAATTTCATCATGAAGCTAGGGCATTATAAAGGATTACTGACAAAAGGAAATGATAAATAAAGACTCTATTCTTACATGGTAAAGTATGGCCAAAATTCGGTAAGCCAAGTAAGTGTAACCTTTAATCCTCCCAGTTATTACTATACCATAAAAATATGAAAAATAAAAAAAACACCGCTCCCTCAAACACATACAAAGATTTCTTTTGACAGCAGTGTACTGGAAACTCAAATGCTCCTGCTTAGGAAATGTGTTGTTTTCTTTTGCTGTTGCATTCCAAGCAATTTATAAAAAAAAGTAAGTCTTCATACTTACTCAAACAATATTTTGATTGGTGGCCACACTTGATTCTGAGGCATCCTGGGAAACAGTTCTTTTTGCCCTATACTAGAAACTTGCTTCCCCCAGATCTAAGACTGAAAAACTTTCAGTCTATGCCACAAATGCTAGGCAAGTTGACACTTTAAATCAATTTTTAACAATGATTTATTATTCATTTTGGAATTTTTGGCTTGGTTTTTGTTTTTGTTATGTTTTGTTTTCCTTCCTATGAGTAAAATAGAAGAATTAGCATTAAAGCATGAAACATACTTTTAAAATTTTTTTCTGGCTTCCTCACTTTTTTTCTTTTGCTTGGTTTCAAAAATGCAGAAAATATTTTTGAAATTGTCATAAACCCACCACTCAGAAGTAATAGATTTTTATAATATATGTTTCAAATATTTTTGTATTTTTTTTCATATTTATAAAAATATTACAGGTATAATTGATGGTTCCCCATGCCTCTCCTAAATCTGTTCTATCTCTTCTTTTTCAGAGCCAGATGCCTTGCTGGATTTGTTGTACAGTAAAAACTTCCTTCCTGTTTTTGTCCCGTTGGTTCTGCATGTTGCTTGCCTGTGGTTATTAAGTTTACCAATCAAAACTTAATCAATGACTAGTACAGGGATAAATGATTCTATATGCATGTTAATTTCCAAATGGTGTCATGTAGTCTAGAAAGAATATATGTGTAGAGTTTAAGAAATTCATAGAGGGCCTCTAATAAGGACAGCCAAAGAGGATTTTGCTAATGGAAGAGGAATGCTTTCTGATAGTTTAGGTGTATTTGACCTTCGACTTATCTGTCAACATGGTGAATAGCAAACAAGAAGACTGTGTCAGGCTTACTTTTACATTATGTTTTCCAGTTTGTAATATACCACATTATTTCATTCCATCACCATTCATTCCATTCATAATAACCTTGTGAAATGATGCAGGGGACATTTTCTATTTTCATTTTCTCACCAAGCCCTTTCCCCCTAACAGCACTGTCCTCCCCTAATAACATGTGCATATCCATTGGTCACTCTTCCGTGCAGTATTCATCAGGGTTCTTAGCTGCAGACAACAAAAAAGCTATGTTAGTCAGATTTCTGCTGCTCTAACAAAACACAGAGATTATGGAGGAAAGATTTATTTTGGCTCATGGTTTTAGAGGTTTCAAGTCAATGACCAGTTAGTTCCATTGCTTTTTGTCCTGTGGTGAGGCAGAACATCCACCATGGGGAGTGTTTGATGGAGCAAAGCTACTCACTTCGTGGCAGCCAGGAAGGAGGTAGGGTGAGAGGAGAGGCTGGGATCCCAATATCTCCTTCAAGGGCAGGCTCCATGACTGCACTTCCTTCTACTTGGCCTACCTCCTAAAAGTTCCACCACCTCCCGGTAGCACCACAGGCTGGGAACTAAGTCTTCAACACATGGGCCTTTGGGGGATACTCTAGATCAAAACTACTGTAAGATCCTACTATCAAAAGAAGGGATAGCTACCAAAGCATTTAGTAAAGAAAAACTTTACTTGCAAAGATGAATTTCAAGGGAGTTCAGGCTTTGGAAGGGAGTTTAGACTTGCCAAATATAGAAAAGGCTTACAGAAAAGGCTCAAGATTTCATTGTTTTGGGGAACAGGACTAGAATAGAGAAGTTTTTTTTTTTTTCCCCTAAAGTATGTCTACTTTGGTGGTCAGATGAAAGTGCTTACATGTGCTTCTGATTGGTGGGTAAGGCTGTGGGTGAGTCCTAGGAAACAAAACCCTCGTGGCAGTTTGTGGTGTGTAGAGGAAGCCCAGGGTGTCTGGCAGGTGTTTGGTTGGGGGAATCAGCAGCTTTGTTTTCAAATGACCAGTGTCCAGCTCTCAGGATGGTCAGTACAGAGCATTTCTGTGAGGCTGAGATGAGTGTCCTTAGCTGATCAGAGCTTAAGGCTGGGAGGAGAGAAGAAGAGCTTCTGATTGTGGACACAATTTACACCCACCTACTTAAGTTCATCTTGCCCACTTTCTTTGGGAACTTCTTTTGGGTGGTATTTGAATCATAAACCTGTACCATCACTGCAAGGGTTTCTACAACATTATGCTTTCCAAGAAAGTAGCAGACACTCCAGTTTGGTTCATTCAACATTCCCTCTATAATCCTTGTAGCTTTCCAAGCTTCGTAGCAGAAGGTAGTAAAAATTGAAAGGATTATAGAGGGAATGTTGAATGAACCAAACTGAAGTGTCTGCTATTTTCTACTTCACATGGTTCTTCCATGACTGCTCCTCATAGTACTCTGTTTAGCCCCATTCCCATTCTGGGATAGACGGGTAGCCTCATGAGCCAGGCCTTGCTGATCTCAATATCCTGTTTCCCTGCCCATGGTGAGTAAGCCAGGGCTGGTCATGGGATCCCAGCTTGATCCATCAAACCAAAGTCCTTGATGTAGTGATGCTGGTAGAGAAGTCTTCTTAAGGGTTTGCTGAGTAGAGATAGTGGAAACTGAGAGCTGTCTGCTTAGGAGAGAATGAGGATGGAGAGAGAACCAGAGGTGAGGATGAGATGGGGAGAAAGGAAAAATGAGATATAGGGGGACAGCAGAGAGGAGAGATGGAGCAAGTGAATCCAGCTGTTGTTTGATTCCTCAGTGAACCCGAGCCTAATTCTATCCCTGTATGTTCCAATTACACAAACCCCCAACCCAAATCTTCAGATCATTTTATTTATTTACTTATTAATAGTTTTTTTTCAGTTGTAGATAGACACGATACCTTTTATTTTATTTATTTTTATGTGGTGCTGGGAATCAAATCAAGGGATTCACATGTGCTAGGCAAGCGCTCTTCCACTGAGCCACAATCCCAGCCCTCAAATCTCCCTTTTAACTTAAACTTGTTGGAGTTGGATGTCTGTCACACACAACAGAAATATCCTGTATGATACAGTGTTTTGGGCAATAAATGCATATTCTACATTTGATTAAATGAATTCAGAAGATTAGAAACTTGTTTAATAGCACATTTCATAGCCCAGCAAGGCCTGATTGCAATGGGAATTGGATACCTAGGAAGAACCCTGGCTGAAACCCAGGCCATGAGAATGGAGCAGGAGCTAGAAATGTCATGGCAGTTGGAGAGATGCTCACCAGAATGGAAGAGGACTGTTACGGTCAAGGAGTGGAAGGTCATGCTCAGGCTCAAAGAGTCATGAGCATGGGAATGTAAAGGTGCTGGAAGCAGTGGAGTTGTCAGAAACTCGTGGGTATGTAGCAGTAGAAGTCCAGAGGTCTAATGGACCAGGAAATATTCTAATAGACCAGGGAATATTTTGGCAAGTGACCTAAATCAGCCTACAGCTTCTGATTCTTTTTATCTCTTACTTAAACCTCTCTTTTAAATCAACAGCTTTTACCACATAAGTAGTTGTGGGTAGTGAATTAATATAAAATAGTAGCACGGGAAAAAAATCTAGCTGTGTTAGAAAAGGAAAATATTGCAATTAGATGTAGCTGCCCAGAAGATGGTGAGCTCAAGAGTCTCTGAATTGTCAGCTGGCTTCTGCTTTCCTGAGGGCTTACATGTGCTTCTATTGGTGGGTAAGGCTGTGGGTGAGTCCTGGGAAACACGACTTTTGTGGCAGTCAGTTTGTGGTGTGTGGAGGAAACCCTGATGTCTGGCAGGTATTTGGTTGGGGGAATGAATGGCTGTTTTCTGCTTCAAATGAAGCTCTTAGGATGGTCACTGCAGAGTGTGTGTGTGAGGCTAAGATGGGTGTCCTTAGCTGATCAGAGCTTAAGAGAGCTTTGCTAACATAAGGTCCAGACCTCAAGTGCCGGTGAGTTGGGGAATTGAGTGTCAGAATCACAAAAGCATTGTCAAATCAGAGACAGAACAAAGGTAGAAGGCACAGACCAAGTGGTGAAAGGTGGAGAGGGGCAAAGCAGAGAGATCCTGCACAGCCTGTCAACCATCTTCCAGTTTCTTTAAGACCTCAAGCCCAGTACCACAAATGGCCTTTGATCTTACTCAACTGTTCTTTCTGCCCTGGGGTATTCTTCCATCATTGTTTTCCATGGCTAGCTTGTATCCATCTTTGAATTGCAGCTCAAATTTTCCTGACCATTTATCTAATATATCCCCACCCCCCCACACTTCTAATACATCACTCTGGTTATTGCTGTTAGAACCCTGGAAATTATCTTGTTGGCATAGCATTCTCTTCCTTTCCATGTGAGACAGGGACTTTGTTTCAAGTATTGCTGTGTTCCCAACATCTAGAATATGTGCCCAGCACAAAATTGGCACTCAAAAGTGACTGATTGAATGTCAAACTTAGGACAAACAGGACAGCTAATTAGGTAACTACTATCATGATTTACATGAGACTTAGGGGCATATGGAAATGAATATGAATTTTGTCTATAGATGGGATCTAAACACACATACAGCCATGTCTAGTGGACTGAAGCAGTGCTTACAAAGGCTGGGTATCTGGAGGGACAACAGGTTTCTTCTCGGGAAATCCATGAGGACAGAAATTTATAATCTGATTTAAATCAGAGCTGTTTAATAAGGAAATAAGACAGGCAGCATTTTTTTTAACCAGGTTAGCATAATGTATGTGGGGATGTCACTACAGATTTTGGAGCCTTTTGGATTCTAGACAAGGTCAGAAGTAACACCAGAAGTAGTCTGTGGAACATGAGCCTTTGGCTGAGAGGCACTGTTGTCATCAGAGAACTGAAGGTGACATTTGACTGTCTATGTTGACATACATGGGTCCTAGGTGTGTGGGATCAGAGTGGGACCCTTGAGTTTCTATCAACTATTAGGGGAGCATCCCCTCCTCCTCTCTGGGAAGCTTGTCAGTGGGAGTGGAGGTATTGAATAAGACAGAAAAACAATAGAATATTTGACCCTAGCCACAGCATCCAGCAAATGTTACACTGAAATCCCTGATTTTTGCACAAATGAATGCAATAGGTTTTATAGAAAACTCATAGACAAAGCATCTTCTGCTGATAGGATGTGTATCTGTGTAGTAGAGGCTGGTCATTACTTGTTCTATCATTTGAGCACACATAACCTTTAGCCTTTTTTTTTAATTAGGCTGTTTTAATTTTGTGATACTTACAGATTCACATGCAATTGTAAGAAGCAGTACAGAAGTGCCTCTACCCTTTATTCAGTTTCCCCAATGATAACATCTTCAATATATGGTACACATGTATTTTGTGGTTTTTATGTAAGGTGCTTACAGTATCACATCCAGGATATTACTGCTGATATTTCTGTCACTACAAGGATTATTCTCTCCCCCCCTAACCCCTCCTTATTGTTGACAACCGCCAATTGGTTCCCAATGTCTATAATTTTGTCATTTCAATAATATTAAAATATAAGTGGAATACTATGGTATGTAACCTTATGGGGTTTTTCCCACTCAGTTTAACTCTTTGGAGATTAATCCAAATCATTGCATGTATCAATACTTTGTGCTTTTTAAATTTCAATTTCATTTATATAACCATCTCAAACTTTCCCAGTTTTTCTCAAGTCACAAAGCACTTTAAATTTAGAACATAGTATGTATGGTCAGATGAAGAAGTCTAAGCCCCAAACTCGATTTAAAATAATATGTTCTACCCTTGCTGAAATTCCAAATTCAGGTTGTTGCCTTGGAGAAGGCTGAGGAGTCTAGTCTGTTCCTTCCCTACCTCGAGCTCCACTGCTCTCACCCCTTGGCCCTTGAAAAGACATGCTTCCTTTGCCCTTGATGAATTCTGGAAATGCAACTGCCCACTTTAGCCTTTTCTTTTAGTAGCTCATCAACCCTTTGCTTGCCCTTTAGGTTTCTCAGACAGAAACGCTTGTGAACCCCAATTGTAGGGGATACAAATCAAGCTGTCTGAATGGACTTTTTGAAAGTCCCTTCTTAGACTTGAGGGGAGAAACAGGAACCCCCTTCTTTCCTGCCAGGAAAGGATTCACAGTGCACCCATGGTTCTCCATCTCTTTTGTGCACTCCAGGCTTGTGAAGGTTTGAGTCTTATAACCCCTTGTCTATAACTTAGAGCAGTTTCGTCTTGGTGTGACACCTTCCTTTGGGGTGCTGTCTCTAAAGCACGTTGGTGCCTGACATTTCTGTTTCTAATGATGATATACTATGTGTATTAGTCGGGGTTCTCTAGAGGAACAGAATCAACAGGAAGCATGATTATAAAAAGGGGATTTATTAGGTTGGCTTACATGAACAGAAGCAACAATGGCTGTCTGCAGGCTGGAGAGCTGGAAGAACCAGTAGCTGTGTAGTCCAAGAGGCTGAAGCATCAGAACAAGAGGGATCAACAGTGCTACCCTAGTCTGAGACCAGAGGCTTCTGGAAACTCCCTGGAGAATCACTGGCAGAGTCTGCTTTGGAAGAATGAAGAAGCAAGAGTCGGATATCCTCAGAAAAAAACATGGCAGCAGCAATCTAGTCTGGTCAAGAATAGAGCTTGCATCTACTACTGCTTCTATGTTCTTCCGATTTTTATTCCATCCAAGCCACCATCCTATTGGTCAGTTCTGCCCGGGCTTAGGGAGGGTCTCCACTTCAGTTGGCTATTCCACATGTCAGTCATTTCTAGACACACCCCCAGTGATACACCCAGAAGCCTCTTTATCAATGCCATCTCTTAATCCAATCAAATTGACAATTCAAATTAACTATTACACTATGTTAATTGAGAAATGCTTTTTCTTTCCTACTTAAAAGTTTATGAAGCAATTTTGTTGAAAGTTTCCACATACCTCTTTGACATCAGCATCTGCTTTTGTTGGGAGTACTTTGGAGCCATCTCATGAAGTTTTTTAGGGCTCATCATCATTGCTTCAAGTTGTCTTAGTGGGACACTACCCTTTTTATTTTATTTTTATTTTTTAAAAAATGTTTATTCTTAAGTTTTAGGTGGACACAATATCTTTATTTTACATTTATGTGGTGCTGAGGATCGAACCCAGTGCCTCATGCATGCTAGGCGAGCACTCTACCACTGAGCCACAACCCCAGCCCCTTTATTTTATTTTTTAAAATATTCATATATGATTTGGCCCCTGAAAATTTTACATTAAACCAGCAGTGACTATTCTGATTTGTTTTACAGGAATTTTTTCTTCTTTTGCCCATTGGTTTGGTTTCCATTTACAAACTCCATGCATGATACAATCACATATGGCTTTTAAAGTGAGCTTATAAAAAACTTGCAGTTGTGAATTTACATGCCTGGGAATGATGAATAATGTTGCCTCCTTTTTGTACATCAGATATCCTCTACGGGGAACCTAAAGTAGTATTGACTGAGGTAATTTCAGGTCATTGTGCCTTCTCCAAAGTTCCAAATAATTTATTACTTGTTCCAAATAAAGTAATTGAAAGAGTGCCTTATGTTAAGAATGACCTTGTGTTTTCTGAGCAAGCATATCTAAGGACACCTCTGCCTTGTATTAGAGGATGTGTGTATTTATTCTTTGGTTCCCTGGACATCCCTGTGTGTACTCATTTGCACCTTTAATTACATCTATTTTTTGTTGGGGCTTTTGTGTGGTTTCTTAGGACAAGAACCACTTTCAGAGGCTGCTAAGTGGAAAGGAAAGAATAACTCTCTGAAGTCAACATGAGTGTGAATTTAATTTCCAGGAACACAGAGTTCAAGAGAGACTCAAGCAGAGATGAAATAATCAAATTTCGGTTTCCAAACTCTCTCATTGATTGATGAGAATAGCACCTTTTGTATTTGTCCTGTTGTTTCTGTGCCCTGATCCCAAGGTTGCAAATCATTAGCAGCAATGAATCTGCAAATGATCAGAAGTCTTACAATGAAGCTTTCTGTCTCTGCCACATGAAAGGTAAGGTTAGGGATTACAGGGTTAACTGCCTTTTTCTCTGCAGGATGCTGTTGTTAAGATTGGATGGGACTTTTCTCCAAAGGGCATCAAATCATTTTTCTTGTTAATAACAAATCAGTGGGCTGTAACTGGCAAGGATCACACCTGGTGCTAGGGAAGGGTGAAGTCTGGCCCTGTTGCTACCCAGCAGTGGGTTGACTGCTGGTCAATTTCTTGGCCCCTTTTTGCAATTGTAATGATAAGGTAGAGATTCTTAAACTTGGTGTGCATAAAAATCATTGGTTAAAAATGCAGATTCCCGAGTTCTACCACCAGGAATTCTATTTTAGTGGGTTTGATGTGGTAACGTAGCATCTATATTTTTAATAAACACTTTAGGTGATTTTGATGCAGGTACTTCACACTTTAACATGAATCTAAGAGATGCCTGACCAACTTCTCAGTATATGGAGATGACAGGTGGGCATCAGGGTTGCTCTCAGATTATAACCCTTTGAGTCAAATGATGCCAGTAAATGTCAGGAGGATGGGAAGAGAGAGCTGGTTATTTTAAGGTAAGTGCTGAGGTTATTAGAAGACTTTTTTTCTACTTAGGATAGTAATAGCATTGTCTGCAGGCAACTTATTCTTGCAAAGTTAAGGTTGGGATGGAGAGGAAGTAGGGATTTAATTTGGGGGTTATTGGTACCAGTTTTACCCATCTTTTAATAATTAGTATTGCTTATGAGCTAAGGATAATATGGAAAAAATAGAGATTCTAGTATGAATAGGTAGGGCCTCTTCTCAAATCTGACTTTACAATTTCAAATTTTATAAATGAGATCATCTGATTTCCTAACTCTGCCTCTAAGTCAATCCATGTCCTATAAGTAATAACTCAGTTACTTATTCAGAAAGGCAGGAAGAGGAGTTCTGACATTTGCCTTTTGGAGCTCTGGGACTACTCCCCCATTATCTTTGTGGGTTCCTGCTCTTCCTCACAACCTAATATCTCAGCATAGCTGATCAGCTGGAGTTCCTGGCTATCAGAAATATAGTACAGTTTTCTTAGACTATATAAAAATAATTTTGTACTTGGTAGAATTTTTTAAAATCCACAAAATTTTCTTTGATACAGAAATTTGAACTTTAGACAATGTGCACCATCTCATGGGGACTATAGACATTCATATCTATGTCTATATCTATATCTATATCTATATCTATATCTATATCTATCTATATATCTTACTGTTAGTACTTTGACTCCCCTCTGCTCTAACCTTTTAATTACACTTGTTTCATCTTCTTCTGGGACTGTTTTCAGTTGGGCACAAAAGAGAACAGAGGGGGCCGAAGGGTGCATAGAAGGACTGATTAAGAGCTATTTGACTTTAGGGAGAATTGTAATGGATTTAGCATGCAATTTTGCTGGTAATAGGACAACCAGGAGTATGTGGGCAGCTTTAAAAACACACTCCACTTCAATTTGGTCTGCTTATTAGGATTTTTATTTGTTTGTATCAGGCATCTTTAATTTTGACTATGAGACCTTTGTGTACTATCTCAAGACCTGAATGCAGAAGCTAATCTCAAGTGCCCACTTTTAATCTCAAAAGGGGTCCTCTGTTTTTAGGGGGTGAGGAATGTAGGTCTAACTGAAGTTGCATATTATCTTGTTGACTTGTGTTAGCATCAATATGTTGACTCATATTGAGTTGAACATTTACTAAAACTCCTGAGTTTTTATTTCACTTCCTGTTAGGCTTCTTTTTTCACTTTTATTTAATTTAGAAACTCAGATTAGCACTTTAATTTTATCATTTTCATTCGTCAAAATTTTATCATTTTAATTTTTCTAAATTTAGCTAAAATGTTTTCTTTATTTTGACCTATGAATTTGGAGGTGGGCGGGGACAAGAGTGACCAGATCATGCCATATAACACTATTGTTCTCAGTGATACTTCCTGTGTATCTTTTAGATCTTCATTTAAATGGTTAATTTTAAAGAAACACTTTAATGATCAGGGAGAGATCTTGCCACTGGAGGCCAGCTAATCTAGGTTGATTTTAATTCATTAGTCAAAACCTTTTGGAATAATTGTGAATTATTCCAATTTACAATGCATCATGAATTCCAATGATGAATGCATTAAGTAGAACTATCTTCCAGTCCAGATTTATTTATCTTGTTTATGAAAATATTTTAAAATGTTCTATCAGAGACTTCACTAAAAGATACACTATTATCTACTGTATCCCTTAGGCTTACTGATATAATAAGAAGAATTGAATATGATTTATTCTTAATGTATCCATGTTGACTCCTAATGATTACTTTTGTCTTCCTGCCAATAATTCATTGTAGTGTCAGATTGACCAATATGAATTTTGCTGTATTTTTATTTTTCCTTTTTCTCCTCGTTTCTAGCCTTTTGGTTCCTATTTTTTGAAATTCCTTAAAGCTCTCCAAAGTTGGTCTGGAATAGTGCTACTCAAATTTCAGTGTGTAAGTTATATTCTATGTATGTATAATTTGCCACAATACACTCTACTGTCATGTATAAAAAGAACAAATAAAAAATTTAAAAAAATTTCAGTGTGTAAATGAATCTGCTAGGGATCTTGTTATAATTCAGGTTCTGATTCAGGAGGTCTGGGTGGGTGAGATTCTGCATTTCCAGTAAACTTCTAGGCCATGTTGATAGTATTGGTGCACAGATTGTACCTCTAACCAGAGTAGCCAGAGACTAGAGACTTGGTGTTCTAGATAGGAGATTTAGATTTAGGTGCTCCTCTAGAACAGGAAGGAGGTCTCTGGTGGACAATGCCCTTAAATTTTTTATTTCCACAATAGCACCCTTATCTTCTCACAGTTATCTCCTTCATTTTTTTTTTTTTTTTTTTTATCTTCAGGGTCTCTGACTCCCATTGGCTCCTCTGCCACCGCCTCCATCATGCCTTCCTTCCTTCTTCCATTTCTAGTCACTCTTCTTGGAGGAACAGAATTGCATTTCATACTTGCATTTTATTGCTATCTGATTATTCTTTAATCAACAAATCTGATCACATCACTCTCCTCTTTGAAAGCCTTCCCAGACTCCCTATTCCTTCAAGCTCCTTGTGCTACCATTCCTTATGGGCTTCTCTTTCACTCTCCAGCTCCTCTTTACACTTCAGGACTTTCATACTACATTTGGTTCCTAGGGAACACCATTGTTTCCAGTCTCCTTGCCTTGGCTTTCATTGTTTCTCAAATAAAAGGAGAGGTTAGAGTGCTTTCCCTCTCTGATCTGTAGCTATAACTGTGGAATTAGCATGAGTGTGTTATCTCACATGATAATGGTGAATGTTTTTGAAGGGTTTTAAGGATACCAGGTCACTTGGTAGAGTCACCACAAATCCTGTGGTGTTTTTGTTTTTTTTTTTTTTTTTTTTTTTTTTTTAGAGACAGTGAGAGGGGAGGGAGAGAGAGAGAGAGAGAGACAGAGAGAGAGAGAGAGAGAGAGAGAGAGAGAGAATTTTTTTAATATTTATTTTTTAGTTCTCGGCGGACACAACATCTTTGTTGGTATGTGGTGCTGAGGATCGAACCCCGGGCCGCACGAATGCCAGGCGAGCACGCTACTGCTTGAGCCACACCTCCAGCCCCCTTTTTTTTTTAAATATTTATTTTTTTTTAGTTGTAGTCGGACACAATTTATTTATTTATTTATTTATTTATTTATTTATTTATTTATTTATTTATATGTGGTGCTGAGGATCAAACACAGTGCCTCAGGCATGCTAGGTGAGCACTGTACCAATGAGCTACAGCCCCAGCCCACACAAATGGTGTTTTTAAAAAAGGAAGGCTTAGCCATTACTCTTGTCAATAAAAAGGAAGAATATTTAACAATTAATTTATCATTGTGTGAATCACTCTAGCTTAGCTGTGCAATTTCATCGACATTATAGATTTATGGGAATGAAGTAATAAAAAAGATAACAGTTTTATCAGATGAGAACATTTTCACTGATGGTCAGAGAGAGAGTGATGAATGGTAATATTTTTAGATGATAACTCAGGGCTTTGGTAACCTCTTGCATTGGCCACCTTTGTGATCAGTAACAGGCATGGTAACTTTCTGGCTTAGAGAACGGCTTCATGCAAATCACTAAACTAATTGGGTTTTCTCAGCAGTATAGAGAATACAGACAAATAGCTGCCTGAAGAGATGCAGATGCTGAAGCTTTGATGAATTATTATTATGATGATTATTCAAGCTGTAGAGGCTTAGGATCTCAAATAAATTAAGCCCCAAAGAAACTAGGCTATGGAAAAATAAAATTTTTAAATAAAATTTGAAAATATTTCCCATAGTTGTGTTCATGACCTCTCAGGCAGCCATACAGTTTGCCGTGGGATTTGTTGTTGCTATGGTACTTGCTGAGAAGGGCTGTGGAAGGTGGAGGTTGAAGGACTGCTAGACTTAAAACTTTATTTACAAGATGGCCTTAATGAGTGTATTTAAAGTCTTCATCGCTGGAACACAATAAGTATTTTGTAAATGTGTATAGAATATATATATATTATGTGAAATGTTTAAAATTAGACGAAAGAAATATTTGTGGGTGCTGGGGCTGTGGCTCAGTGGTAGAGCGCTCGCCTAACGTGTGAGGCACTGGGTTCGATCCTCAGCACCACATAAAAATAAAAAATAATAAAATAAAGATATTGTGCCCACCTACAACTAGAAAATAAATATTAAAAAAGAAATATTTGTGTTTTATTAAAGAACTATTCTGTATAATGTGGGGTTCTTTTTTGCCTGCTGTATCTCATAGCGACCTAGATTTCTGTGACTGTAGAGAAAGGCATGAGAAGAGAATGATAATTGTCAGCCTCATTAAGGATATCACATGTATGCATATAATCTCCTTTCCCCTGGGATATAGAACTGTTGATGAATTATATTCTAGCCGAAATGCCTGGAGTGGAAGCTCTGGCCTCTTTTCTTTTGACTGATTTCCTGGCCAGTCTATCTCTGCATAATGACTCCCTTGGTTTATGTTGCCTTTCAACATAATGCATTTATTTGGATTGAACTCAGCCCCTGGTAGACTGTACTAGAAAACCAAGGAACAACAACTAGAGCTAGAGGCAATATTTCAAATTGTGAAAGTTCATAGTCATAATATAGTGTTCTGTGAAAAAGGACTTCACCAAAGTATAGCCAAAGGAATAGCCAAAGCTGTTCTCTTTTGTTTCTAATGTAAAATAAGAGTTTACATAAAACACATAGTTTTGGCCACAGGATTCTTGAGTGCTGAATTCTGCCACGTGCTAATATTTTGTCCTTGGAAGCTTTTATAATTTTTAAAATAATGTTTTGTTCATTGTAAAATAGTAAAAAATTTAGAAAACATAGAAAATTTCAAAGAAGAATAAGTGTTCACTTAAACATATGAGCATTTTTCTCTTACCACTAAGCATTCTTTGAAAGCATCATTTCATACTTTTATATAGCATTTGATTATTCAGTCATTTCATATATATATATATATTTATATATAATATATACTATATAATATATTATATATATATATATGAAAATATATATATATTTATATTTTGTGTGTGTGTGGGGGAGGCTATTGGGGATTGAACTCAGGGACACTCAAACACTGAGCCCCATCCCCAGCCCTATTTTTTATTTTATTTAGAGACAGGGTCTCACTGAGTTGCTTAGCGCCTCACGGATTTCTGAGGCTAGCTTTGAACTTGGGAGCCTCCTGCCTCAGCCTCCTGAGCTTCTGGGATTATAGGCCTGTGCCACTATGCCTGGCCTCACCATTATATTTTTTTTGGACATTAAGCATTTCTCTTGGTTACACAATGCTATGATGAATATCTTTTTTTATAGAAAATTTAAGACCCCTTTATTCAATTTTTACACTATTATGATGAACATCTTTTAATTAAAAAAATCTTTGTTCTAGTTTCTTTTTTCAGTGGGCTTGTTACTTAGGAAAGATGTTTTAGTCAGCTTTTTCGCTGCTTGGACTAAAAGGACCTAACCAGAACAATTGTAGAGGAGAGAAGTTTATTTAGGGGCTTATGGTTTCAGAGGTCTCAATTCATAGACAGCAAGCTCTATTCCTTAGGGCTTGAGGTGTAGTGAGACATCATGGCAGAAGAGTGTGGTGGAGGGAAGCAGCTCACTAGATGATCAGGAAGCAGAGAGATGTCTCTACTTGCCAGATACAAATATATACCCCAAAGCCATGCCCCAATTCCCACATCCTCCAGCCACATCCTACCACTTCAGTTACCAGTTAATCTGTTATCAGGGGATTAA
Source organism: Spermophilus citellus (assembly GCF_964194105.1). NCBI lineage: Eukaryota > Metazoa > Chordata > Mammalia > Rodentia > Sciuridae > Spermophilus > Spermophilus citellus. The sequence continues at coordinate 138,922,262 of NC_138185.1, forward strand.
GCCACTGATTGGGTTAAGACTCTCACAACCCAATAATTTCTCCTCTGAACCTTCTTGTATTGTCTCACACATGAGCTTTTGGGGGACACCTCACATCCAAACCATAACAAAAGATGTTATAGAATTTTTTTGGTTCATTCTTTGTTTTCCCATTTATTTATTTATTTATTTATTTTTAATTGGCATTTTCTAGATATGCATAAATGTGGAATTCACTGTGGTATTGTTTTTTCAGTCTTTTAAAATTTTGATTGTTATATATGACAGCAGAATGCATTACAATTCATATTACACATATACAGCACAATTTTTCATCCCTGGTTGTACACGTTTGTTCATTCTTTTTTTGTTTTTTAGTTGTAGATTGACACAATACCTTCATTTTATTTATTTATATGTGGTGCTGAGGATCGAACCCAGGGCTTCACGAAAGCTAGGCGAGTGCTCAACCGCTGAGCCATAATCCCAGCCCTGTTCATTCTTATAATTGTTTTTGAAGCTCTTGATACCTGAAAGTTTTTACAAGCCTTTGATAGTTTACATTTTTTAAAATCTAAAATTGTATGAGAATAAACTAGTAAGTAATTTAACTGAGCTTCAACTTTCTTGATTATCTGTAGGAAAATATTGGGAGGATTATGGCTAAATAGAACACCTGGCACAATGACCTGGCAAATGTGATTAATGTTTTCAGTGGCTGCTTTATTGTATCCATTGTCCATCTCATATCATTAAGTGCTCTACCACCTATCCTCCAATAGAAAAGAGGAAAACAAACTCTTTTATTATAAATTACAGAGTTGTGCTATAGAATTTTGTGTGTGAACATCTAACCTAATGTTCTTTTTTTTTGAGAGACGTCTTAAAATGTGCTTATGAGGATGAAAGTTAAAGGGCAAAGGCAGTATTTTTATTAAAAGTTTTTGTTTTGAATAGGGCACAGTGGTGCAGGCCTGTAATCCCAGCTACTGGGAAGGTTGAGGTCAGAGGATCACAAATTCAAGACCAGCTTCAGCAACTTAGTGAAATCCTGTCTCAAAAATAAAAAATAAGGGCTGGGGATGTGGCTCAAGCCATAGCGCGCTCGCCTGGTATGCGCGGGGCGCTGGGTTCGATCCTCAGCATCACATAAAAATAAAATAAAGATGTTGTGTCCACCGAAAACTAAAATATTAAAAAAAATTAATAAAAATGGTTGGGGATGTAGTTTAGTAGTAGAGCATCTCTGGGTTTAGTCCCCATACCAAAAATAAATAAATAAATAGATAGAAAAAAAATTTAAAAAGTATTTTTTTTAATTAAAAAAAAGAAATAAACAAATAACAACAACAAAAGCCAGACTAGGAATTATAGCAATCCACTGAAGGCTTGGCCCAACTGGCCATTAATGTAGTTTCAGAGCTTATATCTCACAACTGCTTGACTTTTAGTGTATCTTTCAGTTACATATGGGTGCTGATGGGAGAAGCAAGAAAGGCAGAGAAGGGGTCAATATTCTTTATATCTCAAATTGTCAGTGTTAACTTATACAATTTGAGAGCTTTGAGCTTTTATATCTCAAAAGAAGATATAAACTGGTAATTTTAGGCTGGGCATGGTGGTGCATGCCTGTAATCCCAGCAGTTTGGGAGGCTAAGTAATGAGGATTGTAAGCTTGAGGCCAGCCTCAGCAACTTAGAGAGGCCCTAAGTGACTTAGTGAGACCCTGTCTCAAAAACAAAAAATAAAAAGGGCTGGGGATGTAGCTCGGAGGTTACGTATCCCTGGGTTCAATCCTCAGTACCAAAAACAAAAACAAACACAAACAAACAAATAAAAAGTAATTTTAGTAAATAAATTAGGAAATAAGGAAACTTTATACCTTATTTTTTCTATTTTCACATATTCTATTGCATGTGTCCTGGCTGCATTAGTTCCTAGGACCGCAGAAACAAATTACTCAAAACTGAATGGTTTTAAACAACAGAAACTCATTCTCTTGAAGTTCAGGAAACCAGTAATCTGAAATTGAGGTATAGGCAGGGTTGGTTCCTGTTGGAGGCTTGGAGGGGGATGCTATCTGTCCATGCCTCTTTCCTGGCACTTGGTGGTTACCAGCAATTCTTGGCTTGTAACTATTCACTTCAATTTCTGTCTCTGTGGTGATGTGGCCTGTTTCTCTTCTTTGTGTTCTCTCTTCTTATAGGAGACCAGTCATAGGAGTTGGGGCCCATCCTAATCCACTGTGACCTTATCTTAACTTGATTGTATATACAAAAACCCTATTTCTAAATAGGGTCATATTAACACCTGTGGGGAGAGAGTGGGATGGGAGAGAAATTAGGAATTGAATATGATTTTTTTAATATTATGTATGTGGGCACAGTTCAACCCACCACAATGGTAAATTTACTAAATTCATTTAGAAACTCACTATCTCTCTTTCCAGCTACGTCCACTGCTGTCATCTTTAACCTCAAATTATTAAGTTGTGTTACTTAATCACTGACTTCCCATTGCCTACTGTATTTAGTGTGTTTTTATGCTTTGCTGTACCCTTTCTACTCAAAATGATTTTTAAAAATTAATTATTTTTAATTGACACATAAAAATTGTACATATTGTGGGGTAACGTGGTATTTTGATACCTGTGTACATTGGTTCAAATCAGGGTAACCAAGAAGATTTCTGATTGTAAAATACTGCTCTCCCTGTCCTTGGATCATGCTTTTTGTGCTGTTACCCCTGCAGAAGGCCTTCTCTCCCTCCATCCTCATAAACCTATTTCCTAACTGCAGGGATTGTGCCTTATTCTTCCATTTTTTTTCTCCCCCTAGAGGCTAGCCCATTGCTAATACAAACCATGTGCTCAATACAAATTTTGATTAATTGTCTGAATAGAAAATAGAAAGATGTAGACCATAGATTGAAATAAAAGTTTAATAATGGTTTCATGTGCTTGAATCCCAAGATTCTAGAGAGTTGATCTGTCTTGGTAGCTTAAATTACTCAAATAAACTATTGTATTCTCTTTTTTTAAAAAAATTTTATCTAAAATATCAGTATTATATTTTAGTCTCATTCTGATACTAGTTAATTTGAGCTTTAAGGAACAAACAGATATTCCTGGAGTTTCAATCATTATGAAGGAAATGTTTGTTATTTATTGTCAACACTGAGCTCAGTGTCTGGAAAACCATTTCTTATAAGTGATGTAATTTCTAAACGCAAAAACAAAATCAGCTTTGAAATGTTTTATCTTTATTATCATCACTATTACATAGCTGGAAAATATTTAAGATGTTTTCTTTTCTTTTTACCTTTATGGGTGCCGAGGATTGAACTCTGGGCTAAGCACATGCTTTTTCACTGAGTTACAGTCTTCTAAGAGGTTTTTCTAATCTAGGGTACCTCTTCAAAAAAAGGGGGAAAGACTAAGGCAACACTGACTGCTTCTTCCCCCTTGAGTTCTTATTCCAGAATTGTAAATTTGAAGCCCTGATTTGTAGTATTTGTGGTTTTCACAATGCAGATACTCCCTTCACCATCAATTTCAAGCTACCCTGTGAATTTTTCCTGAAGTAGAGTTAGCCAGATGTGGGAACAGGCTCCATCCCATACACTTCTGGAAGAGGCCTGGTTTCCCAAGTTAGAGGGAGGATTGAGGGACAGGCCTTAGACCTAGGTTGTGGACTCTTTGGAGATCCTCAGAATAGTTGTTTTTGGTGTTGTCATTTGTTCATTCATTTATTCTACAAATATTTATTGAGCACATCTAGATGACAAGCATTGCTTTAGTTATGAGGAATAGTTGGCAACCAAAAGAAATTCCTGCCTTCATGGCAGGGATCCCAGTGAAAGGTATTCATAAATGTCCTGTTTCAGCTTCTTGGGATCCTATTATTCTCATAGTTGGGAACAATCTGAGTCAACGTCCCATAACACTTTATTAAACCAAGAAACTTAAGTTCCTATCACACTTTAATTTCTTAAATGAAGAAAGCAGCATGGCCTTATTTTAGTTTTTCTGGATGTGAACAGGGATTATGGAGGAAGAGATAGAATTGCATTCTGAACTGTCTCCATGTTGGAGTTACAGAGACCTAAAACCTGAAGTGCTATGACTATGCCACTGGGGATGGGAATTAAAAAGCAGAGAAGGATATTCTTGTAATTCTGTTTCCCTAATTCAGAGAAGGTGACTGTAGATTGCAGACCATTACCTGTTTCATTAAAAGTTATGACAGCTGGAAACTTAGAGTGAATAAGCTTCTGGAAGTTGAAATCATTCTAAGACTTGGAAAGGTCCACATCTTCAAGAAGGATAGGACAGGGTTGGTGACAGTGGAGCTCCAGAGAGAAGGGTAACTTACCTTGAAGGGGAGAAAGATAATTTTCCCTTTACCCTTCCAAGTTCTCAGCTGAGACCCCTGTCACAAAAGACAGATGAACAAGAGAAGAACAAACAGAAGTTTATTAACATGGATGTCTCATGTATTCATATGTCTTAGTCCATTTTCTCCTGTTATAACAATGCCACAAACTGGGTAATTATAATAAGAAATTTATTTCTCAAGGTTCAGGAGACTGAGAAGTCCACTATCCAGATGTCTGCATCTGACGAGGGCCTTTCTTGATGCATCATAACATGGTGGAGAGTACCACATGGCAAGAAGGGATCAGAGGGAGAGAAAATATTGAGAGAAAGCTCAATTTTTTAACAAAGTCACTCCATGGTAGTGAAGCCTGGTCCTTGTCCTGGAGCTGTGGAGCAGTGGTTGGGGCAGGCTGGAGTGCAGGCCATGGCTGCAGCCAAGCCTGCTCTGCCAGCAGTGGGCTTGAGATGCACTGAGCCAGGGCAGAGTCAAGCCAGGGTGCACTGACCTGTCACACTGCAGTAGCCCAGCTTAGGCCAGATGCAGACGCCTGCTCCACACAGTACTACAACTATCATGGCAGCCCCACCATCTCCTGACCCCCAATCCTCTGGAAAGCTGGGATTGCAGGTGAGCAGTGAGAAAATGGAAGTAGGGTAGACCTGAATAAAAGTTCAGACTCAAGTGTTAACCAATAGCCTTAGTACTTTTCCAAACCTTGGTTAGCATAAATTTGGACCAATAGCATTGACCCAAGTATTCTATAAAACTCTAGAGTAGCACACTCAAGGGGCGCTTCCACTTGGGTCCCCTCTTATCCTGAAGGACATCTGTGTCTATTCACACTTGAATAAATCTTACTCTTTTTCTTTTTAAAATTCAAATCTTACTATTTCACTAATCCTCATTTGTGGATTACATTCTTCAAATTTGTGAGACAAGAACCCAGAAAGAAGAGATTAGTGGTGAGCTGCTGGGGTCTGCTGCAACACTGGAGGGCATGGTCTACCATGAAGGGCTGAGGTATGTCACTCAATTATAGTGGAGAAGAACAGGCTTTCTTGGCTGAAGAGGTCTGCAGTTTACACAGACCCCACTGGCCAGCAGAGAAGCTCATTTCAATAGCTAGTTGACTCCTGTGATAATGTTAATTAATCCATTCATTAGAGTGAAGCTCTCATGACTTACTCACCTTTTCCCAATACTGGCACAATGGTAATTAAATTTTGACATGAGTTTTGAAAGAGACATTCAAGCTGTGAAACATGGGAGATGCCCAGAGAAATGGGTAAATCTCAAAGAGATTTAGTACTGTGGCTTTTAGAGTATCTTTAACAAAGAACAAGACATTTTTTAGAGAAGTGACAAGACAAAGAAAGAGGAACTGAGTCTTTAGGGGCAGCAAGTTGTGGGGAGGAAAATCCAGTGATGTGTTACCTAACAGTGGGGTTGCATTTTGAGAAATGCATGGATGGCCATTTCATTATGGTGAGAACATCATAGAGTGTACTTCTATCAATCCAGGTGGTAGAGCCTCCCACATGCTTAGCCTATATGGTATATCTATGAATGTACATGGTCTAGCTTCTGAGTTACAAACTTGTACAGTGTGTTACTATACTGAATACTGAAGGCAGTTCTAACAGTGTATTTGGGTACCTGAACATATCTAGACCTAAAAAAATTACAGATACTAGGCAAGTCAAGCACTGTGGCAAACGCCTATAATCCCAGGGGCTTGGGAGGCTGAGGCAGGAGGATAAGTTCAAACCAGCCTCAGTAATTTAGTGAACTCCTAAGTAATTTAGCAATCCCCTGTCTCAAAAAATAAAAAGTGAGGGGATGTAACTCAGTGGTAAAGTGCCCCTGGGTTCAATCCTCAGTACCAAACCAATAACAAAACTAGGCAATAGGAACTTTTCAGCTCTATTTTAACTTTATGAGACCACTGTCCTATGTGCAGTCCATTGTTGACCAGAGTCACTCAGTGCATAACTGTATATGGGAAACTGACTGTTAAAGCTTGTTAGTAAAGTTATGTCCCATTTTTTAGGCAAATAGAGGATGAGCAAAGAGCTTTTATTGTGTTTCTTTCTTCTCAACTGCCTTCAACTCAACACAATTCTTATGCAAAAGTGGACTATTTTAAGGCACATATTCTGCTGTCCTTGAGCATACTCCTTTGGGAGAGAATTTAGGATTCTCAGTGAAGGACATCAGATCCTTCCTGTTGAGTACTAATAAGTGATGTGATCTGAGAAGTGAGATTTTTTTTCCCCCTAGGAAGTTAGGTTCTCATGAAATGCAAAGGCTTTTGAAAGAAAGAAGACAAATTGTTTTTGCTATTAACTGTTGGATGCTGCGTATATCTTGGTCAGGGTTGCAGGGCTTCTGCGCCTTTGCCCTGCTATTTTTACTTGTTGAATGAATGATTAATTTTCACACAGTATTGAATGCTGCTTCTGTCTTACTTTGCATCATCACTCCAGCAATTCTGGACCATGCAGCATTAATTTACCTCTTTGTGTTTGTCTGGAATATGCATTGCTCCACTCATGCCAAGGCTTTCTTGATTTTCCTTAGAAGCAAGGACAAACATTTTTTGGTACTGGGGATTGAACTCAGGGGTGCTTTACCACTGAGCCACATCTCCAATTCTTTTTTATTTTTATTTTATTGTTGGTTGTTCAAAACATTACATAGTTCTTAATATACCATATTTCACAGATTGATTCAAGTGGGTTATGAACTCCCATTTTTACCCCGTATACAGATTGCAGAATCACATCAGTTACACTTCCATTGATTTACAAATTGCCTTTCTAGTGACTGATGTATTCTGCTGTCTATCCCATTCTCCACTATCCCCCCTCCCCTCCCCTCCCCTCCCCTCCCCTTCTCTCTCTCCACCCCCTCTACTATAAATCGTTTCTTCCACTTATATAATTTTTCTCCTACCCCTCCTTTCCTCTTATATGTAATTGTGTATAACCCTGAGGCTCACCTTCCAGTTCCATGCAATCTCCCTTCTCACTCCCTTTCCCTCCCGCCTATCATCCCTGTTTAATGTTAATCTTCTTCTCCAGCTCTTCGTCTCTACCCTGTCCTTGGTTACTCCCCTTATATCAAAGGAGACATTTGGCATTTGTTTTTTAAGGATTGGCTAGCTTCACTTAGCATAATCTGCTCTAATGCCATCCATTTCCCTCCAAATTCTATGATTTTGTCATTTCTTATTGCAGAGTAATACTCCATTGTGTATAAATGCCACATTTTTTAAATCCATTCATCTATTGAAGGGCTTCTAGGTTGGTTCCACAATCTTGCTATCGTGAATTGTGCTGCTATGAATACTGAGACTAGCCTCAAATTTGTGATTCTCCTGTCTCAGCCTCCTGAGTTGCTGGGATTAGAGGTGTGTACCACCACACCTTGCTTGGACATCCAAATTCATCATGCTGGTTTTGAGTGTAATATTGGACTGTGCTGCATTTACCCAAATGAAGAAAACCCAGGCCCTTTTCCAGCATGAGGATATTTTTTAGCTGCTTTGAAATTGCCTGTATGTGTCTGAATATGGGTTTTGGATTACCTGCATCAGAATCACCTATGTAGCACTCTAAACCTCAGTGCCTCTGGAGTGAAGCTTGGGAATTTGCATCTTTAAGAAGTTTTGCAGGTACACTTACATTTGAGGACCACTGGTTTATACTCATAGAATACTAGAAAATAATCTCAGAGTTCCAGGGGTTCTAACCTGTGCCCCATTCTAATAAATGCAGCTGGCCTGACCCTAAACTTAAGCCTGGGAAGGGTTTGTAGCCCAATCTTCCCATTTAAATTAACATGCCCACACAATCTTAGGGCAGTAAGGACAAAGCTCTTTCCCAAAGATCATCAAGATGTGGCATTTTGCTGCTAGCAGACTCATTCAGTCATTACAGCTGAAGTTGAACATAATTCTTTTATTTTCAGCTGTTAGTTTAATTCTGCTAATCTTACATTATGAAACTCATGCATTTGCATAAGAATTGACAAAAAGATCAGTGTGAGTAAATACACTGCCCTCCTGGGCTTCCATTCTAGATGAGGCTCATCCAACCCCACTGGACATCACAGCAGGTGGTGTCTAAGATGTGTTCTGCTGCCCTTTGGGCAGACACATCCTCCCCAATTCTGATGGGAACACTTGAGATTGTGTGAGAAGCTGTGTCTCTGCTGAGGCCTAGCAGAGCTAGGGGTCCCAAGTGCCCTGTGGAGTGAGTTGGGGCTCTGGGGGGCCTTGTGAGTCCATTCCATTCCAGCCCCATGTACACACATGTGTCTGGGCCAAGGCCAGGGCCCAGAGAGAGCAACTGGGTCACACTGATCTCACTCCTCTGCCCTCAGGTATGCCCAGCACTCCCAAGAAGAGCGCCAGGGAAAGAGACCAGAGTGGACAACAGGTGGCCAGACACAGGGTATCAGAGAACCGTGTGGGCCAGGTTGGGTGGCTTGCCGGTTTTCCCTCCTCCCCTTTCCCAATACACAGAGAGCACCTACCGTTTGTAGTGAATGTGATCAACAGAGCCAGCACCACCCCGCCAGGGCCCAGGAACAGAGGACTGTGTCAGGCTCCTGGACTACCAGAGGCAGCCATGAAGAGGTGTTCCCTCAGCTCCTGCTCTGTGTGCAGCCCAACCCCATCAGGGCAGTCTGTGGGCTGGGCTGGGCAGGCACCAGCACAGATATCTTTAGCTTAGTCTGATGCTATCATTTAATGGATATGAAGACAGGAGAGGAGGATGCCTTCTTTCTGTAGGCATATCATGGCTGGAAGAAGTCCCCAGGTCTTGCCACTTCTAGGTGAGTGTCTTTTCTTCCCTGGGCTGCCTCCCAATAGGAGGAATGTGCCCCTGCAAATTCTTTGCTGATCTCATGGTTCTTGGTAGACAAAATCCAGTATTCCCATTTCTGATGACACATATTGTTTAGTGTTCTCCTGTGAAAGCAGAGAAGTTGCAAAGGATTGCCTATTCAGTCTGAGATTTGGAGAAACTGCATCTCCCTCTCTGTGTCTTGTTCTACCATCAGTGAGCCCTCTTGCTTCAGAGGAGGGGCACTGCATGGCTGAAATAATCTAGGCCGACTTCCCTCAGTGCCTGTGAGGGCAGGTGTGCTGTAATTATCAAGTCCTGTGCTAATATGCCACAGTTAATTAATTAGAAGATTTGTCTCTAATTTACTTTGGATACTATAGGTAATTCAATTAATGGACTGGAGCAGCTGCCTAGGCACAAAGAGAGGGGGGACTGGTTCATATTTATTTTGCATTACCTTCCTTCCTTTTTTCCCAGATATGCTTTGGAGAACCATTTGGGCGTTTAAAAAGTGCACAGATTCTTACTATAGAGTTAGCAGGAAACACCATTCTATGAAACCGAGCAATGCTACAGGGTTTGATTGATCCCCTTGGAAAATGCTGATGGGCCGGAGAGCCTTTGTGTCTTCTTTTCAAATGCTCTTTTTGACTGTTGCTAAAGTGATGTTTCCTAGAATGTGTGGTTGATCCTTTGGGCAGAGGTAACATAAATCATTGATAAAGAGTAAGTTTGATGGATGAGAGACTTAGAGCTACTTCTAGGATAGAAAAAAATAAACCACTGAAGTTAAGTAGACAGTTCAAATGTCCTTGATTTTGTGGTACCCACTGCTCATTGCCCACTCAGTATTCATCTTCTTAATATTTGTTACTTAAAGGACCCTGATTTTGTTTAGGGAAAACTTCCAGAATCCTTTGCAGGTAGAGTGGATGTATCACCCAGGTTTTGACTGATGAATTGCGGTGAATTATTGGGTAGTTCTCTGGGATGCCATTTTTACTGAGGTATGCCTTTTGTCCTTGATGTTGGCCCTTCCTCTTCTTTTTTTTTTTTTAAAGAGAGAGTGAGGAGAGAGAGAGAGAGAGAATTTTTAAATATTTTATTTCTTAGTTTTCGGCAGACACAACATCTTTGTTTGTAATGTGGTGCTGAGGATCGAACCCAGGCCGTGCGCATGCTAGACGGGCACGCTACCGCTTGAGCCACATCCCCAGCCCCTTCCTCTTCTTTACTTAGCATGTAGATGCAATGTTTAGGAATGGAATAACTGTCTTGCAGCCATGAGTACACAAGTCATGTGCTAAGAATGGTAGTAGGAAGTTAAAAATTTGAATTCCTGACTTGATGACTTCTTTGAGCAACTGTGCCGGTCCTCTTGGACAATTTGGTTTATATAATAAAACCTTCATTAGTTTAAGTCATTTTGGATATATAAAGTAAAATGTAGCATTCAGAAATTGCTAGATAGGTGGTATATTACATATACACATATATGTATATATGAACACATACAAGTTATATGTGATTGTAGTTGTTTTAGTCGTTTTGTGTTGCTGTGAACAAAAGATTTGACAAGAACAACTTAGAGGAGAAGCAGTTAATTTTGGCTCTTAGTTTCAGAGGTTCGGTCCATGTTCAACTGATTTCATAACTCTGTGTCCAAAGTGAGGCAGAAAATCATGGTGGAAGGATATGGCAGAGGAAAGCAGCTCAGGACATGGCAACTAGGAGGCAAAAAGAGAACTCTGCCAAAATATAAACCCCAAAGGCATGCCCCTAGTAATCTACTTCCTCCAGCCCTACCCTACCTGCCTACAGTTATTACCCAGTCAATCCATATCAGTGGATTAATCCATTGATTAAGTTACAACTCTCAAGTCTCATAATTTCACCTCTGAATAGTCTTGCATTATTTCACGTGTGAACTTTTGGGAGACACTTCATATCCAAACCAGAACTCTGCCCTGGCTCTCAAAAGCTCATTCCCATCTCATAATGTGAAACACATTAGTTTATTTCTAAAAGTTCCCCATAGTCTTAATAGTTAAAGCATTGCCTAAAGTCTAAGTCCAAAATCTCACCTGAGATTTAAGGTAAACTCTTAGCTATGAGCCAAGATCTAAAGCAAGGTACATATGTCTATACACACAGGTGTATGTGTGTGTGTGTGTGTGTGTGTGTGTGTAATGTATACATATACATATATATTGGATATATATGCACATATATACATATATTTTGTTAGACCAGGATGCAAATAAAGACCACTGACTCCAATTAAAATAAAATTAAAGCAAGCTTATTATTTCGACCGGCTGGGCTGCCTCTCCCTCCCAAAATGGCAGGAACAAGACAGCACCCCCCAGCTTTCCTGCAGCCCAGATTTATAGCCCAGAAAGTTACACAAAGGGGGGCTGCAGATAACAGAACTCTGACAAGCATCACACTAATGGTAATTTACATTTTTTGCTGGCCCCAACATCAGAATTTATGAGGACCATTAGAGCCTCAGAGAGGGTCGTTGTCTGGCCAGGGAAGGCCAATATTTATGAGGTGTCACTAAAGTTTCAGAGAGTGCTGCTATCTGGTTAGAGAGCCAGGCATGGGTGAGTTCAAGGCACGGGCAGGCATTCCAAGCAGGTTTAGAATTTGCAGTAATTTATAGTAAAGCCGAAATTATCTTTTCATGGCTTTGTGGCGAGATGCCCAATTTTAAGAAAAGATCAGGTTGGGTCTATCAATTGGTGATATATATATGTAATAGAAATGTTTATTCTTGCCATTATATATTGGAGATACATTTCCATTACACATATGTCTCCAATATATGTGTATATATATGTGCTTATATACATATATAGTATATATGTATACATATGGAGATACATATTGGAGATAGATACACATATATATCTCCAATATACATGTATACACATATATACATGTATATTGGAGATATATCTCCATACATATTGGATATAGGTAACATATATGTGTGTATATATATATATGGAGATATATTTGGAGATATATATGGAGATATATATATATATATATCTCCAATATATAATGGCACAGAGTAAACATTTCCCTTCAAAAATAGGGACATAGAAAGAAGGGATGGGACCAAAGTAAGACCTAAATCCAGCTGGGCAAACAAGTCCTATATGTCCATATTCAGCATTTGGGGATCATGGAATCATGATATCCTCTTCAAAGGGCTTATGTAGCTTGGACCTGTGGTTTTCTATTTGAAGCCCACATGTTCTCTTCTCTTGGCTTGTCTCTGCTCAATTCCTGCAACTTTCCTTGGTAGATGTTCCATGATACTGACTTCTCTTAATCTCAGGAGTCTCCACTACAGATTTAGCTTCCTTTCACATCTTCATGAATCACCCTTTTAGGGGATGCCTGCTACACTTTGCTTGGCCTCCCAGGCCTTCCTTTAAAATCTTGGTGGAATTTTTCATGACCTCCTAACCCCAGCATCCTATATTCCTGAAGAACCAGCACTAAGTGGTTGATACCAGGTCTGCTGCCATTATGAGCAGTAGCCAAGCCTCCTGGTACCATGGCTGCAGCAGCTCCTGAGTGCGTGGGTGGTTGATCATGGTGAAAAAAATTCCTAGGTTCCCCTGTGCAAGCATGCTGTCCCCATGGTATCTTTTTAAAATAATCTTTACTTTTACACTCTTGAGCTGGAGATGGATGTAGTCTTGTCAGTTTCTGAGATGCCCTCAAGCCCCCGCTTCCTATTATATCTGTGCAAATACTTTGCATATCTTTAGTGGCTATAATCTCTTAACTACATCCTCTTTTAGTCCTAGTTTTACTTTCTCATCTTTCACATCTTTCTGCCTCTGATTATCACAGTAAAATTGACAGCAATGCAACTTTACTGCCAGAAATGTCCATGCCACCAACTGAATGCTATACTGCCTTGAATTTTCCTCCACCAGATTAATTAATTCATTATCTTTAAATTCAGCCTCAGAGAAAACCTCAAGACACTGGAACATGTAGACAACTTCTTTGCCTGTATGTAAAATGAGTGGCTTCTAGTCCAATTTCCAATAGATCCTTCTTCTCTGAAAACTCAGGAGCACAGACTTTACTGTCCACAATCCTATCAGCATTCTAGTCTTCTGAGACCCCACCAAAACCATTTATTAAACTCTATTTACAACATTCTAAAGCTTTTCTACAACTCTAAACTTTTCAAAATTTCTCCCCACACAAACCAGCCCCAAAGGCTTTTGAACCACATGGTCTGGTTAGTCACAGCAATGACCCCACTCCTGGTACCAGTTTCTGTTTTAAATTAGTTTTGCATTGCTGGAACCAAATGAACTGAGAAGAAAAACTTAGATAAATAAATAAAAGTTTATTTCGATTCAAGTTTCAGAGGTTCAGTCCATGGTCAGCTGACTCCGCAGCTCTGGGCCCAAGATGAGGCAGAAGAACATCATAGGGGAAGGACTTAGTGGTCTTTAAAAAATTTTTAAAAGCATGCTTAAAATTAATAGTGAATTTTTTATATAAGTGAAAGATATTAATTATAAATTCTAAACAAAATATCTTAATAGTTAGCTAGATTGTTGGTTCCACATCCAGTGTTTTTTTCTTCCTCATTATTTAAAAAAAATTTTTTTAGTTGTAGTTTGACACAATACCTTTATTTTACATATTTATTTTTATGTGGTGCCAAGGATTGAACCCAAGGGCCTCGCATGTGCTAGGCAAGTGCTCTATCACTGAGCCACAATGCCAGCCCCTACATTTATTCTTAATATTCAACATAAACATGTTTTGGTTTTGGATGAGAGGATCAGAGAAAACAAGATGCTGACTACCTTGTTGACATTTACCACTTCAAACTATGAAATTGCTCCTTCCTGACATGATCCATGTGGAATAAGACTGATAGGAATAATAGTCTCATTCCTCATTTAGAAGTTTGCATGTGCACCCTTGACAGCGAGAGTCCTGTGGATAAACAATGAATCTTACACACTCTGCCCATTTCTTTGTAGAATATGCTGAGAAGACTGTGACTGTGATTTGATTATATTCACACCAGAAAATATTTTCTATAGTCAGGTGCTGTGGCGCATGCCTCTAATTCCAGTGGCTCGGGAGGCTGAGACAGGAGAATCTCAAGTTCAAAGCCAGCCTCAGCAATAGAAAAGTGCTAAGCAACTCAGTGAGACCCTGTCTCTAAATAAAATACGAAATAGGTCTGGGGATGTGGCTCAGTGGCCAAGTGCCCCTGAATTCAATCCCTTGTACCAATAAAGAAAAAAAATTTTTCCTACAACCTTTCATGGAGAGTAGGATCTATATTGTTCTGTATCATTTGTTTTGATGAAGAAGCATAAAGGTAAAACTTCTATTTTTGTGTGTAGTATCCTCCTTCCTTACTGCAAACAAAGCTGGTAGGTTATTCTATCAGTACAAATCCTAGTGTACCTTTTCCAATTTATATTATACTATTTCTTACAAAATAACTGTTAACTATTGAAGAATTTCCTCTGTAGCTTGGGTTTTGGCAATAGAACCAAGAGTTCTAAAGTTACCTCTTTTGCAAATATGTTCCACTCTTATGCTGATATGTATACTATTCACATCATTGTCATGCTTGTGTACATATGTGATTTTAATTTTTCTCTTACATTGCATGACATTGATATGTGCTGTTCAACAGAACTATTGATAGTTTTGCCAGTTTTCCAATGTACTTGTATAGTATGATTTTTTTCTTTGAGCATATTGTTATTGGCCTTGTGGCAAGTGCTCTCTAATTTCCTGCAAGTAGAGTAATCTTTATGTAATTTTTTTGGAGGAATGTTAACTTTGAATAATGCTTCTATAGTTTTGGTCCTTTCCTCCCCTCTTAATTGAAAAATGAATCAATTTTGTCGTGGTAAATAATATTTTGTACTTGTTTTGGAAAACTCAGACAGTTTAATAGGGAGGTTGCTGTACAACTTTTGAAATGTAGTTTTAAAATGATGTGAAAACTTTGATTCCTTCAAGCTGCTTTTTGATAAATTACTGCATAAATACATTAGCAAAGGAAATAAATTTTCCAATATAATCTTTTCCAATATGTTCCTTGGCAGTCAAGTGAACTTCCTTCACTACTGTGAAATCATCTCAGTTGTACATTCATACTCTTTACTTATACTTGACTGTGATTCCTGCTTAAAATATTATTGTGAGCTCTAGTGTGTGTGTGTGTGTGTGTGTGTGTGTGTGTGTGTGTGTGTGTGTATTTGTAGATGGACACAATACCTTTATTGTATAATTTCTGTGTGATGCAGAGGATTTAGCCCAGTGCCTCACACATGCTAGACAAGTGCTCTACCACTGAGCTATAATTCCAACTCTAGTATTTTAATTCTGTTTTCATTAGTATGGTATGTCTGTATCATAATGAACACTTTTAACCATCCATTCATTTGTGTGAACTGAGGATAAAACACATCAGTAACTGTGAAAATGTAACTTTTATGGACAAAGTAACACATAAAAATGTTTGAATATGTTACCAGAGACAAGCCGTACCAAATATACCTTGATAAGTGCGGTGATTATGGCAATTATTAAGAACATAATAGGATAGTTATGAAAAATCCTAATAAGTTTTGTCTCTCAAATGTCAAGTATATGGGAATAAATTCTTTCTTCCAAACTATCAAATCCCAATGGGATCATTTGACTGATTGATTGCCTGAGAACCTTATACTGTTAGGTCCTTTAAAAAATAACACAGACTTTATAACAAAGGCATGACTTTATAACACAGGTTATAAAGTCATGCCTTTGAATAAGAAAATTTCAAGTTTACTCATTTATCAACATTGAGTGATAACATATGTGCCAACCATTTTATTTGGAAGATGGAGATATAAAGATCAATAAGATATGCTGATGGAGCCAGCTCATGATCTATTGGGAAGGACAGAAACATGAACAAGTAGTTCTAATTCATCATACTAAGTTTAGTGCTGGCAATATGCCTGCAAGAGCACAGCATGGTACCTGGAAATCACAAGCAGTTCCAAGTGGCCAGACCATTAATTACAAGGTTGAGAGTAGAAAAGGGGGTGACAGAGGGGTGAGCAGAAGCCAGATCCTCTGCCACGCGACCAGTGCGAGCTTCATGAAAGAAGGTTCGGTTCATAAGAAATTGCTAGTGAGTTTTAAATTAAAGAGACAGACTCTCATTGCCTTTAACACAGCTCTGAGATGGCTTTTCCTAGCTTCTGCCTCCAGCCACCTAATGCGGTGGCGAGGTTTACAGAAGAGACTAGTGAGAGAGGGAGAGCACGCCAGGGAGTGAGCTTTTATTGGGGAACCAAAAATTCCAGGGAAAATCCCATCCAATGAAGGTTAAGGGGGCAGCATCCCAAGGTCAGGGGCAGCGATTGGGTCTTCAGGTCAGTGGCCAGGCACACCTCTGCATGGACAAGCCCTCGGACCTGGGAAAGGGTGGGGAAGGCTTTTAACACAGCTGTTTTTAAGCACCTCTCACCCAGCCAGGGGGTAACTCAAATCACGTGCGAGGATGGCCTCCCACAAGATCCCACAAGGCTGAATATGGCTGGTTAGGAAGCTTGGATTTGTCCTCTGGGCCTTAGGGAGTTGCAGAGTAGTTTCAAAGAGGGCAGGGTCATGAGCAGGTTTATATTTTATTAAGATCATTCTGTTGGCTGTGTGAAGGACGTACTGGATGGAAGGTTTAGAACAGGGGAAACCAAGTAAGAAGCTGTTGTAGAATTCTAGGTGAGATCTCATGAGGGTTTTGACAAGGCCATGACCATAAATATGAAGAATTGGTGACAAATTCAAGAAGTATAGAAGACAAACTTGTTAAGGCTTGGTGATTGACCAGATATGTGTGTGAAGGATTGGCTAAGGTGGAGTCAAGGATGATGCTTAGTTCTCTAGATTGGGTCCATGCATGGTGCTATTAATGGAAAGATGGAGTTCAAAAGAAGCAGGTGGGGTAAAGCACTGGGTAAAGGAGATAAAGTATTAAGTTTGGTAGAAGTTGAATTTTGGGTACACGCGGAACACTCAGACTGACACAAGAATCTAAAGGTTGAGGGTATAAATATGGAAGTCATTAGAGCAGGTGGCAGCTCAACCCATGAGAGGAGATGAGTTTATCCTAGAGTATCTATCTTCACTGGGTATTTTAAATTGCATATGGAAGCAGAGGAGTCCCATGGAGACAGTAAAGGACTGGACAAAGAGGTGGCAGGAGAGCTGTGGTAGTGAAGTGCCTTTTTTGCAAAGGGAGCAGAGAGGGTCCATTGAGGAGTGGTGAAGTCATCAAACTCAGCAGAAAGACTAGACAGTGTTCATTGGATGCAAAGAGGAATGGATGATAACTGCAGGGAGAGGACCATTTCACAAGAGTGGTGGAGGTATATTGCTGTGGTTTTGGAAGTGAGGTGGACAAGTACAGAGTTAGCGAGTCTCTCCCTTTTAAGCCATTGTATCATAATTTAAGATTTCCTAGCTAGAGAAGTTCATAGTGCTGAAAAGGATGAGGGTGTCAACTGTGTGGGTGAGTGAAGTGAAGAAAATTTCAAGTTCTTTGGAGTTGATAAGTACAGAAATTGTGGGTCTGGTCACCCACATGGGACTCTGAAATTCTCTAAGGTCATGGCAAGGCCCAGGGAGGACAGAGCCTGAAACAAGTACTATAATTTTGAGTATATGAGAAGGAATTATCTGGAGGCTGGCAGATTATAGAAATGCAGAAAGATTAGAAGGAGATGTAGCCAGATGATATGCAATTTAAAGAAGCCAGGGTTTTATACAAATATAGAAGGGCAGTTTGCCAGATGTAGGATGGGGTATCTGATGACCCCATTCCCAACCTCATGGTGGAGTGCCTAGGAGAATGAGCAGCATCGGTGGGAAGCTGGGCTCTTGGGTTTTAGCTAAGGTCCAAGGCTGCAGGGATTAATCTGTGAAGTAGGCAGGATATGGTCAAGTATTTGTAGTAATCATGGCACAGGAGCTCCAGAGGGCACAGTGAGGCTCGAGAAGGAAGAGAATAAAGGGAAGCAGGTAAAATAGAGGAAGGTCTGAGCAGTGTGTGTAGAAGAGAGCATGATTGTGGATATAGAACGAGGAGATGAAGTACAGTGAAATTAACTGGCCTCAAGAATTTGGTAGATCTTTGGGATAAAGTTATTTTAGGTATTTCACAATCATCAAAAATCAACTGATGACTGCTGACCCATTTCTATCAAGGATATTTAGTTCCTGTGAGCAACACTGCCGAATGTTAGGTGGGCTTTTCCATAAAGCAATGCTGTAAACGTTCAAGGCTTCAGCAACTGGAAAGAGTTGAGACTGGGTTTTAGTTCTAGCTTTGTCTTTAACCTGTTTTATGGACTTGGACAAATAACTTAATGTTTTAAGGCTTTAGTTTCTTAATTTTTAAAGGGAAGGAGTAGGCCAGATAGTCTTTGAAATGGTAGGTTGATCCTGTTTGTTCTCTAGGTTTCTTCCTTTAGGTGTGATAGGTATGAAATAGCACTGTGTACCATTATAGCACTCAGCAACCTCTCACTGTAATCTCCACCAAGATGGGCCACCTTCTAGGCCCAGTCACACACATACACAGACAGCATTGCCTGCTCTCATCTTACCCCATCTGTGAAATTCAGGAAGGACCATTTCCTCTGTGTCTAAACACGTAGGAGTTTCTTTAGTGTTCTGTTCACTTGACTTCAAAGGATGACCCTCAGGCAGCCAATCCTCCCTGACCATCATTCTAGTCATTTAATTTTTGTTTCATTCTCTTTTTTATACAATAGTGAGATTTATTATCTAAATAGAGTTTTAAAGTGATTTCACAGTTAAAGGCAGGAATCCTTATATATATTGGTATGAATAGTAATTAATTGGTACATGGAAAACAGCATGGAGGTTCTTAAAAAAATTAAAAAGAGGGATCTGGGGTTGTAGTTCAGTGGCAGAGTACTTGCCTAGCATGTGTGAGGCACTGAGTTCGATCCTTAGCACCACATAAAAAATTAAAAAAACAAAATAAAAGCATTCTGTGCATATACAACTACAAAAACAATTAAAAATTAAAAAGAAAAATAGTGTATGATCCAGCAATCCCACTTTGGTGTATATACCCAAAGGAAATGAAAACAGAATCTTGAAGAGCTATCTGCATGCTCATGTTCATTGCAGCATTATTGGTTGATTTCAATCAACCCAGATGTCTACTGACAGATGAATGAATAAATAAAATGTGATATATATATATATATATATATATATATATATATATAAATATAATATATGGAACATTATTTATCCTTAAAAAGAAGGGAATTCTGCTGTTTGTGACAACATAGATTCTGGAGGATAATGTTATGCTACATGAAATCAGACAGTCACAAAAGGACAATATCTCTATGATATCACTTATGTGTAATCTAAAGAAATTGAACTCATAGAAGCAGAGAGTAGCAGCATGGTTGTCAGGGGATGGCAGGGATTGGGTGGGTGAGAGAGATCAAAAGATAATGGTCAAAGGATACAAATTCTCAATACAAATCCTCACAGCATAAATAAGTTCTGGAGATATAAAATAAAGTATGGTGACTATTGTTAATAATGCCTATTGCATACTTACAATTTCCTATAAGAGTATATCTTAAATGTCCTTATTACACACACACACACACACACACACACACACACACACACATACATATACACAGAAATGTAAATATGCTAGGCAGTAGATATCTTAATCATGGTAATCATTTCATAATGTACATCAAAAATCATGCCGTACACCTTAAATATATACAATTTTAATCTTCAATTATACTTTAATAAAGCTGGAAAAATGCTTATAGAGTAGGAAAATGTGCTGGTCTCGTTGTTTTGATTATCCCTACCAGGACATTCTGCATGTGTAATATAAAGAGCATTGAGTTGGGATCCAGGAGGCCAGGGCTTAATGTACCTGAGACTAGTTTGATAAAGGACAATAAAATATTTAGAAAATTCCTTGCTTATATTAAGTATAATGGGGCACTTGATATTTGCCTGAATTTGGATTTGGGTGAGTCTGGGTGAGCATGACTGTAAATGAATGTGCCCACTTGAACATAGCTGTGTGGATGGGGAGGAGGGGAGAAAATAAGCCTGTTCTGCTCTTAGCTTTTGTTCTCCGTCTTGTTCTTATGTTTCCTGGCAACAGTAATTGTGATAAAAGATATTTCTCTAAGATTAATGAGACAACAAATTTAAAGAATGAAAGAAGAGAGAATTAAATAACACGGGGGACCAACATGGATTTCTATTAGATGTGCTTAGAGCTGCTAGGCTCAGCAATTGGATTTTCTTATTAGATTTTTAATTGCATTATTAAGAAAATAGGATGAAATAAAATTAAACAGATAAGGCAGCCAAATTATAGAACTAAAAATGATGCTTCTGTTTCTGAGTTGAAGAAGTAACTTTTTGCCCCATTTCCTGATTTGATCATGTTGAGAAGACAAAAGATACTATCTATTACCTATCCTTAGAGTATCTACTGCCTACTGCAAAAATTTCCCACTAGAAAACAGGCTAAGAAAAATGCTAGTTTTTATTATAAGATACTAGATAAGCCATTTCATAGTAACAACAATGGAAATTAAAGTATAAACATTTAACATAAACATAAGCATCAATAACATTATACCTCTTTTATTGGAACAATGGTAGAATACCATTTTAAGAACTGACCCAGCATTAAGAAGATGAGAGTAAAGGTGCATGTAAATTCGGTTTTATTGTGCCTGATTTCCCTGTGCACAAAAGGGTGATAGCAAGGGAATTTCATAATTCCAAAGGAAACTTAATTTCAGGAAAAGATATTTCTGAATTTCTTTTAAATGAAGTTTAGCATTTTAGATATGTAATATCAGTTTTAAATGCATGGTAGTAGGACCATGAAAAGGATCATAGTTGTATGAAGGCAGAAGAACTTACTTTTATTCCACTAATTCTCTTTCTTTTTATCATTATGTTTAAAAATGCTCTTTTAAAAAAGTCAAGCTGGGTGTGATGGCACATACCTGAAGTTCCAACTGTTCAGGAGGTCAATGCAGGAAAATCCCTTGCACCTACAGATTTGAGGCCAGCCTGGGAAACAGCAAGAAATCATTAGGACATAAGAAAAAGAAGAAAGAAAAAAAGTCAAAAGTTTCAGAGGAACATAGAATAGATTCCAGTATCTGCAAAAATAATAATAGGGGATGGGGATAAAGCTCAGTTGGTAGAGTGCTTGCCTCACATGCACAAGGCCCTGGGTTCAATCCCCACTACCACACTCACAAACAAAAAAAATTAAAAATATATATATAATGTCACATAAATTAGTTGGTGATAAGTACATGTGTATTTATGAGAAACTTCTTTAAGCAAAACAATAAGACTCTTAAATTATCTTATTTAATATTTTTCAAACATTTTCACCTTATCTTGTTTTCAACAAACCCATAGGTAAGGAGGATTGGCATTATAATCCCATTTTACACATGAAGAAATTGAGTCAGCTTTTAATTAAGCTCATAGAACTAATGAGTGGCAGATTGGGTGAGAATCTGGTTGCTAATTCTCCATCTAGTGGTCTTTTTAACATTCTCTATTATCTATAAATATTTTTCTTTTGAAAGTTCTATTGATGGGGGCTGGGATTGTGGCTCATTGGTAGAGCTCTTGCCTAGCACATGTGAGGCACTGGGTTCAATCCTTAGCACCACATAAAAATAAATAAATTAAATAAAGATATTGTGTCCATCTACAACTAAAAATATATATTAAAAAGTTCTATTTATGAATGAATCAGTTTGCTTGTGTGTAAGAACATATACATTTATCCAGAAATGCTAATAAAAGGTAATCTCTAGGAGTGATGTGAAAATATTTGTCCATCTAGTATGAATTCTGCAAAGATAAATATTTCTGTGCAAACAAATCTTACCAAATTATGACATTAGCAGTTGAAGAAACAACAAACATTGGCATTTGTTGTATTGTCATGAAACTTTAAGATGTTTTCAGAAATGGTTGCTTTTGCTCTTATCAGGCTCAAAAATTGGGGCAGTGACTCTCATGTTCAGAACGTTTAAAACCACTCACTTTGATGGTAGAACAATGCTACACTAGGAAACCAAAGTGAGCCAACTCTGCCTGTTGCCAACAGATGGCGGTATCGGTTGAGTAATGGTGTCTGTTTCTGTAGTCTATGGCAGTCAAGTTTATTGAGCTTGTTCTTAGTCTTCTCTCCTTGTTTTTTTTTTTTTTTTTTTTTTTTGAGGCGGGGCAGTGTTGGGGATTGAACCCAGGGCCTTGCGCATACTAGGGAAGAGCTCTACCACTGAGTCACATTCCCAGCCCCTTGTTCTTAATTTTGAGGAGTTTTATAAACATTTTCTTCTTGAAATGAAAACGATGACAAGAAACATTCAATTACTCCATTCTTATTGTCTTTAAGAATATAAAGGTATCAAAGGATGACAAAACAATGATGAATTCTGCAATTATGCAAGAGATGAATCATTTGACACCAAAGTGTTTCTGAAGGACAAACTGCAAATCATGTAACATGTAAAAACTATTGTCCTAATGCAGTTAAAAATGTACGGCAAGAAGGAAAGAAAAATGATAGAGGAAATGAATGGAAAAACACTGGAATTTGTTATTCCAAACAAAAAATGCCAATTCACCTAATATTAATTTAGAAGATGAGGACAAGGCTGGTCTGGTTGAAATGGATGGACTGTTCCCATCAGCAAATCATCCACATGAGGAGTCACTGGTGAATGACTGCCATAAATTTCTGAGGGCTTGTCCAGCTCTTAACAAGATGACTTATGGTCCAAGGTCTGCCATGAAATTCACAGATTCAGTAACTCTGCATTTGCTGCCACTGGTGCTGGGAGTTTTTAGTCCTATTCTGTCATCTTGGTTTGTGAATCCTCACTAGCAGATACCTGGGTCAGAAATCTTTCAGTCATCTTTGATTTTTCTTTCTTCCCCATTTCTAAGTTGGCACCAGTTAAGAGTATACTAGAATCAACTTATTCTATCTCTGAAATGTTTCTCATAGGTCTTTGACATTACTCTAGTCCATTCCATGTTACCTGAGATAGAGTAGAGTAGAAACTTGGGCTCAAGATTCTGACCTGATTTGTGAACCCAGTGCAGCTATCCTCTAGCTGTATGACCTTGATCCAGCCCTTAACTTTTAAAGGCTTATTCTTCTCAGTCAGAAAATGAGGTTAGTAATAGTATATATTTTGTGGGTTTGTCTTGAAAATAAAATGAGATTATAATAAACAAGTATATTACTTAGTGTTCAGTAAATATAAACTTCCAGAACCTGATTATTATACTGAACTTCTAACAGCTTTTGTTTTCTTTAGTTTTTGCTTCTACAAGCTATTTTTCCTACTTTTAACAGTTATTATCTGAAAGCACCATTTAGAACCTGTTATTCTCATGATTACATACATGTGAGCACATGCACAAGTGAGTACATGCACATGTGAGCATGCGAGTGTACACTTGCGTGTGAGCGCAAGCGCGTGCACACACACACACACACACACACTAGTAGCAGTAACACAATACAACAAAAGCCCTTTCTTGGCATCTCATTACTCCTAGGATAACATTGGTCTACTATGACCTTTTATAGTTGGGTTCCATTCTGTCTTAACTTCATGTCCTATTGTGCCCCATTGTCTGCCTATGCCTCCCCATTTTCTACTTCTTATCCTTCTGCATATCTCATGAACTTTCAGCGTTCTGTCTGCCTTTGGCTGAATTCTCCTTAAATTTGGGAGGAACATCTGAATCTTCCCTGATTGACATATTCTTTAAGGCTAAAGCCTTAAAGAATAAGGCTTTTGAATCTCTGTGATTCAACTTACTGCTTCCTGCCTAAAAAGAGTTTACTGAGTTGTTTTATTGCCTCTGCCACCATCATATTCTAACCATAGGAATGTAAGAAGCTTGTTTTAGGAATCTCTGTGTTTTCTGTAGAGCTCAACTTGGTAGGTTGCAAATTTGCAAGTGCTCAGGGAATGAGTGCTGAATTGGATAAAATAATTATAGCTTTATTAGCTCTTGCCCGTTTAACTGCAGTCTCATTTATTAGTCCGGGGTTTATTTCTTTTTTTTTTTTTTAAGAGAGAGAGAGAGAGAGAGAGAGAGAGAGAGAGAGAGAGAGAATTTTTAATATTTATTTTTTAGTTCTCGGCGGACACAACATCTTTGTTGGTATGTGGTGCTGAGGATCGAACCCGGGCCGCACGCATGCCAGGCGAGCGCGCTACCGCTTGAGCCACATCCCCAGCCCCCGGGGTTTATTTCTAACTGTCTTCCAATTTTATCTTTTGGGTCACTCAGCAGGGATCAGTACATAACATAGTGTTGGCATTAGATGAATGCTTTGAATTCAACATATGTATGGTTTGATTCTTAGGTTGACTCTTTCGGTTGCTAGGAAATCATGTATTAAAGAGACATTTCTCCTTCAGGCATTGGTCATCTGCATGAGTGGAAAAGAGTTTTTGCAGATACTCTTTAAAATGAAAGGAGAGGACTTTGAGTTCATTCAGGAAAGATTGGGAAAGAGTTTTGAAGCATTTATGCATTGAGCACTGAAGAACTGCAGTATGTTATTAGGGAAAGGGACATGGCATCAAGGTGACAACTGAAGAAGGTGGGCACTGCTTGTTAGGTTCTAGTGCTCTGGGCAGTGAGACCTGCACTAAGCGAGGGAGGCCATACTGTATTACTCTCTACTGAAATACTTTGCAGTGGAATATGCTATACATCTCTACTTTCCATCTTGCCCTGTGTGTTTAGAGATGGAAGGATTCTCACAAAGAATGGTTTACGAGTCCTTACTTTTTTTTTTTTTTAATAGATTTCCCTACTCTTTGATATCATGCCAGATGGGGACCTCAAAAGAAACATCTCAAAGGTATTTTTTGACTGCTCTATTAGACTAATTTAGTGTTCTTCATCTTACATGGGCCACTGGCCTGTTGAGTATCTGATACAAGTTATGGTCCATACCTTAATTAAATGCATGTTTATGGGTATTTAAAATTTTCATGTGATTTCAGGTAGTTTATTAACCTCCCAAAGTTTTTTTTTTTTTAAAGAAGAGAGAGAGAGAGAGAGAGAGAGAGAGAGAGAGAGAGAGAGAATTTTTTTAATGTTTATTTTTTTTAATTTTTTGGCGGACACAACATCTTTGTATGTGGTGCTGAGGATCGAACCCGGGCCGCACGCATGCCAGGCGAGCGCACTACTGCTTGAGCCACATCCCCAGCCCCCCTCCCAAAGTTTTAATGATGTAACTCCTTGTGGCATTTCATGTTTGCCAACTGTAAGTTTTTCCTTACTGCATAACAAATCGCCCTTATACTCACAGTGTCCACGGGCATGGGTTAGTTGGTCCTCTGCTCAGGGTGAAATCAAATTGTCAGCTGGGGCTATGATCCTATCTGAAGTCCTCTTCCAAGCTCCTTCACGTTGTTGGCAGAATTCATTTCCTTGCAGCTTTAGGAAAAGAGCCCTTATGGGTATTTACCTGGAGAATACTCAGTCCAAAGGAACTCATCCTCAGGTCATGGTGACATGGTCATTTTACAACATGGCACAACAGGACAATCAGTCCATCTGTTTTGACAGAGTGTAATATATTATGCAACTCACTCAAGAGAGTGACATCCCATCATATTTCCAGGTCTTTCTCTCACTCAAGGGGAGAGGATCATACAGGGCATGTAGACAAGGGTTGGGAATCTTGGGGCCAGTTTAGAATTTTGCCTACTGCATCAAATGTCCATTTTATTAGTTTTTGAGTTTTGATATTATGACACATGATAAGTGGGATGAGCTGTCACAAATGGCATGCTATCAACAAAGTTCTAGAACTTACTGTTCTCTTATAGTAAGAGAAGATGCTTAGCTATCCCAGAAATGCTATAACTCCCCTTCACTGGATCTCAAGGATAGAGTTACTTTAGTTTTTGTGGGAGGTTGAATAATGACCCCCAAGATATCCTTATCCTTTCTTGGAACCTGTAGGTATTACCTTATTTGGTAAAAGGAATTTTACAGATGTGATTAGGGATCTCGAGATGTAGAGATTTTCCTGGATTATCCAGGTGATTAAATATAATCACCAACGCTCTTATAAGAGAGTTTGACTACAGAAGGGGGAGATGTGACAATGGAAGCACCAGTACACAGAAAAAGAATACAGGCAACCTCCCCAAAGCTAGAAAGATGAGGAAGTGGTTCTCCCCTAGAGTTTTGGAAGGAACCAGCCTGCAAACACCTTTGCTTTAGCACAATGAAACTGATTTTAGTCTCCAGAACTGTAAGAGAATAAATTTGTGTTGTTCTAAACCACTAAGTTGGTATTAGTTTGTACACCTCCTAAGAATAACTGTACATAATTCTGGATATAACCAGTGAAACATCCTTATTCCATATCTATAATGTGTAAAATTTTTTTTAATAATGCCCTGAGACTTTGGGGATAATGGTGGAAAAGGTAGAGCTAGATGAATAATATCTCTGAGGATAAATTGTGAATTACAGTAAAGGATTAATATTGGGCTGGGGTTATAGCTCAGTGGTGGAATGCTTTCTAACACATGTGAGGCACTGGGTTTAATCCTCAGCAACACATAAAAATAAAATAAATAAAAGTATTGTATCCATCTACAACTAATATATATATATATATATATATATATATATATATATATATATATATATATTTAAAAAGGGAGGTCTTTGAATAAGAAAGAGTTCAAAGGAAATAATAAAGAAGATAGTCAAAAGAAATAATAAAAGAAGGAAGGGATTAAAAAGGGGGAAATGGTGGAGGAAATCAAATGAAGGAAAGAGAAGGCAGGGAGGAAAGAAAGGACCCAGAGATATAATTTGGCTGTGCAGACTTGCTTATTAAATAGTTTGTGACAAGTGGCTTCTGTTTGGGAGGATTGATGGCTCAGGGCTGGACCTTTTGGAGCCAGAGACTTGGCCAGAGGTCAATACCATGACAGAGCTGTTTCTCCTCCACAGCCTGGCAAAGATGTCACAGAAGCAGATTGCTGCAGCCTCTCATGGCTTCAACTGCTGTGTCTGGGACTTCAGATCCAAGGACTTCAGATCCAAGAATCTCCACTTTCTCTTTAAAACAATTTTATGGAGGAAAAGATATAGTGCATTTTTAAATTTCACCAAGCCTACATGATTTACAAAATACTTATGATAGAGTCCTTTCTAAAGTAAAACTATGGACCCTGAAAGTGCAATATAAAAAGCTCACCAAAGGATTATTTTTAATGTTTTTTTTTTTTACAAAAATAAATAAGTGCAGGGTGAAGGGCAGTGTTGCCCCTTTGACAGAATGCAGAAGGAAGTTGTATGCAGTGTTTGTGTAACCTTAGCTGTCTCAGAAATGTTCTGTATGTCTCAGGTGCTAATTTAGGGAACACTTACTTCAGTAGCAAACCCACTCCCCATTTCCAGTGACCTTACACACATTTTTGAAGCTGAATGTGTTTGTGGAAGACAGGGCATTCAGGTGAAGGCCAGTGGGCAAAGAGGGAGACACCTGGCCTGTTTCCTTTTGCTCCTTCCTGTGGGCACACTGCTCATGCAGTCTGTATTTAATGGGCCACCTGGAGGCCTAGCTAGCTGAAATGTTAGTGAAATTTTGGTCTATCCCCACATTTAATTGTAACTGTTGGGTTAATGGGCTGATGTTAACACTAATTAAGAATGTCTTAAATAAAGCCTTTTTCTTGAGAGTCCATAAAAGCCCAATTAAAAAAATCAAAGCAAACCTCTCATTTAAAAACAATTGTGTGCATAAAGCATTTCTCTGAGTGACCTCTTTGACTGCCCTAGATAAAATGCTTAGCAATGTTCCAGTTCCAGCAAAGAAGTGCCCAAGCTGTTAACTCCTGCTTTCTCTCTCATTTGTATGTCCTACTAAAACTTTCTGGCCTAACTTTCCACACTGCTTTCATTAGGATGCGCTGGGGTCCTGCTTCATCTTACACTGGTTTATGGATTATCTTTACTTCTAAGAAAACCACTTGAAAGTTTATCTTCTGAGTGCTTCACCAATCACTTTGGTTTTTAACCAACATCAGATTTGTCAAACAAGTGACAAAGAATATGTGAGTGTGAAAAACCAGTTGGTGGTTGGCTGTTCATTATCCTAGATTTATGTTCTCTTATACCTTCTCCAGCCTTCTCTTTGGGCCCAGATAAACCTCAGTTCTTTAACTTCCAGGACACTTCTCACTAGTAATCTTATATTGATAGAGGTTCTTACAACCCCAATCTACTTCTCTAGTGAGCTGTCATTCATCGACTCAGAGGATGGTCTCGTGACTTAGGTACTGGTTGGGTCAACCTGAGTAAATAACTCAAATCCAGTTAATGTTAAGATTGGTAGAGACTGCAAAGATCATGCAAAATCTTGTCATCTTCCCTCAGTCCCTCCTGTCCCACCATTCAGTGCTAAACTGTCTTCTGATCAGAAATACCTAACAAAAGTGCTTATCTTATCACTTGTCATAGATTGTCCTGAGCAGTCTGGATGGTGGTTGGAACAATCCACTGCTTCCTGCTGTGCCTTAGTTCTGTTTCCATTTCTCACATGACTTTTCCCCCCTGTCAATTTGACCTAATAAATACACCTTTAGGGTCTTTCCCTTCTCCACTGCCTAGTCATGCTTCATGGAGGGATGCTAACAAGGTTTCTGTATCTCCTTCAAATGTTCCAAAATCCAGATCTGGTGATTTTGCTTTGCTGCTTGACATCCTCCAGTGGGCTTGTGTAGGCTTCGGGGTAAATTTCAGACTCCATGACCTATGAGACTTTTCACAGCTGGCTCAACCCAGCCTCCACTTGGGCCAGCCCATGCCTCTGGTTGGTTTCCTGACTGGACATGCATTTTAGGACTCCCACCCCTGCCTTTCCCTGTCTGTGCATCTGTTATTTATGCTTCTCATACTTCTCTGCCTAACTCATTCTCATCCTCCACAGTTGGAACCTGAACCCTTGAATTCAGTATTATTTTTCTGTGGCCCTGTTGCATCTTCTAGCAGAGCTCTGAAACCACACACAGCATGCTGGTAGTGGATGCACTAGGCTTTGGCCTCTATTAGACATCTGGCCCATTTATTATAGGACTGATTGGGGTCAGTGGGAGAACACCTGAAAGTAAGTTCTGTACTTCATATCTTAAGTGTGAACTATCTTCCCAAAATTAATCCTTTACCTGGATTCTGGACTCTTATGACTGTTCCACATCTTGTTTATACTCACATTCATTCGCCTCTATGTCCCTTCTCCCACTCTAATTTTCATACTTTTCTCTCAGTGTCCTTTGTCTGAACCTGCTGTCCCTTCTTATTCCCTCAATTTTAGAACATGGGTCCTTCTACCCACTGCCCCACATCTTAATGTTTTACAATCTGATTTTTGGACCTCCCACCTACCATGGCCTCTATGCTAGTGCTGTTAATTCAGAAAATCAGTAAGGAAAGATGAGGATTAGAAAAGACAAAGATAAAAAGCTAGGACCAGGTAGGACATTATTCTTTGATGGAAAAATAATGACCCAGAGTTAGCTCAGTGCATTCATTATATAGGTTTTATCATCAAAAGCATTTTCTCTGAGAAAGTTTCTTCAAAACATGCAGTACTGAAGGTCAAAGACTAGTAGCCAATTATAATTATCAACTTGTGCTCATAATTCTCTACCCCTGGCATCTGGTATCTGAACTCGGTGTCAAGATTGATAGACCTGTGCCTAGCACAGTACCTCAGCTGTGTCGCCATAGAAACTGGGCAGCTTTGAGCTGCACCTTTGCACAGGAAGTTCCCAGTGTAGGCACAGCTCCTGCTATTGGACAATCAGAGACAATTCAAATTATGGCTTCCAACATCTCCCCCTTTTTATTTTTAAGTGCAAGTGATGGACTATTATTTTAAGTTGTTGGATTTCTTCTCAGAAGATGTGGCATCCTATTGTTATAATACAAAAGAGTATCGGTAGCAAACATATAATTCCAAAAATGTCCCATATTGTATGTTTTAACATATTTCAAGGATTAAAACCATTTAAATCATAAGTATTTGTTTTGCAAGCCATGTAGGATCCATAAGATTATTCCTGTTTTCCTGAATATCCTGGATGTGATGATGTAACTCCATAAGATCTAGACTGCCATTATTTCTCTGCCAAATGCCCTTTCAGTGATTTTAAACTTTTTCCCAATCCCATTGAGAAGTATTATATCTTGTTGCTGTAACACAAATTTGTAGCTAGCATGGCAGTGAAGTTGAATTTAAGAGCAACAAGCTCATTTCTTACATTTATGACCATAACTTCCAGGGCATTTAATTTAGTTTCTATCTTGTCATTAACATCTACCTTATTCTGTAGGCCTTTGGAAGTATTCTGAGTCAAATCATTAAGAAAATAAGCATTTTGAATGCTTTTTGATAAGGTTATGGTGGATGTCAAGATAGAGACCAAAACAGATATCAAAATAACTATTCCAAATGTGATGAGGCCAGTAGCATGCCAGTGTCTCTTCAGCTGGATGTGAATTTTTTGTAGGCCTTGAACTCCAGAACATCAGAATTATTGAACATCAGAATACCAGGGCTTTTAAATGTTAACTGGGATTAAAACAAAGGAGGGCTTCAGTAACAAAAATACTCCCTGTTCTCCATTATACCTAGTAATGCAATTAATCACATTGCAACTTTGACAAGTTACATGGTAGTTTTCTACAGTTCTATTTACTTTTATGTTCCCAGAGATTAAAACATAAGGAGATTGAACACAGGCCTACAGGCCACAGCAGGGAGCCACTTTATAGCTGTTGTTCACAAGATCAGTTAGGGAGCTGCTGGTATAATTGATGAAATCTAAGACAGCTGTTAAACACCACAAATCTCTTGGTATGCCACCATCACTGAAGGTCAGAATATTACTAATAAATCCTCCAGGATTCATAGGTTTCTGATGTGGGTGCCTCTTATCAAATCTATGAGACCAGTCCAGATATATCCACTACTGACAGAGACATTATGTCACACTGGCATGATATTGGCACACTGCGCCCAATTAGGAAAGGCACCCAGTTCTATAGTAGTATGATTAGGGCAATAAGGTATTGGTGGATGTTCTGTGAGAAACATGGTTATGTAGTTGGGGAGTCCCATTTTTGTAATTGTCAGGACATACTTTTTTAAATCCCAGGGGTCAGTGATATTGGCTCTCCTGGCCCCCCTGTATGCTGTCTTTTTTTCTGGGACCACTTTTAAACAGCCAGTATTTTCATTGGCCCAACATATCAGTAGACTCCCACTGTATCCAGTATGATTAAATCTAGTTGTATGAACAGGGGTAATATGTTTATCTGAAAATATTACATCTTCCATCATGTGTGTATCATTGGTAAATACTGGAATGGATTCTCCAGTCCACACAGCTGGATGCACTAAAGGTGGATCTGGGAAATAAGTCCAATAAGTTTCCCCATGAACTCTACCTATCTGACAGAATAATAAAGCCAGTATAGCCACATGGTTGGAGATTTAGTACTTCCCTGCTGTTTGATCATCTGGTCAGCCTGATGTGTCAGGTTCTTCAGTTGTCTGAACTGTGGCTTGAGATCCTCCATAGTGATGACAAACAACATGCCCAGGTACCTAGGTAGGATGAGCTGCACCTTCTGAAAGACACAAGCATACCCCACATTAGGTCCATTCCATTGTCCTATTTGTAATTATTTCCACCAGACTAGGCCTGATGGTCCTACTGCAGTGGGAGCCATGTATTGCTGAGTAGAAGTGTGACCCTTACCATCACAATGCAAAAAAATTTAAAACAAAAGAGTATGATTCAAACAATTTTGTGGGAATCTATCTCCCCCTTTTTGATTTTGTAATTGTAACTTAAGGAATAAGTGAGCCTATTCTACAATGGCCTGGTCTTGGGGTTACCTGTTCTGTGATCAATATGATATTGATCATAAAGCTGTTGAAAAGAGAAACTAGTGTAAGCTGGGGCATTATCATTTTTAATTTGTAGAGGATGGCCTAGCACTGCCAATGACTTGATGAGATTTTTTCCTATTTGAGCGGTGGCAAAAATGAAGCAAGAACAAGTGCTGATACTAACATGAACATAACACTGTTTGTCAATTTTAGGAAGATGAGTTATATCCATCTGACACAATTGATTTGGTCAACAACCATGGGGAATAATCCCAGTAGGTAAAACTGGAGTATGTACCACACAGTGAGGACATTGATGAACAATTTGATGAGCTTTTTCTTGGGTAATATGGAATTCCTTACAGAAGCCGAGAGCATTTTGATGATGTAAAGTATGAGAGGCTTGAGCACAGTCATAAGGAGACAACTGCTGACAGTTGCAACAAGATGATCAGCCATAGCATTGCCTGTTGTAAAAGGGCCTGGAAGTTAGCCTTATATCCCGTCTGTAGGTTGTTATATTGAAAGTTGTACTTTTGTAAGCCACTAACAGATGACAGTTATAAAGTTTACAAGGAAGATACAAAAATGAAATTAACAAGAGTAAAAATATATTTAGTTTGCATAATAGATATGAACCAAGATACATAATTTTTATAATGCCAAATTTTTATTTTAAACTTTAATTTGAAGAACATAAGCTTGGTAAAATGTTTTTTTAAATCTTTTACTTTAAAAACTTGTACATTTGGAAGATATGAATACATTTAGAATATAAAATAGCCAGTAACAGCATCACAATCAGACTGATGTCTTTATATTAACCAAGTTTAGCTTTTAAAGAGAAATTTAGAATCTGGAATGTAGTATAATACCCTAAATAACATTTATTGTTCAACCAGAGTTATACAAACGCTAATTCCTGTAAGACTAGTTTTTCTAAACAATTAAACTTAACAGACACAAGAAATTGTCTTGTTGGATAAGAGCAGATTTAATGTTTTTAAGAAATCCTATTACTTTAACACATAGAGCATTTTGGTTTATATCAGTCCATTAATATTTGGTCTTAGGAAAAAATTTGTTTGAATAATTTTAACTGATTGTACTAATTATATGTACAATTTAGTTACACACAAACTTTTTGAAATTTACCCTCCATACCTTTTGTAACTCACTTAGACATTTTACAACTCTTTTACTTTACCCCACAAACTTTCTCATCCAGAAATATTTGCTTTTTCCTTCTACTTTTCATATTAAAATATATTTCAAAGCCTAGGACCTTCTTATTACTTTTCTAGCTGATGATCCCTTTTTAAATTCACATTCTGAAACAATCCTTATGAAATTTCTGAATTTAGACAAATTACTCTATTTTAATAAGATGAAATACTTTTTTATAGTACTTTAATGGAAACTTACTTAAAACCTTTTGTACTCTTTGTATATAAAATTATACCTGATAGAATCTTAACTCTTTGTAACTTTGTTTTAGTGAAGACACAAAAACAAAATAATCTCAAACTTTTTCCATTTACCAATTTATGAAAACACATTTAATGTTTAAATATATTACCTTATGGAATTTAAGAAGTCAAGAGTACTTGATTTTGTATTTAGCAGTTGGTGTTTTAGTAATTTAAATTTGAAAAATAATTAGATGTCACTTTTAACAAACAAATTTATGAAGATTAATCCCATTTATGTTAAATCTAGTTTACTCATTTTTAACTATAAAAACCAAGATACCAGACAAATGTAGTTAACATTATTTGCCATCTCTTCCCTTTGAAGAAAAATCCTAAAAGCAATAGATATTACATTTTAGACATTTTCTGGAAACCAACACTTGGATAATTGTCTGACAACTTAGAAAAACTTGTGAGTTAGTAATTTCAAAGACATTTTACTCTCATCTGTTTACTTAATTTAAATTCTTTTTTTAAGTTTCATGAACTAAAAGGTATTTGGATCCATTTCTTATTTAAATTTTAATTTATGAGTGCTCATCTATATGTCAATTTTGATACCATGCACATAATATGTGGACATAAGCACATATGTAGATACAACAGTGTAACACACAGGTATGCACACATATATAAAACAGACAGAAAACAAAGATTTTTGTAACTTTTTGTAAGTGGAGCTCCACAGGTAGGAGGCAATGTTACAGATGCTTACTAAAGCCTCTATTAGATTTAACCTGTTAAAAATTAAAATAAAGCCTATAAGACCTTTACATTATGACTTAACTATAGGGCAAGGCTGTATAGTTGGAAATGCTAGGTGTAAAATTCAACAGCCATGATAGACGCAGAAATCAAAGGTTTCATGTAGCCAGCTATTTGTCCTTGATGGTTATCAGATTTATTCCCAACATTACCATGTCCATGTCCCTTTTAGGATTTTTGTAAAAGGAAATTTTCTAATGTATTTGAGAGTCAACCCTTGAAAAATTGGCCTCTGAATAAAGACAGAGTGTAAAAACCTCCATAGTTAGGTAAAAATAAGACTGATCAGAAAAATATATTAATTTAGGCATGCAAGATCAAATATGAATTTACCATAAAACTATGAGCTCAAAAATATAGATTTTTTTTTTTTTAGCAAGAGTTCTAGAAAAAAATTACATGGCTGTAAAAGGGCATGTAGAACATCTTTATTAGATCAGAGTGCACTTTTAGCTTAGATTTGAGTCAGTTCAGATATTTGAAGAGTGTGTGAGTCTGAGAAGTACCCAGAAAAAGGTTTTCAAGGAAAAGAAAACTTGGTCATTTGGGATCTTTCCATTTTTCCTCACTGTGCTATAGCATTAGAGAGGAACTTGTTAAGAAAACAGTATGGTAGAGTATGAGAGAAGAAAAGATAGCTTGGTAAGCCACAAGCAGCTTGGATTTAAAAGTAATACTTTTTTCTTCTGTCTTAACCAATTTTCTGTAAGTCTTATAAATCTTGCAGGCTCTGTAGGCCTTTGCCATTTACATTTTATATGCACGCCTAGAAGAGTTAGAGATCTAGCAGAAGATAAGAAGTAAGGAAAGCTGCTGTTTAGAGCTTGAGAGGCAAAACCTCATGCATAGAGAGCATTTTAACCATTTTTTCTTTTGTAAAATTAAAGCATGGTATTATAGTTTATGTTTTTATCTGAAGATCCTCTCTTTTCTTTTTTTATTCCTCTAAACTTAAGAATTACTTTAAGTAGGGTGCCAATTGTTCATGTCTCTAAATTTACCTCTTCCTCTTTAGGGAAACAGGGGCGAGTTTCAAGAACAAATTCTAAAAACTGTGACAACTGTGCCTTCCTTGATGTAAGCATAGCCTTAAACATATCAGCATAGAGATCCCTTATTTTGGATCCTGTATGTCCCATATTTTATATCCAGCTATACTATGCTCCTTATCTTTCTTTGTCTGACGCATTCCCAGGAGCCTTTCCTCATCTAATCATTGAAGTTCCCGTGTCCACTCCCTGTTTGGGCACCAACCACCCTGGCCTCTGTGCCAAGGCTGTTAAGTCAGAAAACTGGTGAGGGAGATGGGGGATTAGAAAAGACAAAGAGATAGAGAAAAAGATGGGACCAGGTGGGACATTATTCTGTGATGGAAGAATAATGACCCAGAGCTAGCTCAGCATATTAATTGTATAGGTTTTTTCATCAAAAGCATTTTCTGTGAGAAAGTTTCTTTCTTCATAGCATGAAGGATTGAAGGTCGAATACTAGAGGCCACTTATACTTATCAACTTGTGCTCATAATTCTCAACCCCTGTAAGCCAGTGTTTGATCTCAGGGTCAAGACTGATAGTCCTGTGCCTACCACAGAACCTCTGTTGCATTGCAATAGCAACCGGGCAGTCTTGAGTTGCACCATTGCACAGAAATTCCCAGTGCAGGCGCAGCTCCTGCTGCTATAAACATTGATGTGGCTGCATCACTACAGTATGCTGATTTTAAGTCCTTTGGGTATAAGCTGAGGAGTAGAATAGCTGGGTCAAATGGTAGGAACCCCACTTCTATGAATCCACTCAGAAGATACACTTCCACAAATATGAACCAACACATGAAACAGTTATTCATTGCAGCATTATCTATAAAGATTGAAAACAAAACAAATGCCCACCAATAGGGGAATAGCAGAATAAACCATGTCCAACAGTGGAGTGCTGAGAATCATAAAAAGGAATGACAGAGTGATAAGACAATCAGAGACAGTGATTCAAATCACCACTCCCTATGCCCACCTTCCTTAAGTATCCCAGTTCTTTATTTCTTGATATATTTATGGGATCACTGAATAAGACTCACAAAGTTCTAATTTGTTAATTTTGTTTCAGTTTGTATTCTTTCTCTTATTCAGGATCAAATTCTTGTTCCAATAAAGTCAACATCTTCACTTTAAAAAAATATCCTGCAATATACTTAGTTTCCAAGTTCCTACTAATATCCAACTAGTGAAGTTGGAGATTTCCCACAGTTCTTCTGTCCTAAGACTGTGTTGAAGAGGATGTACAAGTAGCATGTGAAAAAGTTACTTGAAATTATTCATTTTTCTTTGTGGTTATGCTATTCATTTGAGACAAAATTGCATTCACTTTTTTTCTATTTTGTTCAATTATAGGGCTTGCTTTCCCCCTTTTAATTTAATGTTATTTGTTAAATATGTTAAAAATTAACCTTGTTCAAAATTGACAAAAATATAAACAGGGATAATTAGAGAAACCCAGACCTATCCTTGTCACTCTACTCCCTTCACTCCTCAGAGGGATCCATTTTCCTAAGTTTTTGGCTATACTTCTGGTGCCCCTTTTGCAAAAATAATCAAATAAGCATATCCATTCTTATTTCCCATTCTTTCTTATACAAAAAGTTGCATACTCTCCATACTTTTCTACACTTTGCCTTTTCATTAACAATATATATGGGGGAAAAATCTTCCCATATCTTCTCAGGGAAATTTCTGTCATTCCTTTTTATGATTCTCAGCACTCCACTGTTGGACATGGTTTATTCTGCTATTCCCCTATTGGTGGGCATTTGTTTTGTTTTCAATCTTTATAGATAATGTTGCAATGAATAACTATTTCATATGTTGGTTCATATTTGTGGAAGTGTGTCTTCTGAGTGGATTCATAGAAGTGGGGTTCCTACCATTTGACCCAGTTATTCTACTCCTCAGCTTATACCCAAAGGACATATGTGCATATATGTTTATATGACTTGTGTAATTTATATTATGTACAACCAGAAGAATGAGAAATTATACTCCATTTATGTATGATGTGTCAAAATGCATTCTACTGTCATATATAATTAGAACAAAAAAAAAATAAAGAAGTGGGATTTCTAGGTCGAGGATTAATGCATATGTAAATTTGTTAGATCTTTGGGTTGGTTTACCCATAGAGCTAAGAGCAATATGTGCTATACACAGCAGACAAGGACAGTCCAAGCACTGACTAGAACCAGCAGAACAAACTTTCACTCCTAGAACAAAGGTAGGGTCAGAAATGGAGACTAAGCCAACAGTTGATGGTCCTAGGCAGGTGGCTGCTGGAGTGGTAGTTCCCCAAGAACCCACAAGGAGAAAATATTCCTAACTAATGACCTAGAACAGAGAGTGCTGTGATCTTTGAGTACATTATCTTTTTAAGAGGTACAAGATTTAGGATGGTAGTTCAACATTGGTTCTCAGGATCTGAGATTAATCTTGTTAAGGGTTTAATATGCAACTACTGCTTCCTTTGTAAAACATACCTTTAACTTTTTTTTAATGAGAAATTTCCAAAGTGAAATACTACAAGTACCCTGAGAGCCTGATAATGTGTCTTTGATGTGAGATAATATCAGATTTCCTGCTAAGCACACCATTTATCTCACTTGTAATTGGTGTATAATGTTAAATGGGGATTGTCACAAATTTTTTAAAAAGATAGATTTCTTTTACAAATTCTTGTCTAAGCTACATTTTCTTAGTCACACTGGTCACATGGACATTAAAATATAATTTTATAATGAAAGTACTTCAAATATTCTTGATATTATAGGTAAAGTAACTATTCTGTATAGCTTCTGAAAATGTTTACTGCTGTGGCGGTGTTATATGAGGTTGGTGAACTTCACTAGTTGTACTAATGTGGCGGTTGTCTGAAGGTGTTCTGGCTAGAGTTGATTGGCTTTATTCAGTCAAAGCTTGCTGACACGTTGGATTCTTAGGACACTTCAGGAAGTTGTTGGAACCATGATGTACAGAACGCTTGCAATCAGAACTATCTCAAAGCCCCTTTGAAGAGAAATATCTTCTTCAGTGTTATTTGGTGCTCATTTCTTTAGCTATTCCACATGATACTTTCTTTCCAAATGGAGCCAGTTACAAAAGTATTCCAAGGTGCCCAGCATAATAATAATTAAGAATGGAACTTGTCTTCCATTTTCAGGTGTAGCATCAGCATTGGGAAAGTTGTAAAAACTAGAATGTAAATATGAAAGAGCAGAAAGTCAGCCAGGGTCTTCATGACTCACAGTGGTGTCATCCTGTAATCCCATTGGTGCATCGAGTCTTAAGTCAGCTTCTTTTTCATACAAGAGTAAGCCTGTAGGATTGGAGTTGTGGCTCAGTGGTAGAGCACTTGCCTAGCATGTGTGAGGCACTGGGTTTGATTCCCAGCACCACATATAAATAAATAAAATAAAAGTCCATCAACAATTAAATTTTTTTTTTAAAAAGTAAGCCTGTGTTATAAATCGTGTGTGTGTGTTTGCGCATGTGTGCATTGGTATCAAACCCAGGGCCTTGATAGTGCTAGGAAAGTTCTCTGCCATTGGGCTACGCCCCAGCCCTGGTCTCTTTCTTTTTAAATTTCTCTTTATTAGCTGACCGAAGGAGATATAGTAATGACTCAAAAATGCTTATAAACTAAGTCTTTTTTTTCAACAAACATTCTAAAATTATGGCTAACAGAGGGAGTAGAATCTAGAGGACAATGTGCAAAATTGAGAATGCTTGCCTTGACTCTGTGTGATGCAAGCAGACCATTTAACTCTTCTTCTTTTTTTAAATTTTAATATTTATTTTTAGTTTTCGGCGGACACAACATCTTTGTTGGTATGTGGTGCTGAGAATCGAACCCGGGCCGCACGCATGCCAGGCGAGTGTGCTACTGCTTGAGCCACATCCCCAGCACCCATTCAACTCTTCTTAATTTTTGCCCTGGAAACTGGAAGCAGCCATCCTTGCTTCTGTTCTCCTTTGCAGGAAACATGGAGAATGCACTCAGGGCAGAGGAGGAGCTTGCCTGCTTTGTCCAGAGGTGGCAGTGCTGGGGAAGCTGATTCTTGGCCTGAAGCTTATCAGCCTGGACCCTACCTGTACCAGCACTTGAGGCTTTTATTTAAAATCCTATCTCTATCCTTTGCATTGTATATCTTCTCATTCACCAATGAAAACATGTACTCACCTCATTGTTCATTCCTTACTCTCTCCTTTCTTTGTACTTATTGGGTGGACTTTTTTCCTTTTCCTTTTTTTTTTTTTTTTAACTCTAGTGCTGTTTTCAGTGGAGTATCACTTGAAGTCTAAGAGCCAAGAAATCCATAAAAGTGCCACTTGAAGTCTAAGATTTAAGGGACTAATAAAAGTGGTTACTTCTGAAATGAGAAAAATAACAATGCTTTTTTTGGGGAATGTAAGACTTT
Organism: Spermophilus citellus; assembly: GCF_964194105.1. Classification (NCBI taxonomy): domain Eukaryota; kingdom Metazoa; phylum Chordata; class Mammalia; order Rodentia; family Sciuridae; genus Spermophilus; species Spermophilus citellus. Next base: position 138,962,283 of record NC_138185.1, read on the forward strand.
TTATTATGGCAAAAAAATATCCTATGTATTTTCCATCAAAACCATTTTTAAGTGTTGTTCAACACCAGGGCTATGAAAGCCCCAGCAAAGTGTTTATCGATCCCATAGAAAGAACTTGGAGGACTCTAGAGAAGGTTTGGACATTTTTTTGCTCATGTTTTTCTTAGGGATGGAGGCGGCACTGCACCTTCAAGCAGGGGGAATATTCACAGGATAGTTTGTGCGCCTACTGTACAAGTGGATTCCTTTGCTTCGCAATCAAAGTCACTCTGCTTTGATCCCCACCTGAAGATTGGAGATGAGGAACTGGCCAGTTTCCCTTCTCCTTACCTGTGATAACATATTCTTTCAAGTCCTTGTCCCACCCCCAGAAACAACAAAGCTTCCTAGGCATTGACAGGTGGTAAACCCAAACAAGGACAGTTCATTAATGTTAATTATATTCATGTTGTTGTACAACCAATTTCTAGTACTTTTTCATCTTGCAAAACTGAAACTATACCCATTAAATGACAACTCCTTTTTATTCCCTTTTCCCAGCCCCTGGCAACCATAAATCTACTTTTTGTCTCAATGAATTTGACTACTTTAAATGCCTCATATAAATGGAATCATACAGTATTTGTGGGGTTTTTTTTTGGGGGGGGTGAGTACTAGGAATTGAACTCAGGGGCACTTGACCACTGAGCCATATCCCCAGTCCCATTTTGTATTTTATTTAGGGACAGGGTCTCACTGAGTTGCTAAGCACCTCACTGTTGCTGAGGCTGGCTTTGAACTCGTGATCCTTCTGCCTCAACCTCCTGAGCTGCTGGGATTACAGGTGAGTGCCACTGTGCCCTGCCAGTATTTGTTTTTCTTTTTTCTTTTTTTAGTTGTAGATGAACACAATAACTTTATTTTATTTATTTATATTCATGTGGTGCTGAAGATCAAACCCAGTGCCTCATACTTGCTAGGCAAGCACTCTGCCACTGAGCCACAATTCCAGCCTCAGTATTTGTTTTTTGACTGCCTTGTTTCGCTTGGCATAGTGTCCTCAAAGTTTATCCATATGGTAGTATGTGACAACAATTCCATCTTTTTAAAGGCAGATGCATAGTTCATTGTATGTATACACTACAGTTTTTTATCCATTCATATTCCAATGGACATTTAGGTGGCTTCCACTTTTGGCTATTGTGAATAATGGTGCAATGAACATGAGTGGGTGTGTCAGTATCTCTTTGAGATTCTTTTTTTTTCCAATTATTTTGTATATATGCCCAGAAATGGGATTGCTGGATCATATTGTAGTTCTATTTTTGGTCATTTGAGGATCCTCCATGCTGTTTTCCATAGCAGCTTGCACCATTTTACATTCCTGCCAACAGTGTAATAGGGTTCCAATTTTTCCCTATCCTCATCTTGTTATTTTTTTCTAATAAAAATTTTATTTTATATGTATATTTGTAGATGGACACAATGTCTTTATTTTATTTTTTGATTTTTATGTGGTGCTGAGGATTGAACCCAGCCTCACACATGCTAGGCAAGTGCTCTACCACTGAGCCACAACCCTAGCCCCCCCTTTTTTTTAGTTTCTAATTGACATGTAATATTTGTTCTTATATATGGGGTACAGTATCATAGTTTGACACATGTATGTGATGTGTAATGATAAAATCAGGATAATTAGAATTTTAGCTTCTCAAATATTATCATTTCTCTGTTGGTAAAGTTTACTATTTTTATAGTAGTTATGCTAATGAAAGTTAGAGTAATAGGTATTTTTTTAGTTTCTACCACAGGCCAAGTATTATTCTAGACTTTGTGGATAAAGTGGTAAAGAAGACTTGAAAATTATATTCCTTAAAGGGACTTACTTAAATATGTGTCTAAGATACTTTTTCCAGTGGTCATGATAATTTTGAGCTGATGCACATATTCACTTTTTGTAATTGATAATGTTTTAAAAATAAGATATGGTGTAATATATTTATAGCATACTTGTTAGGGTTAATAGTAGAGTCTGTGTTTGGGCTACAGGGAAATGCCAACAGGCCCATCTGAGGTTTCCCCATGACTTTGTTTGCATTAGCAAGATGTTTTAACTGCCTGAATAGATAGGTGTGGACTAGTGGTTTGTAAGTGCATTACTAGATGAGTTTTCAGATGTTTTGCAAAATTTTAGCTCTTGTATTAGGATGACTCTTAGATTTCTGCAATCAGAGCGCTAGACTTGACTTTTTGAAACTTTGGCTAAGACTCAGGTCTCAGATGGAAAATAGGACTCAGTGCTCTTGCATGGAATGTAGTGTTGAGAACGATTCTGAGTTTTTTTATTGAGCTCAGAAGGAAAATTGACTGTGGTAGATTTTCAGTGTTTGCTGTGGGTGAGAGAGGGTAAGTGTAGTAGATGTGCTTTAGTGTCACCTGGGGACTTCTCAAACAAGAAACCATTGCCTTCATAATTCTTTTTCCAGTTTCTCATAGTATAATGGTTGAGCAACCTCATCATTCCTTTTCTTGGCCATCAGAAAACACTAGACCAGAAGAATAAGAACAGCATAAAATAAAGAAATATGTATATCGTTTCTTTCCAAATATATCAGAGGATTATTATTGCCTAGTGGGTGAATCTGATTACATGGCCTTATGATACCCTTGGGCCAGAACACCAAAAAAGAGAGTTCAGGGGCAGAGAGAAGCAGCCAAGGGTACAATTACAATAAAAAACTTTAATTAAAGGACAAAGCTAGAAATCCTTTTTGGGTCTTGGTCTTTGGTTTCTGTGACATTTTAGAACCAAAACATATCTGAGACAAAAGAGATGACTGGAAATGGCACTGAATCTTTTATGTGCTAAAATACATGCCAAAAAAAAAAATAAATAAAAGTGCTACTCTAAGTCTGTGTTCCGAGAAAACCATTTTGGTGTGTGAAATTGCAGTTGCTATGACAACCAGGGGCTGCAGCCCACTGACTCTCGTGCTTGTAAAGAAAAACAAGACTTGATGTGAATGGATGAGAACCAAGCATTGCCTTAAAGAAAACGACTGAGACTGGGATATATTCATTTAAGTGCCAGACCCTCATCTTGTATCTCAGAGGAAAGAGGTTCTCTAATATCCCATGTTCATCTTGCATTTGGTGAATGTCGTTCAATTACCTTTAACTAGGTGCATCATCCTTGAGGGACATCAAGAAGGAAACACCAAAGCAAGAACGTCAATTTAAGTGAAGCAATATTTTAAGTAGACAATTTGGGTTCAACTTCAGGATAATGAACACTGTCTTGCTCTGGTATTTAATTCTTGAAAAAATGATGGAATCAAGGGTTTCTGACTCAGCAGTTCTTCCTTGTTTGGGGTCTTTTTAGGCTGATGTTTTCTTCAGTGATCTCATGCAAAGCGTCATAGCCTATGTTAAGTCTTGGAAGCTCTTAATGTATGGTGGTAATTATTTACATCCTAATTTTGAATGTTTTTAAAGAAGAGGATGGATTAATTAAACAATGGCCTCAAATTTCAAGTTTCTCTAGATGAGTGGAGCCATTAGCTGTTTAGTTGTTAAGAAACCTAAGAATCATTTTTTACATTCTTCCATTACCTATAGCTAATTGGCAACAAATACTCTTGATTCTGCCTTCACTCTATACCCCAAATCTATTTACTTCTCCCTATTTTGACTCCTACCCTGTTAGTTCTAACAGTCATTTCTGTCTGGATAACTGGGTATTCTCTAACTGGTCTCTTTTCCTCAACTTTTTCTTTCTTTTTTTTTTAAACTGTCCATTTTCCCTACAACTGGGTAACCATTCTTTTTAAATTAAACATTTTATTTTGACTAACTGTAGATTGACAAGCAATTGTAAGAAGTAATTCAGAGGTCTTGGCAGGCATGTGGCATATCCCTGTAAACCCAGCAATTTGAGAGGCTAAGGCAGGAGGATCCTATGTTCAAGGCCTGCCTAGGCAACTTAGTGAGAACCTGTCTCAAAAACCAAACCAAAACAAAACAGAAAACAAAAAACAGAGGTCACATGTACTCTGAACCCAGTTTCCCCCAATGGTAACATCTTGTAGGATTGCAGTTCACTGTCACAATCAGGAGACTGATATTCATATATCCAGATACAGAACATTTCCCTCACCACAAGGATCCCTCTTTCGCCCTTTTATAAACACACCTACTTCTCTTCTACATTACCTTCTCCTTTACCCCTAGAAATCACTAATATGTTCTCCCCCCCGCCTTACACACACAGTTTCTCACAATATTCATAGGTTATTTGGTGTCATCTTAGACCCATCCTATCATTGGGACTTTATCCTCTTCTAAAAAAATTCCTAATCTACATGGCCAAGTGCCTTGTGCAGGATCTCTAACATAAACCACTCACAGAAATAGATAAAAAGAAAGGACTCTTTTCACTAATATGTTCTTTATTTCTGTGATTTTTTTTCTTTTTAAGGATATTATATAGATGGAATCAGATAGTATGTACATTAAGAACTTCTATTGTTGTTTTGAAAAGGAGTTGTGATAATCGATGTAGTAGGGCTCTCCAGAGGAGTAAAACCAATAGAATATATGTGATTATCAGAGGGGCTTTATTAGATTGGCTTACAGAGTCAGAAGCTGAATTGTCCCCCAGTGGTCATCTGAAAGCTAGAGAACTGGGAAAACCCAATAGCTGCTCAGTCCAAGAAAATGGAAGCCTTAGAAAAATAAGGATTAATGATACAGCCCCAGAAGCTGAAGGCCTGGAAGCTCCCTTGAGAGTTGCCATGCAAATCCACACTTAAGAGACAAAGAATCTGGAGTCTGATGTCCATGGCAAGCGCAGCAACACTCTCGCTCTATAGAGTGGAGTGTGTACACATGTGAGCTTCTCCCTTCTTCCACTTTTTCTGTTCCATCTTGGCCCCAGCCTATTGGATGATGCCACCCACATTCAGGGTGAATCTTCCTCACTGAGTTTCCTGACCCACAGCCAATCTTGTTGGGAAACATCCTCACAGACACACCCAGAATTGTGTGTGAGTGAGTGTGTGTGTGTGTGTGTGTGAGAGAGAGAGAGAGAGAGAGAGAGAGAGAGAGAGAGAGAGAGAGAGAGAGAGTGCAAGCACATTTAGCTGTCTCTGAACCCAAAGAGGTTAACAACCAAGATTAACCATCACTGTGGGCATCCTTGAATTATCCCCAGTCCTGAGGAAAGGCATTCAGCCTTTCACCATTGTGTGTAAAGTAAGTAGTACTTTTTGTACATGTTCTTTATTAAGTTGAGGAAGTTCCCCTCTATTCCTAATTTTCTGAGAGAAGTTATTGAAATTCGTCATGGGCTTTTTTGGGAGCATCGATTGATACGATTGATTTTTCTCTTTAGTGTGTTAATATAGTACATCATTGATTGAATTTCAAATGTTGAACCAGACTTTTTATATATTGTGAGTCTTATTTGCTAATATTTTATTGAAGGTTTTTTGTGTATTGTTTTTTAGTTTTCTTTTTATCCTTTCTCTGATTTTGATATGAGCATAATACTGGCTTAATTAAATGAATTGGGACATGTTCCTTCCTTTTCTATTTTCTAAACTATTTGCATAGAATTGGTGTTAATTCTTCTTTAAATATTTGGTAGAATTCTCTTGTGACACTATCTGGACCTGGAGATTTACTTTTGGGGAAGTGTTTAAAGTATAAATTAAATTTCCTAAACAGTAATAGTGTTGTTTAAATTGTCTCATATTAAGTGAGCTGCGGGCTTGTATTTTTCCAGTTGGTCTGCTTCATCTGAGTTGTCAAGTTTATGTGTATAGAATTATTTTCTTATTATGCTTTTGATGTCTGCAGGGTCTGTATTTATATCCCATTTCATTTGTAATATTGGTAACTTGTGTCTTCTCTTTGTCAATATTGCTAGAGGTTTATTAATTTTGTTGATCTCCTCAAAAGACCAGCTTTTACTTCACTGATTTTCTCTAGTGTATTTCTGACTTAAATTTTATTAATTCTACTCTTATCTTTACTGTTTCCTTTTTCTGCCTGTTTTGGGTTTATTTTTCTTGTGTTTCCATAGGTTTTTGAGTTGGGATCTTAGTTTATTGATATTAGATTTTTCCTAATGGCAGCATTTAGGATTGTGCATTTTTCTCTCTCTGCACTTCTCCAATTGTGTCATGTAAATTTTGATATGTTGTATCTTCATTTTCATTCAGTTCAGCATATTCTTTTCAGGATAATGAACCTTATTTAGAAGTGTGCTATTTGGAGATTTAAAATGTTTGGCAATCTTTCTTCTACTGATTTGTGGTTTGATTTCATTGTGGTCAGAGACTGCACTCTATGATTTCAGTTTTTAAAAATTTATTATGCTGTTTTGTGGTCATTGATATAGTTTATCTTGGGCATTTGAAAAAAAAAAGGTGCTGTTGTTTGGTGGAGTGTTCTATACATGTCAGTTAGATTCTGTTGGTTGATGGTATTGAATTCTTCTATTCCTTTTCAGATTTTCTACCTAGCTGTTCTCTCAATTGCTGAAAGAGGGGTGTTGAAGTCTCCAACTAACTGGATTTGTCTATTTCTGTTTTCAAGTTTGTCAGTTTTTGATTCATGTATTTTGTTGCATAGCATTTAAGACTATTATTTCTTCTTGTTGAATTGAGCCTTTTATCATTATATAAAGTCCTTATCTGCCTCTGGTAATTTTATTCCTTCCTAAGGTCCACTTTATTTAATATTAGTATAACCAAGCCTTGTTGATTATGTTGCTCTAAGAGTTACATAATAATTCATCACCACCTACTGGTGCCATCATTTACCAGTTCATGGTACAGAAAATTTATCTCCCTTTGTGCCTTTACTCATCCCATTTATAGTGTAATTTTTTAAACACATCTTCTGTACACATTTAGAACCCTCTCAGACAGTGTTATAATTTTTTCTTATCATGTTCATCATCAAACCTAATTTGGAAACTCAAGAGAAGAAAAATGTATTTTCCTATTTCTCTTTGTTTTTCTTTCTGCTATTCCAAGATTCTTCCTTTTATCATTTCCTTTTTTTAAGACCTTTTTGTAGCCATTGTTTAAAAAAAATATTTATTTTTTATTTTTGTAGTTGGGCATAATACCTTTATTTTATTTTATTTTATTTTTTCCAGTTTTTTTTTAATTGGTTGTTCACAACAGCATAATACCTTTATTTATTTATTTTTATGTGGTGCTGAGGATCAAACCCAGAGCCTTGCACGTGCTAGGTGAGCACTCTACTGCTGAACCCATCCCCAGCCCTGTAGCCATTCTTTAAGGGTAAGTTTGATTCCCCTACAAACACACACAAAATGTATGAGTTCTTTTGTTTTTCTCTTTTTGATAATATGTCATTTCTCTCTTGCATAATATTTTCAAGAATTTTTTTTGTCTTAGATTTGTAGAAGTTCAGTTATGATGTGTCTTGATGTGAATTTCTTTAAGTTTATTCTGTTTTGTGTTCACTCTGCTTCTTGAATATGTATATTTAAGTCTTGTCAACTCTGGGAAATTTTCAGCCATTATGTCTTTGAATACTTTTTCAGCCTCACCATCTTTCTTCTCTCCTTCTACAATTTCAGTGACAAGAGTGTTGAGTCTTTTATTATAGTTCCCTAGGTCTCCAAATCCAATTTATTTTCTCTTACGTTCCTATTGAGTAATTTCTGTTCTACATTTCTATTCATTGTTTATTTGCTCTGTCCTATCATGCTATTGAACCTATTTATTGAGTTTCTCATTTTATTATTTTACTTTTCAGTCCAAAATTTCCATTTTGTTCTTCTTGCTGAGATTTTCCATAAAATTAATTGTTTCAAGAATGTTGAAATTGGGACTGGGGATGTAACTCAGTGGTAGAGCATTTACTTGCCTAACATGCATCAGGCCCTGAGTTTAATCCCTGGTACCACACACACACACACACACAAATGTCCATAATTGCTTATTGAAGCATCTACCTATTTTTTTTCATTCAATTTGAGATTTTCATGGTTCTTGGTATGATGAGTAGATTTTTGGCTGAAATTTGGGGGAATTATGGTATGCTATTTAAACTCTGTTCCTGCTGGTGTTTTTTGATGCCATGGTGACAGAGGAATGGGCCTCTGATTTGTTCCTGGCAGGTAGGGTAGAGGTCCAGGCTCTCCAAACAGCCTCTGTTGATACCCAAAAGGGGATCTGGGTAGAGGTGGCAATTCTGGCTCTCCATTAGGCCTCCTCTGGTCCGTCCCTGGGAGTGAGTGGTAGAAGTACCACATTATTGCTCCTTATGTGAACTCCACTAACCCTAAAGTGGGGGGTGGAGGGTATTGGCTTTGTTAACCACAGGGCAGTGACTAAAGTCCTGATTCTCTGCTTTCTCTGATACTACTCTTGTGGGACAGATGGAGTACTCACTATAGTCTCACTGGAAGTCTGTGTACCCCACTTGGCCTCTCTTGACATGGGCATGGATGGCTCAGTTGTTCTCTGTGCTGTTTGGTTGGAATGATTATTTAAGAATTTTCTGTTTTATTATGCTGCTCCTTTCTGGGTCCTTTTGCTAGAAGCAGTGAGATTTTTTATTTTGTTTTGATTTGTTGATGATTGTGCCCACTGGTATTTTCAGGTTGCAGGCTTTTTCAGCTACAAGTCTTGGATACTTGAGGCAAAATGAAAACCCAGCGAAATCACCATTTTATTGTTTTCCTGGGTCCCAAGGTACCTAGTCAGTCTGCCTCCTTCTCTCTACTTTTGAGTCTTCTTATGTTTGTTTTGTGTATGATGTCCAGAGTTTAAACTGTACTTACTGGAAGGAAGAGGGACAAGTACATCTACTCCATCTTCTTAGAAGTTGAAGTCGAGGGTGATCTTTTATAAAGTAACCTAAGTCATGTCATGCTTCTGTTTGAAGCCCTGTGGTAGCTTTCCTTCATTGAGGTGGAGGCTCCATGGCTACAGGCCATGAGCATGATTGGCTGGCTCGTCTATCCTTTGCTGCATAGCTTCTCCCTTTAACTTACTTTGCTTTAAATATAATAGACTTTTAAAAAATTAATTTTCTCAACAAATATATATTATGCTAATTATATCCCAGACACTGGTCTAGTCCCTGTACTGTGTGGTATAGGCACAAAGACCCTGATTTCCTGGAGCTGACTTACATTACTTTAGTTCCCACGTCAGGGATGCACTTTCCCTTCCAGTCCCTAGGATCCCACGTCCTTCCTAAAGAGACCTTCCCTTTCTACCTGAAGTGGGAGTGGTCCATTAGTGCTTTCATGTTGGAAGCACTAGAGCAGTGTTAAAAGATCCAAAGCCCACCTTCATCCCAGACTAATTGGATGGAAGCCTCTGAGGTGGCCCAGGAATTGACATTTTTAAAGCTTTCAATATTCTAGTGCTCAGCCAATCATTATCTGAAATTATCTTCTTCACATGTCAATGTGCTCATTTTTTCCCTCTGTTTTCTAGATCTTAACTAGTAGATAAGGTGATTTTAAAGTTCTTGAATGGGGAACTCAATTTTTTTTATTGGTTGTTCACAACATTACAAAGCTCTTGACATATCATATTTCATACATTAGATTGAAGTGGGTTATGAACTCCCAATTTTACCCCAAATGCAGATTGCATAATCACGTCGGTTACACATCCACATTTTTACATACTGCCATATTAGTGACTGTTGTATTCTGCTACCTTTCCTATCCCCTACTATCCCCCCTCCCCTTCCCTCACATCTTCTCTCTCTACCCCATCTACTGTAATTCATTTCTCTCCTTGTTAATTTTCCCATTCCCCTCACAACCTCTTATATGTAATTTTGTATAGCAATGAGGGTCTCCCTCCATTTCCATGCAATTTCCCTTTTCTCTCCCTTTCCCTCCCATCTCATGTCTCTGTTTAAAGTTAATCTTTTCTTCCTGCTCTTCTTCCCTACTCTGTTCATAGTTGCTCTCATTATATCAAAGAAGACATTTGGTATTTGTTTTTTAGGGATTGGCTAGCTTCACTAAGCATAATCTGCTCTAGTGCCATCCATTTCCCTGCAAATTCTATGATTTTGTCATTTTTTATTGCTGCGTAGTACTTCATTGTGTATAGATGCCACATTTTTTTTATCCATTCATCTATTGAAGGGCATCTGGGTTGGTTCCACAGTCTAGCTATTGTGAATTGTGCTGCTATGAACATCGATGTGGCAGTATCCCTGTAGCATGCTCTTTTAAGGTCTTCAGGGAATAGTCCAAGAAGGGAAATAGCAGGGTCAAATAGTGGTTCCATTCCCATCTTTCCCAGGAATCTCCAAACTGCTTTCCAAATTGGCCGCACCAATTTACAGTCCCACCAACAATGTACAAGAGTACCCTTTTCTCCACATCCTCGCCAGCACTTGTTGTTGTTTGACTTCATAGTGGCTGCCAATCTTACTGGAGTGAGATGGTATCTTAGGGTGGTTTTGATTTGCATTTCTCTGACTGCTAGAGATGGAGAGCATTTTTTCATGTACTTGTTGATTGATTGTATGTCCTCCTCTGAGAAGTGTCTGTTCAGGTCCTTGGCCCATTTGTTGATTGGGTTATTTGTTATCTTATTGTCTAATTTTTTGAGTTCTTTGTATAATCTGGATATTAGGGCTCTATCTGAAGTGTGAGGAGTAAAAATTTGTTCCCAGGATGTAGGCTCCCTATTTACCTCTCTTATTGTTTCTCTTGCTGAGAAAAAACTTTTTAGTTTAAGTAAGTCCCATTTGTTGATTCTTGTTATTAACTCTTGTGCTATGGGTGTCCTATTAAGGAATTTGGAGCCCGACCCCACAATATGTAGATCAGAGCCAACTTTTTCTTCTATCAGGCGCAGAGTCTCTGATTTGATATCAAGCTCCTTGATCCATTTTGAGTTAACTTTTGTGCATGGCAAGAGAAAGGGATTCAGTTTCATTTTGTTGCATATGGATTTCCAGTTTTCCCAGCACCATTTGTTGAAGATGCTATCCTTCCTCCATTGCATGCTTTTAGCCCCTTTATCAAATATAAGATAGTTGTAACTTTGTGGATTAGTCTCTGTGTCCTCTATTCTATACCATTGGTCCACCCGCCTGTTTTGGTACCAGTACCATGCTGTTTTTGTCACTATTGCTCTGTAATATAGTTTGAAATCTGGTATCGCTATACCGCCAGATTCACACTTCCTGCTTAGAATTGCTTTTGCTATTCTGGGTCTTTTATTTTTCCATATGAATTTCATGATTGCTTTATCTATTTCTACAAGAAATGCCGTTGGGATTTTGATTGGCATTGCATTAAACCTATAGAGAACTTTTGGTAATATCGCCATTTTGATAATGTTAGTTCTGCCTATCCATGAACAGGGTATATTTTTCCATCTTCTAAGATCTTCTTCTACTTCTCTCTTTAGGGTTCTGTAGTTTTCATTGTATAAATCTTTCACCTCTTTTATTAGGTTGATTCCCAAGTATTTTATTTTTTTTGAGGATATTGTGAATGGAGTTTTTTTCCTCATTTCTGTTTCAGAAGTTTTGTCGCTGATATACAGAAATGCCTTTGATTTATGCGTGTTGATTTTATATCCTGCCACTTTGCTGAATTCATTTATTAGTTCTAGTAGTTTCTTTGTAGATCCTTTTGGGTCTTCTAGGTATAGAATCATGTCGTCCGCAAATAGTGATAATTTAAGTTCTTCTTTTCCTATTTTTATGCCTTTAATTTCTTTCGTCTGTCTAATTGCTCTGGCTAGAATTTCAAGGACTAAATTAAATAGAAGTGGTGAGAGAGGGCATCCCTTCTTGTTCCAGATTTTAGAGGGAATGCCTTCAACTTTTGTCCATTCAGAATGATGCTAGCCTGAGGCTTAGCATAGATAGCTTTTACAATGTCAAGGTAAGTTCCTGTTATCCCTAGTTTTTCTAATGTTTTGAACATAAAGGGATGCTGTACTTTGTCGAATGCTTTCTCTGCATCTATCAAGATGATCATATGGTTCTTATCTTTAAGTCTATTGATGTGGTGAATAACATTTATTGATTTCCATATATTGAACCATCCTTGCATCCCAGGGATGAATCCTACTTGATCATGGTGCACAATTTTTTTGATGTGTTTTTGTATTCGATTCGCCAGAATTTTATTGAGGATTTTTGCATCTAGGTTCATTAGAGATATTGGTCTGTAGTTTTCTTTCTTTGAAGTGTCTTTGGTTTCGGAATCAGGGTGATGTTGGCCTCATAGAGTGAATTTGGAAGAGCTCCCTCTTTTTCTATTTCCTGAAATAACTTGAAAAGTATTGGTATTAATTCATCTTTAAAGGTTTTGTAAAACTCCGCTGTATACCCATCCGGTCCTGGGCTTTTCTTGGTTGGTAGTCTTTTGATGGCTTCTTCAATTTCATTTATTAATATTGGTCTGTTCAAATTGTGTGTATCCTCCTGACTCAGTCTGGGCAAATCATATGACTTAAGAAATTTATTGATGTCTTCACTATCTTCTATTTTATTGGAATATAGGTTTTCAAAATAATTTCTAATTGTCTTCTGTATTTCTGTAGCATCTGTTGTGATATTGCCTTTTTCATCCCGTATGTTAGTAATTTGAGTTCTCTCTCTTCTTCTCTTCGTTAGCATGGCTAAAAGTCTGTCGATCTTATTTATTTTTTCGAAGAACCAACTTTTAGTTTTGTTAATTTTTTCAATAGTTTCTTTTCTTTCAATTTCATTGATTTCTGCTCTGATTTTAATTATTTCTTGCCTTCTGCTACATTTGCTATTGTTTTGCTCTTCCTTTTCTAGGGCTTTGAGATGAAGTGTGAGCTCATTTATTTGTTGGTTTTTTCTTTTTTTGAGGAATGACCACCAGGCAATGAATTTCCCTCTTAAAACTGCTTTCATTGTGTCCCATAGATTCCGATATGTTGTGTCTGTATTTGCATTTATCTCTAAGAATTATTTGATTTCTTCCTTTATGTCTTCTGTAACCCATTGATCATTCAGTAACATATTGTTCATTTTCCATGTGATGTAGGATTTTTCCTTCCTTCTTTTATCATTGATTTCCAGTTTCATTCCACTATGATCAGATAAAATGCATGGTATTATCTCCACCCCTTTATATTTACTGAGGGTTGCCCTATGGCATAATATATGGTCTATTTTTGAGAAGGATCCATGTGCTACTGAGAAAAAAGTATATCCATTTGATGATGGTTGATATATTCTATATATGTCAGTTAAGTCTAGGTTATTGATTGTGGTACTGAGTTCTATAGTTTCTTTATTCAACTTTTGTTTGGAGGATCTGTCCAATGGTGAGAGAGGTGTGTTGAAGTCACCCATAATTATTGTGTTGTGGTCTATTTGATTCTTGAACTTGAGGAGAATTTGTTTTATGAATGTCGCAGCACCATTATTTGGTGCATAAATATTGATAATTGTTATGTCTTGTTGGTCAATGGTTCCTTTTAACAGTATATAATGTCCTTCCTTTTCCCTTTTGATTAACTTAGTCTTGAAGTCAATTTTATTCGATATAAGGATGGCCACCCCTGCTTGCTTACGAGGACCGTGTGCGTGGTATATTTTTTCCCATCCTTTCACCTTCAGCCTGTGTATGTCTTTTCCAATCAGATGTGTCTCCTGGAGGCAGCATATTGTTGGATTTGTTTTTTTAATCCATGATACCAGCCTATGTTGCTTTATTGGAGAGTTTAAGCCATTAACATTCAGAGTTACTATTGATATATGGTTTGTACTTCCAGCCATGTTTGATTATTTATCATTTTTTTAAAAAAATTTAGTTTGTTTCTCCATGATTATTTTTCCCCTCGCCCTTTGTCTTTACCGAGGCACTTCCCACTGATGGTTTTGGTTATTGTTTTTCATTTCTTCCTCGTGTAGTGTTTTGCTCAAAATGCTTTGCAATGCTGGTTTTCTGGCTGCAAATTCTTTTAACTTTTGTTTATCATGAAAGATTTTTATTTCGTTGTCATACCTGAAGCTTAATTTTGCTGGATACAGAATTCTTGGTTGGCATCCATTGTCTTTCAGTGTTTGAAATACATTGTTCCAGGATCTTCTCGCTTTCAGCGTCTGTGATGAAAAATCTGTTGTTAACCTTATTCGTTTACCCCTGAATGTAATCTGCCTCCTTTCTCTTGTAGCTTTTAATATTTTCTCTTTGTTCTGTATATTGGATATCTTCATAACAATGTGTCTTGGCGTTGGTCTACTGTGATTTTGTGTGCTCGGTGTCCTGTATGCATCTTCAATTTGTATATCTGCTTCCTTTTTTATTTCTGGAAAGTTATCTGTAATTATTTCATTCAGCAGGTTACTCATTCCCTTGGTTTGAATCTCTGTACCTTCTTCTATCCCGATGACTCGTAAGTTTGTTTTTTTTATGTTATCCCATAACTCTTGGATGTTTTTCTCGTGATTTTTTACCAGCCTTTCTGAGTTGGCTAGACTCTTTTCAAGATGATATATTTTGTCTTCATTATCTGACGTTCTGGCTTCTACTTGCTCCACTCTGTTAGTGATACTCTCAATTGAGTTTTTAATTTGGTTTATCGTTTCCTTCATTTCTAGAATTATTGTTTGATTATTTTTTATAATCTCTATCTCCTGATAAAGATGCTTAACTTCTTCTTTTATCTGTTTATGTAATTCATTATCAATGTGTTCTTTTGCTGCTTGAATTTGCTGTCTCATATCCTCTTTAAGGTTCCATTTCATCTGTCTAAGGTGTTCCTTGAGTTCTTTATATGACCATTTTTCTGATGACTCTAGGTCCTCCTGAATATTTAGGCTTTCCTGCATTGTTTGTAGTCCTTTTCTTCCTTGCTTTTTCAAGTTGCTCATGTTACTTCTTGTTCTGTTTGGCTGCTGAGTTACTGTTTACTCCTATAAATTTATCTGATGCTTGGGAGGAAAGGTATTAGAAGGGAAGGGAAGAAGTCACTAAAGAGAATGAGAGTAAGCAGGTAGAATTCAAGGAAGGTGGGATAAGATAATTGAAAAGAAATGAAAAGACAAAAGAAGAAAAAAAATAGGAAATAGAAAAAGAAAAAAAATTAAAAAAATTTAAAAAATAATAATAAAAAATTAACATTAAAATTAGAAGAAAAAAAATTTTTTTAAAAATTGTAAAAAATAATTTAAAAAACAACAAGAAAGAAAAATGAGAATGAAAGAGAAAACCCAAATCAAAAAAAAGAGAAAAAAAAAACTAATAAATGCAGTCTTAGAGTTTGATTAACTTGTCTTCCAGTAGGTGGTGCTGTGCCCACCAGGCCAAGTTTCTTCTGTCAATACGCGGGAACCAATCACTGTGCAGTAGCTCCTCCTCCCAGACTGGGCGAGTCTCCAATCCTGAGTGCCTAGGGCCTCCTCTTGTGTCTAGTCACTTCCCCACTTTTCCTCTAGCCAGGCCCCTCTCACGGGTGCTGCTCACCACAATACTGGCTACACGCCAGGTCTGCTGCTCCCGGGAGCCCTGTTTTCATGGACGACTGGGCACACTCTCCCAGTTTGCCATTCCCTCAGACCCTAAGTTTGTAGAGCTTGGGGCTGAGAATCCTCAGCGAATTTTACTTGCTCTCTGGTAGCCACGCCCCCAGTAGCTGGTGCAAGAGACCTCAGTTGTCAGCACTGGTGAGAGCGGTAGCCGGGAGTTCCGCACCACGGGTCCCGCGCCATGTCTGATTCCCTCGGTCTGGCTATCGCGCTCACGGGAGAGCTGGGAGGGGCCCTTACGGGAGAGCTGGGAGGGGCCCTTAAGGTTTCCCCGATGTGTGGAGAGGGAAGGCTAGGGAATTACACACCTGTAGCCGCAGGTTTCAATGAAGTTATCTCCTCTGCTGCAGTCTGGTGACGTCAGTTCTCTGCCATGGTGGTATCTCTTGCAAATGGCGACAGTTCGTTTCCCTTTGCTGGGTGACCCGTGCAACGGGTGGGTCCTTACTGTCTCTCCCAAGCCCCGTTTCAAACCTGTGGCCACTACCTATGAAGGCTCGGTTGGCATTTACCTCCGTAGGATCAGAAGGGCCGACCAGTTGTTTCAGCCGGATGGATTAGTGCTGAGTCACAGGTGTTTGTCTGCGGGAAGCAGGCGAACGGGAGCTTGAATTCAGCCGATCCGGGCTCAGTGTGTGTTCTGAGAGGCCCAGACTGATCGCCCCAGATCCTCGTCAGTTCATCATTGCCTAGTGATCCATGGTGACTCGCGCCGCAGTCTCTCCTCTGTCGGGTCTGGCTGCCTGGGAGCTGGGACTGGAACGCAATCTCTGGGCGAACTTCAAAAGTTGTTTCCCCTCGCCAAAAAGAGGCTCCGGACACCCAAGCACTCACAGGAGCCAATGGGAACTTAGGGGGGACTCCATCCAGGCGGGATTCGCGGGTCTAGGTGAGGGCGAGTCCGGGACGATTCAGCAGTCGGAGTGCATGCTGCAGAGAGCTGGGGTCCCCTTGGATCTGGTGATCGCCGACCGCCTAGATGAGTCCTATGAGCTCAGCTTGTGTGCCTGCTTAGTTCCCCTGGTTCTCTTCTCTTTCTTCAACCACTTAATCCGTACTCCTCTTGCTCAGCCTCCCTCAATTTCTTACTTGCAATAATGGTTCTGCTCAGATTCTGGGGTCTGCGACTTACATGAGAGCAAGGTCTCCAGTGAATTCATTTCTGTGAGCTCTTGGATAAACCTCAGAAGTTCTGAGTTTTCTACTTTTAAACCAGACCTTGTGGGCCTGGCCAGGCTTAAAAATGGCTCCTCTGGTGGTGATGTCCAGAAGATATTAGGGGAAATCAGGGAGGGGAGTCCTAGACAGTTTCTCTTCTGAGAACCTTTTTCCTGGCGAAGCCTGCCTCCCTCTACTGAGGTCCTCATGGTATTCCTCTCTCGTGCTGCGAACACCCATTTTCTGAGGAATTGGCTCTTGGGGTACAGTTATCTATGTTTTCTATAAATGCCCTGTCCCCCAATGTGCTAGGCTTGGTCACCAGCCTATGGTACTATTGGAAGGTAGTGGAACTTTTAAGAGGTGGGGCCTTAGTGAGGGAAAGTTAAGTCATTTAGAAGTTAGTCCTTGAATGAGATATTGGGGCCCCATCCCTTTCCTCCCTCATTTTGCCTTTGACTACCATAGGTGAGCAGTTTCCTCCACAGTGCCCTCCCACCATGTTGTTTTGTCTTACCACAAGCCTGAAAACAATGAAGCCAACCAACTGTGGACTGAAATTTCTGAAATCATGAGGTTTCCTCTTTATAAAGTGTTTATTTCAGGTATTGGTCACAGTTATGAAAGCTGACTGACACAGGTTAGTATTGGGAGAGAGTAGGAGAACATTTTGTCTTGGTTTACCCAGAGTTTCCTCAGTTTCAGCCCTGAAAGTTCTGCATTTCACACATGTCCTAGGCAAACCAGGCTGGTTGGCCCCCCTAGGAGAGTCTGAGAGTTGCCTCAGTACTTTTCCTGGTCAGATTTTGGGAGGGAAGAGATTGAAAGGACATTGTTGTTCAAGATCATTGCTTAGCTATCGAAGTTTGAGTCTTCAAAGCCTGCTGTTAAGGCCCTGTTAGAGTGTATTCTTTTTAAGACAGTAAACCAAGGGAAAGTGTGGTACTTTCTGGGTCTGGATCTATGTTTCCTATAGAATTTTGCCCTAGTTTCACCTAATCTATCTTTCTTTTTTTCCAGTGGGAGGTGGGGATTGGGGGTCGGTAGAGTAATAATGAGTAGTCAGAAAGATTTTTAAAATCTCTTTCATTGGTTCTCTTGTTTGGTCCTGGGACTACAGTGATAACCATGGAACATGATTTTGCTGTGATTTGAATCCTGGATAGCTAATCTGACAGCTAGATAATGTGGGTTGAGATTAAATGCACAAATTTTATAGTAGTGTTGCCCAGTGTGTAATCTGATAACTACCTTTTTCAAGATCACCTGGGGGCTTATTAAGTATAGATTGTGAATCAGCAGGTTTGAGGAAGGAATTAGGAAACTACATTTTTACAAGTGCTTATGTAACACTCATGAATTCTGACAGTTGAGGACCACTGTGCTGGTAGTGATGTCTAGAAGATATCAGGGGAAATCAGCATCTGACCTTGATTTTTGTTGGAAGAGCCATGAAAGAATTATTTTGGACTATAAAAATTATTTGGACTTTATTATTTATTATCATTTCTGCTAATTATTTAATATTAAGATTGGGTATTTAGAACAGTAGTAGCAATCCTCCCTACACTCTATGAAATGTATTCTTTTTACTTTTAACAGTGGAAAGAGAGAGAACTTTGGTGGTGACAGAATAAGACCTTCATAGCAGTTCAACAGCTTTTCCTTTCAGCTTTAAAAGTCTCCTCTAGAATTGAAGGAAAAATTAGATAAGGAAAGTGAGTCAAAGTCACATAGAGAGAGGGTAGCACTGGCTGCCTTGTGTTCTGAAACTGGGCTAAATTCCCAGAAGATCTTTAAGATGTTTCTTGTTGAAATCAACCCCCACCCCCTGAACTATACCTGCTGCCATCAAATGTCTAGTATTTTTAAAAATAGTATCTATTCTACAGATATATTTATTACATTATAAATCCAAATGACATCTTACCTGGGATTTTGGCTTTCTTTCCTACTTCAGATAAAATTATGCTTTTGTGATAGTCTTTTGCACTAGCAGTGAGTACTGTTGATCTGTCAATTACCTAGAGTGTTCAAACTCCAAATGTGGGGCAACTTGCAAAATGTGCTTCCGGGAGTGGTAGTTTGAATTACTGAAACCAGGGCTTTTGTTAGTTACCTTCTCATCACTGTAACAAAATACCTGAGATAATCAACTTATAAAGAGAAATAGTTTATTTTGGCTCACACTTTTGGAGGGTCTAGTCTGTGATTGGTTGGCCCATTGCTTTGGGCCTATTATAAGTTAGCACATAATGGTGAGAGCAGAGAAAACTGTTTACCTCCTCATGAGACAGGGAGTGCAAGAGAAAGAGGAAGGGACAGGGCCACAGTCCCCTTCAAAGGCATGTCCCCAGTAACCCAAGAACCTCCCATTAGGCTCCACCTCTTAAAGGTTCTACCGCCATTCAATAGCATCTCCAGACACAAAGTCTTTAACACATGGGGTTTGAGTGACATTCAAGATCCAGATTATACCAGGGGATGATCTGGGACTCTTTTGAAGGCTTTGTTTCAGTTGATAGCAACTTTCATGGGCTACTGGTATATGGGGTATAAGTGGGTTGAATAGAAGGTCTGCTTCTTTAATTTCAGAATTTCATTGTGTCCCTAAGTCAGTCTAACAATGGCCCAAACTAAACCTAATGGAAAAGATGATTTAGAAATCTATTTTTGTTCTTGATTGTAAATCACCTTTGAAACACATATAATTGAGGCATTATGTGTTGCATTTTGTGTTGCACTAATGGGACCAGCACTCTTCAAGTTCCCTAGCTCACATTTTTTTTTGGATTTGAGTGGGGCATATGCTCTCAAAAGTCTGAATACCTGCGAGACAGCCTTTCCCCTTTCATTTAAGCTATCAGGCTGAGATATTCAGGGCTTTAATATATCTTTTGGGGGGGACACAATTCAACCCATAACAAAAGTATCTGTGAAATGCTTAGGACAGTGCCTCACATCTAGATATGATCAATATGTTTTCCTGTTGTTATTACCATTGTTAAGTTTTGATGAGTGAGGAACAGCTACCTAGCAGGTGGGCACCCTGGATTCACTCTTGAATAATTCAGATGCAACCACATTGACAATCTGGGTATAAGTGTTAAAGCTTCAACTGAAATTCCTTTTAGGGCTGAGAGGTAGTTGGGTAGGAGTGAGATTTTAAGGAGGACTGTTTCAGGTCCTGAGACGGCAGAGAACTGGGAGAAACAATGGACTCTTTTAAGCCAGAGGATCCAGGTTCAAGTCCAAGTTCCATGACTCAACTGAGCACAATTCACATGACTTCTCTTTTCCTGTTTTATCAGGGTGGCTGGGGGTATACCTGCCTCACATTCAGAACAATAGTATTATCACATATTAAATGACAGGATGCGTATGAAATTCTTGATAAATGTTAAACTGCTATTACTATCTCACCAAATTCCTCTTGGCCTATTGCTGTGAAACTCAATAACTGCTTCTGTAGTTGAAGAAAAAAATATTTCCTTTCTTTGGACTTGATTAAGAATCAAGAAGGATTGTGGCTCAGTGGTAGAGCGCTGGCCTGGCATATGTGAGGCACTGGGTTTGATTCTCAGCACCACATATAAATAAATAAAGGTCCATCGACACCTAAAAAATATTTTTAAAAAATTAAAAAAAAAAGAATCAAGAAGCCATTTAGGAATTTAAAAAGTTGGAAATCCTTGTTTTTCTTCTTCTAATCTATAATAAGAAGTTGAAGTCTGAGGAACAAAATACAATGAAATGTTTTAAATTTTATCCATACTGGAATTGATCAAATGGGGTATTTATTGTGAAGGAGCACCATATTAAATTGAAAAAGTCAGATTTCTTAAAAGATTAATTTTTAGTTTTATAGGACTGAGTTACCTAAAGTATACTAAATTTAAATTTTTCCTTTATCAAAAACCCCAACTTATTTATCCATGAAGAAAAATATTCAGAAAGTATAAACTTTCCCTACTGTTGGAGGTTGTTAGTTTAGATCCGCGAGGGCATTTGCAAATGAAAGTAAATGCTCTGGAAGAGCTGGTTCTATTGTGGAGTTGGGCTGGAGTCTGGGCTGAAGCAGTAGAGATCATTAAGTGGCTGCTTAATGTCACATGTGGTGTGAAGAGACATGTTGGCAGAAAGGATATTTTGTTTATTAATTTGCTTATTTTTATGGTTTTGTTAACTGCTGATCTGTATTTATTTGATAAAATTTTGGATATTGTTGGGCTAGTATCACCACACCCTTTCCCAAACCTAAAGTAGAAGAATGAAGGTGAACATTTAGCCAGGGATGTAGTGAATAGAGAGGTATTTAAATGTTCCTGGGAATGTGAAATATATTTTTATTTATAAATATTATGAAAAGAAGTATGGTCTTGAAGGGTCTTCCAAAATAAAAAGATGGGTGTGGATAACAGTGGCAGAGATTGGGTGCTCTCTGGTATTCTTTCTCACTCTTTTCCAGCACGATAGAAACTCTGGACACAGAATAAATATGTCTTTTGGTAATTAGCATGGTCATGTGACTGACACAAATTATCATAGGACAGCTTCTGGAATTTTCCCTTAAAGACAGCAGATACTGGCTGCCCCCTTTCTAGCTTCTTTGTCTTTTTTTTCCACCTTGCAGCCTGAAATACAGATGTGTTTTCTAGATCTCTAGTTCCTATTTTGAAATATGAGGGAGCCTGGTATTTGGGAAGTTAGAATAGTGAACTAGAAAAACACTGAAAATTTTGGGGCAGAGCACCCATAGCCAATCTGACTCTTGGATTTTAATATGAGACAGAAAGGCATGCTTGTCTTGCTTAAACAATTATTTTGTATTTAGCCACATCTCATTTTAAGTGATACAGTTATATGACTTTTTAGGAAGGGGGTGGTTTATAACCTCTATTAAAAGCTTATTTTAGGGCTTGCTCATTCTTAAGGACAAAATGTCCATTTTTATTTTTAAGAAAGTATCTTTGGGCTGGGAATGTGGCTCAAGCGGTAGCACGCCCGCCTGGCATGCGTGCGGCCAGGGTTCGATCCTCAGCACCACATACAAACAAAGATGTTGTGTCCGCCGAAAACTGAAATAAATAAATAAATAAATATTAAAAAAAAGAAAGAAAGTATCTTTGATGCATCTATTTCTTTTTTGTTTGTTTGTTCTAAGTCTCTGAAATGGGGAATAATTGATTGCCTACTTCTTCATAAATCTTTGTGGAATATAAAATTTTGCTTTGCTTAAATTTTATCACATATTGTCAATCGGTAGATATAGAACTTTAAACAATTATTTTATGAAAAATACTCAAAGCTAGGATTTTTCTTAAGTAAGAGAGTTGGCTATGCTAGGCTTGGAGTTCTACTTATGCCTGTGATATTTTCAGTGGATTACAGCGAGCTTGCTCTAAACAAAATGAATAAGCTGTTTGCTGAACTGTGAATGGAGGAGACAGAATGTACTTATATTTGGGGAGAATTAGTAGAAGGTGGCCTCTCTCTCTCTCTCTCTCCAACCACTAATCTACTTTCTGCTTCTAAAGATTTTCTTTTTCTGGACATATATAAATGGAATTATACAATATGTGATCTTTTGTTAGTGACTTCTTTACATAGCCCAATGTTTTTGAGGTTCATCAATGTTGTGTGTGTGTGTGTGTGTGTGTGCGCGCGCGGGCGTGTGTGTGTGTGTGTGTGTGTGTGTGAGAGAGAGAGAGAGAGAGAGAGAGAGAGAGAGAGAGAGATAATATCTTCAAAGTGAAACACTGCATATTTTTAATTGCTGCTCTGTTTTGTGGCTTCCTGGGGAGTACTCAGCATCTCCCAGTAGGGGAACAATGTCAGATTCCTTTGGTGCATGAAATTAGAGCTGGTGTCTGAGAGGCCATACACATTTCTGTGCCAGCTGTCTTTACACTCTGACTTATTTGGAGATACTACATTCCTTGCAAAACAGTTGGTTAAAAGCAACCTTTAAGGGAAATGTAATTGAATAAGTATGAAGACATCCCTCATTTTCCTGCCCTACACTTTCGGAAATATACCGACTGACTCACCTTTTTAAAAATAACAACTTGGTTGAGATATAATTTGCTTGCCATATGATTCACCCCTTTAGAGTGCACAATTTAGTGGTCTTTATCATATTCACAGAGTTGTGAACCCATTATCACAATCAATTTTAGCATTTATATTTCTCTAGGGAAAAACCTTATGCTCTCATTAGTACCTTGATTTCCCCCAGTCTCTTCCCCACTGTCCTAGGCAACCACTAATCTACTTTCTGACTCTAAGGATTTGCTTATCCTGGACATATACAAATGGAATTGTACAAATATGTGGTATTTTGTTACTAGCTTCTTCACATACCATAATGTTTTTGAGGTTCACCCATGTCATGGTGTGTATCAGAACTTCAGCTGAATAGCAGTCTGTTGAATGGCTATACTACATTTTTTGTTGTTGTTGTTTTTCATCAATTGATGAACAGCTGGGTCGTATCCACTTTGGCTATTATGAATAGCACTGCTATGAACATTCTTTTACAAGTTTCTGTGTGGACATAACTTTTCATTTCTCTTGGGAATACACCAAGGGTGAAATTGCTGAATGAGATAGAAGAAAATACTCCTTGCCCTATGCTCACTAAAGATGTCCATGCTACAGTCCTTGGAATCTGTGAATAGTTTGTCATAAGGCAATTGAACATGAATTAAGGGTGCAGGTGGAATTTAAGTTGCTAATCAGTTCACCTTAAAGTAAGGAGATAATTCTGAATTATCCAGGGGTGCCCAATTTGGTCCAAAGAGTCCTTAAAGGATGGAGGAAGGAAGCAGAAAGTCAGAGTCAGCATGATGAAATTTTACCGTGTGCTCAGCAACACTTGTTATCATCTGTCTTTTTGAGTATAGACGTGGTGTGAAGTGGTATCTCTTTGTGGTTTAGATTTGCATTCTTCTGATGGCTAATGAAGTTAGGCATCTTTTCATTGGCCATTGGTATATCTTCTTTGGGGAAATGTGTATTCAGATCCTTTGTCCATTTTTCAAATTGGGTAATTTGTCTTTTTATTATTAAGTTGTAAGGGTTTTTTATGTGTTCTAGATACAAGTCCCTTTCATATATGCCTTGCAAATATTTTCTCCTGTTTTATAGTCTGTCTTTTCACCTTCATCATTGGAAATGCAGAGGTGTGGGTAGAAGACTTCATCTGCCATGGTTGAGCAGCAGTAGAAATCCAGTGCTCCCAATTTCCATTGTCAGCCTAAATAACACAGGCTTTAATTTTCCTTCAAATGGTCCTCTATTCCAACCTTAGGCTGAAAAGAACTATTTCAACTTTAAATGACTCTAAATTAGCTTAATCAATGTCCAGAACTGTGGGATATAGCAGAGCCTTTTACTTATATTGATGTGCACTGGGGCAGCAAGGCAGAGTCTCACTTATATTAGGTCTGTGTTTATATTCGCCTGGATAAGATATTCTAGCTGTTGCTAGTATTTTATTTTTCAAAAGTCCTTTCACATTCTAACATTTCTCAAACTGAGTTATGTTTTACAATCAAGGTGTTATTTAAGTCAGTGGAGCATCTTAGAATTGAGAAAGCAGCATTGAAATTTAAATTTAATGTCATTTGTAGACACCTTTGCCTTTTCTCTTTTACAGAGTATCAGCTATTGACATTTAGCACAGGGAGCAGAGTGACTTTTTAATTGGCATCTCATCTGCTGACTCTAATTTTACTTCCCCAAAGTCATCGTGTCCTGTGGTTTTGCTAAATTTCTCACCATTGCTGTTGCCATGCTGTGCCACCTGCCTGCATGCCTGCGTGCTCCCTCTTCCATTCCTGCCCCTCCCTGGGTCTGCTTGAGGCTTCAACCAAGACACAGGCCAAGCATATCCTCTTCCAGTGCTGATGCGTCCCCTCCCACGCAGTTTGGTCCTCCTTCTGCTCTGCTCCCCAAGTGCCCCAGCAGATGCTTGGTAACTAACTACTTATCTTACCTGTATGCCCACTCATCTGTCAATTCCTTGAGGTTTGGTCTTGTTTATTTGGTAAGCCTGTTCAGAACCTAGCATTCTAATAACTCAGTAAATGTTTGTGAATATGTTAACTTTTTTCTCTGCTATGATTTTATACGTAGTTCATTAGTTGTTTAATATCAAATGGTGATAGTTTATAACTCTTAGTTAAAATTCAGAAAAATGACCAAATGATAATAATATGTTCTCAGCAATAGCCTAGCATTTTCTTCATGCCAGTTGTCTTATGATACACTGGTGATTTGAATCTGTGAATTATTCACACCAGAGCAATAAAAAGATTTATTTATCTGAACTAGTTGAGAGTGTATAGAAATAGATTTGTATATATTTCCACATATAATTTTATAATTATAATATGTTGGTATTTCTTAAGAATATGCAAAGTTTGACTTGGCATGGGACTGCATACTTGTACTTCCAGCTACTTAGGTGGCTGAGATGGAAGGATCACAAGTTTGAGCTCAGCCTGGGCAACTTAATGAGACCTTATCTCAAAATAAAACATTAAAAATGGCTTGGGGATGTAACTCAGTGGGAGAATACTTGCCTAGCATGTTCAAGGCTTTGGGTTCAATCCCTGTACTTGGGGGGAAAAAAGTACACAGATGGGTTGTTCTAGACAGAGAAGATAAAATCTACTGCCCAATTAGTATTTATTGCCCATCCTCGTTTGACAGATGCAGCCATAGGTAGTATAACAAGTTAGAGGAAAAGTCACCAAAGCCTCTAATATGCTTCCAGTGCAAGGGCCAAGCTGTCCTATCTGAGTGGGTTTCCATCTCTTCCCTGCCCAGAGAGGAGACAGCATTGAAGGATGAGTCAACTTTGGCCTTGAAGGGCTTATTTAAAGTCTTCATATTAGACTCTAAAGCCAGGTAGCCAAGTTTTCACGTGGTTTGGGGACAGTGCTAATAATGTCAAGGTAATAAGTATGTATGTTTTATACAGAGAAAGTAGTCAAAACAAATTAGATCATACAGATCTCCTTAAGTACCTGTTTTCATTTTTATTTTTGACAGACTATGTGAAACAACTTATGATCTCCAGTCCTTTCTGGGTACATCTAAGTCTACCCTTCATTCCTAGGGTGGCCCACTTATCCTTGTAGATACCTGCAACATCATTCTCCAGAGCTTTCTTAGATTTGAACCCAGACCCTTTTAAGCTCCTTAGGGCCTTTATGTACATCTTTCTCAAGGAACTCTGGCATACTCTGCCATTCTTCTTGCTCACGTGGCTTCCTTACTCACATCGAGTTTTTGCACAGATCCATCCTGCCACAGTCTGAAGGGTTACCAGCGACACATCTTTTGGTTCTTATGCTCAGCATTGGGGGTCGCACTGTCAGGTGTTGTCTCTTCCTGAGGAGGCTGTGTGATGCCATGCTCTGGAGTTCCCTGCTCTGGAGCTGGACTGCTTCTTATTTCTATCACTGTGGACAAATGACTTAACATCTCAGTGCCTCAGTTTTATCATCTGTAAAATGATTTTTTTCTTAGATGTGCATTTTTTTTTAAATACTGGGAATTGAACCCAGGTCCTTATGAGTGTTAGGCAAGCACTTTACCACTGAGCTGTATCCCTGGCCTTAAAATGAGGGTTAATAATACATTTTTCATGGAGTTCTTGCAAAGACTCACATATTTAGATTTAGACAGTTGGCATGGGCTCACTAAGTGCTGGCTGGTAGTTTCATCTTTCCAACATTAGCATGCAAAATCTGCTTAAATTCCAGTTACCCCAACCTGGACAAACGGGTCCACATACAAGGTTGGGGGAGGGGAGTTGCACCAGATACTCACCCAGGCAGAAGAGCCTTTGCCCTCAGGTTTGAATCCTGGAGGAGGCAATTATAGTTTGTTTCCAATGTCTCCTTAAACTCCCTATTGATTCTCCTGGCACTGTATAACAAGGGCAGCCTTTTTTATTTTATTGAAGCAGAGGAAAATCACACTTTACTGATTACTTATTCTGCTCCCTGGGTGAATTGCAAGAAATTATGTCTGGCACCTTCGATCTTGCTGGGAAGGTTACTCTCTCAGCCAGAGCTAAGTCTTCCACCCCTTTACTGGTCCCTGTTGGCGGCCCTTCCTGTTGGCAGAGGGCCAAGTCAATGCTTTTGCTCATCCGAAGGACCAGGAGGAAAACCTAAGCAGTGTCCTAAGGCGCAATGGCTTCAGGCAGTCAGCAGGAAGTGTCTGTGACCACTGTTCTCTCTACCAGAGTCTTTTCTCTCTTTTGGTCCTCAGATGTTAGTGTCAGCAAGACACTTGTCAGTCAGATCATGAGCTGGCCTTTCTTCTGATCATCCCACAAACACCTACTTAGTTAAGGATATTTCTGTCAGCTTGCTGTTACAGCTGGAAAACAATCCAAACACCATCTCTCTACTGCCAGATGTTGAGCACCAAAAAACAACTCCAGGCATATTTGTAATTATCAGTAGACTTTTAGAAGAAAAATTAACCTCTACAGATGATATTTTGAGTATCATCCTAGACTGACTAGAAGTGGAAGGCTGTGTGTGTGTGTGTGTGTGAACATATTTTTGCTTTCATGTTTTTAGTTTAGAAACAAATTAAATCACATGTTTATTATGCCCTCTCCCAATTACACTGTAGTTGAGGTAATCAGTGTTGACATCCTGGGTATAACCTTCCACACAGTCCTCTCTGTTTCCATGGGGACAAACCTCCAGTTGAGTTTGGCAGTCACTGTCAACAGTCCTTCAACAAGTACTTTGAACATACAGCCTTTATATATTGATTTAAAAAACAAATGTAGGATAGCCTCATAAAAGTAGGGCTGCTCAAAGTATATATATATATATATTTAATAAATGGACAGATTAACTTTCAGATACCTATTGCAATCTTCTTGGATCTTATCATTTTAATTTCATTTTTTCCTAGCAATGATGGAAAATGGTTTCTCCCTTTTATTTTAATTTGCATTTTTATCACTGGATCAGTGGTTAGAGTTCCTTTTTTGGATGCTGACCCTGATGGCAACTTTGAGACTGCTTTCAATCTCCATGTCCTTCTAGTTTCTCCAGGCAAGAGCTAAAGAAGCAGCTTCAATGAACATGATGGATTTTAATCATCATAGCTGTTGTGTGTTGCATAGATTTAGAACCATCAAAAAGATGGGTTTCAAGCAAATGCCATTTGAAAAGGTTACAGGAACAAAGAGTAAAGAATAGTTTATATATGTGCACAGTTGCTAGAAGGGTTCTGGCTTTGCTTAGATCTCTGCAGTAGCCACCTTGTGGGCCTGTTGCCTTGCTGTGTCCTGTGCTCTGAAGAACACACAGAGTCTCCCTATGGGATGGGAGGACCTTCTACTCTGCTAGCATGTTAGATTTAGAAGGAAGTACACATGGAGGCAGAAGGACTCCCCAGAGCAACTTTGAAACTTTTCTCTCATCCCACAATCTCTGCTGAAACAAGGTGCATAGTCCTGTGTGGGCCTCCTTTTCTGAAGATTTTATAGTTTTTAAACAGCCCTGGGATCTTGTCTTTACTCCAGTTGGAAATCTTTCATCCTTTTTCCAGAAGCACACTCCCTCTCAATGTCCTTGACTGAATAGGAGTGAGTTTTTTTAAAATAATTTTTTTAGTTGTAGTTGGACACAATGACTTTATTTTATTTATTTATTTTTATGTGGTGCTGAGGATTGAGCCCGTCCAAACCCAGCACCTTGCATGAGTGAGGTGAGTGCTTTACCGCTGAGCCACAACCTGGCCTGTGAGTTTTTTAGAAATCACTGTCCATCTCTGCTTTCATCTGCACCCTCAGTTGCATCATCTGCTCTCCTGCTCCAGCTTGCCCAGGTTGCATGTCTTTGGAGCACAGTGACCTTATTCTTGAGGACTTGTTTGTTGTGGATTGTAGCTTTTTTCTTTTTTCTTCTTCTTTCATTCTCTCCTCCTCTGCATTGAGGGTGCCATGAAGTAGGCACTCCACAGCAGTGGATGCTCAAACTCTCTTTTGGGGGGTGCTTTCCCCCAGAAAGACAGGGAATGTGATTTGGGAGACTGAGCACCAAGGTAGCACGTTAACCCTATTTATACCTGTTGCTGAGCTTTTGATGGACTGTCCAACTCCAAACTGAGTGGATTACTTTCCATGAGCAATGAAAATTTACAATAATTCATTTGGAAAAGTATGTGCCCTGTGAATGATAACTTGTCTATGCAGTATGGGGTACTGGGCATAGGGATTACCCCTCCTCTTGGGTCTTAGTATAACTTCTCACCTGATTGGCAAAAACTGATGAGAAATGATAGCATCTGTGTTGGCAGGATTGTTTTGGGAAAAACTCTCGATAAAGATTATTGATGGGAATGAGAAATATGTATACATGTGATATTTATTACAGTATTGTTTAAATAGTAAATAAATTCATAAACAAAGTAAATGTCCATTTTTAGGATAAATTGTGTTCTATTTACAATACAGAACAGGGAGATTTCCCCACGATGTATTGCAAATATGTAAAATGTAATTCTATTTTTACAAAACAAACAATGACAGTAGAACTATATATATGTCTGTAAATACAATATATGTTTATATATGATTAGCTAAAAAGACTACAGAAAGAGTTCCTATTAGTTATTTAAGAGAAGAGTGTCTACAATGAAGAATAGCATATGCAAAAAATGTCATTTACATGAAATTATTTTTATATTTGTATTCATGAATAAAGAGAAGTGTGAAAAGACAACACCTGAATATTTATTATACTTCTCTTAAGTGGTGGGATTTTAAGAGATTTTTTTCTTCCTTCTTATACTTTTTTGAACTATTTGAATTTACAACAGTGAACATATATGAATTCTAAAAAAAAAACTTCAGAAAGAAACTAGAATTGTTTTTATTGTGAAAAAGCATAGCTACCTCTGGGAAGGAATGCAGAGTTTTAAAGTTTGGGGTATTTGAGGGAAGGCCCAGAGGGGCTACCACACCCCCTTGTCCAAGGGGTGCCATTCATAGAAAGTCATAGACTTTTGTTCTATTTCAGTTAAGAGATGGCGGTGAAAGTGTGACTTTTCTAATTCTCACAAAGTCCAGCAGTCCAGAAAGCTAGACTTATGGATTTTATTACTACATGAGGGAATAGGAAAGCAACAGAAGTTTTGAGAAGGTGAGTGGTGTTCCGAGTTGCTTTTCAAAAGGTCAGTTGGCTGTGTGGAGAATGTTGGGTAGGAGAGAAGTGGTGATTAGGGATCAAGCCAGGAAGCCATTGTAGCAGTTGAGGTGAAGGGAACAGGCCAGAGTGTAGGTTTGGTGACCAAGAGAAGCAGATAGCATTACAAATGTATTTTATGGGTCCAGCTGACAGGATTAAATGTTGGATTTGTGGAATTGAAAGATAAGAAGATGTCAAGGATGATTACTGAGTTTGGTAACATGAGCAACCAGGGGGATGGAGGTGCCACTTTCTGAGATGGACAATACTGGAAGAGGAGGAGATTTGGGAAAGAAGACCAGAGGTTTAGTTTGGACATCATGTGTTTGAGATGCTTGAGAGGGTTCAAAATGGAGGTGTCAGGGGAGCTATCTTGTTGCTGTATGGATATTTGAGTCTATGGCTCAGGTAAGAGGTGAGGTGGGTAATACACATCAGAGCCATTAAAATTTCACCTGAAATAGTGCTGGGGAAGAGAATTGCATAAGGGCCAAGACTGAGCCCTGATGAAAGGAGAGAAGTCACTAGAAGATACTGAGAAGTGACCAAAGTAGTAGGAGAAAACCAGAGGAGTACACTCTTGGTGTGTTTCTAATGTCTAGCTGGGAACAGAGCCAAGGCCTTTATTGATCTGGTTCAGGTCATCCAATAAAGTAAAGGTAGATGCTGTTACATCCAGGCCCTCGCTGCCACCCATAGGCCCAGTTCCTGGTGTAGATGATCTATGTGTCTGGACTATGTGCCTGGACTATGGTTTTTGTACTTTTCCAAACAGCCACTTATCAGGGAAAATTACATTTTGCCAGTTGAATAGCTGCATTTTCTGATTTCATTAATTTTATTGCTGATGGAAAGAAGTCAAGCTGATAAACTTACTTTAAGGACTATTAGTTGTTTGGGTTTTTGGTGTTTATTATACACCTAAGAAAGTCAGAGCAAATAGGAGATTTGCTCTCAAAAGTTAGTGGATCTGGGCTTGGTAGCACTCGCCTGTAATCCCAGCAGCTCAGGAGGCTGAGACAGGAGGATCACAAATTCAAAGCCAGCCTCAGCAAAAGCGAGGTACTAGGCAACTCAGTGATACCCTGTCTCTAAATAAAAAATACAAAATAGGGCTGGGGATGTGGTTCAGTGGTTGAGTGCCCCAGAGTTCAATCCCTGGTACCCCAATAATGGAGCTGCATGCAGGAGAAAAGTTTAAAGGACTTTTGCTTTTTTCTTTCTTAAAGAAAGGTAAGTAAAATCTTAACCCTCTGAAGAAGCATTCTTTTGTGATTGCTTACTGAGTACTATGATGCTTTTCAGGATTTCTAGAAACGAGTCTCACTAATGTGTACTTGCGTGATCATCAGTAAAAGAAAGTTTACGAATAATTATACTTACATAATATTACAGTTAACATTACCTAATATTAACCCTTGCCATGGAGTAGAAAGTGTTTGGCATTCTAAGCATCACTTCAGTTAATGCAAGATGAATTTTTATCTTTCTCATTCTGTAGATGAGAGAAGTAAGACAGAACCTATGCAATGCATCTAAGAGGCAGGTCTCACCACATAGCAGCCTAAAGCAGCAAACATTTATTCTCTCTCCCAGTTTCTGTAGATCAGGAATTTGGGAACAGAATGGCAGGGTATCTCTGGCTCAAGGTCTTTCACAAGGTTTCAGTCAAGGTGTTGGCCAGAGATGCAGTTATGTGAAGAAGGCTTGAGTGGAGCTAGAAGATTCACTTCCAGGTTGGCTCACTCTCCTGGCGGTTGGCAGGAGACCTCAGTTCCTCAATGCACGTGCCTCTTCCTAGGTCTTCTTGGGTTTCCTAAAAACATATCAACTGACTTTCTCCAGAGCAAGTGATTCAAAAGAGGTTAAAACAGAAGCGATGTGTCTTCTGTGATCTGGCCTTGGAAGCCCCACAGTCATTTCTGTCATGTCCTATTTACACAAATTGGCTCTAATCCATGTGGGAGAGGCCCCCCTCAGGGACATGAAAGCCAAGAAGAGGGGATCTCTGACTATCTTAGAGACAGATTACCTTTCAGGGCCCTTATAGTGTTTTTCCTTAAAGTCTTAACAATTAGTAAAATTATCTTCTCTTTCTACAAAGACTTGCCTAGTTTTATCTGGAGACAAGGGAAGTATAGATGACTCTTCCAGGTCTCTTCCATCTATATAAATCTAGAAAATCTTTTTAGTGTTGTAAATATCTTTCTTATTCCCATGAAAGAATTTCAGAGAGTTCTTTACTGAAAAAATAACAATTTAAAAAGTTGTAGCATGTCACAATCTTTGAATATGTGTTCACTTTTATTTCCTTACTTGGAATAATAACAAAATTTGTTGGCTAATAATAATTAATGAATGATTTATTCTCATTCACGGTATTTGCATATTTAAACCTTTATAAGAATAATAATGTCAAAGAGACTAATGGGATCTGTAGCTTAATGAAAGCAAACAGATTTTATATTTTATTTTATTTGCTTCATCCACATTGAATTGGTGACATTGATTATACTGTGAAAGCCAGTATTTTACAAACCCACAAAGTAGAAAATCAATATCTCACAGGATAGGAAAAAATTCTGTCTTTTGTTTTATAATAGGAAAATAAGAGGTCATATCTCCTCATTGATCTCTGTGCTCTAAACAGGCTGATAGTATTTCATGCTGGTTTTATTTTGGACCAGCAGGAAAATTACACTGTAAATAACTGATCATTGTTCAAATCAACTAATATTAGAGGAAAAATTCAGGAGTTGGAAGCTGATTGTTCATGAAATGCTAAAATATTAAGTGAATTCTCTGTTTATCTATGTCACCATCATTGTGAGTCCTGGATTCTTGGAAAATCATACAAAGCAGGAAATCTTTTGTCCAGTTTTCAACAATGTGAGTAATGAAGATTCAGACATAGAAAATCTCAATTGTCTTAAATAGTCACTGGGAAATGCTTACCATGGGAGATAAATGGAACTGACATAATTCTCCCTATTGTTTTGCTCTCAATTTTTTTCCCTTTTCTCTTCCTCTCTTTTTATCCTGTTCTTTCTTTCTTTCTTTCTTTCTTTCTTTCTTTCTTTCTTTCTTTCTTTCTTTCTTTCTTTCTTTCTTTCGTTTTTTTGAGACAGGGTCTCACTGAGTTGCTTAGCACCTCGCTTTTGCTGAGGTGCTGGCTTTGAACTTGTGATCCTCCTGCCTTAGCCTCTTGAGCCACTGGGATTACAGGAGTGCGCAACCGTGCCCAGACCATCCTGTTATTTCTTGAAGGGGGGCAGAAAAGGAAAAGAGAGAAAGAAGTGTTAGGATTTACTTTTCAGCAGGTCTCGTTCCTGCCCATCCACAAGCATTTCATTATGGACAAGAGCTTCTAAGACCACATACCTTTGCAAGGCTTTTTTTTTTTTTTAACTTTTTAATTGTAGATGGACACAATATTTTATTTTATTTATTTATTTTTATGTGGTGCTGAGGATTGAACCCAGGGCCTCACACATTTGAGGCGAGCACTCTACTGCTGAGCCATAACCCCAGCCCCAGTTTGCAAATCTTTTAAATGCATCTTGTTAGTTTAGTTCTTGTCTCAAGAGGAGCCAAATCCAAGTTCTGTGTGTAAACTTAAGTGTCTTAATTATCAAGTTCCTTCCATGTTACCAGTGGCTCTTAGTATACTGTCTGAGCACTTTTTCCATTCTTTTATTTTGTCAGTGAGCCTTCCTGGTCTGAGTGTTGTAGCTCATATTTTTAGTGCCCTTGACCTTGCTCTGACCTTCAGACCATCACTTCCTTCCGGAGCTTTCCCTGCCTTGGCCATCTGTCTCTAGCCCTGTCCTGGATCTCACTACCTCCAGCTCTTGCTCCATCTGCTGCTCTGGCTCTCTAGCTCCTCATTCTACAAACACCTCTCTCCTGCTGGCCTTCTCCTTCCTTGTAGGGCTGGGAGAACACGGCAAAGGACACAAGGGAGTTATGGTCTAGGAAAATGTTAACTCCAGAGAGCAGTGAGTGGGAGAGTGGCTCGAACTGTTAGAATTGCAATGCCATTCCTAGCTCCTTGCCCTCCAATCTTCCCTATTTCTCCTGCTTCCCTCCCAAACTCAGAGAAAAAGGATGGAGTTTTTAACTTTTAATTAATATCATTGCTAGATTGTGCCAGATTGTAAAGAGTAAGAGGCACCCATTTCCAAAATCTTATTCCTCCTGCTCACATTAGCCTTGCTGGGTCCCAGTGGACTGAAGTATGATTGGGCTCACTTTCCTTTCTTAGTTCTCTAATTATCTTACCCTTGAGGTCCTTACAAATATCTCCAGCATAATTTCCTTTTCAGACTGCTTAATTATAGTTACTAGAACAGAGGGAGTAAGAAATTGGGGTATATGAGTATTCCATGTACGTTCACTACGCTAATTATAGTATAACTTGATGTATCATTGTTGAATTCGTCTCTCTCAAGCTGTTCTGACACTGTGTTGGCTATGAGGAGATAGTAAACATTCCGCTTGTTGATTGAAGGCAGTTATATCAATAGGTATATCTATCAAACTGAGAATACAGAAAATAGTTCTGACAAAGTCAGATTAAATTTCAAGTTTTAATTAATTTAGGTCTTTACAAAACAAATCCTAGATTAAAAAATTATATGATGCTGATGAGGGTTGTCAGAATTTTCAGATACGTTTCTTTTCAGGCTTCTTAACCTTAGTCTTACAATATGTCAGGGGAGAGAGAACCCCTCTAGGCTATTGTGATATGAATGGTACAGAAATATGGACCTACCTTCAGAGATTGCAGGAGCACTTTAACATCAGCAAGGACCTCTCAGTGAGATGACCTGTGTAATAGATATTTAGGATAGTGAGCTATTTCACATCCACTCAATCAAGTATGACTTGTTTGGATTTTGATCCAAGTGAAGCATGCCTAATGATGGAAAAAGTTAGACTTCTTATCTCTGGAAGCTTTCTCCATACACTATTGTCTTAATCTGCTTTCTGTTGCTCTGACAAGGTTTATTTAGCTGATAGTTGTAGGGAATGTAGATTCAAGGGCATTGGGAAGGTTTCTGGTAAGGAACTTGTGTGGCTTCAACTCAGGACAGGAAGTGGAAGGGGAAGTAGGTGTGTTGGAAGATAAGTAGGTGGGCAAGAGAGTGGGGTGGTGCCAGGCTCACTTCATAACAACACATCTAAAGAAAACCAATCCAGTTTCCTGAGCAAGAACTCTCCCAGGAGAAAAGCATTAAATCCCCTTTAATTACCCAGCATCCTTCAATCCTGTTACCTGGGAAATCAACCCTCACATCAACATAGTTTCTGGTTGGGACAAACCTTATTCATGACACAGCACCTAATACAGAGGAAATGGCACCTGTGGTTATTCAGGATTATCAGTGTTATCACAGATAGGTAGGGTCAGTGATCCCAAGATTCTTGCTACAGCTTTTCAGGGAATGATATGTTTTTCAGGGAGGTTGATAGACTTACTATGAGAAATCAGAGAGCAAGGTATTTTATGAAGCAATGAAAACTTTCTAGTTGATTTTTATGGAAAAAATTTAGGCCATTGAAGAAAGGAGAATAAAATCAACCTCAGACTCCAATATGTCTTTTTTCTTGCCTTGTGCATCTTTTGTATTTCCAGGGACTGATTTCATAGGCTTTGTGACTTTCATGAGAGAGCCTTAGGGATGGGGCAGGCTTGGCTGTGGTCACTTCAATCTTTTTGTCTTGATCGTACTATACAGTTTGCCTTACCTTTTGGATACTGCTATGGCTAAAATGTGTGCTTTGGTTGTACATTTGTTGTGGACTCATAGGAGCTGAACAGGCAAGGCTTTTTTGGAGTCTCTTCATGTTCTTATGTTTTATAGAAATGAATCCTGTTAATATTTTGTTTGAATTATTCATTGGGAACCAATATTCTGAGGAGAAACTATCCAAGGTTAGATTGGAGATGCATATCTCCTAAGATGCTTTTCACTCAAAGTAGTTATTTAAAATTCACCATGAATTTTAATAAACGTACAACATAGCTATCGCCTGTTAATTCAATTCCTACTTAATTTGATCTTCCTGTACCATTTAAGAAAAAGCTTTGGAATCAAATTAATTGTAACTAAAATAACATAATGTTCTTATGATAATAGTGATGGGCTTAAACAGAATTGGGCAAATACAAGATAGTTTAAACACAAGTTATAGCAAATTGACACTTCATTAGTGAGGGAAAAGGCCCAGATTTTTAGACAGAGAAGAAGAGAAAATTGTACTGAAAACTACCAGACACAGCCCTCTGAATACCGGCTGTTTTTTCTTCATATTCTTGTTGATGACCATGATTCTACAATTATTCTGCTACCAACAGCAAATAAAGAAAAAAATTACTTATCACCTGGTCAGTTCTGGCTCTCTGAGTAGCTTGAAATTTATCTACATATAGTAAAGAGAAAAATGTTTTTTAAAAATCAAAATAAGACAGTCCATTTTAGAATTCTTTAAGCTTCCCTTCAGAAGTATGAACTTTGAAACAGCTGCTCAGTGTTGGTGCCACCTCTGCTCCCAGGTACATGCAGCTGAACAGTGAGTGCCCTTTCTGAACCCTCCAGGTACCATTTGCCTCCTCTACACTGAGGAGTTGTTTATTTCTGTCTTGTGTTTTCCCGTCCTTCCCTTTGTTCTGTCCTATCCTACTCACTCTTTCTTATGAAAGGGAGCTCCCTTTGAGGTTTTGTTTGGGTGTGAATTTAAGGGTTAGAGAAAATTTTGAAACTGACTCTTAGATTTGGCTGTCATTTGAATGTGTTCTCTTCAAAATTGAGGTGTTAAAACTTAATGGCTCATGTGATGATATTAGGAAGTGCGACATTTAAGAGATAAGACCACTAGAGATCCTCCATTGTGAATGGGATTAGGCCCTTATTAAAAAAAAAAAAGATTGTCAAGTATTTGGTTCGCTTGTCCCTCCACTTTCCACTGTGTGAGGACCCAGAGTTCCTCACCTCTGGAGGATGCACAACAGCCGCCATCTTGGTAAGAGCATCCCTTACCAAATAACCGAACTGATCAGTTCCTTTATCTTGGACTTCATATTCTAGTACTGAGAAATAAATATCTGTTTTTTATAAATTATTTCTCCTTCATAAATTACCCAGCTTGTTCCATTAGAGTGCACAAAAGGACTAAGACAGATTTTCAGGATCATTATTTTCCATTGTAACGTTACAACTTTGGGTAATAAGCATGGGGGGTCATATATTAATAAGGGTATTACATGATGTTGAGAAGTTTGGTTTTATTTTTTTCTTAATGACAACAGGAATTTATTTAATACTTTTGGTAAAATTGTCACAGGAAAGCAGGGAAATGAAACTCCAAACCTGGGTTCTTGTGTTCCAACGAAAGAAAATTTAAAGTCAGACACCAAAAGTCTTGCAATAAAACTTTATTATAGGTGAAAGTAAAGTAAAAGCAAAGTGAGGCTCAAGCAGAGAGCATTCTCAAGAGAGAGAGTAGGCCATCTCCAAGCAGAGAACACCAAAGGAGACAATGCTGTTCCCACATTTTATTACCATTTGTTGTTTACCAGAAGAACTGGGGACCACCTTCTTTACTCTTTGCCAATCAGATGTTCAACTCCTCCTTCACATAGGACAGTGGAGATTTTGACCTTAGTTGGTCCTCTCCGGAATTGTCATGGTGGTCATCCTATTTAGGGGGGCTTTATCTACAAGTTAGTCCCATGTTGATGTGGGCACTGAGGTCAATAGCTGGTCAGAGTTACCTTAGTGCACCTGTGCTACTAAAGGAAACTTCCTTCCTAGACAGTTGGAGACACTTTTTATAGCCATAATTCCCAACTTCACATCAGTGGACTTTGTCAAGAGTTAGTTCCATTAATTCTTTTCTCTTGATGGATTTTCAACTAGCTCTCTTGCTTCTGTTTATTTTCTACAAATTAAATACCACCCTTTGCTTTCTCATCTACTTTGGAAGTAGTTTAAAGCAGACCCTAAAGTAATTTAAAGAACTCTTGTGATTTTGCCTGCATTTCACTGCTCATTACTAGCTACTACCTAACAAAATCAATCAAGTTACTTTTGTACCTCTACTCTTTTCCAAAATGGATTTAACTCATTAATCTCACACTTTTTCATTTTCTGCAAATATTTATTTATTTATGCACTTATTTACAAACAAAAAAATAATTATTTTCAAAGCTTAGCATCACAGTGAAACCACATTCATATTGTACCTGCATAAAATGGAGCAATGTCTTTGGGGATGCTTTTGCTTTCTCATGATGGTGGTAAAACATTGAATAAGGTTTCTTTTTTCCATCTTGATAAAGTTTCTTAATTGCTTATCTTGTGAGTTTAAACACACAAGGGGCTTAGTGGCTACCTTTGGGAAGATGATGGGGGTATGATTAATGTTTTTAAAGACTTGCCTTTAAAAAATAAGCATAATTATAATCATTCTTTTATTATTTGAAACATATCCTTGGCCAGATAGCATTAAAAATATTTTTAATAATGATATAAATAATCTCTTGGTGTTTTCAAGTATTTAACTAATTGAATTTAAAGTGCAATCAGGCAATCATCATTACTTTGAGATTTTTGCTTTTTCTTATGAACCGATGCCAAAGCCATTGATTTTTTTTCAATTTTCTTGACCCTTTGTGGTTTTTAATTTGCTGTTTTCTATATTAAGATATATCATGTTTGTGTGTTGCTGCAAGATTTCTGTGGGGCCTTTTGAATGTTTTATAGCAGCTTGATGGATTTTAGGAGCAGGACTCCATCTGGAGAAATAGCAACCTTGTTCTGAGACCTCTAGCTTATGCTTCAAGTCAAGGCTGAATATTCTAGGAATGAACAGACCCTGCAGTGGTTCAGGCCCTCTCTGCTAGGGGAGAAAGGGCTCCAATGAAGTCACTGAATCCAGATGACAGTGGGGAAGAGGGAGACAGCTGTGTGTCTCACAGGTCTGAAAGAGAGCTCTTTGAGATTTCAACAACTGTCCCAATGTCATGGTCTCAGGCACCCATCCTAACTCCATGAGACAATCTTCTGTGGTTCTGCTAGAACAGCATCACTCAAGGAACCTCCATGAGGTAATCCTAGGTGGTTCTTCCTTGGCAGACCCAAGTGCCCATTTGGCCCCTGAGTTTGGTAAGTCCTACTCTGTCTCTCATTTTCTCGATTCACCTGGAAGTAATCAAACCATACTTTTAAAAAATTTTGGTTTCGTCTACTTTGAACTGCCTATTCTTTATTCTTTTTAAAAAAGTATTTATTCTTAAGTTTTAGATGGACACAATATCTTCATTTTACATTTATGTGGTGCCGAGGATCGAACCTAGTGCCTCATGCATGCTAGGTGAGCCCTCTACCAATGAGCTACAACACCAGCCTCCTATTCTTTATTCTTTATGTCCAGTTATTTTACTATAGTTTTTATTTTTTCTATAATTCAGTAATTTTTAAATATCTTGTTTCTTTCTGATTATTCTACTATATCTAGTTCTAGAAATGTTAATTTTGCTATTTGGGGGGTCTGCTGGATCTCCCTTATGGCTTTTCCTCAAAGGGTCTTTAATGTTCAATTATGAACTCATAGCTTGTAGGGCTGAGAATTATCACCAGTTTGCAGAAGAGTATAAACTGATGGAAAACATGAATGAGATATAACTAATAGAATGAGCTCTCTAATGTGTGCTTAGTAATAGATTAGAGTATAAAGAAAGAGAGTAGGGCAAAATTAAAAGAGGCAATGGATGTAAATTTCAGACACAAGGAAAATGATAAATCCTAGAATCAAGGAAGCGTGCAAAGCTGCACAATTTTTGGTAAAACTGTAGAACAGTTAGTGAGCGTACTGAGAAAACAACTTTTCATATTATCATTTGGTAATGTGTGGGACCCCACAATAAAGCTACTTGAGTGGTCTTTTACTTGGTCCTGAGCCATGGGGGACTTAGGTCTCCCCTTGGGAAACTAAGGCATTCCTGTGTGTAGACTGCCCAAGGCCTGAGATCTCTGCCCTTGTTCTACTAGTGGGACAGCTCTCGTAGCTCCTAAGCTGGACGTAACCCATTGGGAACTAGACAGTCCACCCCCTACCTTATTTGTCAAAGAATATCTCATGGAAAGCCTTTGATGTTTCCCCCATATAAATAAAGCAAGCGTGGGCTTTCACACTCTTTCCAGTCTGGAAGATCCGAGAGCCAGCCTACATCTGCTTTCTAAAATTACTTCCTGTGTCCTGTGGTCTCTTCGCTGTTTTCTCTTTCTTAGTTTTTATTTCTCAGCCAGCCTGCTTCGGAAATCCAAATTCCACTGCCCACACGGAACGTGGGCGAGAGTAATATATATTAAAAAATATGCAAGACATTGGTCCCAGAAATTCTGCTTCTAGGAATTTCTCCTCTGTAAATATTTAGTTCAGTTCAGTTCTGCATTGTATAATAATGGAATATTGGAAACAGCTTAAACAAACCCACCCATGCTGCAGTAGATCAAATTAATTAGTGTATGATTATAAAAGCACTGCTGCTTTTATGTAGCTGTTAAAGTGGTGTTATAGATCTGTTTTTATTTATTCACACATAAATATAGTTGATTTGGTGAGAAGATCTAGTTTAAAAAGCACCATGCAGCTGGACTTGGTGGTGCATGCCTGAAATCCCAGTGACTCTGGAGGCTGAAATAGGAGGGTCACAAGTTCAAGGCCAGTCTCAGCAATGTAGCAAGACCCTAAGCAACTTAGAAAGACCCTGTCTCAAAATGAAATGTAAAAAGGACTGGGAATGTGGCTTAGTGGAAAAGCACCTCTGGGTTCAATTCCCAGTACCAAAAAATAAATAAAAACAAAACAAAACAAACAAACAAACAAACAAACAAAAACGTGTGCATTGTTTGGTCCCACTGGCACATATAAAAATCTATATATAAAAAAAGAAGTTTGGAAGGATAAATATTTAAAGTTTATAGTTTGCCATTACTGGGTAATTCTCAGCTTTTCTTTTATACTTTTATATATTGTTTGAATTATTAAAATTAACTACATGTTGCCTTAATAATCATAAAAAATAAGATATTTCACTTGGGAAACAAAAAGCAAACCTGAAACAAAAACCAAGAAGATCTTTCTAAACTCCAAGTAATTGAAGCAGTTGTGATGGCCACAGTTCAGTCCATATTACACTGTAACCAAAACAGTAGCCTGGAGAGTAAGACTCTTGGGCCTCATTCTTTTTTTGTTCCAGCCTACCTTCTCCTTCCTTGTGCAGCTTTTAGTAAACAAGTATATTTTTCAGTCTTCCCTCTTCTTTCTAAAACAAAGTACATGGGTCCCAATGTACTTTGTGATAACTGCATCAGCTCATTTTAAAAAAATGGAAATAACTGGATTAAAGTTAGTTAAAATCTTTCTTTTTTTTCTTTTTTTTAAAGAGAGAGAGAGAGAGAGAGAGAATTTTTAATATTTATTTTTTAGTTCTCGGCGGACACAACATCTTTGTTGGTATGTGGTGCTGAGGATCGAATCCGAGCCGCACGCATGCCAGGCGAGCGCGCTACCGCTTGAGCCACATCCCCAGCCCCTAGTTAAAATCTTTCCATCCTTTCTGTTTGGCCATTGAGAGTGATCAGCTGGGGGAGATTCAAAGTATCAATGAGCACTGATAATTGAAAAATTGGTCAAAAGATGTGATCCTTCTTGTGTTTCTCCTCTGGAGGAAAAAGGTTTCTCTGTACCTGGCGCCCAGCTGGACCACTGGCCATACAATGCTCACACTTCACACTCATCCTTGACCAGGTGACTTCCTTGGGACTCCGTGGAGACTTGTAATTAGAACTCACTGTGACATGTGTGATTCTTTTGCCTTTAATATCAGAAGGAGATCCTCTTTATGTCTGAGAAAATGCGTGAGTGTGGTTCCCTGCAAGAGGTGCTCAGCATGGAGCAGGCTGCCCTGAGTGATTGTGCTGGTTCACTCTAGTGACTGTCTGATGTTCCTGCTGAGCACATAAAAAGCCTGTAATCTCAGCAGCTCAGCAGGCTGAGACAGGAGGATCAGGAGTTCAAAGCTAGCCTCACCAAAAAAAAGGAGGTGCTAAGCAACTCACTGAGACCCTGTCTCTAAATAAAATATAAAATGGGGCTGGGGATGTGGCTCAGTGGTCGAGTGCCCCTGAGTTCAATCCCTGGTACCAAAAAATAAATTAATTAATTAAAATATATATATATAAAATGATGCCCAGGCCCTCCAATGTTCTGAGTCAACAGGGCTCAGGTCTGAGATCTGCATTTTAAAAGCTCCCAGTGATCTGAATAGTCACAAAGTTATAGCTATTCTGCATAATATAGTGATAGAGATGTCTTCCTGACACCAGGAGGTATTTGTATATCAGTGAGGTATATCTCAGTGTCCCATCCTCCTTTTTCCCTGTATCCTCTGCTCCTCCCACATTAAAAAATTATCATTGGTGTCCTTTTTCTCACCTAATGTAAAATCATCTGTATATTTACTAGGACTAGTAAATGAGGGCTACTACTTGTGGTTAGAGATCTGGGTCTTGATTCTAACCTAAGCATCACTGTGTGAGTATGTGTGTGTGTATGCACACCTGTGTGACCATGTGTTTTGTAAAAATTATTTACCAATCTCTACTGTCCTAAAGATGATATCTGGCTTTGGGTTGGGGGGTATAGTTCAGCCTAGCATGCATGAAGTTTGAGTTTGATCCCCAGCACAGGGGGAAAAAAAATATGTATGTATATATATATATATACACACACACACACACACATACACACATATTTATATATATATTTATATACACACATATTTATATATATATTTATATACACACATATTTATATATATATTTATACACACACATACACACTATGCACTCATATATATACACACTCAAATATCTGGTTTTCAGCCTAAAATTATTACACACACACACACACACACACACACACACACACACACAAACACATCCTTACTGTCAAAAGACAAAGCTTCCTCCAGTCTCTGATGTGACACAGATATTAAAACTATCAGCCAGAGAATTTAAAATAATGATGATAATGAGGATAATTTCCCCATCTTATAGTCAGCTGAAATCCTTAATTAGGCATCCAAATTCCTCTCTGTCAAATAACCTAACATATTCACAGCTTCCAGGGGTTATACATGGACAGGTCTATTGGTGGGTGACATTATTCTACGTATCATATATATCATATGTAATCCGA
The DNA here is from genome assembly GCF_964194105.1 of Spermophilus citellus. NCBI lineage: Eukaryota > Metazoa > Chordata > Mammalia > Rodentia > Sciuridae > Spermophilus > Spermophilus citellus. The sequence continues at coordinate 139,005,470 of NC_138185.1, forward strand.
ATCTGGAAGAAGACAGAGAAAGCAGGGGCAGAAGAAATACTTGAAGAGATATTGATTGGCCAGGAATTTTCCAAATATAATAAAAGACATAAACCATAATTCAAGAAAATCACAATATCCTGGACAGAATGTGCACACACAGATCATATTCAAACTTCCAAAAACCAAAGATAAAGAAAAAATTTTGCAGATAGTGAGAAAAAAAGGATACATTACACACAGAAGAACAAAAGTAAAAATGGAGATAAGATGGAATTATGAAAAAGAAAATCCAAAATCAGGAAGATAAAGAAGAAAATAGGAATAAAGAACAGATGGGGCAAATAGGAGACAACTAACAAGATGGTAGATGTTAGTCCAATCACCACAATTTACATTAAATGTAAAGGGTCTAAGTATAAAGTTAAAAAAGACTCTCAGATCAGGTAAAAAAGCAAGTGCCATCTATAGAGAAAGACACTTGAAATATGAAGATGTAGACAGGCTAGGAGTCACTCTTGTTATCTGGCAGATTGATTAAAAGTATTTTCTTATTCCCCTTCACATAATTCTTTTAACCCTAGAGACTTTGCTTTTGGCCACCTTTCAAGTGAACATAGAAGGCAAGAAGACATTTAGAAATCCATTCTGCTCAAAGTGGTTGTCTGTTGTTTCTCCTATTACAGTGTTAGTATTACTTAACTTGCTTATACCCTCCTCTTGCTGAGGGTGAAAATTCCTTTGAAATTCTTCTAACCTTTGTCTGTTCACTTTGGCTTCTTTCTTGGCCACAGTCTGTTTCATTTTCTTTTCTTTTTTCAGGGTTTTATACTATTACCATTTACAGAGTATTTCTGACTTTTCCTTTTGACAAAATGTTGACTCTTGTGAGCACTTGCTTTTTTTCAAGTTTCAGTTTTTAGAATGTTCTGGGCGATCTACTATCTCTCTGTAAAAGCATGACCATGTATCTTTTTACTGCTTTAAGTCTCTGGGGGAAGAGAGTAGTTGAAAAAGGGTAATGTACCTATTTTCCCAGAAGGATTTTCAAAGACACTGTTTCCTATGGCTTTTTTGAAATATCTTTTTTTCATTTTTTAAATTAGTCTCTTTAACACACCGAGAGTTTTGCTCTCAAAGATGTAAAACCAATAGATCATTTCAAATGGACAGCTAAATTTAGCTGGGAAAAAAAAATGGGTAGTTCTTCATTATCAGTCAGTTGTAGTTAATCATGTGTGTGGCCAATCAGAAATTGGATGTAGGCAGTTCTCTCCTGATAACTTTGATCCAATTCAGGTTCTTAGAGCCAAGCAAGTCAGTTTTAAATGAGAGAGAGTGATGGTTTAGAAAATGGAAAGAACATAGTGTTCTTTAGTTCATGTTCTTAATAACAAAACAGGTTAGGTCTAGGTGTCGCCTAGAGTCTTATGTAGGTGGAGATAAAATGTGACTATAGCACTCTCAAACTTTTCCAGCAATATACTGAAAACAGGTTTTCTGAGTGTGAGGGCAATCTGACTTTGACCTCTATCACTGCTCTGATCTTCAGAGTTGATTTAATCCATCTGGTGGCTAGGAAGGTATCCCTTTCCTCTCTCACTCCATGAGTGCTCAGGGGAGGACTATCTTCCCCCATGGAGGAGGACCATTCTTTAGTCAAGGGCATATGAGTAGTTGTGCTTCCCTGCTGGAACCTCTAAACAAGCCTTCAAGGTCCATTTGCAGGAGAACATAGGTAGGGTAGTCACACCTCCAAGACTCTAGACATATCCAAATGTGGTGCTGCATGTGTCTATCTGCCTTTCTTAAAAAAAAAAAAAAAAGGTGAGAAAACAAATTTCCTCATTCACAAGTGTGGATATGTTTATAAAATGTTCATTTTATTGTCTGTATGATTCCTATGATAGTATATCAGGCACCCTATCCCACAGCTGGAATATTTTGACCTCAAATTATTATTATAACAAATAAAGTGTGATTTAGAAAAAAAAGCAATAAAAAAGCATGCCTGACTTAATAAGGAAGGAAAGAAATGGAAGGGAATGTGGAATATGAGGATAATGATGGAAATTAATTTAAGGTAGGTTTCAAAAGATAAGAGACCTGAGGCCCACAGCCTGCCCTTTGCAATGAATTTTTCTGCTTGTTCTGTTATTTGAGATGTTATATTCAACATATCCTACCATGTGTTGGGTAGGTTAGGTTGAAAGTGAACATATTAATAGTTATTAACAAATATTAACAGTTATGAGAGAAAAAATCCTAAGTGTTTGACTTTTTTTTTTAAGAGAGAGTGAGAGAGGAGAGAGAGTGAGAGAGAGAGAGAGAGAATTTTTTTTTTAATATTTATTTATTTATTTTTTAATTCTCGGCAGACACAACATCTTTGTTGGTATGTGGTGCTGAGGATCGAACCCGGGCCGCACGCATGCGAGGCGAGCGCGCTACCGCTAGAGCCACATCCCCAGCCCTAAGTGTTTTACTTTAACAAGAAAATAGCTTACTTGAACAGTGGACTGGAGACACCCCCAATTGTGGAAGCTGAAGAACCCGGCACGCATGCTCCTTCCACAGACAATTTCTTCAAGTTGTCTATTTTATTAATAGGTAGCTACCATACTTTAAGTCTTGTCTGTAAAACTGAAGTGAGAAAAGATGCTTCAGTCAGACTCTAATCTGTGCTTTTGTGGAGGAATGACAGGCAAAAAAAAAAAAAATCCTTAATCAATTGAGTTTCAATGGGAAAGGTAGCAGAATACAACAGTCACTAATATGGCATTATGTAAAAATGTGAATATGTAACAGATGTGATTCTGCAATCTGTATTTGGGGTGAAAATGGGTGTTCAAAACACAATTTGAGTCAAATGTATGAAAGATGATATATCATGAGCTATGTAATGCTTTAAATAATCAATAAAAAAAAATTAAAAAAAAGAATGAGGATGCTTGCCAGGTACACCTTAAATCCCACTGGCTCAGGAGGCTAAAGCAGGAGAATTGCAAGTTCGAAGCCAGCCTCAGCAACTTAGTGAGGATTTGAGCAACTGAGAAGACCCTGCCTCAAAATAAAAAAATTTTAAAAAGGGCTGGGGATGTGACTCAGTGCTAAGTGCCCCTGGATTCAATCCCTGATACAAAAACAAAATGAATGAATATGCTTTATATAGGTTTATCATGCCCTCAGACAAATCCATCTGAAATTAAGCAACAGTACTATCTTCATAAATGTAAGAGAATAAAGTTATTTTAATTGATGTAAAAAAAACCCCCCAAAAAAATACATCATTTGTTGTCTGGTGGTACTAGTAAAAACAACTGAATAAATGTGTGTGTGCGTGTGTGTGTGTGTGTGTGTGTGTGTGTATACAAACGGCTGAGTTCATCTTACAAGTCACCATACTAATATAGAGTTCAGTAGAGATTTTCCTAGAGGCAGCTGGCCTACATACCTACATTCAGTGGCTGGTTTTCCTACTTTGCTTGTGGGATAATGGGCAGCTGTAGGATATTGTGTTTGAAGAGAAACTGTTGACAGTAAGTTCTGTCTACATCTGAGGTAATGAGGCAGCTCCTTGCCGTGACCTTGTCTGTAGGCCTGAACTCTTGCTGTCCCTGCCCGGAACCATCACTCTCCTTCAAAGCATGCTGTGGCTGTCAGCTCAGTTCATTAGAAGCCATTCTGTGAACATGGGCACAGGAGGTAGCGGTGTCCTTAGGGCGTGACTGATTGACCTGATGGTCCTGCTCTCTCCCCAGGCAAAAGTAGAGAAGGCTGTACTACATATCTGAAGACTGGGGCCCTTGGAGATTCAGGGTGAGCTGTAAGGTGGCTGGAAGTGGCATTTGTGAAACTTTTTCTCTGGGTCATTATACTGGGACACTTTCACAACTTGGGTGTCCATTCCCATACCTATTCTGATACTGGTTTAGTCATTCTGATATAGAGGGACATGTGGAGACTACCTACTGATGGACACACAAATTACAAAAGGGGTTGTCCTCCTGCAGGGACTTTTGGTTACTGTTTGTCCACTTATTTTTACAAATTCATTTATTCAACAAATATTTATCAGATGCCTGCTCTGTGCCAGATACTGAGCCAGGTGTGGACTTATAACAGTGAACAAGATTGACATGGTTTTTGTTCTCATGAAATGGAGAGAAAATAAATAACCAATAATTATAAGAATTGCAAAGGATAAAATAGGGTACTATATTAGAAGATAATGAAAGGAGGAGCAGTATTTAAAATAAAAATAAAAAGAGGGTGAGAGAAAGCCTTTTGTAGGTGGCAGCATTTAAATTACTACCTGGATTAAAAGGATCCAGACATATAAGGTACACGCTAGGCAGTATAAAAAACTTGGGTAAAGACACTGAGATAGGAAAAGGCTTGATGTGTTTTGAGAGCAGAAAAAGGACAGAATAGCTGGTGCCCAGCAATCCAGAAGATGGTGTGAGATGAGGGAGGCAGACACCAGATCATGTAGGCCTTGAGGACCATGGAAAGATGTAATAGACTGAAGAGGATTATGGGATCAGAAACTTAGTTGGAAATAGCCGTTTAGAGTTGGGAGATGCCTTCTTAGGGACATGAATTTGGAAGTCATCAGCATTTTAATGGAAAAACCATAGGAATTGAGTATAACCTAGGAAGGGGCTGTAGAAAGAATAGAGGATGGCCTGAGAAAAGAAGACCTGGATAGGTCAGGGGCTGGCAGAGGTGAGAAGGTAGGAGGAAAGCAAGGAGATAGTAGTTCTCTGGAAACCATAGAGGAGAATGCTCAAAGAGAGAGGGCTGACTGTGTCACTACAGCTGAAAAGTCTGGAGTATCACTATTTAGTATGGTAGTCACTAGCTGCATGTGGCCATTCAGCACATGTAACTAGTTCAAATTGAGATGTGTTGTTGGTGTAAAATAAAATGCACACAGGATTTTGAAAATGGTACAAAAACAAGAATGGAAAATAGTTCATTAGTATTTTAAAGTAATGATTACATGTGGAATGATAATATTTGGGATTTATTGGGTTAAATTTATTATTAAAATTTCACTTGCTTCTTTTTACTTTATAAAAAGGTATCTATGATGGGCTGGAGTTGTGGCTCAGTGGTAGAGTGCTCGCCTAGTACATGGGAGGTGCTGGGTTTGAACCTTAGCACCACATAAAAGTGAAATGGAGGGCTGGGGCTGTGGCTCAGTGGTAGCACACTTGCCTGACATGTGTGAGGCACTGGGTTTGATTCTCAGCACCATGTATAAATAAATAAGGTCTAACAACACCTGAAAAAAATTTTTTAAAATTAAAAAAAAGCAAAATGGAGATATTGTGTCCCCCTACAACTATGAAACAAACAAACAAAAAAGGTATCTATGAGAAAAATTTAAATTACATGTGTGACCTACAGTGTACTTGTATTGCAGTTGGCAACTTGGAAGTCATTAGCAAACTTGATAACAGTAGACTACCTGAGATTAAGTAATACCCAGCTAATGGTTTATATGCCAGTGATACTAACTCATCATCATCATAATTCCATTTTACCTAAAATTAAATAACAAAACTTACCACCAAAATGTCACCTACACTTTATGATGTGTGTGCAATCTAATTTTACATAAATTGACAATATGTGAGTGTTTAAATGAAATCCTTTGAAGTCAAATCTGAAAGGTGTTTTAAAAATTCTTTTTAACCTATATTTTCTTTCTTTCCTTTTCTTGTTTTTTATTTTTAATTTTTATTTAAATTCTTAATTTGTTTTTTATTTTTATTTTTATTTTTGCATATCTGGCCAGGAAACTTCATGGTGTTATGGTCAACTTGCCGCACAACCGTGTTCAAATCTGTCACCAACAGGTTCATTAAAAACCTGGCCTGCTCGGGGATCTGTGCCAGCCTGTTCTGCGTGCCCTTTGATATCGTCCTCAGCACCAGTCCTCACTGTTGCTGGTGGATCTACACCATGCTCTTCTGCAAGGTCGTCAAGTTTTTGCACAAAGTGTTCTGCTCAGTGACTATCCTCAGCTTCCCTGCCATTGCTTTGGACAGGTAAGTTCAGGTTGCTAGGGGCTCAGCCTTTATTCAAAAAGTATATTGAAAACTGAGCATCATGAACCAAATGATGAATAGTCAATGTTCCATATGCTGCTTTTTAGTCTGCCTGTGGTAAAAAAAAAAAAAAAAAAAAAAGGCGGGGGAGCGGGGGGAAATGAATGTCTAAAACACAGCCTCACAAAGGATGGATTGATTTGCAGCAGCCATGGAAAATAAGATCCTTACAAAAAGACATGGCATGGGGTTATATGGTGAGGATGCTAGAGCAGAGCTACTGGATTATGGTGTCACATCATCTTGGTTGGAATTGGTATTGCATTGCAATTAAAAGTAGATTGCTCATCTGATTGATAATGTTGCAATTAGGGATCTTTGATGCAGGATGAAAACATTTCTGGAAGAACAAGAGAATGATTCAGTAGTTACTTAACAAATGGCCTATTTGGACCTCATCAGATAACACTAGAATTCCTCTGGACAATTTAGATCCAAGGCTTCATATTGTCATGGTGGTGGTTTTTCCATGTGATCATTTTTAAAAGGATATTCATTTGGAAATGAATCTTATTCTTAGTTATTGCTATTTTTTATAATTTGGAAGCCAGAGTCCTTGGCTCAAGTTCACACTCTAGTGGCTGCTCTAATGCATTTGGTGTTGAACTGCTTGTGTCTGTGAGAGATGTATTTTCCACTGCTCCTTGTATTGTCTGGTCTGGTGAAATCTTTTTCCTTTTGAGATGAGGTCTTGCTGTGTTGCCCAGTCTGGCATCTATTTCCTAGGTTTAAGCAGTCCTCCTGTTTCAGTCTTCCCAGTAGCTAGGCTGGTAGGTGTGTGCCACTGACCTGGTGGAATATTAAGTTTTCAGCTTTGTATCACACGTCTTCTTTCCTGGAAGTTTTTGTTTTAAAGTGGTTTTGGGATATAATTTACATATTAGAAAATGTAGCCATTTTAAAGGTACAAGTAAATGAATTTTAGAGTATTTATAGAGTTGTGTAGTCAGCACCCTCCCAATGGGCACTTTGTGGTCATCAAATTTTTGCACAAAGTATTCTGCTCTGTGACTATCCTTTGTGCCCATTGAAGTCACTTCCCATTCCCATCCCAGACCTAGGCAACCACAATCTACTTTCTGTCTGTCTCTCTATATTTGCCTTTGTTTGAATATTTCATTTAAGTGGAATCATATGGTATGTGTTCTTTCACATGTAGCTTCTTTCACTAGGCATGTTTTCAAGGTTTTACCCATATTATAGCATGAATATTCATTTTTATGGCTAAATAACATTTCATTGTAAGGTAAACCACATTTTGTTTTCCTATTTATCAGTTGATGGGCATTGGTTTGTTTCCACTTTTTGGCTGTTGTGAATAATGCTGATATGAATCCTGAAAATTTTTAATCGTAGTTTTCAACAAGAGTGGGGACATCTTATACTGAATAGTTTTTTACTATACCTGGAAACAGTGCAGTAATTTCTGAGCCTTATTCTGGGCCCTGATCTTAGATATAGAAATATAAAAACAAAAAGAAATCCTTATTATCTTTACATCAGAAGAACTTTGCATTTTTACCTCCATTAACACAAAAAGATAAACAAGTTCTTTTAGTAGAAAAATAAGATGGGTAAATTCCTGTTTTATTACACAGAAGTTATTTTCAGGAACCAGCATGGTGTGCATGAGGGAGAAGGGAAGACATCCTTTCATTTCTTTCGCAGCTATTGGTTTCATGGCACCAAGTTAGCAAATTAATTGAAAGGCCACCCACACTTCCTGCATCATCTTCTAGAGATGTATTTATAAGAGGACTATGTGCTTGTGTTGTAATACATAATGGAATAAGCAATTGATGGGGGCTTGGGTTTGTTCATATGAGTGAGGAAATGTAAGCAGAGCTAGTAGACTTCTGGTCATGCATTCATGTGTGTGGGTGGAGTCATCACATGTTTATAGACTTGTGATTGGAAATATTGATCTGTATTAAGTAAAATTTTTTTTGAGAGTATGCCTCATTTATGCATGTCTTTCTCTTTCTTTCCTTACCAGAAAGAAATCTAGAACACATTTCACCATGTTCCATCCTTTCCTGATCATCCATGGTCACTGTTGTGCTCTCATCACGTCTCAGTCTGGGATGTTCCTCCTTGCTGTCCCCCTGCCAGACTCCATCACAATGCTGCTTTCTCTTTGATATTTTCCCAGGTAGCTCTAGGTGTCCCTGTCCTGTACCTGCCTCCAGTAAAGCCATCACTTCCTTGTTTATAATTTTTCATGTACATGTCTTTCTTCCCATGGAATTTAGAGACATTCTGTGCATCTTCCATATTTGTAACCCAGGAACTGCCACAGGACAGGTACAGAGATGGTACTTGTCATGCATGCTTATCTGGCTCCATGAGTGAGTGAACGTCACTGTGTTGGGAGGTCAACTCCAATATTAGCTAACAGAAGAGACATGGGCTGAGTTCAGATAAATACACTCACCATATCTCTGATGGAAGGTGGCAGCACCTTTATAATATGCATGGCTCTAGAATGAATTACTCAGTTTTCCCAAATCTCTGGTGATAATAAAACAAAGTGCATTTGTTTGAGAGGTTATAGAATCATCAAGCTAAAGCTTAGAAGGAAAAAAGTCTCATCTGGTTTTAGCAAAAAGTTAATTGTGCCAGCATTTTAATACTATCAATTTCATATGTCAAGAGCTTTGTAATGTTGTGAACAACCAATAAAAAAAAGAAAAAAAAAAAGAAAAAAAATACTATCAATTTCTCTTAGAATTATCATGAGAACAATGGCAATTGAGGAGGCATAATTTTTGTTAGCTGGGACTTGTTGGAATCCAGACTTCACCCAAGTTCTTCTGCCCTGAACTGCTTTGAATGCTAATGATATCCACTGTATTGTCTGCTTTGAATATGTGTGTAGACAAATTTCTTCTTGCTGGTGGCTTCAAAAATTTCCCTGAAGAGTCTCTCATCCATGTAAAAATCTAATGTTACCTTTTACCCTTAACGTGGAAAATAGATGTATTTACAGCTCATTTATTTATTTTGGTGTACTGATGTTATGATACTTCTTAGTGTATGATAGAGTTCTCAAAACTTAAGGTCTAGCTTTATGGATTCCTCTAGTGGTTCCCTGGCTTAAGCCAAAGAGAAGAACCTGACCCTTTCCCCCATCTTGCCTACTTTTGGTAATTTGTTTTTCCTTAATTGGCAGAGTATCTTCTGTGAAATTAATTTTGATTGTGTATTGTGCAGGTACTACTCTGTCCTTTATCCACTGGAGAGAAAAATATCTGATGCCAAGTCCCGGGAACTGGTGATGTACATCTGGGCCCATGCAATTGTGGCCAGTGTCCCTGTGTTTGCAGTGACCAATGTGGCTGATATCTATGCCATGTCCACATGCACTGAAGTCTGGAGCAATTCCTTGGGCCACATCGTGTATGTTCTAATCTATAACATCACTACGGTCATTGTGCCTGTGGCTGTGGTGTTTCTCTTCCTGATCCTGATCCGACGGGCCCTGAGTGCCAGCCAAAAGAAGAAGGTCATCATAGCAGCGCTTCGGACCCCGCAGAACACTGTCTCCATCCCCTATGCCTCCCAGCGGGAGGCTGAGCTACATGCCACCCTGCTCTCCATGGTGATGGTCTTCATCCTGTGCAGTGTGCCCTACGCCACCCTGGTTGTCTACCAGACTGTGCTCAACATCCCTGACACTTCTGTCTTCTTGCTGCTCACTGCCATTTGGTTGCCCAAGGTCTCTCTGCTGGCAAACCCTGTGCTTTTCCTAACTGTGAACAAATCAGTCCGCAAGTGCTTGATAGGGACCCTGGTGCAGCTGCACCACAAGTACAGCCGCCGGAATGTGGTAAGTACTGGTAGTGGGGTGACGGATACCAGCCTGGAACCCAGTGTGCGCTCGGGCAGCCAGCTCCTAGAGATGTTCCACATTGGGCAGCAGCAGATCTTTAAGCCCACAGAGGATGAGGAAGAGAGCGAAGCCAAGTACCTCGGCTCGGTTGACTTCCAGGCCAAAGAAGTCACCTGCCTGGAGGGACAACAGGGACCACAGTTTGCACGCCCCACGCCACCCCCAGGCGCAGTAGATTCTGTATCCCAGGTGGCACCAGCAGCCCCTGTGGAGCCTGAGACATTCCCTGACAAATATTCACTGCAGTTTGGCTTTGGACCTTTTGAGTTGCCTCCTCAGTGGCTGTCAGAGACCCGAAACAGCAAGAAGAGGCTGCTTCCCCCCTTGGGGAATACCCCAGAAGAGCTGATCCAGACAAAGATGCCCAAGGCAAGCAGGGTAGAGCGGAAGATGAGCAGAAACAACAAAGTGAGCATTTTTCCAAAGGTGGATTCCTAGCAAGGACTGTAAATCCCTGGAAGTAACAGCGAACTTCTACATTCCTGCCCTTCCTTCACTGTGACCATGAGTTCTGAGATCTCATTGCAACCCACTGTAGGGTGAATCCTTCTGTATAGGCCAAATGCTTTTGAATGAAAGGGAAATCTATATAAAATCAAAATGTCTGTTTATTGAAGGAGTAGACACATTTGTCTCAGTGATCCATGTGCTCAGTAAAGTCTACATTCCTCTCTATGGGATGAAAGTTAGGCAGATTGGAACAAGTCTTGGGTGAGTGCTCCATGTGCATTTCTGGGGGAGTTCTCATTTTCCTGGGCTCAGAAGAGAACACACATAGAGGAATTCCACAAGCTCAGAGGGAGCAGAAACACTAAGGGAAGCCCAAGATAATTTTGGAGTGGAGAGATTACAAAGAAGATGCATATTTGGGTAACTTAAATAAAACAAATAGAAAACCCTTTTGTATTGAGAAGATAGGGTCATGGCATCTGGCATTGTTCCCCTGAAAGTTCCAATCATGTGTCTCACTATTTCTCCCGATATCCTTCATCCCTCTAATTGGAGTATAAGTAAGGGATGACAATTCCACCTCTGTTTGACAAATATGGCAATAGATGTGTTCAGGGGACAAGGGAGATTTTTGTTTTTGATTATACTGACATTCTTTTGACATCATCAGAGCCTCAGAAAAATGGACCTGCACCATTCTGTCATGGCCAGTGTTAGCTGGAAAACACTGCAGGCTTTTAATTAAGGTTTCTTTCTTTCTTTTTTTTTTATTAAACTGTATTTTATTAACAAATGAGAGAGAAACTTAGAGGTGGAGAAGAAAGATTGAGAGGTGCCCATGGCACTGTAGTCTTTTCTCTTCCACATGATCTCATATGAAAGATGCTGTTTCACAATCAGTATGAGTAAAGCATATTGGAAAGAAACATGTTATGGAAACTTTTGGCATTAAAAGGTGGCTGAGAAATGCAAAGTTAGCATGATCTGGGTTCTTTGGAAACATCAACTAAAAATAATTGATTAGGAAAGCTGATTCTGCCCAAAAGACTGGCAAGAGTGACAAAAATGACTCTCTTCTGAGAGAATGGATCGGCATGCCAGTCTCATTTTCAATGTGTTGTACAACTGTAGTTCTCACAGATAGAGCCATGAACGGAACAGGGAGAAGTAATCATTGTAAAATGCCAAAGCAACACCTAGACCAGGCAAGCTCTTTATTTCCTCCTTCCCAGTGAAGTTTTAGTAGGAGCCAGAGTGGGTGGAAGAAGGAGGGCAGCGTTCTCAGCTCATTAGTCTCCTGGTGGCTCTCATCTCTTCAGGCTGAATTCAGACCTAAAGCTTCACTTTTAATGAGGACAAATCAAGTGCCAGCCTACTCTTCTCTCTAGAGGGTTTTGTTCCTTTTTCATGGTAGTTACTTGGGGGCTCCAATCTGGTGCCTTGAGCAAGCTTGAAGGGAAGTGGGTGGGTGTCCTCCCTGGCAAACTTCCACATCCCAAAGGCAGTGGTCCTAACACACCCACTACTTTAAGCACAGTGAGCCCTTGTTCCCTGGAGGAAGCTCATAGGATGTGTAGGGAATTTCCTTTTCTTTTTTCTCTTGAGTGTTATGTCTTGTGATTCCTGAATGAGAAGCCAAGGATCTTCCCTGCAGAGGAAGCACCTTCTTCTCTGTGCTTCTCACCTTGTAGCCTTGTTTGCTCACAGCAGAAACAGGGGACTGGCACCTCTTTTGAGGCTTTCCTGCCTCCTGGACCCTGTGTGCATGCCTCCATAGTTCCTGGCCCTGGTAGTCCATGTTGTGGCCCTTTAAACTTATCTCTCAAAGCCTCACAACTGTTACAGCTTTTATCAAGGGGAAAAAATAATGTCAGAAAATTCTGTCCACTTTACAAGAATCTGTCAAAAGTATCCATTTGGGTGTTGTCCTGATAATATATATGTGTTGCTAAATAAATTCTGATGAAGTAGAGTTTGGTTGGGTGTATTTCTTATGTATATTTGAAGCAGATGGTTGACTTCTACAGGTTATTGCCAGGTGTATTTCTATACTTTTTGAAGAATAATATTTTAAAAATTAAACAGCCATTTTTGAACCACCACAACAAAAAGTTGTATGAGCTATGCTTTTCTCCCTTCTTTTCCCTCTTGAGTATTATACCATCTAAACCTCTTTTTTCCTTCATGGTCTCAAATTAAAGTTATTCAATTTTTCCCCACAAATGCAAATGCCACATTGCAGCAGCATTTTTCTGTGTTTTTGCAACTGGAAGAGAATGAATTCCCAAAGAAGAAAATGCAACATTTGAATAAATGTCATAAAGGCGAATTTTAAATTGAGTCAGCAGATGGGCTGCCCTAATCTTTTTTTAAAAAAAATATTTATTTTATTTTATTTTTAGTTGTAGTTGGACACAATACCTTTATTTATGTGGTGCTGAAGATCCAACCCAGGGCCTTGCACATGGTAGGTGAGTGTTCTACCGCTGAGCCACCACCCCAACCCTGGATTGTTCTAATGTTTAGGTGGAGTTGCACAAGGGAAGACTGGACTGACATCTGTATCCTGCAAAAGAGATGGTCACTAGCATGGTGGTGGGGGCCTTGACCTCCAAGGTCCGATTTCTCTTGTTCAAATCCTGGCCCTATTGAAAGAACGAACGAGGCTTGCCGTTGGAGAAAATGCCCGTTTATTGAGGAACAGCTCTGCATATTTATAGAGCCGGGGGGTGGTTTGACAGTTATGACAGTTTAATGGTTGAACGGTTTGACAGTTGGCCGGGGTGTTTTCTGATTGGTGGGTAAGGATCATATGAGCCAGCAGGGCTAGTCTGATTGATGGGTAAGGTCATGTGAGCCAGCAGGGCTAGTCTGATTGGTGGGTAAGGATCATGTGAGCAGCAGGGCTCACCATTGGATGGCTCTTCTTGGGGGATGAGGAAGTTTGTCTTTGGAGCTGAGGCGACTCCCAACATTTCCCCCTCTTTGTTATTAAATGAGAGTGGGCGTCGACTCATTGTGGATGCTTCCTGCTGTGATGGGGCAGCGTGGGAGAAAGAGAGGAGGGAAGTAAGGAGCCCCCACAGGAGGGCAGAGAAGACTGGTATCAATGAAGGTTCCTTGCCACCACAGACCCACGATGTTTTCAGTCCATTCAGCATAGGTCTCAACTGGAGGTATCATCAGTAGCCAGGAGTTGGTAATTCCTGAGGAGAAGCTGGTTAAAAGCTTGATTAGAAATTTTACCCACCTGAGTCTGAATGAACTTTATGATAGGGGGAAGGAACAGGCACAGGGAGTTTTTATAGCCCAAATCTAATGGGGTCTCTGGGTCTGCAAGCTGCCTTGTTGGCACAAGGGAGGTTAAGTGTTCAACCTTGAGTGGGGGGTTGAGTGTTCAGCCTTGAGCGGGGGCTTGGGCGTTTGGGCTTGAAGCAAACAGGTGATAAAGAACCAGACAGAGTAGGGCTGGGGATGTAGCTCAAGCAGTAGCGCCCTCGCCTGGCATGCGTGCGGCCCGGGTTCGATCCTCAGCACCACATACAAACAAAGATGTTGTGTCCCCCGATAACTAAAAAAAAAAAAAAAAAAAAGAATCAGACAGAAGGTTTGAGAAGCTAGGTCATTCCGCAGCTTACTTTGTTTGGCATGCCCTGAAGATCAGCCTGTCCTTCACCTAACACCCTCAATTCCACTCTTCATTCCTAGTCCAATCTAGCTCCCTCTCTATTAAGGCTGCTCTTCAAACTTTCTCCTACCTGGGTGTACCAGCTTGCTTCTCTCTTGAAGGCGGCCAAGGGAGGACCGTGGCCCATTGTTACCATATTTCCCTTTGAGAGCAGTCAGATATCTCCAGGTTTTATGTGAAACACCTCAAATTTAAATACTGATACTTGAAATTTTTATGAAACTGGGAGGGTAAACAAAATACACATGTTCCTCCTTAGGCCCAGAAGGCAATTGGTAAAGTGCTCTCTTATGATCACACTTATTCAGGGGTCACCATACTCTGGACACCTAAGTGGTTTGTCAGAAGGACAACACACAACGGTCCCACTACTGGCCAGATTCAAGCAAGTGGGGGGGGGGTCTGGCTGGAGGGGGCCCTTAGGGTCACTTGCCTTGAATCTTCAGACATAGTAAGAAGAGAGGACCCAAGAGGGGCCAGAAATGAGGGGGAGCATTGACAAGAGTACTTAATGACAGGTGACGATTGTTGGCTCTTCTGATGAAGGTGTAGGAGTGCCGGGCTTAAGCCTGGAAATATGAATCCATGGGGTAAGCTGGTTACTAGGTAGTTTGAGTTTGGCCACCAAGGGAGTGCACATAATCACCTGAGCAGGACCCTCCCATTTTGCTTTTAGAGGGGGCTTTTTCCCTGGTGGGCAATAGTAAACAAGTTGACCAGGTGTTAAGGAGGTAGGGTTTTGAAAGAGACTGGTGTCAGGAAGGAGCCAGTTTTGATAGTGCCAGAGTTCAGAGCGTAGATGGAAGAGGAAATATGTCATAAGGACATGACGGCCATCTGGGGTTTGGGGATCTAGGTTACTGCTGAAGGGCTTTCGTAAGCTGATTCAGAAATTCCGATGGGGTCTCTTGTAATTTTTGGAAATTGACGGCCTTATGTGCCGTTTTTTTGAGCCCAGCAATAATATATGCGGAGAATTGGTACCTACTCTGTATGCCAGCTTGTGTATAATCCTAGTCGGGAGTTTCTTGGGCAGCAAGTGGCCCTGGAGGGTGATTGGGATTAATTCAGTGAGTTTCATCCACATGGGCTCTGGCAAGTTCCAAGACTCTGGTATGTTCCTCAAGAAGTAGAGTATTAGCCAATAACATATAAGTGAGGCTATGAGCCTGGAGGACCCACTGAATCTCTCTTATGTAAGTGGTGGGATCTGTGGTGAATGAGCCCAACCTTTGCTCGAGTTGCATGGGGTCATTCATAAGAGAATGGGACATGTACCCGGATAATGCCCTCAGGTCCAGCAACCTCTCTTAAGGGATTCATGGTTTGTGGGACTAGGGAGCGGGACTAAAGGTGTTGGCTGAGTCAGGGGGAGCACCTGAGGGGCTGGACGGATCCGATGGGGGAGGTCGGTAGGGAGGGGGTTCATCTGCCGGATAGGTGGGGGTGAGAATGAAGAAGAGAAAAAGCCTCAACATCTCCTTCCACTTTTTTGAGTGCTTGCAGAAGTTAAACAGATCTCTGAGAACTGCAGGATCTAGGGATCCTCCTGGGGGCCATTGACTTTGATTGTCTAATTGATAGTAAGGCCAATCTTGTGTGCAGAATTTAATAAGGGGGAGTCTGCAGGGAGGGAAGAAGAGGCCACCATAGGTCAGGAGAGGGACAAGGGTGGTTGAGAGAGAGAGAGAGAGAGAGAGAGAGGAGTGCCTGTTCTTCCACCCCTCAGGATCTCCTGCTCATGAACCGGGTTCCAGAGAGTCCACCGTGAAGGTCGTAGTGGGGTGCATTCTCTCCTCCAGATTGGGCGTCAGAGGTTTGCCGGACTATCACGGTCAAAACCCCTGCATATAGCCCATCTGAAGTTGCATACCTGATAGGGGAACTCACCTACTGAAGAGCTAGAGTTGTGTGAGTAGCAGCAGCACTCGAAAGAGTGGACGAGGACGGCAAGCCTTGAGAGAGGGGGCCCTTGAGCAGCGAGGCATTTCCCCTCCTGGGTTTCAGCACCAATGAAAGAACAAACAAGGCTCGCTGTCAGAGAAAATGCCTGTTTATTGAGGAACAGCTCTGCATATTTATAGAGCTGTGGGTGGTTGGACAGTTATGACAGTTTAATGGTTGAACGGTTTGACAGTGGGTTGCCGCAGTCTGGCTGGGCACAATTCAGGAGCCACTTGTCAAAAGAAACGAACTTTATTTTTAGAACACACACACCGCACCACACAGCTCTTCAGGAATCCCCTCAGAGCCCAATGGCCACCACTGGCTTCCCACAAGCCTCTCAACCTCCCCCACCCCTCCTGCTCTTGAGGCCAATTGGCTGGGTCGCGTGGACGGAGCAAAAAAAGTCCCCCAATGAGCAGCTCCGTGGTCTGAAAGGGCAAGGAAATAGCCCAATGAGCATCACCACAGAGGAGCCAATCAGTTGGCAGCTAGAAGTTTGCTGGGGCCGCTGTGAGCCAATCATCAGCTGGCAGCTGGAAGTTTGCTGGCAGCTGGAAGTTTGCTGGGGCCCCTGCAGCTGTGGCTCTCAACAGTGGGTAAGGATCATATGAGCCAGCAGGGCTAGTCTGATTGGTGGGTAAGGATCATGTGAGCCAGCAGAGCTCACCTTTGGACAGCAGGATCATGTGAGCCAGCAGGGCTCACCATTGGATGGCTCTTCTTGGGAGATGAGGAAGTTAGCCTTTGGAGCCAGGGCGACTCCTAACACCTGTCACGACCAGCTTTGTGACTTTAGGCAGGTGAGGTTACTGCCACACACTCTAGTTGTCTCTCTGTAAAATGGAGGGATAATAATTGTGTCAGAAGTTTCTGTTGCATGGACTCACATACTTCGCCTCCAATCTGATTTTGGCTGAGTCTGCAGTGGACTTATCTGCTGGCTCCATCCACTCACTCCCCTGGAAGTAGTCAAGTCCTAGCTTCTGTTTTCCTCCCTGGGATCGTTCTCTACCTCCTGTGCTGTGGAGAGTGGGGCATGGGAACCAGTGAATAAGTACCCCTGCTTTCTGCCCTTATGCTAGATAATTATGGGAGACATCTGTCCCATCCTCATGAGACCAAGCAGAATTGAGTCCCTGTTGCTCACCATGGTAATTAAATAACACATCTTGATATTGACTTTTCCTCCTTTCTTGTCTTGCTTCCTCTAGCCTCATTCATGCCTTCAGAGATCACCTTCCAAATATACCTGCACAAAGCCCTTTCTGGAGCTCTGTTTTCAGGTGCAATCCAAGTGACACAATAATACAGCTCACTTTAAAAAAAAAAGTGATCAGGAAATTTATTTGGAATGTTACTCAGAAAGTTATATTATCTGATGTCATCATCATTTATTCCAACAATAATTTAAAAAAGAAACACAAAGATGATAATTTGGGGGCAGTATGTAATGCCAAAGGTCTATTTGAATTCCCGAAGAAAGAAACTCTAAACCTGAGTATTTCTTTAGACAATTCTTAGTTTGAAAAGGACATTAAAAGAATGTTCAACTTTTCCAAAAACCTATAAGTCATATTTGAATATGAATGCACATTTACTTTGGAAATGATATATAAGTATAGCAGAGTATACATAGGGTAGGGGCAGACAGACATGCAAACCCAAACTGACCTATCCTTAGAAAAGGAACTACAGTTTATCACCTGTTGCACCAAATTAACATCTGGAGTTCAAGCACAAGTCTGATTGTACTAGAGAAAAGAGCCACTGCCCTGTCCTTGATCATGCTGGGTTCTTGACAGATCTGCACCTGGGGTGAGGAGGCTCAGTGTACACACAGTTGCTGCCTGACAGATCTGATGCTTAGGGAAGAAAGATTATTTTAGATTGAGTTTTAGTATAGGGGAAGGGTTAATGCTTTCATATTGAAGTCTACTATTGTACTAACATACAGCATAAATAACACTATAACAAAGTGATTACTTTTCCCCAAATAGTGGTAAAAATTTAGCAGGTTTATGTCACAACTAGTGTACTATATTAGAGTCCTATAGTCAAAAGAAAAATGAATCATGGTAAATAGCAGGGGAATATGAATAAAACAGGAATTGAAATAAGTACTAATGCCCAGGGCAACATCAAAAGCCTCTTTGTGTGAGGTTTTTAAAATATTGAAATGATCTTAGATTTTCCATATGTGAGGTTTCAGAAGCTAAACTCTCTCTCCTTCTCTTAGCCTCAGGTTCCAACCAGTGTTTTACGATTTCCTGTGTGAAAGGGATAAGTTGGTTCATCAGTAGAATAAAGGCCTGAAACTGTTATCTCTAGCACTGTTTTATTGAAATCTCCACAGATATTCATGTTCTGGGAATTTGGGAGCCTCTTATTGCCAAATTTAAATGAATAAATGATAAATGAATCAATAAATGAGAGGAAACAGCCCCTGGGGCAATGGTGAGATCTCCCTCACATATGAGCTAATGAAAGGTTTGCTGAAAGTAGAGTTATTGCTGGTTCTTACTGATTTCCTCAGAAGGACTCCTGCAAAAGTTAAAGGCATAAAATGCAAGGTTTTTGATCCATCTTCTCCTGCAAACACCCAAACCTTGCTCTCATTCACTAAAGGAAGGGTAAATTCTGAACCTGGAAGGCAAGTTCAATACTGAGAAACGTGGTTCCAGACATGTGTGTTAGATGTGAAGAATAATTATTTTTTTTAGCTGCATTGATCAGAATTTAGTGATTAAATACTTCTCCTTCCTACTCAGTTTCTATATGCTTATTCATTACAGTCCATACATAAAATGTAATATACACACAAATAAGGTGCTAGAATGAACATGGAATATATATTCTAATGCAAGAGATGAGAAAACACCTGTAGGATAAAGCTTTTAAAATATTAACTGCATTCTTCCTTGGAAAACTGGGAATGGAACCACCGTTTGACCCAGCTATCCCACTCTGTGGTCTATACCCAAAGGACTTAAAAACAGCATACTACAGGGACACAGTCACATCAATGTTTATAGCAGCATAATTCACAGTAGCTAAATCGTGGAACCAATCTAGATGCCCTTGAGTAGATGAATGGATAAAGAAAATGTGGCATATGTATACAATGGATTATTATTCAGCATTAAAAGAGAATAAAATCATGGCATTTGCAGGTAAATGGATGAAGCTGGAGAATATAATGCTAAGTGAAATTAGTCAACCCCCCAAACCAATGCCAAATGGTTTCTCTGATTTAAGGATGCTGATCCATAATATACTCTGTGTGTGTGTGTGTGGGGGGGTGGAGGGATTAAATGAATTTTAGAAAGGGCAAAGGGGAAAAGGGGAGGGTGGGGAAGGGAGAAGCACAGGGGTAGGAAAGATGGTGGAATGCCATGGACATCATTACCCTAAGTACATGTAAGAAGACACGAAGGATGTGACTCTACTTTTGTGTATGACCAGAGAGTTAAAAAATTGTGCTCTATATGTGTAATATGAATTGTAATGCATTCTGCTGTCATAGATATCAAATCAGAATTTTTAAAAAAGTTAACTGCATTCTCTGTATATCTAATTTACTATATCTTTTGCCTTTCGCCTTGCCCTTCCCATTTACATGCATGGCTTCATGGAGGTGGACGAGGCATTCATTGCCTCAAAGAAAAGCAAATTGCCTTTGAGTTTCTTCTTAGTTTTAGTTAGTTTGTTTGTTTGTTGTTTTGTATCAAAGCCCAGGTTTTGAAAACAGAGGGGACTCTTGGGTTTAGCTAAGAGTGATTTTTGGTAATGATTGTCAAGAATTGGAGGATGCTGCTTGCATCTATTGGCTAAAAGCCAGGGATGCTACTAAACACCTTTTAATGTTCAAAACAGCCCATTACAAAAAAAAGTAATATCTGGTCTAAAATAATAAGTAATGTTAAGATAATCAGTAATGTTAAGGTTGGGATAACCAGAGATTTGAGGTGGTTTGAAGAGAACGGGGCCATCTCTACCGATAGAAAAAGCTTCCCTGGGGTTAAGTAATAGAGGGGAGAGGCCAGAGGAAAGTGATGAGAATGCAGAAATTTGCACTTTCTGGTTAAATGGGCCCAAAGACTGCTTCCCAGGCAAAGTCCCAGGGATGCAGCAACACAAAAAATTGTGCAATTACAAAGGGAATCTGCATATATCCTGCTCTCCAGGTCATGAATCCCTAGTATATGGGGTTTTGTAATGAGTCCACATAGGCAGAGCCTCATAGATGTTTCATGAGTGTCATTTTTTTTTTAAAAGATGAAGCTTCAGACCTATAAGTGCCAGTGGACAAGAAAGCTGAATCTCTTAGTGACAAACTTCTTGGATCACTGAGCAATGACATTGGAGACATTTGCCCTTTCCACCATCATCTCCCATAATACCATGGTATAAAAGTGAAAAGGAAGGAAATCTTGACTGTCTGAGGTTATTTCTATCATCCCAGGGTCTCAAAATGAAAATTAAAATAAAATGAAAATTTTAAATTCTATGTTTTCACACTTAGTTTGTGGACTGAAGCAAATGGTTTATATTCAAACCTTGAAGAGGGAGTTGAAATTTCAACTCTGAAATTTAATGATGTTATAGACTATTGTTATTCTATATTAACATAATGCTTATGAAGACTTTAATAGTTTGTTTTGACTTTCTCTTACTAAGAGTCTCATTCCCTATACATTTTCTTCATTGGTAGATTTTATGGAGGAAATTTGGTGTAGACAGTATTATATAACACTACCCTAAGGTCTATATAGACTTATTTCCTCCACACACATCCTACCTATCTATAATTACTACCTAGTAATTCATTCAAATTATTCATCCACCAAATGACTTAGTCTATGGATGAGGTTATAGCTTTCATAATCTGATCATTTCACCTCTGAACGTGCCTGCATTGCTTAACACATTAGCTTCTCAGGGGACAACTTATGTCTGAATTATAGCAATTAGAGAGCTTCTCCTTCTATATATGAATGAGGAAGCATTTAACCAGAATTCTGCTGGCCATTTTTTTTGAAGAGAGAGAGAGAGAGAGAGAGAGAGAGAGAGAGAGAGAGAGAGAGAGAGAGAGAGAGAATTTTTTTTAATATTTACTTTTTTAGTTCTCGGCGGACACAACATCTTTGTTTGTATGTGGTGCTGAGGATCGAACCCGGGCCGTACCGCTTGAGCCACATCCCCCAGCCCCGCCATTTTGTTTTAAGATTGTAAAACAAAATGCTCAGCAGAACTTTTACTAATGTCTTGAGGTTGTAGCTGAAGTCCCCAGACTGAGGACAAGAGGAGCTAAAGTTCTCATATTCTTATGATTAATTAAGAAGCAGCAGAATGAGCGTTGCTGCCCCAATCCTCTCCCTGTCCCCACACATACCCAGGCTATATGTAGAGTGAAGACAGAAGAAATTTAAACAGCATTATCTAGGTCATGAGACATCTGCTCAGTGAAAAATGCAAGGCTGGCCTTCTTTTCCTCAATTGGAAATCTGATTAGGGGGTGTACTTGCTGATGTGCTCGTCATCAATTTTGAGATGTGGGAAAGGAATTGGAGATAAATCCAAGACAGAAGGCCTTTTACACACCCACCTTGTGACATGATGAGGATGGGTGGTTTTCTCAAATGTCAAGTATAAACCACAGAAACTTGGCCTGAGGGGAGGTTACTGGCCAATCTAGAAGGAAGCTGTGGGACAATGGTGAGGGGGTTGAAAGTAGTCGGACAAGTGCCATAATTGACATCTGACAGGTATACAAAGAGGGCCACAAGTCAGTCCTCCACAGATTGCCCCACAGTACTCAAATGAGAGGACCATGGCTGTGCCTGTCAAGGAGAAGATATCTCCCCTCCCCAGTCTTCCTTCATGGAGGCAATAGGGAGACCCAGAAGAGGGTACAGTGAGATACAGATGGAGTTGATGTTCATCATCCTGTGGTGAGTTCCTCAGCTTTCATGCTTGAGGTAGAGGAGGGAAGAATATGAGACTAGAATTGTATAGTTTTAAACTGGACTGGACTTTTAATATCTGAAAATGACTGCAGAGTGAGAGGATCTGCCTGGGTTACAGTAAAGTAACAAGAAAGGAAGCTTCTATTGATTAATTACTCTTTCTGAGATCAGACTGCAGTGAGTCATGATGACCGTGAGAGGAACCAGCATTGAAAAGGTGGTGACAAAAAGGACAGCAGAGTAGAGACATGGTGACATGTTCTTAATGATGTTTCTGGGCTGCTTAATCATATGCCCCTACCTCTGAACTTCCAGTTACATAAGGTAATAAATTTCATCTTGTGTGCACTAATTTGAGCTAGCATTTTATAATTTTTCTGCTGAAAGTACTCTCAAATATCTATACTAACTAATTATTTGCAAAGAACATATTTGAAAGCTGCTCCTGTTCAGGGATATAATCTCAATAAAATAACCTTCTCAGATTAATCCATTGTTTTCCTACCTGAGATCTATCTCTTTTTGCTTTATCTGTTTTATATTAAGTTAATGAAGAATAGTCACAAGGAAATCATTTATGGTTCTTTTATTAAATTTTTTTTTGTAGTTGAGATGGACAGCATGCCTTTATTTTATTTGTTTATTATTATTATTTTTTATGTGGTTATAAGGATTAGCCCCAGTGCCTCACACATGCTAGGCAAGTGCATTGCCACTGAGCTACTGGCCAAGCTCTCATTTATGGTTCTTGATAAAGGAAGGCTGATTGATTATACATATCTAATTTTTCCTTCCTAAAATCCTTCCAAAACTCCAGCTAAGGGGTCAAAAAATAAGTCACAAATCCATAAGGACGTAAGGAATAGGAGAGAAGCATATTGGGCCCAGTTTACCCCACAAAAGTAATAAGACATTCCCAAGAACTTTTTTTCCTTTATAAGGGTCTGAATATTTTCTGGTATTAGGGATATTATGGATAATTTTTTTCTGTGGGTTTGTCCAGGAATCTGCTTTTTATGCTAGAGGTTTGTTTTTGTTTTGTTTTGTTTCTGACAATTGGTAATGCTTGGCTAAGGTTTTAGCTTTGGAACTGGATATAAGGTGGGGGAGGTTGAGGGGCAGTTAGGGCTTTGTTAGATCTGCTGTCTTGGTCCACACTTCTGGGTCAGCTACCATTTCTCCCTCCAGATTTACCAGCCTCTGCCCCTCCTAGTCTTTACCCCATATTCTACTATTTTTCAAGGAGACTGGAAGTGCCTTTTCTGAGGAATCAGGCTAGACTAAGAAAAAAGACTTGAAAGTGCTAACAGGAGACGTTTCCCCAATACAGCCCAACCAGATCAGCCTACTGTAAAGCTACGAATCAACATGTCTTTTCCAACCCAATTAAAAATGAGTAGACAGCCAAGGAATCTCATTTGTCTGAGGAAAGTGTCTCGCATAAAAAAACTGATGCTACAACAGGAGCACAGGAAAAAAGATACCCAGGGGACAAACAGAATACACAGGGAGAAAACTTTTTTAAAAACCAGTGTCCTTGGGCTGGGGATGTGGCTCAAGCGGTAGCGTGCTCGCCTGGCATGCGTGCAGCGCTGGGTTGGATCCTCAGCACCACATACAAAGATGTTTTCCGCCGAAAACTGAAAAAAAAATATATATATAAATTCTCTCTCTCTTAAAAAAAAAAGATATTGCATACCTTAAAGGGTATATTCTAAGGCCTTGGGATTTACTTCATAGCATAAAAACAAAACAAAACAGGGGTTGTGGTTGTGGCTCAGTGGCAGAGCACTTGCCTAGCACACGTGAGGTCCTGGGTTCAATCCTCAACACCATATAAAAATAAATAAATAAAATAAAGATATTGTGTCCAACCACAACTAAAAAGTAAGTAAATATTTAAATAATACAAAACAAAACAAAAAAACTCAATGGAATTTGAATCAAGGAAATATCCCAGAGAGTATTGTAAAAAGATAAAGGGAGAGAGAAAAAAAGGACAATAGATAAGTAATTTAGAGAGGAATCTAGGTAGAAAGAAGAAGAGACAAATGGAAAGAAGGAAACAATCAATGAATAATTAGGAAATTGTCTCATTTTCATATTGAATAGGACCATTGAATATCAACAAAATGGGTGAAAATAGGACATATCATCATGATTTTTTAAAAAAATATTTATTCTTTAGTTGTAGTTGGACACAATACCTTTATTTTATTTATTTATTTTTATGTGCTGCTGAGGATCGAACCCAGGGCCTTGTACATGTTAGGTGAGTGCTCGACCGCTGAGCCACAATCCCAGCCCCTCATCATGAAATTTTAAAAGATCTGTGACCAAGAGAAAATTAAATAAATTTTCAGAGAGAAGAAATAGGTCATGTACTAAGGATGAGGAATCAGAATGGCCTTGAACCTAACAACAACACTAGCAGCTATAACATAATAGAATGGTGCCTTCATTGTTCTGAAGGAAAATTATTCCCAATCTAGAATTCTATATCCAGCCCAATTTCAAATGTGAAATAAAGATGTTTCCAAACATATAAGTCTCAAAAAACTCTCATGTACTCATTTCCTAAAAGCCAACAGAGAATATTCTCCTTTAAAAACAAAAGGAAGTCAGAGATTAGACACAGGGTATGTAACACAGAAAAGTGATAGAGAGAAGGGGGTGTCATGGAAAAAGGAGATTTTAGGATGACCGTTGTATAGCGTGTTCACAGCCACAGGTCAAGCTGAAGCAGTGTGATTTGAGACATAGCTTAGTCCATTTGGGCTGCTGTGACAGAATACCACCAACTAGATATATTATAAAGAACAGAAATTTATACCTCATTTCTGGAATATGAAAGTCCACGATCAAAGTGTTGGCAGGTCCTATTGTCTGGTAAAGGCCACTCTCTGACTCTAAGATGTGCCCTGTTTCTGCATTATCTGGAGGATGGGAATGCTGTGTCCTCATTTGTTGGGAAGTAGAAGAGCAAGTCCCATGAATTTGTGAAGCGTCTTTCATTCCATTCAGGAGGGGAAGAGCTCTCATGATTTCATCACCTCTTAAAGGACCAACATTTTCCTACCCTCACATTAGCTATTAAGTTTCAACTCTTGAATTTTGGAGGGTCCACATTTAAACCGTTTTTAGAGATATACATCTGGCGAAAGTTATCATTTTTTCTGCCAATATATTGATTTTATAATCTGAAAGCTACTAGATGTTGTGCTTCAAGAAATGAAGGTGAAAGCATGAAAGAAGAAGATGCAAAGTCCAGGAAACAGTAAGCCAACTCAGGATATAAGCCAAGGGAACTTCAAGGATAAGAGTGGGAGGAGAGCCTGAGGGTGTAGTCCAGTGGTAGAGCATGTACTAAACATGTATGAGGCCCTGGCTTCAATCTCCAGAACCAAGAACACACACAAAAAAATGACAACAATAAACACAGGAGGAAATTTCAGAACGATGTGCTGCTGGCAGACAGAGAGAACAACCAGTCCAGAGAGGAGGAGATAGAATTCTCCAGGAGGGATGTCTCCAAGAAAACAGTAACTCATAGGTTACTGTTGCCCAGAGGGGTGTTTGGGAGGTGTAGGAAGAATTGGCAATGCATATACGGAGAAATAAGCAAAGGAAACAATAAGGCAATATTAACTTCAGGAGAAGTGAAGGATGAGCAAGGAAATATAATCAGCAATAGGTTCTGATCCTTAGAGGTGAATGAAATTTATGAGAACATATTAACATAAACACCAGATGTTGGTTTAACCAAAAAATTACAATGATATTGAGAGGGTGGAGAAGTAGAAAAGATGTTTGTACAAGAGAGCAGTATCCTCATTTACCATGACAGGAGGCAATCAAATTATGTCCAAAATGGATAATTCAAAAGAGAGTAGAATATACATATTATTTAGAAATATGGAGATGTGTGAATGTCAGAAGAGACAGCTGAAATTATTGCAGATTCTATTCTCTGGAGCTCTCTGTTTTTTTGTTTGTTTGTTTTATTATGTTTTTTGGTTATATTTTAAAACCATATAAACATATTATTTTGATAAAAAATACAAGTTAACTTTCAAAAGCTTCTGTATTTTGCAATGCACAATCAGACTAAACAAATGAGAACAAGCCATGTGCATTGTTACAGGGAATTGAGGAACAAAGCGGTTTAGGCTGGAAGGCGAGAGTAACCAATGGCTTTTGCAGAGATGCTTATATCATGTTCATTTACTCAGGTAATTCCTTTGGTTTTTCTGTATAGACTAGGTAATTATGAGCTAATCTAAATTTTATTCTTCCCTCCCATATCCTCTGGATAATCAAGAAGAAACATTTCTTCTTTTGTGTGTTTATTACAGTGCTCTTGAGACAGCACTATTTTGTTGGAGTAAGTTTAAGTTATAATGCTAGTTTGGAGCTGGGGTTGTGGCTCAGTGGCAGAGCACTTGCCTAGCAAGTATGAGGCACTGTTTCAATTCTCAGCACCACATAAAAATCAATAAATAAAATAAAGTTTCATTGACAACTAAAAAATAATGCTAGTTTGTTTCAGAAATTAATTTAGAACCCACATAGTATCTTGGATAAATATATACAAAATTTACTAAGTCAAATTTACCTGGAATTTGTATATCTGTTAATAATTTATACTCTTGACTGTTTAAAATCTAAAGTGAGTGCAATATCAGTACCTTTGTACCAACCACTTCAAGTCATTAGAATATTATTTAGGAGTTCTAATTAATTTTAACATATAACACTCTGTCTTAAAGTTTTCTCCCTTGGTAGCATTTGGCTTCTTATTTATATATGATGTTTCACTGGAGGATATTAAAGCACAGCCCACAAACTTTCTGTAGGAAATGATATGATCTGTTTTGCAGATGGGGAAACTAGAGGCGCAGATGGCTGCATGATTAGCCCTGAGAGATGAAGCAAGTTAGAGACAGCTAAAAACAGTACAGAAGGCATTAAAGCCCAATTCTTCCGCTTATACCCTCCAAAGTACTGATGATCATCATCTATCGTTATCATGACTATTTTTTGAATGCCCACTTGGCACATATTATTAAACTGTACTGGGGACTAGATTAAAATCCTTAATGCCTGGCAGCTGTTTTTCTCAATGTTATTTTCTTTTTTTTTTTTTTTTTTTAAAGAGAGAGTGAGAGAGGAGAGAGAGAGAGAGAGAGAATTTTTTTTTAATATTTATTTTTTTTTAGTTCTCGGCGGACACAACATCTTTGTTGGTATGTGGTGCTGAGGATCGAACCCGGGCTGCACGCATGCCAGGCGAGCGCGCTACCGCTTGAGCCACATCCCCAGCCCTCAATGTTATTTTCCAAATTTTCTTCTGCCTCACCATTCCCCCCTGTTTTGTGGTAGAGGCATTAGTTTTACATTAAATGTTAAGAAACTTTTAAAGGAATGCCAGGCTTGAGATGGCTTTGCTGAGAGTACTCACAGGCATCATCTTGTGCCTCATCTCCTCCTTGCTGATTCTGGTGTGAGTTTACCTGTAGTTAGTTTCAGAGTCATTGCCATCAGATCACTCTTACCCATTGCCCAAGCTCTGGAGGGGTGCTTGGTAATCTTGATAATATACTGACAAGATTTGTTCACTCACAACAGTCAATGTTATTACATTTAATACTTACTATTACAGTGGAGCATGAAGTGTTCAGGACATAGTCCTTGCTCTCTAGACAGTTTTAGGGAGGAAAAAAAAAAACCCCACGAGAGAGTGTAGTAAATGTTCATCTACAGGCAAAAATTGCAGAAGGAAAGTGAAAATTATATTTTCTGGAGTGCATGACTTTTTAAATAGATGATCACAAGTTTTTTTTTTAATTCAGAAAATTCCTTTCTTCACAAAATGAACAGTTACCTTATACAGTAAGAGCACTTATAATTTAGAGATCTTAGTCTAGTCATATACCACTACTGGAATTTAGTAAGAATTTGAGGCTGAAGAGATTAAGTTTTTTTTTTTTTAAGATCATGGAGGGGAACCAAGGATTTTCAAAAACATGTTTATTCTGTAAGCAAGACATAGAGAGTGGAAACCAATGCTTTCAAACTTCTTTCATGATGAAGTTAAATAATTCAGAAGATAGTAGGTTGAGAAGATAAATATTTCCCTATAACTTTTCATTCTGTCTTTGCTAGTCACTGGAGGCCAGTAGGAGGATCACAGAGTCTTGGAGCTGAAACCGCCTTAGAACCTTTCTCTACTCTCTCTTCGTACTCAAAGAAGAAGTCGAGACTGAGAGAGATTGAGATTGGCCCCAGCCCAGGCTGTTCTTAGCAGAGACAGATTGGGCATCCAGGAATGCATAATTTAAAAATATTTTTTGTATGAATTAGAGGAATATAAAATAAAAATTTTAATTAAATTGTAATATTAATTCTGTTTTAACTATTATGATAAAATGAAGGGGAAATAAAGTGCCCTTCATGAAATAAGGATTTAGGATGATAAGATATGGAAATATTTTAAGGTAGAAAGCTAATAGTCATCAAAAGGATGACTAGTTCCTAATTTAATAAACACACTGTATGTCCAAATAGTAGAAAGATGACTTTGAATTTCAACTAAGAAAGAAGATCTGTAAAAAATAATAATTCCAGGATGGGGCAGCTTGAAGCACTATGGTTGTTTACTTATTTCTTTAATCTCTGAGATGTTAACTCTGAGAAAAAGCATTTCTGTACATTGCTGCTTAAAACCCTTACTGTTTGGTTTGAATACATTTCTAACCTGCCATGTTAATTGTTTTTAACTTCCTTTACTTTGTGCTAAAGTAAATACAAAGGTTTACATAATAATAAAGATTTACTATAACTTATATGATAAAATTGTATTTAGTATATAGATCAAGAGATTCAAAACAGTAAACAAAACTCCTCTGGGATCTGAGAGACCAAGCTCAATACAGAAAGTTATGCTTTGGGTTGAAAAATGAGCTTGTCAGCAGGCAGAAGCATGAAGCATGACACCGAATGCAGGGATGGTGTTCAGAAACCATGGGTTTCAGCCAGGATTGATTATTGCTGTGAAATTACTAAACTCTTCAGCCCTTCTTCACAAGCCGTGTCTCATCTGCTCTGCTGGCATGGAGAAGAGTCAGGAGTAGAGCATTGTAATCCCAGCCGGCATCCAGCCACGGAAACAACAGCTAGCTTTGGAAAGCTTCTGCAATTCTTTAATTCTTTTTTTTTTTTTTAATTTTTTTTTAAATTATTTTATTGTTGGTTGTTCATAACATTACATAGTTCTTAACATACCATATTTCACAGATTGATTCAAGTGGGTTATGAACTCCCATTTTTACCCCGTATACAGATTGCTGTGTCACATCAGTTACATTTCCATTGATTTACAAATTGCCTTTCTAGTGACTGATGTATTCTGCTGTCTATCCCATTCTCCACTGTCCCCTCACCCCTCCCCTCCCCTCCCCTCCCCTACTCTCTCTCCATCCCCTCTACTATAAATCGTTTCTTCCACTTATATAATTTTCCTCCTACTCCTCCTTTCCTCTTATATGTAATTGTGAATTGCAGGAGCTGGAGGGAGTGTGGAAGTGCTGGGGGTGGGGGTGGGGGCTGAAACTGGCCAAATTATATTGTTACATTGCATGCATGTATGACTATGTAACAATAAATCCATCATTATGTTCAACTACAATGCACACACACACAAAAGAATTCCAGGAGGAACCAAACTTTGGAGCTAGCAATATAATGATAAAGTTAAGTGTTCTTTTATGGAGGGAACTGCCTTAGAAAAGAAGATATTCCTCCCTTTTTGGTGAGAATGACTTGTTTGATAGAGCTGATCTCTTGAGAGCAGAACTGAGTTCATGACTGCCCCAAACCCAAATAGCAAGGGACATGTTCATTTTTTTTTTGTTTACTTTATGTTTAAGAGCAAGCTTCTATAACTCTTGTGGAACTGAAGGTGATAACTTCACTGTTCTGTATGTGCATGCTGATTTTACACATCTCTACCATCTCCTGGATAGTCCCTTTCCTCCCACTGAAATTCATATCCCTTGAAGTAATTAAACAAGGTCACATGACAATGTATGAGCTAACTCCTTGTTTCAGTCAGCTTTTCCCCTCCTGTGACCAAAAGACCAATAAGAACAATCCCCGGTACCAACCTCCCTAAAAAAAAAAAAAAAAAAAAAAAGAAAAAGAAAAATTCAGAGGAGAAAAAGTTTATTTTGGGACTCACAGTTTCAGAGGTCTCAGTCCATAGATGGTTGACGTTCTTGCTCTGAGCCTGAGGTGAGGCAGAACATCATGGTGAAAGGATGTGGCAGAGAAAAGCAGCTCAGGACAGGGCAATAAGGAAGCAGAGAGAGCTTTATGCACCAGGGATACAATATATATCCCATCTCCTCCATCTATGCCCTACCTGCCTATAGTTACCACCCAGTTAATCCAACTCAATGGATTAAGCCATTGATTAGGCTAGACCTCATAATTAATTTAATCATTTTGCCTCTGAACATTCGTGCATTATCTCACATATGAGCTTTTGGGGGATACAATATATTCAAACTGTAACACCCTTTTCACTTTAAAAAGATTCAGAGTATAGGCATGTTTTCAAGTCAACAGGATTGAGGCAAGCTTTATAATTTTTTTCCTTGATTTTTAAAAAAATGATGGTATCCATTGACCAGCACCTAATTCGGTATAGGAATTCATAATAGACAGGAAAAACGAGGAGAAAATTTCAGAATCAAGGAAGCCGAAAAGGAGAAAATGTTTCTGTTTTCTAGCTTACATTTACAAAGGAAGACCAAATGTCACCGTTCAGAGGGTCCCTGTTGCACAACTCCATGACAGCAATTTGGTGCCTCCAGGAGCAGTGGCCTCATTACTATTTATCTTCTGAAACAC
The DNA here is from genome assembly GCF_964194105.1 of Spermophilus citellus. Lineage (NCBI taxonomy): Eukaryota > Metazoa > Chordata > Mammalia > Rodentia > Sciuridae > Spermophilus > Spermophilus citellus. The sequence goes on from NC_138185.1 coordinate 139,036,424, forward strand.
AAACTATAAGCCAGTGGTTTTCACAGTAAGTTCATGGTTCCGCCATACCAGAATCACCAAGATACTTGTTAAAATGTAAGTTTCTGGACTGGGCCTCTACCTATTGAATAAGGAATAGGGACTATAACTAATAATGCCTCAAATGATTCTTATGATTCTTAGAACCACATGAAGTGATTTATTTCAGATTTTAAGTGCAAAAAGAAGGTACTATATGAAAAAGATATGAAACACTTACTAAATATAAAGTGCATTTTACCTTGAATAAAAATAAGATTACTTGTTCCAGAATGTGCTTTTTGTTCTTTAAAGCTTTATTTACTTCCCTGTTCATGACCCTTACTTATGTAATAGCACTGTGGCCAAGCTAGATTAAAAGGTGCTGAACGGAACGGAGATAGTATAAAAGGGATAAATGAACTTCTTTTCTCATCTGCCAATTTTATGTAAATATTTGTAAGAAGTTTCAGGTTCTCAAAGTTACTTTATATTTACATATTTATAACATGTACAGAGATTTTTTAAAAATCTGTTTTTTTTTAGATCTAATTTTCACTTCTATTTAGATGGTTATTTAAATATGCACCTAAGCACAATTTGAACATACAATGTATTTCAATTCAATGGCATCTTGAATCACATCTAAAACCCAGGGAGGGTATTGGGAAAAGCCACTGCAGTTTTTTTTTTCTTTTAACAGAAGACAATCAGCACCATCTAGTGGATACAATTAGCCTCTTTCCTGAAATCAAGGCCCAAGAGGAGGTTCAGAGAACAGACTGAAACCTGGTTTGGAATCCCAATGCCAGTTTCTGGGTTATCTTGGAAAAAGTAACCTTTTAATCCCCTGCATTTCAAGCATAAATTTGAATAATAATTGTGCAAACTCATGGTATATTATGAAATGAAGTGAAATGATGCATCCAAGGTATGTCCTAAACAATAAATGTAACATTTAATAATGCTAAGCATAGACTCTTAAAAAAGTGGGAACTGTCCAGTGGCATACACTTATTAACTGCCCTTCAAAAGAAATGACTATTTATTTATTTATTTTTGGTGGAACCCTTTTTTATTTTATTTTTTTTTATTGGTTGTTCACAACATTACAAAGCTCTTGACATATCATATTTCATACATTAGACTGAAGTGGGTTATGAACCCCCAATTTTACCCCAAATGCAGATTGCAGAATCACGTCGGTTACACATCCACAATTTTACATAATGCCCTATTAGTAATTGTTGTATTCTGCTACCTTCCTATCCCCTACTATCCCCCCTCCCCTCCCCTCCCATCTTCTCTCTCTACCCCATCCAGTTGGTGGAATCTATGATATGAGGCTTAATGAGATTCTTCTATTTGTTATATTTGGTAAGCACTTATGGTGAGAAAAGGGAAAGGGGGGCAATGAGACTGGTAGTTGGAGGCCAGATGGAATACAGTGTGGGCTCTTCCTCTTTGATTCAAATCTGACTCTTCTCAGAAGGAGGATGTCAAGAGTAGGGAGAGATTGAAAACAAAACAAAAGCTAACTCAAAACCAACACTACCATATGTCATCAACCTGGGGTAAGACCAGGGAAATTTTAGCTGAAAATATCTTGACTCTAGAAGAAATTTTTATGAATTACTTTGAAAGGCATAACACTTTATAGACTATGTTTGCAGAAATGCAGAAAAATATGGTGCTTTTTGACTTATATCTGAATGTTAAATTGTTTTGAAGGAGACACCCATAATAGCTGACACAGAAATATTTCCAGAAACAAATACACAGTCACTACAGTTTATTAGTTTGCTCTCAAGGCACACAGTTTGCAAAATGGAAGCAGTAGGAGGCAAATAAAGTGAGAAAAACACAGAGACAGAAAACAATTCAAAATGAGATGAGTTTTATATAAAATGTAACTAGTGGGGACTTAACTTGGGAAGGCTACAAAGAGCGAAGAGAAACCAAGTTTCCATTGATCCTGACTTTTATATTAAAGTGAACATAACTTTAATATTCACTAATAATTAGTAACATCATGTGTACTAATTATAACTCTGCTTTTTTCTTAGTTTTCTCATCCACCACTCCCATTGCTAAGAAACATCAAATCTATTGTTTTCTTAATGGGCACCATTAGTCACCAAAAATAAAAACTGGAAAGAATGGCCCTCTTTCATGGAAAATATACATTGTGCCGGCACGTGGAGATTACCAGTCTATAGCTACGGATTCAGACTGTATCTGGTAGACCAGAAGCACTGGCATCACCTGAAAGCCTGTTAAGAATCCTGGGTCCCACCTGACACTGAATCAGCATTTCTAACAAGATCCCCACATGATATGTCTGCATATTAAAATTTGAGAAGTTCTACAAGTTTCAGGTTCATTTGATCTCAGGTGCGGCCCTGAGATCAGTATTTTTTTTTTTTAAATTTTGGTACCAGGGATTGAACCCAGGGATGCTTAACCACTGAGCCACATTTTCCCATCCCTTTTTAAAATATTTTGTTTAGATACAGAGTCTCACTGAGTTGCTTAGGGGCTTGCTAATTTGCTGAGGCTGGCTTTGAACCTTCAATCCTCCTGCCTTAGCCTTCTGAGCCACTAGGATTACAGGCATTTGCTACCATGCCTGGCCAAGGATCAGTATTTTATGAAAAATCTCCAGGCAATTCTGATGTGCAGCAGAGTGAAGAACTGAAAAACTGGTATAACCTCATTTTTCAAATGAGGAAACTGTGGCCCATAAAAGCTTATGAATTTACCTGCAAGTTCCCAGCTATTTAGTATCAGAATCCAAATAATGGTACCTCTCCTCCTTAAAAATAAAATAAAGCATTTCCTGTAATTTGGATAAATGTACCCCAAAGGGTGCCAGTTTATGGTACTGTTGGGAGATGGTGGAACCTTTAGAAAGTGGGGCCTTGAGGACAGAAGTTAGATCATTGGGGGACATGCCCTTCAAGGAGATATTGGGTCCCTTCCTTCTCTTTCTTTGCTTCTAAGCTGCCATGAAGTGGACAACCTTCCTCTGCCATGTGCCCTTACTATGAAGTACTGTGCCATCACAGGCCCAAAGCAACAGAACCAAATTATCATGGACTAAAATCTCTGAAATCATGAGACAAAATAAAACTTTTCTTCCTTATAAGTTGATTACCTCAGGTATTTTGTTACAGTAATGGAAAGCTAATAAATAGGATCGAGGGTACAGAAGGTAAAAAAAAAAAAAAAAAAAAAAAACCCACTACAGTTAGATTACTGCAAAAATCTTTATGAGAGATGAAGGCACTATGGACCAGAATGGAAACCTTGAAGGTTATGAGCATTGCTTGGATTCTGGATATATGTTGAATGTAGAAAGACTTTATAACAAATTATGAGAGGACAAGGAATTGAGGATGACTCCAAAGTTCTTGTTCTGAACCTGGCAGGATGGAATTATTGTTTACTAAGATGGGGGCTGGAGTGGGGAAGTAGTTTAATTTTTTACTTTTTAAGTTTGAGATGGTTCTTACACACCCAAGCAGAAATGTTAAATACACAGTTAGATAAAGGAATCTAGAAGTCAGGGGAGAAGTCTAGACTGGAGATAAAAATACAGATTCATCAGCATGTGGATGGCATTTACACCAGAAACCAGCACTGTCCTAGATTATAGCTGTGTTCTTCCGGCAATTCGCTTAACCTATGCCTATTTGCTCCACTGAGAAAGACCGAAAAAAATATACATTCTACCTACCTAAAATAATGAGGACAAAGGGGCCATGAATGTGAGAATGGTTTGTAAACTGTAAAGCACTGTCCAGACTGGAGAGTGGAATGCAGCAGAAATTTGATGGTACTAGGGATGAGAAAAATCAGTTTAGGGTCCAGGGAAAGTCTTAATGAACTTTAAATTAGAAAAATTGAAAATAAAAGGTGCAAATAGCAATTATTATCCTTTTTGGACTATGGCCCAATCTGTGCAAAACTAATATTTAAACAAACTTACACAGCACCCAAAATTTACCAAGAGCTTCAGGTTCATGACCTCTTTCAGCTGTACAAGACTTAAAAGGCAGGAATAATTATCGCCCTCATTTTATGGTGGAGGAAACCAAGATCAGAAAGGGTAGCTAGCTGGAAAGAAATCATTAACAGGGACCCAAAGCCCGACAAACAACGGAATTATCCCTTCTGAGACCAGCCTAAATACGAACAAACTATTCCCCAAACACAACGTCGGCTGCAAAGACAGAAGACAGCAGAGCCCCCACAGCTTCTCACCGTTGCGGGTTATAGCAGTCTTCCTCGCTGCCCAGAACCCCTACGTCCCATTTCTGGATGGTATGCTCCTTTTCTCTTATCGCGAGACTAGGAGCGTCCTGCTTCTGGTTGCCAGGGGAACAGCGTTTCCAGAGGCAGAAGGGCTTTGAACCGGTCGCATCTTCACCCCCAGAGGCTGCGTTGGCGGGAAAGACTCCTCCCCTTTGGGGAGAAGTGTGATACTGAGTGTGAGCGGCGCATTTTTGAGCGAGTCGGTTCCCTAACGGCTGGCGGTTAGCTCTGACTTCCCGCCAAGAAGGTGAGGGACAGCACAGGCCACTGGCGGAACTCGGTCGCCGTTACCAGCAAATGAGTGGGCGGCGCCGATTCGTGTCAGGCTGAATGACAAAAGACTGGCTGTTAGGGACAGCAGGCAGGGCCAATGAGAAGGCGGGAGGATTGTGGGGCGGGCTCCGTCCCAGGGCGGGCCACCACCGGAGGGGCCAGGTCGGGCGAGGTGGGGACCAGCGGGCGTAAGCCTCTGGGACTGATGTTGCGCTGGGAGCTGGGAGTGTTTTGTCAGGATTTCTTGGACCTGGCAGTGATGTCCCGAGCGTTAGGACTCCCACGCCATCTAAGCCAATAAAGAGCTAGAACTAATCCGTGGTTTAAACTAGATGCAAAGGATGCAAATAGACATTTCATAGAAGAAAAAATAAATGAAAATAAAATGAAGGCCAGTAAAATTTGACTAGAGACTCAACTTTTCTCAGAATTGAAGGAATGTAAATCAAACTAACAGACGCCTTTGGATACCTCTCAGATTGGCGAAGATAAAAAGGGTTTGATGAAAACCAGACTGGCACCAAGCAAATGTGGAGAAGCTTATTCATCTTATCACAATACTCTGTTGGTGGTAGTGTAATTTGGTACATTTTCTTTTTTTGAGCACAATTTGGCATACTATCAAAATTGAAACACAAGTGGCCTTTGGTGTAGCAATTGTAATTTATCTTGTGAATGAGCATAATTAAAGACTGGTACAAGGATAGTAACTTAAAATTGAGGTCTCATTTACTTATGGTAGAATTCACCTTTTTAATGCATAGTTCTAGGAATTTTGACACATACAGTTATGTAATTACCACCCCCCATATCCAGATATAGAACAATTTTATCATCCCTTCCCAAATCTTCTAGATCTCTCCTAGTACTCTTTGTAGTTAATCCCTTCTCCAGTCTCATTTAACCTATTAACAGTTTTCTGTCCATAGATTTTACCGATTCCAGAGGGTCTAACTGGTGGAAGCAAACACTATGTTGCCTTTTGAATCTGGCTTCTTTCACCTTAGCGTAAAACACGGTGGTTACTCTTTTATGTTCTATTAGTTACTTGTTCTCTTTTATTACTGGGTAGTATTCCCTTGTGTAGATGTACTGAAGTTTGTTTATCCACCACTAGTTGAGAAAATTGTTTTCAATTTTTTCACAATTTTTAATGAAGCTTCTATAAATATCCACATACAGGTTTTATATGAATATACTTTTTCCTTTCTTGGGTAAACATGTAAAGTATGTTTTTAAGAAACTGACAGTTTTGCAAAGTGACTGCCATTTTACATTATCACTAACAATATATGATTTCTGGTTGCTCTCTAACTTTGTCAATACTTGGTATTGTCAGTTTTTTTTAAATTAATTTTCTCTACTCAAGTAGGTGTGTTGGTTCTAATTAGAAACATTCAGAGCACTGATAATGTTGCACATCTTTTCATGTGCTAATTTGCCATTTGTACATCTTGGATGATATATCTGTCCAAATCTTTCCTTTTCTTGATGACTGTTGATACTTCTTTATATGTTTTGGAACCAAGTTCTTTGTCAGATATGTATTTTGCAAATATTTTCTCCCAGTCTTGGAGTTTTGTTTTCCTTTTCTTAACAATATGTTTTGAAGAACACAACTTTCAAATTTTGATGCATTTATCATTATTTTCTCTTTGAATCTTGTTTTTGATGTTGTATACAAGAACGCTTCACCTAACCACAATCATGCATATTTTCTAGTCATCTAGTTTTAGTTTTTTACTTTTGGTGTATGGTCCATTTTAAAGTATGTTTTAAAATTGCTTTCAGTAGCACATACAATCTATCTTAGCTGATTAAGAACTACATCTATGTATTGGAGTATTATGCTGTTGTTTGAAAGCCTGAAGTATATCTATAAAGGTAGTATAGAAAAATCTCTAGAATACATTGCTAAGTGTAAAAAAGCAAGTTACAGTGTACCATGCCATTTCTGTGTGTGTATGTATTGAGGAGGAGGAGGTTGGTATAAAGGATGGAAAGTTTGTGTATATCTGAAAAAAAAAGATAAAAATCTATTAATGTTGGTCATTGGGGTAAAGGGAATTTTGACTTAAAATGTTTACATTCTTCTGCATTTACTTGTCTTTCATGGGCAAGTATTTTTTACGAAATAAGCAAATATAAAAAGTAAAAAAATTGACCCTGGATAATTTTTAGACATAAAAATAAGGAAAATAAATTTATTTCACTTTTTATAGACTTGCTGTTTATAATTACTAAGCAAAGGAGGACTCATTTTCTTTCATTTATCCAAAAATATCAAATTATAGGTACCATATGGTTTTAAATCATCTAGGGAAGTTAAATTTCTCACAACCCAGTATGAAAAAGTTTAATCTTGTTTGAAATGAATGTTTATAAGAAGTTGGCAGATATCAGTTGTGATTTGAACTTAGAATCTGGCCATCTCTCTAATTGAATATCATGAAGCAAATAATATTTTGTTTTTGAAATATTTTAATGACATAAGAAAATACTCATCATGTAATGTTAAGTGAGATATATATGAGTCAACTTTCTTGAAAAAGACAGGAAATATAGAAATGTACCAATGATGATTAGCTTAGGGTCATGGGATATTGGGTGTTTTTTGAAAAATTTTTTGAATATTTCAAAGTAAATTTTAGAAATCTTCCTACAATAAATAAATTCTTTAATTATAAACTGAAGACATACTTAACAGAAAATCAGAAAATACAGATAAGCACAGGTTAAAAAAAAAAAAAACAGAAGAACATCCACTGAGCCAGAACCCATCACTCTCATTTCTTTGAAATATGAACTTCTTATATCTCTTTCTGTATATTTTCTTAGAGAAGTTAGATTTTTTAAAGTAAGATGATTGACATTTTATCTCTCTTCCTTCCTCCCTCAAGTTCTTTTTTCCTCCCTCCCTCCTTCCCTTTGTTTCTACCCTTAACCAGTTTTTTATTAAAATGTTACTTTTTTTTATTGGTTGGTAAGAGCTCTTTAAATATCTTCATCTTTTGTATATCATCTGTGTTGCTTTTATTTTCCTCAGTTTCTTAGTTACCTTTTAATTTCATTTAGAATTCTTCTTTATGTTTGAGACTCAAGAGCATTAAATGTAATGTAATCATATCTATTTGTCTCTTTTTTGAATTATGCTCTTGTTTTATGGTTAATAATTAATTCTATAGTTATGTTGATTATTTCTGTGTTTCCTTTCAATTCCTTGAAGATTTAATATTATTTATTTGTTTTTAAACCCAGTTTTTACTTTTGTTAAGTACTATAGTAAAAAAAAGTCAAACTGTTCAATAACAAGGGAGGGTAAACAGAGCATTCCTTAGAGGCTCCATCTTACTGTTGCTTGGCTTTATCAATTTTTTGATATTCTCTTTGATTTCCATTAGGAAAGGGTAGATTTTTTTTATATCAGCCCTTCCTTTTGCACATGCTTCCCCAGGTACACTTTGTTAATTAAGACACATAATTTGGTTAATCAATAACCATTTGCATATAGTTTGATCGCTTTTTTGTACAGTGCTTTACTTTTCTTATTTATTTATTTAATTTGTTCTAATCACTCAGTGCTTTACTTCTCTTGTGGAATTTCTATATAGCAATTGAGACTTCTTCTCACTTAACTATAAGATCTGATTTCAGTGCTCTTTGTCCATATATTTTTCCAGGTTCAAATTGAAAGATAATCTTTCAGTTATATCCCACCTTTCCTGTGAACTGTACTTAATTTAATTTATTATTTTCAGGAGAAAACACAATAAAACAGACTTCTTTCTAAAGCAAATTGAAAGGTTTATGGAGCCTGTTAGCTGATCCACATTGTTGATGGTACCCTGTGCCTCTTCCCTTATTGATGTGTATTATATCAGCTCTGCACATGCTTCCATCTCGTTGCTTCCTCTGTAAGCTGCAATAAGTCTCCCTTGACAGGCTGCTTAGGGCATCTACAAGACATTTGGCCTTTTGGTGACTTATGCTTTTTGGTTGTGATGTGATGGGCTAGGGTGATCCATCATCCCATAATAATAATGTCAGTGCCTTCCTCAGTGAGCCCAAACCCTTTTGCAGAGTGTGAATAATGTTGAGATCAATGCCTTTTTTGGTTGCTGAGATGGGAAGAATTGACGTACTTGTCTCTTAAATATCAGCTTTGGCACATTGAATGGTTGGAGGCGAGGCCACATTATCCCTCTGTGTGCCTAAGAGGAGCTTTAGGTTGGTAATGTTTGTGCTTCCTCTTATGTCCAAGTCTTCTCTGGTTTCTGCTTCTATAGTTCACAAACAGAAAGGCAAGTCATTTTATAGGGTAAGAAAGGACATTGTTACACTTCTTTGTTCTGTTAGGAGTGATGGTTTAATACATAATCACAAGGCATTTAAAGGTAGGTATTGAGAAGACAAAAACTGGAATTGTCATTGTTTCTTCCATTTTACTTAGCATACATGTTGTCCCAATCTCACTGGGTGAATCTAGAAGGGTCCTGATCAAGGGTATAGTTTGCAAGGATCATGTGCTTGCAGTGTCCACATTCTTCCTCTAGCTTAAGCCATCCTGCTTAGTATTTATTGTTTTTAAAAAAACACATTGGAAATAGAACATCCTAGGTGGTGAGAGGATGACATCTATGGATGTCATATGAAAATTAGTTAAGGAGATTGGCAAAGTGCAGCCAGATATGAAAGTTTGTCCTTTTTAAAAGGAAATAGGTTTTATTCTCTTGTGTCTGAGGGAAGAATTAGAATCATGGGTTTTAGAGGGGGAGGGCTGATCAAATGAAAGCAGTGGCTTAGTGGTGCTCCTTGAAAATGTGGCATCAAGGAGAAGAGAAGTCAGAGGTAAGAGGGAGGCCCAGGCAGAAGCTGACCTGGAATAGGAAAGTCTAGAATAAGGAAGGCAAAACCAGAAGAAGATAGCAGGGAGGCCTTAGAGCACCATTAAGATGAGTGGGGCATGGTGGCATAGGCAGTAATTCCTGCTACTCAGGAGGCTGAGGCAGGAGGAACACAAGTTGGAGGCCAACCTGGGCAACTTAGAGAGACCCTGTCTCAAAGAATAAAAGGGACTGGAGAAGCAACTCACTGTAGAGCACTTGCCTATGCATTTGCTAGGCCAAGGATTCATTCCCCAGTAAATGCTTCTGCATTCTGTTATAGGTACTTTCGGCATCTAACATCTGGGGCAGTTTTGTACTTACAATGGCATAGATTTAATAATTCATGTACATAAGATGACTTTTGATGAAATTGGGGTACTCATAAGTGTGACTTTGATAGTAATGTAATACTTAAAACAGACTGAATAATTGGATATAAACATTAACTAATGTTTATTAAACTATATTAACATTAACACTTAAATTTCCAAGTTACTTGCTTTTTCATTTTTTGTTTGTTTTAGGATACCAATGGATATTATAAAGGGAAACCTAGATGGGATTTCAAAACCAGCCTCAAATTCAAGAACACGTCCTGGGAGCAGAAGTTCAAATGCAAGTTCTCTGGAGGTGCTCTCACCAGAACCAGGTTCCTTCAAGGTGATTTGCTTCTGAATTCCTTCTCTCAGAATTAGTAACTGATGAAACCAATCTTGTTGTTAACATTCCCCCTTATTTTTCCTCTTTAAATGGCATTTTCAGGAAGCATTCCCAGATTTCTTGGATTTTACTTGAGTGTTTAATATGAAAGTACTCTGAATCCTTTCTTCCTTCCCTTCTTTATTTTGGAGTGTGGTTTATTTGTTCACGTTGTAATTTGTTAAAAGTTTGATGACTTTTTAGAAAGTGTTGACTTTTTTTTTTACTTCATAAGGAAAATTTGTATTCCAATATCTAATATGTATCCATCAACATTTACCATGAAAATGATTCAGTATTTAGAAAAATGGTTTGAAGCCATGTGGTCTGTTTGTTAGGTGTATTATCTGTTCATAACTTTCTTTTATATTCTCTCTCTTTTTCTTGTAGTACGTCTTCTTTAATTAAAATATCTCAACTGATTTTTAAAAATAATCAGTTTTCTCAAGTCTGATGTGGTATAATTTATTCCTTTTAAGTTTGTAGAGGAAAAAATTTGAAATTTATGATGAAAAAAATCTCTGCAAGTTAATGAACTCATACTAATTTTTTTGTTGTTGATTTATGGATTAGACTTTGCATTATGGAACTCGAGAGTTTTTGTCTATCATGATTTAGTGTAAGAAATAGCACTCTAGATATTTCTAGCAGACAAGATTTGACTACAAAAATCCAGTTCCTCAAAACCAACAGAGGCCAGCAGGAAATGTAGTCCAAGGAGAGAGCTTCCCCTGGATTATTGGTTCCCACATCACACCACTATGCTGCAATAACAGAGATCAGAAAACTGCTACTGCTGCTGTTTCTAGCATTGCCACAAGCTTCTCATAACTACAAAGCTGGTAACTAGACATTCAGATATGACCATCTTTGATATATTTTGCCAGATTCCTATCAGGATCTTAGATGGCTTCTACCCCACTTTTGCTTTCCACCTTGGGCAGGTACATCTAAGTAGATGATCCTAACATGCTTCTAGAACCCTCGTGTCAAGTGACTTTGTAAAATACAGTTTCTGCCTGAGCTCTCTGTGTTTGTTTCATCTAATCTTATATTATTACTGTATGGTGTGTTAACTCTTGTAGCTTTACTAAATAATTACTAAAATCTGATAGAGTGGTTTGCCTCATTATTTTTTCAGGACTGTCTTAGCAATCTTTGTTTTTTTGTTCTTCTAGATATATTTTAGATCAGCTTTTTAAGTTCTAAAAATACTGTTGGTTTTTAAAAAATTTTTTTTAGTTATGCATGGGCGCAATATCTTTATTTGCTTATTTATTTTTATGTGATGCTAAGGATCGAACCCAGAGTCTCACATGTGCGAGGTGAACACTCTACCACTGAGCCACAACCCTAGCCCCTACTGTTGAGGTTTTTAAAAAAATATTTATTTTTTAGTTCTAGCTGGACACAATATCTTTATTTCACTATTTATTTTTATGTGGTGCTGAGGATCAAACCCAGGGTCCCACATGTGTGAGGCAAATGCTCTACCACTGAGCCAAAACCCCAGACTCTGTTGGGGTTTTGATTTAAATTATTTTGAATATGTAGATTAATTTGGGGGAGAATTTATAGCTATCTGATTTTAAATCCTCCCTTCTAACATTGTGACTCATTTTATCTCTTATTAACTTCTATTTTTTAATTAAAAATTTTACATACAGTAAAATTCACTATTTGGTGTATGGTTCTGTGAGATCTGGCAAATAGAGTGATGTGACCATTATTATAATCAAGATATAGAACAGTTTTGTAACTCCTCAAAAAATTCCCTTGTTCTATTATTTGTAAACAATCACCTCCCAGCCTTAATTCCTGAAAATTATTAATCTATTTTCTGTTCCTGTAGTTTTTCTTTTTTTAGGAGGTCATATACATAGAGTCATATGGTCTTATTTTATCTCCTAATGTAAATACTGCCTTTGAGAAGCATCAATGTAGTTGCATGTATCAAAGTTAATGTTTTTTCATTGCTGAGTATACCATGATTTGTTTCCTGGTTGAGGAACATTTGAATTGAATCCAGTTTTTAGTGATTATGAATAAATTTGTTATATATATATTTGATTACAATATAATTTTGTAGGTAAATAAGTTTTTATTTCTCTTGAGTAAATACCTAAGAGTGAGATTTATGGACTGGATGATAAGTGTATGTTTAACAATAAGTGTTTTCTGTTTCCACCAGTGATGTACAAGAGTACTTGTTGCTCTGCATCCTTGCCAGCAGTTGGTTTAATCAGTTTTTTTTTTCAAGCCTTTCTAAAAGACATATAATAGTATCTCAGTGTAGTTTAACTTATATTTCTGTAGTGATGAATAGAATTCATAATGTTTCATGTGTTTATTTGAAAACCATATATAGTTTTTGAAAAATGTCTATTCATATTTTTGTTGAATTGTGTAAACTATATTTCTTTTTTGTTGACTTTTGAGAGTTCTTAAATATGTTCTAAATAGAGTCTGTTGTCAGATATGTGACAGTATTTTGTCCCAGTCAATGGTTTGACTTCTCATTCTTTCAACTGTGTCTTTTACAGCATAAACATTTTACATTTTAAGAACATTTTACCATGTTTTTTTCTTTTGAGATTGTGATTTTTGCGTTGTATCACAAAACTGTCTAACTCAAAGTTCTAAAGATTTCTCTCCTGTTTTTCTCTGACAGTTTATAGTTTGTTTGCATTTAGACCTATGATTCATTTTTAATTAATTTTTATGTTAAGTCATGAAGTATAGGTCAAGGTTACTTTTTTATAAGGAGGTATATTTGTTAAATATTAATATAGCAGCTTCAAATAATTTTTAACCTTCTTGTGTCTTTATGTTTTAAGTTGGATTTTGTTTATTTTATTTAATTGGAAAATCTCTTTTAAACTAGTGGGTAAAATGTACATTTTTTTTCATTTTATCTAATCTGTAAAATATATGTTTAAATAACATTTGAATTTATCTAGCATCTTGGTTTTTCTTGCATTTTATTAATATTAACTGATTATTTATATTTTTCTCTGTTTCAGTTTACTGATTTGAAAATTATATTTATGTTCTTTCCTTAGAATTTGATGAACAAATTCTAAAGTTTACCAATATTTCTTTTTCCTTCTAAAAAATGCAAAGACTTTAGATATTATATTGTCACTTTTTCTAATTTACATGTAATTATTATTCTCTATGGATATTATTTTCATCATTATTGTTTATGCTTTAGTTTCAATATACTTATATGTTTACTTTTTTTTTGTTTATCCTTGCTTTTTGGAAAAATAAATCTTCTTTATTCTATCTTTAATCTTCATTTTGTAATATCTGTATCTATTGATCAGTTTATCTACATCTTTTAGTAATCTTTCTTTGAGAACCCATGAGTGGCAAATACTAAATCTGCTTTTGAAAATGTGTTCACAGGGCTGGGGATGTGGCTCAAGTGGTAGCGCGCTCGCCTGGCATGCGTGCGGCCCGGGTTCGATCCTCAGCACCACATACCAACAAAGATGTTGTGTCCGCCGAGAACTAAAAAATAAATATTAAAAAAAAAATTCTCTCTCTCTCTCTCTCTCTCTCTCTCTCTCCTCTCTCACTCGCTCTTTAAAAAAAAAAAAGAAAAAGAAAATGTGTTCATTTTCTAGTTTGACTATTTTTTTTAACAAAGCACTTTGAAGTTATCACACATTTGGCTTGTGGTTCTCTTGTGGTCAATGAAAAGGCTTTTGTAGACCTAATATATTCATTCTGCTGTAGGTTGTCTGGCTTAGTTTTATTTGGTTGCTTTAATTTTTTCTCTTTTGTTTGGTGTCCATTGTTACTTACCTAGGATGGGTTTAAATAATTTCTCCTTCTGGAGACTAGAACTTCTTAAAGGATTTGTTGTTTTCCATTTATTTTGGAAAATTTTAAGCCATATTTCAAATGTTAAATTACTTTTATGTTTTCAAATTTTCACATTTCTAACTTTCCCTATATAGTTTTTCTGTTTTCTCATTCTAGAAGTAATATTAAATATCTTACCTTTATATCTTTTATATCCCTTTTCTTTTTGATAGTTTCTAATTATTTATCTTTCTGTGCTTTATTGTGAGTAATTTGTAACATACACTTTTTGGGTTTGGAATTATTTCTTCATATATCAAGTCTGTTTTTCAGACTACCCATTGAATTTAAAAATTTAATAAAGTGTTTTTTTTTCTGGAAGCTCTTTATAGTTTTTTTTTTTTTAAATTTTCTGTTCTTGACAGTGTCTTGGCTTTTTCTCAAGACTTTTGATTCTTCTTTTTGCCTTTATAATCCTTTCTGAATTGGGTATTTACAATTTAGTTTTATTCTCTACATCTGTATTCTCCTATGTTTAAGTGGGGTACTAGCACCTATAGCATTGGGTCATTGTGAGTAGTGAATGGCACAGTGTATATAAAGTACTTAGCACTGGACATGGTTGATTGCAATTCGTCAATAAATGTTGGTAGTGATTATTATATACTGACAACTGAGTTCTGCTAGGTTTATGTTTCATGTCAGGCAAAGATGCTTGCCCAGGAAACTGCATTCCTAGCATTTTAATTCTCAGTAGCACCCATTTTCTGTCCTGGAGATTTGCATTGTGGTAATGGAGAGTTGAGCTTGTGGCTATAGGGACAACAAAAACCTTCCAATGGCTGAGGCCGGAAGGGCTAGAGCAGACAGTCTTTCATTGGGAAAGGAAAGGTATTTCCTTGAGAAGTGGCTGACCCTCTCTACCTGAGACCTCAACTCTCTTGGGCTCTGTTCACTTCTGTTGCTTCAAAGTCCTGTGATCTCTGTTTTCTCCTGACCCCCAGTCATGATGTCTTTTCTTGTTTTCTCTCAGGAAAATGCAACTGTGCCAAACTGGTGTTTGCAAAGTGAACTTTGCTAAAATATAAAGGGAAACCAAGATGAAATGGAAAAAAATATGAATGGTATAAAAATAAATAATCAAAGCACAGTATTCTGATGATAAGATTCTCATTAGAAGCACAGCTCAATTCAGATTAGCCACTTTTCAGCCATTTGATAGTGGAAAATAACTGTTATATTGGACAGCACAGCTCTAGATCTCTGACTGCTCACCCACATATGAGCTCAGAGGGGTTCATCGTGTATCATCTCAAGAGCCTGGCTGGTAGCAGTTCACTTTAGGATTGATTTTGACCCTTCTCCATTATTGATAGAGATTGTTGGAGAATGGTAGATATTTGGTTTAGATGTTATTAAATTTGTGTAGTTAAATTTCATTTAAGTAAAGTTCGTTATATTTCTAGATACTTTAATGCAAGTGTATATATTTAAATATCTCTACATATGCTTCCATTAGTGTTAAATATTTGAAAATATCATATTTTAAGAAAACAAATTATGTTATTTCAATGTCCTTTAGTCCAGCAGGAGAAAATACATTATTTTTGGAAATTTTTTTAAAAATTATTTTTAGGTTGATACTGTAAGCACATTGAATTCTGGTAAGGAGGACCACTCAGAAAGCAGTAATACAGAGGAAGGAAGATATAATAATGATGATAAAGGGGCAAACTACTCTGAGAAAATAAAACTGGCTAAACAGGGGCCAGTTGAAGATCTGGACTTGATTCAACATCAGATGACCCCCGAATGTTCAGGTAGGATAATCACAAGTTGATTGGATAATGATAACTACAGATATTTTATTTAAAATATTAAGATTATATGTGTTTTTATCAACTAAGTAGAAACAATATACTAAAAAATAAGGAGGCATAATTACATTTTTGTAAGAGAATGATCACCAGTTTTTACTTACAAGAACATTAAGAGCCCTTAAATATATTTAGAAATGTAATAAAATATGACATTTAATAAAATTGTTTTCATGTTCAGTTTACAATAATCAAGTAGGGATTATTTTGTATATTATGGCATGATTTATGGATCATTTTGATTACTAAAATTGCACAATAAAATATATCCTATAATTTGTAAATGCCCTTTTTAGGGCCAATCCCACTCAAAATTGATTTTAACATTTTGATTTTAAATGTACCTTTTTTCCATGCAATTGAATTAATTCTGGTCAGATAGAATTAGAAGAGCAGTTCTGAAATGTGATCTGCAGAGCCCTGGGAAGACCCTTGTGGGGGCTCTGCAGAATGAACACAATTTTTATAATTGCACTGAGATGCTGTTTTCCTCTTTGTCCACTGTGTCAATATTGGTACTGATAGTATAAAAACAATGGTGGGAAATATTCTGGTGCCTTGGCATGAATTGAGACAGTGGCACCAAATTGTATTAGAAATCACTGTGTTTTTACAACCAGTTACTGGCAAGAAAAATAAATAACCAGTGTTACTCAGGATGTCCTTAATGAAGTAGTAGAAAATATTAATATTATTAGATTTTGAGCCAGTATACATCATCTTAATATCCTGTGTGGCAAGGAAGTAGACATAAAAGAATTTTGTATATTCTAAGATGGGAAGGTTGTGTTGAAGAAAAGTACTTGTGTGATAACTTGAACTGGGAGCTAAACTGCCCAATTTTTTTGTGGAACACCATTTTTACTTGAAATAACAACTGACAGGCAAACTGGTATCATTCAGACTTTTGTATTTGGCAGACTTATTTTTTATTTTAAAGATAAAGCAAGTCTTATACTTCAAGGAAAACTACTATAGTATTTGCTACTAATGATAAAATTTGAGCATTCTGCTACTAATGGTAAAATTTGAGCATTCACATGAAAATCAGAATTTTGGAAAACTTGTGAATGTTATTCAATAGCTTATCAATACTTAGACTTTTTTGATAAAAATAGGTGGTAATATTAACAAATGTGACTTTTGAATATTGTATAATGAAATACGTTTATATTTTGAATGTGTGCATAATTCTGTTAGCCACTACTTTCCAAATGGCAAATGCAGGATTAAAGATCCATTCAACATGAAAGACAGAGCCAAAGATTTTAGTGGAACAAACTCAGAAAGCTCACTGATATGGTTACAGGTTTCACACTACAATTAACCTTTAAGAAGCTACCCCTGACAAGTTTTGGTACAGTACTAAAGAAAAATAACTAGTTATTTGATAGACTACTAAATTTCTCCTCTTTTCCCAACTACATATCTATGTGAGGCCAAATTTTCCTCATGTACTTCAATCAAAACATAAAATTACAATAGGTTGTAGAAGTACATATGAGAATCTAGATGTTTTCTATTAATCCAGATATTAAAAGTTGAAAATAATGCTAGTCTTCTCACTAATATTTTGGAAGACTAATAATTATAACATGTTAGTTATGTTAACATGTAATTAATAATACTTTGTTTACTATTATTTAAAATGAATAAATAAATGTATTTTACAATAATTTTCAGTTCTGCTTTCTAAGACGGTAATTATAAAAAGATACAACCTACATACATGAAGACTACTTTGGGCTCTCAATAATTTTGAGGTGGTAAAGAGGACTATGACAAAAAAGTTTGAGAGCTGCTAATTTAGAATATGGTTGGGATGAGATGAGTTCTTAAAGTTAGATAGGTGACTCAGGATTACATTTATCAGGAAATAAGATATTATATTTGAGATTAGCTATTGGCCCAGTCTACACAGTATTTTAAAATATATTTTTAGTACTGTGTGAATTACTTAAAAATGCCTATTATATAGACTACTTAGATGGAGCTTGAGAATGCTAGGATTGGTAGTTGGGAATTAGAACTAAAGGGTATTACATTTGAATTATATAAGCAATAAGATTTGAGGATACTCCTTATTGATAAGATTAATATTCTTTTTGAATAAACTTCCTTCTTCTAAAAATATCTCCCTCTTTTTTTTCCTTAAAGAGGAAGCAATGTATGTTATGGGGACACATCACTGATCTCTTTGGATTTTCAAAAATTGCTAAATTTGGCCTCATTTAGCATAATATGCCATTTAAAGTGATTTGTTCTGAGATGACTAAGACTTAATACTTGGACATTTATGCTCATTGCCAGAGAACCAAATTTTATCAGATTTCATGGAGGGTGTGTTATTGCTTGGTGGCTAAGAGCTGGAGTCAGACAGATGTGGGTGGAACTGACTCTATATTTACTAGTTATATTACATGTATGAACTCAGGTACAGATTAATGTCAGTTTACTAATTTTTAAAATGAAGACAATGACTATGCCACTTTACAGAGTTAAGGTGAGTGTTAAATGAGTAATGCATGTAAATAAAGCTCTTAATGTGCCACAGGTCACTCTGTAAGCTGCCATCATTATCATTAATTCTAAATTAAAATTTGAATGATGGAAGATCATTTTTGATTTTGGTACCAGGGATGGAACCCAGGGGTGCTTAACTGGGAGAGCAACAACCCCAGTTCTTTTTATTTTTTATTTTGAGACAGGATGATGCTAAGTTGCTTAGGGCCTCGGTAAATTGCTGAGATTAGCCTCAAACTTGCAATCCTTCTGCTTTAGCCTCCCGAACCACTGGGATTACAGGTGTGTGCCACCATTCCTGGTAGTCAAAGTATTTTTAAGTGCTTTAAGAAATTAGAAACATGGAGGGGCATGGAGAAAAGTGTCTGCCTACATTAGGTACTTATTAGAGCTTGTTTCTTCTGTATGTTGAACCACTTTGTGTTGCTTATGATATACTACTTTTTTTTTAAGGGGGGGAGGGAGAGAGAGAATTTTTAAATATTTATTTATTTTTTTTTAGTTTTCAGCGGACACAACATCTTTATTTGTATGTGGTGCTGAGGATCGGACTCAGCGCCGCGCGCATGCCAGGCGAGCCCACTACCGCTTGAGCCACATCCCTAGCCCTGATATACTACTTTTTACTGTAGCTCTTTATACATGCCTTCTCTTTCTTGAGAAAGAGTTTGGAGTCTTCAGCAATTTTAGGATAGGATATATGTCTTATTCCTTATTTACTATTTGTTAATCATGGATAGGGAATGTATAGAAGAAGGAAGGAGAAAATTTAGGATTTAAAATAATAAGGGAACAACTTATGAAAAGGCCCAGTTATTTCAACTGTAAAATAGAGACAAATGTCTATTTTGCAGAGTTATTAGATAATTATATGAAAAAAATACATGAAAGTACCTTGTAAATCAAGTTGGTTACATGACATCAATACAATAGTTACTATCATCACTATACATAGTTTTTAAGTAAAAGAATAAAGATTAAAAACAATAAAACTTTATGGATTTATTAAACTTCAAACCTGTTTCTACTTTCAACACAATATAGATGAAACCAAATTAAAAGAAGTAGACTCTCAACTTCAAGATGCTATTTATAAAATGAACAGACTTGATAAAATATTGGCAAAAAAACAATACAGAGAAAAAGAAATTAAGAAGCAAGGTCTTGAAATGAGAATAAAGTTGTGGGAAGAACTTAAGGTAAGAATTGTACAACTATATGTCAATATGTAAGAACCAATTTCCTCTAAGAGAATAAGAAAAGCATGGACTGTGATAGTGTTAATGTGGTCTGCCTTTGTTGTTTTGTGGAGGTGGTGACATAGCATGAATATGTGTGTATGTGCTGGGTACAGGGGTGAAATGTTTCTGGAATGAGACTTTGGGCACTGTGCTAGCATGCTCATTGACCTGTCATACCAGTGTCAGGTTAGAGCTCCTCAATCTCTGGAATAGGGAAGTGTATGATGTCTGCTTTCATCAAGAACGTATATTTGCTTTTTCTTCAGTGAGCTTACATTTTGGAGATAAACAGGAAAATACACAAAAATTGAATTCCCTAGTTAGTTTATTACTTGAGTAACATTTATGACAATCAAGTTGGGAGTTTACTATTTCATGTGTTGGTCAAATCTCTTCAGGAAGCTGTAAGGTACTTGAGGAATGAGCCATGCTCAAATTGTTTTTGTTTCAATAAATTTCTGGTGCTTCATTAACATTGGCTCTCTTGGACTTCTTATTTTCTGTAGTATTAAGGGGTTGAGGTTGACCAGATGTTGTTACTGATTTGGTATAGAGCCATTGACTCTTATTTGTATTTTGCCCCTGAAAGGAGAGCACCTGTGAGATAGGAACCTTGTGATAATAAATTGGTTGTTTTTGATAAAATCATTCTTAATCATCTAATGACTTCAGAGGAAATTTCCTAGGCCTAGGCAGTATTATGAATTAAGAAGGAAATAATTGTGAATACATTTTTTACAGAGATCTCAGGAAGGCCATTGAGATGAAAGAAAGCAACCCCAAATGCAGTGTTTTAAGCTAGAAAAATGATTTCCATAAATCTTAGCAGAAAAAGTTAGTTTATCACTTTTTCCTATGGAAACTCAAATTGTTTTTATTTCCTTTGAAATAAGAATTATAAATAGAAACAGTAATATACTTGAAATGTCTGAAATTTCAATTTGATTATACCTTTAGTTTACTCTTTAGTTATAAAAATATCTAACAGAAACTTAAGATTTTTTAAGCAAAGTGATTTATCATATATTGATGATAGACATATATTTCAACTTTAACTGGAAATATCTATTGACACAATTTTGTGGAAACAGGAAATATTAACAAATTTCCTACTTAAAGGAATATGAATGGCCTGAGGATTCTTGTTTGTATGTATATGATAGGAAACTATGCTATAATTAAAAAATCAGTGAGTATAGCTATCTTCTTGTTTAAATTTTAATTTTTATTTCATAGTCTGCAAAAAATAGTGAAGCTTTGCAAAGTAATGAGGAGATGGAAAATACAAAGAAATTTTTATCTTTGACTGCTGCATCTGAAGAAACTGTTGGTGAGTAGATGTCATTCATCCTTGTTTTTATTGGAGTCAGACAAGATTTGGATTAAAGTTAAATTCCTGATCCAAAATTTCCCCTTTTCTTCGTGAATTTGACTCTTCTTTAGAGGAAATATGATATGAAATTACTCTGAGCTTAGGTATGTTTCATTGTGTTTAAGTATTTGTATCTTAATAGAGCGTGGAAAAATTGAGAAACAGGCCCACTATGTCTTTGCCCTTACTTTCTGTCCCTGTTTGATTCTTCTAGAGGATATTTTATTCTGATAGTCCTCTATCTCACCAGGTAAAACACTCAGGCCTATGCAACCCCCTTCATAAAAATCTACTTCTGATATATCCTATTATCTTACATTCCTAGTTTTTCAGACTAACCAATTAGTTCTGCACATGTATTTCTACTTATCCCTTTGTGTGTATGTGTAAAATTGTGAATGTTCTTTTCAAATACAAATATAATGTAGTCATATATTCTTAAACCCACTTACTTAATGGTGAAACTTTTAGAGAGTGGAAGCAGTTGATATGCTTTGCTTGGCTACTTTTGGAATCCTTTAGTCAATATCCCATAGGTAGTCTTTGTGGTGGAAGAGTTCTAAGCAGTGTCCTGAGTTCTCTCAGAATACTGGGATCTTTTTTTCTTATATAAAGTGAATGTCTAACATTGTAGAACTCCAAAAATCTGATTCAGACTACTGAAGCACTTTTAGTGGAACAATAGTCGATCTTTGTTGTGAATAATATTCCTTCAGGTTTATTCCTTTCTGGACTAGTATTAAGAGCTCAGAAGCTGCTAGGGCTTGAGAGATTTGAGTTTATAGTGCACCAAAATGTTTCTCCTTAAGAAGATGGGTGTTTCATCTGGGTTGCCCCTTCTGTAATGAAGGACTTTAAAAAAAATGAATCTTTCAAAATTTCAACTTCTTAAATCCATAGCTGGAGTGACCTTATTGAAATTTACCTTGCCATTTGTATATCCTAATTGAAACAACAAAAAATTAGCTTCTCTATATTAAAATCCTAGATAGTTTACTTTCTGCTGCTTCTACCTTATTATAGAAGTAACATGGGTAATTGTGTTGGAAAACATGGGTAAACAGAATGAAAAAAATTGCTGTCACCTAAATTGTCAACATGCAGGAATAATCACTATTAATAATTTGGTTTATTATTTTTGATAATTTGGTTTATTATTTTTCTTTTGAGACATGTTTAGTTTAAACATCTGTATCTACCTACCTATCTATCTAAGGATAAAAATGGGATAAAATTGGATTTATGGTGATTTTTAAGCTTTTTTTCCACTGGTTTGTATCTCATGAACCCCTTTAACTGTTACTAAGAATCTGTGTGGTAGCTTGTTTCCAAAATGGCTGCCCTCAGTGCCTTCCCTCTATGTACTTTCATTCTATTCCTCATTAAGAGATATAATTTCTCCTATTTCTCCCGCCCTTTTCAGTCTGGGCTAGCCTGGAATAACTTTGACTGATATAGCCAAGGCAATACTATGCCATTTCTAGGCCTTGCCTTTAAGAAGACTGGCAATTTCTGTTTCTTTTCCTGGCTTATGCAGATGAAAGCCAAGCCACCCTGAATCTGCTGTGCTGTGAGAAAGCCCAGACAGGTCATGAGAAAGGTTAGGCAGAGAGAAAATAATTCTGGCCAGTTCTAGGATATAATGTCCCCCTCAAATTCATGACTACCTGGAATTGCAGAATGTAATTTTATTTGGTAATAGGGTCTTTACAGATATACTTAGTTAAGATGAGGCATAATAGAGTAGGATGGACCTAAATCCAATGACTGATGTCCCTTATTTTCATAAAATAAGCATAGGAGAAGACATAAAGATATAGAGACACCAAAATACAGGGAAGAAGGCCTGTAAAGATAGAGGCAGAGACGGGAGTTATGTAGCTACAAGCCAAGGACTACCAAGGATAGCTGGGAGCCACATAAACTAGGAAAATGCAAAGAAGGAAATTCTCTGGCAACACTGTGATTTTAGATATCTAGAGAATAAATTTATATTGTTTTCAGCCACCTAGGCCCTGGTAATTTGTTACAGCATCCTTAGGAAACTGATTTACCAGCTGTTCTAATTATCTCAGTGCCGGCACTAAAGTTGTGAATTAAGAAGGAACTGTAAGCTGGGCATGGTAGCTCTTGCCTATAATCCCAGTGGCTCCAAAGGCTGAGTCAGAGGATCACAAGTTCAAAACCAGCTTCAGCAACTTAGTGAGGCACTAAGCAACTTAGGGAGACTTTGTCTCAAAATAAAACATAAAAAGGGCTAGGGATGTTGTTCAGTGGTTAAATGTCCCTGGGTTCAATCCTTGACACACACACACACACACACACACACACACACACACACACACACACAAAAGTAACTATGGACATTTCAGACTGAGAAAACACCACAGAAAATTACCAAGGCAAGACATTGAGCTGCACCAGATTTCTACAACCAAATGCAGGACCTAGCAAGTCAAGGCCCCTTTCCTAAGAGACAAACTGCTATAGGCATCAAATTCCTAACCCACAGAAGCATGAGCATGGTTCCATGGTGATTGTTTTATGCTATCAAGTTTTATTTTTTATTTTGAAATAGGTATAGTTCTTATATACCCTTGCCTAAGCTTCGTCTAATGTTAATGTTTTGCATTACCATAGTACTATAATCAAAACTAAGAAATCAACATTGCTACAGTACTGTTAATTAAACAGTAAACTTCTAAAAATGTACCAGCTTTCCCACCGATATCCTTCCCATTTTTTAGCATCTAACCCAGTACCCCATATTGCATTTAGGTATTACGTCTCCTGTTTCCTCTAATCTGTGATGGTACCTCAGTCTTTCCTCGTCTTTTGTGACCCTTTTCGAGAGTAGTTATTTTCATAAATATCCTTAAATTTTGGTTTGTGTGATGTTTTCTCATGATTAGATGAAAATTATTCATTTTTAGTATGTGAATCTCAGAAATTATGTGTCCTCCCTCAGTCACACTTGGGATTCATAATGATGATATATTATTGATTGTGTTAACTCTAATCACTTAGTTAAGTGCCTGCTGGATTTTTCCACCGTAAGGTTACTATTTTTCCTTTTGCACTTAATAAATATCCTGGGGGAAGCTACTTTAAAGCTATGCAAATATTCAGTTTCTCTGTAGATTTCTGCCTACTAATTTTAGCATTAATCAGTACATCTTACTTGAAGTAATTATTACCATATGCTGTGAAATTTTGGGTGATTTTTAATGCATAATAGAAAACTGGAACAATTTATATCAGCATTATTTTAAATGGCCATGTGTCAATTTAACGTGTGTATGTGCCATCATTTGTTTAAACCCTGATGTCCAACATTTAGTTTTGTTTTTAATTACACAACAGCTGCAGTGATCTTCAACATGCTGAAGATTTGGGCCTACTTTTTCTTCTGTTAGGTGCAGAGTCTCTCTCTATATATAAAAGAGAAATTACTTAGTCAAAGGGTGTTGGACTTTAAAAAAATTTTCTAACCATATTAACTATTGAAACCAATTCAGACTTCTACCAACATTTGTATCTGAATATTGTTTTCCTAAACCCACAACAATGGATTTTATGATTATTTTAAGCTTTATTTACTTAAAGTGGAATTTTAAAAATTTGTCTCTTTCTGATTATCAGAGGTTAAATATTTATTTTTTGTTTCGCCATGCTGTGAATTGCTTGTTTATATCTTAGTATCTCTTTTTTTCTTTCTTAGATATTTGTTCTTTTTAGAATTTTTCAATTTTAAATTTATTTATGTATTCTAACTTGTTATATGTGACAGCAGATTGCATTTCAATTCATAGTACACATATATAGCACAATTTTTCATGTCTCTGGTTGTTCATAAAGTAGAGTCACACCATTCGTGTCTTCATACATGTGCTTAGGGTAATGATGTCCATGGCATTCCACCATCTTTCCTACCCACATTATCCTTCCCTTCTCCTCCTTCCCCTTTGCCCTATCTAAAGTTTCTCCATTCCTCCCATACTTCACCCGCTCCCCCCATCCCCATATGGATCAGCATCTACATACCAGAGAAAACCTTTGGCCTTTGGTTTTTTGGGATTGGGTTACTTCCCTTAGCATAATATTCTCCAACTCCATCCATTTACCTACAAATGCCATGATTTTATACTCTTTTAATGCTGAATAATATTCCATTGTGTATATATACCACAATTTCTTTATCCATTCATCTACTGAAGGGCATCTAGGTTGGTTCCACAATTTAGCTATTGTGAATGGTGCTGCTACAAACATCGGTGTGGCTGTGTCCCTGTAGTATGCTGTTTTTAAGTCCTTTGGTTATAAACCAAGGAGTGGGATAGCTGGGTCGAGTGGTAGTTCCATTCCAAGTTTTCCAAGGAATCTCCATACTGCTTTCCAGATTGGTTGCACTGATTTGCAGTCTCACCAGCAATGTATGAGTGTGTCTTTTTCCCCACATCCTCTCCAACACTTATTTTTGTTTGTGTTCTTAATAGCTGCCATTCTGATTGGAGTGAGATGAATTCTTAAGAGTAGTTTTGATTTACATTTCTCTAATTGCTAGAGATATTGAATATTTTTTCATATATTTGTTGATTGATTGTATGTCATCTTCTGAGAAGCATCTGTTCAGTTCCTTGGCCCAGTTTCTGGTTGGGTTATTTGTGTGTGTGTGTGTGTGTGTGTGTTTTTTTTTTTTTTTTTTTTTGGTGTTACGTTTTTTTGAGTTCTTTGTATATCCTAGAGATATTCTCTGATGTGAGTGTGGTAAAAATTTGCTCCCATTCTGTAGACTCTCTATTCACTCACTGATTGTTTCTTTTGCTGAGAAGAAGCTTTTCAGTTTGAATCCATCCCATTTACTTATTCTTGATTTTATTTCTTATGTTTTAAGGAGTCTTGTTAAGGAAGTTGGGGCCTACATGATGAAGATTTGGGCCTACTTTTTCTTCTGTTAGGTGGAGGGTCTCTGGTCTAATTCCTATGTCCTTGATCCACTTTGATTTGGGTTTTGTGCTGGTGAGAGAAAGTAGTTTAATTTCATTTTGCTACATATGGATTTCCAGTTTCCCAGCATCATTTGTTGAAGAGGCTATCATTTCTCCGATATATGTTTTTGGCGCCTTTGTCTAGAATGAGATAACTGTATTTATGTGGGTTTGTCTCTGTGTCCTCTATTCTGTACCATTGGTCTACAAGTCTATTTTGGTGCCAAATTACTGTATTGTTTTTGTTTTTACTGCTCTGTAGTATAGTTAAGGTCTGGTATAGTGATGACACCTGCTTCACTCTTCTTGCTAAGGATTGCTTTGGCTATTCTGGCCAAATTATTTTTCCAGATGAAAGTCATGATTGCTTTTCCTATTTCTATGAAGACTGTCATTGGGATTTTGACTGGGATTGCGTTAAATCTGTATAGTGCTTTTGGTGGTATGGTCTTTTCCAATATTAATTCTGCCTATCCAAGAACAAGGGAGATCTTTCCATCTTCTAAGGTCTTTAAATTTCTTTCTTTAGCATTCTGTAGATTTCATTGTAGAGGTCTTTCACCTCTTTTTGTTAGGTTGATTCCCAAGTATTTAATTTTTTTTGAGGCTGTTGTAAATGGGGTAGTTTTCCTAGTTTCTGTTTCAGAGGATTTGTCATTGATGTATAGAAATGCCTTTGATTTATGGGTGTTGATTTTATATCCTGCTACTTTGCTGAACTCACTTATTAGTTCTAGAAGTTTTCTGGTGGAATTTTTCAGATCCGCTAAATATAGAATCATGTCGTTGACAAATAATGATAGTTTGAGTTCTTCTTTTCCCCTCGGTATCCCTTTAATTTATTTCCTCTAATTTCTTTGGCTAGAATTTCAAGGACTATGTTGAATACAAGTAGTGAAAGAGGACATCCCTGTCTTGTTCCAGTTTTTGGAGGGAATGCTTTCAATTTTTCTCCATTTAGAATGATGTTGGCCTTGGGCTTAGCATAGATAGCTTTTCCAATGTTGAGATATGTTCCTGTTATCCCTAGCTTTTCTAATGTTTTCAACATGAAGGGATGCTGTATTTTGGTGAGTGCTTTTTCTGCATCTATTGACATGATCATATAATTCTTATCTTTAAGTCTATTGATGTGATGAATTACATTTGTTGATTTCCATATGTTGAACCAAAACCTTGCATCCCTGGGATGAATCCCACCTATTTGTGGTGCATGATCTTTTTAATATGTGTTTGTATGCTATTTGCCAGAATTTTATTGAGAATTTTTGCATATATGTTCATTAGAGATATTGGTCTGAAGTTTTCTTTCTTTGATGTGTCTTTGTCTGGTTTTGGAATCAGGGTGATATTGGCCTCATATAATGAGTTTGGAAATGTTCTTTTTCTATTTCATGGAATAAATTGAAGAGTATTGTTATTCTTTGAAAGTCTTGTCGAATAGCTGTGTATCCATCTGGTCCTGGGCTTTTCTTGGTTGGTAGGCCTCTGATAGCATCTTGTATTTCATTGTTTGAAATTGATCAGTTTAACTTGTATATATCATACTGATTCAGTTTGGGCAAATCATATGACTCTAGATAAATTTTCGATGCCTTTGATATTGTCTATTTTACTGGAGTACAAATTTTCAAAATAATTTCCAATTATCTTCTGTATTTCTGTAGTGTTCATTGTGATATTTCCTTTTTCATTGTGGATATTAGTAATTTGAGTTTTCTCTTTCCTTCTCTTCATTAGCATGGATAAGGGTTTATCAATTTTATTTATTTTTTCAAAGAACCAACTTTTTGTTTTGTCAATTTTAAAAATTGTTTCTTTTATTTCAATTTCAGTTATTTCAGTTCTGATTCTAATTATTTTCTGTCTTCTGCTTTTGGTGTTGATTTGCTCTTCTTTTTCTAGGGCTTTGAGATGCAGTGTTAGGTCATTTATTTGATGACTTTTTCTTCTTTTAAGGAATGAACTCCATGCAATGAATTTTCCTCTTTGTACTGTCTTCATAGTGTCCCTGAGATTTTGATATGTTGTATCAATGTTCTTATTTACCTCTAAGAATTTTTTAGTCTCCTCTTTAATGCTTTCTGCAACCCATTGTTCATTCAATAGCATATTATGTAATCTCCAGGTGTTGAAGTACCTTTTATTTTTTATTTTATTCTTTATTTCTAATTTCATTCCATTATGATCTGATAAAATGCAGGGTAGAATCTCTACTTTTTTGTATTTGCTGAGTTGCTTTGTGGCATAATATATAGTATATTTTACAGAAGGATCCATGTGCTGCTGAGAAGAAAGTGTATTCACTTGTTGATGGGTGGAATATTCTATATGTCAGTTAAGTCTAAGATATTGATTGTATTATTGAGTTCTATAGTTTGTTTAACTTTTGTTTGAAAGATCTATCTAGTGGTGAAAGAGGTGTGTTTAAGTCAATCATATTATTTTATTGTGGTCTATTTGACTCTTGAAGTTGAGAAGAGTTTGTTTGATGAACATAGATGCTCCATTGTTTGGGGCATATATGTTTATAATTGATATATATTGTTGGTGTATGATTCCCTTAATTAGTGAAATGTCCTTCTTTGTTCTTTTTTATTAATTTTGGCTTGAAGTATACTTTATTTGATATAAGGATGGAAACCCATGCTTGTTTCTGATGTCCATGTGAGTGGTATGCTTTTTCCCAAACTTTCACCTTCAGTCTGTGGATATCTTTTCCTATGAGATGACTCTCTTGAAGGCAGCATATTTTTGGGTCTTTTTTTTTTAATCCAATCTGCCAGTCTATGTCTTTTGATTGGGGAGTTTAGGCCATTAACATTCAGGGTTATTATTGACACATGATTTATAGTCCCAGTCATTTTTGTTTATTTTTGGTATTTAACTCAACTTGGTTTCTCCCTTGACTTGTTTTTCCTATAGTGTAATACCTCTCTTTGCTGATTTTCATTGTTGTTTTTCATTTCCTCCACATGGAATATTTTGCCAAGGATGTTCTATAGTGCAGGCTTTCTAGTTGAAAATTCTTTTAACTCTGTCATGGAAGGTTTTTATTTCATTAGCAAAACATCAACAAATGTAAAGCTTATTTTTCTGGATATAAGATTCTTGGTTGGCATCCATTTTCTTTCAGAGCTTGGTATATGTTGTTCCAGGATCTTCTACCTTTGAGGGTCTAATTTGAAAAATATGCAGAGATCCTAGTTGGTTTCCCCCTATATGTAATCTGATTCCTTTCTCTTATGGCTTTTAAAATTCTATCCTTATTCTGTATGCTAAGCATTTTCATTACAATGTGTCTTGGTGTAGATCTGTTGTAACCTTTGGTTTCCTGTAAGCGTCTTGTATTTGATTTTCCAATTCATTTTTCACATTTGGAATTTTTTTTGATATTATTTCATTGAAGAGATTGTGCAATCCTTTGGTTTGAATCTCTGTGCCTTCCTCTATCCAAATAAATCTTAGATTTGTTCATGATTTCTTACCATCTTCTCTGTGTGATCAACTTTATTTTCTAGATTGTATACTTTGTCTTCATTATCTGATGTTCTGTCTTCCAAGTGATCTAGTCTGTTGGTGATGCTTTCTATTGAGTTTTTGATTTGGTTTATTGTTTCCTTCATTTTCAGGATTTCTGTCAGTTATTTTTTTCAGAATCTCTCTTTCTTGAAGTAGTCTTTTGCTTCATGTATTTACTCTCTTATCTCTTTGTTGGTGTGATCAATGGTTGCCTCTATTTGCTCTCTTATTTCTTTTTATGGAGTGATTAATTTTTGCCTGTATTTGCTTACTTAGGTCATTCTTTAATTAGTAGATAATTTTAATTATGTCCATTCTGAACTCCTTCTCTGACATTTCATCAACTGCATTGTTAATGGATTCTGTTATTGTAGAATCTTGGTTTGTTTGGGTCATTTTCCTCCCTTGTTTTTTATGTTATCTATGTATCTTCCTTTCTTGCAGTGTGGATCTGAGGTATTACACTTTCTACCCTATAATCTTATAGTGTTCCTGCAGATTACCTTTACCTCATCTTGGTGTTAGGCTTCTAGACCCCAGTTGGTGTCCCATGATAAATGCTTCTGCAACTAAAGGTGGTGGTGGCAATAGTGGAGTTAATTCAAGATAGCAGTGGATATGTCCCAAGATGGATGCAACCACTTTCAGAGATGGGGCTGAAAATGTGGGTTGTCTATTTGGAGATGCAGATGCCTTCAGGCCCTATCTGTTGTCTAAAGGTGGA
The DNA here is from genome assembly GCF_964194105.1 of Spermophilus citellus. Lineage (NCBI taxonomy): Eukaryota > Metazoa > Chordata > Mammalia > Rodentia > Sciuridae > Spermophilus > Spermophilus citellus. Next base: position 139,066,656 of record NC_138185.1, read on the forward strand.
GGCTATTGCGTGGGGAGGGCTATTGCAATGGCTGCAGTGTCCCAAGATGGAGGGTAGGGTAGGCTTGGGTTGGGCGTGGGTCTGCTGGTTGGTGGGGGTGGGGGTGGGGATGGGGTGGGGTGGGGTGGTGCGGTAGTCCTGCAACTAACCTTGGCCTCGGCTCCCTTGTGGATCAGAGTGGTCCTATGTCTTGGGCTGGGCTCCGTAGTGAGTATGCTGGGTGGCAGGGTCCTGGGCTAGGGTTTGGGCCTTGGCTCCTGCACGGGTGGGTGAGGATGGTCCTGGGCCATATCTTAGTCTCTTTTTATAACTCTTTTTTTAAAAAAATTGATTTGAAGGACTTCTTTAAGTATATTCATTCTTTGTATAAATATCAAAAAAGTTTGAAATTTATTTTTCCTATGACTTTGTGATATTTTTTGGTCAATAAAAGGTTACAATTTTTATTTAATTAAACTAGTCATTTCTTTCATATTATTTACTGGTACTCTGTTTCCATCTAAATATTCTATAAATATATACTTATATTTTTCTTTTTTTGAAAAATGAAAAATAAAAAAATAATCTACTTGGAATTTGTTTTGGTATCAGGCATGAGGTAGAGGGTTGATTTTTATCCCCAATTTTACTAGCTGGTTATTCCAATGTCCCTTATTTAATAAACCATCATTTCTGCACTTATTGAAATGCTAACTTTATCAAGTAATGATTGGGTATACTTTCAAATTTGTATTAGTATTATATTGTTTTGATAATTTTAGTTTTATAATTCATTTTATTAGGGTTTTATCTTTAAAAATGTTTTTAAAATAACATGTTTGCTTCAAACCAGTTTTCTCTGAGGTTAGCAAAATGACTACATTATTTTTTTAAAAAGTGAAAAGCATTTTTATATCTATAGCTTATAAAGTTTTTTTTAAAGTAATGTAAATGTCTAAATACTAGTGTATAAAGTTTGTCTAGAGAGGTAAAACTTAGGTTTCCTTTCATGTCTATGAGTAATTCTATACCTTCATAGAAATGAGTATACATCTCTTAATCCAAGCAAGAAATGTGGACATGGACAGTGTCTGAAATGTAATTCTGAATATTATAGTATCTCAGTATCTATAGATTAAATATCAGGAGCTAAATGATATTATCTATATTGAATAAGGCATTTCTAAAAGGCCACTGCACCTGCTTGTGATTGACTCAGGAGCAAGCAATGTTAGGCAGTTCTGTAAGGGTACTGATATGTGGTAATATTTTACTATTAACCTTTTAAAAAATATTTTTAGCTATAGATGGACATAATATCTTTATTTTTATTCATTTCTTTTTGTGGTACTGAGAAACAAATCCAGTGCCTCGCTCATGCTAGGCAAGTACTCTTAACACTGAGCCACAACTTCAGCCCTACTATTAACCTTTTCAGTCACAGAGTTCACCACCAGTTGACCTTTTGGTCCTAGAAGGAAAGACATTTGTTTCTAGTTTCACTTAAAAAAATTATACACACACACACACACACACACACACACATATTAGTTGTAGATGGACACAATAATCTTTATTTTATTTTTATGTGGTGCTGAGGATCGAACCCAGTACCTCATGCATGCCACGCCAGCGCTCTGCTGCTGAGCCACAATCCCAGCCATCTAGTCTCGAGGTTTTTTTTTTTTTTTTTTTTTTTAAGTGAAGTTTTGATTTTTTGGTTGGTTCTTTTTATTTATTTTATTTTTTTTATCTTTTTTTTATTTATTGGATGTTCACAACATTACAAAGCTCTTGACAAATCATATTTCATACATTAGAATCAAGTGGATTATGAACTCCCATTTTTACCCCAAATACAGATTGCAGAATCACATTGGTTACACATCACATTTTTACATACTGCCATATTAGTGACTGTTGTATTCTGCTAACTTTCCTATCCTCTACTATCCCCCCTCCCCTCCCCTCCCATCTTCTCTCTCTACCCCATCTACTGTAATTCATTTCCCTCCATGTTTGTTATCCCATTCCCCTCATAACCTCTTATATATAATTTTGTATAACAATGAGGGTCTCCCTCCATTTCCATGTGATTTCCTTTTTTTTCTCCCTTTCCCTCCCGCCTCATGTCTCTGTTTAATGTTAAACTTTTCTTCCTGCTCTTCCTCCCTGTTCTGTTCTTAGTTGCTCTCATTATATCAAAGAAGACATTTGATATTTGTTTTTTAGGGATTGGCTAGCTTCACTAAGCATAATCTGCTCTAGTGCCATCCATTTCCCTGCAAATTCCGTGATTTTTTTTGTCATTTTTTAGTGCTGCGTAATACTCCATGGTGTATAAATGCCACATTTTTTTTATCCATTCATCTATTGAAGGGCATCTGGGTTGATTCCACAGTCTAGCAATTGTGAATTGTGCTGCTATGAACATCGATGTGGCAGTATCCCTGTAGTATGCTCTTTTAAGGTTTTCAGGAAATAGTCCGAGAAGGGCAATAGCTGGGTCAAATGGTGGTTCCATTCCCAGCTTTCCCAGGAATCTCCATACTGCTTTCCAAATTGGCCGCACCCGTTTGCAGTCCCACCAGCAGTGTACAAGAGTACCCTTTTCCCCACATCCTCGCCAGCACTCGTTGTTGTTTGACTTCGTCATGGCTGCCAATCTTACTGGGGTGAGGTGGTATCTTAGGGTGGTTTTGATTTGCATTTCCTTGACTGCTAGAGATGGTGAGCATTTTTTCATGTACTTGTTGATTGATTGTATGTCCTCCTCTGTGAAGTGTTTGTTCATGTCCTTGGCCCATTTGTTGATTGGGTTGTTTGTTTTCTTATTGTCTAATTTTTTGAGTTCTTTGTATACTCTGGATATTAGGGCTCTATCTGAAGTGTGAGGAGTAAAAATTTGTTCCCATGATGTGGGCTCCCTATTTACCTCTCTTATTGTTTCTCTTGCTGAGAAAAAACTGTTCAGTTTAAGAAAGTCCCATTTGTTGACTCTTGTTATTAACTCTTGTGCTATGGGTGTCCTGTTAAGGAATTTTGAGCCCGTCCCCACAATCTGTAGGTCGGAGCCAACTTTTTCTTCTATCAGACGGAGAGTCTCTGATTTGATATCTAGCTCCTTTATCCACTTTGAGTTGACTTTTGTGCATGGCGAGAGTAGGGGATTCAGTTTCATTTTATTGCATATGGATTTCCAGTTTTCCCAACACCATTTGTTGAAGATGCTATCCTTTCTCCATTGCATGTTTTTAGCTCCTTTATCAGATATAAGATAGTTGTAACTTTGTGGATTAGTCTCTGTGTCCTCTATTCTGTACCATTGGTCCACCCGCCTGTTCTGGTACCAGTACCATGCTGTTTTTATTACTATTGCTCTGTAATATAGTTTGAAATCTGGTATCGCTATACCACCTGATTCACACTTCCTGCTTAGAATTGTTTTTGCTATTCTGGGTCTTTTATTTTTCCATATGAATTTCATGATTGCTTTATCTATTTCTATAAGAAATGCCATTGGGATTTTGATTGGCATTGCATTGAACCTATAGAGAACTTTTGGTAATATCGCCATTTTGATAATGTTAGTTCTGCCTATCCATGAACAAGGTATATTTTTCCATCTTCTAAGATCCTCTTCTATTTCTTTCTTTAGGGTTCTGTAGTTTTCATTGTATAGGTCTTTCACCTCTTTTGTTAGGTTGATTCCCAAGTATTTTATTTTTTTTGAGGATATTGTGAATGGAGTGGTTGTCCTCATTTCCATTTCAGAGGGTTTGTCGCTGATATACAGGAATGCCTTTGATTTATGTGTGTTGATTTTATATCCTGCCACTTTGCTGAATTCATTTATTAGTTCTAGTAGTTTCTTTGTAGATCCTTTTGGGTCTTCTAGGTATAGAATCATGTCATCTGCAAAGAGTGATAATTTAAGTTCTTCTTTTCCTATTTTTATGCCTTTAATTTCTTTCGTCTGTCTAATTGCTCTGGCCAGTGTTTCGAGAACTATATTGAATAGAAGTGGTGATAGGGGGCATCCCTGTCTTGTTCCAGATTTTAGAGGGAATGCCTTCAATTTTTCTCCGTTTAGGATGATGCTAGCCTGAGGCTTAGCATAGATAGCTTTTACAATGTCGAGGTAAGTTCCTGTTATCCCTAGTTTTTCTAATGTTTTGAACATAAAGGGATGCTGTACTTTGTCAAATGCTTTTTCTGCATCTATCGAGATGATCATATGGTTCTTATCTTTAAGTCTATTAATGTGGTGAATAACATTTATTGATTTCCGTATATTGAACCATCCTTGCATCCCAGGGATGAATCCTACTTGATCATGGTGCACAATTTTTTTGATGTGCCTTTGTATCCGATTCGCCAGAATTTTATTGAGGATTTTTGCATCTAGGTTCATTAGAGATATTGGTCTGTAGTTTTCTTTCTTTGAGGTGTCTTTGTCTGGTTTCGGAATCAGGGTGATGTTGGCCTCATAGAATGAATTTGGAAGAGCTCCCTCTTTTTCTGTTTCCTGAAATAATTTGAAAAGTATTGGTATTAATTCTTCTTTAAAGGTTTTGTAGAACTCCGCTGTATACCCATCCGGTCCTGGGCTTTTCTTGGTTGGAAGTTCTTTTGATTGCTTCTTCTATTTCATCTATTGATATTGGTCTGTTTAAGTTGTGCGTATCCTCCTGACTCAGTCTGGGCAAATCATATGACTTAAGGAATTTATCGATGTCTTCACTATCTTCTATTTTATTGGAATATAGGTTTTCAAAATAATTTCTAATTGTTTTCTGTATTTCTGAAGCGTCTGTTGTAATATTGCCTTTTTCATCCCGTATGTTAGTAATTTGAGTTCTCTCTCTTCTTCTCTTCGTTAGTATGGCTAGGGGTCTGTCGATCTTATTTATTTTTTCAAAGAACCAACTTTTTGTTTTGTTAATTTTTTCAATAGTTTCTTTTCTTTCAATTTCATTGCTTTCTGCTCTGATTTTAATTAATTCTTGCCTTCTGCTACATTTGCTATTGTTTTGCTCTTCCTTTTCTAGGGCTTTGAGATGAAGTGTGAGCTCATTTATTTGTTGGTTTTTCCTTTTTTTGAGGAATGACCTCCAGGCGATGAATTTCCCTCTCAAAACTGCTTTCATTGTGTCCCATAGATTCCGATATGTTGTGTCTGTATTTTCATTTATCTCTAAGAATTTTTTGATTTCCTCCTTTATGTCTTCTGTAACCCATTGATCATTCAGTAACGTATTGTTCGTTGTCCATGTGATGTAGGATTTTTCCTTCCTTCTTTTATCATTGATTTCCAGTTACATTCCATTATGATCTGATAAAGTGCATGGTATTATCTCAACCCCTTTATATTTACTGAGGGTTGCCCTATGGCACAATATATGATCTATTTTTGAGAAGGTTCCATGAGTTGCTGAGAAAAAAGTATATCCACTTGATGATGGTTGATATATTCTATATATGTCAGTTAAGTCTAGGTTATTGATTGTGATATTGAGGTCAATAGTTTCTTTATTCAACTTTTGTTTGGAGGATCTGTCCAATGGTGAGAGAGGTGTGTTGAAGTCACCCATGATTATTGTGTTGTGGTCTATTCGATTCTTGAACTTGAGGAGAGTTTGTTTTATGAACGTCGCAGCGCCATTATTTGGTGCATAAATATTGATAATTGTTATGTCTTGTTGGTCAATGGTTCCTTTTAACAGTATATAATGTCCTTCTTTATCCCTTTTGATTAACTTAGTCTTGAAGTCGATTTTATTCGATATGAGAATGGCCACCCCTGCTTGCTTACGAGGAGCGTGAGCGTGGTATATTTTTTCCCAACCTTTTACCTTGAGCCTGTGTATGTCTTTTCCAATCAGATGTGTCTCCTGGAGGCAGCATATTGTTGGATTTGTTTTTTTAATCCATGTTACCAGCCTATGTCGCTTTATTGGAGAGTTTAAGCCATTAACGTTTAGAGTTACTATTGATGTATGGTTTGTACTTCCTGCCATGTTTGATTATTTATCTCTTTTTTTTCCCCTAATTTAGATTGTTTCTCCATGATTAGCTTTCCCCCCGTCCTCTGTCTTTACCGAGGCACTTCCCGCTGATGGTTTTGGTTATCGTTTTCCATTTCTTCCTCGTGTAGAGTTTTGCTCAAGATGCCTTGCAATGCTGGTTTTCTGGCTACAAATTCTTTTAGCTTTTGTTTGTCATGAAAGATTTTTATTTCGTTGTCGTATCTGAAGCTTAATTTTGCTGGATACAGAATTCTTGGTTGGCATCCATTGTCTCTCAGTGTTTGAAATACGTTGTTCCAGGATCTTCTTGCTTTCAGCGTCTGTGATGAAAAATCCGTTGTCAACCTTATTGGTTTACCCCTAAATGTAATCTGCCTCTTTTCTCTTGTAGCTTTTAATATTTTCTCTTTGTTCTGTATATTGGATAGCTTCATAACAATGTGTCTTGGCGTTGGTCTACTGTGATTTTGTGTGCTCGGTGTCCTGTATGCATCTACAATTTGTATATCTGTTTCCTTTTTTATTTCTGGGAAGTTTTCTGTAATTATTTCCCTCAGCACGTTACTCATTCCCTTGGCATGAATCTCTGTGCCTTCCTCTATCCCGATGACTCGTAAGTTTGATTTTTTTAAATTATCCCAAATCTCTTGGATGTTTTTCTCGTGATTTTTTACCAGTCTATCTGAGTTGGCTAGACTCTTTTCAAGATGATATATTTTGTCTTCATTATCTGACGTTCTGGCTTCTACTTGCTTCCACTCTGTTAGTGATACTCTCAATTGAGTTTTTAATTTGGTTTATTGTTTCCTTCATTTCTAGAATTATTGTTTGATTTTTTTAATAATCTCTATCTCCTGATAAAGATGCTTAACTTCTTCTTTTATCTGTTTATGTAATTCCTTTTCAATGTGCTCTTTAAGGTTCCTTTCCATCTGTCTAAGGTGTTCCTTGAGTTCTTTATATGGCCATTTTTCTGATGACTCCAGGTCCTCCTGAATATTTAGGCTGTCTTTCATTGTTTGTACTCCTTTTCTTCCTTGCTTTTTTATGCTCATGATACTTCTTGTTCTGTTTGACTGCTGAGTTACTGTTTACTCTTATAAATTTATTTGATGCTTGGGAGGAGAGGTATTAGAAGGGAAGGGAAGAAGTGACTAAATATAGTGAGTGTAGGCAGGTGGAATTCAAGAGAGGGGGAGTAAGAAAATTGAAAAGAAATGAAAAGACAAAAGAAAAGAAAGTGAAAAGAAAGAAAGAAAAAACGAAAAAATAAAAATTTTAAAACAAACAAAAAAAATTATGATAATAGAAAAATGGAAATTGGAGTTTAAAAAATAATAATAATAATAGAATAAAAAGAATTAAGAAAATTGAAACCATTAATAAGAAAGTTAAAGAACAACAACAACATCAACTACAAAAAGTGAGAATAAAAAAAAATACTAATAATAATCGTTAAAAAAAATAGTAATAATAATAAATGCAGTCATAGAGCTCGATTAACTTCTCTTCCAGTAGGTGGAGCTATGCCCACTGGGCCAGGCTTCTCCTCGTGATAGGTGGGAACCAATCACTGTGCCTCAGCTCTTCTTCCCAGACTGTGCGAGTCTCCAGTCCTGAGTGTCTAGGTCCTTCTCTTGTGGTTCCTCAATCCAGGCCCCACTCACCTGTGACGCTTACCACATTACTGGCTACACGCCGGGTCTGCTGCTCCTGGGAGCCCTGTTTTCTCGGATGCCTGGGCACACCCTTTCCGTTTGCCTCCCTCGGACCCTAAGTTTGTAGGGCTTGGGGCTGAGGACCCCCAGCAAATTTGTTTTACTTTAGGTAGCAACTCCCCTGGTAGCTGGTGCAAGGGACCTCTGTTGTCAGCCCTGGTGGGAGCGATAGCCGTGGTTCTGTTCCGCTAGTCCCACGTCACTCCTGATTCCCTGGGTCTGGCTATGGTGCTCAGTTGGCTTTTACCTCTGTGAGATCAGGTGGGCCGACTAGTTATTTCAGCAGGATCGTTAGTGCTGAGTCACGAGAAGCAGGCGATCCGGGGCTTAAATGCAGCAAATTCGTGCTCAGTGTGTGTTTTCTGAGGGGCCCAAAGTGTACGCCCTAGCTCCACGTCAGCTCAGCATTGCCTAGTAATCCTGAGCAAATAGGCTTTAGATAATTTACAGCTCCCTATGCCCTCGCAGTTGAAGAGGTCAGAGACTTGATCCCTCCGCGTCTGCCATCATGTTAGACCTCCTCAATGATATTCATGTTACCCTTACAGTTTCCTGGCATAAGCAAGATCTTGGGGTTATACAAACTGCTGCTTCTGTTTCCAGTCCAGTTTTCTAGAACTGAAATCCTGCTGCCTTCGCCTCCACCTCTGGTCCGCGCTCTTTGGCGCCGCGCTTGTCTGCGACCTTAGCAGCGCCGCCGCGGAGGGCCCAAGCGGCTGCCGCCGCGGGGGGCCCAAGCGGCTGCCGCCGCGGGGGGCCCAAGCGGCTGCCGCCGCGGGGGGCCCAAGCGGCTGCCGCCGCGGGGGGCCCAAGCGGCTGCCGCCGCGGGGGGCCCAAGCGGCTGCCGCCGCGGGGGGCCCAAGCGGCTGCCGCCGCGGGGGGCCCAAGCGGCTGGCGCCGCGGGGGGCCCAAGCGGCTGGCGCCACGCCCGACCCCTTGCAGAGGGATGCCGAATGACCCCAGAGCAGGCTGTGCCCCAAGGTTCAGCAGGGAACAGGCGACCGAGGCACTTGAGGCCGTGGACCTGCCTTCGGAGGACAGGGTTCGGCACGCAGCCCAGTTCCAGTCTCTAGCTGCGGTAGCTGGACCGTGTAGACAGGGCCATCAAGACAGCATGCAGAAAGCAAATGGCGGCTCCCACGGAGTGGATTTTCGGCCCCGAAACTACAGCCCCGCCAACAATTCCAATTCACTAACTCTCCCTGTATAGACAATATTCAAAAAAAAAAAAAAAAAAAGGGCGGGGTGTACTGAGCTTTCTTTGCCTCAGGTACTTACAATCCACTGCTGATTGCCCATTCAGCTTCTTTGCCGGGAGCGAAGTGAAAGAGGAAGCAGATGGGCGCAAAGCACCCGCGGTGGTTTTGAGCAGGAAAGAGTCCGGGAGCCAAGCGTCTCTTTTTCAATCTCTTTGTTTTTTCTGCTGCTTGGCCGGGTGGTCCACTACAGATTAATGGTGAAAGGAGCTCTAACAAGCTGGGCGAAATCTCTATTAAAGCCGCTGTTCTGAGCACCAGGCTCAGCACTTCAGCTACCCCCTTACGCAGCGGCCATCTTCCTCTAGTCTCGAGTTTTTAAAAACAAATCAGAACTACCAATTATGTTTAATTTTTAAAGCTTGTGGCATATATATTTCCCTTAAATCCCTAGAATTTACAGCTGAACCTCTGGAGTCACATTACTACTGTATGCCCAGAAGACACTTACCATAATGCTAGATGAGTACAAATGCTCTAACATGGAAATTAGGTGTACTTAATGAGCAAAAGGCTTAGCTAAGGGGATTGAGATCTATGTTCAGAGAAATCATTGCTTTATCACATTAAAGTTATCACATTAAAGTTTCAATTTTTAAAATTTTGAATAAAAAAAGTCAATACTTATTGTCATTGTGTGCAAAGCAGATAAAATGCAAAAGTAGTATTTTGTAAAAGGAAATAGGAACAAGAGATATACTGTTAGATGAACCAAATGTCTATTGCCTTCATTTTTGCTTCTGGCTGTCTTGATTAGTTCACACTTGACCCATTCATTAAAATGAACAGACAATATTATTGTATTCCTGTCTTCTTTAGACTTAATTAGAGTATTTTTTATAACTATTCTTTTATAGAAAATCTAATTCTTTAATGAAATTACTTTCTGTCTCTGATGTCATAATCATGTTTTATCAGTCATTTATTTGATGTATTTTTTTAATTAAAAAATTTAAACACCAGAAAAATAAATTAGTATTCACTTGATACATAATTATTAACTTATTCTAAAAGGAAAACTCTTGGTATCATTAACGTAAGAGCTGTATTATTAGCAGAGTATTTTCATCTTAAGTCTGAAAAAAATGAGTGTAAATGCAAGAGTCCAGTTTGATCACATAGCACAAATGTTTTATTTGTTTGAGGTGCTTGGGATTGAACCCAAGGCCTCTTGCATGCTAGACATGCACATGCACTGAGCTACATCCTCAGCTATTAGCACAGTCTTTTGAAAGTTTCATATTCCTACTTTTCCAACATAGCCACATAGTATAAGATGGTATGAAACATTATATCTGCTCCACTCTAAGTTTTTTCTGTCACTCATTCAACCGTAGATACTAATCTTAATTAAAATATAAATATTAAAAATTATTTTGATTGGACTTATATGTAAACATACACTTTTAAGTAAAATTCCTATAAGTGTTATTAGGAAAGCAGGAATGCTGCATTTCCATGATAATTTTTTTTTTTTTTTTTTTTGATTGGGGGTGGAAAAGCAAAGTTATTTGTAAATTGTCCAGTAGGTGGCGGCATCTAGTTAGAATATGTACAAATATGGACAAAGCTCTTTAAGAGCTGAACTTATTTTGACTTGAACTTTAAATGCATACTTATAAACATACTAAAATTTATTTTCCACTTATCACTTTCCATCTTTAAATAAAAGGAAAAGTTTCTGAGGATGAATTTTTCTTTGTCCGGGGCCAGTTTTCCTTAATCTCTTATTTAGCTGTAAATGTTAAAGATTTTGGCTGGTTAACTGAATGGCAGTTTCCAATCTGTTTTCCAGCCCCCCAAATACAAAATCCATTGTAGTCCCCTTATAACATTTAAACAGCCAACAGTAAATAAGGGAAAAATAATTATTTTTTGGATTGTGTATTTAGTTCTTTTTTAGGTATTATACACAAATGAGACCTTGGCTCTAAGAGAAAGATGAAAACTACATTAAATTTATTTAGGCCACATTTTGACTTTATAATTCACATAAAACCCCTAGTTTAACTACCTAAGATTTTAAAGTAAATGATTTAGCACTTTCTAGGGATTTCCAAAATTCTGTCTATGCTTCCTTCCTTTCTTTCCTTTATCCTTCTTCTCTCTATCCTTCCCTTTCTTTCTTTCTTTTTTTGCCAGTGATTTTGGCAGAGATTATTCTTCTTGCCTTTGCCACATTTCTTCCTTTTGTTTCAGATTTATAAATGTATGCAAGCACAAAACATGAATATCTTAATGAGTTAAGATTTTCCAAATTTGTGAATACCTCTTTCTAGGTGCATTTTTTTTTTGTGAAAACCATCTTTATGATACCTCTGCTCTTGAGTGTTAAGATGAAATACTCGAAGAAAATCTGCTGGTCTCTTTCTACTCTGATTTGCGGAGGACTAAAGGAGAAAATCAAACTCCTGTGCTGACTGACACAGATAAGGATTTTGGGGTTTTGACCTCTGTTGAGTGCTCAGGAATATGAGACTTTCGAAAGCCTGTGCTAATGGCTGAGGATGTAGCTCAGTACTGAGTGCATATCTAGCATGCACGAAGCTTTGGGTTCAATCCCCAGCATCTCAAACAAATAAAACATCTGTGCTATCTGATCAAACTGGACTCTTGCATTTACACTCATTTATTTTAGACTTACTGTGAAAATACTCTGTTAATAATACAGTTCTTAAGTTGATGATACCAAAAGTTTTCCTTTTAGAATAAGGTAATAATTATGAAGTGTGAACTGTTAAAGAAAAATGTAACTGAGCTAATAATGGAGACTCAAGTGAATACTAACTTCTTTTTCTGGTGTTTAATTTTTAATTAAAAAAGTAAAAATATATCAAATATATGACCGATAAAACATGCCTATGACATAAGAGCCAGAAAGTAATTTCTCCAGAGTGCCTATTCCAAACTGTTACTGTGTGCTTAATCTCCCATCTTCTTCTGCAAGACCTTAATTCTGTTGCACTTGCCTTTCAGAGAAAATAGATCTACCAGGTGGGAATTACTTCCATATTCTTTCCTTTTGTTTCTAAATTTCACTCTGAATGTGCTCACCCATCTCTACTACTTCCCTCTCACTTTAGGGGAGGGAATGTTCTCTTGTTCTACAAGGCCAAAGTTAGTAATATTCCATCCTTATCACTGGGTTCTGGCTCCTGATCCATCAATCATTTTGTTTTATTTTAATCTGTTCTCCTCTGGATCTTTTCCTTCAATGTACCATGTTTGAATTTTCTAGCCCTAAAACAATCAAAAAGCCATTGAACCAACCAGTAACCAACCAAATATACAAACAGAACTTTCCCCTCAATTCTTCACTTTATTCTTAAATGGCTACTAGTCAGTTCCCTGATTTATTTCTTTCTCTCTCCTTCCTTCCTTCCTTCCTTCCTTCCTTCCTTCCTCCCTCCCTCCCTCCCTCCCTCCCTTCCTTCCTTCCTTCCGGGATTGAACCCAGGAGTGATTAACCACTGAGCCACATCCCCATCCCCTTTTTTTAAATATCTTATTTTGAGACAACTTCTTGCTAAGTTGCTTAGTGTCTCCCTAAGTTACTGAGGCTGGCTTTGAGCTTGCAATCTTCCTGCCTCAGCCTTGTGAATTGCTGGGATTACAGGTGTGCACCACCATGCTGAGCAAGGGCAGATTTTCTTGAAAGAATGGTCTACAACTATTGTCATTACCTCATTTCAACTTTTATTTACATCTTAACTCTTTAGTGATTTGTATTTTATACTATCACGCTACAGAACTGCCTCCTAAATTCCAATTTTTATTTTAACATCTCAGTAGCATCTTAAACATTTGACCACTCATAGATAATAAGACTTTGTTGTTGTACTGGGATGAAACCCAGGGCCTTTTGCATGCTAGGCAAGATGCTGAGCTACATCCCAACTTTTAAAATTTTATTTTGAGACAGGGTCTCACTAATGTCCAGATTGGCCTCAAACTTGAGATCCTCCTGCCTCAGCCTCCCAATAGCAGGGATTATGGGCATGTGCCATCATTCTGGGTTAGGAGGATTTCTACTAGGTTTATTATTTTCTGCTGGTTCTCCTTTTTTCCTTCCTTCTTTCTCCTTATTTTTGAAGGCTATTCCTTCTTTTGTATATTTTACCTCTTTTGGTTAATTTCTTCACCCATTCAGTCTTCTAAACTAGAAAGTTAAGAGCCATCCTTAGTTCCTTCGTCATCATCTTCTTATGCTTTTTCTCTCAGAAACAGTTCCTTAAAAGAGTATTTGTCCTACTTTTTCTGTATCTGATCTTCTTCACCTCTATAGTTAATGGTGTGATTCTGGCCTTCAGCATTCTCTCTCAGGTCATTCAAATAGATTTTAGTCTTGTCATGTTGTCTCCCTGTTATCAGTTTCTCACACTATCATTGTATTAGTTACCTATTGCCATAGAAAAAATTACCCCTCAAAGGTGGCAGCTTGAAACAACAAACATTTATGCTGTTACTATTTCAGCTATCTGGGAGGAGCTCAGCTGGATGGTTCTGACTCATGAAGTTGTAGTCAATATGGTGGCCAATGCTGTGGTCATTTGAAGGTTGTCCTAGAGCTAGAGAATCTTCTTCCAAACTCACTTAACATGGTTGTTGTCTGAACTTCTTAGTTTCCTACTACATGAACCCCAACATAGGATGCCTACATGTTCTTACAATATGGCAGCTTGCTTCCCCTAAAGCATGTAGTAAGTGCTCAATAAATTATTAGTAATATTCCAGAGATTACTAGACAACATCAACAAGAACCTAGTATGTCTCATATATTTCATATATCAGGGAAGTTTTATATCAGGTTTCATATATTTATTAGTCATCTATAGATTTTCTATTTCTCTTTATTGTTATTACTCCATCATATTTTTAATGGGTTGTTAATGATATAGAAAATAAAAACTATTGACATTTTCTATTTTGGCACTTAACTAGATTATTTTATTCATTCTAATTATCTTTAGATGTTTGCTTTGGGTCTTGTTAGTTTATGAATGCATCACCAGAAAATAGTCTTAATTTTTATGTCCTTTTCAGGAATGATTCTGAGAACCATAGTCTTATTGTTGAAATTTGTTGAATGCATTTCAATGTCATTTAAATTAGAATAGATTTTTACTTCTTGACAAACTTATTTAATGTTTACAGATCAAGGTATATTCTTGATTATGGAGGACTATTTTTATTTTGTACCATATTTGAATGGCAGAATTTATTCAGAATTTTATATCTATAAAGTAAGATTAATTGTGTGTGTGTGTGTGTGTGTGTGTGTGTGTGTGTGTTTACATGCTTATGTCCATGTATAGGAATGTATGTTTATGATGTTGGGGTTGATGTGGAAGTAGAGGTGTTTATGTTTGTATAACTGCTTTGTCAATTATGTAATTTTGTCAGCTAATGAGTGGAGGTGGTTACTCATTTATTTCTATGCTTTAAAATAGCTTATATAACATGAGGATTATCTGTTCCCTAAAATTTTGAAAGATTTCACTGGAAAAGCCATCTGGTTCAAATAATTTCTTGGAGGACATTCTCTGACTCTCTTCTCAGCTTCTTTCATATTTACTATTCTATTTCAGTTGACGAGTTATTCTGGAGTTAGTCTTGGCAATATATCCATATACTGAGATTTTAAAGTATCTATTTACCAAGATTTAAAATTTTACTGACATAAAATCTCAATGTGTTTTTTAATAGTAATCTTCCTTCTTGTTTGTACATTCCCTTTCTATTTCTAATTTGTTTATATTTTTGTCTACTCTAAAAAATCTTGAAGTTTTAAGTTAGCTTTTTATTTTAGCAAAACTTTGTATTTACAGAAAAAGTAAAAAGATAGTATAGAGATCTCCTATATATCCACACCCACTTACCCAATTAAATTAGTATGATATGTTTTTTTTTATAATCAGTGAACCAGTATTAATACATTATTATTAACTAAAGTCCAATTTTATTTATATATCCTTTATTTTTACCTAAGTTCTTTTTCTGTTCCAGGATCCCATTCAGGAGCCCACATTATATTTAGTCCTCAGGCTTTCTTAGTCTAATCTTTGCTGTGAGACTTTGTTTTGAATGACTTTGACAGTTTTGAGGTGTACTGGTCAGCTATTTTGTAGAATGTTCAGCCATAGGATTTAGCTCATGACTAGACTGAGATTATATGCTCTTAGGAGGACGACCACAGGGTTGTGGACCATTTTCATTATATTACGTTGTGCTGTTAACATAACATCACTGTTGATGTTAACTTCAATTACCAGCCTGAGGAAATATTCGTCAGATTTTTCTGTAAAGTTATTCTAGGTTCCCCTTTTTCCCCAGTATACTTTTTGGAAGGAAGTTATTATGTGTAGGCCCCACTTCAGTTATGCTTTACTTCTTTGAGGGCAGAATATTTACATATGTTAATTTTAATTATTCTGCATGTGCAATTTACCTATACTTCCCCATTTTATTCAATCAGTAATTTATGCCAGTATAGACTTGTGGATATTTATTTTGTACTTTAGGTTAGAATTCCTTTCTACTTTATTTATTTTGTTGCTCAGTTTTTCCAGCTTTGACCATTGGGAGCTCTTTGAGTTGGTTCTTGTGTCCCTTTGATACAACTCCATTGCTGTGGATTTAGTTTTGTTGTTGTTGTCAAGTGCTTCCTCACTTTCTTTCATTACAAGATGCTTCAGACTCATTGACTTTATTTGTTACTGGAATCAACCATTTCTCCAAGGATCCCTGATTTCTTTTATCGGAGACTGATATTAGAAGCCAAAATCTGAAGAATAATACAAGTGGAAGAAATGATTTACAGTAGAGGGGGTAGAGAGAGAAGAGGGGAGGGGAGGGGAGGGGAGGGGAGGGGGATAGTAGAGAATAGGATAGACAGCAGAATACATCAGACACTAGAATGGCAATATGTAAATCAATGGAAGTGTAACTGATGTGATACAGCAATCTGTATACGGGGTAAAAATGGGAGTTCATAACCCACTTGAATCAAAATGTGAAATATGATATATTAAGAACTGTGTAATGTTTTGAACGACCAACAATAAAATAAATAAATAAATAAATAAAATAAATGAGTGAAATAAAGGTTTTGTGTCCAACTATAAAATAAATATTAAAAAAAAACCCAAAGAAGCCAAAATCTGGATTTCAGATGTGACTATTGATTCTAGGCACTCTAATAAAGAAAAAAATATATATATACTATATATATTGTATATACTATATGCTAATCTATTATACACATATCTATATCTATGTGTAACCATCTGTATGTATAATTAGCTAAACCTGAGTTCATACTGATTTCTCTGGCTCTACTCCATTGCCACATGGATCATTCTAACCTTTTCCCCTTGCTTAATGGTAACATTCCACTCCAACAGTGAGAAGACTATTTCCAACCATCTACCACCTTTTTACTTAATTATCCAATCCCACTATATGTTGATATCAGAATTGCTAGTCTACCCCCATGGAAAACAACTCAGTCAACTAGAATATGGTGCCTATGTGCTTGCCTTTAGTCTTGTAGACTTCACTAATTTTTAGTTACTTAGGCAGGCACCTTTTTCTTTTATTCTCTTTAGTGAGACAATTTCATAGTTTGTAATATAGTTAGATTTTTTTGTCACATTAACATTCCATTCTGGGATTCTTCAACCTCATAAATGATTTTTTAAAAAAAATTGGTGTACATTATTGTTTCACTTTTTATGCTTTGCAAAATTGTATAATGTCACATATTCACTATTAAAGTATCATGCAGAATAGTTTTACAACTGTGAAAGATTGCCTGTGTGAATACCTGTTCAATCCTTCTTCTTTCCACAAGCCCCTAGCCACCACTGATTTTTTTACTGTCTTTATAATTTTGCCTTTTCAGTTAATGCTGAATTAACTGATTATGATTGGAATTGTTCTTTCACTTAGCAATATGTAGTTAAGATTCATCCATGTCATTTTGTGACTTGGTAGCTATTTTCTGGTCACAGAATAATATTTCATTCTATGGATATACCACTCACAGTTTGTTTATCACTTTACTTATCAAAAGATATTTTGGTTGCTTCCAGTTTTGGGCAATCCCATGAATAAGCCTGCTATAAATATTTGTGTGCAGATTTATGTGTGAATACATGTTTTTAACTTATCTGGATAAATATGTAGGAACATGATTGCTGGATTACATGATAAGACTTTATTTTGGAATGAGAGTGCTTAACTTGTCTTCCAAAATGGCTGTACCATTTTATATTCCTACAGATGATGAATGAAAATTCCCTATTCTTTGCATCTTTTCCAGCAATTGGTATTATCATTTTGGTGTATGTGGGGGTTAGCCATTCTAATAAGTATGTAGTGCTATGTTTTTTTTTTTAAATTTGCATATCCCTGAAAAATGGTCAACATCTTTTCAGACACTTATTTGCCATCTGTATATTTTCTTTAGGTATCTGCTGCCCATTTTTAAATATTGGGTTGTTCTTTTGTTTTTGACTTTTAGGAGTTCTTTGTGTATTTTGGATGTAATCTTTTAACAGATATGTATTTTGCAAATATTTCCCCCCAAACTTGGCTTGCCTTTTCATTCTACTAACAATATTTTTATATTGTTTTTATATTTATTTTATATTGTTTTTATATTTATTTTATATTGTTTTTTACATAAAAATTTCTAAATTTTGTGAAGTAGAATTTATCAGTTTTTAATTGCATGGATAATGCTTAAACCAGGTTTGTTTTCAGAGATAGGTGGTGGATTCTGTAATATCTTTAAGACTTGAATTCTTTTCTGAAGCAAAAACATTTCTGTGCCACAACCTGTCAGATTCTGTCATACTAAGGTACAGTTTTTTTTTAAATTTTATTTATTTATTTTTTTCTTGATTATTTAAAGCATTACATAGCTCATGATATATCATCTTTCATACATTTGACTCAAATTGTGTTTTGAACTCCCATTTTCACCCCAAATACAGATTGCAGAATCATATCTGTTACATATTCACATTTTTACATAATGCCATATTAGTGACTGTTGTATTCTGCTACCTTTCCTATCCCCTACTATCCCCCCTCCCCTCTCCTCCCCTCCAATCTTCCCTCTCTACCTCCCCTGCTGTTGTTCAATTCTCTCCCTTTTTTTCCCTCCCCCTTGCCCCTCATAACCTCTTATAATTTTATGTATCATTGAAGGTCTCCTACCATTTCCATATGCTTTCCCTTCTCTCTCCGTTTCTCTCCCCCCATTCGTCTTTGTTTACTGTAGTCTTTTCCTCATGCTCTTCCTTCCTGTTCTGTTCTTAGTTGCTCTCTTTATATCAAAGCAGACATTTGGCATTTGTTTTTTAGGGCTTGGCTAGCTTTGCTTAGCATAATCTGCTCTAATGCCATCCATTTCCCTGCAAATTCTATGATTTTGTCATTTCTTAGTGCTGCATAATACTCCATTGTGTATAGATGCCACATTTTTTTTATCCATTCATCTATTGAGGGGCATCTAGGTTGGTTCCACAGTCTAGCTATTGTGAATTGTGCTGCTATAATCATTGATGCAGCCGTATCCCTATAGTGCGCTCTTTTAAGGTCCTCAGGGAATAGTCCGAGAAGTGCGATAGCTGGGTCAAATGGTGGATCCATTCCCAGCTTTCCCAGGAATCTCCATACTGCTTTCCAAATTGGCCTCACCATTTTGCAGCCCCACCAGCAGTGTACAAGTGTACCCTTTTCCCCACATCCCCGCCAACACTTATTGTTGTTTGACTTCATAATGGCTGCCAATCTTACTGGAGTGAGATGGTATCTTAGGGTGGTTTTGATTTGCATTTCTCTGATTGCTAGAGATGGTGAGCATTTTTTCATGTACTTGTTGATTGATTGTATGTCCTCCTCTGAGAAGTGTCTGTTTAGGTCCTTGGCCCATTTGTTGATTGGGTTATTTGTTATCTTATTGTTTAATTTTTTAAGTTCTTTGTACATTCTGGATATTAGGGCTCTATCTGAGGTGTGGGGGGTAAAAATTTGTTCCCAGGATATAGGCTCTCTATTTACCTCTTTTATTGTTTCTCTTGCTGAGAAAAAACTTTTTAGTTTAAGTAAGTCCCATTTGTTTGTTCTTGTTATTAACTCTTGGGCTATGGGTGTCCTATTAAGGAATTTGGAGCCCGACCCCACAATATGTAGATCGTAGCCAACTTTTTCTTCTATCAGACGCAGTGTCTCTGATTTGATATCTAGCTCCCTGATCCATTTTGAGTTAATTTTTGTGGATGGCGAGAGAAAGGGATTCAATTTCATTTTGTTGCATATGGATTTCCAATTTTCCCAGCACCATTTGTTGAAGATGCTATCCTTCCTCCATTGCATGCTTTTAGCCCCTTTATCAAATATAAGATAGTTGTAACTTTGTGGATTAGTCTCTGTGTCCTCTATTCTGTACCATTGGTCCACCTGCCTGTTTTGGTACCAGTACCATGCTGTTTTTGTTACTATTGCTTTGTAGTACAGTTTGACCTCTGGTATCGCTATACCGCCTGATTCACACTTCCTGCTTAGAATTGCTTTTGCTATTCTGGGTCTTTTATTTTTCCATATGAATTTCATGATTGCTTTGTCTATTTCTACAAGAAATGCCGTTGGGATTTTGATTGGCATCGCATTAAACCTGTAGAGAACTTTGGGTAATATCGCCATTTTGATGATGTTAGTTCTGCCTATCCATGGACAGGGTACATTTTTCCATCTTCAGAGATCTTCTTCTCTCTCTCTCTTTAGGGTTCTGTAGTTTACATTGTATAAATCTTTCACCTCTTTTGTTAGGTTGATTCCCAAGTATCTTATTTTCTTTGAGGATATTGTGAATGGAGTGGTTTTCCTTATTTCCATTTCAGAGGTTTTGTCGCTGATATACAGGAATGCCTTTGATTTATGCGTGTTGATTTTATATCCTGCCACTTTGCTGAATTCATTTATTAACTCTAGCAGCTTCTTTGTAGACTCTTTTGGGTCTGTTAAGTATATTATCATGTCATCCGCAAATAGCGATAATTTAATTTCTTCTTTTCCTATTTTTATGCCTTTAATTTCTTTTGTCTGTCTAATTGCTCTGGCTAGTACTTCGAGAACTAAATTGAATAGAAGTGGTGATAGAGGGCATCCCTGTCTTGTTCCAGATTTTAGAGGGAATGCCTTCAGTTTTTCTCCGTTTAGGATGATGCTAGCCTGAGGTTTAGCATATATAGCTTTTACAATGTTGAGGTAAGTTCCTGTTATCCCTAGTTTTTCTAGTGTTTTGAACATAAAGGGATGCTGTACTTTGTCAAATGCTTTTTCTGCACCCATCGAGATGATCATATGGTTCTTGTCTTTAAGTCTATTGATGTGGTGAATAGCATTTATTGATTTCCGTATATTGAACCAGCCTTGCATCCCAGGAATCAATCCTACTTGATCATGGTGCACAAGTTTTCTTTTCTTTTTTATTGGTTGTTCAAAACATTACATAGTTCTTGATATATCATATTTCACACTTTGATTCAAGTGGGTTATGAACTCCCATTTTTATCCTGTATACAGATTGCAGAGTCACATCAGTTACACTTCCACTAATTTACTTATTGACAAACTCATGTCTGTTGTATTCTGCTGCCTTTCCTATCCTCTACTATCCCCCCTCCCCTCCCCTCTTCTCTCTCTACCCCCTCTACTGTTATTCATTTCTCCCCCTTGTATTATTTTTCCCTTTCCCCTCACTTCCTCTTGTATGTAATTTTGTATAACCCTAAGGGTCTCCTTCCATTTCCGAGCAATTTCCCTTCTCTCTCCCTGTCCCTCCCACCTCTCATCCCTGTTTAATGTTAGTCATCTTCTCATGCTCTTCTTCCCTACTCTGTTCTTAGTTACTCTCCTTATATCAAAGAAGACATTTGGCATTTGTTTTTTAGGGATTGGCTAGCTTCACTTAGCATAATCTGCTCTAATGCCATCCATTTCCCTCCAAATTCTATAATTTTGTCATTTTTTAATGCAGAGTAATACTCCATTGTGTATAAATGCCACATTTTTTTATCCATTCGTCTATTGAAGGGCATCTAGGTTGCTTCCACAGTCTTGCTATTGTGAATTGTGCTGCTATGAACATTGATGTGGCAGTGTCCCTGTAGCATGCTGTTTTTAGGTCTTTAGGGAATAGACCCAGAAGGGAAATAGCTGGATCAAATGGTGGTTCCATTCCCAGCTTTCCAAGAAATCTCCATACTGCTTTCCAAATTGGTTGCACCAATTTGCAGTCCCACCAACAATGTACAAGTGTACCCTTTTCCCCACATCCTCGCCAGCACTTGTTGTTGTTTGACTTCATAATGGCTGCCAATCTTACTGGAGTGAGATGATATCTTAGGGTGGTTTTGATTTGCATTTCTCTGACTGCTAGCGATGGTGAGCATTTTTTCATGTACTCATTGATTGATTGTATGTCCTCCTCTGAGAAGTGTCTGTTTAGGTCCTTGGCCCATTTGTTGATTGGGTTATTTGTTATCTTATTGTCTAATTTTTTGAGTTCTTTATATACTCTGGATATTAGGGGTCTATCTGAAGTGTGAGGAGTAAAGATTTGTTCCCAGGATGTAGGCTCCCTATTTACCTCTCTTATTGTTTCTTTTGTTGAGAAAAAACTTTTTAGTTTGAGCAAGTCCCATTTGTTGATTCTAGATATTAATTCTTGTGCTATGGGTGTCCTACTGAGGAATTTGGAGCCCGACCCCACAATATGTAGGTCGTAGCCAACTTTTTCTTCTATCAGATGCCTTGTCTCTGGTTTGATATTAAGCTCCTTGATCCATTTTGAGTTAACTTTTGTGCATGGCGAGAGAAAGGGATTCAGTTTCATTTTGTTGCATATGGATTTCCAGTTTTCCCAGCACCATTTGTTGAAGATGCTATCCTTCCTCCATTGCATGCTTTTAGCCCCTTTATCAAATATAAGAAAGTTGTAGTTTTGTGGGTTGGTTTCTGTGTCCTCTATTCTGTACCATTGGTCCACCCGCCTGTTTTGGTACCAATACCATGCTGTTTTTGTTACTATTGCTCTGTAGCATAGTTTGAAGTCTGGTATCGCTATACCACCTAATTCACACTTCCTGCTTAGCATTGTTTTTGCTATTCCGGGTCTTTTATTTTTCCATATGAATTTCATGATTGCTTTCTCTATTTCTACAAGAAATGCCATTGGGATTTTGATTGGCATTGCATTAAACCTATAGAGAACTTTGGGTAATATCGCCATTTTGATAATGTTAGTTCTGCCTATCCATGAACAAGGTATATTTTTCCATCTTCTAAGATCTTCTTTAATTTCTCTCTTTAGGGTTCTGTAGTTTTCATTGTATAAGTCTTTTACCTCTTTTGTTAGGTTGATTCCCAAGTATTTTATTATTTTTGAGGATATTGTGAATGGAGTGGTTGTCCTCATTTCCATTTCAGAGGTTTTGTCGCTGATATACAGGAATGCCTTTGATTTATGCGTGTTGATTTTATATCCTGCCACTTTGCTGAATTCATTTATTAGCTCTAATAGTTTCTTTGTAGACCCTTTTGGGTCTGCTAGGTATAGAATCATGTCATCTGCAAAGAGTGATAATTTAAGTTCTTCTTTTCCTATTTTTATGCCTTTAATTTCTTTCGTCTGTCTAATTGCTCTGGCCAGTGTTTCGAGAACTATATTGAATAGAAGTGGTGATAGGGGGCATCCCTGTCTTGTTCCAGATTTTAGAGGGAATGCCTTCAATTTTTCTCCATTCAGAATGATGCTAGCCTGAGGCTTAGCATAGATAGCTTTTACAATGTCGAGGTAAGTTCCTGTTATCCCTAGTTTTTCTAATGTTTTGAACAAAAAAGGATGCTGTACTTTGTTGAATGCTTTTTCCGCATCTATCTTGATGATCATATGGTTCTTATTTTTAAGTCTATTGATGTGGTGAATAACATTTATTGATTTCCGTATATTGAACCAGCCTTGCATCCCAGGGATGAATCCTACTTGATCATGGTGTACAATTTTTTCATATGATTTTTTATCTGATTCTCCGGAATTTTATTGAGGATTTTTGCATCTAGGTTCATTAGAGATATAGGTCTGTAGTTTTCTTTCTTTGAAGTATCTTTGTCTGGTTTAGGAATCAGTGTGATGTTGGCCTCGGAGAATGAATTTGGAAGTTCTCCCTGTTTTACTATTTCCTGAAATAGCTTGAAAAGTATTGGTATTAGTTCTTCTTTAAAGGCTTTGTAAAACTCTGCTGTATACCCATCCGGTCCTGGGCTTTTCTTATTTGGTAATTTTTTGATGGTTTCTTCTATTTCCTCAATTGATATTGGTCTGTTTAGGTTGTCTATATCCTCCTGTCTCAATCTGGGCAGATCATATGACTTAAGAAATTTATCGATGCCTTCACTATCTTCTATTTTATTGGAGTATAAGGATTCAAAATAATTTCTGATTATCTTCTGTATTTCTGAAGTGTCTGTTGTGATATTGCCTTTTTTATCCCGTATGCTAGTAATTTGAGTTCTCTCTCTTCTTCTCTTCATTAGCATGGCTAAGGGTCTGTCGATCTTATTTATTTTTTCAAAGAACTAACTTTTAGTTTTATCAATTTTTTCAATTGTTTCTTTTGTTTCGATTTCATTAATTTCAGCTCTGATTTTAATTATTTCTTGCCTTCTACTTCTTTTGCTGTTATTTTGCTCTTCTTTTTCTAGGATTTTGAGATGAAGTATGAGATCATTTATTTGTTGGTTTTTTCTTTTTTTAAGGAAAGAACTCCATGCAATGAATTTTCCTCTTAGAACTGCTTTCA
Organism: Spermophilus citellus; assembly: GCF_964194105.1. Taxonomy (NCBI): domain Eukaryota; kingdom Metazoa; phylum Chordata; class Mammalia; order Rodentia; family Sciuridae; genus Spermophilus; species Spermophilus citellus. Next base: position 139,090,511 of record NC_138185.1, read on the forward strand.
GTGTGTCCCATAGATTCCGATATGTTGTGTCTGTGTTTTCATTTATCTCTAAGAATTTTTTTAATTTCCTCCTTAATGTCTTCTATAACCCATTGATCATTCAGTAACCTATTGTTCATTCTCCAAGTGATGCATGATTTTTCCTTCCTTCTTTTATCGTTGATTTTCAGTTTCATTCCACTATGGTCAGATAAGATGCATGGTATTATCTCTACTCCTTTATATTGTCTAAGAGTTGCCCTGTGACATAATATATGATCTATTTTTGAGAAGGATCCATGTGCTGCTGAGAAGAAAGTGTAACTGCTTGATGTTGGGTGGTATATTCTATATATGTCAATTAAGTCTAGGTTGTTAATTGTGTTATTGAGTTCTATAGTTTCCTTATTCAACTTTTGTTTGGAAGATTTGTCCAGTGGTGAGAGAGGTGTGTTGAAGTCTCCCATGATTATTGTATGGTGGTCTATTAGACTCTTGAACTTGAGAAGAGTTTGTTTGATGAACATAGCTGCACCATTGTTTGGGGCATATATATTTATGATTGTTATGTCTTGTTGGTGTATGGTTCCCTTGAGCAGTATGTAGTGTCCCTCTTTATCCCTTTTGATTAACTTTGGCTTGAAATCTATTTTATTTGATATGAGTATGGACACTCCTGCTTGTTTCCGAAGTCCATATGAGTGATATGATTTTTTCCAACCTTTCACCTTCAGTCTATGTATGTCTTTTCCTTTCAAATGTGTCTCCTGTAGGCAGCATATTGTTGGGTCATGTTTTGTGATCCATTCTACTAGCCTGTGTCTCTTTATTGGTGAGTTTAAGCCATTAACATTTATATTGAGATATGGGTTATCCTTCCAGCCATATTTGTTTATTTATGTTACTGAATATGGTTTGTTTTCCTCTTTGATTATTTTCCCCCCTTTACTGTCCTTCCTCCCACTGTTGGTTTTCATTGTTATTTTTCATTTCCTCTTCGTGTAATTTTTGCTGAGGATTTTTTGGAGAGATGGTTTTCTAGCTGTGAATTCTTTTAACTTTTGTTTATTGTGGAAGGTTTTAATTTCATCTTCCATATTGAAGCTTAATTTTGCTGGATACACAATTCTTGGTTGGAACCCATTTTCTTTCAGTGTTTGAAATATGTTTTTCCAGGATCTTCTAGCTTTCAAAGTCTGTGTTGAGAGATCAGCTGTTATCCTGATTGGTTTACCCCTAAATGTAATCTGCTTCCTTTCTCTTGTAGCTTTTAAAATTCTCTCCTTATTCTGTATGTTGGGCATCTTCATTATAATGTGTCTAGGTGTGGATCTCTTATGATTATGCACATTCGGCGTCCTGTAGGCTTCTAGGATTTGGGATTCTGTCTCGTTCTTCAAGTCTGGGAAGTTTTCTCGAATTATTTCATTGAATAGATTGTTTATTCCTTTGGTTTGGAGCTCTGTGCCTTCCTGTATCCCAATGACTCTTAAGTTTGGTCTTTTAATGTTATCCCATATTTCTTGGATGTTCTGCTCATGGTTTCTTAACAGTCTTGCTGAGCTGTCTATGTTCTTTTCAAGTTGAAATACTTTGTCTTCATTGTCTGATGTTCTAAGTGTTCTACTCTGCTGGTAGTATTCTCAATTGAGTTTTTAAGTTGGTTTATTGCTTCCTGCCTTTCTAGGATTTCTGTTTGTTTGTTTTTTATAACCTCTATCTCCCTGTATAGTTGATCTTTTGCTTCCTGGATTTGTTTATGTATTTCATTGTTGAAGAGATCTTTCATTGTCTGATTTAGCTGTCTAATGTCTTCCTTGAGACTCCAGATCATCTGACGCATGTATCTCCTGAATTCTTTATCTGACATTCCATCTGCTGCAGATATTACCTCTTCTCACGTTGAGTTGACCTGCATTGCTTGTGGTCCTTTCTTTCCTTGTCTCTTCATACTGTTCGCGTTTCTTTCTGCTTACTGAGACTGTTGTGTTATTGAATTTTACCCCTATATATTTATATTACTCTTGTATAGTTGCAAAGTCTCCCGCGCAGGCGCGGGCAGGGGCTCTGCTCCTCCTCCAATTGGGGCACTGTGCCTACCACATCGGCAGGCCGCTGGGCCTGTTCTGCTGGTTGGTAGCAGGTGCGCCTACCTTGGAGGCGTGTGGGGCGGCTCTGCCACTCCCAGGTTGCTGGGCCTGAGCTGCTGGTGGGTTGCAGGTCCGGCTACCTTGCAGGCGCGGGGGGAGGGTGCACACCTATTTGTATTTAGACAGTTACGCGAAATGGAGGACGTAAAGCTTGGGATGAAAGTTGGGGGGAAGGGGAAGGTAGGTGTTCTTGAAAAGAAAGAAGGAGATGGAGATAGATAGCATAGAGGAGAATGGAAAGAGCAGTAAAACTTGGAAGGGGAGAGAGAGAGGGAAAAGGGAGAGAAAAAATTAAAATGAAATAAGAAATAAAATTAGGTCTTAGAGATCCATTTTCTTCTCTTCCCGTAGGCAAAGTTGTGCCCTCCGGGCTGAGTTTTGCCCTCAATGTGTCAAGAGCAATCCCTGTAAGGCGGTTCCTGGGAGTCTCTCAATCCTGTTGGTCCAGAGCCGTTGCACTTCTACGGCCCCTCCTCCCCTTCCTCCTGCCAGCCAGCCAGGTCCTGCTCACCGGAGGCAGTTCCCCAAGGATTTGGTTACACTTTCAGCCCCACCAAGTGCTCCATTTCCCTAACTACTGAGCACTCTTGCTGTCATTCATCTAAGCCCCAGTGCTGTGGAGCTGTGGTCTGGGAGTCAATTGTTTAATTTTTCCGGACCCCTTTGGTGGGCACACCTTCGGAATCTGGCAGCTAAGACCATTGGTGTCGCTGCTGGTGGTAATAGGAGTTGGGGGTCGAGGATCCCCTCTACTTCCCTCAGCCCCTACAGTCACAACCACACTGCTGGCGGTAGGAGGAGTTGGGGGTCTGGAGTGTCCTCTGTTTCCCTCCGCCCCTACCGTCACACCCTCTCAGTTCGCGGTTGGGGGATTTGGGGGTGGGGAGTCTTCTCTGCTTCCCTCTGCCCCTACAGTCACGCCCTCGTCACTGGCAGTAGGGGGAGTTGGGGGTCGAGAGTCCTTTGGCCCTTACGGTCACGCCCACGGAGAGATTTTGAAGTTTCCCTTTTGTTTGTATCTGGTGTGGGTGGGAGTCACACACCTGCTAAAGTAGATTCCGCTGGGAAGGAATCTCTTTGGCCGAACTTTGGTGACCTCCCCTCTCTGCTGTGGCGGGCCCCTGGCTCCTTGCTGGAGTGTCCGAAGGGAGGGGTGGAACTGGCTTGTCTCTGGTCTGACACAATCTCTGGTTTTAGTTCCCAGTTCGATATTTCGTAAAGGGTTGGTTAGATTCCCTTCACGCTGTCTGGGGGGCGGAGCCGTTCGCCGGGTGGGCGGGGCTGTTAGTAGAACTGGGAGGGCATGGGCTGTCTGCTGGGCCAGGCGGGGACCCTTCTTGCTGCGCCGGGCCGCCGCGGGCTGCCTATAGAGCCGGGCAGCTGCGGCCGCGTGGCTAAGATCCGGGACGGCGAGATGGCGGGTGCTGTCTGCGGGTTCGGGCGGGCCGCACCGCTTGGGGCCGCCGGCTGCTGTCTGAAGCGGCTGGTGGCCGCGGGATTGTACCTCTGCACCCGCCGGGGGGGCCGCCTGTGGAGCCGGGCAGCTGCGGCCGCGGGGCTACGAGCCTGGCAGGCGTGGTGTCCGTTCGCAGAGCGAGAGCAGGGCCTCCCCAGGACGGTGGGATGGCGGGTGCCGTCTGCGGGTTCGGGCGGGCCGCGCCGCTCTGGGCCGCCGGCCGCTTGCAGAAGCGGCAGGTGGCTGCGGGACTGGACCTCCACGCCCGCGTGGCCAGCCAAGATCCACTTTTTTGGGATAAACTGACACTTCTAATAAACCTACCAATTCCCGGCAGGTCCCCTCTTAACGGAATTTTGCTAGAAGTTCCTCAGTAGGTAGACTGCCGCTGTTCCAATGGGTCTTTCTGATCCCGTTAATGTGGAGACATTGGAATCGCTGCTTCCTCGCCGGCGGCCATGTTGGATCTGAGAGACACAAGTTTTCTGATATGTTTTTGTATTCGATTTGCCAGAATTTTATTGAGAATTTTTGCATCCAAGTTCATTAGAGATATTGGTCTGTAGTTTTCTTTCTTTGAAGTATCTTTGTCTGGTTTTGGGATCAAAGTGATGTTGGCCTCATAGAATGAATTTGGAAGAGCTCCTTCTTTCTCTATTTCTTGAAATAGCTTGAAAAGTATTGGTATTAATTCTTCTTTGAAGGTTTTGTAGAACTCCGCTGTATACCCATCCGGTCCAGGTCTTTTCTTGGTTGGTAGTCTCTTGATGGCTTCTTGTATTTCTTCCTTTGTTATTGATCTGTTTAAATTGTGTGTGTCTTCCTGTCTCAATCTGGGCAAATCATATGCCTTAAGAAATTTATCGATATCTTCACTATCTTCTATTTTATTGGAATATAGGGTTTCAAAATACTTTCTAATTATCTTCTGTGTTTCTGTAGTGTCTGTTGTGATATTGCCTTTTTCATCCCGTATGTTAGTAATTTGAGTTCTCTCTCTTCTTCTTTTCATTAGCATGGCTAAGGGCTTGTCTATCTTATTTATTTTTTCAAAGAACCAACTTTTAGTTTTATCAATTTTTTCAATGATTTCTTTTGTTTCAATTTCGTTGATTTCTGCTCTAATTTTAATTATTTCTTGTCTTCTACTACATTTGCTGTTGTTTTGCTCTTCCTTTTCTAGGTTTTTGAGGTGTTGTGTGAGTTCATTTATTTGTTGTTTTTTTTTCTTTTTTTGAGGTAAGAACTCCAAGAAATGAATTTCCCTCTTAAAACTGCTTTCATTGTGTCCCATAGATTCCGGTATGTTGTGTCTGTATTATCATTTGACTCTAAGAATTTTTTCATCTCCTCCTTTATGTCTTCTATAACCCATTGATCATTCAATAACATATTGTTCATTTTCCATGTGATGTAGGATTTTTTCTTCCTTCTTTTATCATTGGTTTCCAATTTCATTCCATTATGATCAGATATGGTGCATGGTATTATCTCCATGCCTTTATATTTACTAAGAGTTGCCTTATGGCATAATATATGGTCTATCTTTGAGTAGAATCCATGTGCTGCTGAGAAGAACGTGTATCCACTTGATGATGGTTGATATATTCTATATATGTCGGTTAAGTCTAGGTTATTGATTGTGCTGTTGAGTTCTATAGTTTCTTTATTCAGTTTTTGTCTAGAGGATCTGTCTAATGGCGAGAGCGGTGTGTTGAAGTCACCCATAATTATTGTGTTGTGGTCTATTTGACTCTTGAACTTGAGGAGAGTTTGTTTTATGAACGTTGCAGCTCCATTGTTTGGTGCATACAAATTGATGATTGTTATGTCTTGTTGGTGGATGGTTCCTTTTAACAGTATATAGTGTCCTTCTTTATCCTTCTTGATTAACTGAGGTTTGAAGTTGATTTTATTCGATATGAGTATGGCCACTCCTGCTTGCTTCCGAGGGCCATGTGAGTGGTATGATTTTTCCCAACCTTTTACCTTCAGCCTGTGTATGTCTTTTCCTATCATATGAGTCTCCTGAAGGCAGCATATTGTTGGATTTGTTTTTTTGATCCAGGTTAGTAGCCTATGTCTCTTGATTGGTGAGTTTAGGCCATTAACATTTAAGGTTACAATTGAGATATGATTTGTACTTCCAGTCATGCTTCTTTATTTATTTATTTTAGTTTGGCCAGTTTTACTTTTTGGTTACTTTCCTCCCCCTTTACTGAGATACCTCCTGCTGTTAGTTTTGGGCACTATTTTTCAATTCCTCTTCTTGTAGTGTTTTGCTCAAAATGCTTTGCAGAGCTGGTTTTCTTGCTGCGAATTCTTTTAGCTTTTGTTTATCGTGAAAGATTTTAATTTCATTGTCAAATTTGAAGCTCAATTTTGCTGGATACAGTATTCTTGGTTGGAATCCATTATTTTTCAGCGTTTGAAATACATTGTTCCAGGATCTTCTCGCTTTCAAAGTCTGAAATGAGAAATCAGTCGTTAACCTAATTGGTTTACCCCTGAATGCAATCTGCCTCCTTTCTCTCGTAGCTTTTAATATTCTCTCCTTGTTCTGTAAGTTGGCTATCTTCATAATTATATGTCTTGGAGTTGGTCTATTATGGTTTTGAATGTTTGGGGTCCTGTAGGCTTCCAGGATTTGGCAATCCACTCCATCTTTCATCTCTGGGAAGTTTTCTAGAATTATTTCATTTAATATGCTGTCCATTCCTTTGGTTTGAATCTCTGTGGCTTCTTCTATCCCTATGACTCTCAAATTTGGTTTTTTTATGACATCCCATATCTGTTGAATAGATTGCTCGTGGGATTTAAGCATCTTTTCTGTGTTGACTATATTCTTTTCAAGTTGATAAACCTTGTCTTCATTATCTGATGTTCTGACTTTTACTTGATCAAGTCTATTTGTAATATTCTCGTTTGAGTTTTTAATTTGGCTTATAGTTTCCTGCAATTCTAGGATTATTGTTTGATTTTTTTTAAGATCCCTATCTCCTGGTAGAGCTCGTTCTTTGCCATTTGAATTTGTTTGTTTAATTCATTTTCAAAATATACTTTTATTTCTTGGACTTGCTGTCTCATGTCTTCTCTAATATTCCTTTCCATTCGAGTTAGGTATGCCTTGAGTTCTTTCCCTATCCCTGTTTCTGATGTTTCTATGTCCTCCTGTAGAATTGAGTTGTCTTGCATTGTTTGTAATTCTTTTTTCCCTTGTTTTCTCATGTTATCCACGTTACTTTCCAGCTCTATTTGATTGTTGTGTTTCTGCTCTCTTCTATAGATTTGTTTTGTTTCTGTATTACTCTGATGTCTCTCCTTTGTGTTGTTAAACTATGCCTGCTAACGTGGATTCCGCTGGGAAGGAATTCCGATGTCCAAGCTCCAGTGACGACACTACTCTGCTATGACGGGCCCCAGTCTCCTTGCCGGGGTGTCCTAATGGGGGGGGTGTGACTGGACTCTCTCTGTTTGGTTTCAGCTCCCGGTCGCGGCAGGCGGGCGGTCTCCAGCCGCCCAGTATCACAGGCCGCGGGCAGGTGATCAGTCGCCAGCGGGCGGGCGTTCTCCTACCGCCCAGTTACGCGGGCAGTGGGTGAACTGTCGCCGGCGGGCCTGCAGTTTACAGCCGCCCAGTCGCGAGGGCCTTGCCTCTAGTCCCCTGGTTTCTCCTGCTAGTCTTGGTTTCTCCTGCTAGACCAGATTTCCCCTGAGTGATGGTTCTCGGCAGTTCAAACTGTACTCTGGGCCTGCCATTTGTTGGGTGTGGAGGGTGGCTATTGGGAACCCCGGCATTCTATTGTTTTGTTTCCCTTGTGGGGGATAGAACTGTACCGCTTCCTTCCCCGTCTGAAATCCCGTACTCAGCCCGGGGGTCAGTGCGGGCTTGGCTGGCGGGATTCCACTGTGTCGCAGCCACTAATCTCCCTTCTTGCTAGTTAATCCCTTCTCTGCAGCGCCATGCCTTCTGTAGCCCCGGGGCAGGCCGCGTGAATCAGATAGCCTGGATCTCCGGGGTCACACAGTTGGCTTTTGGGATCCCCGGCACTCTATGGTTTTGATATTTTCTGCTTGCCCCTTCCCCAACGCTGGCTAGACAGGTTTTGTTTTGGCTGCTGATGGGAGGGGGGGTTGAAGGTCAGGTGCCTCTAGTTTTCCCTTAGTCTTTATGCAGGCTCACTCTGATACTCCCTCCCCCGGAAAGCCTAGGAGAGATTTTATGCGAATTCCCCCTATGTATGGGGGCTGAGCTGAGTGACACACACCTGTTTTGTTGTTGCAATCTGTCGGAGAATGGCGGTGGATACTTCAGCTCTCCAAGATGGTGGCCGCTGATTGCCTTAGTGGAGTGTCCCTTGTGGGGGATGGGACTGTACTGCTTCCTTCCCCGTCTGAAATCCTGAACTCAGCCCGGGGGTTAGTGCGGGCTTGGCTGGAGGGATTCCACTGTGTCGCAGCCACTTATCCCCCTGCTTACTAGTTAATTCCTTCTCTGCGGCGCCACGCCTTCTGTAGCCGCGGGGCAGGCCGCGCGAATCAGACAGCCTGGATCTCCAGGGTCACACAGTTGGCTTTTGGGATCCCCAGCACTCTATGGTTTTGATTTTTTCTGCTTGCCCCTCTCCCAGCGCTGGCTAGACAGGTTTTGTTTTGGCTGCTGATGGGAAGGGGGGTTGAAGGTCAGGTGCCTCTACTTTTCCCTTAGTCTTTATGCAGGCTCACTCTGATACTCCCTCCCCCGAAAAGTCTAGGAGAGATTTTATGCGAAATCCCCCTATGTATGGGGACTGAGCTGGGTGACACACACCTGTTTTGTTGTTGCAATCTGTCGGAGAATGGCGGTGGATACTTCAGCTCTCCAAGATGGTGGCCGCTGATTGCCTTAGTGGAGTGTCCCTTGTGGGGGATGGGACTGTACTGCTTCCTTCCCCGTCTAAAATTCCGACCTCCAAAGAAATTATATATTCAAGTGCCTCTGCTGTCCTGCAATAAAGGGCTCCCTGCTGTTTCAGCCTTCACAAGTTGCTTGTCACCCCCGGTTATTTTGCACCTTTATTGTACTGACAGTACCATGGGACCCTGAGATGGAAAGAGATTTTATGAGGGGCTGCCAAAGGGAAATAAAGGAGAGGGAGAGAGCAGAGAGCCCAGTTTTTTTTTTTTAAACTACGTGTGTTAGTTTCTTGAAAACATAAAATGTTTAAATTAGTTAATAGGAGAATATAAAGATAAATTATATTGAAACAAAAAAAGTTGAACAATGAAATTTCCTGTTATCTTTATGGGGATGATTAGTCCAAGAGAATGAATTACAAGACAAGAAGGCTAACTGCCAAACGTCTCCAAAATTTTCTCTTTGTATTTTAATGATTGACTATCTACTTGAAATGTTTACCTTGGATTTAAAATAAAAAATAAAAACACAATTAAAGTTATTCGGTTATGTATATTGTCTTTCTTGTGAACATTGGGATTTGAATACATTATCTTGGGGGAGGTAGGTGATATTTTAGCAGTTTCTTATACATCCTTTTTGCATTAAAGTTCTAGGGAAATTCTATTTGGCTACTTTGACCAATAGTTTTTTTCAGTGTCTCATGTGTAGAAAGATGATTATCATTTCTACTTGGAAGCAACACTGACATTGTTTAAAAATTTTGTGTGCTTTAAAGGGTTTCAGGAATATTTGAGAAAATATTAGAGCTTAATTCATTTTTAAACAACTTGTATAGACTGTTTTTTACTTTTGTGAGTATTGAGCAAGTGATTTTTTAATCAGTAGATCTTTCTCATCGTGAGGATGAAGATACCTTTTTCCCAGTGTTTCACACTCAGATATCTCCAGAAGAATATGAAAACCATATGCAAAATGCCAATCAAGGTATGTTTTAATTTTTATGATCATAGATATTGACACAACAGAATACTAACTGTATACAGAAATACTCATAGAAGAAATGATTTGATGTAATTTAATCCAGAGGGGAGTAGAAATAGATGGGGTTAAGGATGACACACAGTTATGAATCAATATTTGTTGAAGCTAGTTGTTGAAAGTTCATTATACTGTTTTTTATATTTTTGGATGTTTGAGCTTTTACATAATAAAGAGTTAAAATGAAAAAGCAGGCTGTAAATAATGGAAACTTGGCTTAAGCAAGAAAAAAAATAATGGAAAGGAGCTTGGTGGTAGACAGCTTTTCTTTGGGTTCCAAAGGCATGTGCCATGGTTAGTCATTGAGAGGGAGGCTAAATCCCAAAGTCCTAGTTAAGAGGTGGGCTAACCAGGTGGATTTAGGTGCCTCCCCCCTGTGTAACCATCTTGTCCAACCCATCAAGGACTGGGGTCAGGTGGGAACACGGCAGTGCCTGCTATATCACCACCAGACTAAAGGGGACAAAAGCACATCACTAATGAGACAGATAATCCAGTGTTTTTTTACCCTGCAGTTTATTAGAAGTCTTATGAAAACTTCTAATAGAGTTTCATAATAAAGTTTTATTATGTTTTAAGGAAACTGTATTATAAATGTAGAGATGGCTGCATTTGAATTATTTTAATGTTAAGTGTATATGAAACTTCAACTAAATATATCTATCTCATATTTCAAATAAGACTACTTGATTAATGGGAAAAAAGTAATAAATTTTATATCTATGGTTGTCACTTCTCTCTCCCAAAGTAATTCAAACTACTTATTTGTAGTTTGTTTAACAAGTAATTGTATGATTGCCTAATACATAATACCCAGTTATAATCTATAGGTTAATTTATCTAGAAACTTCTTTTTTCTTTTATGTGGTACTGGTGAAACCAGGGCCTCATGTACTGAGTTACATCTCCAATTCTTTTTAGTTTTCATTTTGAAAAAGGGTCTCATTAAGTTGCCAGGCTGGTTTTGAACTTTTGATCCTCTTGCCTTTGCCTCAAGAGTAGCTGGGATCCCAGGCATGTGCTATCACACTCAGCTAGAAACTTTTAAATTAGAACAAAACACATTTTTTTTTTTTACTCAGATTTACTGTTGTTTGAGAAGAATTGAAATTCAGCAATCTTACTCTTTTCCTAGTTCTTTCTAGCCATTTTCATCAAAATTTATTCCTTAATGGTTCAGTTTGTATTGAATCTTTGATAATCAGCTGTAAATACACCAATTGACTATTTTCCTTGATTCTTTTTATTTTATTTATTTTAGTTTTTAATTTGTTTTAATTAGTTATACATGACAGTAGAATGCATTTATGCAGTTTGATATACTATACATAGATGGGATATAATTTCTCATATTTCTGAGTGTAATGTTGGAGAATCATACTGGCCATGTAATCACGTATATACATATAGTAATAATGTCTGTTTCATTCTACTATATTTCGTATCCCCACATCTCCTTCTCTTCCCTCCCATCACTTTCCTCTATCTAATCTAAGTTATGCCCCGCTTCTTATTGTGAATTAGCATCAACATATTAGAGCAAACATTTGGCCTTTGGTTTTGTGGGACTGGCTTATTTTGCTTAGGATGATATTCTCCAACTCCAAACATTGACTGGCAAATGCCATAATTTTACTTTGTTTTAAAGCTGAGTAACAGTCCATTGAGTATATATACCACATTTTCTTTATCCATTCATTTTTTGAGGGACACCTAGGTTTGTTCTATAGTTTAGCTATTGTGAATTGAGCAGCTATAAACGTTGATGTGGCTGCGTCACTGTAGTATGCTGATTTTAAGTCCTTTAGGTATAAACTGAGGAGTGGGATAGTTGGGTCAAATGGTAGTTTCATTCCCAATTTTCTGAGGAATCTACATACTGCTCTCCATAATGGTTGCACCAATTTGCAGTCTCACCAGCTATGTATGAGTGTACCTTTTTCCCCCACACCCTCTTCAACATTTATTCTTGCCTGTATTCTTGATGATTGCCATTCTGACAGGAGTGAGATGAAATCTTAGAGTAGTTTTGATTTGCATTTCTCTAATTGCTAGAGATGTTGATCATTTTTTCATACATTTGTTGATCAATTGTATTCTTCTGTGAAGTGTCTGTTCAGTTCCTTAGCCCATTTATTGATTGGGTTATTTATTTATTTTTTTGGCATTAAGTTTTTTGAGTTCTTTATTGTGGGAGACCAACCTTACACATGACTGGGTCACACTCCCCGGCTGGGTGCCGAGGTGCTCAGTCGCAGAAATGTGGCAGAGCTTTCCCCACCCTTTTTGGGTTTGAGGGTCAGTGTCTCATGCATGGGTGTGTCTTGCTACAGCCCCATGGGTGAAGCTACGCTCACCTGTTCCTTTGTAATATAACCTCTTGCCCTGTTTAGGATAGAATCTTCCATGGAAGTGCCTTGGGTGTGTCCCCTTCTCTTACTGTGCCCTTGGGTGTGGCCTACCAGGTGTCAGTCAACCTGCTGACAGTGGACATCATGAAGATAGACTCAGCCCCCTGAAACCTGACCCCTTGTCTCATTTAAATAACTGCTCCTCAATAAAATGGGTCAGCTCTTGCTCTCTCTTTTTGTGGACCCTTAAGGTCAGAGGAGCCGGCACAGCGACCCCAAAGAAAAAGGTATTTGTGTTTCTTGAGTGGTTATTTCATGCAGCCCAGTTAGCTCAGTTTAACTGGAGTGACCCCTGAGCCTTTTAGTCTTGAGAACAGAAACACGGCACTTTATGTATCCTAGACATTAATGCTTTATTGAATGTGCATGTGGTAAAGATTTTCTCCCAAAGGCTCTCTCTTCACTTTGTTGTTTCCTTTGCTGAGAAGAAGCTTTTTAATTTGAATCCATCCCAGTTATTAATTATTTATTGATTTTACTTCTTGTGCTTTAGGAGTCTTATTAAGGAAGTCAGATCCTAGGCCAACATGGTGAAGATTTGGGCCTAATTTTTCTTCTATTAGGTGCAGGGTTCTAGTGCCTAAGTCTTTGATCCACTCTGAGTTGATTTTTTGTGCAGGGTGAGAGATAGAGGTTTAATTTCATTTTGCTACACATGGATTTCCAGTTTTGCCAGCGCCATTTGTTGAATAGATAATTTTTATTAATGTGACCTTTTATTAATTTTGTTGACTTTTATTAATTTTATTAATGTACCTCTTACAAGGAAAATTTTGAGTAAACCTAGTCTGGACTGAGCTACTGACTGGTGTTTTCTTTTTTTTTTTTTGGACTTTAATGTGGCAATTTGTCCTATTTTGTGGGGTGAGCTTTATTTGTCATTTAAGGAGACTCTCCTTTTGTGCATATTTTTAGAATTATACTGAAGGGTTCACATGATTTTATATTGTTATTTCTACAGGGGATAAGAGTTCACATATTTTTCCTGCCCTTATTATGAGCACTCAGGGTCTGAATGTTTCAGAAGATTACATAAGGTTCTTATCAAAGATTGAGGAAAACTGACAAACTGAGATGGCCTCTAGGGATTTATACAGATGGAATAAAGAACATCCAGGACATTTATCCCCAGAACTTGCTTAAAAGACATCTTGAGCTGGGCACAGTGGTGCATGCTTGTAATACCAGTGACTCAAGAGGCTGAGGCAGGAGGATTACAAGTTCTAGGTCAGCCTGGGCAACTTAGCAAGACCCTGTCTCAGAATAAAAAATAAAAAGTGTTGGTGATATAGCTCATTGGTAGAGTGTCCCTGGGTCCAATCTCTGATACCACCATCCCACAAGAGGGAGAAAAAAAAAAGGCTTGAACCAAAGATTTATTGTTTTGAAGGAGCGATGGCAAATTAATAGAATAATTGGAGATGACTCTAGTTAATATTTAGGGGAAGTTTTGTTTCACATCAAGACAAAAATAGAATATATATTTTAAAAATTCTCATAATACCAGAGATTTCTTTTTCACATGCATGACTCTGAAATAGTTCTGTTCATATTTCCCATCATTCCCAAGGAATCAATATCAAGAAGGTTGATACATGATAATAATACAAGAAATGAGAAGTTCATTTAAACTTAAGTATCACATTTGTCTTTTAAGAAAAAATTATATATATATATATATATATATATATATATATATATATATATATATCTGAAATTTAGAAGGTAGTTTTTCTGTCTGTGCTTTCTTATAATTTAAATATATGCTTAAAGTGAATTTTTAGTGTAACATATAATTGTAATCATGAAAACATTTTGAACTTTTTTAATATTAGATTTTACCTATGATGTGGAAAGAAATGAGTCATTGATCAAAGCAGAAAAGAAACCTTTCTCAAATACAGAAAAATTTGAGCTCAGGGGTAAACACAACCACGATTTTGTTAAGCGAAACATTGAGGTATGTACTTAGAAATTCAGGAGTCAGAATGTGTGACTAAACGAGCTGCAACAATGATGGTAGAATGTTTAGGATCTTTAAATATTTCTGACCATGTTAAACGTGTTCATAATTGAACCAGAACATATAACTGAAAGAAAAGTTTTCTGAATCAATACTTACCTTCACTGTTTTCTATTACATCCTATCCTGTCCTATCCTATCCTATCCTAACCTATCCTATCCCTTTAAAAAAAATGCTAGCTGCAACTGGCATTTATTTCACCACCTAGAAAAGTCTGGTTCCTACAATTTGAAATATATTTATTTAGATAATATTTTTGGATGATGTTTCCTAGATATTCTATTGTGTATTAGTAAACTTGGTTTTTAAAAGTAATGAGATGGATTATGTAGCTAGTGCATTTAGAACTTGGAATGAAGATGCTTCTGGCAGAGCAGCAAGGGTAGACTGGAAAAGCCCACTAGTTGTCTGCCTCCCACTGAGCCTCTTGGTCACTGTCCTTGATAAAGCTCCCTGCTTCAGGGGTTATTCCTTGAATTTGCAAGTTCCGTAGCAAATTTGTTCATAAGACAGACTCAGACTAACCAAGGATACAGGAACTCCTGTATTAGACCAGAATATTAATTAATTAATTTATAATAAGAAATGTAAATGGGGTAGAAGAAGGCTCATAGTACAGCCTTTGAGCAACTAGTTACTAGAAGGCTGCATTGGTGAGAGTGAAGTCTTAGTAAGAGAAAGTAAGTAATTACTACTGTTCAGTCTGATGCTTTTCCCACCATTTACATGTCATATTCAGGCAGACAAGATTCATGAGTCAACCTGCTACTGCCAGGACTGATCTTTGGGACTCTAAACTTTTTTGTACTCCATGTTTAAGTGATCTTTAGGAAACCTTATCCAGCTTGAGCTGTCTCTTTGTGCTGGCTCATTCTATATTATTTATTGCTTAGTTTTCTAAGAGCTTTAGAATTTCTCCCATATTCAAGTTCTGGCTGGCACAGCTCCACCATAGATTACATTTCCCCCCTTTTAATAATAGTAACTGAATATTTATTTAAATTCCTTATAATATTTATGCTTGAAACTTTCAGTTTCATTTAGTAGATATCTTCTATAAGGAAATGTCAAGAAAAGGAATCCCACCAACATATACAATAATAATGCATCAGTAAAAATGTGGAAAAAAGGAAGAGTCCTTCCAAATGTCTCAGCAAATATATTTTTGCATGTGTGTATGCACATTTTACAAGGAGAGATTTGAAAAATGCTCTCTTAGTAACAAAAGGGCCTGTTTATAGTAGAAATATTTTTGTTTGGAAGTGGCCCCACAAAAGTGTTTGTCATAAAATAAAATTACCTAGCAATATAAAATTAGGGTTAGGGTTAGAGTTAGGGTCTAACATATGTCTCTCAACATATGTCTTGGTGTTTCTATTCTGTGGATGCCTCTGCCACTTTTTAATTTTCCTGAATTATGAATTGCTTTGAATATTTAATGTTTCTCATTAATGAATTCTGTAGTTGGCTAAGAATTCAAGAAACCCAGTGGTTATGATTGACAGAGAGAAGCAAAGACTGGCTGAACTTTTGAAGGACTTAGATGATAGAGATTCCGGACTGTCCAGTTCTGAGGTATGGAAACTCATAGTCAATGACTTATACAGTATATATTTTTTTTAGGTTATGATACAGTATTCTCTGACTTTAAAAATTCCTATTTTATACATGTTTTCAAATTCATTTTTGGTCAATTTATTATTAATTCTTTAAGATCATTTTAAGTGGGGCTGGGGATGTGGCTCAAGCGGTAGCGCGCTCGCCTGGCATGCGTGCGGCCTGGGTTCGATCCTCGGCACCACATACCAACAAAGATGTTGTGTCCGCCGAGAACTAAAAAATAATAAATATTAAAAAAATTCTCTCTCTCTCTCTCTCTCTCTCTCTCTCTCTCTCTCCCCTCTTTCACTCTCTCTTTAAAAAAAAAAAAAGATCATTTTAAGTCTTTATTAGAGGACCACACATTGATTATCATGATAGTAATCACCGCCTGTGATGAGATGGGCTTAGACACTGATGACATAAGAATGTATTTCTCTCTATCCTTTTTTATTATCCCCACATTGGACACATGGTGTTTCACTATAATTTTCAGTAATCCTAAAGAATACCATCCTGCTCCTTCCCAGTTAAACTTGACCAATTAATTCCCTGGGGGGCAAAAAACTGAGCTGAAAAGGGGAAATATGTAATGTAGGGGGCAAGTGCAGGTATTTATAGTGTCCCAGAAGGTCTCAGAAAGAGTGCAGTGGCCCAGTGTTTATATAGTAATATCGTAGGAATATTCTTTACTTCTACAAAGAAATACACCCTCCTGTGTTCCTTGACACAACTAGCCCTGCTGTTTTTTATTCTCCTGTGTTGAATAGAGACATGGTGGAGCAAATGCTGGCACTCTTTCCAGATCCCCTTTATCTAAAACTTGTCTGTGTGTTCATTCCCTAGCCTTGTGCCAGGGCACACACCTGTCCCCTTCCTTGGAGAATTAGCTGGAACCAAACGGGAGCCAAGTAGCCTTGCCTACCTCAGATCCCTCACCTCAAAATAGGATTAGCTTTGTAGTGCTTCTCCAGAGATCAGATCCACGCTGGTCTTTAGCTTGCTTTGTGCCCTTGTCCCAGACTGTTTGCCTCATGCCCCTATTCCCAAAGACATTTCTCTGATAAATCACTCAAGCAAGATTTCCTGTCTCAGGTTCTGGATCTATGTAACCCAGCCTAAGACCCATAGGTTCAGAGGATGGATTTTGCTTTAGGTACAAAAGCAGTGCATGTGTGGTGATAACTGTGACTAGTAGGGCAGGATGCACCATTTCAGTGGGACTGGCATCAGCTAATGATTGCTGTGTAGAAATCCTAGTCCAGTTGAGTGCAGTGGCGTACACCTCTAATCCCAGTGTCTCCAGAAGCAGAGGCAGGAGGATTGTGAGTTCGAAGCCAGCCTCATCAACTTAGTGAGGTCCTAGGCAACTCAGCAAGATCCTGTCTCTAAATAAAATATTTTTAAAAAAGGTATGGGAATATGCTCAGTTTTTAAGTGTCCCTAGGTTCAATCTTTGGTACCCCTCAAAAAAAAAAAAATCCTAGTCCAGGGCTGCCCGGATCCTCCAATTTTTTGAAACAAGCTAAAAATTCAGATTTTTATGGGAAACATTAAAATATTGACAGGTAAGTCCATTCAATAAAATTCAATGTGGGTAAACAGAATATTTCTCACCTTCCATCCCAAACCAAAAACAAATCTACAGAATATCACAGGTTACTATGTCTAAATAATCTTTTCTTAGATAATGAACACTCAGTGGGAGCTGGGTCTAGGAATGGACAAAGATTTTGCTGTGTGGGCTGGTGAAGTAGGGGCAAAGGGTAGGCAAGGCACATTGCTGAATATTCCCATAACTCTGAAATACATTAGCTTTGTTGATTTATGGTAATTTCCTTATTTGATGAACAAAAGCTCAAATAATAGAATTAAGAAACCTTGGTTTCATCCTTTGTTTTGTTAATTGTGAATTTGTAAACTGCTGCCCACTGTCTGTGTGTCAAACTATGTTATGATGAATCTTCCTTGTACATTCTATGAATGCTTTCATAGGGATTTTTTTGCTATTAATATTGCATTTTGCATATTATTCTTGTTAGCATTTATGTCTTATTCTCATTCTTTAAAAAATATATATTTTTGTTCTAATTAGTTATACATGATAGCAGAATGCATTTTGATTCATTGTATAGAAATGGAGTACAACTTTTCTCTGGTTGTATACAGTGTAGAGTTATACCACATGTACAGTCATACATGTACCTAGGGTAATGTTCCACCAGCTTTCCTACCCCCATGTCCCCTCCCCTTCATTCCCTCCCCTTTGCCCAATCAAAGTTCCTCCATTCTCCCCATGCAATGCCCCTCTAACCACCTCCCGTGCCCCCATTATGGGTCAGTATCTACTTATCAGAGAGAACATTTAGCCTTTATAAATTTTTTGGGATTGGCTTTCTTCTCTTAGCATGATATTGTCCCATCTCCGTCCATTATGTACAAATGCTATAATTTTATCCTCTTTTACTACTTAGTAATATTCCATTGAGTATATGTACCACAGTTTCTTTATCCATTCATCTGTTGAAAGGGCATCTAGGTTGGTTCCACAGTTTAATTCTTGTGATTTGATCTGCTGTAAACATTGATGTGGCTGTATCACTGTAGTATGCTGATTTTAAGTCCTTTGGGTATAGGCTGAGGAGTGGGATAAGCTGGGTCAAATGGTGCTTCCATTCCAAGTTTTCTAAGGAATCTACATACTGCTTTTTATAGTGGTTGCAATAATTTGTAGTCCCACCAGCAATGTATGAGTGTACTTTTTCTCTACATCCTTGCCAACACTTATTATTGCTTGTATCCTTGATAAGTGCTCTTCTGTCTAGAGTGAGATGAAATCTTAGAGTAGTTTTGATTTGTATTTCTCTGCTTACTAAAGAAGTTGAACATTTTTTCATATATTTGTTGATCAATTGTATATATTCTTCTGAAAAGTATCTTTTCAGTTCCTTAGCCCATTTATTGATTGAGTTATTTAGTTTTTTGGTGTTAAATTTTTAAAATTCTTTATATATCCTGGAGAATAGTGCTCTATCTTATGTGTGTGTAGTAAAGATGTTCTCCCACTTCTCTTATGGATTGTTTCCTTTGCTGAAAAGAAGGTTTTTAGTTTGAATTCATCCCATTTATTAATTCTTGATTTTGTTTCTTTCACTTTAGGAGTCTGGTTAAGGAAGTTAGGACCTAATCTGAAATGATGAAGATTTGGGCCTACTTTTTCTTCTTTTTGTTGCAGGGTCTCTGTTCTAGTGCCTAAGTCTTTGATACACTTTGACTTGAGTTTTGTACATGGTGAGAGATAGTGGGTTTAATTTTATTTTGCTGCATATAGATTTCTAGTTTTTCAGCACCATTTGTTGAAGGTGGCTATCTTTTCACCAATGTATGTTTTTGGTGCCTTTGTTAAGTATGAGATAACTGTATTTATGTGGGTTTGACTCTGTGTCTTCTGTTCTTTACCATTAGTCTACAAGTCTATTTTGGTGCTGATATCATGCCATTTTTGTTACTATAGCTCTGTAGTATAGTTGAAGGTCTGATATTGTGATGCCTCTTCTTGCTAAGGAGTGCTTTGGCTATTCTGGTTCTCTTAGTTTTCCAAATGAATTTCATGATTGCTTTTTCTATTTATATGAAGAATGTTGTTGGTATTTTAATTGGAATTGCATTAAATCTGTATAAAGCTTTTGATAATATGTCCATTTTGACAGTATTAATTCTTCTTATCCAAGAACATTCAATGTCTTTCTTTAGTGTTCTGTAGTTTTCATTGTATAGGACTTTAACCTCTTTTGTTAGATTGATTCCCAAGTATTTTATTATTTTTTTAATGAGACAATTGTGAGTGGGGTATTTTACTAATTTTTCTTTCTGAGAATTCATCACTGATGTATAGAAATGCTTTTGATTTATGGTTGTTGATTTTATATCCTGATACTTTGCTGAATTGATTTATATGGGTGTTGATTTTATATCCTGATACTTTGCTGAATTGATTTATTAGTTCTAGAAATTTTCTGGTGGAGTTTTTTGGATCCTGTAAGTATAGAATCATGTTGTTGGCAAATAGTGAAAGTTTGAGTTCTTCTTTCTTATTTATATCCTTTTAATTTCTTTCATCTGTCTAATTGCTCTGGCTAGAGTTTCAAGGACTATGTTGAATAGGAGTGGTGGAAGAGGGCATCCCTGTCTTGTTCCAGTTCTTAGAGGGAATGCCTCCAATTTTTCTCCATTTAGAATAATGTTGGCCTTGGGCTTAGCATAGATAGCTTTCACAATGTTGAGATATGTTCCTTTTATCCCTATTTTTTCTAGTGTTCTGACCATGAAAGGGTGTTGTATTTTATCAATTGCTTTTTCTGCATATATTGAGATGACCATATGATTCTTATCTTTAATCTATTGATGTGATGAATTATGTTTTTTGAACTCTGTATGTTGAACCAACCTAGCATTCCTGAAATGAACACCATTTGATCATGGTGCGCTATCTTTTAAATATGTTTTTGTATGCAATTTCCCAGAATTTTATTGAAAATTTTTGCATCTATGTTCATCAGGGATATTGGTCTGAAGCTTTCTTTCCTTTATATGTCTTTGTCTGGCTTAGGTTTCAAGGTGACACTCACTTTATAGAATGAGTTTGGAAAGGTTCTCTCTTTTCTATTTCATGGAATAATTTGAGGAGTATTGGTATTAATTTCTTTTTTGTAGGTCTTATAGAATTTGTCTGAGAACCTGTCTGGTCTTTGGCTTTTCTTAGTTGGTAGGCTTTTGATGGCATCTTCTATTCATGCTTGATATTTATCTGTTTAAATTGTGTATATCCTCCTGATTCAGTTTGGGAAGCTCCTATTTCTCTAGAAATTTTCTGGTGTCTTCAATATTTTCTATTTTATTGGAGTATAAATTTTCAAAATAGTTTCTAGTTATCTTCAGTATTTCAGTGGTATCTGAAATATTATATTTCCTTTTTCATCACAAATTTTAGTAATTTGAGTTTTCACTTCTTTTTGTTAGGGTGGTTAAGGGTTTATCAATTTTATTAATTTTTTCAAAGAACCAGCTTTTTGTTTTATCAATTTTTTTCAATTATTTCTTTTGTTTCAATTTCATTGATTTCAGCCCTTATTTTAATTATTTTCTGTCTTCTACTACTTTTGATATTGATTTTTTCTTCTTTCTCTAGGGCTTTGAAATGTAATGTCAGGTTATTTATTTGTTGACTTTTACTTCTTTTAATGAATCAGTTCAATGCAATGAACTTTCCTCTTAGCAATGCCTTTATAGTGTCCCAGAGATTTTGGTCTGTTGTATCAAAATTATCATTTACTTCTAAGATTTTTTTATCTCCTCCCTGATGTCTTCTGCTATCCATGCATATTTTAATAATGTATTATTAATCTACAGGTGTTGGAATAGCTTTTATTTTTTATTTTATCATTGATTTTTAATTTTATTCCATTATGGTCTGGTAGAATGCAGGGTACTATCACTATATTTTTGTATTTGCCATATGGTCTATTTTAGGGAAGGATCCATGTGCTTCTTAGAAAAAAGTGTCTTCACTCATTGATGGATGGAATATTTTATGTATGTCTGTTAAGTCTAAATTATTGGTGGTATTATTGAGTTCTATAATTTCTTTGTTTATTTTTTGTTTAGAAGGTCTATGCAGTGGGGAAGAGATGTGTTAAAGTCACCCAGTATTATTGTGTTGTAGTCTATTTGACTCTTGAACTGAGAAGAGTTTGTTTAATGTATGTAGATGCTCCATTGTTTGGGACATAAATATTTATGATTGTTATGTCTAGTTAATATATGATTCCCTTAAGCAGTACATAATGTTCTTCTTTATCCTTTCTAACTTTGGTTGAAGTCCACTTTTATCTGATATGAGAATGGGAACCCCTGCTTGTTTCCACAGTCCGTGTGAGTGTTATGTTTGTTCCCATCCTTTCACCTTCAGTCTGTAGATGTCTTTTCCAATAAGATGAGTCTCTTGAAGGCAGCATATTGTTGGGCCTTCTTTTTTAATCCAATCTGCCAGTCTGTGTCTTTTAACTGATGAGTTTAGGCCATTAATATTCAGGGTTATTATTGAAATATTGTTTGTATTCCCAGTAATTTTGTTTTGTTTTTTACTTGACTTTGTTTCTCCTTTGATAGTGTTTTCCTTTAGGGTAGTTACTGATTTCTTCCTATTCAACACATCACAAAACCTTTTTCTAAAGTAGAGAAATGAAAATATTATGATAACCAGACTAAGAAATTTATTCCATAGGAGAAACTCCCACATAATGTAAGAAGATACTTTACACAGAGTTGGCAGATAATGAAACTGTAAACTATTTCATTTTTTCTTTTACCATCCTAATATTAATTCTGTGTTTTTTGTTTTGCTTTTGTTTGTTTTGTGAAGTCCTGGGCTTTGATAAAGCAGTCTGAAAGGTATGTTTTGGAAAATGTAGTATGGATATGACCTGGTAATCCTTGTTTCATTTTAGGGTGATCAGTCTGGTTGGCTGGTTCCAGGAGAAGGATACACATTTGCAGCCACCCAGCATCAGCAGCTTGCTGAAATTGATACAAAACTCCAAGAACTAGCTGCAGTCCGCCCAATAATTCCCAGCTTTTCTCCAAGACTTGAAAATCAGAATGATCAGGTATTCTTTTTTTAAATTGATTTTTAAAATATATAACACCAGAATGTATTACAATTTATATTATATATAGAGAGTACTTTTTTCATATCTGTGGTTGTATATAAAGTATATTCACACCAATTCATATCTTTATACATGTACTTTGGATAATGATTTTCATCACATTCCACCATCATTTCCAACACCCTGCCCCTCCCTTCCCCTCCCAACTCTCTGCCCTATCCAGAGTTTTTCTATTCCTCCCATGCTCCCCTTCCCTACCCCATTATGAATCAGACTCCTTATATCAGAGAAAAAATTTGGCATTTTTTTTGGGGGGGGGGATTGGCTAACATCACTGAGCATTATCGTTTCCAGTGCCATCCATTTACCTGCAATGCCATGATTTTATTCTCTTTTATTGCTGAGTAATATTCCATTGTGTATATATGCCACGTTTTTAAAAATCCATTCATCTACTGAAGGGCATCTAGGTTGGTTCCACAGTTTAGCTATTGTGAATTGTGCTGCTATAAACATTGATGTGGCTGTGTCCCTGTAGTATGCTGTTTTTAAGTCCTTTGGGTATAGACCAAGGAGAGGGATAGCTGGGTCAAATTGTGGTTCCATTCCCAGTTTTCCAAGGAATCTACATACTCCTTTCCATAGTGGCTGTACCAATTTGCAGTCCCACCAGCAATGTATGAGTGTACTTTTCCCCCACATCCTCGCCAACACTTATTGTTGTTTGTCTTCATAATAGCTGCCATTCTGACAGGAGTAAAATTAAATCTTAGAGTAGTTTTGATTTGCATTTCTCTCATTGCTAGCGATGATGAACATTTTTTCATATATTTGCTGACTGATTGTACATTGTCTTCAGAGAAGTGTCAGTTCAGGTCCTTGGCCCATTTACTGATTGGGTTATTTGGTTTTTTTTTTTTTTGGTGTTTCACTTTTTGAGTTCTTTATATACCCTAGAAAATAGTGCTCTATCTGATGTGTGCAGGGTAAAAATTTTCCCTGAAGATGTATGCTCTCTATTCACCTCATTGCTTATTTCTTTTGCTGAGAAGAAACATTTTAGTTTGAATCCATCCCATTTATTGATACTTGATTTTAATTCTTGTGCCATAGGTGTCTTATTAAGGAAGTTGTGGTGTAATCCAATATGATGAAGATTAGGGCCTACCTTTTCTTCTATTAGATGCAGGGTCTGTGGTTTTATTCCTAGGCTCTTGATCCCCTTTGAGTTGGTTTTTGTGAATGGTGAGAGATAGGGGTTTAATTTCATTTTGTTGCATATGGATTTCCAATTTTCCCAGCACTATTTGTTGAAGAGACTATCTTTTCTCCAATATATGTTTTGGTACCTTTGTCTAACTTAAGATAATTGTAATTTTGTGGGTTAGTCTCTGTGTCCTCTATTCTGTACCATTGGTCTGCTAGTCTGTTTTGGTGCCAATACCATGCTGTTTTTGTTACTATTGCCCTGTGTATAGTTTAAGGTCTGGTATAGTGATGCCACCTGCTTCACACTTCCTGCTAAGGATTGCTTTAGCTATTCTGGGTCTCTTATTTTTCCAGATGAATTTCATGATTGCTATTTCTATGAGGAATGCCTTTGGGATTTTGATCATGATTGCATTAAATCTGTATAGTGCTTTTGGTAGTCTGGTCATTTTGATAATATTAATTCTGCCTACCCAAGAGCAAGGTAGATCTTCCCATTTTCTAAGGTCTTCTTTGATTTTTTTCTTTAGGGTTCTGTAGTTTTCATTGTATATTTCATTGTATCTGTTACCTCTTTCATTAAGTTGATTCCCAAGTATTTTTATTTCTGAGGCTACTGTAAATGGGATAATTTTCATCATTTCCATCTCAGAGGATTTGTCACTGATGTACAGAAATGCCTTTGATTTGTGGGTGTTGATTTTATATCCTGTTACTTTGCTGAGTTCATTTACTAGTTCTAGAAGTTTGCTGGTGGCATTTTTAGGGTCTTTGAGGTATAGAATCATATTGTCAGAAATTAGTGCTAGTTTAAGTTCTTCTTTTTCTATGCATATCCCTTAATTTCTTTTGTCTAATTGCTCTGGCCAGTGTTTCAATAACTATGTTGAGTAGAAGTGGTGAAAGAGGACATCCCTGTCTTGTTCCACTTTTTAGGGAATTCCTTCAATTTTTCTCCATTTAGAATGATGTTGGTCTGGGGCTTAGTGTAGATAGCCTTTACGATATTGAGATATATTCCTTTTATCCCTAATTTTTCTAGTGTTTTCAATATGAAGGGGTGCTGTATTTTGTTGAAAGCTTTTCTGCATCTATTAAGATGATCATATGATTCTTATCTTTGAGTCTATTGATGTGATGAATTGCATTTATTGATTTCCATATGTTGAACCAACCTTGCATCCCTGGAATGAATCCCACTTGATCATGGTTCTGTATCTTTTGGATGTGTTTCTGTATTTGATTTGCCAGAATTTTATTGAGAATTTTTGCATCTATGTTCATTAGAGATATTGTTCTGAAGTTTTCTTTCTTTGATGTATCTTTGTCTGGTTTTGGAATCAGGGTGATATTGGCCTCATAGAATGAGTTTGGAAGTACTCCCTCTTTTTCTATTTCATGGAATAAATTGAAGAGTATTGGTATTAGTTCTTATTTAAAAGTTTTGTAGAACTCTGCTATGTATATATCTTGTCCTGAGCTTTTCTTGGTTGGTAGGCTTCTGATGGTGTCTTCTATTTCATCGATTGATATTGGTCTGTTTAAATTGTATATATCATTCTGATTCAATTTGGGCAAATCATATGATTTAAGAAATTTGTGGATGCCTTTAATATCTTCTATTTTATTGGAGTACAAGTTTTCAAAGTAGTTTCTAATTATCCTCTGTATTTCTTCAGTGTCTGTTGTGATATTACCTTTTTTATTACATATGTTAGTAATTTGAGTTTTCTCTCTTTTTCCCTTTGTTAGCATGGTAAGGGTTTGTCAACTTTATTTTTTCAAAGAACCAAGTTTTTGCTTCGTCAGTATTTTAAATTGCTTCTTTTGTTTTGATTTCGTCTCTAATTTTAATTATTTCCTGCCTTCTACTGTTTTTGGAGTTTATTTGTTCTTCTTTTTCTAGGGCTTTGAGATGTACTGTTAGGTCATTTATTTGTTGACTTTTTATTCTTTTAAGGAATGAACTCCATGCAATGAACTTTCCTCTTAGTACTGCCTTCACAGTGTCCCAGAGATTTCAATATGTTGTGTCTGTGTTCTCATTTACCTCTAAGAATTTTTAAATCTCTTCCTGATGTCTTTTGCAACCCAATGTTCATTCAGTAACATATTGTTCAGTCTCCAGGTGTATTTGAAGTACTCTTCGATGACATTCTTGGCCTGAGATTCTTTGCCATAATCCTTAACAACTACACAACTGCAACCAACCACTTTACGGGGCTTGCCCTCTAGGTCAGTTTTATAGAGGCCTACCCATTCTCCTAGTTTTTTGTTGTCATTGACCTTAATTAGATTGATTTGGTGTTCAGCACAAAGGGACTCCACCAATTTGACATAAATAGGCTCATTACAGTTGGATGCAAATACACAGAAATGGGCCTGGTGCACAATTCCTCTCAAAGTCCAGATGCTTCTACAACAAACATCAGCTTCATGTTTCATTCATTTAGCATAATGCTTGATTTGCTTACTGCTACAAATGAGGCTTAGGATCCTCAAAACAACGAGAATAGAGCCACAACTACAGGTTTGTCATACTTGGCATTTTTATATCTAAGTTCATCAGGGATATTGGTCTGTAGTTTTCTATCCTTGATGTGTCCTTATTTGGACACCAATGTATGAGTGTGATACTGGCTTCATAGAATGAATTTGGAAGTGTTCCATCCTTTTCTATTTAATGAAATGTTTGAGGAGTATTGGCATTAGTTCTTTAAAGGTCTGGTAGAATTCAGCTGAGAATCTTCTGGTCTGGGACTTTTCTTTATTGGAAGGCTTTTTATTACTGCTTCTATATCATTTCAAGTTACTGGTCTGCTTAGGTTTTGTGTGAACCCTTGATTCAATTTGGCAGATCAAATGAACACATTTCTTCTAGATTTTCCAATTTATTGGAGTATAAGTTTTCAAAATAGTAACTAATAACCTGATGGATTTCTGTGATGTCTGTGGTGATTTCTCCTTTTTCATCTCTAATTGTATTAATTTGGGTCTTTTTTCTGATATTATCTCATTGACTAGATAGATTATTCCTTTGGTTTGTAACTCTATGCCTTCCTTTATTCTAATAATTCTTTTGTTCTTTTGATGTTATCCCATAATTCTTGGATGTTCTTCTGCTCATGGTTTCTTACCATCTTTACTGTGTGGTCAACTTTGTTTTCATGATTGTGTATTTTGTCTTCATTATCTGATGTTCTGTCTTCCAAGTGATCTAGTCTGTTGGTGATGCTTTCTATTGAGTTTTTGTTTTGGATTATTGTTTCCTTCATTTCTAGGATTTCTGACTTTTTTCCCCCCCAGAATCTCTATCTCTGTCTTGAAGTAGCCTTTTGCCTCCTGTATTTGCTTATGTAGTTATCTATTGAAATGATCTTTTGCTGCCTGTATTTGCTCTCTTATAGCATCCTTTGATTCATAGAACATTTTAATTATGTACATCCTGAACTTCTTCTCTGTAATTTCTTCTGCTGTGCTGGCCATGGATTCTAATAATGCCATATCTTGGTTTGTTTGGGGCACTTTCTTCCCTTGTTTTCTCATGTTGTTCATGTGTCTTCTCATATAGCACTGCGGATCCAAGGTGTTAACAGTTTTACCCTCTAGGCTTATAGCGTCCCTGCAGGGGTCGAATATCTCTCCTTTAAGGGGGCGAACAATGTTAACAGATCCCAATACAAACAATATAGAGCCTTAAACCAAATAACTGCTGTTAAGACATTTATGGTTTTGTCAGAATATACAGAAATAGTAAATTCAATTATTATCTACAATATAAACAGTAGGTTTGCAAAAAAGTCTACAGTTTCTGATAGTGGACAAAGAGAGAACTGGAGGTGGGGTGTCAGATGAGATGTTAAGGAGGTAGAAGGTGAGGATATAGAGTTATTAGATCCTAGGAAGTGTGAAAGAGGAATCTAAAGAAGTTGGCTTGTAGCAGAAGAAAAGAGAAAAAGTGATTTGAGGGATACAAGTAAGTGGGAAGACAATAAGACAGTACAAAAAACAATCATAAAAATTAAGAAAAATAAAAAATGTAAAAATAAAAAAGAATATACAACACAACTGCAATATACTATTCAGACATCCCAGACCTCAGTAGACTAATTCATGAAAAGTACTTGGTTTCACAAGTGTTGGGGATGTGAGGGTGGGAGAAGAGAGAGAGAGAAAAGAGAAAAAAAATTGAAGGAAAATTAATGGATAGTTTTTGTTGGAGTTCAGTATCTTTCCTGCTTCCCCTTTCATCCAGTAGGTGGGTTTGTCTGTTATTTGCTGGTATCTGCATCCTTAGGATGGTCAAGGTTATTAGAGTGGGAGGGTTGGTCTTGGGGGGGGTGGAGCTTCTGGAGGTGGGGTATAGCACTTGCTGTTCCTTGTTGGAAGACTGCTCCCCAAGGATCTCCTTTGAGGTTTGCTCTTGTGATGTGGGTGGCTGGTCCTATCTCCTTATATCACTTGTAGATCTCGCAATTCCTCGTCTCTAATTTAGTCTCTAAAATGTATCTCACTCACCCCCTCCCTTTCTACTTCCCAATTAGGAATCACTCTCTCTGGAGGTCTTGTGGGCTGTGCTCTGTGTCCTGTACAACTGCCACAGATAGCTGTTTTGTATCAAGCAGATCAGGCCTAGGCTTTGCAAGCTATGGAATGGCTACATGGCTCCAAGCACTGTGTTGGGTTAGTGCCTGTTGGGGAGAGCAGGGAGTTCTGCTTAGAAATTAGAAGTGATTCTGTTTGGTTTGCCTATAAATGTGATCTGACCTTTTTCTCTTGAGGTTTTAAAAAAATTCTATCTTTGTTCTGTATGTTAGGCATTTTAATTATAATATGTTGCAGAGAGTTTCTTTTTTGATCTTTTGTATTTGGGGTTCTGAATGCCTCCTGTAACTGGATGTCCATCTCATTCTGAATGTTTGGAAATTTTTCTGTTATTATTCCCTGAAGATGTTATCCATCCTATTATCCTGCATCTCACAATCCTCCTCAATTCCAATGATTCTTAAATTTGCTCTCTTAATGTTGTTCCAGAATGCTTATATATTCTAATCATTGTTATTTATTTTATTTTCTTTAATATCATCTGAATGTTTAAGGCTGGTCCCTTTGACTTCAAGCTCTGAGATCCTGTCTTTAGCATGTCTATGTAATAGAGACGCTTTCAACTGAGCATGTTATTTGATTTATTGTGTCTTTTATTTGCAAGATTTCTGTTTGATTCTTTTTTAATATTTCTAACTCCTTAATGAATTTCTCATTCTTAGCCTGTACTGACTTCCTTAATTCATTCAGTTGTTTTTCTGTGTTCTCTTGCAATTCATTGATCATTTTTTATAATTATTCTTTTGAATTTCTTATCTGATATTCTATTTACTTCAGGATCTTTGGGGTTAGTTGCTGGTGTATTATGAACTTAGGAAGTGTCATATTACCTTGTTTTTCATATTTCTTGTATTTCTGTGTTGGGTTTTATGCATCTGTTAGGAGGAATTTCTCTTCTATTCTTATGTGTGGGCCTTTTTAGGACATAGTTTTCAAGTGCCAAAGTACCCTAGAATGATCTATATTGAGATCTCCCCTCATAGCTGTGGTATACATAGCCTTTGTGTTCAGTTCTCTCTGTTTTTGCTGAAGCAGTAGATGTCCATGAGTGGGAACCTTGAGGGTCCACCCCTAACTGTTTCTACTTGAGGCCTGCCATTAGTTTATTTTTTTCCCCTCTTTTATTCTTTATATTAAAATATAGCTGAATATGAGTGTTGTTAATTTGTGTGTGGAACAAGGTAAGCTATCTCTTGGCTGAGTATAGTTTAGCAGCAGAGACTCTACTGTGAGAACTTGAAGTGTTCTTGTGGCTTCCCAGCATCTCACAGAATAAGGGGAAACAAAAAATAGCCACAACCAATGCAAATAATATACAATATCAAAATAAATGCCTGGTTCCTCTATGAAATCTACAATGTTAATTATTATAAAACCTGGAAATAATGGGGTTAGTAATGCCCAACAGCAAAAACAATATGTAATCATAAAGTAGACCTGGCATTAAAGTCAACAAGAGGTGTCAAGGTTGTCATACACAGCAGTAGTAATTGCAAGAGCATGAATGGTGGGAGTAAATGTTATGTAAACCAATTTGTTTTAAAAGATGATAAAAATATGGTTAATCAAGAGAAAAGAAAATGTGATAGGGAGATAGAAAAGAGTTTACAATTTCAAAGGTGAACAGAGAAAATGCAAAAGAGACATAGCAGGCGATGGTTAAGGAAGGAGGAGAAAAAATAGAAATAAAGGGAGACTGTTGGCAGGAGGAGGAAATAGGGGTAGAGAAAGAAACAAATGAAACAAAACAAAAGAAAATCAAATTATGCAAA
Organism: Spermophilus citellus; assembly: GCF_964194105.1. Lineage (NCBI taxonomy): Eukaryota > Metazoa > Chordata > Mammalia > Rodentia > Sciuridae > Spermophilus > Spermophilus citellus. The sequence goes on from NC_138185.1 coordinate 139,120,322, forward strand.
CCCCAAACCCTAACCCCCAAAGACAAGGCAAGAAAAGATAACTACATTAAAAAAATGCTAAAAATGAGAAAAAAGAGTCAGGCATTGTGATACATTCCTATAATCCCAGTGACTCTAGAGGCTGAGGCAGGAGGATTGCAAATTCAAAACTAGCCTCAGCAACTTAGAGAGCTAAGAAACTTAGTGAGACTGTATCTTAAAATAAAAAATAACAAAAGGGCTGGGGGATGTGGTTAAGCACCCTGGGTTCAACTCCTAGTACCTCCCCCCAAAAATGAGAAAAAAGAAATAAATATGTGTATGTGTATGTGTGTGTGTGTGTGTGTGTGTGTGTGTGTGTATATATATATATATATATATATATATATATGAAATAAATATGTGTTTGTATATGTCCACAAACCAATGAACAAAGCAAGAACGCGCGCGCGCGCGCGCACACACACACAGCAAATGATTCTTAATGAAAAATCTAGGAATTGTCTCTACTGAGGTAGTCAAAATAAAATGAATGGATGGTCACTGCCTATGCCCAACTGCTTTTCTTTCCATTTCTTCTTGGACTATTAGAGAAGAGGGAGGAGCATGGAAGGGCTGGGGTTATAACCCCTTCCTCTTTTTGTATTGTTCAGAGAGCTGCTAATTGAAATGGCCTAAGACTGATGCTGGTTGAACTATTTCTCAGGTTCCCTTCTCACCAGTATATGGTAGGATGGAATGGGACATACTGTTAGTTGAAGTATTGTCTACACATACTAGCTTAATGTACTTCCAGGATGAGGCTGCTGCAGAGTTATACAGGATGAGTTCCAGTGGCTGGGACTTAGGTCTAATCAGGCCTTAGGGACTTTGTTGGGTGATATCTGCTTTGGAGAGATTAGATCAATACACCCCTATGACCTGGCAGTTGCTGATCTCTGTCAAGAGTCTGGATCTCAGAAGCCTCCAAATAGTCCTTCTTGTGGGGCAGGGGAGCCAATCCTTCACAGACTCTGTTGCCCATGAATATAGACTTTCTAGGTTTAGTCCCTGAGTGTATTCACAATTGCCTGTTCAGATTTCCAACCCACTTCAGCTGGTCAAGTGAGCTGCCAGACTCAAAGTCAAAGGAAAAGTGAGTTGGGCTCCCCTTCAATTTTTTTGACATGAATCCCTTTGGGTATAATCTTCTCTGTGCTGGTTTCACTCATATTCTGCTAGGTACACCCTAGACTACACAGTAGACACTTGCTAGGTTAGTCTGGCAGTGTTTGCTGTTATCTCTTGGGTCCCATAGCAGTGAGTTGCAGCATGGCCACCTAAGAGGGCTGCTGCCTCAGCTCTCTGAGGCTGGTTGAGAAACAGAGAACTTTTCAGACCAGCTCATAGTATAGCTAAGTTCAGGATGCTTTTCTGATCTCTTTTTTTTTTTTCACACCAAATTTCTCCATTGTGTTTCTCTTTGTTATCCCTTCCCTTTGTAGTGAACTAGCGAAGCCACACCAGTGGGTTCCTGCCACAGTCTGGCTGGGCACAATTCACGAGCCACTTGTCAAGCAGAAACAAACTTTATTTTTAGAACACACACGCCGCATCACACGAGCTCTTCAGGAATTCCCTCAGAGCCCAGCTGCCACCACAGGCTTCCCACAAGCCTTTCCACCTCCCCCACTCCTCCTGTTCTTGAGGCCGATTGGCTGGGTCGCGTGGGCGGAGCCAAAAAAGTCCCCCAGTGAGCAGCTCCGTGGTCTGAAAGGGTGGGGAAACAGCCCAATGAGCATCACCGCAGAGGAGCCAATCAGTTGGCAGCTAGAAGTTTGCTGGGGCCGCTGTGAGCCAATCATCAACTGGCAGCTGGAAGTTTGCTGGCAGCTGGAAGTTTGCTGGGGCCCCTTCGGCTGTGGCTCTCAACGTTTCCCCCTCTCTGTTTAAACAACAAGCATGTGGCTTTGGGACCGTGCCTGCCTTAGGTTGTCCAATAGTACATATGGTCCTTACCCGTTTTCTGATGAGCTGACCTCAAGGCGTCGGCCTCCTGTCTTAGGTTGGTACCATTGCAATTGGATCTTACCTGTCACTGACTACCGGTCCAGTATACAGCCACACCTGTGGAGAGATCTTTGTACCAGCGGGGGGGTGAGGTTCTTTGCCTCACCTCTGTTGACCCCCAAATTTTAGCTGAATGACCATGACAAGCAGAAGGGAGGAAGATACACCAAGCCAATTGACGGCTCCTTTTGGAAAAATTGTACCACCGATGACATCATCAGCAAAAATACCCCAACACTACCACAAGTCGCTGCACCAACAGATAGTTCACAATGCATAGAGGTGAGTTCACAATGCATACAAGTGATTCATAGTCCAGGCAAGTTCTGCAAGTAGTTCAGTGATGGCTCCTGTTGGAAAAATTGTACCACTGATGACACTATTAGCATAAATACCCCAACACTACCACAAGTCGCTGCACCAACAGATAGTTCACAATGCATACAAGTGAGTTCACAATGCATACAAGTGATACATAGTCCAGGCAAGTTCTGCAAGCAGTTCAGTGATGGCTATTGCAGAAGCTGTAGATTGGTTTTATCTTTGTCTTCACTGGCACTGGGATGAAGATAGGAATTCTGGCAATAATGGCTAAAGAAAAAATTATATAACATTCCAGAAGGCACTAAAAGAAAATAATTTTCTTAACAATGTACCTTATCTTCAACAGAATTATTAGATATAATGAAAAGGAAAGGTGAAAATAAACAAACAGATCTGTTAACCTCCTTTTTTGTTCATATATTAAAACAATCCTCAACAGCTGTTTACCCAATTTAAATTAAACCATTTAAATCACGTGAAAAAAAATATTTGGATCCATTTTTTCATGAGCGCTCATCATATATGATATATGGACATACGTACATTCAAACATATAACACAAAACACAAGTGTGCACACATAATATAATACATACAACACATAACATAATAGTAAAGGCCTTATAACTTTTTACAGGTGAAATCTCCATTGCAATGTTTAAAAATTCTATAGTAAAAAAATAGAACTGATCAGCAAAACATTAACCTAGGTCTGTATGAGCTCAAAAAACAAAATAGAACTTCATGATGTGGGAAAGGGTAATAATAAAATAGATATTTAAAAAAGCATCCTGGTTCTGTTGCAGATGTAAGGTAGCCAAACTGGAGTTCTGGATATCAGCTGTTATGGATTTGAGCCAAATCATCTTATTTTTGGTCTGTAGAAATCGCTTTAGTTAATCTCTCTGGAATCCAAATCGGCTGCTGTTCTCCCTGTGGAAACACACAAACAGACCCCCGAATCCAGACAATTACTGGGTCAGGACCTTTCCATTGTCCTGTTAGAATATCCTTCCAAAGTACCTTGGGCTTATGAACATTTTTTGGACACATGCCTTTCCACAGCACTAAGCCCTGATGAATCCAAATTTAAAAAAGTTTAGAGTAAAAAGGGTTATTTTAAGTTTATCTTTGGGGAATATATACCCCTTCCCAATTCCGTCTTTTTGCTTTAATAAGTACATTTTAATAGTTTGATGAGCTCTTTCAACTATGCCTTGTCCCTGTGGATTGTATGGGATTCCTGTTATATGAGTAATGCCAAATGTTGAGCAAAATTGTTTAAAAGAGGTAGAAGTATAACCAGGGGCATTATCTGTTTTTAACTGTTTTGGAATGCCCACAGTGGCAAAATTTTGTAAGCAATGAGTTTTTGTAAGCAATTAGTTTTTTCTCTGGCATGAAGGGAGCCCATCAAAAATCCAGAAGAAGTATCAACTGTAACATGCAAATATTTTAATTTTCCAAATTCTAGCAAGTGTGTGATGTCCATCTGCCAAATATGGTTAGGTATCAATCCTCTAGGATTGACTCCAAGATTAATTTGTGGTAAAAAGGTCACACAATTTTGACATTGTTTTATTATTTATCTAGCTTGTTCCTTAGTTATTTTAAAATGCTTTTGTAAAGTATTAGCATTGACATGGAACTTTTTATGAAAATTTGTAGCTTCTTCTAGTGTAGAGAAAATATGTATGTCATGTGTAGTTTTATCTGCTAAATCATTGCCCAAACTAAGGGCTCCAGGCAATCTTGTATGTGCCCTGATATGTCCTATAAAGAACGGATCTTTTCTGTCCCAGATTAGACTTTGTATAGTGGAAAGCAATGAGAAAATAGTAGAGGAAGGGGAAATCCTACCAGCACCTTCAAGGGATACTATAGCATTAACTATATACTGACTATTGGAAAATAAATTAAATACAGAATCTTTAAACATCACAAAAGCTTGTAATACTGCATTAAGCTCTACCTTTTGAGCTGATTGTTTGGGTACTAAATATGTAAAAGTTTGATCAGGTGTAACTATTGCTGGTGTACCATTATTTGACCCATCAGTGAATATATTTGGAGCATTCATGATAGGTGTTTTTCTTGTCGTTTTTGGAAAAATTACAGGATGCAATGACCAAAAAGACAATAAAAGATTAGATGGTAAGTGGTTATCAAATGAAACATTAGATTTGAACATGATTATTGCCCAAGTATTTAACTCATTAGCTAACTCAACAATTTGATTCATAGTATATGGAGTAATAATTTTATTGGGAGAAATTCCAAACACTCCCTTTGCTGCTTTTATTCCTTTGAGTATTAATTGTCCTACAGCCTCAGGATACCTAGTAAGAATAGTGTTAGGAGAATAAGATAAATGTATCCATAATAATGGACCTTCTTGCCAAAATACTCCTGTAGGAATATTTTTTGTTGGCAGTACAATAAATAATAAAGGCAAACTTATATCAGTTCTATCCAAATGCATATTTTCCATATCTGTTTCAATGATTTTTAATGCCTTTCTTGCTTCAGGCGTTAACATTTGGGGTGAATTTGGATCTGATGGACCTTTTAGGATATCAAATAAAGGTCCCAACTCTCCTGTTGGTATACCTAGATAAGGCCTTATCCAATTTATGTCTCCTAATAACTTTTGAAAGTCATTAAGTGATTTGAATTGATCTACTCGTATTTGAATTTTTGGTGGATGGACCATGGTTGAGGATAATAGAACTTCTAAATAATTAATTGGAAAATTTAATTGTACTTTATCTATTGCTATCTCTAGATTATAATTTTTTAATAAGTTTGTAAGTGTGACATAACATTGTAGCAATGTGTTTTTATCTTTGTATGCTAATAATACATCATCCATATAGTGAAATATTTGTAGTTCAGGATTTTGATTTCTAAGTGGCTGGATTACTTTGTTAATATAAATTTGACACATAGTTGGGCTGTTAGCCATCCCTTGAGGGAGTACTTTCCATTCATATCTCTGATCAGGACCTTCATGATTCAGTGCAGGGATAGTAAATGCAAAATGTGGACTATCCTCAGGATGAATTGGAATTGAAAAAAAACAATCTTTAATATCTATAACTAAAACATACCAGGTTTTTGGCAAGGCAGACAATTGAGGAATCCCCGATTGAGCAGGTCCCATAATAACCAGCTCATTATTAATGGCTCTTAAATCTTGCAATAATTTCCATTTACCAGATTTCTTTTTGATGACAAAAATGGGAGTTTTATGGGGAGATAAAGAAGGTTGTATATGTCCTTACGCTAATTGTTGTTTGACCAGGTCAGGGGTCTGCTTGTATCTTTTCTTTAGTCAGGGGCCACTGAGGAACCTATACTGGTCTTTCTGATTTCCAAGTAATTTTTATTGTCTCAGTGGTCCTTTCTGAAAATCCAACCCATGTCTGTCCGTTCCTTAATCTATTTGTATTGGTGCTGCTATACCTTGTTCTTGTTTTTCTAATCTCTTTCCTTTCCTAAAACCTTGTCTAGTCATAATAGTGGGTGCATTTGGTTGATGTTATTTGTTAATGTCAAACCTAATTGATCTAGGACATCTCGTCCCCATAAATTTATGGGAAGATGATCCAATACATATGGTTGTATAGTTCCTTCACATCCTTCAGGATCCTTCCAATCTAATACCATTGCAATTCTATGGGGATTAGTCGCCACTCCTAGGCCTTGAAGTGTTTGAGTGGCTTGTTGTAATGGCCAATGTTTTGGCCATTCTTGACGAGAGATGATGCTAAGGTCTGCACCTTTATCCAGTAGCCCATTAAATTCATGTCCTTGAATACTTAGTTTTAGCATGGGGCGAGAATCTAAATTTAAAGAAAGCATTGCCCAATCTACACCTGTGGAGCCTAATCCCTTTGAACCTCTTTCTACAGTACGACTGGAAAATTTTATCATGTAGGCTGGGTATTATTAGTAACTGTGCTATTCTATCTCCTGGTGAAATTACTGATCTATCCTTTGGAGAACTGGCTATAATTTTTATTTCACCTTCATAATCGGGATCAATTACCCCAGGACTTATCATAAGTCCTTTTAGAGTAGAAGAGCTGTGTCCCAATAATAAGCCTACTGTTCCTTTGGGAAGAGGTCCTTTTACCCCTGTGGGAATGATTTGAACTCCCATCTCTGGAGTTAGTACTGCTCTGGTGGAGGCGCAGATGTCCAACCTTGCGCTCCCTCTGGTTTGTCTGATGAGGGATCTAATGGACAATGTGTCCTGGGCACTACCCTGATGGGGTTGTTGGGTTCCTCCAATGCTCCGTATATTTGTGGTTTGGGGCCCTGGAGCATTGGGCACCCCTGTCCATTTTTTGGCAATGGAGCCCGATTCCTTTCTCCACGATATCGTGGGTAAACACCTGGTCCTTGTTCGTTTTTTGATAATGGCATACCCTATATGGTGGTTTGAGAATGGCATTCATTAGCCCAATGTCTCCCTCTATGGCATCGTGGGAAAATACCTGGTATTCTACTCCTTTGATACCTAGTTTTGTTAAACCCTCCTCCTATGGGGCAATGCCTTTTAAAATGTCCTGTTTCTTCACAATTGTAGCATGTTCTTGGCCTGGCATCTAAAGCCTGTTTTACTGCAGCTGCCACGACTTGCCCTTGTTCTAAAGCCTGTTTTACTGCAGCTGCCACGACTTGCTCTTGTTCATTAATGTCTCTACATAATTTAATGTATGTGTTTAAATCTTCATGTTTCCATGGTCTAATGACTTCTCTGCACCAACGATTCGCTTGCTCCATAAGCCAGTTGTTTTAGTAATGGCATTGCTTGTTCTGTATTCCCAAAAACTCTGGTAGCTGTTTGAATAAGCCTATCTACAAATTCAGTGTAAGGTTCATTAGCTCATGTATTACCTTAGATAATTGACCATGTAAACCTCCATGTCCTTGTAAAGTCTTCCATGCCTTAACTGCGTCTGCAGCAATTTGTGTGTATACACCAGGATCATATGCAATTTGTTGCTGCTGATCCTCATAAGGTCCCTTTCCTAACAACATATCTAGATTTCTCTGAGGATAACCAGCTGCTGCATTTCACCTAGCTGTCTCCTTGCAAAATTCCTCAGTGGCAACCTTCCATAACAGGTATTGACCTCCATTTAGCACAGCTGTACACATATTAGCCCAATCTGCTGGCATCATGTTCAAGTTGTTAATGGATTTGACCATGCTTACAGTGAAGGGTGCTTGAGGACCATAGGTTGTTACAGCCTTTTAGCTGCCTCACTGTTTTGAAATTTAAAGCATGGTGAATTCGCTGCCCTCCTGCCTCAAATACAGGGCATGTTAATATTTGAGATCCTGTCTCAGGATCCCAACTATCAACTGCAGGGGTTGGGGGCCTCCCAGCATATGGAGGTGGCGCTGTTGGTTGGATACTTATGCCCTCTGGTGATAGAAAGGTGTTAGTAGCAGTCTCCTGTAGAGGTGGCACTGTTGGTTGGACACTTACACCCTCTGGTGAGAGAAAGGTGTTAGTAGCAGTCTCCTGTTGTAACTTTTCCCCTGATGGCTTTTTCTGCTCTAAGCTTTCTTCCTCCATCTGACTAGCTCGAAAGACCTTCTCTTTTACTTGAATCTTTTCCTCTTTCTGACTAACTTGAGAGACCTTCTCTTTTACTTGAATCAGTATGTCTTCTCCTTCCTCTACCTTTGTCTGAACTGAAGGCTTTGGACTAAGCAAACAACATACCAACGCCCACAATGTCCATGTGCCAACTGACAGAGTTCCTGGGCTTTTCTATTCTTTTTAAATCTTCACCATGATGGTTCCATTGTGATATATTTAACAACTCCTCCTTAAAAAGCCATGGGCTACATTTTTGTATTGTATCAACGTATGCCCTGACTGCTCTTGATTTTACTGGGATGCCTCCTTCCTCTAACAATTTACTTCACACTCTTTCGGTTTGTTTTTTACTAATTTCTGATCCCATATTTCTACTATAATACAACCCAACAAGATAATGCCTAACAAAACTGAAACAGAATGAAACAAAAATGGAACAAAAATTCATTGTATCAGCCTTTCTATCCTCCTGAAATGTCCATCTGTCCTTTCTCCCTATCTGTTCCTCAGACGCAAATAGTTTTTCCTCAGATGTGAGCGGTTTTTCTTCTGTCTCACCCATCTCTAGGGACAGGCAACTTAAAACAAAAGCGAAACAAAATGAAAGAAGAATCTTAAAATGGCTATCCATCGTCTCGCTCTGCCCTCAGGGGCGAGCAGTTTACCTTATCACTTACCCTCAGTTGTTCACCTTGTGGGCCACCAAATGCCACAGTCTGGCTGGGCACAATTCACGAGCCACTTGTCAAGCAGAAACAAACTTTATTTTTAGAACACACACGCCGCACCACATGAGCTCTTCAGGAATTCCCTCAGAGCCCAGCTGCCACCACAGGCTTCCCACAAGCCTCTCCACCTCCCCCATTCCTCCTACTCTTGAGGCCGATTGGCTGGGTCGCATGGGCGGAGCCAAAAAAGTCCCCCAGTGAGCAGCTCCATGGTCTGAAAGGGTGGGGAAACAGCCCAATGAGCATCACCGCAGAGGAGACAATCAGTTGGCAGCTAGAAGTTTGCTGGGGCCGCTGTGAGCCAATCATCAACTGGCAGCTGGAAGTTTGCTGGCAGCTGGAAGTTTGCTGGGGCCCCTTCGGCTGTGGCTCTCAACAGGTTCCAGTGTACTTGTTCTTCTTTGTTCAGTGTATCCAAATTTCTGAGCCTCTAAGATAATCTGACCAGTATTTTAGTGAAATTCCCTCTTTCATCTGCCTCACTGAGAAGCAGTACTCTTGCTGCTTGATTCCTAAACATGGAGCAACTAGAAATTCAACCTTCTTCTAATCCACCACTTTGAATCTCCCTCCGATGATACTTTTGAGATGAATGTGTTTCTTCTCTGCATAATTCCCTCAAATATTCTTTACAAAACTGGTAGAAGGTGTAGAATACAGAGAGTAGCAATGCTTTGGAAAATAATTTTTTCCCTGTCCTCCTCTATTTCACTACTTCATCTAGTTTGGGATTGGGTGGTAGTCTGAAGTAGAAAAATGTCCCATCTTTTGTTACCCACTGTCCCTCTGTAAAGGTTGGGCGAGCATCGGAGGAAGAGACCACCAAGAGACTGTCTCATGCAACAGCAAAGGGTTTATTGGGGGTCTAGCATGCTGGGGCTTAGAGCTCACTTGAATAGAGCAGAGAGCCCGAGAACAGCTTAAGCAGAGCTTATATACTTTCCTTGGAGAGGGCAGGGAGGGAAGTTCATTGACGGGTCAGGGCGAGTGGGCGGTTTGTGTGCAACCGGGTGAGGGAGTACATTCTACGGTTTAGCAGTTGGGGACAGCACATTCTGGGAACAAGATTAGCAAACAGTTCTCAAGATTTCAACAGTGTTTTGTTAAGCATACAGAAAAACAGGAAGTGACAAGTACCTATTTTATTAACCTTTCATTCCCCACTTGTTCTTCTGGCTGCTTTTAATCATAAAAGTGATCATTGGGGGGTGTCACATTCTATGTCTGCTAGTGGGGTATATTGTTGTCTGATTACCAGAAGTTTAACTTGTCCAATTTGAACTTGGAGAAAGGAAACTACACAACTGAGCAAACAGGGTCCTACAGTTAGCAATAATATGAGGATTATTAAAGGACCGGCCAGGGCTGATAAAAGCATAGTTAACCAGGGGGACTGTGTGAACCAAGACTCAAACCACCCTTTTTGGGCCTCTCTCTCTCGCTGATGCTCTTCAAGTCGTCTTCTTAATTTACTCATAGATTCTTTTACAACTCCAGTATGGTCGGCATAAAAACAACATTCTTCCCTCAATGCAGCACAAAGGCCCCCTTCTCTCATGAAGAGGAGGTCCAACCCTCACCTGTTCTGTAAAACAACTTCAGAGAGAGAGGTTAAAGATTCCTGCAAAGCTGTGATGGAGGTTTCTAATGTCTTTAAGTTTTGGTCTATTGCTGGTTCTAATTGGGTCATTTGTTGTGTCCCATGTACCAGGGCAGTGGTTCTTGTGCCCACCTCTGCAGCAACTCCTATTCCTAATAGGATGGCTAAAGTGAGGGATACAGGTTCCCTGCAGAACTGGGTTGTATGCCCCTCTATTTGATCTTCAAACGAAACTGCGTCATGATAGAGCACTCTGGGAAACATCTGCACCATTACACAATAATTTACAGAGCTGTTAAATACCTGGGCTGAAATGCAAGGAGTTAACCCTGAGTCACATGCCCACCAGGTTCCATTTTCAGGGGTAAGGAAACCCTGTGTGGTGCTAATTTTTTTTATCTGGGTACATAAGTGTTGTTTACTTTTAGATGGGGACCCTAGACATAAGCCTGCCCCAGTTACTTCTGGGAGGGTTAACTTAGGATTTTCATCCCAATTACAGGAGGAACTCTGCACTTTTACTGCATAAGTCCCGTCAATTGCTATCCCTTCATGGTAAGGAGGAGCAGCGGAGAGACAGAGCCAACAAGACTGAGTGAGGTCTGGTTGCCTGGAATTCAGCACCGCAAAGGCTCCTTCAATTAGTCCCCAGGGGGAGGGGTTGACTTCACTCTGGATTGGGGAAGTAAACGAAGGTGAAACTTGAGGAGTATGGGAAAGTGAAGGGATCCTAGTAGATTTAGGTTTGGGAGGTCTATGAGGCCTAATTCCTGGCTTGAGGGGATTGGGCCCTATGGCTAAGGGAATTTCTTTTTTTTTTTTTTCAAACCGGATAGTGAACCAAAGGCCAAAATTATATCCTGTGGTGTAAAATCGCATTCCATAGGTTTTTCCTGAAAGCCATGTCCAGATATTTCGGTTTCTTCCTTTGGAGGTGAAGGTTATATTTAGGGAGTTACATAGGCTACTTGTGTCACATGGAGTAGGGTCAGCTAGTCCAGAAGTCCCCGTTTGGGGGTCTCATTTAAATGGGAGACATTGTTCAGGACTTAACTTAGTATTATTTCTTCCTACCCGAATCAGACTATCAGGGGAGTTTGGGTTCCACCAGGCAGCCCCTGTATGCTCACATCCCCATGACTTACAGAAGAAGTCGGCTTCTCACCCACACAGCCGTGACTGTTTGCGGCTTCGATAGTCCACCGGGCAAACATAGTAATCTAGGCTAGCCAACCTGCATCTGGCTCGTGTGTCCCTACATCCATAATGTTTGTTTCCATTATCTATGGTATGGAAGGGATTTAATGGAATTTTAGTGGGATCCTCTTCATCAGGGATATCCCAATAGGAAAGACCTATAGCCAGCTGACAAATGTCTGGGTGGAGAGATGGCCACCAGGTCCCTAAGGGGGCTGTATGGGAGATAGACCATACTTCTTGTCCAGTAGGATTTGTGATCAGCCATCGCTGCTGAATGGGCTGATGGGGGTTAGGACTGCTGGTGGTCAAGGGGAGAGTCCATAGCCCTATCCACACGGTGAATACGCAATTTGAAAGGGTTACCAGTCTTTTCTAGTTTCCAGCCAGAGTCTGGACAGGGCACAGGCTTGAGATGAGAGGCATGGATCCAGGAAGTGATTCCGTCTACCTTTACCACTGTAGGTGTTATAAGTAGCACCTGGTATGGTCCTTTCCAGCGGGGTTCCAGGGATGACACCTGATGTCGTCTTACGTAGACGAAGTCTCCCACTTGATATCGGTGTGGAGTTCCTTCGTCCCCAGGTTGGTAGGCAGTGGCCAGCTGTTTCCACAGGTATCGCTGGGTTCTTTCAAGAGCTTTAAGTCTGTCAAGCAAGGGGGTGTGAAAGGAATCGTTAGGTCTTTGAGTTGGGGTTAGGTCCCTTACTGGAGGAGGGGCACCATAGAGAATTTCATAGTGGGTGAGGTTACACAAAGAAACAGAGGGAGTATTTCTTGCATGAAACAGTGCATAAGGTAGGAGCATAGTCCAATCTTTTATGCCGGTCTCTAAGCTTAATTTCGTTAAGGTCTCTTTAATGGTTCTATTCATTCTTTCTACCTGTCCTGAGCTCTGGGGTCTATAAGCACAATGTAACTTCCAGTTAAGCCCCAGGGTCCTGGCTAACCCCTGACTTACCTGGGCCACGAACGTCGGTCCATTATCAGACCCTATTACCTTAGGCAGGCCGTATCTTGGAAAAATATCTTCCAGGATCTTCTTGACCACCATTTGCGCCGTTTCTTTTTTTTTGTGGGGAAGGCTTCAACCCATCCTGAAAATGTATCTACAAAGACTAGGAGATATTTAAGTCCATACCTTGCTGGCTTAATTTCAGTAAAGTCCACTTCCCAGAATTGTCCTGGTCTGGTGGCTGGTGGATGATGCTCTCTAGGGCATGGGGGTCTATAATGGTTAGCTTCTGCCCCAGCGTTAACTTATCAGCATCCTTGATTAGAAATGCCGCCGCTGCTATAGCTTTTAGGCAATGGGGCCATCCATTAGCCACTGGGTCCAGCTTTTTAGACAAGTAGGCTACAGGCCTTTTCCAGGGCCCTAGAGTCTGAGTGAGCACTCCTCGTGCTATTCCTTTCTTTTCCTCAATGTAGAGAGTAAAGGGTTTTTCTACATCCAGGAGTGCTAAGGCTGGAGCAGATAGCAGCGCCCTTTTGATGTTATCAAAAGCTTGCTGGTGGCTCGGCGGACCGCCCCGCGGATGGAGTCTGGGGTGCGCGCTGAGTAGCGGCGAGGTACCGAGGTACTGGAGCGGGAGTACAGCGATGCGGATTCTGGGGGCTCCTGCCAGCGGTGCACTGGCCATGCTTAGTGCTGAGTTCTGGCTTTGAGACAGAGGAGAGAAGCGGTCCAGTTTGATTCTCGACACCGGTCGGACCACGGAGGAGGACAGCAGCCACCATCTTGGAGAGTTAATGTAATGATCCCTGTTTTCTACTGATCTCAGCTCATTCAACTACGGAACAGGTGATTCCAGGCTGGTATTTGCCTGCGTCTCGCAGACAGATCGCTCAGGCTCGGGACTGGAGAACCTGAGGAGAATACTCTTCGGGGCTCGCTCCTGGCAAGCCGTGCGCCGGACTTTGAGCGGCCGGATTCTGGTTCCCCGGGCTGCTTTGGCCCAGGGCGGGGGAACCTGTGGGGACTGCGTGCCGACGCCAGCTCCAAGTGGAACGTGCGCTGAGGGGCGGCGGGGCTCTGACTCCCGGAACAGTTTTGGCCCGGGGCCGGGGAGCCCGCGGAGACTGTGTCTTTGACCCTGCTCCTAGCGGAGCATGCACCGAGCCGGGAGAGTTTGGAGCGACTGGGCTCGGGCTCCCGGGGCTGCTTTGGCCTGGAGCTCAGGAACCCGCGGGGGTCGCTCTGTGGAGCCTGCTCCTAGCAGAGCGTGGCTGGGATCGGAGAGGCCGGGTTCTGGCTCCCGAAGCTGCTTTAGCCCAGGGCTGGGGAACCTGCGGGGACTGCGAGCTGACGCCAGCTCCAAGTGGAACGTGCGCTGAGGGGCGGCGGCGCTCTGACTCCCGGAACAGTTTTGGCCCGGGGCTGGGGAGCCCGCGGGGACTGCGTCTTTGACCCTGCTCCTAGCGGAGCGTGCACCGAGCTGGGAGAGTTTGGAGCGGCCAGGCTCGGGCTCCCGGGGCTGCTTTGGCCTGGGGCTGGGGAATCCGCGGCGGTTGCTCTGTGGAGCCTGCTCCTAGCAGAGCGTGGCTGGGATCGGAGAGGCTGGGTTCTGGCTCCTGAAGCTGCTTTGGCCCAGGGCTGGGGAACCTACAGGGACTGCTTCTCGGTCCGGGTCCTGCTGGGTGCTGTGGGGGCCTGGGGGGCAGAGTGGAACTGCCACCTGCACCCAGAGCAGGCCAAGTGACCCGCCGGCGTGGTTTCACGACACCCCAACTGCAGCTGGGGCCGAGGAGAGTAGCCGCCCATGCCTGGAACAGGACCAGCGACCCGACTGCGCGGTAGCCAAGTCACCCCATTTGGAGTGGGGGCTGTGAAGAGCCGCCGTCTGAGCCTGCAAGGTAAGCAGACCTGCGACCCACTGGCAGGACAGGCCCGGCAGCCTGCCAGTGTGGTGGACAAGTAGCATCGAGGCAGTCACATCACACTGGTTGGAGTGGGAGTTGAGCAGAGCCGCCGCCCGTGTCCGGAAAAGGCCCAGCGACCCGTTGGAGAGGCAGTTAGGTACCCCCACTGGGAGTGGGGGTTGAGCAGAACTGCCGCCCGAGCCCGCAAGGTAGGCAGATCTGCGACCCACCGGCGGAACAGGCTTAGAGGCCGACCAGCGTGGTAGACACGTCACACCAATTGGAGTAGGGGCGGAGCAGAGCTGCCGCCCACATCCGGATCAGGTCCAACGACCCGAGGGCGTGGTAGTTACGTCACCACAATTGGAGTGGGGGCAGAGTAGAGCTGCCACCCGCGCCCGCAGGGTGGGCAAACCTGCGACCAACCAGCGTGGTAGATAGATCACCCTAATTAGAGGAGGAGCACAGCCACTACCCGCCCTGCAAGAGAGATCTCCCAACTATACAAGAGCAATATAAATAAATAGGAGGAAAATTTCAAAAACACAACAGTTTCACCAAGCAGAAAGAAACGCGAGCAGTATGAAATGACAAGGAAAGAAAGGACCACAAGCAATGCAGGTCAACTCAACTCTAGAAGAGGTAATAGCTGCAACAGATAGAATGTCTGATAAAGAGTTCAGGATATACATGCTTCAGATGATCTGGAGTCTCAAGGAAGACATGAGACAGCAAAACCAGACAATGAAAGATCAATTTGACAAGGAACTACATAAACAAATCCAGGAAGTAAAAGACCAATTTCACAGGGAGATAGAGGTAATAAAAAACAAACAAATAGAAATCCTAGAAATGCAGGAAGCAATAAACCAACTTAAAACCTCAATTGACAATACTACCAGCAGAGTAGATCACTTAGAAGATAGAACATCAGACAATGAAGACAAAGTATTTCAACTTGAAAAGAACATAGACAGCTCAGCAAGTCTGCTAAGAAACCATGAACAGAACATCCAAGAAATATGGGATAACATTAAAAGACCAAACTTAAGAGTCATTGGGATACAGGAAGGCACAGAGCTCCAAACCAAAGGAATAAACAATCTATTCAATGAAATAATATGAGAAAACTTCCCAGACTTGAAGAATGAAACAGAATCCCAAATCCTAGAAGCCTACAGGACGCCGAAAGTGCAAAATCATAAGAGATCCACACCTAGACACATTATAATGAAGATGCCTAACATACAGAATAAGGAGAGAATTTTAAAAGCTACAAGAGAAAGAAAGCAGATTACATTTAGGGGTAAACCAATCAGGATAACAGCTGATCTCTCAACACAGACTCTGAAAGCTAGAAGATCCTGGAATAACATATTTCAAACACTGAAAGAAAATGGGTTCCAACCAAGAATCGTGTATCCCGCGAAATTAAGCTTCAGGATGGAAGATGAAATTAAAACCTTCCACGATAAACAAAAGTTAAAAGAATTCACAGCTAGAAAACCATCTCTTCAAAAAATCCTTGGCAAAACATTACAGGAAGAGGAAATCGAAAACAACATTGAAAACCATCAGTGGGAGGTAGGACAGTAAAGGGGGGAAAGTAATCAAAGAGGAAAACAAATCAGGTTTAGTAACATTAATAAACAAATATGGCTGGAGGAACAAACCATATCTCAATAATAACCCTAAATGTTAATGGCTTAAACTCACCAATTAAGAGACACAGGCTAGTTGAATGGATCACAAAACAAGACCCAACAATATGTTGCCTACAGGAGACGCATTTGATAGGAAAAGATATACATAGACTGAAGGTGAAAGGCTGGGAAAAATCATTCCACTCATATGGACTGTGGAAACAAGCAGGAGTGTCCATACCCATATCAAACAAAATAGATTTCAAGCCAAAGTTAATCAAAAGGGATAAAGAGGGACACTGCATACTGCTCAAGGGAACCATACACCAACAAGACATAACAATCATAAATATATATGCCCCAAACAATGGTGCAGCCATGTTCATCAAGCAAACTCTTCTCAAGTTCAAGAGTCTAATAGACCACCATACAATAATCATGGGAGACTTCAACACACCTCTCTCACCACTGGACAGATCTTCCAAACAAAAGTTAAATAAGGAAACTATAGAACTCAATAACACAATTAACAACCTAGACTTAATTGACATATATAGAATATACCACCCAACATCAAGTAGTTACACTTTTTTCTCAGCAGCACGTGGATCCTTCTCAAAAATAGATCATATATTATGTCACAGGGCAACTCTTAGACAGTAAAAAGGAGTAGAGATAATACCATGCATCTTATCTGATCATAATGGAATGAAACTGAAAATCAACGATAAAAGAAGGAAGGAAAAATCATGCATCACTTGGAGAATGAACAATAGGTTACTGAATGATCAATGGGTTATAGAAGACATTAAGGAGGAAATTAAAAACTTCTTAGAGTTAAATGAAAACACAGACACAACATATCGGAATCTATGGGACACATTGAAAGCAGTTCTAAGAGGAAAATTCATTGCTTGGAGCTCATTCCTTAAAAAAAGAAAAAACCAACAAATAAGTGATCTCATATTTCATCTCAAAATCCTAGAAAAAGAAGAGCAAAACAATAGCAAAAGAAGTAGAAGGCAAGAAATAATTAAAATCAGAGCGGAAATTAATGAAATCGAAACAAAAGAAACAATTGAAAAAATTGACAAAACCAAAAGTTGGTTCTTTGAAAAAATAAATAAAATCGACAGACCCTTAGCCATGCTAACGAAGAGAAGAAGAGAGAGAACCCAAATTACTAGCATACGGGATGAAAAAGGCAATATCACAACAGACACTTCAGAAATACAGAAGATAATCAGAAATTATTTTGAATCCTTATACTCCAATAAAATAGAAGATATTGAAGGCATCGATAAATTTCTTAAGTCATATGATCTGCCCAGATTGAGTCGGGAAGATATAGACGACCTAAACAGACCAATAACAATAGAGGAAATAGAAGAAACCATCAAAAGACTACCAACTAAGAAAAGCCCAGGACCGGATGTGTATACAGCAGAGTTTTACAAAACCTTTAAAGAGGAACTAACACCAATACTTTTCAAGCTATTCCAGGAAATAGAAAAAGAGGGAGAACTTCCAAATACATTCTACGAGGCCAACATCACCCTGATGCCTAAACCAGACAGAGACACTTCAAAGAAAGAAAACTACAGACCAATATCTCTAATGAACCTAGATGTAAAAATCCTCAATAAAATTCTGGCAAATCAGATTCAAAATCATATCAAAAAAATTATACACCATGATCAAGTAGGATTCATCCCTGGGATGCAAGGCTGGTTCAATATATGGAAATCGATAAATGTTATTCACCACATCAAGAGACTTAAAAATAAGAACCGTATGATCATCTCGATAGATGCAGAAAAAGAATTCGACAAAGTACAGCATCCCTTTATGTTCAAAACTCTAGAAAAATTAGGGATAACAGGATCATACCTCAACATTGTAAAAGCAATCTATGATAAGCCACAGGCCAGCATCATTCTGAATGGAGAAAAATTGAAGGCATTCCCTCTAAGATCTGGTACAAGACAGGGATGCCCTCTCTCACCACTTCTGTTCAACATAGTCCTCGAAACACTGGCCAGAGCAATTAGACAGATGAAAGAAATTAAAGGCATAAAAATAGGAAAAGAAGAACTTAAATTATCACTATTTGCAGATGATATGATTCTATACCTAACAGACCCAAAAGGGTCTACAAAGAAACTATTAGAGCTAATAAATGAATTCAGCAAAGTGGCAGGATATAAAATCAACACGCGTAAATCAAATGCATTCTTGTATTTCAGCGACAAATCCTCTGAAACGGAAATGAGGACAACTACTCCATTCACAATATCCCCCCCAAAAATAAAATACTTGGGAATTAACCTAACAAAAGAGGTAAAAGACTTATACAATGAAAACTACAGAACCCTAAAGAGAGATATAGAAGAAGACCTCAGAAGATGGAAAAATATTCCCTGTTCATGGATAGGCAGAACTAACATCATCAAAATGGCGATATTACCAAAAGTTCTCTATAAGTTCAATGCTATCCCAATCAAAATCCCAACAGCATTTCTTGTAAAAATAGATAAAACAATCATGAAATTCATATGGAATAATAAAAGACCCAGAATAGCAAAAACAATGCTAAGCAGGAAGTGTGAATCAGGCGGTATAGCGATACCAGACTTCAGACTATACTACAGAGCAATAGTAACAAAAACACCATGGTACTGGTACCAAAACAGGTGGGTGGACCAATGGTACAGAATAGAGGACACAGAAACCAACCCACAAAACTACAACTTTCTTATATTTGATAAAGGGGCTAAAAGCATGCAATGGAGGAAGGATAGCATCTTCAACAAATGGTGCTGGGAAAGCTGGAAATCCATTTGCATCAAAATGAAACTGAATCCCTTTCTCTCGCCATGCACAAAAGTTAACTCAAAATGGATTAAGGAGCTCGATATTAAATCAGAGACACGGCGTCTGATAGAAGAAAAAGTTGGCTATGATCTACATACTGTGGGGTCGGGCTCCAAATTCCTCAATAGGACACCCATAGCGCAAGAGTTAACAACTAGAATCAACAAATGGGACTTACTCAAACTAAAAAGTTTTTTTTCTCAGCAAAAGAAACAATAAGAGAGATAAACAGGGAGCCTACATCCTGGGAACAAATCTTTACTCCACACACTTCAGATAGAGCCCTAATATCCAGAGTATACAAAGAACTCAAAAAATTAGATAATAAGATAACAAACAACCCAATCAACAAATGGGCCAAGGACCTGAACAGACACTTCTCAGAGGAGGACATACAATCAATTAACAAGTACATGAAAAAATGCTCACCATCGCTAGCAGTCAGAGAAATGCAAATCAAAACCACCCTAAGATACCATCTCACTCCAGTAAGATTGGCAGCCATTATGAAGTCCAACAACAACAAGTGCTGGCGAGGATGCAGGGTAAAGGGTACACTTGTTCATTGTTGGTGGGACTGCAAATTGGTGCAGCCAATTTGGAAAGCACTATGGAGATTTCTTGGAAAGCTGGGAATGGAACCACCATTTGACCCAGCTATTCCCCTTCTCGGTCTATTCCCTAAAGACCTAATAAGAGCATGCTACAGGGACACTGCTACATCGATGTTCATAGCAGCACAATTCACGATAGCAAGATTGTGGAACCAACCTAGATGCCCTTCAATAGATGAATGGATAAAAAAAATGTGGCATTTATACACAATGGAGTATTACTCTGCATTAAGAAATGACAAAATCATAGAATTTGGAGGGAAATGGATGGCATTAGAGCAGATTATGCTAAGCGAAGCTAGCCAATCCTTAAAAAACAAATGCCAAGTGACTTCTTTGATATAAGGGGAGTAACCAAGGACAGGGTAGGGACGAAGAGCTTGAGAAGAAGATTAACATTAAACAGGGATGATAGGTGGGAGGGAAAGGGAGAGAGAAGGGAAATCGCATGGAATTGGAAGGTGAGTCTCAGGGTCATACACAATTACATATAAGAGGAAAGGAGGGGTAAGAGAAAAATAATACAAGTGAAGAAATGATTTACAGTAGAGGGGGTAGAGAGAGAAAAGGGGAGGGGAGGGGAGGGGAGGAGAAGGGGGATAGTAGAGAATAGGATAAACAGCAGAATACATCAGTCACTAGAATGGGAATATGTAAATCAATGGAAGTGTAACTGATGTGATACAGCAATCGGTATACGGGGTAAAAATGGGAGTTCATAACCCACTTGAATCAAATTGTGAAATATGATATATTAAGAACTTTGTAATGTTTTGAACGATCAACAATAAAAAAAAAAAACAACTTGCTGGTGTTCAGGGGTCCATTGGAATTGGGCATCTCCCTTTAACAGCAGATATAAAGGAGCAGCTAAGGACGCAAACCCAGGTATCCATAACCTGCAAAAGCCAGCAGTCCCAAGAAACTCTCTGAGTTGCCTCCTGTTAGATGGGGGTGGTATCTGCACAACGGTTTGTTTTGTGGGCTCAGTGAGCCATCGTTTACCGCCCCTAAGGGAATAGCCCAGGAAGATTACTTCTTGCTGGCAAATTTGGGCATTTTTGGCCGAAGCTCTATACCCGAGTTGAGCAAGCTCGGATAATAGTGCTTGGGTCCCAGACTCACAGTTTTCCTTGGTGTCGGCTGCCAGTAGCAGGTCATCCACATATTGAAGCAGGGTGACTTCGGGGTGCGTAGTTCTGAAGTTGTTGAGATCTCTGTGGAGGGCTTCATCAGAGAGAGTGGGGGAGTTTTTGAACCCCTGTGGGAGTCTAGTCCAAGTTAGTTGACCAGACGTTCCGGTTTCTGGGTCTACCCATTCGAAAGCAAACAGCAACTGATTAACTATCTTTATGCAGAGGCAAGCAAAAGAAAGCGTCTTTTAAGTCCAGAACAGTATACCATTTCCGCTCAGGGTTCAGAGTGCTAAGCAGATTGTACGGATTAGGCACCGTGGGGTGAATGTCCTGCACTCTGTTGTTGATCTCTCTTAGGTCTTGAACGGGGTGATAGTCCCCGGTTCCTGGCTTTTTTTACTGGTAGCAGGGGAGTGTTCCAGGCCGATTGACAGGGCCTTAGGACCCCTAAGGCCAGATATTTCTGAATATGGGGCCTTATCCCATCTTTAGCTTCTTTGCTCAGAGGATATTGTTTGACATTGATTGGGGAGGCTCAGGTTTTTAACTCCACTATTATTGGAGGTTGTTTCACGGCTAGGCCTAACCCAGCAGTTTCTGCCCAGGCATCTGGGTAATCTGTTATCCATTTCTGGGGTAGCTTGCCTGTTTGATCAGTCTTGGGGGTTGTGAAGAGTTGATGTTCATCTTCTACTGACATAGTTAAAGCCGTGACTATAGGAGTTTTTACTGAAGGATTTAGAAATTCCACTTGGGGGCCTTCAGGGTTAAAAGTTATTCTGACCTGGAGCTTGGTGAGCAGATCTCTGCCCATCAATGGGGCTGGGCATTCTGGGATTACTAGGAAGGAGTGATGGACTTTTCCTTTCCCCAGGTCCATGGTCCTCTTAGTTAGCCCCTTGAGCCAGAGACCTTTTATTTGATAGAGGGCCCAATGGGGCCTTAAGGACTGAGTATACTGCCCCTGTATCCACTTCAGAGTTTACTGGGGTCCCCTCCACTTCAAAAGTTACCCTGAGCTCAGGGAGGGGATTTGAGCCCTGACTTTCCTAGTCATCTTCCAGAGTCAGAATGGCTGGCTGGCGTGGCTGTCTCTTTCTAGGGCACTCTTTGGCCCAGTATCCTTTTTCTTTACAGTAGGCACATTGATCTGAGGCCAGGGTTGGCCTCTGGCATGGGCCCAGGTATCCCTTCCTGTCTCCCTGTTTCTTAATTTCTGACCTATTTGTTGTTGTGACCAGGACCTTAGTCAATGCCTTTGTCTGTCTTTTGCTTCTCTCATCCTCCTTTTGCTCCCTTTCTTTCTCCCTCCTTTGTTCCTTCTCTTCCTCAGTTTCTCTCTTATAGTATACCTTCTCAGCTTCTCTGACTAAATCTCTCAAAGTCATATCTTATAATCCATCTAAGCGTTGTAACTTTCTTTTAATATCCAGGGCAGCTTGCCCAATAAAGGCCATCGTGACAGATGCCTTTTGATCCTCTGCCTGAGGATCGAAAGGAGTATATCTCCTATATGCCTCCATAATTCTCTCTAGAAACATAGAGGGAGATTCATCAGGCCCTTGAATAATCTCTCTTACCTTGGCCAAATTAGTCGGTTGCCTAGCAGCCGCTCGGAGACCTACTATTAGAGCCCGGTGATAAGTGGACAGATGCTCCCTACCTTCAAAGGTGTTGGGGTCCCAGTTGGGTCGGTTCAAGGGGAAGCCGGCTTCGATTATGTTGGGAAGTTGTTTCGGTCACCCATCTGGTCCGAGGATGTTTTTTCTAGCTTCCAGGATGATTCTCTCTTGTTCCTCTGTCATGAAGAGAGTCCCTAGGAGTTGTTGGCAGTCATCCCAAGTAGGCTGGTGTGAAAACATCAATGATTCAACCAGACCTGTGAGCCGGGTGAGGTCCTCGGAAAAAGGGGGATTGTTATTTTTCCAGTTATATAGGTCTGAAGAGGAGAAAGGCCAATACTGGTAGGCTTCCATTTCTCCCCCATTGCTGTCGTCAATCATTGGCCTGTAGGGATGGAGGGGGAGCATTACGGGAGTTCCAGGGTTTACAATCATTCGCCACCAGCGAGTTCCTTTAGCCGGGCCAGCTTCCTCCAGGGGAGGAGGGGCTGTGTGTGCCGCGGGGGAGTCATCAGGAGGGTGCTGGGCCGGCTTAGCATCCTCCAATGGTGGAGAGGCTGAGTCAGCAGCAGGGGAATCACTTAGAGGGTGTTGGGGGTTGGGGGACGAGGGCAGGAGATAAGGAGGGGGAGGATAGTCCAGTAGAGTCAAATCTTGAGACTCAGGGAGAACAGAGGGTGGAGGAGGAGGAGGAGGAGGAGAGGGTTTGAGAGATAGAATCGTGCGGGAAGGAGTAGGAGCGGGGGCAGGGACAAGGAAAGGCTTCACCCATGGAGGAGGAGATTCGCAGAGGTCCTGAAAAGTTAAGATATACGGCTGTTGATCTGGATGGCTATGTGGCCCCGGCTGAAAGACAATATCTCTGACTTTTCGAATTAGTGGGAAGTAGAAAGATCCTTCTGGGGGCCATCCGACTCCAAAGGTGAGCCATTCTGAGGCACAGAGAGTCTGCCAGGTCCGGCGTTTTACTGAAAAAGATTCTGAGCCCTTAAGCGGACTTCGGTCCAGTGATCAAGAGTCAGGGACAGAGGCTTTGAAGTGCTCTGTCCCATAATGAATGATACACAAACAGTGAAAGCAACGACACACGACACAGACAAGACAATAAAGACAGACAGTGGACGTCCAACACTGAGACCAGGACTGAGTAGCCGGCAAAACCCGATGGGCTGGCAATACCAAATCCGAAACAAAATGTCACCGAGTCAAGGAGACTACTGTTCCTCGATTTCCCGAGTCCTCTGGGGCGTCCCCCAGGGACGCGGCCTGTGGCTCTGTGACATGTCTGTCAGCCACCGTCGGAGAGAGCTCATGCTCTTCACCGACAGCCATTTTGCCAAGCCCTAACCTGAAACCTGAAACCAGAAAAAGGCGCCTTACTTACCCCGAGAGGAGCCCGTTGGGGTCTTTCGTCCGCCGCTGCCGGATCTCGCTGGCGCCGAGCGTCAGAGGAAGAGACCACCAAGAGACTGTCTCATGCAACAGCAAAGGGTTTATTGGGGTCCAGCATGCTGGGGCTCAGAGCTCACTTGAATAGAGCAGAGAGCCCCGAGAACAGCTTAAGCAGAGCTTATATACTTTCCTTGGAGAGGGCAGGGAGGGAAGTTCATTGACGGGTCAGGGCGAGTGGGCGGTTTGCGTGCAACCGGATGAGGGAGTACATTCTACGGTTTAGCAGTTGGGGACAGCACATTCTGGGAACAAGATTAGCAAACAGTTCTCAAGATTTCAACAGTGTTTTGTTAAGCATACAGAAAAACAGGAAGTGACAAGTACCTATTTTATTAACCTTTCACCTCTACCAGCTTTGTATAGGTTTCACCAAATCATGTTTTGTACAATCATAGATTGAAATATCAGTAACCTGTAGGTAATAATTCTGATTTATAGTGTGTCCTTTCTCCCAGTTGAAACTACCTTAGGAGAAAGTAACAGAGTCATGATATTCCAAAGAAACAGTCTGTTGGCTAGTAGAACCTTTGTAGAGCCATCTCTGCTTTCTTAGGTTGTGTTTTTAAGGGTCAGGCCCCATGGCTTATGACCTTGAGACAGCAGGAGTGGTGGTATGTTCCCACCACTAGTATCTGGATTGGGTTAAGAGTTCATGGAAAACAGATAGAATTGGAATCTTTCTCCCAAATATACCACAAAACTTTTACATGAGTTATGCTAGTTTATTTATGTTACTAGATTACATTTTTCAAAAGGAGAAAGATGGGGTGATAAAATTGTTCAGAGATATTCTTTGTTCTTTTCATGTTTCAGCTCATTTGTTGTTGTTGTTATATTTTAAGGATAGCTGAGATCTCAAAGTTAAAAAATGGTCTTAAAGATAGAAAATGTCTGTTTCATGGCTGTCAAATATTATTCTTGAAAGAGAGACTGAGATTTAGAGATTTGTTCAGCCATTAGAATTTTAAATAAAGCATGAATATTGTCAGATTCCATCATTATTATCTACACATTTTCAGAGTCCACATTTATGGTTCAGATAAAATATTTAAAAAATAATGAAAGGGAAAATCATTAAACTGATTTTGTTGTTACATACTGAGATTATATATTTTTATGTGAAGCCACATGTATTTACAAAAAGAAAATTGTATTTTGGGATTCCCATTGGATGAAGAAATAGAAATGTAACATCATAGTTGTTGAAAAGTAGTAATTGATGCTTCTTGCATGAAAAAAAGAAAATCTTTTGAGCTTTAGTTCAATTTCCTCTTGGCATTTCCTCATTTCTAACTAAAACCAGAATTGCACATTGAATTTTTAAGGCAGAAATGCTAACAAGGGAAATTATCTTATGGATATTATTTTTGTGTTGGAATACTTTTGGAATAAATATACTGAAACTACCTTGGATAAGCCCTGTGTATCTATGTAGTTGATGAGTTGGCTCCAATTTATTGCGGAACCCAAATATTCATACTGTATAGCCACCTCATTTTTATTTATTTATTTTTAATTTTTATTTATTTATATGTGGTGCTGAGAATCAAACCCAGTGCTTCAAACATGGTAAGCAAACACTCTAGCCCTCATTTTTATTTTTTAACCCTTCTGAAAACCATTTACTCATCACTAATTTTTCTTCATGCTCTTTCAGCATTTATTTTAAGTGGAATATAGATTTCTGTTTTTAAAGAATTCATCAAATACTAATCAAGCACTTGTTGAATGCAAGAAAATGTAGGGAGCTTAAACATAAGTCAGGAAAATATAGTACTTTGGAGTACAAAAGCCTTAGTTGAAGGTTTGACTCTACCATTTACTAGTTCTGTGAACTTGGGCATTAATTAGAATGTCTTTAAACCTTAGTTTCCTCATTTATAAAATGATGATAAGAGGGTTCTTGTGAAGAGTAACTGGATTAATATACATGTGTTATATATGTAATTTATATATGCATATATATAAAATAGCATAATATTTGAGACAGAATTCAATCGATTAAATTAATATTGTTATAATAAGTGATTTAAAGAACTTGTTTCCTTATGGGAGATATTAAATACACATAGGATACTGTGGTATAAGACAATGTAGGTAAGTGGTGTAGAAGATTGCAAGTAAAGTGGTTTGGTGGTTCAGAGGAGTGAGAACATCCATAATGAATATCAAGAAAGTCTGTTTTTGTAAGAGAGGGACTGGGCTAGGAAGAGGACCTAGAGCAGGAGGGAGAAGACGTCAGAGACACAGAAGACTGCCTTCATACACTAAGAGGATGAAGATTAGTGGCCCATAGGAGGCTAAAACTCACAAAGTGTTCACAAACATTTTTAGTCTACATTTAAAAATTAGGCGAATTCACATAAAAATCTAAATTTCTAGTTTCTCTTGAAAAAGAAGAAAATATAGCAACATTATATGTGAATCCTTAGTTGGCAACTACTGTACTAGATTCAATTGAGCAGGAACTATGGCTTTCTATGGGGCACAGATTCTCTACTTTTTTTTTTCTCTGATTACTGGCTCTCTACCATTGAGATATATCACCAACTCTTTTTGTTTTTATTTTGAGACAGGGTCTCACTAAGTTACTGAGGCTGACCTCTAACTTGTGATCCTCTTGCCTCAGCCTCCCAAGTCTGTGGGATTATAGGCATGTGCTATTGTACCGGCTCAGATTCTTTACTTTGCAGCAGTATTCATCATTTGATACTGGGTTGTCAAGAAAACAGTTTACTCAACAAGTTGAAACCCACTGACTTTGTCTGTGGTAAGTATGTGTTGATAAATTGGTGGACACGAAACCTAAGATGATGAACATAGCTAAGTCAGAATAACTTGAGGGACTCTAAAATATGGCTCAGAGATTAAGGAAGTGTTGGTTATTGTGAAAGAAGCAGATAAAAAGTCTCCTTTTCCTTATGAACTTTCTTATTATGATGTTTTCATATAGATGGTCCTACCTGGTCCTTAATTTTTATGGCAGTATTTTAAAAGCTGCATTTGGCTGTTACATATCTTATTTCCTTTGTTGAAAACAAAGCACATGACCACATTCAAAGGAAAGAATGGTATATTACTGTTATTGCTGTAATGCTAATAATATCATGTGGTTGTAGTTTTTACATCTGCTTTTTATTTTTATTTCATCTTAGCAAAAGAGAACTAATTGAAGCATTTTTCCCCTTAAGATCTGTGGTTAACTGTGCATACCTTTCTGTATCCATTTCTTAACTCTCCAACAAATCAGTTCTTTCTATGTCTTGTAAATCCCACCATAGACTTGAGTGATGTTCATGATGTAGTTTTTATTATTTGTAGATAAATTAGATTTTACCTTTCTCCAGAAAAATCTAAGATACAGGAGTTATGTAAGCATTCAGTTTCTTAAATCTTTAGCAACTGGATTCAATAATAAATTCTATTCCATTTGGCTCTTATCAAGAAGTGTAGTTTATTCATCTCTTAGATAATCAGCCTTACTAAATCTAGGATTCCAGCTCATGTTTAGTTTTTTTTTTCCCCTAGTTGGAGGATAGTCTTCAGAAATGGGTCTCGTTGATAAAAGGAATTTCTTAAACCAATGAATATAATTGAATATAAAAGTTCTCCTTAATTTGATTTATTTTCTTGTTCTTAGTATACTTATACCATTTTACACAATTTGGTGAGACCAACAAGAAGTTAATACACATTTGATTGAAGAAAATTGGAGTCGTATTTATATCTTTTCTTGTCAAGGTGCTATTGTTGGAAGCAACAATTAACTTTTTTTGGTCTCTTCCTGTCTCAACATTAGCTCAAATTGAGTAAATATAGACAATTGTTTGACATGTAATCCCGAAAAACATTATTTTGCTGACCCAAGGATTTGCACAGTTCCAGTAATTGCCAGAGTCCATTTAACTGCATGTTTACTTAATACAGTGATTAAGAACAGGAATATAGGAATTTTTCAATGTGCTGGTCACAAGTACAGAACTCTTAGTGACCAAACTAATTCTCCCAAGCTACAGAAGCATGCCACAGGAGTATGAGTTTTGAATTGAGGAAAGAACAGGAAGTTACTTTAGAGGTCTTTGTTGCCAACCTGTCAAACATTCTCAGTTAAGTCTTGGAATGGCTCTTGAACCTATATTTTACAGATTTTTTTTGAAGTTTACATTTTTTTTTTGTTAAGACTCTGATGCAGTCAAGGTGTCTTTAACTTTATAACTGTTTCCCAAAATGATAAAAACAATCCTCCCTACTTTGGTATGGCCAGGCTAATGACCCATCAAATCAGAGGAGATAGCAGAATGCTGCTAGTCTGAAAATGCAGAACAGGCTGGCTTTATCCAGGCAGATTTATGATCCTTAATATATGCTTTATTTGCATATCAGATAACTTAGGAAGCTATGAGTAATTTCCTCTGTATTTGACTTTTGAAAATGAGTTTATTTAACTTCAAAGACTCCTGTTGGCTCAGTCAACACCACGGATATTTTTCTAAGGATGAACTCAAAATCTTTTGGCAATCAATTAGTCAAGTCAACAAATATCAATTTTCCTCAGGGATAATTCTCTTCTTCTGGCTCCTTTAGATATTCTGTGCTTATCAGGGAGAGCTTTTGCTGAATTCTCCATAAAATCATTTCCCAGCATCCGTGACTACATTTTCTTGCTTCCTCTTGGCCTCTGCTTTCATTACATGATTTTCTTCAAATATTACAACTTAATCCTCCCCTTTGCTGTGCAGAAGCCTTTTAATTTGATGCCATCCCTCTTATTGATTTTTGGTTTTATTTCTTGTGCTTTAGGAATCTTATTAAGGAAGTTGTTTCTTGGGCTGGCATATTGGAGTGTTGAGCCTACATTTTTTTTTCCTAGCAATTGCAAAGTTTTTAGTCTAATTCCTAGGTATGGTCTACTTTGAGTTGACTGTTGTGCAGGGTAAGAGATAGGGGTACATTATAGATTTCCAGTTTTCCCAGCACCATTTGTTAAAAAGGCTATCTTTTCTCCAAAATATTCTTGATAATAATTCAGTCTCTGGATGCTTATACAGATTTAGAGCTCAGAAGTGAGACCTGAAAAAAAATGTAATTCTTAAAATCGGTATATTATTTTAATAGTTTGCTCATTAGAATTTTATTCAGTTGCATTTCATTGACATTCATAATCAAATATTAGTTGTGATCAATGTTCTGAGAACCAAAATTACACTTTATTGGCAAGAACTTACATAGCTTCAGAATATTTGCATTGAGGTATGAGTACCTGAAGAGTAGGGTCAGTCATGTCACTGTCTAGGCAATGACAAAGTGGTATGTGCAATAAAGGAACATGGGGCATTCTAAGAGAATAATCTGTCCTATCTGGATATGCCAGGTAATACTTTATAAGGTAAATATTCTGGAGCTAGGCTCAATATAGGTAGGAGTCTCCACAAGGAGTTGGAAGATAGAGGCATGGAGTGGCAGAGAACTACAAGTAGTGAATATGCCTGGAATTTTGAGTCTGAGATCCAAACAGTGGGAGCTAAATCTTATAGGCAGGGCCCAGACTTTGAACACTGTATGCCTTGTTCCATGGCTTTTCTGCAAAGGATGAAGTAAATGGGGCAACTGGTAGCACTGAGACCAGTTAAGAGGCTCAAGCAGTCACGTTAAGTCATTGATTCTCAAATTTTAAGTAGTTGTACTTTAGGTCATCAGTACTTCACTTTTACCTTTTGAATCAGAATCTCTCGCATGGTGGCTGGGCCTTTGCACATTTTCAAGGCTCTGCGGATGATTTTGAAGCATGCTAGAATTTGAAAATTACCAATGAATGATGAGGTCTGAGCTAAGGCAGTGAGAAAAAAAATGAAGTGCCTTTGTTATAGAGATGCTAGAAATTAGAATAGTGAGCATTCTTGATGACCAACTGTGTGTAAGGAATGGGGGAGCAGTAGGATTCTGGCTTGAGTAACTTCAAAACTGTCATTCATACTAATTTTCTTTGTGGCAACACAGAATAGAAGTTCTATGGGAGAGAAGAGAGGAAATTTAGTTTTAGATATAGGATCAACTTACTGCCCCCAATACCCATTTTTATCACTTAGAAAAAGCATCAACTTTCAGCAAATGTGATTCTGTCAATATCAGTATTTACTGGTATCAGTGAAGTACTTTCATTATATAATGCTTATTCTTTTCAAAGGACATAGCTCACATTTATCACACTTAAATTTGTTTCATGTCTATTATGTGATGAATTTTAGACTAGATCTCATTATTATTGTAATTTAAGTTGATGAAACTGAGGTTTAGAAAAGTTAATTCATTTCTGTGAGATCAGGAACAAAATAGTCAAGATTCAAACTTCTGAAGTTACCAAGCCCTGTTTTCTTCCATTTACTGTATACCTGGCTGTAATAATACAGATGGCCAGGTTTAAAATTTATTATTTACTTACGATGAATTTGAAGTTTGTCCAAGATCTCAAGCTGATAATTATCAGAGAAGGCACCAGAATGCAGGTCCCAACCTGGCCATGGCTCTTTGCATTGTATCTTTCTGCTTTTCAGGTAATTGCAGAAGTTGAGTTTATTTTCCTACTTGTTTTATGTGTGGTTGGACTGTTACTCTTTCAAATAGGAATATTTTAAAGAATTATAGGTGTGGTTTTGAAGGGAAGGAATTTTGTAAAAAAGCACAACTGGCTGGGTACCGGGGCAGACACTTGAAATCACAGTGGCTGGGGAGGATGAAACAGGAGAATCTAGAGTTCAAAGCCAGCCTCAGCAACTTAGTGAGGCCCTAAGTAACTTAGTAAGATCTTGTTTCTAAATAAAATATAAAAAGGGCCGGGGATCTAGCTCAATGGTTAAACACCTCTGGGTTCAACCCCTTGTACAAATAAAAAGCACAACTGACCCTTAAGGCTCAGTTGCTTAGGAGGGGTCTGTGACAGCTGTGCATTACCAGCCTGTGAATTATTTTATATTTTTTAAAATAGGAACATGACCTTCATGATAAAAAAAATACAGAAATAACTCCAGGAGAAACAGTCCTGCAGAAAAACAAAGAGGAACGAGATCAGCAAAATCGACTGAGAGAGATAGATGAAAAGCTGAGAAAGATCAAGGAAAATGTAGTAAGTCTTTTTTATTTAAAGTTTAATTGTAACCAGTGTTTGTACTAAAAAGTGTTTCAGTTTCCTTAGAACTGTATTTTTTCTATTTTTGTTTTGTTTGTTGTTTTCTTTTTTAAATTGGTGTCCTTTGACTGTTTTATGACCATTCTTGTGTGTTAAATCAGACGTTAATTTGTCAGTAAGAATTTAAGTAAAAGGTAAATATATGATTTGTAGGACTTAAAATGGTATTATACTTAAGCAGTTTATATAACATTATAAAACTGTCAAAAACTTCCTCAATAATGGTCCATAATCCAGATATTCTGTCCAATTAGTGATACAAATATTTTATGAAAAAATTTGATTGTTCTTCATAAAACCATTCTTATATATTGAACTTACAGCTTAAACAGTCCCATTTTGTTCATAACTAATACTATATTAATAATTAATTTTAATACATTCAAAATCATTTTGATAATACTGCATGTTTTTCTTGCTCACAATTTAAAGATGATGATGAAAGTTCGTTTTTTTGAAGATGTATGATAAGTATTTAATTCTTTTTGTTAAATATTGACAAGAAATAGTTCTAAATTAAACTATAATTTTATAGCTGTGATTTTATGCAGAATATTTAAGTGAATCAAACATTTTAAACAGACCAGATAACAGTTTCTCACCGGATACCAAATCTCTTGGCACCTTGATCTTAGACTTCCCAGTTTCTAGAACTGTAAGAAATAAATTTTTGCTGTTCATAAGCCATCAAACTGATGGTATTATGTAATGGAAGTCCAAAGGACTAAGGCACTGACCATTTATTACTAGCCTTGAACATGTATCTGTTCTTTTTTACTGTGTCTCTACCATTATTTAGTTTTTGTTTCAAAATGTGAGTCCTGTAAGAACCATTATATATTATTCCTGTGTAATATGAAGTTTGGCAACACTTAAAGGAATTTCATAAATAGTGGGATTTGGTTGTTCATTGTCTGTTATGTAGAAATAATATAAATAGAAGTAAAGGAACTCAAGTTTTCTAGTTTCATCTTTTATACTGAACTTCCATATAGTCTCTAATTAAAACATGAAGCTAGAAAAAAATTACACCAGCCTCTTCAATGTTTTCCATAATTATCTTTAATTTTAGGAGGATTTTTTTAGAATTAAACTCTTATGGCGGAAAATTTAAGTTGAGAATTTCTTTAATTTTATATTTGTTTTAATTCTGTTAAATTCAGGTGTAATTAATTTGTTATATTTGTTCAATATAGTATATGAGCCCACTTTTGTAAAACTATTTGTGTATTAATATTTATATGCTTAAGAGAGCTGGCTGGAATGAATTAAGTTTACCAGATACTAATATTAGTTATTTCTGGTAGCTGGATTTTTTTTTTTTTTGTATTAGAGATTGAACACAGGAATGCTTTACCACTGAGCTACATCTCTAGGCCTTTTTATTTTTATTTTTGGAGATAGGGTCTCACTATGTTGTTTAGCCTGGCCTTGAACTCATGATCCTCCTGCTTCAGCCTCCTGAGTTGCTGGGATTATGGGTGTGTGTCATTATGCCCAGCTGGTTGCTGGACTTTTGAGTGATTTTTATACTTTGTACCTTCATAAAATGCTTTTTTCTTCTTCAGTGAACACATTAGATTATTTTTTACATGGAAAGAAAAGAGGTGGTGGTTATCTAAGTGGAAAAGAATGATATATAAGTACAGAAGAACAATTATTGAATATATATATTATATATATATATATTAAAAGGTGGTAGATTTGTTGTGACCAGTGATATTCATGAGCAAATGTTTGGCTCTCCTATATAAATTTTAATTTCATAATTTTGTGTTTTATAGTAAACACTATCAGAGGCTGTTTTCTGTGTTTTTATGTTTTAATTGCTTAGTATTTCATAATAGTCTATGGATTCATATTGTGTACTACATGATATTTTTCAAATTCTTTAAAAATCAATATATCATGGACATCTGGTACTTTTTAGATTGGGAAACTAGAGACCTGAGTTGTCATTTCAATCTTATCAGTGCCCTGCTCTGTGACCTTGAATAAATAATTTTGTCTTTTAGAGACTTGGTTTTTATACTTTCAAATAAAGAGAGTTGAGCTAGATGACCTCTGTTGTTTTACCTGTGATTCTTGCTTTTGAGAAGTGATATTATAGTATAGTACCTAAGGCTCAGTTTGTATGCTTCTTAAATGTTTGGTATTAATTAGTCTTCCATTGAAAGTTACTTTTGGAAGTATAGTAACACTTTTTAGGAAAATGTGAGATTGTCTTTTACATATAAAAATTAGTCTACTGCTTACCAACCAGAGAATATGGTTTTTGAATGCCAACTTCTAGAAATGGCTAATTATGCAGTTTTATCTTATTCTCACTCCTGCATGGAACATCCTTTCAGGATCATAGGTTTTGGAGAAAAAAGGTGATGTGTGGCTGCTGAATTGATGACTCAAGGGTCAAATTCATATTCAGTGTTAGGTATGAAAAAGAATGAACTAAGGGTAATATAGGAGCCCTGAATGCCTGATCCCAGGGTTGATTTGTCAGTAAAAGATGGAAAAAATGTCTTAATTCTGTTTCAAATAGTAGGCTGTGGCTGCTGATGCTCATTTGTCTTGGTCAAGATTTGTTGAGGAAATACGATCCAATTTATTCTATAAGTGGTGGTAATATTGTTAATATCAATAGATTTAGCTATTAGAAGCTAAGGAAAGTAGACACAATGAATTGAAGTTGAAGCTTCCAAACTTCATATGAAATTGCATAGGGATACGGGTGCTCTGCAAAGTGGCTGTGTAAGACAAGCCTTTATAAACTCTCCATTATTTATCACACAAATATCAAATGATCTCAGGTATCTGTAAATCCTGATTTTTCTATTCAGCTCAAAGAGTTGCTTTCCATTGTTTTGGGTATTCTATAGGCTTCTCTACCCATCCAGTTTTCTAAACCCACTCTGCTTTACATTACTCCCCTGAGTTATAGTCTTTTATATAAGGTTCTATACACATGGGGCATAGTGGACCCAAACTGTTTGGGTTTTAATCTCAACTCTGCATTTAATAGCTTTCAACCTTAGTCAGATCACTTGATTTCTCTATGCTTCAGTTTCCTCATCTATGAAATGAGGATAATTATAATTAATACTTAAGGCTTTTATGAAGATTTAATTTATACACATACACAGTACTTAGAATAGGCCTCCTAGAACATTTTTAGTGCTATTTACATATTATTTTGTTATTATTAGCATTATTAATATGAGCCCATCAAATATTAATAATATTAATAATATTATTAATCATTGATATTAATAATATCAATTATTGATATTATAACATAATATCAATTATTAATATTATTATTAATATTTGATAGGCTCATGGAATATCATGAGCCTATCAAAAGAATACATAAACTTGCTTCTCGGATAAGAAGGAAGAGGAAATGGTACAGAGGGTGAAATTGAAGATGGTAGGATAATCCCTAGACAAGACCTAAAATGTCCTTTTTCTAACTCAGGATGAAAGAAAGGAAGGGTAGGTCAAGAAAGGCAATTGAGAGATGAAGAGGAAGTGAAAAAGTTACTCTGTAAGTTATAGAGCAAGTTATTTGATAAGGGTGAGAGGGTAGTATAGAGTAGGAAAGGATTTCAATAGACCTTTTGATGATGAGAACAATACAATGATAAAAAATTAAAATAACCCAGGTGAGGTTGGAGCTACTTAGCCATATTTGAAAGATTCTCTTGACAGCCCTTAGTAGTCCTCCAAAATGGAGATAATGGGTGATGAGTTGAGGCAGGGATTAGGAGAGATTTGGCATTGCAACAGAAGATCAAGAGAGCAAGGGAGGGCCGGGTTGTAGCTTAGTGGTAGAGCGCTTGCCAAGCATGCATGACGCACTGGGTTCGATCTGGCACCACATTAAAAAAAATAAACAAAATAAAGGTATTGTGTTCATCTACAACTAAAAAACTATTTTTAGAAAAGAGAGAGAGAGAATAAGGGAAATTGGTGCTACTTATGAGTTCATAACTGAAACAAATGTGTTAATTTTTGTCACTGTGACAAATAACCAACAAAAACAGCCTAGAGGAGGAAAGATTTTTGTTCCTGGCTTCACAGGTTTCAATTCATTTTTGGCTCTTACCATTGCTTTGGGCCTGAGGCAGCATGTTGTGGAGGATGGCCCTGATGGAGGAAAACTGCTTAGCTTATGGCAGTCAGGAAGCAGAGAGAGAAGGATCTGAGGGACAAGAAATACCCTTTCATTGCACACCCACAGTGACCCACCTGCTTCAACCAGTTCCCACCTGTAGTTTCCACTGCCTCATGGTAGTCCATTTCCGCTATTAGTGGATTAAGCCACTGATAAGGAGATGAGTCCTCTTGCTAAAAGGCTCTACCTCTCAAACTTGCTGTCCTCAGACCAGGCCTTCAACATACTCACCTGTAGAGGACACTTTATATCCAAACCATCACAAAATGTAACATGCATACCATATATATATGTGTGTATAACTTGTATATACACATAAATAGAATATATGTTAATATAAATTATATATAGTTCAGGGCCCCTCTTTGTATAACTTGTATATACACAGCATGGAATATCATGAGCCTATCAAAAGAATAAGGTTAGGTCTACATGTCTTGAAAAGATGTCTATGATAGTATGTTAAAAAGAAAGAGCCAGTTGCATAAGACAATGATTAGTGTGATTTCATTTTTATAAGCAAAAGTCATAGAAAAATTATAGAACAATGATACCAAATGCTTAATTATGATTACCTAACAATGATGGGAATGGGGATGGGTGGAGAGGTAAAGAAAGGAAATTCACTTTTTATATACACATTATTTAAATGGAACAATATGTTGAGATTATGGCTGATTTTACATTATCCTGGTGTTTTTCTGTATTTCTTGACTTTCTGAAATATACATAGATTGCATTTGTAGACAGAAAAAAATTAATGTTTATAAATATGGTAAATATTAATGCATACAAAATATCACTATTATCTCAATAAATAGACTTTAAATATTTAGAAAATCAGAAGGAATTATCACAAGGAATATTATTCAACCTTACTAGCAATTAAATTCATATTTGAACAAACTTTACACACTATGTACACTTGTCAGCCCAGCACAAACAACAATGTGATATAATTATGTGAGGTGCTAATGGTGTGAATGTGGGGCAATAATATTTGAACTTTATTGGTAGCTTTTAAAATAGGTTATATTTCCCCTTGAAAAACAATTAACAAATATAATGGGGCTATCATATTATTTATATGTTTACTGATATAATTTTACTTTCAGAAATATTTTCATAAAAATAACACCCAAGGAAAACCAAGTCAAACAATATAGGAAACAACTTAAATGCTCTCAAATGAAGGAATTCCAAATCAACTTGCAGGATACTAACCCAATTAGTACTATGGTAGGATGATAAAAATGACAAGTACATAGACTTTGTCAATGTAGTACTTTTAATTGGACAAACATGCTACAAAACATCAAAATAAAATTTTTATAGTTTACCAATTACAAATATGTAATCTCTCTCTCTCTCTCACACATACATCCACATTCACCCGAAAGGGAAATAGAATATATGTTAATGACTTACCTTGATTAATTATTTTTCCCTTTCTTTTCCCTAAAGAATAGGGGATTCATAATTGAGGACATTTTATAGTTTCACTTTTATGTAGAGATGTTTTAACTCATTAATGTAATGATGAACTTCTTCAGTAATTTAAATAAATAGTAACAATAATTCATGTTTTGTCTTATTTTCCTGGAGTATTGAATGTTCCACTATGATAATAAGAACATTTTTAATTTCTAGGGCAAGGTAAAAATGCCTTTAATGAAGATATATGGTAATTATGCTTTTCACAAATCAATATGATTTAATTTTAGATTTGCATTTCCAAAGAAGAATTAGTAATCTGATTTTATGTCATTAAACCTTTTATGAGAATAGTTCTCTAAGATGGTTTGTTAGTAATGTTAGGAAAAGCTTTCCATGGTTCTAATAATTCTAAATGCATTGACCACACTTGTTAGGTCTTTATTGTGTCTCCTTTTTATTCTCAGATTGAACTTCATTCATTATTTTCAATTTGAAGTGTCTACTATTTCTTTCTACATTCTTTCCCTTTTTGGTTTCCTGGAAACCTCTGAGCTTGGCCTTGTTTGGTGAACTGCATTATTATTGCATCAGAATGTTTAGCACCCTAAGCTCTGTTGCTGAGCATTGACGATAAGAATGTGGTTCACAAAGGATGGTAAATCCTTGTGTTCTTATTCTTTATTTTGACATGCTCTTGTCATTTAACCTGGTACAAGAGTATATGGACCCCAGTCAGTAGGGGATTTCTTCTGGATGAAGGGTCTACCTTCCATTGTTAAGCATGCTATAGAATCAGAATTTTAGAATGTGAGAGCTGAAGGGGCTTTAGTGGTCATGTGGGCCAATTCTATGAATTAGAAACAAAGGTATTGAATAGTTAAATGATTTTTTAAAAACCTCACAAATATTAATAGTAGACTTGAGTCATTCCTTAGTTCTGATACCTTAACCTGAACTTTTAAATAAATCTGACACAACTTTGTAAATCAGCCCTTTTTTAGCTCAGATTTGTGGCCACCAAAAATGTAGGTTTCATTTTAAAACCTTTAAGCTATTATCAACCAGATGTACATTGTTTTCAAAAGTTAGCATACCTCCAGACAAACCTGACCTTCTAGTGGTTAAATAGGAAGACCGACTAGTGTGCTTTGGTATTAATACATTAATGAAGGCCTGAACTGGAAAAGTAGTTGTGTGTTCTCTGATGTCATTGTTTAGAACTGTAGAAATGATTTTAATCCTTTTTCCCCTTTTAATTTGTGATAGTTTTTTTTAGGAAGATGGCTAAAATAATAACATTTAAACATAAAGTTGGTATTTTTATGCAACCTCGATTCTTCCTTCTATTGGTGATAGCAGGTGTATGTTCAATAATGTTGCAAAATATCTGGTTTTGAAATTTTGAGAAGGAGATTTTTTTTACCAACAGTTAAATAAATACATTTCCCCCTATAACCTGGGTATATTTTGAAACAAATAATTAGAAAATAAAATTTCCTTTCTATATCATTTGATGTAAAAATCTTGACAAAACTCCTTGTAACTGAACATTATCATTTAGTAGTTGAGAAATAGCATGTAGTACAGTTTAAGTGGTGGCTGGTGTGCATAAAGTATACCAGAATGAATTATACCAGAATGAATTACACCAGAATGAATTCAGGAGCTAGTAACCTTTTAAAAGTTATTAGATACATATTATATTTATATTTAATGTAATTTAGAATAAATTAAAACACAATCAGCATGCTTTGGAAAGAAGATGTTAAGGAAAAATTTCCTTAATTTCATTCGAGTTTCATTATTTTAAATTTGTTTATAAAATATATTAGTAAATTTCAGATTCAAATTCATTTTGGAACAAGGGCTATAAATATCCTTTGTATTCTGACTGTACTATAAATATGTTTTGAAAATTACCAAAGATATTTGCTTCTAGATTATGATTTGTAATATGATTAAGTATTATAATAATGCAGAACTGATATTGTTATAGAAGGGCATTGTGCTATTTCTGAATGATAATATACCATCTAATAATGAAAGTTATTATTATGGCAACTTTGATAATATTACCTGTTTTTCCTTAAATACTTTTTTGTTAAACAGAGGCTCTAGAAGTAGTTAATATGACTAGTTATGTTTCAGCACAGCTCACCTTTTGTTTTCTGAATTAGTTTTCGAAGCTTATTGGTTGAGGCCTTGTGTCATAGATATAGTTACATGGATGGAATAAGGACATGTAAATGCTTCAAGAAATAGGAAAATAATATAATTATTAAAACAAAATGAGTATTATAAAATTATAATACATAATACATACACACATGAAACACATTTAACCAATATAACATTTACTGAGGTAAAAGTAGAATGGGAATGAAATCTACCAAATTATGCTTCGTCCATGCATGATTTTTACTACAATGAATCAGGCATGTATATGTATATACACACACATATACATAAATTCAATCATAACACACTACTTAAAAGAACAATTTTTAAAAATAATAAAAGCAAGATCAGTACAATAGAACAAGCAGATCTGGGGAGGAAGGAGGTAAGGGAGAAAGGTACTGGGAATAAGATTGATCAAATTATGTGCATGTACAAATATGACATGAATACCTCTATTATGTATATTTACAGTGCACCAATAAAAATATGATGTAAAACAAAGAAATTGGCTATAAGTATATTGATTGATTTCTGGCTTCTCTTTTCAATTGATCTACATGTCAGTTTTTATGCCAATAACATTTTGTTTTGTTTAGTATAGCCTTGTGTAGTATGTTTTGAAGTCAAATATTTTCAGCTATGTTGTTCTTGTTCAAGGTTGCATTGACCAGTCAGGGTCTTTTGTGTTTTCATATGAATTTTAGGATTTTTTTCTGGGATTCTGAAGAATGTCATTGGTATTTTGTTATGGATTGTATTGAATCTGTAGTTTTCTTTAGGTTGTATGGACATTTTAATAATAATAATAATTCTTATCCATTAACATGAGAAATCTTTCCATTTTTTGTGTTCTCCATAATTTCTTTCATCCGTGTTTTATAATTTTCATTGTAGAAATCTTTCACTTTCTTGGTTAAACTTACTCCTAAATATTTTATTTATTTTTTTAGCTGTTATGAATAGGATTACTTTCTTAACTTCTTTTTCAGCAAGTTCATTATTGAAGTATAAAAATGCTATTGTTTTTAAATATTGATTTCTATACTCTGCAACTTTGCTGAATTCACTTGTCAGTTCTAACAGTTTTTTGATGGATCTAGTTGTTTTCTGTGTGTAAAACTATACCATCTGTAAACTTGAGTAATTGGACTTCCTCTAGAAAGAACAGTTTTTAAAGCATGGCTGTGCTGGCAGAAAAGTAAGGGAAATCCTTGGGGGAGAGAAATGACAATACAACATTAATTAGGAGGGGTGAATTACCACTGGAACCAGCATTTGTCCCCATATTTTCTGCTGATCTCTGAAGAACTAAAGTGTGGGTTTTAACAGGCCATGTATAGGGGGTTCAGGACTCGGAGCCCAAGAAAGAGTAGGAGGACAAATCAGAATGCTTTCATTGAATTACCATACTAGATGTTTAAAACCTCAGTGAAAAGAAGTAGGGAAAACCTACTTTAGAGAGAGATTTTTATATATATATATAAATCTCCATCTCTTCTTTGATTGGGGATGGAATGGGCAAAAAAAGGTCTCTCTTGAGAATTTTTAACGACAAGCCTTCAAGAAGGTAGATTTTGGGTTTTAGTTTGCACTACTTGTAGTGCTGGAAAAACCCAAGTTGAATATTTTGTTGAAAGTGGTCTAAGGATGGCAGAACTTCTGACTTATGATAGAAGGAAAGGGAAATGTTCTAGAAGAATGCAGTTTAAATTCAGACATTAAGGAATTCCCACAAATAAAACTTAAAGACCATGAATTCACAATAAAGTACTACCCTCCCCCTGCGAACACATGAGGAAATAAGCCATCATGATCAAGAGTTAACAGAAAAAAAAATACAATAGAATGAATTCCACATAAATTGCAGACTTTGGAATGATCTATTTCAGAATGTAAAATAAGTCTGTTTAATGTATTTAAAGAAATAAAAGAAGCTTTTAAGAATATGGCAAAGGATAATTTGAAATGGAATCAAATAGAACTCATAGAAATGAAAATATAATGGAAAATTTTTAGTGTCTTCCTTGGTCCCTTATATAGAATCCTGGCACTTATAGCTCCCTCATTTTTCTATAAGTTTCTAAAGTTTTGCATCATCTCTTTAGTGAGAGCAATATCGATATTTTCAAATCAGTTAGAGAAAGCTTTTCCATAACAGCCCATTAGTCTCTGACCCCGAGATCAGAAGAAAGAAAAGGAGAATAACCACACACAGCCTACATTCAAGAATATATTACTGTTATTTTTTTCCTGAGTAAGGTAGAGTTTTTCCCATTTGATTTTTTAATTTCTTACTACTTATCTTAATTTTAGCTTTGTATCTTAAATGTTAACTCTTCATTACTTAAACTTTTTTATATTAAACAGTTTTAAAATTAGAATGCATAACAGATTTAATAAATAAATGTACTTCCTGACACATTAAAACTATTTAATAGACTTTATTTTTCAGAGCAGTGTTTGGTTTACAGAGAAATTTTGCAAAGAAGTACAGAGTTCCTATATACTTGCCCTGAGTTCTGTGTATTTAACAAATGCATAATGTCAGGTTTTTATCATTACAGTATCATACAGAAAATTTTCACTGCCCTAAAAAATCCCATTATTTATTCCTTTCCCTGTCCCTCTGGGTCTCTGGAAACAACTGTTTTTTAAAATTCTCTATGATTTTGTCTTTTCCAGAATGTCATTTACTTGGAATCATACAGTATGTAGTCTTTTAAAAAATCATTAGACTATTTTTAAAGCAATTTTAGGCTTACAGAAAAAAATAAGCAAAGGGAACAGAGAATTCTTAACAGTACTTCTCAATTTTCCCTTTATTATCTTGTATCTTGTGGTACTTTGTTATAACTGGTGAATCACTATGGATACATTATTATTAATTGAAGAACATAGTTTACATTAGAGTTCAGACTTTGTGTTGTACTCTCTGGGTTTTGACTAGTATATAATGACATGTACATAACATTACAGTATCATACAGAATAATATTTTTGCTTCCCAATAATCTCCTGTTTTCCACTTATTATTCTCTCC
This sequence comes from Spermophilus citellus, assembly GCF_964194105.1. Taxonomy (NCBI): domain Eukaryota; kingdom Metazoa; phylum Chordata; class Mammalia; order Rodentia; family Sciuridae; genus Spermophilus; species Spermophilus citellus. The sequence continues at coordinate 139,162,035 of NC_138185.1, forward strand.
TCCCCCATAAACCCTTGGCAGCTGATTCTTACTATCTCTCTTTGTCCTCTCCAGAATGTCATACATTTGAAATCATACATATGGAGAATCTTCAGATTAGCTTCTTTCACTTAGCAAATGGATGTTATTCAAAAAATTTTTGCCATTTAAAGCAATGTTTTAAATTTAAGATTCATTCTCATCTTTTCATGATTAATAATTTATGTCTTTTTATCCTGAAAAGTATCCCATTGTATGGATATAACACATTCACCCACTGAAGCACATCTTTATTGCTTCTAAGTTTTGGCAGTTATCAATAAAGCTACTATAAAAATTCCTGTGCAGGTTTTTGTGTGAGCATAAATTTTCAGCTTATTTGGATCAATAGCTGTGCAATTAATGAATCCCCAATAAGCTTATACTTAAGTATGTAAGAAATTTCCCCAAACCATTTCCCCAAACCCAACATTCATATGTTGTGGTCTCAGAGGTAATGTATGATTCATACAGAAGCACAGTATCAGTTTGTCTATATGGCCATCCAGTATTATATTGAAATAACAGTGCAGAAACAAAGAAGAGCAGAAAAGCAAAAGGAGAGGGCATGAATATATCAATATTGTTTATTGTTTCCTAGCAGGCCAGATAAGTGGCCATCACAGTTCCCTCTGGCCTTGTACCCCAATGCCATCCTGTGTGGAAATGAGAGAAGATAATGCTAGAGTCTGTGCTGTTGAATTTTAAGTGTTCTTTATATATTTTGGATATAATTCCTTTAGCAGATTTAGGTTTTGCAAGCATTTTCTTACATTCTGTAGCTTATTTTTTCATTCTCTGATTCCCAGTATATGAGGGAATATATATATATTTCTTGTTATAAATAAAAAATTTCCAGAATATAATTTAAAAACAATACAGAATACCAGAGTTTAAAAGAACTAGTTTGAATCATATGTGATTGCTCTTTTCATAGATCAAAAAAATGATAAGAGTATATGCAGTTTTGTGTAGTTCAACCTGATAGAAACCAAGCTCTTTCTCCATTGTTTTCCACAGGTGCACTACTCATCAGTAATAAACCATGATTTTGTGTTTAAGGTGATTCTAGGCAGAAATTTAGCTCATATTGGAATCAAAAGTAGATGTAGATATTATGATCATATAACCTCAATTTAAAAAGATAACCCTGATTTTAAGTGCTTTGGTCACCAAGCATTGAAATGGATGTTATTCTAAATTTTTTTTGCCAGTTAAAGCTATGTTTTAAATGGGAATGCACCTAGAAATGGCACACACATTTCTGTGTCCTAATTTTTGGTTTGTGAAGTCTGTTCATCCTCTGTAGATGCTCAAGAACCTTTGTTTTAAGATTCTGTTGCTGAAGTTATGTGGGGGACCAATGGGATGGTGAATGCCTTGTATAGACTCTGGTGGACAGCATTGCCTCCCTACTGGAGCCAAAGGACATCCCTCAGATATTTGTAATTATTTTCTCTGGACCTCAAAATGGAAGCACTGAATCAATTTTTGTATTGAGAGTCATAATTCATAGCCATATTTTTAAATGACTATGGTCAATGAGTTATACAGTTAATTTTACTTATTCTGTTGAATAGAAAAAAAATATTTAGTTAAATGCAATCACCTTTCTGTATTTTTATGTATACAACTCTTAAGAGTGTGGTGTAGAACAAGCTTTTGATCTAGTATCATATTCAACAAATATGATAATATAAGGCAGAATAAAACAAATGATGTGAGAAAAGTGCAGAGAAAGTGTAATATTTGTTCAAAATAGAGAATAATTATAGTGGAGGGATCTGGAAAGACTTTGTGGAAAATGTGAAATCTGAGGTGAGGCCTGAGGAATGAGTATGTTTCACTTGGCATAGATGAGGGTGGGTGTTAGAGAAAGAGAATACTGTGGAAAAGGTCCATGTATGGAAAGCTTAGGCCATTTTAGGATACAGAAATATCAGTAGCATTTATGGATTAATTATATAAAGTTTTGACTTTCAACCAATGTCACAAGGATATGACATTTTAGAAACATGATTTTTGCTGAAGCAAGACTTTGAACCTGGGGCTCCTGTTTGAGAGCTAGTCGTTTAGTGAACGAAAGGTACTCTTAGCTGAGGGTGAAGCACCCACAAGCCAGTGTACCTCTCGAATTCTCACCTTGGCATGGCTTGGGCCTTTGTACTCGTGAGGTCTTAAGAGCTAGGTTGCAGTGTCTTTTTAAGAAAAGAACTTTCTAGTGGTAGTGATTGAAAAAAGCCAATCAGCAAAGACAGTAGTACTTATTAGCAACAACTCTTCAGAGAAGTTTGAGTAGAATGCTGAATTTGATATTAGATCAGATCAGTGCTCCTCTGGAATGCCACTGATGAAGACACATTATTTAAAGAGAATACTGAGTCTTGCTAAGTTAAGAAATGGTAATAAGAATCCTGACATGAGAAATAACATTCTAGACCTGCACTGTCCAATATAAATAACAATGCAAATGGTATATTTAAAAATCTTCTAATAGTCACATTAAAAAGGTAAAAAGAGCAAATGAAATTTTTTAAAAAAAATATTTTTTAGTTGTAGTTGACACAATACCTTTATTTATTTACTTATTTATATGTGGTGCTGAGGATCAAACCCAGGGCCTCACATGTGCTAGGCAAGCGCTCTCCAGCTGAGCCACAACACCAGCCCCGAAAAAGAGCAGATGAAATTTTACTTAACTTGATGTATTCAGAATATTACTATTTTAACATGTACTCAGTATGAAAATTATTAATGGAATATTATAATTATTTGTATTAAGTCATTGAAATACAGTCTCTATTTTATATTTATAGCACATTTTGATTTGGCCACATTTCAAGTGCTCCATAGCCACATGTGTCTAGTGGCTATGGGATAGGGAAATTCCAGAGAACAAAGTGATTTGTATAGTATATAGACATATAGGTATAACTTTTAAAAAAGGAAATGTTTTCACTAAAATTATAATTTTCTAGGATTGTAGAGGAAATAGGCCTGAAGTAAATTTTTAGGAGCTTGAACAATGAAGGAAAGTTCTCATGAATTGTTTTAACTGTGTGTTTTTAAAGTGAGCCTGACCTGAGTTGTTAGATTAGATCTAAAAAATGTTGGCTACAAAATGAAAATTGAATTAAAAGAATTATGGAAACCACATGTGTAGTCTTGGGGAAAAAAAGAATACTTTCGGTTTCACCTTTTAGATACATCAAGGGGTAGGAAAAAGTGTATCATTTTATAATTATTCACAATGTCTATCTAAAATGATGGGAATTTGCACAACTTATTTGACCATTGTGCTGTTACTGGCTTTTTCTTTTGTAATTGGGAGAGCTGAGAAAAAACAGATTTGGAGAACACATGGCAGGCTGTATTCCTTCATTTTTGTGGCTGTGGAGCTTGATATCCACTTGGTTTGTATTTGCTTCCTGAAGTTATAAATCTCAACAGTTTTGTCTTTGTGCACTGTCTGCTAATGTGATTATTATTTATCCTAGTTAATTTGATGAATAAATATTCAGGAAGAGTGTTTAACTCCTTCCTTTCTTTTAATCAACCAGCATCAAATACATATTTTAGGCCCTATTTCCAATGAAGTGTTTCCCACTAGAAGCAGACATACGGTAAGTTTTAGGTGTTATTGTTGTTTTTCCCAGGACCAAGATACACTTGTGAATGAAAAAGAATGTCTTTAACCCAACTAGAAATATGACTGCTTAGGAAATAAGGAAGAAGAATTTGTTGAAAGATATCTTTTTAATTATAAAGTGGTTATTTCAAACATGATTGTTTTCATAGTTAAATGGCTTTTTAGAAAACTCTGGCAGCCCAGAAAAATATAAAGAAGAAATATTACTCATACGATCATAGCTAACCCTTGACTATTATCCTGCATGACATTTTCCCCTCTTATATTCTCCCTACACACATCTCCCTTATCTAAACACGCACACACCTTCTTCCTCCTCCACTGTCTCTATTTTCCTTCCCTGTCCTCCCCCCATACCTTGTTTCTTGGTATTTTTATAATACCAGATTCATATCTACATACATCTTACAGCTCAGTTTGAAGATGTTATGTTATGGGTAAATCCCTATATTAATAACATATATAAATACCTCATTTTTAATAGTATGTGACTATATGAGTGTGTCCATTGAATGAGTCCTTTCTTGGTTCATTTCTAGTTTTATTCAGTATTTTTGTCCTTGTAAACTGTGATGCAGTGTCTATACTTTTGTTTAATTATTTTCTATGGATATATTCTTACGTGGAATTGCTGAGAGTATAACTATAAAAACTTTGGTCATGTCTTGCCAAGTTGGCCTTCAGAAAGGATATTTAATTTATACTTTTAGTCACACAGTGTTCCAGAGTATTTTATCTATGTCAATAGTGTTAGCATTCTTTTTATTTTTGCCAATCTGATAGTTTAAAAACAATGTCAGTGTTTTAATTTATGTGACTTTGGGCATGTGTTTGGATGTTTAGTAGTTGTTTGTATCTTTGTACATTTTTTTTAACTAAGGTGTTTTTCTTTTTCTTTTGAAAACCTATCTTTTTATATGTAGGATGTATACTCATCGTTATATATGTTACATATTTAACCATTTCCAAAATGTTGATTCTACTTACTGTTCTTCAGTATTAAAATTTGGTAAGATGTCATTTCTCCATCTTATTTTCATATGAATTCATTTATGAGAAATATATGTTGGTTGTTGCAACTTGCTTTGTGTTTCCTGAAATAAGCCATCAAAAGTATTGATGTACTTTCATGTATAAGCCCTGCATCATCTTTAGAGTATGTTTTGAATAAGTAGTGCCAAGGAAATCATCATCTAATTATGTTCTTTCTGAAGTGCCTGCTACTAGCTTTGAAGTTTGTTGTTAATCTCTTCTTGCCTACATTTTTTAGGATCTAAGGTTTAGATAAACACAAGTAAAAACATAGAAGAATATATTTTTTTCTTTGATGGAATCTGCTTTTAATATTTAAATTTAATGTTAATTGAGAAGTAGCAAGTGTACTGTTTTTATTTTTATTTTATCCCTGCATTATGTGAAAACACACATAACTTAAGATTCTCCTTCAGAAAAATTTCTTATCCAGTTTCTCAAGCAAAGTCTAGTAGTCAGTGGATGCTTAAAAGAGTATTGACATTTAAATACCTGACTTAAAAAAACAGGGCTTCCTATGGTACAGAAAGTCTACCTACTATCATAATTTTGGTGTGAATGTAACATGGTAATATTTAGTTTGACTCTGAAAGATAAAACATTAAATCTGTATCTCTGAGAATTGAAAATTAAACAGGGGACATGACAACATTTGTAACTATTTGGGGGTATATAAATAATAATTTAAAGATTTTGAAGGATGGAAGATAGAAGTTGATGTTTGAGCAAATAGGAAAGAAAACTCTAGTTACAGCTTTAGATATTCATGAGGATGAGTGGTGTGAGATAAGCAGAAGAGATATATTTGGGTACTAGATGCTATGAAGAATTGGATGAGGATTGGCAACAATGGAGGACAGACCGGCAGAGAACACCAAAGCAAGGACCAGCGGGGCATCCTGATGTAGAGGTCAAGGACTAACCCCAGGTGGGCAGCTAATATCTTTTCACTGTGGTAGGCCTCACGTGGCTATCATATATAGTTTAAGAAAAATAGGTTGAAATGCTGATGTGTGCAGAAGTTAAGAGAAGTACAGCCTAAGAGGTCTTAAATGCTATGGTTTTATGATTATTTGCTGGGAGGATGTAAGCTTTTTTGAAAGTGCTTCTATGTTAAAAAATTTATGGGCAAATAATTGGGCTAAGAAAAAGAGATTGTGTGATTGATTATGATTTCTCTATGGTACCTAACTCACATTGGAAATTCTAAACTTTTTGATTAGTTGACTACAAATGCCTTTAAAGAATGGGTCATATTATAATTCGAACTTTGCATGTAAATGTATATAAAGGCATGAACTTATGCAGTTATTGAGGATTTTATATAATTTGGACCTTTTTAAAGTTACATTGTGCAGGGGCCATGCTAATCTTCTCTGTATTGTTCCAATTTTAGTATATGTGCTGCCGAAGCGATTGGAAGGTGAGCCTCAGGGTTATACACAATTACATATAAGAGGAAAGGAGGAGTAGGAGAAAAATTATATAAGTGGAAGAAACGATTTATAGTAGAGGGGATGGAGAGAGAGAAGGGGAGGGGAGGGGAGGGGAGGGGTGAGGGGACAGTGGAGAATGGGATAGACAGCAGAATACATCAGTCACTAGAAAGGCAATTTGTAAATCAATGGAAATGTAACTGATGTGACACAGCAATCTGTATACAGGGTAAAAATGGGAGTTCATAACCCACTTGAATCAATCTGTGAAATATGGTATATTAAGAACTATGTAATGTTTTGAACAACCAACAATAAAATAAAAAAAAAGTTACATTGTATTTTAATGCTTCTGGGTTTTAGCCATCCATTTTAACCATTTAGGTAAATTTCATAATCCTTAACATTTGATATTCTGATTTCTATATTTCTGACCCTTGGTCAAGAAATTTCTAGTGCTAATTTATAGTAAAATGGAATGATATCTTAAGGCTTCCATGGTTAAAATGGCTACATATTAATATCCTTGAATCAGAATAAAAACAAAAAAACTTGGTGTTATTTGCAAAGCATAATCATTCCCTTTATTTTTATAGTGCATCACAGTTTGCAAAGTGCTCATTCTCTTGCAATTTAGATTTTTATTTATCTATTTGGCAAATGATAATTGTATATATTTGTGGGGCACAATGTGATGTTTTGATGTATTCATACATTATAGAAAGATTAAATCAAGCTAATTAACTATCCTTCACCTCATCTCATTATTTTTTTGTGTGTGTGGTGAGAAAGTTTAAAACCTCTTCTTTTATGTTTCTTGCAGTTTTGATTTGATCGTTATGAAAAACTAAAGGGTTGGTGGCATAGCCATCACTGCCTCCGGTATTATAGGTGAGGATACCTAGACACAGGGCTTAAGTGACTCATTCATTAGTTATGTTTCCTGACTTCCAGGAGAGTGCTTTCAACGAATGTGGCTTCTATCATCATTATTTTATTATAGATTCTCCAATAAATGCTATTGAAAGGCAAGATTCTTGATTTTCTTCTTTCTTTGTGCCATTCTATTTCAGGCTCAGCAGAGTTGGTAGTCAAATATTTGAATTCTTTTTCTGAGAAAGGTAATAATATAGCTCTACCTCAAATAAAGGGGTAAGATACTTAATGCTTACTCTGGCAAATGCTTTAAAAAATTAAGCATGGGTGTAGGTCAACCACCATGTGTTCAGCTTGATTCCTTTGCAGAGATTTATTATAGCAGTTTAGCATGGAAAGAAAAATGGGCAGACAAATCTTTTAATTAGCCTATGATCATAGAGTGTGCCCTATTCATTAAATAGATTTACAAGGGCACAAAAAAAGGTTCTTTCAAATCATTTTTATACTGTTTTTGTGGTTTGTATACTTGACTGTTCAGGAGCTACCAGACCATAAAATCCAGCCAGTGAGAATGCTGGAAGTCACAGAGCTCAAAGGTTTATTAAGTGGTGTGAAACTCTATTGTTTTGTGCATGTGTTAAATAATTGCTGTCAGTGCAAGACTGTTAAAAATTCCCCGCTAGTAATAACACGAATAGCACTTTATGGCTTCAAAAGGAGATAAAAGAAATCTCTTAGTCAGCACTTTGAAAATATCACAGCATATGTCAGTTTGGTTATTGTGAGGACTTTACTTTTGGCAGATGCTCTCCCTTCTGACAGAAGAGCTCTAATTACCATATAAATTAAGCTGGGAAATGAGCGGAGGGCATGCAGCCTGGCCCCTTCTGCTTGCAACCAGGTTTCAAGGGCTGCAGTGCCAAGTAGGCATGTGGGCTGGTGCAGAGATGGATTCGCCTCCCCTTCTCCTCTTTTTTTCCATTCAGATCCATTAGAGGAACATTAAGCGGCTTAGCTGCTGTGCAAACACAAGGATCTTTTTTCCTTCTTTTCTTTCTTTCTTTTATTTTTTTACCCAGGATTTTCTCTTCAGCAGCATTCCACGAATTAGCCTAATCCATCCTGCTTTAATTCAAAGGCACTAATTATGTTACAGCATACATTCTTACACACTAAATTATAAGTATGCCTACTTTAATCAGTTGTAACTAGTCCTTAAATTGAGGGTTTAGTACTTTACTTTTATGCGATAACAGGCTTTGCTGGGTTACATGACAGGATTAAACCCTTCATTTAGGATGTGGAGACAAAGACATGATGATCCATTTTTTTTTCCTTAAAAAGCTCTCTATTTTCTTCTAGCCAGAGTGTAAATCAAAACTTTGCAATAGTTTTATAAAATTTGTAAAAAGGTGTCTCATGCTTAGGTAGTTTTGGGATATGGATTGAAAAGTACAATTTGTAGGAACATAATGATTGAGTTGCATAATGATGTATAGTTGCAAAGCAATTCAAACATAAAATACTTCATTTGGTATTTAAATAACCCTGAGCTCAGGTAATTTAGGGATTAACATGAGGTGGTTTCTGAAGATTGCACAGTTAGTTGGTGGCACAGTTGGTACTAGCATAAGTCTTATCTCCCTGTATGAATCTCTTTCATTTTTCACTTCATGCTGCTCATTGACTGCAGGTTCCCCTGGCTATTATTGTACATACTTATAAAGTTCCTTATAAAATTATCTTTTCCTATCAGTAGTCTTCTTATTTTATTAGGCTTTGTGGAAAATCAACACAATTTTCAGCACATAAAGAACATCCACTTGTGAGCATTCTGCCAAATGTTATAATAAACTGATAGCCTAAATCAGGACATTGTTGTTTGTTTTTTCCTTCTTTGGCAAGTAATTACTATTCTGCCTTCTTAAAATAAATTCTCTCTCTTCTCCATGCTGACTCTCCCTTCTTTTCCTCTTATCCTCTCCCTCCCTCCCCAAAGAGTTTTAAACCTCTTGAAAGAATTGTAAAGAAGGTGGGCAGATGACTATTCCCTATCCCCTGGAGAGGGCCAGCCAGATAGGAGAGAATTATAGAATTATATACATTCTCTTCAAAGTAGAGTTAGAAAAGAATCAAATTGATGGAGACATATCCTAACTTCCAGACCGTCTCTCCACTTTCCCATGGAAAACCAGGGCATCCATCACATGCTTCTACAGCATTATCTTAGGTGAGACTCCCTGGAAAGGACCTTACTTTGCCAAAGTCAAAGACCCATCTGGAACTTAACTTCTTGAAGAAGGACAAGCACCTTCAGCCTTGGTGGTCTCAGCCACCACCACTGGGTTGCTGTGGGTTGCCCAGAGGTGACTGGCTAAGGGCAAGAAGGGGCCGAAATGAGTGTGCTCCCAGGCATGTTGCCTTCTTGTCTAATAAAAGACTAGTCAGCAGCCAAGACCTTCAGTGGAGCTGCTTCCACTGGCATCTTTTCCAGTTTGCTCATGGCATTAGCTGCTTCCCTGTTGCTGACACTCCGAGTAGGAGCAGTTGCATCTCCATTCACTTAAAGACCAAGGCTAGACCCTTCACATCTCGCACCTTGCTGCCTAGTTGAAAATAAAAACTTGACCAGACCCTGTTAATTATGCATATATAACGCAAATAAGTAATCACTATTCTGGGAGAAGAGTGACAGAAATTTTGCCCCAGTGAGGACCCTTGGAAGGAAAAGATTACAAGAATCCCAAAGAGGTACTTACTATAGAGAAAGAAGTTTGAACTAGTGACCTGTTAAAGTCTTTCTAGGCTTGGGAGGGAGGGCTTGGGACTGACCTTGGGTCCCTGCTAAGTAGTGATTCTTTGGCAGAATGTGTGAGTTAAGGGAAAAGAGCAGTGTCCTAGGGTTTCAAGTGTGAGGCACCATGTTGTGAAATTCATGTGGAGTTCATGTCAGTGGTGACATGACAAATGGCAAATCTATGGTTTTATAGGGGCTATGGAAGCTATAAATGTAGACTTATCTTGTATTACTGGGGCAGGTAAAACAATCTGGGGACCACATGGGAGGTAGGGACCAACTTGACAAGTGATTGACACATGTTTCTCTAGACCATTGTATTTATCAGAGAGGGAAAAGGAGATTGAGTGTCAAGAGCAGGCAGTGCTATTGAGCAAGATCCTGCAAAGCAGGTTGGAGGCAAAGGAGAGATTTGAGTTGCCAAGGACAAACGGTGCATAGTTTCAGATTTTATTTGGGACTCAGCCTATTTTTAGCTACCTGAAACTGAGGTGATATTATGCAAATAAAGTGAGTAAACAGGCAGAATTACCTACTCCATATCCCATACAACAACAATATTCCATATGAACCAAATGCCCATTACTCCAGACTTTCCTTTAAATCGAATGCTGCCACTTAGGTCTTGGGAAATTTGCTGATTGTTTGTGAATGCCTCAAGGTCATAGTCTGGACCTTTAAAAAGAACTTAGAAAACCTTAACGTCATTGAATGAAAAAATTATGTACATTCTATTCAATCTTCAGAGATAATTGACTTTTATCATCATGGGCTAGGACTTGAGTAGTATTAGAGGGTACCATTTATTTATTTTTAGTTAGACACAGCCTTTGCTCACAGGGCTTTTAAAAATTATTTAAATTCAGTTATACCCTTAGTCAAAACCACTATACCAGACCAAATTCCATAACATGAAAAGTCTTGTCATTTTTGGTGAGTCCTTTTGTGTGTGAGTAAAAAAATTTTGAGTCAGTGGCCTTTGTCAAGGCATTTTTAAGTGTTCTATGTGAACAATTTCATTCTCAACACCTTTTGTGGGGAGAGACAGAAGGGATTTCACATGCACTTAGAAGATATTTATGACAAAAAAGAATGAAAATAATTTTATCTTAGTTCTATACTCTAATGCTGGAATATGATACATTACCAAAAAGAGAGGAATACCAGTTTATAAGTATTTGGGTAAGATATTCTCTGGTGGCTATATACCAAAACATTACATGTAGAAATTATAGGAAGAACTTTTATTAAAATATTTCATAAACTTGTTTTCATTGTTAAAGTGAAGGACCTGTGTTTTGAATTTTGTAGTGCCCATACTTTGGCAAAGCCATAGTCAAGAGGGAAAAATGGTTTGGAGATGAAACAGTGCGGAGGTGCCACCTAGTGGTTGCAACAGCATGGCTGGGCAGTATTCTCCCTAGTTGAAATTGGATACCAGTGGTACATTGCAAGCAGCGTCAGGGTTTCCTGGAGAATCTCTGTAAGAAATAAGTGTTGAATTCAATTACCATATTGTTGTCCTTGCTGGGACAACATTTTTACCTTTATTTCATGGTCACTAAAGTTATCCTGCTCCAAATTTATTTGAAAGTAATTTTATTTGGACAGTTTTTGTTACCCATTTTGCTAATATTTTTAGCTAATTATGTCAGCCAAAATTATATAAGCTTGAAAATCATAGCTTAGTCATAACTTATCATTTTTACTGAAATGTTCTTATATGTAATATACGGAAATATGAAGAATATCTGGAGGATATCATGGTCCTAACCAAAGCCTAGATGATGGACAGCTGCAATGAAATTTCATTAAAGCTTTTCTTATTCTTTTAGGATTAATAGGATGATGTATAAGAAAAAGATCAATTTTTTGTAAAGAATTTTTTTTCAGTTGAGATATACTCCCCAAACATGAACCTCATCATAGAAATGGCCACAGATGGCTGATTACAATAGTTTCTTTCCTTTATTCTTTTTTAAAAAAAATATTTAGTTTTTTTAGGTGTAGATGGACACAAGACAATGCCTTTATTTTTATGTGGTGCTGAGGATCGAACCCGGGGCCCCACCCATGCTAGGTGAGCGCTCTACCTCTGAGCCACAATCCCAGCCCCTCCTTTATTCTTATTTCGAACTGCATATAATCCAAAATTGTGACAAAGTATTGAGGTTTTCCAAAACAAACTATAGTGATAGAGATGATAGAGTATGATCAAAATTCCCAGAGGTCATTGTATACTTTATCTCATCTGTGATAAGAAATCTTTGAAGTTTTCTTTGCCATCAAAGACTGTGTATGTATGTGAGACAGAGTGGGGTGGAGGTGGGGCATTTCATTTCTATGAAAGAAATTTCACTGAAACATAAAACAATCTCCCCAGAAATATTTTTCCTAGTATGGTTTTGGTATCATTTTGGGTAATATGTATCTTAAAAACCAACATTTGATAAAATTAACATTTTTATTCCATATGAATAATTTCTCATCATACAAGTTTTAATGGAGGAAATTAAATAAAACATTATAGAAAGGTCAAGATGGGCTCTTCAGAACATTCAGACTTTAGCTAGAAACTTTCCTTAATGATGTTCCCTGAATTTGCAAAGAGAACCCAGATAGCACAGCAGTCATTTAGATTTTAAAATGTCTACTGCATATTCAACTGTACTGGGTGGTAATTGCTGAGAGGAATAAAAAAACAAACAAAAAATAAAACAACAAAGTATGATGCAGTCTGGGTTCTCCAGGTTCTTAGAAGACATAATATTGAGGCAATGGTGGAGTCAAATTGCCTGTGTTTCAGTCTCTACTCTGCCCTTTACTAGCAGTGTGACCTTGGAACAATTACTTTACCTCTCTATGCCTCAATTTCCTCTGTGAGAGGGCATAGCAGTAACTGGCGTTTGCAGTGTTGAATGCACAGTGCTTGAAATATACTGCCTGGCTATATGGTGGGGACTCAACCCATGTCAGCAATTTCATCCTCAACCTGTGGTGGGGAAGCCAAAGCTTGGCCACCACACACAAGAGGACAGTTTAACCCCACATTTTATCAAATAATAAATTAATAACACTTATTGAAGGAGTTCATAAAAGAGAAACTAGGGTGGGCTGGGATATTTTGGAAAGGAAGGAACAAGGAATAGATCTGATTTTGAACATTTCAAAATAAATTTCAATGTTAAACCAGTTTTCCCTATTTGATTTTCAGTTGAGGAGAATAACTCATCATGTCTCTTGGTGCTATTTCCTTCTGTAGGGTTAGGAACAAAGGATAAACCCTCCCTTTGTGCATCACTCATTTTCCATTCATTCTGGTACCTATTTATGGACTATGCCAAGTATCATTTGAGTGAGTGAGGCAGGCAAGAATCATAGCTGTAGTTTTTATTCTCCAGGCTTTTAATAATGTGCCACGTGCTTCAGTGTCCTTTCCAGATTCCTCATGTTCAGTTTATCTTTTATTTTCTGTTGTAATAATACAATTATGATGAAAATTTCTAGCACACACATCTGACTCTTTGACAATATCGCACTGTCTTCATCATTGTATCCTTATATTAAAATTTAAAATAAGTCATATGAGTTCTGCAATTTTCATTTTTCTTTCTTTTTTTCTTTTGGTGCTAGGGTTTCACTTAATCACTGAGCTCCTAACCTTATTTTTCTTTTTTTCAAAATCATTTTAATTATTCTAGATCTTTGGTCTTTTCATATAAATTTTAGAATTAGTTTGCATATGTCTATAGAAAAACATGCTGGGATTTTGACTGGTATTGCATCAATCTATATGTTAACTTTATTATGTTGAATTTTTCAGTTCACAAACCTGGTATACACATCTCTACTTAGTCTTCTTTGATTTCTGTTGGCAGCATTTTCTTCAGCATTTAGGTTCTGTATATGCTTTGGGGGATTTATACTTATGGGGATTTTAAAAAAAATTCAAAACTGCTGTAAATGGAGTGTTTTTGGTTTCTAACTGTATTTTGCTAAAATATATAAAAATATGATTAATTCTGTGTGATCTTTATCCTGTTAACTTTTAAAATCACTTATTAGTGGTAAGAGAGTTTTGCCACTGATTCTTTGGGATTTTCTTCATAGCCAGTCATGCTATCTGTAAGTAAGAATGACTTTATTTATGAATTTTATTTATTTCCCTTGCTTTTTCCTTGCACTAGCTAGAACTTCCAGTATAATGTTAAATATGTGTAGTGAGAATGGACATTTTTGCCTTGTTTCTAGGGGGAAAGACTTCAATCTTGTACTATTCAAAAGAATGTTAGAAATAGGTTTTATCATGCAGTTCCCTTTTATTCGATTTTCTGCTGGGAGGTTGTGGGGTTTTTTTGAAATCATGTGTAGATGTTGAATTTTGTGCCTTTCTACATCAGTTGATGATTTTTTTCCCTTTAAGCTGCTGATCTTGTAGATTACATTGGTTAGTTTTTAAATATTGAGCCAGTCTCTCATTTCCACGACAAACTCTATTTGGTTGTGTTTTCTTGTCAAATTTTGAAATTACAGCAGGAAATGCATAATAAAGGATCAGCTAGCAAAGAGCTTATAGACTTATGTCTGGTGTATTTTGGAAAACAGTTGACTTTCAGCTGTTGATCACTCCATTAGCTTCTGCTGACCTATTTCCCAAGAACCCACTTAGGTCCAACTATCCCTCTCCTGCCAATATATACTTTCCCTCCATCTCTTATTTCTACTTATATTTATTTTCATTTTCTCTTCCTGTTTTGTAGTGGAGTGTAAACTTCTACATATTGGATTCACCTCCAGGCATTTCCTTCTTCCATTTAGGCTTTAATTTAGAGCAGAAAAGTTTGGGGATAGTTTGTATTTTAAGAAAAAAATGATAAACATATTTGTGATTAAATTTAAGTGATATTAAATAAGAGTTTCTATAATTTTTATCCTTTTATAAGGCCAGACAAGAAAAATATATGGATGTCTTATTGTATGTAGTCTCCTAAAATATGATTTTAAATTGCAATTTATTTTGGAAGGTAATGGAAACAAACAAGAGAGTAATATAAATGTTTGCTTGTGGTTGGCATAATTTGCGTGCTTCTCTGGGGGCTAAATTCCAAGGAATTTGTTTCTGGTATTCTTAAGTCTGCAGAGATCCCTGTGAAAGCAAGCCCTCATCCTGGGATCGTCAGCCTCATGGGCACTTTACTCACCCCCTTCCTGGGGAGCAGTGGGAGCTGTGGGTTGTGGCATGAGCTCAGAGTTGCTGCTTTCTGTTAAAACATAGTCCTAGTTCTTTGAGAAGGCCATTAATAGATGTCAAGTGCACGTTATAGGTTTTCATCCTCAAGCAATGCTAAGAGCAAATGTGTGGGGTTTTATATTTCCAGCTGCCACCAATTTTTTTCCAAAGTAAAATATGTAGGCTTTGGTTTTCAGCAGCCCACATTTCTTTTAATAAAAACAGTTGGAACAAAATGTGTTTTATAAGCATATAAAAATGTCAGTCCATAATGATTTTAGTGCTGCATATTTAAGAATTTTTGCTAATACTGAAGATATTGGTATCTGTAAAGAAAGTCAATTATGGAAAGTAAATTACTATCATTTATATAGAAGAAAAGGTGGTTGGAAACTATGTTGAGACTCTTTTATTTGAGCTTCTATATAATTTGCATGTTTTTCATCTTTTAGTTAATCAAATTTTGCCTAAAAAGTATTAGATTTTTGTACTTGAAATGGCCCCAACATTTCAAAATCCTGTTTTTGTGTGGAGTCACAATTTATTATGTGATAAAGTTCCTGCCTTGTGTGGATTTGCTAGAGAAAGCATCTCTGTAGCTGCTGGTGACAAAATCAGTTGTGTTTCCTTCTGAACAGCTTACTTGCTATTATCAGATTGATACATTGAGCTCCTTTTTGCTCTGTCTGCTGGGAAGCTCAAAAACATTTTCTGTCCATCTGTAACAAGGTTTCTTTATAAGACCTTAGCCAGTGTATTTTGCATGCTGACTGTATATCTGGAATCATCTTCATCTTATTTCTCTAACCTTTATTTTTCTTCTGACTCGATTTTTTTACTTCTCTCTCTTTCCCTATATAAGCTGCTTTAAATCTATATTGGAATAATATAGTTATAATCAGATTTTAAAAAATCTAATTTATTGTTTTTATTATTCCATATATACATAATTACATTTCTGTAGCACTTTTGTACTTCTTCTTAATAATTTATAATTGCATATGTACTCTTAAATGAGAAAATCCCATGCATAAAAATTTCCAATTCTCATTATGACAGGCTTTAAGAAATCTATTACTAAAGATTTGTAATTTTTAAATTTATAATTTTTAAATTTATTTTTATAATCATTAAATCATATAATTATAAATTTTTATAATCATGCAGTATTACTTTTATCCTTTGAAAAATTATTGAAAGACTTATTTCCTTCTATTTCAAAGGATAAAAGTAATACTGGATGATTATAAAAATTTCAAACATTACAGAACTATATAATGTAGAAAATAAAGGTCCTCTATAATTCTTAAATATCCTCCATAATTAGAAAAAACACACTAAACTCAAAAGTCAAAAAATTATTAACCATTTGGTATATAGCCTAATGACATGATTTTTTTTAAAGAGAGAGTGAGAGAGGAGAGAGAGAGAGAGAATTTTTAATATTATTTTTTAGTTCTCGGCCGACACAACATCTTTGTTGGTATGTGGTGCTGAGGATCGAACCTGGGCCGCACGCATGCCAGTCGAACGCGCTACCGCTTGAGCCACATCCCCAGCCCCTAATGACATGATTTTTAAGTTATATTGTAACCGATTGGCAGTGGGAATGATTTATATTTTCTTCTGTAATCTTGGCTACATAACTTTTTCTCCTTTATATTCTGTGCTGTGATTATATGTGATACACACACACACACACACACGTATGTATGTATACACACACATATATATATATATATATATATATATATATATACTGTATACATTTGACATTACACACACATATGTATGTATATGTGTATATGTGTATACATATGTGTGTGTGTGTGTGTATATAATGTCAAATGTTTACAGTTCTGAAAGACTGGGAAAGAAAACTCAATGTTCTTAGAGTGGTTTGTAGGAAGGGATCTTATAGAGGGTGTAGAGAGCCATAGCTCACAGCCTGATCTTGGCATCAGTATCAGATAGGCCTGTTCTCAAGTCCTGGTTGCTGAGTAACTCTGGGCAAGTTACCTTTCCTCCATAAGGCCTGACTTTTTGGGGGCTAGAAATAATTGCTTAAAATTATTGTTGTCATGAGCAAATGAGAGATTTTATATAAAGCATTTAGCATAGAGTCCAGTATGTAATAAACACTAAATAAATGTTAGCTGTTGTGTTATTTTGGTTAATAATGGGTTGCTATTTATAGAAAAAATCTAAATATTCATGGTGCAAACAAGACAGAAGTTTCTTTCTTTGCCATATGAATTGCTAGAAAGAAGATCAAGGACTGACTGTGGTTTTATGGTTACCAAGGACCAGGTTTTCTTGTACTTTGATGTTCACACGTCTGCCATCTCATGGTTTAAGATGGTTGTTGTAGCCCTGACCGTTTCAGTCATATTCCAACCAGGGAGAAAGTCTTGACTGAGAAGTTGCAAGTTATATGACTACTAACATCCTATTGGCCAAGACTTATTCATATAGCCACACTTAGCAGCAAGGGAAGCTAAGTGGCTATATGGCCAACTAAAAATTCTAATTTTTTTTTTTTTAAAGAGAGAGAGAGAGAGAGAGAGAGAGAGAGAGAGAGAGAGAGAATTTTAAATATTTATTTTTTAGTTCTCGGCGGACACAACATCCCCGTTGGTATGTGGTGCTGAGGATCGAACCCGGGCCGCACGCACGCCAGGCGAGCGCGCTACCGCTTGAGCCACATCCCCAGCCCTAAAAATTCTAATTTTTAGCTAAGTGGCTATATAGCCAACTAAAAATTCTAATACCATGTTGGAAGAGAACATACATGGGGAGGCACCTTGAAGTGTGTGTCACAGAAGCTGTAGCTTGTTTTTGAGGTAAGGCAGGTGTTCTGCATATGTTCTCCTAAGAACTGGTTCTTGCTCTATTATCTAGACATTTATCAGATACCTTTGTAAACTTGTTTGTTTTTCAGTTTTGCTAGTATATCAGGCACAGTGGCGCAGGCCTGTAACTTCTGTGACTTATGAGGCTGAGATAGGAGGATTAGAAGTTTGAGGCCATTCTCAGCATTGTCAAGACTCAACTTAGAGGGACTCTGTCTAAAAATGAAAAAAAATAAAAAGGACCGGGAGTTTAGCTCAGTAGTAAAGGACCCCTGGGTTCAATCCCAAGTAATCTCCCCCCGACAACAACAACAAAAAAGTTTTATTCTTTGGGATATCTATTGCCCTATGTTTATGAACTTTTATTGCAAGGCTCATTTCCTTGTATTCTAGATTACTTTAAAAAAAATGCTTCCAGACCTTCTAAGATCTAGAACTTGGGGCTTTATTCTTTCCATTTTCCTAGTTTTATCACTGCATATTTTGAGAGGTACAATTTATTTATTGAAATTAGTCAAGTTCTGTGGGAGTTAGTTCAAGAGTTTCCCTACTTCAGATTAATGTCATATAGACTTCAGTTACATGATTATAAATACTGAAAGACTTAGATTTAAAGAAGCTGAAAGTTTATTATCTTAAATAATATCTTTGGCATCTTGTGGCTGCTTAAAATATTGGTTAATATATGTCTGTGACAAATGGAAAATTATATATCTAAGGAAATATTTGTGATGATGATGTTGTTTTTTCCCCCTCTCAATAGATTAATGTTACTTAGCATTGATAAATTATGGTTTAGCCTAAATATTCCTTGCAGACCATGATAAAGAGTCCTGTTCATGCAGGTTCTTTAGGCAGAGTTCTTTAGGCAGAGTTCCATGCTATAACAGACATTGCACAAACCTTATTTTTAAATTAAAATCCTTTGTTGCCCCCTGTGTCTATTCTGTGACCATAATTTGGGTGTTAATCTGGGTAGATGTTTTTTCCTCATGTCAGTTTGCCAGGACAACAGGCCCAACAAATAAATGTAAAAAGCTTTGCAATGTTTTTCCAGATCTGATTGGTTTCTAAAGCTATATTTAAAATATTTGGGGTTCTTGGTTACTTAACCTTTAGCCTTTAGACTTGTAGCTACTGCCATAATTGTGCTGAACTTTTTCCATCTTTCCTAAAACTTCAATGTAAATTGTCAAAACACAGAACTAATATTTCATGGAAAGCAATGCTACTGGTTTAAATTCACACAAAGAAAAAACTGAGTCTTATATACTAAACAGCTTAGTGAATTTAGCTGAAGAATGAACTTGTTAATATAGATAGCTGAACACACAGACAACATACACCCTTGTTTTCAGCATCTCATTTGAGACCTTTGTAGTTGGAACTTTTCCCTGGTTAAAATAAAAAAATAATCATGACAATAAAGCGGTATACCCCAAATTAAAGTACCTAAAAGCCTTTTGATTGCCTATCAGTGAATCAAGTCTCCACTGTTTAATCTTAGCAGATTTGTGGCTTGGTGTGATCAGATTATACAGCGAGGTAACTCAGGCCATGTGATTTCAGAATCTTTCATTTATGGATGGGACATTTTCCTCAATAAGCTTAGAATTCTGATGCAGTTATTGACTTTAGGTAGTGGTAACATAAAGCTGCATTAAAAAAAGAAAAATCCCACACCCTTGATAAAAATGGGGAGTGGAATTTTATTTTTAGAAAGTAAAATTTGGTAAATATTATATTTATTTTCTGGTATTCATTATTTAAAATATTTTGTAGTATTTTTGTAAAGTGCATTTCACTATTACTCTAAATATGAATGCTTCTGCATTTCAAACAAAGTATTCACAATATTTACTTTTCCAATGAGATATTTTACTTTCATGACTATTTTTAAAGCATGTGCTCATTTTGGTGGAGCTGCTCTGGTGGTGTTTAAACCATATTTGCATATTTTTCTTTCCTTATGAATGTCTTGTTTCTGACTTAAAAAACTATCAAAAGCTTTTTTGTTCCATTTCAAACATGGAAATGAGTATATTTATTAATTAAATTTATTTGTTAAGTACAATTTAAATTGTTTTTGTAAGCTTTTAAAATTATTGACTGCTGGGCTCTAGTAGCAAAACATTTTAACTACTTTTAACATTTTTTTATATTTTATTTCATTAAGTTCTTTTACTATAGATACAGATATTATTCATGAATACCTTTATAATAAATTAGAATCTAGGGGTGTAGGTATGTTTATATGCATTATATATTAAATGTATCACATGGTAGTATGAAAATCTCCCTTATTAGTAATTATACTTTGTAAACACATTTCTTAATAACTTTCTAGACCTCTGTTATATTGTGCAGTGCACCACATTTAACATTTTTCTGTCATTGAACATTTAGATTTAGATTGTCTGCTGTTAGGAATAATGCTGTAACAAACATCCTTCTATATTTATCTTTTGTGTCTCCAATTATTTTCTTAAATAAATTTCTAGGCACAGAATTACTGCCTTAAAGGGGTATGAAAAAAATTTAAATACTCTTGATACATAAAGAGCTATGTTCATTCGTGTATTCAAAATTTTTTTCTAAGCAGCAATATTATATCATGCCCTTGGGATCCAATAAGGGCATGATATAAATAAGACCTAGTTTTCGCTCTCCACTCACAGTCTAGCTAGGGGACAGTCACATGTACAAAAAGGCTCAAGTTCTCCAGAAAGTTTGTACTGCTTTACATATCACTAACGCTGTCAACATATGCAAGTATTTTTGGAATGTGTATATATGTGTTCTTTTGGAATTAGTGCATCATGGAATACTTTTAGGAAATAAAAATATTTTTTATTGGTTATTGCATATCATGAATTACATACCTAATAATTTTTAACATTATTGATCTAGCAAAACTTTGTTAGGTTCAGTGTCCTCATTTTTGCAGGAAAGCATTTATAGACACTTTTAACATGTCCTTATTTCCATAATTTTATGAGACTTTCTCAGCATGTTCTCAAATATTTAGATAGTTTCTGCAATTGATAAATAGAACACTCCTATGACATTTGGGACAGTTAATGAAGAACTCATATTTATTAAAACTATCTTACTTTTGCTTTGTTCTCTTATTCAAAGACAGAAAGATAATTATTTTATATGTATTCTTTATAAATGTGGAAAAGTCATATAAGAGTAGAATCTATCCACAGTAGTGAAAACTCATGGTAATGTTATTATATTTAATTTATGGATTCTTCAGCACCTGTTGCCTTAATATTCAGGACAGAAATAGCAGATTTTCCAGATTTTGGACAGTAGGTTGATTGACTGCAACTATATAAGTAGTATGTTAAGTATCTGGCAGTCAAAAATAATTATTTGTCATAAGAATGCAATAAGGACACTTTGGAGGGGAAAACTGCCACATATTTAGTGTTGTCTGAGAGTTGGGAGGGAAATGTGACTCTCATGGAGCATTGAGCTGTATTCTCAAGTCAGAACACACAGTCTTTGGTAATAATTATTCTATTCACTGCTCAATAGATTTCCCACATGTGAAGGCTGCCAAGCTCTTCTGGCTTCTAATTTAGGACCTAAAGGGATTTTCTTACTGGGTTAAAAAATGATTTTGAGCAACTGTATGACCTTCCCCATTCATTAAAAAATGTCCACAGACTGGCATTGTATGGACTGTGGCAAGATAAATTATGTGACTGAACTGTTTTCCAGAGTGTGCTTTTTCAGGATATATACCACATGTTTTTCTTGTCCATTAGATTTTCTCAAGACTTTCTTTATGACTGAGTGTTATGATCTTCTTGCTTAAATGAGCAAGCAAACAATTCTTAGTAAATATGTAGGAGAGATGGTATAACATCTACCATTGTATACTTTTAAGTTTTATCCATTTGTATTTCATTTAATCATGATGAAATACATAATTTTATTTGTCAAATGAAATAAATGAAGTAGGTTGCTTATTACATCATGAAAATTCTTGATGTGTTATTGTTATTTTGATTCCTGGTTTACTACATCCTTACATTTTATGTTTGAATTTGTATTTGATAAGAATATTTGGTTTTGATATTATTTTGAGATTTAGTTTTTCAATATGTATTATATTGTCAATATCTATCTGTATTTTTGCAGGTGTCAGTAATGCACTCTTTTTAAGGGATGTGTAACATTCCATAGTGGGGAGTTGACTGAATTTGTATCCACATTTTCCAAAATAGCATTTGGATTATTTTCAGATTTTTGTTATGAATACTGTTAGCCATGAATATTCTTGCACATGTTATCTTCTATACATGTATAAGATTTCCTCTAGTATCTACCTAGGAGTATAATTTCTGGGTTATAGAGGATTTGAATGTTACAAGTTAATGTTATACTGCCTTTCAAAGTAGTTATATCAGTTTATATATTCCAAGTGGCAATACCTAAGAAATATTGATTAGCCATATTCTCTCTAAACACTTGACATTATCCAACTTTTACATTTGCTAATTATGTGACTGGGTTTATAATGGTCTTCATTTTCGATTCTTCTATTAATAATGAGATTAAATTTAATTCAAATTCTTATTGCCATATATTTTCCTAGTGTTTTTTTTTTCCTTCTTCTTCTCAGTACTGGGAGAAGTATTGAGCTACCTCCCTACCCTAGCTTGCTTTCTTTTTTCTTATTTTGAGACAGGGTCTCACTAAGCTATATTCCTTTTTTTTTAAATGCCTATTCATGACTTTTGCCAAGTTTAAATAATTCATGGAGCTTTGGTAATAATTTGTTATAGGAGCTCTTTATATATTTTTTGATACTAAACCTTTGGTGATTATAGGGATGGGAGAAATCCTGTTCTACTTTGTAACTCATGTTTTTACTTTTTTAAAGCAACATTTCAGTGATTACACGTTCTTGCTTTAAAAAGAGTCAAGTTTATCAATATTTTATTTTATAATGAGCACTTTTATTTCTCTCTCTTTTACAGTCTTCTCCATCAAGGTCAGAAAGAATTTTTTAAAAACTTAACTAAAATTTTTAAATTTTAACTTCTAATATTTTAAAGTCCTTGATCCATCTGGAACTAACCTTAGTATGATGTGAAATAGAGCTTCAATTTTCAATTTTAGCACAGAAATTCACCACCTCTGTCATATAATCAAGTTATATCTGTGTGTGGAATTTATTTTTCTTGGCTGTCTTCTATTTCATGGGTCAGTGTACCTATTCCTGTCCAGATTTATTTTGTTTCAATTAGTTGACTTCATCCTGATAGCTGATAGGACACAATTTCTTTCCTTTCTCCCTCTCTCCCTCTCTCTCTCTCTCTCTCTCTCTCTCTCTCTCTCTCTCTCTCTCTCTTTCTTCAGAAGTACTTTGTCTGTTCTTTCATGTGAATTTTTAAATCACCTTCTCGTTTCATGAAAACCTTCTTAGAATTTTTTTTTTTTTGGATTATGTTCACCTTTCAGGTCATTATGAAGAGAATGTCCTCTTCATGGTATTAGGTCTTCTAATTATGACTCTGGTATATCTCTCAATTTATTTAATGTTTTCTAAGGGTTTTAAATTTTTCCCTGTTTGAATCTTATATCTCTTTTAAAAATATTTCTTTCTGGCTACTTCATATTTTTGGTGCTCTTATAAATCTAAGTTTTAAATTATGTAGACTAGGTAGTTATTGCTGGTATATAGACATGTGATTAATTCTTGAATATTAATCTGGAATCTATCACCTTGCTAGACTTGCCTTTTTAAAGATAATAATTATTGGTAGGTTCTTTTGGACTTCTTGTATGTACATTCATAGTTGTCATTTTTGTTTCTTCATTTTCATTCCTTTTGATAACCCCCCCCCCTTTTAATGTTTAGGAACTCCATGATAATGGAGAGGTGCTGATAATGGGCATTCTTTTTATGTTTTTTATTTTAAAGGTTGTACTTTTAATGTTTTTCCATGAGGTGTGATGCTTGTTATAGTGTGTTTTGTTTAAATAAGTCAGATGAAGAATATCCTGCCTATATTCCTAAGTTACTAAAAGTTTTTATCAGAAATTTACTAAAATTTTTATCAAATGCTTTTCTAAATCTAAACAATACTCTTTGAAGATATTATATATATATATATATATATATATATGATAAAATATATATTAAAAAACAAATTAATGATAATATGATTGAAGGATAGTTATCACAGATTGAATACAGAGAAATACTTGATAGTTGTAAGTTGTTAATGTTCTAGTTCTTGTGTCAAGTGATAGGTCATGAAGTTGTATTATATTGTCTAAAACATACTAGTATATGCATAAAAACATATACAAAAGTGGCTCTTGCATGGACCATTAAGGAGATATAAGCATAGTATTTTGAACAAATAATTATGATTAATCTAATTCTGTGGTTTAAAAAATATTTCATATTTTCTTTTAGGAGACTGTGTTGCATTTATTCCTAGATTGATAAAAAGTGTTTTTAAAAAATGCCCTTATTTGTTCTTAGTTGTTATTGATTAAGCCCCTTTCTAATTTTAGAGACCTTTGGGAAGTTTTTGGTTGTAAGACTTGATGTCATTACTTATATGTGCCTTAAGGGCTTGCACATCCTAGGAGTGAAAAGTTCCATGATTATTGCATGCTCTTA
This sequence comes from Spermophilus citellus, assembly GCF_964194105.1. Taxonomy (NCBI): domain Eukaryota; kingdom Metazoa; phylum Chordata; class Mammalia; order Rodentia; family Sciuridae; genus Spermophilus; species Spermophilus citellus. Next base: position 139,186,583 of record NC_138185.1, read on the forward strand.
CTTAATGGCTCTCACTTTTTGTTTGACACGGTGAAGAATGTTCTGTAGTGTATAAAAAGCTTGCTTGCTCCTTTCTTTTGGTAATTTAGGCCATACATTCTATAAATTTTCATCCTACCCTGTTCTATCCATCTCATCCCATTCCCTCATGCAGGAGGATCACAAGTTCAAAGCCAGCCTCAGCAACACAGTGAGGTCTGGAGCAAATTAGCTGAGAACCTGTCTCAAAATAAAAATACAAAGGACTGGGGATGTGTCTCAGTAGTTGAGTCCCCCTGGCGTCAGTCCCAAGTACCAAAATAAAAATGAAAAAATAAAAGAATCATGGTGCCAAAATATTCTTTTTTAAAAAAATATTTATTTTTTAGTATTTGGCGGACACAACATCTTTGTTTGTATGTGGTGCTGAGGATGGAACCGGGCCGCATGCATGCCAGGCGAGCGCGCTACCGCTTGAGCCACATCCCCAGCCCCCAAAAATATTCTTACCTCTTACTTCTTAATCAGAGACTTTTCTATTCTGTCTTCACTGTTTCTTGAAGAGAGGGAGACAGATGATACTCTCAGCCAAGCCCTTTCTAAGGACAGCCCACAGATAGAAGTATTTGGGATGATAATGATGCTGAGAACAATAATGATCACAACAATTGCCTCTGTAGGGAGACCTCTGTGACACCACTGTGCGCATGCTTTACCTCAGCATCTCACTGGATTCTTGCCTAATTCCCCAAAGTAGTTCTTCATGTTGATACTAGCAAGCTGAGGCTTAGAGAGGTTTAATACCTAGCCCCGTGTTGTACAATTGGTGATTGGCAAAACCAGGAGGTACTTGCTGGTCTTCACTACAAACCCACAGTTGCATCCACTTCCTTATCCAGGTGCTATTACCTGGAGAATCTATCTCCCTCTAATTTTTGGATGCAGGAAAGTATGCAGAGCCCATACCTGGTGGGACCTAGTAGGAATGTGACTTTAGTTAGATTCTTTGTGCTGTTTATGAAAGCTAGCTACCTGCCAAGGCAAGAGAGGTTCTGGAAACTTTGGGGACTCCTTGGTTATTTTCCACTGAAAATTAAATCTAAAATGATTTAATGCTGGGAATGGTAGGTTTGAAAGATTTTGTGTTATTCATTTTGGATAGGGAATATTTAGATATGTGGCATTCGTGACTGTATTTTGGATTTTTAAGTTAGAAAACAAGGATTATAAAAACCTTTGGAAAATATCTGTAGCATGCTGAAATTAAGTGAGAGCTTAATAAAAATATGCATTAATGCAGGAATCCACTGCCCTCACAGTAAGCACAAGAGATCTCTGTTGAACTTTGGGAAAAATAAACTTTCTCTCTTGGTTTTTATGGGGGTGGCACTAAAATTTGGTGGTTGTGCCCAGGAGTGGGATAGTGGCATAGAATGCAAACAGTCTACAGGAACCTTCAGGTTCTTTAAAACACAACCAAATTAAACATTAACATGGTCTTTATAGAATGAATCCCTGATTCCTTCATTCTACACAGACATTTTTTAAAAAAATCAACTTAAAAAGATAATTGACTTTTCTATTTTTACCAAGTATTTAAGGATAAAAGGATAATTTTTTTGTTTAAAGTTTTTTTCTTCTCCAGCACATCACCAAAAAAGTGACAGAAGTTTTAAAGAATTGTTAAATTTTATTTTTTCCCATATTCTGTCTTAATTCAGTTAATATAAAATGCTCAACAAGCAATTTCCCTTCATATTTCAGCTTGATGAACAAGTATTTTCATTGCAAATGAAGTATGTCCTGTAAATGATTAAACATTAATAAAAACAAGAATCAACCTGATTTGTTTCAACACCTTTATTTCTCTGCAGGAGGTGACATTCTTTTTCTGTTTTTCAAGTGCCATTTTTTTTCAGACTTCCTTTGGCTGAAGGGTTATATATTTAGTTTGGTTTTGAATTCAGTGAAGACTATGATTGAAATCAAAATGAAAAATAATGTCATGCTTTTCATATTCTGTTTATAAAAATCTTGTACATTTAGAAGTTTTTGACTGTAGAGTTTCTGTGGCATTCAGTGTTTAGAATTGTAGTTTCTGGTGACATTTGAATAACATACAGTATAACCTGGCAACCCTATTAGATTTTCCATTTAAGCACTGTTTGAAAGATATAAATTTACCAAAAGCTGACAGATAATTTTGCATATGGAAGAAATTAGGTTCAACATTCCAGGGTGACCTTTTCTTAAGTATTCTTTAGGATACCATTAAGAAAGTAGTAATCACAAATCTTTGGCTTATATCTAATATGTGATGTGATTTTTGTTACTTCTACCTAACATGGCAGTAAATTTTTTGTCATTTTTTATTTGTCAACTCATTTGGCAGAGTTTGTTCCCTGAGTTACTGTTTCCGGTGACAAGATAATCACTATTGGAATAGATCTGCCCACTCAGATTCTGATTGGCACAAAGTAGGTGCTAAGCAAATAATATCTGAATGGACTAATGCTGGATGTTGAATGAGGAAATGATTGGCTTTTCTGCATATCTATTTCAGAAAAGGTGTATTATTTAGTGTTTAAGGTGAACTTCTCCCTTCATGTCATGGCTGTTCATTCAGTGTTTAAAAAATTATCTTCACCTGGACAATTATTTAAATTTCTAGTCTTTAAATGTTACCTCCAGATTTAGATAAAAGTAAAATTATAGTGTTGGCTATAAGAGAACAGGGAAAAAAATTCTTAATTTCTGGGTTTTAGGAGGGATTGGAAAAAAGATTTTCCTGGAAGGAGCATGATTCCACTCTAATATGAGAACTAAATTTAGTGATTCTAGTTGCATAAAGCTTTGGCAGCTACTCATGAGTGGATCCAATATCCCTTGTTGATTTTTATATATGTGCTTTGCTATACTGACTTTGCTAACAAAAATGCTGATTGTTAATTTATTGATGCCAAGCAGTTATAGAACCAATTTTATATAGTACACTGAAAACTAGACTGAAAATGCTTTAGTTATTTAATTTGTTTTTTATATTATCTCATGCAATTGCATATGTACATATAAAAATTTTATTGATTTTATTATTTTTATATTTCAGAATTTTTTCAAGCTTTAGTTGAAAATTTATGCTCTGTACCAGTGAAATTACAAGTCCTTTGAAAGATAATCCTAAGTAATCTATTATTTTTTTTCTTTTTTTTATTGACTATTTAAAGCATTACATAGCTCATGATATATCATCTTTCATACATTTGACTCAAATTGTGTTTTGAACTCCCATTTTCACCCCAAATACAGATTGCAGAATCACATCTGTTACATATTCACATTTTTACATAATGTCATATTAGTGACTGTTGTATTCTGCTACCTTTCCTATCCCCTACTATCCCCCCTCCCCTCCCCTACCCTCCCATCTTCCCTCTCTACCTCCCTAAGTAATCTATTATAATGAGAATATTTTATTGCTTTTTTTTATAATGTGCTTTTTTGTTTTGAGATGGTGTATCATATGGTAGGAAATGTTCACTCTCAATCTCTAAATGTATGACCAATGAATTAGATATGCAGAGAGCAGAGAGGCTAAAGGTCCCTCTGTAAATCAATATTGTTTATTTTTACAGTAGATCTTTCCCATATAGCGAGTGGTACTATAGAAGAGTCCCTGCAATAACATTATAATTAGATATGCAACTTTAGTTTTATCCTATTGTTTTTAAGTTTATAAATTTCTTCCATAGTTATTTGAGATAAAGTCAAATGTTGAAACTCAGCATGTAATTAAACTAACTGAGATTTTGAGTATCATTTAGGATGTGATTTGCTTAATGAAACTGTAAGTAAGTAAGTAAATAAATAAACAGAACTATTTTTTTCTCTTAGTTAATAGAACATCTTCTAGTTACTTAACAGGTCTGTTCTTGGCACTTAAAATAGGTAGTGAAGTTGTTTGTTGATTTAGTATCTCCAAAATCAGTAACTAGAGTGTGGCTATTTGGTTTTTCTAGAAGCAGTGCTGAGAAGAGCACCAAGGGGCATCTCTCCCTGTCTACCATGTAGGACTCTTATAATTATTATTAACAATAATGCTTCTATTTTCTATATTTATTGTTACTATCTTCATCTGATTTGTGAAAAAATGGAAGCAAAAGGGATTGCTTAAGATATTGTGGTTAGGGGCTGGGGATGTGGCTCAAGCGGTAGCGCGCTCGCCTGGCATGCATGCGGCCCGGGTTCGATCCTCAGCACCACATACCATCAAAGATGTTGTGTCCGCCGAGAACTAAAAAATAAATATTACAAATTCTCTCTCTCTCTCTCTCTCTCTCTCTCTCTCTCTCTCTCTCCTCTCTCACTCTCTCTCTTAAAAAAATAAAAATAAAAAAAGATATTGTGGTTAATTCTGGGAAAAGTTATAAAGAATAACTCATGTCCTACTCCTAGCCTAGGGCAAGCTGGTATCATAGTGCAGCAAGCTGGTATCATAGTGCAGCAGATGTATTTATTATTTTTAAATGGATGGTCAATCAGTGTATGTGAGGAAAAAGTGAAAGGAGGAGTTGTATCTGTTAAGAAGCAGTGTGGCAAACAAGAAAGGGTGTGAGTTTAGATCCAACTGACCTTGTCCTCCAGTTCATGTTCTCTGGCTTTATTGCCAGGCAAGGCTACCTTCTAGGTTCTAAAGTGTCAATAAAAGGAATTAAGTTGATGAGTTGATTAAATAGTGTAGTTGAAAGTACCTAATATGATGTCTGATGTTTATAGCAAGAAACACAATATAGGCTAATTTTCTTAAGTACTCACAAGTCAGAATGTAAAATATTGGTTGAAAAATAAAAATTTGAACTTGAAGGCAAGGAAAACTTTTATCTCTAGTATTTTTCCTTTATATCTCTTATTCCTTTAGTGTTGCTATATTAGGGAATGAATTGACAGATTTTTCTGAAGAACAAGTTGCTTATGCAATGTGGGTCTGCTCCAAATAAGAGGGGACTTTACTAAAGAGAGGAGGAAGAAGAATGGAATGAAAAAGATTCACTAAATCAAAATTCTCATGAAATGCTTCTTACAGTCAGGACTATTTTGAATTTTTATGACATGGTTCATTAGAAGATCATCAAAAATACCAGCTCTGAGATCAATTATCCACTTTTCTCTTTTTTATTGCCACCATCTTGGTTTAGGCTACCATTATAATCCTATGTTCACTTTAATTGGCTGGCAACTATTTCCTACCTGTCTACTGTAGACCTACCTTCAACCCATTTGTCATTCTACATAAATTCTGATCATGTTATTCCCTGCTTCCCATTGCTTAAATAAAGTCTCAAATACTTGACATGGCTGTTGATTGGTACCTGCCAAACCTCATCCCTCTCTGTTTATATCACCAAACTCATCCTCCACACCTGCTCCTTTTCCCATCTGTCTTCTAGTTTTTCTAACAGGCATTGCACCTCTTGCTTCAGGTCTTTGCTAGAACTGATTGCCCTTTCCCTTTCCTTTACACTTGATTAACTTTTACTCACTTTGGGGAAGTTTTGCTGCTCCCTATGCTAGATTGGATCTCCCTTGTCCTTTTCTCTCACATTTCTTCCCTAGAACTGATCACAGGGAGTAACAGTGAATTTTATTTTTGTGATCCTCTATTTTCCTAACAGACTGGAGCTCCATTAGAATAGTGGCTGGGTCTGTTTCAGCTCTCAGTTGCTGAGCACAGTCTTGGAAATAGAGTAGGGACATATTGGATTTTTTTTTTTTTTTTGAATGAAGAGTTGCAAAGGATCACACAATATTCTCTGGAACAGCTTTGCTTCCTGTTTCATTCTTGGGGCTACCTAAAGATGGATACGGATCTGTGTTCATAGTAAGCTACACATGTTCTACCACAATGACTAGGCACCAAGCCTTTATTCTGCTATTTACACTTAAAAAATTTTTTAAACTTTGCTTAAATTTGGTATTCTTCATGATATTTTAGTGAATGCTGTCATGTCATGTTAAAAAAACAGTATTTTTAATTTATTTAACAAATTACTTTTTTTGTCAAGTCATTGAATTACAAGAAGTGACAACCTTTAAATATTATTATTCAAATAAGTTTTTAAGGGAGGAGTGTTTTGGGGGACTGGAGGGAGGGAAAGTCAAGCAATTCAGATTTTCTCTTAAAGTCTCTCCTTATTTATTGTTTTGTCTTGAACCTCAAGGCTATCTCTTTGCAGTACTGTGTGTCTTGTGATGAGAGTGAGAGAAAGCTGAGATGAAGAGTAAAGGTGAAACTGAAAAATGGAACTCTCTAAGGGCTTGTTTCAAATGCATATGTTCATTTCCTTATAATAAGTGCTTCTTGGCTATTTTGTGGTGGTATATGTTCCTACTTTAAAATGGACATCTTCTATTTTGATAGAAAACTCATGGAATGTCTGGAATTCTGCTTAGAAAAAGGGATTCTGCATCCTGCTGTGACACAGCAAAGTACTTGCTTTTTGTTAGTTGTGGTCAAGTGGAAAGGCATCCCAGGATGGACTCAGAAGTTCAATATTGTACCCCTAAGAAAACATGAGAATAGTTAGATGTACAGCAGCTAAAAATGAGAGAGACTGTATATATTTATTTTAAAAAATTATTATCCATTCATTTGTTTAATATTTATTTTTTAGTTATAGGTGGACACAATGCCTTTATTTTGCTCTATGTGATGCTGAGGATCTAACCCAGTACCCTCATGAATGCTAGGCGAGTGCTCTACCTCTGAGCTTCAACCTCAGCCCTCAATTCACTTTTAAATTGTAATTTAACTGGCCATTTTGGCTTTGTGTTTTATTTTGAAATTACTTACTTTATAAAGCATTGTTTATGAACATTTATATTCACTTTGAATAAATTGAACTAATTAGTAGTTTAATATAATTATTGCCTCTGTGACGTTTCTGTAGTTCTTATATATGAATACCAGAGCTACTGTACTAAAAAAAATATAATAATCCGTGCAAATAACATTGAAAACATAATAACAATAACTTTGTTTAGAAACTTTTTTCTTTTTTAAAAAATATATATACATGACAGGGCCTGGGGTTGTGGCTCAGTGATAGAGTGCTCACCTCGCATGTACAAGACCCTGGATTCGATCCTCAGCACCACATAAAAATAAATAAATAAAATAAAGGTATTGTGTCCAACTACAACTAAAAAATTATTTAAAAAAGATATACATGACAGTAGAGTATATTTTGACATATTATACATACATGGAATATAACTTATTCTAATTAGGATCCCATTCTTGTGTTTGTATATGATGTGGAGTTTCATTGGTCTTTTCTTCATATATGAACGTAGGAAAGTAATATCCAATTTATTGTCCTGCCTTTTCTATTTCCATCCCCCATCCCTTCCCTTCATTCCCCTATGTCTAATCCAATGAACTTCTATTCTTCCCTCCCTCTCCCTTATTATGTGTTAGCATCCACATATCACAGCAAATATTCAGTCTTTGTTTTTTGGGATTGGCTAATTTTGCTTAGTATGATAGTCTCCAGTTCCTTTCACTTACTGGTGTTATACTCAAATTCGGGACCCCCAAAAGACCACCAGAGACTCAGATCTATGTAAGCAGCAAAGAGGTGTTTGTTGCCAGTTAGCTCGGTCCTCCATGCGCACACAGCAACTGGTGAGAGGCCCCGAGCCCAGGGTTTGCAGCAGTTTTATACATTCTTTGGGGAAGGCAGGGACCCCACATACATCATAGCATCTCTTAGCAAATTATCACACACTGCGGGAAAATCAAGCAACAACTCTAAAACATGATTAGCGTATCAAGTGGTGGGAAAGTATCTGGAAAGGATTATTGGTTAGTTCAAGGGGTTGACGCACTTAAAATGATTGGTTTAATACGTGAGGGTGTCCCAAGGGGGGTGCATGCCAAGCTGCAGGGCTTCTAGTTTAGATATTGGTCACCACACCTAGATGGGGGCCATCTGGAATTTCAGATATTTTGATATCTTGGCCTATCTTAAGCGATCACCATCTGCGGCTTTTCCAAGAACTGTTTCCACAGAGCTTTTCTGTGGTATTTTCCTGACTTTAGGACTGCAGTAGGTCAGGGGTTAAGTTTCAGAGCAAAATGAGTTCCCAAGTAGAATGAGGTTGCTTAGGTCTTTCACTGGCAAATGCCATAATTTCATTCTTCTTTATGGCTGAGTAATATTCCACTGTGTATAAATACCACATTTTCTTTATCCATTCACTGTTGAAGGGCACCTGGGTTGGTTCCATAGCTTAGCTGCTATAAACATTGATGTGGCTGTGTCACTATAGTATGCTCATTTTAAGTCCTTTGGGTATAAACCAAGGAATGGGATAACTGGGTCAAATGGTGGTTCCATTCCAAGTTTTTAAAGGAATCTCCATATTGCTTTCTGTAGAGTTGCATAAATTATGCTAGTCTTTACAAGTCTTGACTATGTCATTCTGCCATATGTGTTAACTGTTTCAGTAACTGGGCTGATTGAATTTCTAGTCATACAGAGGTTCATCTTATTTTAATTTTCATTATATTTTATCATTTTCACTATGAGAAAACATGATTGACAGATCCACAAAATTGATTAGTGTGGGTTTAAAAAAAAATCCCAGTAATGCTTTTAATTTATTTTCGTACAAATATGCAAAGAGGTAATCACCAATAAGTAACGATGTTAAAAAAATTGGTGCATAAAATTAAACACAATAATGGATTTCATTGAGACATATTCACATATGCATGTAATATAATTTGATTAGTTTCATTTCCCAGTATTTCCCTTGCTCTCCCCTCCTCCTTCCCCTTGGTCCCCTTGCTCTATGCTAATGATGTCCTTTCTATTTTCAGGAGACCCCTTTTTTCTCTCTATTTTCCAGATTAATGTGGAGTTTTTTGCTTCACTGTTTATTCCCTTCATGATTAACCAGAGACTCCAAATTGCTGATATTCAGTTTTTAAGTTTACTGGAGCTAATAAGTATGTAAAATTCTTTTAAGGCCTTCATTTTCCATATTGTGGATATAAAATCTCTTGGGAAATACAAGAATTCAAGGGGGAAAAAAAGAAAATTAGATATTTTTCTTGCATAATCATTATCTTATAAGCTCCATAGAGACAAAAGCAACCATTGTACTCTGAAGGAGTTTTTTTAGAGAAACTTTTATTTAGCTCTCTGGACAGAGTAGCCCAGAAGAAAAATCTGTTCTAATTAATAGCTTCCCCCCTCCCCACACTTTACTTAGTATAACAATTTATTGAAACTTTACTCTTGCTGGCTGTCATGGCTAGTATCATTAGTCCCAGCTACTGTGGCGGCTGAGGCAGGAAGATTCCTTGAGCTAGGAGTTCAAGGTTAGCCTGGGCAACATAGTGAGACCCCATCTCAAGAATAAAAAACAAAAACCAAAACCATTTATTCTGTTTTTACTAATACACAAAACAAAATTATCAACTACTTCCATAATAACAATTTTTTTTTATTTTTTATTGATTGTTCAAAACATTACAGAGCTCATGATATATCATCTTTCATACATTAGACTCAATTGGGTTTTGAACTCCCATTTTTACCCCAAATACAGATTGCAGAATCACAACTGTTACATACTCACATTATTACATAATGGCATATTAGTGACTGTTGTATTCTGCTACCTTTCCTATCCCCTACTATCCCCCCACCCCTCCCCTCTCCTCCCATCTTCCCTCTCTACCTCCTCTGCTGTTGCAAAAATTTTGAAATCTAAGTATGTAGATTAGTGGAAAAGACTGCTCTGTCTGGTGTCAGCAGGCTAGAGAGCAATTAATTGATTTCATCATCATAATCTTAATCTCTGACCTTGGAGAAACAACCCTGAGGGGTTTCAGTTTTCTCATTACAGCCTTAGACCATTTTTTTCATCAAATCAAGTGATACTTTGCTTGACTACTTCATGTCTAAATGACAAGCAAATAAAGAGAATTATTTTTACTTATTAAGTGATATTTTATCTTAACATATCTTCTGTGAAAAAGTAGAGGATAAGTTGGAAATTAATTGATGAAGGAGTTTGGAGTTTCCCCTTAATTGAGTTCTTTATTGAACTCATTCAGGCATTGATTTAGAATCCAATAAGCAGTAAAGGAGCCCGTCTTTTCTCCTCATTTCCTTATTTTATAATGTGGAATGAGAATCAGAATAAGGGAGAATATGTAGAAAAATGTTCATCCTGTGTTGTAGAAGGGTACAAATATAACAGGAATCCAAAGGATGTAGTGATGAACTTTCCTTGGATGCAGTTGGAGTTGTGCTAGTTAGTGATGATGTTGGTGGCAGTGGTGACGGAAGGGGCAGGCTTAATAGAAGATGTGATTTCCAATAATGATTCTGGGAATTTTTATTGAATACCTTCTATATATGAACTTTTGTCTCTGTTAGAGAGCCACTAACAAGACAACGATTCTGCTCCCATGGAGCTTATGTATTAGCGGGAAGAAATACCTACATTTAAAATGCAGGTATTATTATAGGTAGAAAGAAGGGAGGTCATTTATGGACATCCCTGTTCAGTATTCCCTTGGATGGGTCTTTTATGCTTTGTGGAAAGTCAAAAACACACAAGGGTAGCTTAGCCTGATTGGAGGAAGGACATTTCTCTCTGAGAACAGAAGGGAGAAAGGGAAACTGGGAATTGACACTTGATCCCTGGAAATTTACATATTGATGGGGGAGGGGGAGAACTAGAGAGAGAAATAAAGAGGGGAATGCTCTTATCTAGAGGCTTTTGTTTTTTCAGCAAACTGCAGGTGAGGCCCTGAGATTGGGGTTAGGGGTGTGTGTTGGGGTGGTTGAAGGAGAGAAGAGTAGGTAGGATATAGTTGTCTGAGATGTGAATACGTGCTTAAAAGTACAGCAAGATTTCTATGCACTATTGAGTGTCCATTTGGGGTGGTCATCATACTTAGGTAATTTTTTTCTACAAATGTTCAGTTCCTTGGCTACAGATTAATTGCTGGGATTTTAAAACAGTTTTATAGGTCTAAGGAGTTGCCAATAAATTTGATGAGTGCACGGATTCTTGACCTATTCTATACAGATCTGATGGAACCTAAGTGTTTGTCTAAAAATCCTATAAAGTGTGTGTTCATTCAGCCAAAATTAAAACTGATTTCTTAATTCTAATTCTTTTTATGCATAAAGACTTTTGCAAGTTAAAAATGTCTCACCCTCTTTTTAAATTGATGTATCAATCCATTAGCCTGCTTTTTATAAATGGAATAAATTGTACCAGGTGAAAGAGTTATTACTGAAATTTTTAGTTTTTGAAGACTAATGTAATTTTAGTAATGTAGAAAAAAACCCTGCTTTCTGCCAGTTCTGTCTAAACATGAAGATCCTTCCTCCACCTACTCTCACCTATTATTTTCAGGACTGCACTGCTCTCTGCATTTGTTTCTTTTAACAGTCCTATAATATTTTCATTCAAAAGCTTTTAGTTACCATTAGGAATGGATCCAAAATCAGAACCGAAATTAATAGACAATACTTTTGAACAATGCTTAGTTACATTCCATTGTTCAATATCTATCTCCATGAAATTCTTTTCTTGACAGTGAAGTAGAGTTTAAATAGATTATAGGATCACTGCGTGAGGACCTAAGAAACACTTTTAAAATCTAGTTATCCCTTTGAAACTTTTGTCTATTTCCTTTTTTAAATCTCCCCTTGGATAGTGTTTTATCCTGGAAATTAATTCTATAGCCCCTTTTGTTTTAAAAGTACCTTACTTTATTTAAAAGTACCTTACTTTTCTTAGCTCATCATACATTGTTATTTCTGCCCAAGTTACCATCAGTGAAGATGGTTTAATCCATTTTCATTTCCAACCTTACAAGTTTGTATTATGAGTGTGCCAAGTACAGTTTCTTTTGCTTTGAGTTGAATGTAACTTCAGCTACCACAGTGGCCTAAGGGAATTTTCATTCCCTTCACTTTATTCCATGTCGGAATTAAATTGAATTGGATAGTGAGTTTGTGATTATTTTTCCTTTGTTTGAATATAAATAAGCAGATGTAGAGATTATTTTTATCTATTTAATATGTTAAAAATTATATATATTTTTATATATTATATTCTCTGGAGAGTACATTTCCTCCCTCGTGTTACCAATTATTTGTGGTATACTTAGAAATTCAAATATTAGTGGATCTACAGGTTTTGTTGAAAAACTATGCACAGATGTAAGTGAATATAAGGCAATGGAACCTAAGTGTTTGTCTAATGTGCTCTACTCATTTTTCAGTGGGGAAGAGTCAGGTTAAATGTAGTCCTTATTGTGTAGTAGTTAGGGGATTTGCAAACCATAGTGTTGACCTGTAAGGACTTTTTATTTTGCACGTCATGAATCTTTCAAGTTTGGGGCAGACTTAATTTTATAAAAAAAAATTTTAAACAAGAGAGCTTGCTAGAGTTTAGCAAGGCTGTTTTTTAGATTACATTTTAAATGTGCCTTTTGTGTTTTTGCTGAATAAGTTTTTTTGCCAGTCAGAAATTGTTCAGAGTGCATGAGACATCATTTGGCTGGGTGCTGATTTATGATCTTTTATTTGATGACACTAACTGGATTTATTTTTATTTGCAATCAGCGGGGATTTTTTTTTTTTTTTTTGCTTTCCTAAGTGCTGTTTAATAGGATTCACACTTGCATTCTATTATCAATTAATAGACTTTCTACTAAAGTCCATTAATTAAGAGTTAATTAAAGTCCATTAATTAAATCCAGTAAGAAGCAGTCATTTTATTATAGTTTTCCCTATGACTTATGAATCTTTCTTAATCTTAACCTTTAGTGTTAAATAGTGATGTAAACCTCTCCATCCACTCGAGACAGAAGGAAGTGGGTTTAACTTCTCAGCACTGTTTAGTTTGGCAATTGGAGAAGACCTCTCTGTTCATATACCCACCTCATTACTCTTCATCGAGCAATACTGTTTGTTTGAAAAAGAATTGCAGGGTGTGTGACTATATTTCCTTAATTTCTAGAACATCTATTACTTTGAAACATCTTACCTGCTAAATCTTTCTTTTTCATTTTTGGGTTGATACTGGATCCCTTATCATGATTCATTTTTTAGAGAACCTTTTTAGATGTTCAGTTTTCAACTTTTCTTAATTTAATATCATAGCTGAACTTTAAAACTTTATATTTATTATACATTTCCTTAATAATTTTAGGACTTGATTAGATTTATTCTGGACACGGTACAACTAGACTCCTGTTAATCAGTATAATTTAATTAACATTTTAAAATAATTCAATTTGCCTGAATTTTTTGCTTGAGTATATAGTATATTTAAATAAAGCTCTTCACCTTTTCCCTGTAGCTCTTTCCCTTACCCCTACTCTGGTCAGAAAAAGAGGTAAACAGTTGAACATTAAAATAGAAACCTATTAATAATATAGTCCACTGTATTTCTGATAGTACTCTGCTTCTAGTTAGTCCTACGACTTACTATTTGTATTATAGTATTCTTCTCTGGGAGGTCTAATAATTTTTCAAAGACATCCTATCCTGTCCAAGAATATAATTTTTATAATGCTTACCCTGTATTAGAAGGTGATAATGGAATGCAGGAGATCAGGCACTTGAATGGTTGATTAAATAATATTTTTATATCCTTTAGTAATGTTAAAACCAGGCAATCTGAGTGGAATGAGGAATGGTTCCCAGCTGAGCAGAACTACTAGATATGACCTAAAATTTAATATATGTGATTAGGAAGCTGTATCTCTTACAGAGGCAAAAATTCTCTGGAGTGTCACTTGAGGTAAAGAATAAGGTAATAAAGTTAATTAGTTCTGGCATCTGTAACCAAACTTGTAGTGCTTTGACTCCAGATTATCACATTTTCAGCAATTTGTGAAAAATGAATTTTCACCAACTTTGTTCAGAAAAAAATATATTACCATCCTGGGGTTTAAGATGAGTGAGCTAAATCCTTTTGAAATTATATTCTAATCTTTATAGCACTCAGGTTCTCAGAGTAATCACTCTATTAGGTCCTGGTTTGAAAAATGATCCAGTAGTAAGACTATACAAAAGAATCAGATTGACATAAGTGAGAAATTTTTACACTGGCTAAGCTGGGATTAGATGAGTGAAAATTTGTAGCAGATGCCCTGGTTCCCAATTATTTATCTAAATCTATTGTATAAAGAAAGTCCTGTCACCATTTAGATATGGTTTAAGTGGAAGTTTACTCCTATTCTGTATGTTGAAAGAGAGTTTGTTAAGCAGACAAACAGGAAAATTCCAAGGGGAATTCATAACTCCTAATGTGAGTCTCTAGTTTTCATACCAATAATCTACTATGTTTTTTCACCAGAGAAGCCAATAAGGTGCCAGATGATTAATTTTCTTAATCATTACCCTTAGTTTAAGGTCTACTTTACATAAAAAGAGCCACTAAGATTTAGAATGTAGATATTGACAGTTTATAAGACTAATTTTAAGTTTTCATATTTCAAATAAATAAAATTTCACTCTAAGCTCAATAAAAAATAAATAATCTTGAATTAAACTGGTAAGTTGTACTGTATATTTTAGTCTTTTATCAATCATATTCATTTAGACCACAGACTGCATTAATTTTACTAAAACATTCCACAAGTTTTTTGTGACTAGAAGAAATATTATTGTAAGGTTTATAATCAAGGGATCAATCCACTCATATTCAGTTAAAATTCTTATAACATCATAAATATGAATGTTCTCTTCTCTCTCTCATGTTCCCCATTGGAAATGGGGCAGCTAATCTGATTGACTGGAGCTGGGGACAACAGTGTGCTGCATTTGATTTCTACTTGTCAAGGCATAAATTTAGGGCCCCTCCTTTTCTTTTTTCTATTGCTGGGTAGTTGGCTGGGGTTTTTCTGTGGACCTTAGTGGGTACAGTTTTCCTGGAGATGGTGGGGAGTGATGGAGCAGGAGTACATACTTAGACTTCTAGGCTTAAGCCTTGTGTTTATTATTTTGAAATAATTTTTGGTCTTAGAGATACTACATACTTAGAAAACATTTTAGAATTATGATTTAATACTGCGATCATAGCAGTATCCAAATACACTGAATTTTGTTTACATTATAACATTCCATCTTTGGAAGTAAACTTGTAGGAGTTTCTTTCTGGAAAATTCCAGAATCATGTCATATTGTTGCACACAATGACAAATATTGATTCCTATCATGATGTTTATTATTATATATGAGGAAATAAGTCAGTAGCAAATAAGAAAGGACAAAAAAGACCAAGAAATTTTGGGAAGCATTTGAATGGCCATTTTTTTTAACATAACAGCTTTGTGAATTAAGATCTGATGCTTAATCCATGAAGTTTATCCTTTAAAGTATATCCTTTAGTAATTTTTAGTATATTCACAGAATTGTGCATCTTTCATTTCTATCAAATATTAGAATATTTTTCTTAGCACCAGAAGAAATACTATACCTACTAACAGTCATTTCTCATCCCCTTATCATAACTAATCCTTCTGTCTCTTTGGATTTGTATCATTTAGACCTTTCATATAGGTGGAATTACATAATATGTGGTCTTTTGTTCAATTTCTTTCTCTTTGCTTGTTTCCAAGGTTCCTCAATTTCATATCATGTATCAGTACCACATTCCTTTTCATAACTAGATAATATTCCATTGTATGGATATGCCGAATTCTATTTATTTATTTATTTATTTATTTATCTATTTATTTATTTATTTTTTATTGGTTGTTCACAACATTACAAAGCTCTTGACATATCATATTTCATACATTAGATTGAAGTGGGTTATGAACCCCCAATTTTACCCCAAATGCAGATTGCAGAATCACGTCGGTTACACATCCACAATTTTACATAATGCCCTATTAGTAATTGTTTTATTCTGCTACCTTTCCTATCCCCTACTATCCCCCCTCCCCTCCCCTCCCATCTTCTCTCTCTACCCCATCTACTGTAATTCATTTCTCTCCTTGTTTATTTTCCCATTCCCCTCACAACCTCCGAATTCTTAATTATTCATCACTTCTTGGGGATTTGGTTTGTTTCCACTTTTTGACTATTGTGAATAATCCTGCTATAATCATTTGCATACAAGTTTTTAATGTGGACATGCTTTCAATTCTCTTCAGTATATACCTATGGATGCTATTGTTGGGTCATATGGCAAATCTTGGTTTTTGAAGAATTATTTAATCCAATTTCTGAATAGGAAGAAGCAAAATATAACAAGAGTTTGGAATTTTATTTTTTAGGACAAGCTGAGCATTGTTATATCTAACTTAAAAATATTGTTTTAATGCAACATTTCTATTTTGTAATTACGAAGAGTTCAGGGAGACTTCTTTTGTTGCATAACAGTGTTGATTTAAGACATAGGTAGTCATTTCTGCTGAGGCTGATAGATCAGATTTCTTAGTAGAATATTGGTTAATTTGCATTGTTCCTTCATACTATAACCTGGTAGCAAATGTTAATAGATTCCTCATTTTTTAAAGAGTGGAGTAAAAGAACACAGTATAAATACTAAAACAGTGGAAATGTATTCATACATTTTATGTCAAAAAACATAGTTAATACTTGTTAAATTGCAAATTTATTTACTGTCACAGTGTTTTTATGCTGATCATCCATCACTAAATACACTATTCTTGGATGAATAGCCAAAACTCTAATTAGGCATTTTCAGATTTTTTTTTTGTTGGTGATTTCTTATATATTTTTCCCCATAGTAACTTTCTTTTATTATTATTATTATTATTATTAGTTGTTCAAAACATTACAAAGCTCTTGACATATCATATTTCATACATTTGATTCAAGTGGATTTTGAACTCCCATTTTTACCCCGTATACAGATTGCAGAATCACATCGGTTACACATCTACGTTTTTACATACTGCCATACTAGTGTCTGTTGTATTCTGCTACCCTTCCTATCCTCTACTATCCCCCCTCCCCTCCCCTCCTCTCCCCTCTCCTCCCCTCCCCTCTCCTCCCCTCCCCTCTTCTCTCTCTACCCCATCTACTGTAATTCAGTTCTCTCTCTTGTTTTTTTCCCCTTTTTCCACACTTCCTCTTATATGTAATTTTGTATAACAGGGAGAGAGAAGGAAAATTCCATAGTAACTTTCTTCTTACCTACAATTTGTGATTTTGGGCACTTTGTTGTGCTCTTGGATGCAGTCACTTCAGCTCACATCTGCTGGCTTTGATTTTGTGTTACTATTAATTGTATGATCAGAAGGCAGAGACAGATTTTGACTTCATTTTTATGTCATCCTGGATAACATAATGCTGGCATATTGTGGATGCTCCTAAAAAATGTTTGTCGTATGAGTTAATGAAAGAATAAATAGAATTTGGTACTGTACCGTATTATTTCAAAGAGGGAGGAATGATGAAGTGAAATTTTATTTGCTGTTTTTATAAATATTATTTAAGCATCTTTGAACATAAGAAATTCATTTCCGAATTATAGGAATGCCTTTCCGTTGGTTCATATATATTTACTGTTCCCCTGTCATATATATTTACTGTTCCCCTGTAAGATCAAGTTTCTCATTTGATAAACATTCTATGAACTTCCAGATGGAGTCTGATTTGAAAGTTTTTTTTTCTTTACTTCTTAATGAATGTATTAAAGTTATTCTTTGTTACTTTTTATCATGGTGTTATAGTTTTGTTCTTCCAGTTATTTCTATCAAAATCTAATTTATTTTATCCTATATGAGAATTCTTCAAATACATAATGAAAGATACCAGAGGTTGGTATGATTATGTTCACACATGAACTTCATTCTTTCTAAAGGATACTGTGTCTTTTATTCGTCATTGTATTTAAAAGCTTTGTAAATTATTCTGCTTTTTCCTGTGGCTAGGAAGCATCAAGAAGATGCATTTGTACTAAACTCCTCCAATTTCCGATGATATAGTTCCAGTAGTCACAGCAACTACTTCTGTATTTTCCTCAATAGCAAAGCCCCTGCTCTTCATCATACTGGGCTGTAGGAACCCATTAATGGATTCAGCAACCTTGCCACTTCCCCAGTCTCATTCAGGTACCAGAGGTTGTTAATGTTGATTCTCCACTGAGAAGATCTGAGAATCAAGGAATTACTATGCCAGCTGAGTGCTTGTTGAAGAAGACAAACATAATCACTGGTGATCATGGATAGCTACCTGATGCTAATTGTTACTGATTAAATTTAGCCATTTTGGCCCAATATACTAAGATTCAGAATGTGAGCCGTGATTGTGTATTCCTGGTACTGGTGGTGCAGAACCAGTGTTTGTGTTTAAAAATTATATGTTATAAAATATTATAGGTAAGAAAAGCTTCGTATAGGAAATCTGTCTGAAAAATTAGTTCATGTTCCCTAGGTGAAAGATGAAAAGAACTGACCTACCTTACCAGGACAGCTTTTGACCAGCCATCTCTTGCAAGTCAATCAACTTTGTCTTCAAGGATATAAAAGTCAAACTTTCAGCCTGCTCCCTTTTCATTTGGGGGTACGATGGTGGCAACAGCATAAGAGTAGCAGAATCCTTCCACCTTCCTCTCACACCCATAGCCAGCTAAGGTCTTCAAAGGTTCCTGGGATTTTCAAGCACTATTGTCATATTGCATCCAATTTCTGCAGTCTTACAGTCCTGGGGTAATGATTTATCAGAACATTGGCTTTGACTGGTGCCTTCAGAGATTTGTTTATCTGTCACTGTCTAGGCATACATCTATGAGCTGTAGAAATGATGATTTTTAGTGCCTCAGTGAGTGATCCTGTTGTTGGACCTGTGGAAAGTTTCAGAGCAACCTGCCTGAGAGTCTGTGTTTGCTCCTAAAAATCATTCTAAAATATATCTCAGTTATGATGGTTAATTTAAGGTGCCAGCTTGATTGGAAAAAGGAATTCCTTGAGAGCTGGTAAAGCATTATTTTTAGGTGTGTGCATGAGGGTGTTTCTGGAGAACATTAGCTATAAGTTGGTAAACTGAATGGGCAAGATCCATGCCCAAGCATCACCCAATTGGCTAGGGGCAGGTAGAACAGAAAGAGAAAAGGCAAATTCATTCTCTTTCTCCTGGAGCTGGGATGCCCTTCTTCTCCTGCCTTTGGGACATTAGATCTCTAGGCCTCTGACATTTAGACTCCAGGAGTTACACCATCAGCTTTCAGATGTGGACTGAAGGTTACATCATTAATTTCCCTGGTTATGATACTTTTGAACTTGGATTGAACCATTCTACTGGCATCTCAGGGTCTCCAGCTTGCTGATAACTTGTCATAGGACTTCTCAGTCCTCATAATTACATCTGCTAATTTCCCCTCTCTTTTCATGTTTCTATATTTCTCTGGATAACTCTGACTAGGACAGTAGTCTTCCTGGAGGTTAACCCATAACAACCTCCCTCCCAGTGGGGCATCTGAGTGAGGAAGATGGTGTAGCTATAAGTTGGCTCTTAAAAATAGTTGCATAATAGCAACTAGTATTTTACAGACAAAAACACTGAAATTTGAGAGCTTAATAAATTTATCCAGAGTTTCACAGGTTTCACGTTTTGGAGTTAGGATTTCCTTAACTCGTAAATAATTACAATGACACCGAGTTTCATTCAATAAACATTTGTTGAGTGAATGAATGAATGGATGGATGAATGGGTGGATTCATTCTTGTCAATCTTGTTGGAAAGTGAGGTCAGCAAGGATTGGTTGAATGATAGCATTTGAACCAAAGAGTAATACTTCTTTGAGACTTGTTTCTCTTTAAAAATTTCTAGGGTAGAAATACCCTTTTCATATACGAGGTTTCCAATTGAGTACATATGAGCCTAAAAGGCAGCTGCTGCTGCGGGATGGGGATGGTGTGCATCACTGAAGACCCTTAAAAAAGATCTCTGTAAGTTTACATTTTTTTTTTTCTGGAGGGAAAGTTCTCAGATAACTGTGTTATATCTTAAATCTATTTTAACACACTATTTAATCTCAAACTACTAACAAAGAGAAAATACATGTTGGAAAAACTTGAGTTTGAGGAACACAAAAGAAATGGACTTTTCTTGGGATTTTTCTATAATATCCTGATATGCTATGGTTGATGAAGCTGAGGAAAAATAGAGAATCCTAGGGGAAGAAATAGCAAGTGATTATAAGTGTTGTGCTATTATCCACTCTTTGTAGGAGAAATCGTCTTTTTATCAGCTAGTGTGTTTTCTTATAGAGCATGAACAATTTCTTGATTTATCCTTAAGTCTTTGGGCAACCAACCAATCTCTCTCTCTCTCTCTCTCTCTCTTTCTCTCTCTCTCTCTCTCTTTAAATATTTTTAGTTGTAGATGGGCACAATAACTTTATTTATTTAGTTTTCTGTTGTGCTGGAGATTGAACCCAGGGCCTCATACATGCTAGGCAAGTGCTCTATCACTGAGCTACAACCCCAGCCCAACAACCAACCTCTGTTTAAAGGAAAGAAGTTGTCCATAGCCATACCACCATGAACACACCTGATCTAATCTAAAGGAAGGAATTTACATGGTCAGAAGACAAATCAGCTTTTTTCCTTGCCATCCATCATTCTGGGGGTCCACAAAATTTTGTTCTCCATTTAGTCCATTAACACATGACAACCATTGGACACAGGTTTCTCTGACTGTTGGGGTGTCTTGGAACTAGCCCCAGTCAGTGAGGAGACTGGTAAAAGACAAATACACTTATTATGTCTGAGAGAACATGTGCTCTTGCCTGTTCTTTTAAAATTTCTAAAGGGGTTGTCTTTGCTTTGACTGAGCATACAGATTTGAATTATTGTCTTTAGCAGTTGTTTTTTTTTTATAGATTATCCATGTAAAGTTTCTTCTAAGTTGTAATATTTTAAACATTTAGTATTTCCACTTAGTATTCTTTTAAGTTCTTTTTTTTTAATTGTACAGGGGATTGAACCCAGAGGCACTTAACCACTGAGCCATAACCCCAGCCCTTTTGTATATTTTATTTAGAGATAGAGTCTCGCTAAATTGCTTAGGGTCTCACTGAATTGCTGAGGCTGGCTTTGAACTTGCGATCTTCCTGCCTCATTATCCCAAGCTGCTGGCTAGTTTTCTAACCTAATAATTGACAAAAATAATCCTCTGGTTTAAACTTAAGAAACATGCCTTTCATATGATTTATGTGACCTTGAAAACTTTGTGGGTGTATGGGCTATAAGAGGATGGCTTCTCCATTCTTATGGCACTAGAGAATTTTGGTTCACACAGCCAAGGTAGAGCAGATTATCTAGTTATTTACTGCATCACACACAAGTATATATTACTTCTAGTGATAGTAACCTTTGACGTTAGTTAAGACAACCTTTTCTGAATATGAATGAGAAAAAAAAGCAGTAGAAAACATTTTCCTTAGGTTACTTATTGATCATTATGCAATATTCATCTTTAACATTCTGAAGTGTACTTAATTGTCTTTCAAGAAGTTTGAAGTATTTTTATATGTGAAATCTCGTTAGTCTATATATCCACATTCAATTTGGAATGAGAGTGAGAAAATTGGGAAAGTGGAAATTGTTCATGCACCCACATACACTGTACAGAGAGAAATTAAAACACAGTAAAGTGTAAGTCCTCATATTTAGAATCTGGAATTTATAACCTTCTACTAGGTGAGCTTATGGAGGCCAGAAACCATGCTTTCAATTATGCAATCTTCTTAGTCACCTCTAAGATGCTTCTTTTCAATTACATTTAAGACAATGGTTTATTTCTGACTCTGTTTCACTTCTAGTCTACATTATCCAGATTATCCAGATTATTGCAAATCATTGAGAATGGGAATGCTAAGGAGATTTATTCCCCTTAACTGTATAGCACAACATACAGATGATTCTGAATACTTTTTTGTTGGTTAATAAGTTAGTTGTGTTTTACCCAACCCAAAAGAAGATATGTTTGCTTGAGGAGTCTGCATTAATTAATAATTAATAAGTGTTAATACAAAGGAAGTGTGCTAAAGACTTAGAAAAGCTTTGAGCAATTTCATAGATAAAGTTACTTTTGTTTTTTGAAGTCATTTAAATTAATGCAATAGATAGGAAGCCTGCTTGGATAAATAGAATTCAAATTTTTTTTTAAATGGAAGAAAAAGTTTAGGTAAATGAGATATTTTGATTTTTCACCCTGCATGTGTAAAACTCACAACAAATTTTCATTTCAACCCCCCCTTAGTCCTGTATAAGTAGAATTTGCTTCTATAAATATGATGCAGATTCAAAGTACATAACTAACAAAGTACTAACTGAATGTAGCAAATGTTTAGGATTAACTTTTAATCAAAACATCACTTCATATTATCTCAGTCTGCACTGGGAAGTGTTTATCTTAATTAATGAGTGAAGGTTGTACTTTTAAGGACTGTGAGTTACACTTCATTCTTGAATAGCACTGAACTTTTAAAAATATGATAATATTTAGTTTAATCCTCTCCTTCACACTTGACTTTGCAGAAAGCAGCACTGTGTCCTGTGAGGCTGACTCTGAGTGGGAAGGGAACCACGGAGGTCATCTAGTTTAGTGGTTCTCACCCTGTTCACAGTTCTATGACTGTATGTAAGCACACTTATGGGAGTATAGCTGTGCCTCCTGCCTCTTCCTTTCACCCCTTAATTTATCTTCCAACCTCTGTGTTAACAGCTGAGCTGTCCACTTCAGTCTGGCTTCATCTTCTTTTCCTGTTTAATTGTGTGAAGCTTCCTTGCATGATGTGAATTGGGGGAAATAGATGCTTATTGGTTGAGAAAGAGAAAATATTAAAGGCAAAGGAGGTCACATGAGAAAGATTTTCTGAGTTTTTATAACATATCTAAATATTGTTCTAGGTTGATTTACAATAGTTCAGAAAGATTTGCTTTTTCAATCAAAGTGATGTGATCTCGAGAGGCTTAATATAATCCTAAATGTTCTTGTTATAATAATATCACCAAATAATAGTCATAGTGACAAAAACAATCGTGGCAATAGCAATGATGATTTTCAAGTGCTTTTTTTTTGGTTTTGGATTAATTTCAATTTTATAGATGCTAAAATGTGAAAAAAAAGATGCCTTTTAAGTGGATGGAAATAGCACCATTACTATATACAGACAAAGCTGGAAGGAGAAGTAACCAGAAGAGAATGTCTGTATGTTCCACCAACAAATGTACCCACCATATACCCTGACTTCCCCTTTTTGACAATGGGTAAATGTTCATGCCACCATCTAGGCCCAGCCCAACCTGGGCCCATATGCATTAGGTTCCATTACCTCTTGATGACTTATGGACATTACTCCAGCAAGCTTCAGTTTTCATATATGGCCAATCTCTTCCTCTTCTGGTTCATTTCCATTGCCTACATTTATGAAATAATATCTTCCTTCTTGATCTCTCTCCAGTTTCATTTCTTGACCACACTGAGAGTTGTCTGCTCTTGCTTATCTCCTCATCCTCTTTTCTCATTCTTTCTCCCTGAATCCTCATGGGAACAACAGGTTTCCATTCCCACTACTCCATCAAAATAGGTTTCTGTCAAAGTCAGTAACATCTTCCAGTTAACCTTTAGCCCCTAGTTTACTCTCCTCAGCAGCAACATGCTCCCAGGATCCTACACTCTCTTAGTTCTCCTCCTACCTCCCTTGCTGCTTCTCCTCTGCCTGTTTCTCTGGCTCCTCCTCTGTACACTGGAATGCCCTGAGGATCAGACTTTTGCTCTACCTGCTCTCACTCCCTAGGTGACCTCATCTAGTCTCATGGCTTTAATTATATTCTTAACTTCAATAAGTACTGTCCACAGCTCTGAACTCTCCCCTAAACCCAAGGCTTATGTATCTTAGTAAGTGTCCAAAATTTTCTTTTT